>NW_024070185.1:42028534-43228534 GCF_014754425.2 Oryx dammah | reverse complement strand
CACCAAACATGGTAGTGTGTAGACCATAAATATGAGTCAGTTGTGACTGCCCTGACCTTTGGTATGAATGCCCGTGGCTTCACCCCACACTCATTAATGTTGTACAGTTTGTATTCAGGAAGTCTGGCAGAATGATGCAACTGGGAACACACCTGGGATAAGTAAGAAGCCCTAACTTCAGCCCCATGTACAGTTTCCCTTCCTAAATTACTAAGGTGTGAGCATCTGATGACTCTGAGCTCATGATAAAATATTCTTTTGGAAGAAGACAGTCTTGAGAAAAGGAGGAGGGTCGGTTTTCATCTGGCATATCATTGAAAACCTGCCTTACAGATTCTGGACAGGTAGGGTTGTAGATGTTGGACTTAAGATATTAAAGGGTTTTGCTGTGATGGATGGGTTGGGATGTGAAGGAGCTATCCAGCTTATATAGTCTGAACATTTCCTTCTTAGGCTAAAAAAAAAGAAAAGTGAAGGATAGCATAAACACAGCAATCACAGTTCAGTTCAGTTCAGTCGCTCAGTCGTGTCCGACTCTTTGCGACCCCATGAATCGCAGCATGCCAGGCCTCCCTGTTCATCACCATCTCCAGGAGTTCGCTCAAACTCATGTCCATCGAGTCCATGATGCCATCCAGCCATCTCATCCACAGTCGTCCCTTTCTCCTCCTGCCCCCAATCCCTCCCAGCATCAGAGTCTTTTCCAATGAGTCAACTCTTTGCATGAGGTGGCCAAAGTATTAGAGTTTCAGCTTTAGCATCATTCCTTCCAAAGAAATCCCAGGGCTGATCTCCTTCAGAATGGACTGGTTGGATCTCCTTGCAGTCCAGGGGACTCTCAAGAGTCTTCTCCAACACCACAGTTCAAAAGCATCAATTCTTCGGCGCTCAGCCTTCTTCACAGTCTAACTCTCACATCCATACATGACCACAGGAAAAACCATAGCCTTGACTAGACAGACCTTAGTCGGCAAAGTAATGTCTCTGCTTTTGAATATGCTATCTAGGTTGGTCATAACTTTTCTTCCAAGAAGTAGGCGTCTTTTAATTTCATGGCTGCAGTCACCATCTGCAGTGATTTTGGAGCCCAAAAAAAGAAAGTCTGACACTGTTTCCACTGTTTCCCCATCTGTTTGCCATGAAGTGATGGGACCGGATGCCATCACAGCAATCACAAGGAAACACTAAAAGATTCTGTTTGACTATTGGATTTGTATATAAACAGTCATGTGACTTTCATGTGAGTGACACTTCCACTAGGAAATGGAAATTATCAGAGCATTTTGTGTTTACTATATGTGCATCTGAGGCAGACAGTAAAACCACCCACTCACAACTAATCTTTCAGAGAAACTTCTTGTCATTGTACTAACAAACTATTGAAGACATTACCATGTTGGGAAGAAGAAATTAGTCCAGGTCCATTTTTTATCAGAGATGGGAAGTATCTTATTACTACTGCCTTGTATTTTAAGTGACACCTAGGGAAGTGACTTAGAAAATGAAATGTAGGGAAAAGATTGTTAAAATCAAATATGTGCCATTTGCAGACTCTTAAAACTTGGGAAGAATTGACATAAGTAGAACACTGAGGTCTGACTCCCTAAAGTTAAATACTTGCCATGGAACGTCTTTTTGTCATTAGAATTTCCTTATTTTAGAATATTTGGACTCATGACCCAATGCAGTGAGAAGTTCAGGTGTGCATGGATGGAGAGTGAGCCCTGCCGTCCGTGCTGCGTGCAGTCCCTGGAAGGGGAAGGCCCAGATAACGGGCAGTGATAGAATGACAGAAACCCTCCCCAACCCTCTTGGTTCTCATCCTTTTTTCTTTGTCTTTTTTGGTCTCCCTGGCTTGCCCTAACACTCATACTGACTGAATCCCTTGCTCTTAGCAGAGCCAAGGGTACAGAGGTCAGCTTTGAGTTAGCTTTTTGTATGCCTTGGTTTGATGGTTTCAGATAGGGTGTATTTCATAGCAGCTATTGAATAGCAAAGTACAGCTCCTCTAAGTCTGTTGAGAATTTGGACTTGAAGCAATGTTAAAGCACTTAAGAGGATTCTTAGGCATTGGTCACTGGGGATGCTTTTGATAATTTCTAAGGTACTGAGACCACCCTGGCTACATATTAAATGCAGAAGAATTTAAGATGAGTGTCATGTGATATATTACAAATGTAAACAAAAAATAACATTAATGTCAAGTTTATTTAACTTAAAATTGCCTGGGAAATGTGCAATTTACCAGAAATTTTAAAAACTGGACCATCATTCATATTCTGTTTGTGTATTTTTTCTACACAGCATTATTTTATGTGTATGTTTTCATAAATGGACAGAAGTCATATTTTAGGAACATAATATGCTGTTGTGTATGTGCCATGGTTCTTGCTAAGCTGTCCCCCTGATGTTGAATATTTGGTCTGTTTCTCGTTTTTGTCTGTCATACATACAAAGAACTGCAAAGGGCCATTGCTGCTATGGTAGTTGTTGAGCATCTGTTGGATATTCTCATATACATACATGACATCATGCTATGGTGGATGATACAAAGACAAATAAGCCAAAGAACACTGTAGGAGACTAGAGGATGCTTTGAAGGATGCTTTCTGTCTAGTTTGATTAAGGAAGCCTCCACGGAAGAGTCGCATTTGCTTTGTGGTCTTGAAGAATGAGTGGGAAATGGCAACCCACTCCAGTATTCTTGCCTGCAAAATCCCATGGACAGGGGAGCCCAGCAGGCTAGTCCGTGGGGTCGCAAAAGAGTCAGACTCGACTTAGTGGCTAAACAACAACCTGAAGAATGAATAGCAGTGAGAATAGCAAACATGGGAAAACTGTACTCTATGCAGTGAAGCAAGCAGTTTCACAGTATTGTGGTTGGAGCACATCAGGTCCATCTGCTGAAGAGTCTAAAATACATTTCACTACAAAATGTCTTGCTATAGTGATGTGTTTTAGATATATTTTGTAAAGTGTATGTACTGTAAGTTTATGGTTAAAATGTTTTCAAAGAGATGCTGCATATAGAAAGTATGAGACTAGAACTTGAACTCCTCCTGTTAATCACTTTCTAATCTTCCCTATCAGAGATTCTATAGGGCAATCTTATGAGGGAAATAATATCTGATTTCCAAGTGATGAAAGGGAGGCATTTAAGTATGCCATTCTGCATAAAATACAGGCGGTTACCAACAACATGTATATGAGCAAAGTCGAACTCATTCAAGCATGGAGCAAGGATTTTTAGGTAGTTATTATTTGCTATATGGGTCAATGCTGGAGTAAAGAAATAGAAGACTCCATCCCCCAAAGAAAGTAATGGATTAATTGAAGAAAGAACAACAAAAAAAAAAAAGCCAGTAAAAACAAAATCTTAACAGTATGTTAAGCCCTTTGAAGTTATTCATAGAGCACTGTGAAAGCACTGCTGCTGCTGCTAGGTCGCTTCAGTCGTGTCCGACGCTGTGTGACCCCATAGACGGCAGCCCACCAGGCTCCCCCATCCCTGGGACTCTCCAGGCAAGAACACTGGAGTGGGTTGCCATTTCCTTCTCCAATGAAAGCACTAGAAAGGGGCATTTATCGTGGGGTGAGGTGAGGAAATCAGGAAAGGCTTCCCAGAGGAGGAAATATCTACTGGGCTTTAAGGAGTGAGAGAAAAACAAAGAAGCCCTCCTATGGTAGGCAAGGTGATCAGCCTGGACAAAGGGATAAAGAAGTGAAAGAACATAAACACTAAGAAATATATGCATATTTATATTTATGTAAATATATATTATATGCACACGTGCACACACACATCCCTTCTCTACAGCTGGAGAGGTGAGGAGATAAAAAAAAAAGTTGAATAGCTATGGATGACATGCTATAAGAATATTCTAAGTTAAAAAAAAAAAAAGCAGGATCATGTTTACCCAGGAAGTGAATGGGTTCGTCCAGTTGGTCCAGGTTGAGCATAGCTATAGGGCAAAGAAGGAGCTAGGGAACGAGCCCTCCCTGGGGGACCCCCCTCTCCCTGAAGAACCTGGTAAAGCATAGTCATCTATTCAGATTTTTATTTTTATTTTTTTCCCTTAGTTAGTAGCTTTAAAAAAAAATTTAATGGAGGTATAGTTTATTTACAATGTTGTGTTTCAGTTGTATACAAAGTGACTCAGTTATACATATACATACATCCACTCTTTTCTAGATTCTTTTCCCATATAGGCCATTACAGAATATTGAGTAGAGTTCCCTGTGCTATACAGTAGGTCCTTATTAGTTAGTTGTTTTATATATCGTAGTGTGTGTGTGTCAGTCCCAGTCTTGCAGTTTATCTGTCTTCCCCATTATCACCTGGTAACCATAAGTTTGTTTTCTGGAATCTAAAAAGAAGTGAGTACAGATGAACTTATTTACACAACAGAAGTAGAATCACAGATGTAGAAAACAAACACAGGTTTTTAAGTGTTTTATCCTTAGGAAAAACTTTGGGGAATGGGAGTTAAATTCCAGTTTATGAGTTTTTCATGGATCATTCTTTAAAACTGACTCTTAGACTGGTCATCAGTAAATGATACCCTCTTTCACCTTCCTTAATCCCTTTGCGTGCTGTTGGGTCATTCAGGATGGCACTAAGGTTAAATTTGGCAAATCTTAAGCCACTTGAAAACAGATGGTGAAGACTGCTAAACACATGTTCAGTCGCTGCCTCTCCTGTGAACTTGTTGGTTCTTGTGCAGATTCCTGCTTCCACCCAGTTCCAGGATCAGCTGCACATACCTGCCTCACCCCAATCCAGAAGGGCCAGCCTTACTTTCTTCACCCAACCCAGAAGTAGAGTTCTAGAAATGTTTACTTCCAGGGCTGTAAGGATGTCTGTAACTTCTCCCTTTCCTTGTTCTCTTAATTTCCTGTGCTTGGAGGGAAGCACTTGGTAAGGTGGCAAGGACTTTTAGGCAAAGAAAAAAGCACTGGAACAGATGTGGTATTGAAATTAGGCTGATTGCTGGGAAGCACCATAGCAAGCCCCTTTTCATGTTTCTGCTATCCTTACTTAGGTGTGCATAGTATACATCATTTGTTTTCCCTTTGAAAATTTCCGTGTGTATCTGTGTGATGTATCTAATACCATGGAATCTTTGAAGAGTACAAAACTTTCAGAGTTACAACATAAATGACTAATTTGATGTGTTTCACATTCTGTGTCAATAAATAGGTCAACTGTCCTTTATTAGTATTTGTGTATTCTCTTAAAGACCTAAAAGAAATATTTTGGCTTTTAAAAAAATCTCTATTGAACAATGCTATATTAGCAATGTTATATTAGGAAAAGGTGATTGTCTTAGAGCATCTGAGATGAAGATGGTTAACTTGAGGGTATTTGCATGTGCAAACTGTGAGTGAGTTGAGGATCACAAGGGTGCATTGTATCTGCGGTCTCTACCTCAGAGTAGTGTAGTCATTACCCAGGCTGGGCTGATTTGGTCAGTCTGTCCTTCTTCAAACCAAGGGGATAAACAGACTCGACACATTGTTCACAAGATGTTGTCAGTTTCTAGGGTGTGACTGTTGAAACACACCTGACAAGGTACCTAGATGAAGCCGACTCATAAAGTTACTTAAGAGCCTCCACCCCAGTTGATGGTCCAGATTGTCTCCAAGGGAGGTGAGCTGAGCCAGCATTAAGTCTGTGAGTGGGATAAGGCAGTGGTGATAATGCATAATGGATGCATTCATACCCCTCTTTCAGTGCAGCATTTTCTTGGATGGAAGCATGGGAAGCAACACATGAGCACGTACTCGCACCTCTTGGTGGCTTTCCGGGTCACCACTGGCCTCCTGCTGTTCCTTCTTGTCCATCTACCTACTGGGACTTGAGATTCTGAAAGATCGCTGAAAATCCTTATGTTCTGAGAATCTGAAGGGGAGAAAACTTGACCCCTAAGGCTTTGGAAAGTCAGTTGAAACAATAAACATGTTTTAAAAAGACTGTCCACACCTACTAGTTGGCTTTGACTAGAAAAAAGTTACATGTTATTAAACTGATCATTATGATGTTTTTGTGATACCATTGAAGTATTTTAATTTAGAAAGAACTTTGGTAGGTTTATGACTTATATTTTAAATGGATTTGTTTGTAAATTTTAAGAATTCCTTAAATTTCTAATCCCTACCTCAAGTCCATTTTAAGTAGACCCTGTAGACCTTGATCCTGCTACTGTGTTTTATTTTTTAAGTCATTGGAACTTCTTTAGTGAACTTCAGCAAAATTTAGGAATGCTTGTAAATTCCAATGAAGGTAACTCTAAATAAAGGAGAGGTAGGTCAGTATCTTAGCCTGGAACTATGGTAAAATTAATTTTCCTCGAACCACTGTATAGCAGGTATTTTATATTTATTTGTTAATGAAAATCAGTGAAATATTTTAAATTATATATAAATTCTACTCTAATATAACATTTCATCTTTCTTATATACATTTAGTTTACATTTTAGTTATGTGGTATATTTGGAGTACTGCTTTTACCTAAGATGGTACAGATTTTCATTCATTTACAAAGCCTTTACAATTATAATGATAAATAGTATTTAATCATATTAAAATACCATAATCTATAAACCATCTTCCTAAAGTTAAAAGTGTGGATTGTGTGTAATTCTTTGGTACTTCTTCAGGCCATTATAAATTATTTCTTTGTGATAAATTCACAAGAATTACAAGGCTAAAGGTTTGCTTTGGCTAGAGTTTCTATTTATCAAAGACTCTTTTTTGATTATAAATGCATGATCATCCTAATAAATGAGCATGGTGTAGAAGTATATAAAATACAAATTCTCTGTGGGACCTCAGTCCCATTCCAAGTGAGCCCTTAAGCACAGGCCACATTGAATGAGAAAAGATAGTAGTGATGAATGGAATGATATGGAAGTAGTGATGGTATACTGTGTAGTTTAAAAATAAAGTACTGTTTGTTTGTTTTTTTTTTTGTATGATTTGAAAAATGGAATCCAAGAAGCAGTTCCTCCTTTGGACAAGACACAGCAGCATGAAGTGTTGGTTTACTATAGTAGCTGGTTGACAAAGTGCAGCCTCCTGTATCAGGTAATGTTAAGTGATTTCCATGCCCTGTTGACTCTATCACGAGATGGCTGGAACCAGCAGGCCTGAGATTTCCTGTGTTTAAAGGTCATTGAAGAATCCTTCTAGATAAAAGAGGAATTGTGTACTTCAGGGCTTCAAAAGCCAGGAGGGCCAGTGTAGACAGTTCTGGTACGCTAAGGGAAGAACATGCTTTCGGCTGCAAGTCTGTGACCTGAGTGTCTGTTTGATTTCATCTTCTAGACCTACCAGCAGAAATCAGATGTGTAGTCTTCCCCACTTTTCTGGGAATTGTGGCTGAGCAAAGAGATATAAGCCCATACATAAGATCATTCTTCACAGAAGTGTTAATTTATTCCATGAGTCCATAGAAGAATAATGCAATTTGGTTGTTTCTTTGAATTATTCACAATTATTTTTCTCTAAAATATGTCCTCCCTGTCCTGTATGTGCTCATTTTGCTACTCCAGGCTGAGTGTAATTAGGTTGCCTTATTACTCTGCCTGTCAACCATGTCTCCATCCTCATTTCATATGAAAGGTTGACCTGACATGCATGGTGGTTTTTGGCCTTTGTGGCTGTTAGCTGTCAGTCCCCAGCATTTCATTTGCTAGTATTGTGCCTGGTCCAAGCTTATTACCTATAAAAACAATAGGCAAACTAAGGAATCTTTTAGTAAGTCTCATATAATTGTCACTGGATGAAGAGTCCTGCTAACCTGGCCAAGTTCCTCATTGACTCGGTACTTTAGTTTCCAGTAATGTTAAACTGGGTTTCTAGACTTACCTCCAAGTGGGTTGCCATTTCCTTCTCCAGAAGTATTTAGAAATAGCACAAGGTATAAAAGCAGTGAGAGTCAATGAATTTGTCAGATGGAAAATGAAAAAGCAGTCCCTGAAGGTGAAGAAGCTGTAGAAATTTAACATGAAATCCTAAGGACGAATTTCACCTTCACTCTAAGATGATGATGTCGCCATACTGGAATATGTAGAAGACAGTGATTGTAAGTGAGAAATAACTGAATCCTGGTTTTGACCATCAGCTCTTCTTCTAATGGAGAGTTAACAAGTGGAAAGGGGACCCACACAAGGCAGGAATCACCATGACCTATGACACTTGTCTTCTGTATATTTATGGTTATATGATCAGGGTTCCCACCGTGGCATCATACACACAACAAATGACAAGAATGGATTTCGTTTGTATGTACTCAGTCTTTCAGAAAAGAATTTATGGTGACTTAAGAAACACAAGCTGGAATCAAGATTGCCGGGAGAAATATCAATAACCTCAGGTATGCAGATGACACCACCCTTATGGCAGAAAGTGAAGAGGACCTAAAAAGCCTCTTGATGAAAGTGAAAGAGGAGAGCGAAAAAGTTGGCTTAAAACTCAACATTCAGAAAACGAAGATCATGGCATCTGGTCCCGTCACTTCATGGGAAATAGATGGGGAAACAGTGGAAACAGTGTCAGACTTTATTTTGGGGGGCCCCAAAATCACTGCAGAGGGTGACTGCAGCCATGAAATTAAAAAACGCTTACTCCTTGGAAGAAAAGTTATGACCAACCTAGACAGTATATTCAAAAGCAGAGACATTACTTTGCCAACAAAGGTCTGTCTAGTCAAGGCTATGGTTTTCCCTGTGGTCATGTATGGATGTGAGAGTTGGACTGTGAAGAAAGCTGAGTGCTGAAGAATTGATACTTTTGAACTGTGGTGTTGGAGAAGACTCTTGAGAGTCCCTTGGACTGCAAGGAGATCCAACCAGTCCATTCTGACGATCAGCCCTGGGATTTCTTTGGAAGGAATGATGCTAAAGCTGAAACTCCAGTACTTTGGCCACCTCATGCGAAGAGTTGACACATTGGGAAAGACTCTGATGCTGGGAGGGATTGGGGGCAGGAGGAGAAGGGGACGACCGAGGATGAGATGGCTGGATGGCATCACGGACTCGATGGACGTGAGTCTGAGTGAACTCCGGGAGATGGTGATGGACAGGGAGGCCTGGCGTGCTGCAGTTCATGGGGTTGCAAAGAGTCAGACACGACTGAGCAACTGAACTGAACTGAAGGATATACAAAATGAAATTAATGATCATTGGGTAAGGCTACTCAGACAGAGGGAAATAGCCAGAAGAGGAAATGAAGGATGAAGATAGAACATGTATTGTGTAAGGGCTTGTAAATACACTAGGCATGGGCTGATTAACTCTGTGCTGTCCAGCAGCCAAGGCAAGGAAAGAATTGTGACCGGATCCATGGCTCACAGGGTCTTTAGGATTCAATAAGCTAGTTACTCAAAAAAAGCACAGGTACTCACCACACATGGATTAGTGAGCTACGCCATCAACAAATGCTGATCCTAAGTGCAGCCATAGCCCTCACTGCTGGAGGAAGTGCAGGGCTTCTGTGCTTTACAGGAAAGTAGCATTTGCTTCTAGGCCCCTGTTGTGCTGATAATACAAAGAATAATACATAGACTGCAAACCTTCTTTCAGTACCTTTTCCCCTCTTTTAAAATGTTATAATAAGTGATACTTATGAGATTAAAATAGGTTGCTTATTATACTTCCTGAACTCTACTTGAGAAATACTGGGCCCATTTTTGTCTTTCTGGTATAATGACTGTGTTCACTAGATGGCAGTATCATCAGCCTTTTGGAAAGTTATCTCACATCTCTTTAAATATTGAAGACGCAGAAAAGGAGGAAAATCTTTTTGTAGGATCTCATTTCTACACCTCACAGGACAGAGTCTTTCTGTTTCCTCTTTCCTTTTTCCTCTGGGCAATGGAGAAGGTGCTGTCCATAGTAGCTGCAAGCATATTGGGTGGCACTGACTGCGCTTTTCCACAAGAAACAAGCAGGAGTGGCTGACAGTGATTCTGGACCAGCTATGGGATAGCAATGAAATGATAGGGTGAAAAATGTGTTCGGTAAGTGGGAATAACTTTTAGGTCCTCTGTATTTGGTCAGATATCATTTTTAGCATCAAAGCAATATTAATCTGTCTCAGGAAATGAGATGATTTGATGTTATCAGTGGCTTAGTTTACCACTTTGTATCCAACAGCTGTCACCTATCAGCTTTGCTGTTAGACATTTATATTTCAAAGACAGATGTGTCCTTTGTCTTCAAAAAGAAAATGGAATCAGTTGGAGAGAAGGAAAAAGGAGTGAGGAGTGGCAAATGTCTAATATCCTGGTTTTTACTTTCTTATTAATTTTTAAAAAACATCAGCCCTTGCTCACCTGGGTGTATCTGTTTAGTCCGAGAGGGTACTTTTCCTCTTGGCAAGAAGCCTGCCTGGAAGGAAGAGCCCAGTGTCACCTTTTCAGCTGCTCCACAGTGATAGGGAGCCAGCTGCTCTTCTTTTATTTGGCGGTGGGAGAAGGCACTCGCAAAATGGGCTGGTAGGAAACATTGCTTCTGAGACTGAATTTTTCCCACTGTCAGTTTAGGCAGATAGGGTGCTGCTCCGCCCCTGTCTTCTTTGGCATAAGCTCAGCCAGGTCCTGACACACCCCTGCACATGCTTTGCGCTGCTTGTTCTGTTTTCCTCTTCTCTGCTTAAGTTTCCCTCAGGAATAAGCGCCACTTAAGGCTTATCACTTGTGTTGTCAAAAAGAAAACATTTTTATGGAATGGAATATCTCATGAAAAGAGGGTGTGGGCAGAGTGGAGGAAGGAATGAATCCTGGGTGTTGTCAGTCAACAGTATTTATGGAACCACCCTCCGGACACCACACTTACTGTGGGCAGTTACCAAAGAATACATATGGCCCACCTTCCCCCGTTATCTACCCTGCACACTAGACTTCCTCCTGAAGATTATTTCTGCTAATACTACTGTGGTTAGCTTACTTTGGATAAAGAACAGTATTTCCAAGAATAAATTAGACAAGTTCTGGATCTAGATCCCATGTGGTATAGCACTGAGGCATTCACTGAGAAAAGGTTGAGCATTCTCACTTCCAGATCACTTTTTTTCTTTTTGGCCATGCCACACAGCTTGCAGCATTTTAGTTCTCCCAACCAGGGTTCTAACCCTGGCCAAAGGCAGTGAAAGCTCCGAGTCCTAACCACTGGACTGCCAGGGAATTCCAACAGGTCCACATTTTTAATGCAGGAAAATGATATTGTCTCCTTGTCAAAATATTTATCAGGACATGATTTCTTTATAAGCAAAGACTTCAGTTTTAAAGAAAACATGTTCACTTTTAGATACCTAATTCACTTCTTCACATCCATGAAATAATTTTTTGAATGATTATGAATAAGGAAGCTTGCTCAGTGGAAAAAAAGAAGTCTTCAACCACAAGACTCACATTTGTCATCTGGGAAGAGAAGCTTTGATTTAGTAGGAAAGCCTTGTATGCATTGGGTGGGGAGACTGCCTTTTCTCTTCTGGCTCCTACCATCTCAGGTCTGTCCTGAGGCAGAACTGGCTCCACCCTATTATTCCAAGTACAATTTCCTCCTCCTAGTAGTTTGAACAAACTTACCTGCAGCCTTAAAATAGAGAATAAAGTTGTTGGAGGAAAGAAGCAGGGAATTAATATTGTTTATTTGGGTAACTTGTAAATTAAGAAAATGTTTTTAAATGTGGACTTAACATTTTCTCAACTTACATTTACTATCTATTGGTGACAATCCATAGCACCCTTAAGAGAAAAAACTATAAGCCATAACTAAGTGCAAGCCACTCTTTTTAAAGAAGCACATGCTCAGGTCATTTGAAAGTCCCCTGTAGGGCCAAATCTTCAGTTCTTTATTCGTAGTCCATACTTGTCTTAAAGGAGTAGGGGAGGTTGAGAGGCTTGGGGTAGGATTCATCTCATGCTTCAAAAATTATTTATGTAAGTTTTCAAGCCATACACTACTTAGAGGCATCTCAATGTTTAGTCTTTTTTATCTAGTTGAGTGGAAGATAGGACAGGAGAAAACAGGTAAAACTAAATCAGTACTGAGCTGTTATCCTAACAACTTTTACCTCAGGACAGATGCTAGGCATAATTTACCCTTTGCATAGCATCAGATTTGGGTGGGCCCAGTTAGGGCTTCCCTGGTGGCTCAGAGAATAAAGAATCCGCCTGCAATGCTGGAGACCCAGGTTCAATCCCTGGGTCAGGAAGATCTACCACTCAACTATCCTCGCCTGGAGAATTCCATGGACAGAGGAGCGTGACAGGCTACAGTCCATGGGGTCACAAAGAGTTGGACTCAACCCAGCAATTGAACATACAAGTTGCCTTAAACTTTGAAAAACTGTATTTACAAAAAGAAGAGCTGGCATTAAGTCAGAATAGCTAAATATGCCATTCTTTTATAATCAGATGAACTGCTATGTAATCATAATAGCTTTCCAGCATTCAGCTAGGGACAGAATGGATAAAGATATTTAATGATCCACAAGGAATCTTGCCTTCAAATTGTTAGGTACATACAGTTTACAGAACACAGATTTTCTCAAGTTAGCATTACTGTAGTTTTCAGAGGGTTTATATATAATATATTCCCATATTAAAAGTTTTTAATTAAAATTTTAGTTCTTTGCTATAATTTAAAAATACTTTAAAATCTAGATTTTCCTCAGGTGGGAGTATTTCTCCAGGTATATTTAGCTGGCTTAAATTCTTCTGTTAACATTCTCAGTTGCCTGGTTCAGGTCTGGGCAAGCCACAAGACTTTGTTCAGCTGCTGGTATCTTCTGAAATGCTCTTACTCTGTGTTACTCAGTGTCGTTAACCACATCCCATTCTTTTTCCACCCTTTCTTGGAATAGGACACTAATTCTTTAACAGTCTATCATCTAAAACCAGATTTTGTGGGTCACCTTGAGCAACAGGTAATAATGTGCAAGAAAAAGAAAAGTTGGGATAGAGTAGAATCAGCAATAAAAAGTAGCATTTCTTTATTTTCAGTGACTACAGTCCTGTTGACAGTTTTTGTCTTGACCTAAATATAAGGCACCAGTTTGCTAACTGAATTGATCATATTCTAGATTGAAAAGTAGTAATCATTTATGAGTTGACTCTTGGGTCAAATTCTCTAATTTGATCTTCTCCTATCTGGCTTATCTAAACTTTTATTTAAGGGCTAAACTGCCAAAATAATTTCAGAATACTCAATACCAGAAATCTAAGATGTTTAATTGTCTCTGGTTTTCAAGCTCCTTCGTTGAAGTCCATTTTCACCCTTTGAGGAAAGTCATGTATTATAGCTAAGAATTGTATTTTTGGATTTCATCTGATAAGAATAACTGAACAGTCGATGGATATCAGATAAAATTAGCAGGGTAAATGGTTAATAAGTGCTATCAAGGATAAATTAATTTTGAACTCTTTGTATTAGCTCTGCCAGAATTAGATCATTATACGTGAGCTTTATGAAGCATTACTGACCTTATTGAACATGTGTATGGAAAGCCCCCACATGCACTCAAGTCAGGTTTGAGTTTCATACTGACTTAGCAGTATGGAGATTCTTAAGGCATCATGTCAAAAAAGGAGTCTGAATCCACACAGGGTTTTCTAACATCCCGTGGCCCATTACTGGAGGGAAAAAAAGTAGACTTAGAGGCCTTAGACATGAATCATCTAGCACTGGTGAATCTACTCTGTTTCTAAATCTTCAAGGAGCACAGATTCTGGCAATTAGAGATGAAGAGTCTGAAACTTCATGATCATCCACTTCCTCCTTTCCCATGACTAATAGACATTCATTCTTTCCAGCTACTGTTGACATTTTCTTTCTGTTTCTCTCATCAAGATCATGAGTTGCCCTCTCCTCTAAGCAGAGCAAGCACAGCTCAGAACCCTCTTGCCAGCCCTGCCTGCTCTCTCATCTGCTCTCACTTGCTCCAGATGCAGATAACTCATGTGGCATCTTACATTGACTCTCATGTGTGGACTGTGCCCTTACCAGTGAAGGGGATACAGTTTGGACGCTCTGCCAGAAGGCTTTGGCTTGTCTTGAGGACCTCTGGTGTTGCTTAAGCCTCTTGGAAAAAGAGATATTGAAAGAGAGAATGAGAATATAAGAACAAATCCCCAAAACTGCCTTAGGAAGCCCATGACAAGAATAAATGAAAGGCTATCTTGGATGAAACAGGCAGATTACAGCTATAAACTTACCTGTTGGATTCATTGACTTTTTGATCATTCCAAAGCTCCTGAAGCTAATATTGGAGTTCCTTAACCATTTGAAGAGAAAGCCTACAAGAGAAGTTCAGAAAGATTTTTGGAAGAGGTTTTCTAGGTGTACTTGTCTTTTGTCAGTCATGAATAGGTTTCCTGAATCCTCTCAGCATGCAATAGGGGTTTGCACAATTCTGTAGCCAGTAAAAATTAGTCTTACTATTGATTGTTCCCTCTCACCAGAATAGAAAGATGATTTGTTAATATCTTACCTCTTTAGTTCTGAGGAAGACGGACATTACCATATTGGGTTAGGTTAGTGGGTCTAAACCCTGGCTATATACCATCAAAATCCTCAGTGAGTTGGATTTTTTAAATACATTTGCCCAGGCCTCACCCCCAACCCATGAAATCACCTGTGCAGTCTAGAAGCTCACTCACATCCTGGTGGAAGATGCACGAGGGTGGACATCCAGTTACCGCATGGTGTTATAAATGCTCTAGGAGGCCCAGGCTTCTGCTTCTGTGCAAGCCACTTTCATTCGCTGAACATCCCCTGGGTACTTGGTGCTGTATATATGATTTCACATTTTTCACATTGTGCACAATGTGCTTTAAAAAAAAAAAATTGATCCTATTCCAGATTGAAAAGTAGTAGTCATTTGATTTATCAGAGTTGACTCTTAGGTAAAATTCTTTAATTTATTTTCTTCCATCTGGCTTATCTAAACTTTAAGGGTTAAAGTGCTGAAATAATTTCAGAATACTTCTAAATTTGTTTTTGTTTTTACTTTCAAGTTGCTTTTATGTTTATCTTATTTGATTTTCAAAATAATTCCAGGAAGTAGAAAGACAACCACATTGCCACCAACACTTAAGGACAAGATATAGGGGGAAGGTGCTTGTTCCAGTAAAGTGAAGCCAAATCAGATATTCTGACCAGGCTTTCTGGTGCCTAAACTGACTGGAGCTGCTGTCACCACCAGGCAGCTTTGCATCTTTCTGGCACATTCACTTCCTGCCTACCACCCTAGAGGCACTAATTGAAACCCATACCTTAACTGCCCAGATTAAACTGCTTTACTGTGTTATTGTCACTCCTGTGTGGTTGGCTTGGTAAAAAACAATACATGTTCATTTCTAACAAATGTCATCAATATAGAAAAACAGAGAAAGATAAAAATAATTCTAGAATTCCACTAAATTGTTGAATGGTTATTTTTGGACAATAACAGCAGTAAAAATCTCTTCTACCACTCATTCTCATTGTGCAAATATAGAAGGCTGTATAAAATTTTACACTTCGAAGTATTGTATAGATTGAAGTACTAATTTTCTCAACAGTCCCTCAAGGTTTAAAAGAAAAAGAGTGTTTCTTTATAAGAGGTAAGCGGTTTGCCCAAGTGCAGATGTTTAGTTATTCATAGATTCTTATTGACGGAGTTCAGACTATATAATGAGGGTTTTGGACTTAATTATGCACTGCTCTGCATCCTTGGTAGCCTGTACATAAGCTGCTTATTAAGAAAGGGAGAGAGAATGCAAACTTTGCATGATATTCAGAGAAATATTGAATCAGGATTTTCAAAAGTGAAATTTACTCAGTTTTTTTTTAATATGAAGTATACTTTTCACTAAAATTGTTTTCAACCCTTCCTTAAGCTTATACTGCACAGTTTGCTGTGACCACTTTTGTTGCTGTGCTGTGTCTTGGCACTTTACAAGGGAGGGAAAGAAGGGAATAAAGGTGTAGTCTGACTTGAACTAGTAGAGCAGTTCCTGGAACCTGATAAAATTTATTTGGAATTGATGACTTGTGTTTTCAACCTCTGTAAAAGACTTCCGTTGAATCAAAAAGAAGACAGTCATCTGTGAACCTCTTCACTCATGGCCCCTAAGGCTGTGATGGGGCACTGCTCTAGGCGTGGTGAAAGATGGCTGTGAGGGTGAATAAGGTATGGGTCTTGTCCTGGAAGAAGCTTAAAATCCAATGGGAGCAAGTGATAAATGCGTAAATGATTACTTCAATTTCAAATGAATCTAGTATGCACCTGGAGAGCTGCAGAGAAGCATCCTAAAAGTTGCACTAAACAAAAGCATTTTTATCTCCTTTAAAATGCAACTTAAAACTTCCTCAATAAACCACCAAAAAGACTCCTCCTCTAAGTACAAGAGGCATACATCCAGTCTTTAATTTAAAATTGAAATCTTGACATGGACTTGCTTATGCCCTTGAGCAGCCTAATGTAAATGTCAGAGAAATCCGCATTTATAAGATGCTCTGGGGTCTGAAAGGTGCTGCCAAGGTTATACAGCAGTTAAGGTTGTTAATGTCCAGAGGAGACCCCACAGCCCACAGGGCCCTTCTTCAGTAGCAGATTCCTGCAGATTAGCAATAAGAACCAGATTTCCTCAAAGAGGAAAAAAGACTGCTCCTATCGTGTGAAAGATTTGTTAAGACATATTTTTAGTACATTTTCCCAAGTTCTTATCAAGTAGGGCCCCCAGATAAGAACTGTTCAGTATTTAGCTGTAAGCCAAAGGTTGAGAATAGGAAACATTTAAAACTTTAAGAACTTGAGTCCAACAAAAATGTTGGCTAGCAGTCTGACCTAGGTAAAATAACCATTATATCCAAGTTTCCCAGAAAAACTGCTTATTTCTGGGAAAGTTCCAGGCCTCCATGTTTTTGTCTTTTCTCTTTTTATCCACAGGAAACGTGTGCTGAATCTTCTGATAATTATCCATTGTCAAAAGGTCTATATTTCTATATCCCTGCTTCTGTACAGAATGTCTAGAAAAGACCAGAACTCAAAATTGTTTAATCACTTTTTAAAAATTTTGAATAGGTCTTTGCCTTTCCCTGCTTTGTTAACTGAATAACCACCAAAGAAATATCGTGAGAGATACTCAAACAACTGTTCAGAATAAAATCAATGAAAAGTTTCAAGGCTTTTTTGCCAAACATGGACTCATACTTTAAAACGATCAGTCTCCTGAGTGGGTTGGCCTGGGGAACATACTGTATACTTGAAGACTTTGAGAACTTGTCGCTCTTTCTAGACTGCTCATCTCTCTGATCACTCAGGTCGTTTACCAGTTTCAGCCCACTCTACATTGTTCTAAATTATAATTTTCATCCTGAACCCACCCTTAAATTACTTCAAAAATTTCCCTGCATTCTATTCAACTTTTGGAACCTTCCCCTTAATTTCTTGTATTCTCTGTGTGTACACCAGTGTTTCCCAGTATCTTTTCTTTCCAGCTTACCCCTTCTACCATTCTCTGTAGCCACCAGTTTTGTCTTTGTTCATTCCCGTTTATTTGATTTGTTCTCTCCTTAGCACTCTTCCTTTACTCCTGGCCAAAGAGTAGAGTGAGCAAGAGATTTCTTAATTAACAACATCTGAAGTCACGAAGTGTGAGAGACAGATTGGGCCATAGAGCATCCTGGCTTACTCCTCATTTGATGGCCAAGCTCAGAGGCATGTCATAGATGAGGACAGAGCCTGGGTAAACCCAAGTCTCCCTTCCCTCCTGTTCTCCCTTACCACAGCATCTGCTTAGAATACCCAGGTCCACTCAGGTTGGAAATGGAGGCCCTCATCTTTCACCTCAAGTTTCTTATCCAGCCTAGTACTTTCTTTCCCCTCCCATTTCAAGCATGTGCCTTGGCAAGGACCTCCTTTCCCTGTTGATCTCTGTTAATAAGCTTGACTGGCAAATGCCACAAGACATTGGTCTCTTCTGTCAAAGATACTCTTGGGTGATGCTGAGGGTCTTTTTGCCAGTAATGGAACAACCCCCCCGTACTGAAGCTGCCCATCTTCTATCCATCTTAGTCCATTGTAATGTTGCCTTCTGGAATCTGTGTTCAATCTGTTGGTCTTATCCATGCACTTCATCCCTGCTAATATTTTGATTTTGTTGTGATGTAACTTTCAGGGAGACCAAGGGTGGATGTGTAGGATCTGTGTACTTATTTAAGCATAAATACATCATGTTCTAGATTGAGGCAGGGGTCAGGTGTTTTGTCTTTTCTCCCCTTTCTGTTTTCAGCAGTGGTGGTACCTCAGAAATTTAGGGCGGAGTAAGGTTTGGGCCAAAATTAGTAGTATTTATTTGTTTAGTTAATAAGGATTTATTAAGTGCCTGACCTATACACAGCCGTCTGCTAAATGAAGATTATATTAATAAAGTAGAAATCACAAAGTCTGACTAAACGAGCATTCAAAATATTTATATCAAGAATAATAAGCATAATTTTTATTGTCACAGTGTTTTTTAATAGTATATGAAATACTTATAAAATGCAGTTGCTTGTTCCATTTCCTCAGTAATTCTATAGAAAGTATTTTCTGCATTTTATTGCTGAGGAAGTAAAGCTGGGAGAGATTCTGTCCCAGCTCTGAAAGCCAGAGAAACAAGTGAATACAGGCTTAGCCCCATGCCCAGCCCACTTGTCCAGACCTATTTCTGGCTTCAGAAATCTGGGTGCCCTGCCTGTCTCCTGTTGCTTTCATTCTCTGCATTAGGCTACCTATTGGATAACTGGCTTTTTGGTTTCTGTCTTGCCCTCTTCCTGGGTTTCATTATTCTCCACTCCAGACTCCAAATAATGCCTGGGATGGGCCTCACAGTAGGTGAGCATTTCTGTATTTCTGTTCCTTGGTGTACCTAGTTTTATGCATTAATATATCTGAGATTGGGATGCATCTTATAATTGCCAGTGAAATTCATGTCTTTCTGAGAATTTGCATCTGCCAGTCACTGGGCACTGCCAAACAGACCAGGCATAAGAGTCTCTGCCTGAGGGTGTTCAGACCAAACTGGTGGTGGGAATTCAGGATGTAAGCCTACCTTCATATGGGCTTGTGGTTCAACTCCTTGGGAAGGTCCCCCTTCCCTCCACACAGTTCCAGGTTCTCATTGCCATCTCTTTCTGAGTGGCAGGCTTACTTCTCTGTGGCTTTTTGGTGCTCCAGCTTTATGCAGGACTCCTGTGTCTGTTCAATTCCCCACTTACGTGCTTTTGATTTCTCAGTGGTACATAAAATAATGTCCATTTTGTGATGGTGACATCTCCGATTTAATGAAATATAGCCTTATGCGGTGAGAGCAACTCTGGGTGACTCTTGGTGTTGCCTTGCTTAACATCTTTTTTACTTCAGAGGAATTAGTGGGTGTTCCTTGCTTCTCATCCCCCAGGTAAGGCTTGCTTACCTGCTCAGACAAAACCCTAAATGTATGACCATTCACTCTCCCTTCCCCCAGCCTTCCTGGCAGCTGCCTAACTTGGTTACACACATGCAACAGAAATACAATGTTAATAAATATTTCTACATGTAATAGAGAAACAAGCTGTAAAAATAGTCCTTTGCCATCTGCTCAGATGAGTTCTAGGAAAAGCAATGACATTTTATGATTCAGTAACTTAACTATCCTTGTGGTTCCTGTAAGGCACATCATAGACAAACAAGTCATAAATATCCAGACACATGTCTTCAGAGAAAATGCGTTGGTCTATGAAGCAAATATAAATAACAAATACTGAATCTTCTTTCTCTCAGTGAAGGTCCAGAACAACACTACTGAATTCTCACTAGAGAAACAGTGTTTCAGAGTTGCAGTTTACAGTCCAAATGTGAGAGAACTGGGCTCAGGGACTCCCAAGGCTTATACTGGGGGAGATAAAAGTGCAGTAAACAGCAGAAAATAATAATAGTTTATTTACTTCATGCTCTTTATATGTCAGGCCCTGTACTAGGCACTTTGCATATATTAGCTCATCTCTTAATGGAACATGAGTGCTCATTTTAAGAAGAAAGGGGATAATGATAGGAATAAAGGTAATTAATCGAAATCAAAGATGAGTTTACTGTGGAACATCAACAAAGGGAAATGAGAGAAGCTACAGAAAACTTAGTCAAGACCTGATTGTTGTCTTAACAAAAAGGCAAGGTCACACCCCCTGCTAAGTCACTTCAGTCGTGTCCGACTCTGTGCAACGCCATAGACAGCAGCCCACCAGGCTCCGCTGTCCCTGGGATTCTCCAGGCAAGAATACTGGAGTGGGTTGCCATTTCCTTCTCCAATGCATGAAAGTGGAAAGTGAAAGTGAAGTCGCTCAGTTGTGTCTGACTCTTAGCGACCCCATAGACTGCAGCCTACCAGGCTCCTCTGTCCATGGGATTTTCCAGGCAAGAGTACTGGAGTGGGGTGCCATTGCACACCTCCTAGAGCAATGGAAATAAAAGAAAAAAAACAAATGGGACCTAACTAAACTTAAAAGCTTTTGCACAAGAAGGAAACTATAAGCAACGTGAAAAGATAGCCTTCAGAATGGGAGAAAATAATAGCAAACGAAGCAACTGACAGAGAATTAATCTCAAAAATATACAAGCAGCTCATGCAGCTCTATACCAAAAAAATAAATGACCCAATCAAAAAATGGGCCAAAGAACTAAACAGACATTTCTCCAAAGAAGACATACAGATGGCTAACAAACACATGAAAAGATGCTCAATATCACTCATTATCAGAGAAGTGCAAATCAAAACCACGATGAGGTACCATCTCACACCAGTTAGAATGTCTGCTATCCAAAAGTCTATAAGCAATAAGTGCTGGAGAGGGTGTGGAGAAAAGGGAACCCTCTTACACTGTTGGTAGGAATGCAAACTAGTATAGCCACTATGGAGAGCAGTGTGGAGATTCCTTAAAAAACTGGAAATAACTGCCATACAACCCAGCAATCCCCCTGCTGGGCATACACACCGAGGAAACCAGAATAGAAAGAGACATGTGCACCCCAGTGTTCACTGCAGCACTGTTTACAATAGCCAGGACATGGAAGCAACCTAGATGTCCATCAGCAGACGAATGGATAAGAAAGCTGTGGTACATATACACAATGGAATACCACTCAGCTATTAAAGAGAACACATTTAAATCAGTTCTAATGAGGTGGATGAAACTGGAGCCTATTATACAGAGTGAAGTAAGCCAGAAAGAAAAACACCAATACAGTATATTAACACAGATATATGGAATTTAGAAAGATTGTAACGATGACCCTAGATGCAAGACAGCAAAAGAGACACAAATACAAAGAACAGACTTTTGGACTCTGTGGGAGAAGGTGAGGGTGGAATGATTTGAGAGAATAGCATTAAAACATGTATATTACCATATGTGAAATAGATCACCAGTCCAGGTTTGATGCATGAGACAGGATGCTCAGGGCCAGTGCACTTTGATGACCCTGAGGGATGGGATAGGGAGGGAGGTGAGAGGGGGGTTCAGGATGGGGAACACATGTACACCCATGGCTGATTCATGTCAATGAATGGCAAAAACCACTACAATATTGTAAAGTAATTAAAATAAATAAATAAATTTTGAGGAAAAAAAAAAGGCAGGGTCAGCATATGCCTGGTTGATGGGAACAGCTGCATTGGTACAAGCAGTTCTAGGAGGATCTGTATCTGCTGTTGCTGTTTCTGTTCGGTGTTGGCATGCTTGCATCCCACCCACCCACAGATATTTTCTTACTCCTTTGCTTTTGAGACAGAAGACTTGAATTCACAAGTTGAGTTAAAAACTGGTTAAATATACAGGGCAATTTATGCCGGGCAAACAGAATTACCTATGAAAGTTATGCTGTTCACACTTCAGGATGGAACAACTACTAAGACTCTGTCTCCTTGCTCTCATGTTCTTCCTCCACTCACTAGGTGATTTCCTCATGTCAGCCAAAGTAGCAGTTCCTGAAACCAACCCAAACCTGTGGCTTTGGAGCTCACATGACTTTCAGTGACTCCCACTGCTTTCAAAATAAAATCCAAACTTCTTAGCTTGGCTTCAGTTCAGTTCAGTTCAGTTGCTCAATCATGTCTGACTCTTTTCCACCCCATGGACTGCAGCACACCAGACCTCCCTGTCCATCACAAACTCCCAGAGTTTACCCAAACTCATGTCCGTTGAGTCGGTGATGCCATCCAACGATCTCATCCTCTGTTGTTCCCTTCTCCTCCTGTCTACAATCTTTCCCAGCATCAGGGTCTTTTCCAATGAGTCAGCTCTTTGCATCAGGTGGCCAAAGTATTGGAGTTTCTGCTTCAATCAGTCCTTCCAATGAACACCCAGGACTGATATCCTTTAGGATGGACTGATTGGGCCTCCTTGCAGTCCAGGGGACTTTCAAGGGTCTTCTCCAACACCACAGTTCAAAAGCATCAATTCTTTGGCGCTCAGCTTTCTTTATCGTCCAGCTCTCACATCCATACATGACTATTGGAAAAACCATAGCCTTGATGAGAGGGACCTCTGTTGGCAAAGTAATGTCTCTGCTTTTGAATATGCTGTTTAGGTTGGTCATAATGTTCCTTCCAAGGAGTAAGTGTCTTTTAATTTTATGGCTGCAATTATCATCTGTAGTGATTTTGGACCCCAAAAAGATAAAGTTAGCCACTGTTTCTACTGTTTCTCCATCTGTTTGCTACAAAGTGATGGGACCAGATGCCATGATCTTAGTTTTCTGAATGTTGAGCTTTAAGCAACTTTTTCACCCTCCTCTTTCACTTTCATCATGAGGCCTTCTTCACTTTCTGCCATAACGGTGGGGTCATCTGTGTATCTGAGGTTATTGATATTTCTCCTGGCAATCTTGATTTCAACCTGTGCTTCATCCAGCCCAGAGTTTCTCATGATGTACTCTGTATATAAGTTAAATAAGCAGGGTGACAATATATAGCCTTGACGTACTCCTTTTCCTATTTGGAACCAGTCTGTTGTTCCATGTCCAGTTCTAACTGTTGCTTCCTGACCTGCATACAGATTTCTCAAGAGGCAGGTCAGGTGGTCTGGTATTCCCATCTCTTTCAGAATTTTCCATAGTTTATTGTGATCCTTACAGCTTAGCATACAAAGCCCTTAGTCATTTCCGGCCCTCGCATATTTCTTTGTGACCCCTTGAACTATACAGTCCATAGAATTCTCCAGGCAAGAATACTGGAGTGGGTAGCCTTTCTCTTCTCCAGAGGATCTTCCCAACCCAGGGATCAAACCCAGGTCTCTCGCATTACAGGCCGATTTCTAACCAGCTGAGCCAGATTGGAAGCCCTGCATATTTACTTTCCCACAACTCCCTCATACACACCCCTTTGGAATCTTCCTGCCTTTGCATCTGCTGTATGTCTTCTTTGAAGACTACACATCCTCCCCTTCAGGGCCAACAACTTACTTATCTTTAAAATTCCTTTCAAGAGTAACATCCTCTGATAACCCTTCCCCACATTCCAGTTTGGGTAATCTGCCATTCCTTTGTGCTTCTGTACAACTCAGCTCATGTTAACAGGATCAGTATTTAACATACAGTTAAATTACCGTATGTTGTAATAACTTCCTTCCGTTACTCTCTGTTCCGTGAGTTCAAGGGCAATATCATTGATCCCTGCCTCCCTAGGACCAGCACCTTCAGTTCAGTTCAGTCGCTCAGTCGTGTCCGACTCTTTGCAACCCCATGAATCGCAGCACGCCAGGCCTCCCTGTCCATCACCAACTCCTGGAGTTTACTCAAACTCATGTCCATCGAGTTGGTGATGCCATCCAGCCATCTCATCCTCGGTTGTCCCCTTCTCCTCCTGCCCCCAATCTCTCCCAGCATCAGGCTCTTTTCTAATGAGTCAGTTCTTCGCATGAGGTGGCCAAAGTATTGGAGTTTCAGCTTTAGCATCAGTCCTTCCAATGAACAGCCAGGACTGATATCCTTTAGAATGGACTGGTTGAATCTCCTTGCAGTCCAAGGGACTCTCAAGAGTCTTCTCCAACACCACAGTTCAAAAGCATCAATTCTTCAGCGCTCAGCTTTCTTCACAGTGCAACTCCCACATCCATACGTGACCACTGGAAAAAACATAGCCTTGACTAGATGGACCTTAGTCAGCAAAGTAATGTCTCTGCTTTTTAATATGCTGTCTAGGTTGATCATAACTTTCCTTCCAAGGAGTAAGGGTCTTTTAATTTCATGGCTGCAATCACCATCTGCAGTGATTTTGGAGCCCCCCAAAATAAAGTCTGACACTGTTTCCCCATCTATTTCCCATGAAGTGATGGGACCAGATGCCATGATCTTCGTTTTCTGAATGTTGAGCTCTAAGCCAACTTTTTCACTCTCCACTTTTACTTTGATTAAAAGGCTTTTTAGTTCCTCTTCACTTTCTGCCATAAGGGTGGTGTCATCTGCATATCTGAGGTTATTGATATTTCTCCCGGCAATCTTGATTCCAGCTTATGCTTCTTCCAGCTCAGTGTTTCTCATGATGTACTCTGCATATAAGTTAAATAAGCAAGGTGACAATATACGCCTTGACGTACTCCTTTTCCTATTTGGAACCAATCTGTTTTTCCATGTCCAGTTCTAACTGTTGCTTCCTGACCTGCATATAGGTTTCTCAAGAGGCAGGTCAGGTGGTCTGGTATTTCCATCTCTTTCAGAATTTTCCCCAGTTTATTGTGATCCACACAGTCAAAGGCTTTGGCATAGTCAATGAAGCAGAAATAGATGTTTTTCTGGAACTCTCTTGCTTTAGAGAAGATAATTACTAGGAGAAGATAATTACTTATTATATATACTGTAACTGGTGCAGATGGAGGTTTCATGCAAAATAAATCAGTTTATCATTTTTGTTTTTTAATAACTTCTACTTTCAAATGCAAGTGTAGCACCTTCAGGGCACAAAGCACAGCCTTCCTTTCAAATGGGACTTTTCATAATTCTGTATCTACACATTGACTGTCTGTGTGTGAAGAGACTGGGGGACATTTCCTTTCTTATAAGCTACATCAGGGGTTTAACTTAGAATTGATTATCACAGGGAAGTTTTCTCGGTGCCTCATTAAAGAATATAATGAAAGTAAGTATTTTAGCAAAGCAAATATGATGAGAGAAAACAGACTTTTCTCTCCACATATTATGAGTTTCTGTACCATTTTGTAACCAATCTTGACCTTTTTTACACACTCACTTTTTCTATCCCATAAGAAAATAAAGAAATGAAATATTTATGGATATTAATAAAATAATAATACTTGTTATACTTTTTCCTGCCATTCAGGTTAGTACCAACAGTGCCACTCCTAATGAATAAATTCTCTTTGCCTATCTTGGCAAAATCCATATTGCTGAACCTGGTCTGGGGACCCCCAAATGTTCATTCTAGCTCATTTTTCTAGTGGTCATGTTGGAATGTGTTTTAGGTGTGAGTAACAACCCAAGAAAACCCCAAATCAGATTGGCTTATACAGTAAGAAAATTTTATCTTTTTCATAACTTAAGTCCAGAGAGCAGCTTCTGAGGTTGATTTAGTAGCCCAGTGATATCAGAAGCCCAGGCTGTTAAATGTCATTTCACTCTGTTATTCACCGTCTGCTGGTTTATCCTCTGCTTGGTGGCAGAATGGCTGCAGAAGTGCCGAGCACCACATCCAGACCAGCACTGTGTATTTCCTTTAGGATTGAGGAATCTTTTCTCAGAAGTTTCCTAGAGAATGTCTCCTTAAATCCCTCTGACCAGAATTGAGTCACATGTCCTTTCCCAAATCAGTCACTGCCAAGGGGATTGATGCTACTGTGGTAACCAACCTAGGGAGAGCAGATGGGGAGAGTCAGTCATCAGGACTACAGGCCTCTCTTTCTATCCATCCCTTAGGCATCCCCTTCTCCCAGGTCCTCTGCTCCATGG
Organism: Oryx dammah; assembly: GCF_014754425.2. NCBI lineage: Eukaryota > Metazoa > Chordata > Mammalia > Artiodactyla > Bovidae > Oryx > Oryx dammah. Next base: position 43,202,565 of record NW_024070185.1, on the reverse strand, counting down.
AACTTTCCTAGCCCACTCTCTGTTCTGATCATTTGGCACCTTTGTGAAGAAGGTCACATCTCTGATGAGATTCTGAGGTCCTTCGGCATGTCTGCCCTTCTCTTTGTTCCCTAGTGTACTTTTCAGAGAACCAGAGATCCTGAATGTATTTGTGCAAACCCTTTCCCCAAAATATGAAGACCAGTATAACTCACAGAAGGAAATGTTGTTACATCTTATTCATAATAAGCCCCTTTGAGACCCGTGTTAGTTAATTCAATCGTGCCCAACTCTTTGCGACCACATGAACTGCAGCCCACCAGGCTCCTCTGTCCATGGGATTCTCCAGGCAAGGATACTGGAGTGGTTTGCCATTTCCTTTTCCAGGGGATCTTCCTCTCCCAGGGATCGAACCTGGGTTTCCTGCACTACAGGCAGGTTCTTTACTGACTGAGCTACCAGGGAAGCCCTGGTCCTTAGAATAGAATATTCACTCCTTCTCTTATTAGAAAGTAAGAATTCCATGTTAGTCGAACAATAAAGAGTAAAAATAGCATTCACAATTTATTAATATTCTCTCTCCATCCATTCATTCACATCCCTTTTTAGCCCTTTTGTAAGGAATCATAAACTCAGTTTCTGCATGGTATGTGCTCACTCACTCAGTCCCATGGCCTGTAGCCTGCCAGGCTCCTCTGCCCATGGGATTTTCCAGGCGAGAATACTGGAGTGGTTGCCATTTCCTTCTCCAGGAGATCTTCCCGACCCAGGGATCAAACTCGCGTCTTCTGCGTCCCCTGCACTGGCAGCCAGGTTCTCTACCACTGAACCACCTATGCATGGTACATAGAGTCTGTTATTAGTGTGACCGTTTTTTTAATGCTCTCAGTGATTCTGTCTTCACTGTCTTGGGTTGGCCAAAAAGTTAATTCTGGTTTTCCATACCATCTTATGGAAAAACCCAAATGAACATTTTGGCCAACCCAATACATCAGAATTATTGAAGGAGCTTTTTTAGAATATGCATATTCAAGTGTCATATTTAAGTGTCAATTGGTCTGGAATAGAGCCCAGTCTGTTTTCATCAAATGAGATTTAGGAGTTTCCCAGGAGACAGTGAGGAATTGCTCTTAGATAGCCATACACCAAATCCTTGGTGATTATTATCAGAATAATTTCAGACTTCTCAGTGTTCTTGTACCAGATAGTTGCCTTGCCTTGTTTCTCATTATTTGTACATCTAACCATGCAAGCTAGGTGCTTATTTCTGTTTGTTTAGTATCCACCTTCCCTCTTCCCTTTCCTCACCTGGATCATAAGCATCTCATTTCCCTTCTGTTCCACATCATTCTGGGCAATAATGAAGAAGTGGAGCTCAGTTGTTTTCTCTCAAGAGAGTAGTTTTTCCCAGATCCTGAGCTTTGCTTGTCAGCTTCATACTCTGTAAGCCCTTATGGAATGTCCACTGTTTTATCTTAGCTTATATAGCAGCAGTCACTGTTGGGGAAACTGAAATAGAAGATCCAGGGGCTCTTATCAAAAATAATGATTAAGGTATGAGTAGAGTAGCCACTGAGGGGCAAATTAATGTAGCTACATGGTCTCCATCATTAGTGGTAGACTAAGACATTGCTCATCCAAGAAGTGTACTGTTGTTCTTTTTCACTGACACTGTAATTATCTGAGGCTTTTCATCAACTTCTAAAGCATCTAAATACTTTCATGATGTATCATAGACTCTTGCAGTTCCAGGGATTCTTTTGGCAGACCAGTGCCATGAAGAAAGATAGGTCTCATCTCACTGCCTGGAACCCTGACCTGTCCAGCATGACACGAAATGTAGACAAACACCACCTGTGGCTGATTGCAAACAGGATTCGACTGAAAGAATGGGAGAGGAGGGGCAGTGAGTTCACTCATAGAGGCTCCCTGCCCCTGCTGTTTTTCTTACCTGTGGAGTTATAAAGCTTCCTTGGCTGAAATCACTTGTTCCATATTAACCACCTCTGTTCTCTCTTCAACTTCCCTGGTGGCTCAGCTGGTAAAGCCTCTGCTTACAATGTGGGAGACCCAGGTTCGATCCCTGGGTTGGGAAGATCCTCTGGAGAAGGAAATGGCAACCCACTCCAGTACTCTTGCCTGGAAAATCCCATAGACAGAGGAGCTCTCTTCTTTTCTACCTTCCTAAGGTTTTGTCTTCTGGGCCACCATCTCGCATTTCCAGGAGGGAACTATAGCTTGCCAGGGATGTAACTATAGCTGCTGTGTCAGGGATGCTCTGATTTTGCTCAGGAGAAGCATAGTGATAGAACGTCAGATAAATGGTTCCTCACCATTGGTGCTCAAATTCCCTTGTTGGCACCAGCTCTGTGAAGTGTCCCAATGTGTATTGTCAACTTGAAGCAGAATATTTGGCAAAGAATGTTTTGGTTCTCTGCTCCCAAGTTCTGGGCAAACAAAAGTTGTCCATCCTTTCAGGAGAGCCTAGCTTTGTTGTCTTAAACTCGGTGAGTTTGATTTCTGCCATTGAAGCACTTGGTTCTGTACAGTTCTTTTGCATAGATTCCTTTGATCCTCGAATCATTTGAGTGTTGAAATTTCCTTCTGACTTCTCCACAGAATGGTTCTTCTTCCTGCCAGTCAATTTGACTGTGCCACTGCTGGGGCCAGAGCACAAAGGGACATAACAAGGTCAACAACTTAGGACTTGTTTACTCTTTGTAACCTACGGCAGTACAAATGGATTTAACTACATTTATATTGGTGTATTTTAATACATTCACCTAAATAAGGTTGATGACTTAAAAGCGTCATAAAACACATAGTACATAAAAAACCATATATCCATGTAAGTCCTACATTCCTAAAGGAACCTCATGTGTGTGCTCAGTTGCTAAGTTGTGTCCTACTCTTTGTGACCCCATGGACTGTAGTCCACCAGGCTCAGCCATAAAAACACTCTAAAAGATGTACTTTTCCCACAGAGATCTGCTGCTAAACAGGTTGTTTCACCAGGCTTCCTTTTACTTTGTCTAGGATTATATTCCACTATATTTTACTTGAATATGTGTCTCCATTTTAATTTTCTCTCATTCTTATCATTTGCAGTAAGTTTCTAAGAGCCCATCTTCTTTCCATCTGCTGATCTTGGATGATTTTACCAAGCAGTGCCATTCCCTTCTGCCTTCCTGTGTGTGTGTATGTATGAGTGCACACACGCCTGCCTGCCTGTCTCAGGCTCTAGGTAAAGTCTTCATTGTACATAGCTTTATTTTAAAATAATTCCACACCTGAGTTAGGGAACCCCAAATCTCTCATCCAAAATCCTATGCTTTGTAAAGTGTTAGACTCTTGACTATTTAGCTTTGTCCTAACTGCTCAGGCAGATGAAGTCTGTTTGAATGGAAAACCTTTTTAGAACATACATCAACATTTTAAAATGTCTGCCTAGGTTGCAGTGAAATTTTGAAAGAGAGTGCTCCATTTTATTGTCAGTTTTTAAATAGATGTAGCCAAGAGCCATGTTGTTAGCCCAAATCAAATTTTCATTTACCATCAGTGATACTCCAAACCTGAAAAACATTTTTTCTATGTCGGGGAAAGACCTGCAATGGTGAGAAATTCACCTGTAAGAAATGTGATTTCCGCATGAAAGTGATAATTAATGCAGTTAGATGTGTGCAATATGGTTAGAGGTAGTCTGGGCTTGTGTATATTTACTCTGTCTTTATCAGATAAACAAGTGAAAGTCCTTTACCTAAGTGTTGTTTCCTGCACTAAAATATACCTTATCACATGTTTGCTTTGGTTATTGGATGTAAAGAAGAGCATCCATCTTGATAATCCTCTTTTTTTTGTTAGTATTCTTTCTGCCTTTTCCAAACAGGGATTGTTCTGTGAAACAGCTAATAAGATCATCACCACCACTACCATAAACACATAAACAAAGCGATGTACAGGGTGTTCTGAGCATTGGAATTCCAAAGAATTTTAAAGCAAATGGCTTTGCACCTAAGGAACTTGGAAGGAGACATCCTCATGCCACTCTGTTTGTGCTTTCCAAAAGTAGTGGGAGAGAACAGCCTACTCTGAGGGTAACATGCGAAGACTCATTTCCTTATCCTCCCAAACCTTAAAAAATAAACATTATTTTCACAGTGACACTTCTGAATTGACTTAGATTTCAGCAAACTAAAAATTAGACAGTGGAATTTAGTGGCAGGTCTGGTTTTTGAACAGGTGTTTGATTTTTGCTAATCTTGGCAGTGCTTTTGTAAATTTCCTACCCCAAATTCCTGTCTCATGGGCACACTCAGCCATGAGAACTTGAGGGATGGTTTGTGACTCTGTGAGTGACCAGCTGATAGAATTCGCCATCTTTGAGAGGGAGAAAAATTCAAGCTAGACAAGAATTTATGTGACAGGTAATTCTCATTTGAAGTGTAATTGAATTTATAAAGGCAAATTCTTTCTGTGTCATTCACAGTAAATAGGTACTTGTCACCTTTTTTCTCCTCTTCCATCTATTTAGCTTCTACTATCGATGGAAGAAATTAGTACTTCCTTGTAATATTTTGAGTTTTATTTCTGTGCCTTTCTTTGGAGCCTTTGCCTCTCCTAATCCAGTGTTGGAGTGATGATGAGGGTAAGTATCCCTGGTGTTGTAGAAGATTTTTTAATGCAGGTTTGTGTGTGCTGTGCTCAATAGCTGACTCGTGTCCAACTCTTTGCAACCCCATGGACCAAGACCACCAGGGTCCTCTGTCCGTGGGATTTCCCAGGCGAGAATACTGGAGTGGCTTTCCATTCCCTCCTCCAGGGGATCTTCCTGACCCAGGGATCGAAGCCACATCCCCTTCATCTCCTGCATCGGCAGGCAGGTTCTTTACTTAGTGCTGAGCCACCTGGGAAAACCTAATGTATATTTCCAACTGAGTAAATTTATCATTTTTTCTTCTACTTCATAGCTCCGTGTTTAATATGTTATGAACCTTTTTATAAACAAAATGAAAAAAAGAGAAAAACCTATTTGAAAACATAGAAAAAGAGCAAAGTAATGGTCACTTGGAGTGTCTGGTTAGATCACAATTTGGAAAGATCATATACTTTAAAGGGCTTCCCTTGTGGCTCAGCTGGTAAAGAAACTGCCTGCAATGCAGGACACCTGGGTTCGATCCCTGGGTTGGGAAGATCCCCTGGAGAAGGGAAAGGCTACCCACTTCAGTATTCTGGCCTGGAGTATTCCATGGACTATATAGTCTATGGGGTCACAAAGAGTTGGACACGACTGAACGACTTCCACTGTCACTATACTTTAAACAGAAGTTTTGAACTTTGGATCTGTTGAGGGTAGAGAGACAGCCCTCCGTCTCCGTTTGAAATCTCATTTAGATGTGTGTGTCTCTGTGTGTACGTATGTGCATCTTCTGGTAAAAAGGTCCATAGGCTTTCACAGGCTTTTCAAAACTACTACCTTAAAATAGCTATTACCTTGTTTTAAGATCTGCTCTTCATCATTTTAAACACAACTCTCAACATTAGTTAACTCTTTAAATGCTTTTTTTGCAGCATAAGATCCTTTCTGCAATACATTTTTTTTGTTTATTGTCCATGCAAAATTCTGTTTCAGATTCTAGGAGGTTTCTCCCATAAGAATCTGGTTTAATAGCAAAGGATTTTTAACATAAATGAACTAGGTTTAGCTTTGATTTGTTTTGTATTTTGGAAAATGTGTATTTTAGTGCAGTTGTTGATGTGTCATTACATAAACGCATCATTCTTTACCAGGATTGGTTCTTCTCCATTCAGTGTCTGTGGTAAGGCTGGTCTTTTTAACCTCTGTAACAGAAGGAGAGTGAATCCTGACCTAACAGACTGAGTTATGTATTGTCTTCTGGGAAAGCAGTTAAACAAAGCACAGATTTTTGAATTGATGTGTACTCACTGTGCTTTCAAGTTAAGATGGTAAGTACCCATGCGTTTTATGTATGTACTGCTGTTTTCAGAAAAGTATTACCATTGACCTGGGTAAAAAGGACTACTCTGAAATTTTTAGGAGTTTAAGAATTAGGCCTAAAGTTAATAATCAGTGAAATAAGAGAGGTCACATTTTTAAGAAATGAAATCTCTAATGTTTAAAAACTAATGATATACACATTGGTTTATGCAACTGAAACAAGGGCAAGCATTATTTTGTGATTTGATCACAAATTAATTTTTAGCCTTAATGATCTGGCTTGGCCACAAAATTAAACGTTTTTTTCCAACAAGCGTTTGTTAGTGTTTACTGTGTGCTTAGTACTAGTCTAGACTACATGCAGGATAACAAGAGAACCAAAAGCATGTTGGTAGACTCCTGGAGCTAACTGTTCAGAGCAGAACAGCATCTAATACTGTCATTGCTTGACCCTTTGTTTTACTTTTATGTCTTTCTAAGTGTGTTTAGGGTACCTAACCAGACAGTTATACACACCTTTGGAAAATACAAGTATCCCCAGGCATTATTTTTAAAATATTTCAGTAAAAAAATAGGTTGTGCTTCTTTACCAGAGAATATTCTATTCTGGAGAACTGAGCATTCCCAGTGGCTCAGAATTTGTCCCTCAAATTATATCTTCTCTGTCCCTCTCTCACTTGAGCCATTTTGGTTTGAAAATTTTACAAAATTGATTATATCCTTACAGACATGTTTAAAAATAATGCACAATTCTGTTCATATGACATTCTGGAAAAGTCAAAACTATAGGAACTGGAAAGCAGATCAGTTGTTGCCCCAGGACAGGGGTGAAGAAGGGATTAACCTCAGAGGGGCATAGAGGAATTTGTCCGGGTCATGTCCGGGTCATAGAACTAACCTGTATCTTGATTGCGATGGGGATTAAGCGACCACATGTTTGTCCAAACTTGCAAAGCTATATGCTAAAACTTTAGAGTGAATTTTACTGCATGTGAATTATATCTTTAATTTTTTTAAAGAGAAAAACATAGCCAAAGAACTTAGAGCATTTCTTACAGAGTTTCTTAAACAATATATAGAACAAAATTTAAGGTTCTTAGAGAAAGTTAGGTCTATGCTTATAAGATTATTGTCCCCAGGAAACATACAGCTTATAGGGATGTTTGTGCCAACATTTCAGCTTTTTAAACATTATTTTAAAATCTCTTCTCTTGCTGTAGGAATTTGCCTTTGAGTTACTACGACTTTCTCAAGCAATCCCCATGACTTTATAATCTGACCAGGGCTACTAGGGAATTGTTGTTCAGTTGCTAAGTCGTGTCTGACTCTTTGTTATGCCGTAGACTGCAGCACACCAGGCTCCTCTGTCCTCCACTATTTTCCAGAGTTTGCTCAAATTCATGTCCATTGAGTCGGTGATGCTATCTGCCCATCTCATCCTCTGCTGCCCCCTTTTTCTTTTGCCTTCCATCTTTCCTAGCATCAGGGTCTTTTCCAGTGAGTTGGCTCTTCACATCAGGCAGCCAAAATATTGGAGCTTCAGCTTCAGTAACAATCCTTCTATGAATATTCAGGGTTGATTTCCAATAGAATTGACTGGTTTGATCTTCTTGCAGTCCCAGAGACTCTCAAGAGTCTTCTCTAGCACCACAATTCGAGAGCATCAGTTCTTCGGCACTCTGCCTTCTTCATAGTCCAACTCTCACATCCATACATGAATACTGGAAAAACAATAGCTTTGACTGTACAGACCTTCTACTGGGGATATGGTACCCAAGCAACCAAATTTAATATTTAGAACATACGAAAGAAGAGTAAATTGGCCATGGGTTTGGGATTTCGGTATAAGCTAAGTTTATAGATATTATTTTACTTATAGTTTATTTATTTGATTATTTTCTGTTCTCATTAGTTTTCCAGTTTTCCAGAGTGGCTAGACAGGTAAGCTTTGAGTAGATATCTCATTACATGCTGATATTTTATGATAGTTCTTGGTATTATAAGTATGCTATATTATACTTTTATTATTGAAATATGATAAACAAACAGTTACAGAAGCTGAAATTTAAGAACTATCACTTCATACCTCTTTGTTTTTTACCTCTGCCTTTCCATGAAACTTAATTACTCTATTATAATTATCTACCTTTAGCACTGACCAGATCTCAAACTAATGAAAGTTACAGAAAAAAAAGTGTAGTGTTTTAGTTTCCATAATCTTTCTCCATTAAATGTGTATTTAATCCTCACTCTTTTTTTAAGGTTTCCCAAGTGGCTCAGGGGCTTCCCAGGTAGGTCAGACGGTAAAGAATCTGCCTGCCACTGCAGGAGACCCAGGTTCAGTCCCTGGGTGGGGAAGATCTGCTGGAGGAGGGAATGGCAACCCACTCCAGTATTCTTGCCTGGAGAATTCCATGGACAGAGAAGCCTGGAAGGCTACAGTCCCTGGAGTCACATAGAGTCAGACGTGACTTTCAGGTGGCTCAGTGGTAATGAACCCTCCTGCCGATATAGGAGATGCGGGTTTGATCTCTGGGTCAGAAGATTCCCTGGAGAAGGAAATGGTAACCCACTCCAGTAGTCTTGCCTGGAAAATCAGAGGAACCTGGAGGTCTTACAGTCCGTGGAGTAGCAAAGAGTTGGACGTGACTGAGCATACACACATGCACGCACTTAAAAAAAAAAATCATTCCCATTTGCTTTAAGGGAGTGGTTTTGAGGAGAAAACTCAATACAGTTGTGTGCACCCATGGTATCAAGTGAGGAAAAACACTGAAAGGAACGTGTTAGAAGGAAAAGTTCTTGCCAGGGTCTCATTTGTTCCAAGCTACTTTTTCCTTGTTGACTCAAAAGAACAAACAGTAAAGGCGCTGAAGGACCTCACTTCTTTTGGCCCATACTTATATACAGCAGAGACGTGAAACACCAGCTCCAATCCAAGACCTTCAGTGGGTAGTTTGGGGAAAGTGTTATCCATAGAGCTGATATTGAAGTCCAAGGAAATCAGGTGGAAAACTGAAGGATTTAGTTTCTCTAGTACATTTCAGCCTTCTGGATTTGAAGAATCCGCCTGCAATGCAGGGGACCCCAGTTCAATTCCTGGGTCAGGAAGATCCACTAAAGAAGGGATATTCTATGCACTCCAGTATTCTTGGGCTTCCCTGGTGGCTCAGCTGGTAAAGAATCCACCTGCAACGTGGGACACCTGGGTTCAATCCCTGGGTTGGGAAGATCCACTGGAGAAGGGAAAGGCTACCCACTCCAGTATTCTGGCCTGGAGAATTCCATGGACTGTATAGTCCATGGGGTCACAAAGAGTGGACACAACTGAACAACTTTCACTTTCACCAAGCTCATCTATTACCTGTTAGAGATCACCATTTCTACATATTCGTTCTCCTTTAAGATGTATTAGCTACTTAGTAAATTCTTTGTTCCTTTCATCTTTATTTACATCCCCATATTCTTTAAAAAATTCTGTATATGTACTAGATTTGCCTTCTCTGGGTCATAAAGTGAGATCATAGATGCAGGAATAAATATGGACCAATTCCTTTTCTTATGGAATTTATTCATTCATTCAAAAAAGGAGTTTTAATTAATTAAAAATAGTTTTGAATACCAGCTGTCCTAGGCTTTGAATGTCAGATACTCAGAAAACGAGGGTAACAATCATTGCACTTGCACAGTAAGTCATGCATGTAGCTCACTTCTCAGAGCTTTAGTTTTCTTATCTGTTACAAGAGAAGGTATCTCACAAAGCTATTTGAAAGCTTAGCTAAGATAACGCATGTGAAAGCATTGTAAAATTGTCAAGTGTGGATGTGTTTGTCGTCATGTTTGGTTTAAAAATAGAAGCTGGGAGAATTTTAATCCTGAAACCATTTAGATAACCCACTTATGAGACTCTGGGTAAAGTGAGAGAAACAATGCATGTCAAATGTGATTCATTCCCAGGACAGTGTCTTGAGATTGTATTGTTAGGAGCCTTGCAGTCTAGAAATTATTTCATTGGCATTTATGCGAAGTGTTATTGGAAATACCATAGCTTCTTTTGACACCACACATTACTATCAGCCTTTGTTAGCACTCATAGTGCATTTTTACTATATCTTATTAATAAGGATGTATTGAATGAACCCCATCGCAGTGAGAAATATCTAAGATGCCATTTTGTAGTCGGTTTCTAGAGTGTCTTTATAGCAGTCTCCCAGCTATTTATTGTTTTTCCCTTCCCTCCCCCTTTTTGTTTCTGTTAGTTCTTTACAGGTAGGAATATTATATGTTCCAGTTTTCCAGAGACAGCGCTAGGTTATGCCTGTTGTCCTGGCATCCCATCTCTTTATCATTTTAGCATTCTTAAAAATGTTCCAATCTGGACCATATGTTATATGGCCACCTTGGCTCAAGGCATAAGAGAAAATGAGGAAGGCACCAGAAAATTAGTGGAATTGTAAAGATCTGTGGCAACTGATCTCAGAATGTGGACTTGGTCCAGTAATATCGTGAAATGCAATTTAGAGATTTAAGTTACTGTATTGTGTCTGATTATCAGTTCATATCACAACAGGGTTTTAGTGAGCTGTTAAGACTAGAGCATGTGTTTGTTCACCCAGACTCAGAACAGCAGCTTTGGCACTTGAAAGGTTCTCACTCAGGTATGGCTTGTTGGAGCTTGAAGGCTGACATTCCTTCTAAAGGCCCCTCAAGGTTTTTACTTCAGTGTGAACATATGCATTAAGATGGTATTGATCCAGTTTTTGACCATTATTCACCCACAGCAGCCAACCAGTGGGGTTGTAAAACATGTCTACCGTCCCTTCCCCACCTGTATGGCTCTCGTGTTGTGATTAAAGATTCAGCTTAGAGGGATGGGCCCATGTTGCAGCCTCTCTGCCACGGCCTCCTCCCCTTTTAGAGTGAGAAAGTTGGAATGAAAGGTCCAAAATAGAGAATTCTACAAAGAGAAAGGTGCCACTTTGTGTGTCTACTTGCAATCCCTATTATAATGGAATGATACTTCTTGTCTCTTCCTGCCAGCATTAATATGAATTTTTAAATAAAGGTCAAGGGAAGGGCTTCTTTGGTAGTGGTAAAGAATCCACCTGCCAATGCAAGAGACACAGGTTCAATCCCTGATCCGGGAAGAACCCATATGCCACAGAGCAACGAAACCCATGTGCTACAACTACTGAGCTTGTGCTCTAGAGTCTGGGAGCCATAACTACTGAGCCACATGCCGCAACTGCTGAAATCCATGCACCCTAGAGCCCATGCTCCGCAACAAGAGAAACCACCACAGTGAGAAGCCCACACACCACAACTAGAGAGTAGCCCCTGCTTGCCATGACTAGAAAAGAAGCCTGTGCAGCAACAAAGATCCAGCACAGCCAAAAATAAAGAAATATATTTTTTTTAAAGTCAAGGGGAGATAGACAGCAGGACCTACTCTGTGTGTGTGTGTGTGTGTGTGTGTATATATAGCACAGGGAACTATATTCAATATCTTGTGCTAACTTGTAATGGAAAAGAATCTGAAAAAGTATACCTAAAGCTAACACAACCTTGTAAATCAACTATACTTCAATTTTTAAAAAATAGATCAAGAGGATACTTTACTGTTTTAGTATATGCAATCCCAGGATCATCAAAGCTTGGCAGTTTGATCAAGTTCACTGCAAATTTGCTAGTTTAAAAGCAAATGCAAAGCAAATAAAAAATACAAATAGTAAACACCTTTGAAACCTTAAAAAAATAGTAACTACCTTTGAACCCTTAAAAAAAAAAAAAAAAAGCACAACTCTGCCATTCTCTGTTGACAGCAGTATTGGACTTTGGGGTTGGGCTCTGTGTTCATGAGGCCTGAAGAAATGTTTATGATTTAAGACTTTTAAAGTGAAGGTGGAAATTCAAAAAATAAAGAAAAATCAATGAAATGGATCCTTTTACCACTACACCATTTCCCTTTGTAGAGAGGCAAAAGTGGCACAAAGATCTCCCTTGAAACAGTGCTTCTCGCTTTAATGTGGGACTCTTGCTGAAATGCAGATTCTGGGCAGTAGGTCTGGGCTGAGGGCCTGAGATTCTACGTTGTGGTGTTGGTGCTGCAGGACCCCGGGCCACTGCTTGTCTAGTGAATTGTTGTGAAATGAGTGCTCAGATGGGTTCTGACTCTGGAGGTCACTCTTGCACCACAGTGACGCAGAACCCCGCCGGAGGTGCGGTGTTTTAGTGGGAGGTTAGAGCAACAGCACCCCACTCCAGTACTCTTGCCTGGAAAATCCCGTGGACGGAGGAGCCTGTTAGGTTGCATTCCGTGGGGTCGCTAGGAGTTGGACACGACTGAGTGACTTCATTTTTACTTTTCACTTTCATGCACTGGAGAAGGAAATGGCAACCCACTCCAGTGTTCTTGCCTGGAGAATCCCAGGGACGGGGGGCGCCTGGTGGGCTGCCGTCTCTGGGGTTGCACAGAGTTGGACACGACTGAGGCAACTTAACAGTAGCAGTAAAGCAAGAGGAGCTGTTTGGACACTTAGGGCTTAAATACTGTTCCCTCTCTCCTTAAAAAAAACCTTAAGGTATCCCCTACAGAGGCCCAATGTTCCTGCTAATGAGAAGAATAAAGAAATATATATTCCATGGGCTTGGAATTCCAGGAACTGGCTCCTTTTACATCTGTTAAGGGTTATGAGGAAAGGAGTGAGAAGCAAAAGATTAAGAAAATAAATAGAAAATTAGAGGAAATTCAGAAAAGGAAAGTTCCATCCCCTCCTGCCTCTTTCATAGGTAAAAGCTGTGATGTGCCTTCATCACCTCACTTCTCTAAATAAAGACACAGACCTCTACTGCCTAGTTTGTTTGACTATATTCTGGCTATTTAACTTCTGTTATTTTACAAAATGTCCTTCATTTACAAAAGAAGGATTTAGGTGGTTTTTTCAGAGCCCTTTCTGTTGTAAAGCATAGCAACTAAGAGTTTTACGATCATATAACGCTATATATAATATATACATGTGTCTTTAACACTGTGGTTTTATTTTTGTAAGTTCACCCCCAAAATAAATGTTGTTAGTACATATAAATTTTGTGTTTCCCCCCATATTCCTTATTCTCTTTCTTTTAAAAAGTCTACTTTTGTTTCCTAACTTCAGAAGTTTTTTTATGTTAACCTGTAATTGGTTGTATAAATTTCTGCTCCATAATGGTAATTTAAGGAATCTGGTCTCACTGTTCCAGCAATAGCTAGAACTTTCGTTGCTTTACCAGCATTCTGTCTTAATCATCTGCTTGTTTTGGGGATGTATGTGCATTAGATACCTCTTCTGAGGGGGTGAAGGAGTATTTATTCCAGAAGGTACTTTGTGTCTAGCCATAATTGTGTTCTCTCAACATCATGACCCCTTCTGTCTTAGGACAGAAGTCTAGAATTTATTCTCATCTCTGTTCTGACTCATTGGTTACATACCAAGCCCCATATCATGTAGTAGTCAGGCATTTCCCATCCTCAGACTTCTGGATGAAGGAATTCATTTTTTCTATAAATTTACCCTCAGAGACAGTGTTGAGTTTTATAAAATATAAATCACTCTGAGCCAAGGATGAAGAATGAACATAGAATTCCATATTGAGCAACTAAAATTACTGTATTAATACAAACTTAGTGAAAATATATTAATTGTGTACAGAGAAATTTTAAATACATTGACTTGATGGTGTGTTGCTGTACTGAAAACAATAAACTTAGGTCAGATGGAGTCTGGTTTCATTGACCCTCCCACAAAGTTTTGGTGAGAGTTTTAATTGGCGCCTTTCTGCAGGGCAGCCTGACATTATCCATCAGAATGTGCAGGCTCATTCTTTTGTTCTCACAAATCCACTTCTTGGAACTGATTCACAGCAAATTAGTGAATAAGTACACAAAGCTGTATGTAAAAATATGTTCCTTAAAGAGTTTATAATATGAAAAAATTATAATCTGAATACTCAAAAATAAAGGTCAAATAAAATATAGCATAAATATGAAAGAGGATGCTGTGCAGGTATCAAAAGAAGAGATATATTAATAGAGGTGTGTGTGTGTGTGTGTAAGTTACTCAGTCGTGTTTGACACTGTGACCCCATACAGTCCATGGAATTCTCTGGGCCAGAATACTGGAGTGGGTAGCTGTTCCGTTCTCCAGGATATTAATCCTGGAGCCAGACATTCTGGAAGGCGAAATCAAGTGGTCCTTAGGAAGCATCACTACGAACAAAGCTAGCGGAGGTAATGAATTCCAGTTGAGCTATTTCGAATCCTGAAGGATAATGCTGTGAAAATGCTGCACTCAATATGCCAGCAAACTTGGAAAACTCAGCAGTGGCCACAGGACTGGAAAAGGTCAGTTTTCATTCCAATCCCAAAGAAAGGCAGTGCCAAAGAATGCTCAAACTACTGCACAATTGCACTCAACTCACACGCTAGTAAAGTAATGCTCAAAATTCTCCAAGCCAGGCTTCAGCAACACGTGAACTGTGAACTTCCAGATGTTCATGCTGGATTTCGAAAAGGCAGAGGAACCAGAGATCAAATTGCCAACATCTGCTGGATCGTTGAAAAAACAAGGGAGTTCCAGAAAAACATCTATTTCTGCTTTATTGACTATGCCAAAGCCTTTGATTGTGTGGATCACAATAAACTGTGGAAAATTCTGAAAGAGATGGGAATACCAGATCACCTGACGTGCCTCTTGAGAAATCTGTATGCAGGTCAGGAAGCAACAGTGAGAACTGGACATGGAACAACAGACTGGTTCCAAATAGGAAAAGGAGTACGTCAAGGCTGTATATTGTCACCCTGCTTATTTAACTTCTATGCAGAGTACATCATGAGAAACGCTGGGCTGGAAGAAGCACAGCTGGAATCAAGATTGCTGGGAGAAATACCAGTAACCTCAGATACACAGATGACACCATCCTTATGGCAGAAAGTGAAGAAGAACTAAAAAGCCTCTTGATGAAAGTGAAGAGGAGAGTGAAAAAGTTGCTTAAAGCTCAACATTCAGAAAACTAAGATCATGGCGTCTGCTCCCATCACTTCATGGCAAATAGATGGGGAAACGGTGTCAGACTTTATTTTGAGGGGCTCCAAAATCACTGCAGATGGTGACTGCAGCCATGAAATTAAAAGACCCTTACTCCTTGGGAGAAAAGTTATGATCAACCTAGACAGCATATTCAAAAGCAGAGACATTACTTTGAGAACAAAGGTCCGTCTAGTCAAGGCTATGGTTTTTCCAGTAGTCATGTATGAATGTGAGAGTTGGACTATAAAGAAAGCTGAGCGCCGAAGAATTGATATTTTTCAACTATGGTGTTGGAGAAGACTCTTGAGAGTCCCTTGGACTGCAGGGAGATCCAATCAGTCAATCCTTAAGGAAATTTGTCCTGAATATTCATTTGAAGGACTGATGTTGAAGCTGAAACTCCAATACTTTGACCACCTGATGCAAAGAGCTGACTCATTGGAAAAGACCCTGATGCTGGGAAAGATTGAAGGCGGGAGGAGAAGGGGACAGCAGAGGATGAGATGGTTGGATGGCATCACTGACTGAATGGACATGAGTTTGGGTAAACTCCGGGAGCTGGTGATGAACAAGGAGGCCTGGAGTGCTGCAGTCCATGGAATTGCAAAGAGTTGGACACGACTGAGTGACTGAACTGAACCTGTAAAAGATGGCAATAATGTTAAAAGAAATGAAATAACATATTTGGAGAAAAATACCTAAGCACACCCATGTGTATGTGAGCACAGAGAAGAACTGGGAAGCTATATAGCAAAATGTTGATAGTAATGAAATTACAGCTGATTTTCCCCTTTCTCTCTTAAACTTTTATTGTTGGAAATTTAGTACTATTACATTGAGGAGGGGAAAGATAACTTAATTTGAAAGTTGCAGAAAAAAGCAACCACTCTGGGACTGAATTGGAGGAGCAAATGAAAGCCCTGCTATTGCAGCAACCCTTTGATGTTGATTGGCAGGAGTTCTTTGACTGGCCATTACTGTACCAGGAGGAACTTTGGAGGCCGTGGGGGCCTGTGAGACAAGATCCCTGTCCTGCTGACCTATGCACAAGGTCCCCTACAGCCTTACCCTGTCTGGCAATATCAGGCCTGGGGAGCCTCAGGTGCCCCCTTGGGCCCAGGATTTAGAAGAACAGAATTACTGAAAGTCTGTCAGGTCTGGAAGTGTCTGTAGGGCTGTCCAAGTCCAGCTATGAAGAACTGGAGGTCTAGAGTGTATAAGTAACTTTCTCATAGCCCCGGAGGTATTTCCAGGCCATGTTGAGATGAAGACACAGTTCCCAGGCTGTCTTGGGCTGCTGTTTTGCTTATGCCCGAATTCTGCTGTTGTGGATGAGTCCCCAGTTCTCACAAGCAGCTTTAAAGGCCAGAGGAAAAGAAGTTTCCAGGTAAAGGGATGAGTTTTCTCTTGTAACTTAGGACATTAACTTGTTTGACCTTTTGTCCAGATCTGTGTCCTGTGAAATGTATGGAAATTCAGGGCTTCCTGACTTTCCTTGGGTCCCAGCCTCTTTGGGATGCCTCATAAAGCCTCAAAACCTCTCTCCTGAGCAATGTAGGTTTGCTAGAAACCACAAAACTTTTCATTTGGTTTACGGGTTTCAGAAGCCCTCTGAGACTTGTCGCTTTGTTGTCAATGTTGTCTTGTGTTCCCTGCGTTTTCAAGTAAGCTGTCTTTCATTTGAACACAGTAAGACTATGAACTGGTTTTCATACCTTTGTGTTAAACATGTTTCTTTTTTTAAAAAAATTATTTATTTATTTTAATTGGAGACTAATTACTTTACAATATTGTCGTGGTTTTTGCCACACATTGACATAAATCAGCCATGGGTGTACATCCCGAACCCCCCTCCCACCTCCCTCCCCATCCCATCCCTCTGGGTTGTCCAAGTGCACTGGCTTTGAGTGCCCCGTTTCATGTATTGAACTTGGACTGATGATCTATTTCACATATGGTAATATACATGTTTCACGCTATTCTCTCAAATCATCCCACCCTCGCCTTCTCCCACAGTGTCCAAAAGTCTGTTCTTTATATCTGTGTGTCTCTTTTGCTGTCTCGCATATAGGGTCATCGTTACGATCTTTCTAATAAATCCATATATATGCGTTAAACATGGTTCTTGATAGAACGACAGTCTGGAAAGAGACAAAGAAAGGACAGGAGCTAGGAAGATCTGGCCATCTCACCACATTGGCCACTTGTTTTGTTTCCATTATTGTTGGATTGTCTTTCCAATAAAAGTGAAACTTTATGATATGTTTAAAATCTCCTACCACACTACCATAACTGCTTTCATTCTGGCGGTGCATTCTGCTCTGTTCCTGACTAGGTGAATAATTTATGATGACAACCAAAGACTGTCTTCAGTGCGTTCTTTCATGCTGTTCTTTGGAAGAGGACAGTCCCTTCCATGAGAAAGACAACAGGCAGGGCCCAAGATGAAGCTAGAACTTCTCACCAAAACCTACGTGTCTGAAAAACAGCAGGCAGCTTCCACTTACAATACTTAATAGAGTTTTAAAAATAGCCTGGTGCCATGATTTTCACATCAGCTGGAGGAGTTGTGAACATGCTGACGACTGGACCCACCTGAAGACTTTCTGACTTGGTGGTCCGGCGTGGGCCCAAGGATATGCATTTCTTGTTCCCAGGTGATGCTGGCATGGCTGGTCCAGGGTCACACTTTGAGAAACAGTGACCTAGGGAGTAGGAGTCTATAAGGCAGTGTGTTTTCCAATCTTTTCTGATAACAAGAATCACTTGGATGTGTGTGAAGGATATACATTTCAACTCCATTCCAAACTCACTGAAGCAGAACTCTGGGGAGTGTTGGGATGCTGCATTTTCAGACTTGGGGAACTACTGTCGCTATCAGGTAAACACCCTGCAGATCACCAGGGGACAGTAGAACTTACCTACCATTCAGCCATGGTTCCCCCGTCCATTGCGTGTTTGACCCTATGATCCCCTCAGCCCCTAGACACGTATCTGTCTGTCTTCATTCTCATTTTAAAGTGATTTTTATGCCATCTTTATAAAACATATTTTTATTTCAGGTGCTCAATAAATTGTATAAAAGAGACACTAGAACAGCTGCCTTCTGAGAACGCTGAGGTTTTATTGAGTTCTCTTTCTGTAAAGACAGTTAAGTCTTGGTATATGCATGCGTGTGTGTGACTGTGAGTAAAGCAGGGGACTGGAAGGAGGGTAGGAAGAAAGAAATGTGCATTTCTGTGAAGTTCCCTGGTAATACAGCTGGTCTGGGGCCACACTTTGAGAACCACTGAAATAGACCAGTGACTCAAACATAGCACATTGGCATCGCCTAAGGAGCCTTAAAAAATACTTCTGCCTGGGCCCCAACCGCACAGAGTACTTCATGGATAATTATTACCATATAATGTAATACCATATCACCACATAATTACCAGTCATGTACTTGGACCTCGATAGTAGTTCCAGTGACCAGCCAAGGCTGTGAACCACCCAGGGGGTCCCTTGGAATACAAGGTAACCTGTTCAGAAGCATGAGGCCTGATGGGGAAAATAGGGCTAAGCTAGTGCCTCTCCCACCGCAGTGTGTGTACAAATCACCTGGGCTGCATCTTAGGATGCCAATTCTGATTCAGTATGTCTTCAGTTCTACTTTTTTTAAGAAGTCACACAGATATTACTGCTCTTGACCTGGGTACCACACTTTGAGGAGCAAGGGGCTTAGAAAATATTCACCAACACATGTAAATGTCCATCAACACAAACGTCGTTTTTTTAAAATGGTGTAGAACAAATAAAAACACAGTTGCCAGACATTTTAAATTAAAAATAAAGCTATTGTGTTGTTAATGAACTTTTCTCTTCCCTTGACAACTAGAAATTTTTGTTTTTGTTTCTAATACTAATGTTTGTGAATTAACTTTGCTTTAGTGTGATAGACATATACTATCGGGTCTTTTATCCCCCCAAGTGTGGATCTCATCGTTCCCTGTCTTTCTGGATTTGGGATCTTGCTCACTACCTCATTGTCTCAGACTCTGCCCAATTGGTGTTATCACCCAGAAGCCTAAGTGTTCAGTAATGCCCCAAGGCCCTCATTTCAGAAGCTCATGGCATTTGGCTCCAAAGTGCTGCCTAATTGCACACTTCGTGAGCCAGACTTCTTGGTACGTGGCTTCAGTTTATGTTTCTGGCTTGAGCCCAACCTTTCTGCCCTAGGTGAGGGGTGAAGCCTTTTCTCTGGCAGGTTCCATGCTCTGGTACTTTTCCCAGCATGGTGGAGTTGAGACATTGCTGTCAGAGTCTTTTAGAAGGGGGAATGGAGATGCTTAAAAAGGAAGAGGCAGGACCTTAGGTGAGGAGAAAGGGTTTTAAGTCTTTGTTGTGGAGTTGGCTTCCCTTGGCCTGTTGCATTTCCCAGCTGAATGTGGCAGAAGTGTTAGGTGATTGATGGCTTCTGAATTGGCACTAAAAGGAGCATCTATGGCTTCTCCCCACTTGAAATTGGTGGGAATAACCCCAGGAGTCCACAGTTCCCTTGCTGACAAGAGGACAAAGATCTTCCTCTTGGGTGTGACCTGAGACCGGTCAGGCTGTCACCACACTGCTGTTACCCAGAGCATCTCTCAGTAGAATGGGACACCAGCAGGAAACAGGGGTTCTCAGCTATTTCCCAGTTTTAAATGAAATCTCCATGGCAGATGCCATCACCCCCACCCTGCATAAACTAGAATTTGCCCTCAAGCATGGGTAGATGAACATCAGCTAGATTTTTGCACAGTCATGAAAGCAGTCTGCTTGTCCCAGCTGGAAAGCCTGAGACAATAAAATAGCAGAGAATGTTCTGAATCTATATTAAAAAGATAAAAGCATAAATGAGCTTTATTTCAGCTGAAGGAAAGCAGTATTCTAGCCTTACTGGAATGGAATAGCTTGAATGGCCTGTTTAGAGCAACTTGAACTTGACTGTGAATGAGGTACAGTAGATGCTACTGCTGTCTTTTTACATCTCTGGATTCAGTTTCTGGTTCCAGCTTTTCCCATAACCATTTTCAGTTGAAGTGCATATGCTGTATTGAGAACACAGTTTAACTCTTGGGGAACTTTTGTCAGGCAGCAAATTATAAAGTACCTTCTGATCTAGGCACTTGACCTCTTTTAAGTTTCCCTTAAATAAGCTTGTATCTTCTGGGGAAAATATAAGAATATCTCGGAAGCTTCTGTGTAGCATGGCTGAAACTTTCTGCTCTAAAGATTAGAAAATAAAATTTTTTTTGAAAATTAAAATCAAAGGACTGGTCTGAATAAACTGTTCCTGGAAGGTCCAGATCCAGTGTCCTTTCCCCATGATATATTATAACTGAAGCAGCCCTGACCTACCTGTTATTAAAGATAATAAAATGCCCAAGCGAACTACTTAAAAATAAGATCATTTATATTATGTTACTAATTGGCTTTAAAGTCCTCATTGACTTAAGGTCCACCCTGGAGCTGATGATTCAGGAGGTCTGGAGTGGCCTGAGACTTTGCATTTCTAAGTAGGTCCCAGAAGGTCATGCTTTGCTGCTGATCTGGGAACCACACTTGGAGACCTACTCTTTGGAAGATAAGAATCTTAAGAATGCGTTGTGATCCCCTTTTATTTAGTCCAGGTACCCTTGAACTTGTTATTAACAATATTGATCAATTTAAAAGTAATTACAGAGACTATCACATAAGAATCCAGAAGGAATTAAAGGGAAAATGTCTGCTACAGCAGTAAATAAAGAGCTGCACATTTTAAATAATTTAAATAGGAAATGAAGGAAAAGACGTTCAAACTTTACCAAACTAATTCTCTTATATCTGTAACTGGTTTGATTCTTTAATATCTGAATAAGCAAAAGCACTCATACTTTAACTCATAATCTACCACCAGGAGAGATGCTTCCTAAGTAAGAGCAAGGCTTCACTAATACAGACTATTTATAACATCAAGGTTTAGGATTCTGCTATGGTCTGTTTTCCCTAAACCCATTAGTGGTGAACCAATGCAGTCAATAAATACCATTTCACATGCCTGTCCTGAGTCATAACATTACTTCCCTCTAAGGTAAAAAATGTGAAGGTGGTAAACTTTTAACAGACTTTAATAATTCTAATTTTCATTTGTCTACTCTTCTCCAGACTGTCTTTTACTCTTTTTTTTTTTTTGTAGAGAAGTACCTGGTTTTAGCCTAGGTTATGAGCTGATAAGCTTCCATCACAGAAAATTTCCTGGAAAAAAAATTTGCCAGCATTACTTCTAAGTGTGTGATTCCCAGCAACCCAGCTGGAGCAGAGCCATGCAGGGCTCTGAGGCATCTGCAGGCTCCAAGATGGTTTTAACTCCTTCATTGGAGGCATTTCCTTATGCATACCCTTGGAAAGATGCTGATGTACTTTCGTCATGTAGAATGGATGTGGATGGAAGAGAGTCTGTGAGAGAGCTGAATATATACACTTTTGTGCCTGAAGAGGCAAATCTTAGCATGTTCAGTTCAGTTCAGTTCAGTCGCTCAGTCATATCTGACTCTTTGCAACCCTATGAACCATAGCACACCAGGCCTCCCTGTCCATCACCAGCTCCCGGAGTTTACCCAAACTCATGTCCATGGAGTCGGTGATGCCCTCCAACCATCTCATCCTCTGTTGTCCCCTTCTCCTCCTGCCCTCAATCTTTCCCAGTATCAGGGTCTTTTCAAACGAGTCAGCTTTCGCATCAGGTGGCCAAAATAGTGGAGTTTCAGCTTCAACATCAGTCCTTACAATGAACACCCAGGACCAATTTCCCTTAGGATGGACTGGTTTGATCTCCTTGCAGTCCAAGGGACTCTCAAGAGTTCTCCAATACCACAGTTCAAAAGCGTCAATTCTTTGGCGCTCAGCCCTCTTTATAGTCCAACTCTCACATTCATACATGACTACTGGAAAAACCATAGCCTTGACTAGACCTTTGTTGACAAAGTAATGTCCCTGCTTGTTAATATGGTGTCTAGGTTGGTCATAACTTTCCCTCCAAGGAGTAAGCGTCTTTTAATTTCATGGCTGCAATCACCACCTGCAGAGATTTGGAAGCCCAAAAAGATAAAGTCTGACACTGTTTCCACTGTTTCCCCATCTATTTGCCATGAAGTGACAGGACCAGATGCCATGATTAATTTTCTGAATGTTGAGCTTTAAGCCAACTTTTTCACCCTCCTCTTTCACTTTCATCAAGAGACTCTTTAGTTCCTCTTCACTTTCTGCCATAAGGCTAGTGTCATCTGCATATCTGAGGTTATTGATATTTCTCCCAGCAATCTTGATTCCAGCTTGTACTTCTTCCAGCCCAGCGTTTCTCATGATGTACTCTGCATAGAAGTTAAGTAATCAGGGTGACAATATACAGCCTTGACATATTCCTTTTCCTATTTGGAACCAGTCTGTTGTTCCATGTTCAGTTCTCACTGTTGCTTCCTGACCTGCATACAGATTTCTCAAGAGGCAGGTCAGGTGGTCTGTTATTCCCATCTCTTTCAGAATTTTCCACAGTTTATTGTGATCCACTCAGTCAAAGGCTTTGGCATAGTCAATAAAGCAGAAATAGATGTTTTTCTGGAACTCCCTTGCTTTTTCAATGATCCAGTGGATGTTGGCAATTTGATCTCTGGTTCCTCTGCCTTTTCGAAATCCAGCATGAACATCTGGAAGTTCACAGTTCACGTGTTGCTGAAGCCTGGCTTGGAGAATTTTGAGCATTTTCTAGTGTGTGAGATGAGTACAATTGTACGGTAGTTTGAGCATTCTTTGACATTGCCTTTCTTTGGGATTGAAATGAAAACAGACCTTTTTCAGTCCTATGGCCACTGCTGAGTTTACCAAATTTGCTGGCATATTGGGTGCAGCACTTCCACAGCATCCTCTTTTAAGATTTGAAATAGCTCAACTGGAATTCCATCGCCTTTACTAGCTTTGTTTGTAGAGATGCTTCCTAAGGCCTGCTTGACTTCACATTCCAGGATATCTGTCTCTAGGTGAGTGATCACACCATCGTGATTATCTGGGTCGTGAAGATCTTTTTTGTACAGTTCTTCTGTGTATTCTTGCCACCTCTTCTTAATATCTTCTGCTTCTGTTAGGTCCATACCATTTCTGTCCTTTATTGAGTCCATCTCCGCATGATATAGTCCTTTGGTATCTCTAATTTTCTTGAAGATATCCCTAGTCTTTCCCATTCTATTGTTTTCCTCTATTTCTTTGCATTGATCGCTGAAGAAGGCTTTCTTATCTCTTCTTGCTATTCTTTGGAACTCTGCATTCAGATGCTTATATCTTTCCTTTTCTCCTTTGTTTTAGCTTCTCCTCTTTTCACAGCTATTTGTAAGGCCTCCCCCAGACAGCCATTTTGCTTTTTTTCAATCCTTATTCTTGGGAATGGTCCTGATTCCTATCTCCTGTACAATGTCATGAACCTTCATCTATAGTTCATCAGGCAATCTATCAGATCTTGTCCCTTAAATCTATTTCTCACTTCCACTGTATAATCATAAGGGATTTGATTTAGGTCATACCTGAATGGTCTAGTGGTTTTCCCCACTTTCTTCAGTTTAAGTCTGAATTTGGCAATGAGGAATTCACGATCTGAGCCACAGTCAGCTCCTGGTCTTGTTTTTGCTGACTGTATAGAACTTCTCCATCTTTGATTGCCAAGAATATAATCAATCTGATTTCGGTGTTGACCATCTGGTGATGTCCATGTGTAGAGTCTTCTCTTGTGTTGTTGGAAGAGGGTGTTTGCTATGACCAGTGCGTTCTCTTGGCAAAACTCTACTAGCCTTTGCCCTGCTTCATTCTGTACCCCAAGGCCAGTTTTGCCTGTTACTCCAGGTGTTTCTTGAGTTCCTACTTTTGCATTCCAGTCCTCAATAATGAAAAGGACATTTTTGGGGGGTGTTAGTTCTAAAAGATCTTGTAGGTCTTCATAGAATCGTTCAACTTCAGCTTCTTCAGCGTTATTGGTCGGGGCATAGACTTGGATTACTATGATATTGAATGGTTTGCCTTGGAAACAAACAGATCATTCTGTTGTTTTCGAGATTGTAGCCAAGTACTGCATGTCAGACTCTTTTGTTGACTATAATGGCTACTTCATTTCTTCTAAGGGATTTCTGCCCACAGTAGTAGATATAATGGTTTTCTGAGTTAAGTTCCTTCATTCCAGTCCATCTTAGTTCGTTGATTCCTAGAATGTCGACATTCACTCTTGCCATCTCTTGTTTGACCACTTCCAATTTGCCTTGATTCATGGATCTAACATTCCAGGTTCCTATGCAATATTGCTCTTTACAGCGTCAGACCCTGCTTCTATCACCAGTCACATCCACAACTGGGTGTTGTTTTTGCTTTGGCTCCATCCCTTCATTCTTTCTGAAGTTATTTCTCCACTGGTCTCCAGTAGCATTTTGGGCACCTACTGACCTGGGAGTTCCTCTTTCAGTATCCTGTCATTTTGCCTTTTCATACTCTTCATGGGGTTCTCAAGGCAAGAATACTGAAGTGGTTTGCCAGTGGACCACATTCTGTCAGATCTTTCCACCATGACCCATCCTCTTGGGTGGCCCCACACGACATGGCTTAATTTCATTGAGTTAGACAAGGCTGTGGTCCGTGTGATCAGATTGACTAGTTGTCTGTGATTGTGGTTTCAGTCTGTCTGCCCTCTGATGCCCTCTCTCAGCGCTTACCATCTTACTTGGGTTTCTCTTACCTTGGACATGTGGTATCTCCTCATGGCCGCCACCCCTGACCTTGGACGTGGGGTAGCTCCTCTCGGCCGCTGCTGCTGACCTTGGACGTGGGGTAGCTCCTGTGCCGTGCAGCCGCCGTTCCTGTGCTGCGCAGCCACCAACATAAGATAGTTTATCTTATGTGTCTGAAATGGAAACAAAATAGTGACTGGTTCAGATTCTAGGATGGTGTAGGTCTTTAAAAGCACGTTGAGGTAATTAAAATATGCATATAGTCAATATATTGAAGAGTCTCAGGTGGTAACAATGACAACATTAGGATTGTCAGATAGTAAATTGTCATTTTTTGGCATGTTTTGTCTTTTCCAAATTTTAAGTCAAATTCTTTATATTGCTTTGTAACTTTATAAATTATAAAAATTATGTTATAAAAGACATTCTAGAACTTGCACATCAAAATGGTTATTTCCCATTTCATAATTGTCATTTTGAGCAGCAAGTTTCTTATTCCAGTTATACTACTCTTATCCTATCCATTTTTAAAAAACTCCTACAGTTTCATTGAGAATCTCCCACCTGTTTTCAGTGGTGGAAAATTTCTTAAGCACTGAATTTTTTGAAAGAGTCAAATGGCACTCACAGCAAAGTCTGATGAATCAATATTAATAATCAAGATTGATATCTTGTGGAGTCTGGAAGAGAGTATGACCAATAAGTGCTAAAATATACCCTGTGTGTCATGGTATATTGAGTATACCATGGTATATTGAGGAGGTACCTCCTCAAGCTCTTCAACATTTAACCTGAAAGAATAAAGTTTGAAATGTAATTGCTTTAAAACCAATATTACATAAAATTCTGAAACACAACTTTCTACCTAAAAGGGATTAAAACAAAGCATCCTTGCAGTAAGCATATACATCCCTTAGGTAACTCCTTGAAAGGGACTTTACTCTATGCATGTGAGTTCTTACGGCAATCATGCTCTTACTCTGAAGTCACTAATCACAAACCATGGCATATGAGCTGTAGGTGAATTCCTTAGCTCTGAAATGTAGCTCTTTCATTTACCAGCTATGTGACCTCAACAAATTCTAAACCTCAGGTTCCTATCTGTAAAATGTGGAGAGAGGATGTTGGTACTTCATAGGATTTTTGTAAGGTTTAATTAATGTAATAACTGTTAAGTTCTTTAAAAGTGCCTTAAAGATAACATTATTTCACCAATTTCAAGATGCACATTTTAACACTTTTAAATGAGGATATATCTTACCATTGATGTAATTTTTCGGAGCATTTTATTAGCATTTAATTAGCAGCATCTTCTTTTAACCAATGGCACTTAACGGTACACTTGAGAGTAGATGACATTTTAGATTTCAGTACCTAGTGTAAGCGCTTGATCAGTGCTGGTGGTCATCTGCATTGTCCACATCGGCATTGTCACACACACCATCACCACCATAATCTTGGTTGTAACCAGGGCATTGGCATTTGATTGGTTGGCAGTACTGGCTTAGAGTGCACATCAAGTTTCAATTTTGCTTATTTTGTTTTCATTGATGTTGTTATAAAACATCAAGTGAGCTCTTTTTCATATCTGTTTCATATTAAACTAATGTATCTATGAGGTTGATGCATGCGTCTACATTATTTTCGGCAGCATACTTGGGGAGCTGATATTCAAAGCAGATCAGCCTCTTTAAATAAACAGGCAGGAAGGCAAATTATTTTCTTTGTGGATGTATTTTTCTAAATCCCTTCAAAGAAGTGCTTTTTCTTAGCCAGCAAAACCAAGCCACTGTTGTACTAGTTAAGATTTACTGGTTTGCAGTCTTCTCTGACAGAGAAAAGAAGCAGTTTATTGATCTGTAACAGAGAATGGATCACAGCCAAACCTTTCATGGTTTATACAATGCCCTGACATAGGAATCTGCATATCATTAAGAAGACGGAGTCCTCACAATTTGAAGCCACCTGTCAGGCATGAACAATAACTGGGAAAGATCGATAACACAATATAAAACTTGTTTCTGCTCAGACACTGCCAGGATCCACACCCAGTGACAGGAATGTCTTGTTATTTTACCAGTGATATGCCTGTGGTTCCTAATTTGAGGCTTCTTCCTCATTTTGATTTTATTGTTCATTTTGGGGGAGGGTGGGAGAGACTAATTTTGATCTGAGATAAAGATCTTCTGCCAGGTGAAAGATGTTCAAGAACATGAGAGGACCTTGGACCAAAGTTCGTGAAGCTTGACTCGGAAGATTCTGGGCACATATCCATCCAAATACCTTGACACATACTTCATTCACCCATAACAAAGCAGCATGTTTCTTCTTGCCTTCAGCTTTCCCTCAAGAGTTTAAATGGTGGTATTTATAAGCCATTATGAAGGAAGAATACACACACACACACACACACACACACAATACATACACAACAGACACACACAGACACACACACACACACACACACGGCTCTACTGAGTCCAGTGAACAGTTTTTGCTGTTGGCTTTTAAAAGTACAGTATACTTGAATAATTCCAGAAGCTGGGCTTCTTCCTTTTGCCCCTCATCACCCCACTCCTCCTTCAGTTCTCCCAGTCCCCATCTTATTTTATTAACAAAGCTACATTTGTCAGACATAATGCTCACTCTTCTCCCTAAAGCCTGCCTTTTGATTTGCCTAGCTCCAACTCTCCATGTTCAGTGCCACGGACCTGAACCAGGGCCTGTTTTCAACAGAATGTCAGGTGATGACCACATAGTCAGAGAGATTACAGCTGTCCTGTCCTCTTGATGAGCTGCCAGATAGAAACTGGGGACCAACAGGGAGCTAGGAGGCCTCCCAGTGGAAGAGTGAGAATTGAGTCTCTGCAGGCAAGCTGAGCAGTATTCAGCTGTAGCTGGAAAAGCCACACAAGGGAGCATGCCTGTCAGAAGCAGCCTGTAGAAGGTCCCTCAGAATGCACTGAGCTGCTTTCACAGTAGTCAGCTTTGAACCATAGTGCAGACCCATTCAGACAGTGAAGAAAAGCTAAGCAGTAAGGAATTCTCACCCTGTGTGATCAAAGGCGTTAGCCAAGTCCCCTTTCCTTCTTTTTGTTTACTTATATTTCTGACCTCTTATAATCTCCATGACCGTGGCTTGATAGTTTCCTTTTGCATAGCATTTTAAAATGCTTTTTTCTTTCTCCAGTTCATTTTAAAGCAAAACAAACCAAGTTGACAGGAAGTATCTAATATCTCTTTTATAAATAATTACTATTACAAAAGTAATGAAGGAGCTGAAATCATGGATAATTGCATCACTGAAGGGCAACCACAATGAATGTTTTGGTGTATTTATTTCTAATTGTTTTAAATAGATGTATAAATATGTACATATGTATTTTTAAGAAAATAGGTTATGACAGAATAGTTTTTTTAATCAACATACTTTGAGTATTATTAAAACCTCTTCAGTTCGGTTCAGTTCAGTCGCTCAGTCATGTCCGACTCTTTGCAACACCGTGAATCACAGCACACCAGGCCTCCCTGTCCATCACCATCTCCCGGAGTTCACTCAGACTCATGTCCATCAAGTCCGTGATGCCATCCAGCCATCTCATCCTCGGTCGTCCCCTTCTCCTCCTGCCCCCAATCCCTCCCAGCATCAGAGTCTTTTCCAATGAGTCAACTCTTCGCATGAGGTGGCCAAAGTACTGGAACTTCAGCTTTAGCATCATTCCTTCCAAAGAAATCCCAGGGTTGATCTCCTTCAGAATGGACTGGTTGGATCTCCTTGCAGTCCAAGGGACTCTCAAGAGTCTTCTCCAACACCACAGTTCAAAAGCATCAATTCTTTGGCGCATAGCCTTCTTCACAGTCCAACTCTCACATCCGTACATGACCACAGGAAAAACCATAGCCTTGACTAGATGGACCTTAGTCGGCAAAGTAATGTCTCTGCTTTTGAATATGCTATCTAGGTGGTCATAACTTTTCTTCCAAGGGGTAAGTGTCTTGATTTCATGGCTGCAGTCACCATCTGCAGTGATTTTTGGAGCCCCCAAAAATAAAGTCTGACACTGTTTCCACTGTTTCCCCATCTATTTCCCATGGAGTGATGGGACCGGATGCTGTGATCTTCGTTTTCTGAATGTTGAGCTTTAAGCCAACTTTTTCACTCTCTACTTTCACTTTCATTAAGAGGCTTTTTAGCTCCTCTTCACTTTCTGCCAAAGCTCTTAAATGACATCAATAGCTGCATTAGGATACAGGATATATGGATATGTTATTATTTTAGAATTCTCCTGTTTGGGAGAGCTTATGTAGGTTTCTCAGTTTTCACTTTATCTCTAAGCTTGGAATTTGTTAAGCTCAATTTCTTCAGATTTTATTGGTCTAGAGTGAGAATTTGGGCACAGTGGAAGAAATGGAATATTCTTGTCTGTACCTTTGTTGCTTTCCTTACCAATATTTTTCAAAAGGCATTTTGCAGAAGCAAAGGTTGGAGCAATGGGCTTTTTTTGTTTTAAAATTTGTGATTGTAATGTCTTGTAGTAATCTCAGTTAACTTTAAAGTAGAAAATTAATATAAAATAAGAAATACGTTGCCTAACATAAGCCCTGATGTTTCAAAACTGCATGTCATGCTAAGTCATTTGAAGTTTATCCAACAGGACAGAGCAGATTTTTTTTTTTTTTTTAAGACGAGGACTGCCTGGATCAGATTCATGTTTTAAAAAACTGGATCAGTGAAAAACTTGAGATCTTACAAGAGAAGTCACATGAAATTAATCTTTTTAAAAAATGTGAACATTTAGTGCAACAACTGCTTTGAAATTGCAATTGAGAAAATGAAACTGTTGAACCAAAATTTGGAAAGGAAGATTAGTTTAAAAACCAGAAAGCTTGTGAAATGATATGTATATATATTTGAAGGATACCGTCCTCAAAAAGTCACGTTTCTGGAGAACCTATTTTATCTCCCATAGAAGTATTGTGTTTAGAGACCTGCTTTCAGTCCCTGTCCATGGGTGCATCTGTGGGTGCGTCACTCTCAACATCCAGTGGCCAGATACAAGGCAGTCACCACCTTGCTCCAGAGGCTGTCTCTCCCACTTTTCTGATTTGCTCTGTCCATTAGTAGTCATCTTTGTAAACAGAAGGCTAAGATTTAGTGTTTATACATATTTTTAAATGACCCATTTTGATGGGGCTCTCCTTATTGTTTCAGGTTGAATGCATTTGGGAACTTGATGCATAAAATTTGCATGAGTCCTCACTCCTTTCTGCATCTGTCATTGGATTCAAGCCAGCATGGCTCACACCACAAAGGTTAACGGCTGTGCCTCAGGTAACTCCATGTTCTGGAGTGTGTGTGTATACGTGTATGTGCATTAGTGTGTGTCTTTGCTCAGACTAAGTTGCTTCTTTTTAAATAATGGATAAATCATAATAAGTTGCCTAGATAACTAGAATTTCAAAGCAGTTTCTGTCCATTAAAGTTTTTGATGTTGTTTAATCTCTTGCAGAATCTGCTTTTATCTTTAGAGTTTTTATGTACAAAAATCAGATAAATTATTATCTAAGGCAACTTTATTGGAGTGTTGAAAGATAAATGTAAAATCCTGAATGCTCAGGCAAGAATAATGTATACTTCTCTTGCACTTCTTTATGAGGGATCAAACAATGAGAGGAGCTGAGTCTGAATGCTTAAAACCAATCCTTAGTATCCACTCCCAGAGAAGGCAGTGGCACCCCACTCCAGTACTTTTGCCTGGAAAATCCCATGGATGGAGGAGCCTGGTAGGCTGCAATCTATGGGGTTGCTAAGAGTCAGACACGACTGAGCAACTTCACTTTCACTTTTCACTTTCATGCATTAGAGAAGGAAATGGCAACCCACTCCAGTGTTCTTGCCTGGAGAATCCCAAGGATGGCGGAGCCTGGTGGGCTGCCGTCTGTGGGGTCACACAGAGTGAGACACGACTGAAGTGACTTAGCAGCAGCAGCAGTATCCGTTCCCAAGCAGCTTTTGTTTGATTTTGCCCAACAGTGGGGGAGTGGGATAAGAGAAGGGTATATTCATTCTTTAACTTATCCAGAAAGAAATATACAGTAAGCTACAGATACTATTAATTGTAAAGATTTGTATTCTGATTCTTACTTGATTATATTAGAAGCCTATATATTTTGCATATCCACAATTTGTATTGTTTATATAAGATTTTGGAGAAATTTGTAGGACAAACACTGAGAAAAGTATATGAGGCTGAATATGGCAGGAGATGACAACCTCACCAAAGTGGTACTCAAGTGCTCATTCTTCTTTTAAGTTGTCTGCCAAATAGCGGAACGTGTGAGAGCAGTAATTGTATATGTGGGAATTCTTGTGGAGCACTTGAGTCCAAGGTCCTCGCGCTGCTGTCTCTGTGCACTGGTAGTGGAGAGAATATAGGGTTGGAGTCAGGAGGCCCACCTCCTACATTAACCATGAATTAAGGGGCAGGACTATTTCTCCATGTGTAAAACATCAGTAAGTATGTGAGCCTGCAGGGTTAGAACCAATGAGAGCATCAGAAACATGCCTCCAAGTGTTGTGTAAGCTGTAAAACATCGGGAGGAGAAGGAGGAGTTCTCTGAAATGGGCCACTCACCTGCTATGAGACTGTGTCAGCAATCCCAGCTACAAGCATCCGCTCTAACAAGATGCTACAGCTTGCCCCAGATCAAACCCAGTTGTTTGTTAATTATGGAACAACTGATCTTAATCCATTCATTCTTCTTCCTGTCCTTTCTGCTGCTCAACTTCTCAGGACTTTTATAGATTCTGCTCAGGATTGCTGTCAATAATGTGAATGACAGTACCTAACATTTAATGAACTCTTAGTGTTACCATGGTACCTAAGATGCTTTGCCTACATTATTTTGCTTAATCATCACTGCAGTCCTGTGAGAGTGTGTGTTATCATCACTGCCGCCACCACCACTACTACCCCTATATCATGGCACAGAGAAGCTCAGTAACTTACCTAAGTAAAGAAAGAAAAGTCAGGATTATTACTTGTTTCTCTAGTCAAATATTTGATAAGGGCAGAAATTGAAACACTGTGAAGTTTCTTGAGAGTTTTGAGTGGGTTTCAATACCCCCCTGATGCTATCATCTCCTTTCCCTCTCCTGCCCCTAATTCTTTTCACACACTCAGAGGAAGGGGGCTTGAAGTTGTTTTTCAAAACCCTCTGGTATCTCTGGCAGAATTCTATATTCAGAGGTTTAATTACTTACCCCAAGTGACCCTAATTCCCTTTCCAACTTGATTTGTCTTGGAGTATCACTTTTCCTTTGTTCTTAAAGTTGGATGATACAATTATAACCTTCCTTCCTCACTTGGTAGCCTGCCTAACAGGTCTAAGGACTGAGTGTGAAAGCAAAGAAAAAGTCTCTGATTTGTGACTTCTGGGGTGTCAGGGTATGACTTGTTATTGCAGACAGGTGCCTGGAACAGAAGGCTGGTGACTTATCTTTCCCATGAGAAAAAACTATATTATTTGGATAGTTTAGTAGAAGTGTTAACTGTGAAGTAAATATATGTTTTATTCATTTTCAAAAATAAAGTATAATATTAAATATGCTTTCTTAAACTATACTTCCCCTAGATGTGTTATGCCCCAAAGAGGTCTCCCTTCCTACTCCCTCCCCCTGAAAAATCACTGCTTTGGGCTCCTCAGAACATGAGCAGAAATCCCATGTGACAATGGAGTCAGAACACTGGCAAAAGAAACACTTTTCATGGTCTGAGGAATATAGCAGATGCAAAAGAAGACAACTGAGAAAAGCACAACCTAGTTACACTGTGCCCAGGTGCAAGACACACCTGAAGACTGATCATCCCATGTTCACGTCCCTGTCTAGAGTTTAAATTGGATAAGGGACCATTCACAAGTCATTTTACACTCTCATTCCCCACTGAGTCCTTCAGTTAGATTGGGTAAAAAGTATTGATTTTTTTAAAATTGAAGTAGGCTTCCCTAGTGACTCAGATGGCAAAGAATCTGCCTGCACTGCAGGAGACCCAGGTTTGATTCCTGGGTTGAGAAGATCCCCTGGAGAAGGGAGTGGCAACCCACTCCAGTATTCTTGCCTGGGAAATCCTACGGACAGAGGAGCCTGGTGGGCTAAGGTCCATGGGGTTGCACAGAGTCAGACATGACCGAGCAACTAACACATAGTTTATTTACGATGTTAATTTCTGGTACAGCAAAGTGATTCAGTTATACCTATATGTACGTTCTTTTTTTATATTCTTTTCCATTATGATTTGTCATAGGATGTAACTCTAATTCCCTGTGCTATACAGCAGGACCTTGTTTATCTAGTCTGTAGATAATAGTTTGCATCTACTTGTGCCAAACTCCTACTCTGTCCCCCAACACCCTCCCCCTTATAAGAGCTGTTAATTAATACTATAACTTGTAAAATGTATTACTGTACATTTCAGACATAAAAAAATATGTAAAGGTTATATAACAGGCACTCACGTGCATACCATCTAAGCCTAAGAAATAAACTTTACCAGTACATGGCATGTATAGAGCACTTAAAATGTGCCAAACATTGTTCTGGGCCCTGGGGATAGAGCAGGGAACAAAACATGCAGAAACCCCTGCCTTTAGGAATCTTACATTCTAGTGGAAGTTGAAGTCTCCTTGTGAACAGAGTATCCAGATAAAAGAGAGTCATTCTTACACTATTAAAGAACCCTTTGTTTATCTGAAATTTGGATTTAACTGGGTATCCTCTTATATGCTAAACCTGGCAAACTTACTTGTAAAACCCTTCCAGATTTCATCTTCCTTCTTACCGCCCACCCCCTCATTATCAATTGTTTGTCATAATTTTATATCTTTTTCACCACATCCTCCATCCTACTTCTGTTGATTGATCCAGTTTTGTTTTCATTAATTTATAGAGTATTTTATTATGGTATTACTAAGTGTACACTAATGTCATTTGTTAATGTAATGAGGTATGAACATCATAAATTGCTCATGACTTAACTGTTCTCTTTCTTTATAGTCAAGTAAGAAGTAAATGGGAGTCATTGATTAGAAAAATTGGTGTATTCTGCAGAATTTAGGGATAGGTACAGTCTGCTTTTTACCAAGTTTTCCCATCGTGTTGTAAACAGTGTACTGATTGATGCCTCTCTAAACACTAATTAATGTTGTGAAACTTTAATTAGAGTTTAGAGTCTCTTTAGAAGCCAAATAACAAGTGGCTTATTTGTCAGATAAAGATAATAATACTTGTCCTACCTTCTTTACAGGATTGTTGTGAAGGAAAAATAAAACAATAACCGTCAAAACACTTTTTAAGATGTAAAGTGCTGGTCAGAAGTCAGGATCAATCACCATCTTCCTTGTCCTGCTATCTCTGTCATGATCTAATAAATACCTGCTCAGGTGCCGTGTGCCAGGCTCTGTCAGATGCTGGGATGTTGGGGAAAGAACTGAATTATTGTCTTGTGTCTGACAGTTAAATGAAATAGGTATATGAGCCTTAGTGAATGACTTTTTATGCTTGCCATCACCATTTGTATTTTTTCTAACACTTGCCTTTGCTAGTCTATTACAGTTTCTCCCCTCTTGCTATTCTCTTTCACAGCCTAAACATATGTATATTTTCCCAGACAGATACATATTTACTCATTCAATATACTTACTGAACTGCATTAACCATTTGGTTGTCATTTTAAATTAAGTAACTTTCATAAAAATATTTAATTTAAAATGTTTAAATAACTTTCATAAAATCTTGTTACCTCGTCAGTTATTTGGCTCCAAGTTTTGTTTCCATGCTGATGTTAAATGAGGTACAAAGGCCACAGATAAGACCTGGTCAATCAGAGAGAGTCAAAGTCTCGTGGCAGAGAAGGTAGACGGCTGTGGTGCAGTGCAGCCTACTCTCCGTTGTGTAAATATTTTTTCTGGGCAGGAGCATTTCTCAAACAACTCTGAGCCCACTGCGATGAACCTGACAGCAGGGATATGAATGCTGTTTGTCAAGAACAAGACTGATTTGCACTGACTGGTCTAGCTGGAGGGGCCCTGGTGTTTTCTGAGACCGTCTGTAAAGAATGTCGCAGAGCATGGCAGAGGTGGTGTGTTTGTGGTGGTGAGTCAGACCTGACCTCTGTGTTTGTATTATACCAAAGACAGAGGGTGAGCTGAAGAGAAACTGGGGCTGCATTAATTTGTGGGTACCCTTCTTGACCTTCCGGGGTCTCCTGATGCAATCTGCAAGAGGATTAAATGCATATTCCCTTAAGTGATATGTTCAGTGGTTATCAGAAGAGCTGAGAGGGTAACAGAATTGCCCAACATAAAAACATATGTAAGAGCTAGCCAGGATTTTGATCTCTTCTGTTCAATCTCCCTTTTATGTTCAGATGCCCCCCATGGCTAACCCAGAAATTGAAAGTGGAGAGTCATTTTTCTTTGTTTGAGGCATTCTGTTGACATTAAAAATCAGAAGTGTAGTATCTATGAAGATCTAATTGAACAGATCAGTGGAAAAGTATATATTTCAGAAAACAACATAAAACCCAAAAGTAGAATGATTATAAATAACACGTCTCTCCTGACAGGGGTCATTTTTTTCCTTAGTGTGATTGTTCTTTAGAGCCAAATGAACAAGCGTATCCTAATACTATATATATATATATATTATATTTGTATATTTAGTACCTCATGCAGTTTCACCCTTTATTTGACGTGTTTAATAACTGGATTTAATTAGATTATCATTTCCACTTCAAATGAAACTGTTATCCACACTGAATTTCTAAGTGAAATAATTTATTTTCTTATAGTGGTGACGTTTGGGAAGATAGTTATTTTTTTAAGTAAGAAGTATTTACATTTGAATTTCGTTAAGTGTTAAAATGCCAAGACCACCTACAAACAGGGACCCTGGGTTTTAGAGACTTGCTTGTCTGGTTAATCAGAACCCCAGAATTCATCCAGCCCCAAAGAGGCTCTGAAGAGTCCCTCCCTTGTCAGGGCTTGCCTGTTTTATAAACTTTCAAGGCTTTGGTCTTAAGCTATAGCCAGCTTTACCTTATAAGATTTTTGCTTCAAACCGTGAGCGAGTCATAATGGGTTAAGCATCAGATTTCAGACAGGCGATTAGCTCTCCAGCTAAGCCAAGGAAGGATGACTTATCTCGCAGCAAGTACCAGCCTACTTGGGTGTAAGAAGAATAGAATTCAGACTCCTGCTAGCCCTGGGTCTTGAGGAAAGGTACCCTTCTGTTGTTGATTTCCGCCCAGGTGCTCCGTGGGTGCCAACAAGAAAGAAAAAAGCACAAAATCCCAACAGGGAGCTTTCGCTGTTAAGCACTTGAGCTCTTGCTATCTTTTGGAGATTGCATAGGGAGGCACAGGATTACAACAGCCCTTCTACGGGGATTTGAATATTCTGTGCCCTGCTCATCTGCCAGCTTCCTATCTTGAGTATCGGCATTCGTTTCTGATTATACACTTCCCCTCTTTCTGGAAGAACTTTGGGTGGGCTAGTTGAGCCCATCAGCTTCCTTCTTCCTGTGTCCGGGATAATTCTTGTTCATCTCCTTTGTGTAATTTCTGAGAAAGGTTTGAATGCGCTTGGAGGAAAATGAGTGACTAAAGCTCACTTTCTGCTTTGGGGACCTTTTCTATAAAAGGCTGTTTAATTTTATCTGGCATGAAAAATAATTAATGGTGTTCTCACATTCCCAGAAATAATGCATTCTTGCTCTTTTCTGGCAGTGTATTTTAAAATGGCATTGAGTGGTCTTCTCTAATAAACTCAAAGAAGACCCAACCGGGAAATGAGCCTTGATAAGATTCATTCAAACAGTTGTAGAAGTTCTAAGTCCAAAAAAAGTGATGATTCTGTTTTTCCTCTCTTGGCTGCCCTGTTAGATATTTTTGGAGTGTGCTATAACTGATTTACTCATTTCCATATGCTTTAGGAAAAGTATGTTCATGTTTTAGAGGATAAGCCTGGTTCTGCTTTTGGGTTGCAGTTCTTTATTAAGGCTGAAAACAAGAGAAGTGTTTGAAATATGCAGCCCATTTGTATATATAGCATCAGTGATCTCATCTGGCCATTCTATATGGACGTGTGATCTCACAGCTTAAAAATAAGTATGTAGCTGTTTTGAGGATCTTTTAAAATAGAGACCAGATTTCTAATCCTAGTAGTTCTTGGAGCAAGCCATGGCTGAAAATGAAGATTAAATAATATTCTATAATATTAGAAGGCTTTTCTAACCAACAGAATGAAAAGCAGAACTATAGACATGAGGAAGAATTGGGCCAAGAAATAAATTGTTGGATTCATGAGATTTGTTCTTATTCTGAATGTTAAATCTTTGTACTCTTACACTGTCTTGTTTGTGACAAGCCAGATTTGAGTAGTTCGTGACATTTCTATCAGCTGGATAAGAGGTTGTGGACATGACTATATTTCATCATATAAACCTTTATTTAGAGGAGCTGATGCTAGAGTAATGTTTTATGAAAGCAGTTTTATTATTTATAGCTCTTTTTATTAGTCACAAGTCCTAAATTTATTTTAGTTCCTTTTTTGTGGTTTTATCTGATTGGAACAATTCTCTCTCCAAGGGATCCAGTGCATTTTGGACATGATCTCAGTTAGATAGACTCAAGTGCTAGTCATGGGATTTTCTGAATTTAAATATTCTCACAATATTTGGTTTAGTTGATAAGTTCCATCAACTTTGCAAATAACTTTGTGAAAACATTGATTCAGCTTGTACTGCCAAAATTTCTGAGTACCCTTTTTCTTGCATCAACATGTTAGCTGAAGGCATTTCAAGTGTTCTATACAGCAGGCACATTTAAGAGTCTTCTGAAAGAAAAGGGGAGAATATTCCTAGGTTAGAAATATAAGTGAGTGACAGAGGGGATATTTCTAATAATTCATAAGCCTGGCTGCTTAATATCTTTAAAGCCTTAGTCACACACAGCAGTTCTTACATTCTTCTAACTAAAACATAAAAAAGTTCACTCTCCCTCTGCTCTCTGCCTTCCTCATCAGTGTCTTCCTCATCACCAAGAAACTTTCCTTTTCCCTAGCATTTCAGACTCATTGACCAGGATGCTTCATTCAAATCAGGACCGCCCCCTGGAAATGTTTTTTGAGGCGGCCCATTTGGTATGTTCCCTCCCACTGTGAAACAAAGACTGATTTGTCTTCCCATGACCCGGAGGAGCAGGTTGAAGTACCTACTGGCTTCATGCAGCGTGTCCCCTAGCCAGTACTCCGCCTCTTCAGGTGGTGAGTCAGCTGGATGATACACTGATTTTTATAGCACGGCAGGGTGGAGACCTGGAAGTCCATAGGCCAGTCAGGGAGGAGGGAATGGTTCGCATGTCAAACCATTCCAACAATGCAACTTACAGGAAAAGATTGCAAAATTCTGAAGCCCTGTGCCACCAGATTTTTCCATTAGCACCACACTTTACACAGCTTTCAGCTCTGCCACAGAGACAGCTGTTTGGCAGTGTGAGGGGAAACGGTCGTATTCCATCATTAGCTCTGTGGTCGGTTACCTGTCATCCTGTCCTGTAAGGAACCCCAGTAGTTGTGACTATCGCCTTCTACGTGCTGATATAACGAGCTGCGGATTCTCTGAAGGTGGTGCTCGGACATTATTTGGGCACTAGAAAACAGCTTCTGGAACTTATACCACCCCAGGATACTGATTTTAAATGAAGAAATCCAAGACAGAAAAGTTTCCAGAAAGGTAAAGGGGGCTTAGATCTGGGGGCTTTTCCTCTAGGGTATTATCCTTTGGTTTTCTGTCCTCTGTACACTTTGATGATGAAAAGGAAGGCTTTCCAAATTATGGTCAATTGAAATGAACATGGTATGGTTTGGGAATTACTGGAAAGAATGATAAAAAGCTCAGTAGAAATAATTCAGTTCAGTCAGTTCATTCATTCAATAGCTCACTTTTATATGACTATACAGAAATATACTTGGCAGAGGGCACCTGTTTCCCTTCTTTGTGTAAGGACCAACACTTAGGTTCTGTGAAAGTTGGTCTGTCTTTTGCCTTATTCTCACTGCTTTGTGATTTTGTTTTATTAAGGATAGCTGGCAAAATTAAGGATCTTTGAGCTTTCTAATACTTTTGTTATTTTTTTTGTCTCTCCAAACATTTTAGCTTTCAGTAACTTTAATCTGTTTTCTGCTCTGCACTCAGAGCCTTTGTGTTTGGCCTTATTTTGACAAATCATAGTCTGCTTCTGTTTCTTCAGTAATGATGCCTGCAGAAATCACAGTTGGCCTTACCAGGCCTCCCTGACTCCAGGTAGTCAGAGAATAGCTCCATCCAGAGTCATGTGAAACAAGCAGAGGCTTCTCCAGATGCTACCTACCCTGTTCCCCTCTTAGTGGCATTGCCCAAAGCACTATTCTCTTGACCTGGCTGTCTTTCTCATATTTGTTCATATTGAACCCTTCTTATGCTTTAAGTCCTGCTTTCTGTCTCACCTCTTCCAACAAGTGTCCTCAGATACTCCCAATGTGAATTCACCCCTTCCTCTTCTTTATTTCTGGAGAGCTTTTTATGCTGTTAAATAGTCGTCATCACTCTCTTTTATGTAAGAGTTGTGGTTGTGTCTCACTAATCTGTACCTTTGAGGTCTTAAGAGGCAGGATTCACATCATCTTCATCTTGGTATGATAGTATGCCCATCGTGGCTTGCGTTATACCCAAAATAGCCAGTGTTCAACCAACAAAGGTTTACAGCCCACCTCCTTGGTGCTGCCTTAACACTGGGCAGCTAATAGAGTAAGATACAGCCACAGTACCTGCATAGGAATCTGTGAGGAGAAGTTGAGCCCTGCCAATTGCCATTCTTAAATTGTCATATGGTGGGCAGTCTTCTCCCAGGCTGTTCACCTGGGTAGTTCCCTGTCATGAACAGGTGGCTTTCACTGTGTCACACATACTCACTTGCATTCTTCCTCCCCATACCTCACACATCTAAGTGGAAGTTAATAGTATCTTCATTTTCTTCATCATGTCCCCTACTGCTGCTGCTGCTGCTAAGTTGCTTCAGTCATGTCCGACTCTGTGCGACCCCATAGAAGACAGCCCACGAGGCTCCGCCGTCCCTGGGATTCTCCAGGCAAGAACACTGGAGTGGGTTGCCATTTCCTTCTCCAATGCATGAAAGTGAAAAGTGAAAGTGAAGTCACTGAGTCGCGTCCGACTCTCAGCGACCCCATGGACTGCAGCCCACTAGGCTCCTCTGTCCATGGGATTTTCCAGGCAAGAGTACTGGAGTGGGGTGCCATTGCCTTCTCCTAAGGTAGGCTTCAGATGGTGTCTGTTAAATGCCTTGGTTCGCATACGATGTGGTCATCCAGAGAGGAATATTGTCAGAGGCTGTTTGGGAAGCTTTTTCTAGCTCCCTTGACCTCTCTGTTTCTTTCTCTGTTACCAATCCAATCAGAGTGAGGAGGGGCTCCAGTCAATTCCTTTTGCTTATTAGCTACTATGGTTTGGTGGATTGGTTGAAGTTGGATGAGAACCTGAGCTGGTAACCTCTAAGGTGGGAGTATGGCCATTGGTCTTCCTTCCTTCTCACCCGCGGTTTTTTGAAAAAGGTCTCTACAGATCTATCACCTCTTTTAGATGGAAGGAAATAAACTGTCCTTGCTGCTTCATCATTTTACAGCCTTTATAGTCTCTGTGGTAATTTCATTTAAAGTTTTAAATCTTTCAGTTTCAAGCCCCAGTTCATTTTGTCATTTGGCTTTTTTAAATGTTGATTTCAAACCTTGGAAGAAAATATATTGTGAGAAAGTCTCTAGTTTAAATTTGATGAAATTAATAATCATGAGGCAACCCAGACCATAAAGAAAGCCTAACGTATAGAAATTCAGTGTGACTCCAGATTTAAGCCTTAAATGTGTTTGGGGAAATGCACTTTGTTAGGTCAAGTTTAACAAAGACAAGATCCTTTTTTGGTCTTTTAGATTAGGCCCTTCATACATAGCGTCCTCTTCCTAATTTCACTTTCCCACCTGGAATCACACACCTCCACTGGGGCACACCCTTTTCATGTTGATTGTGGCCTCTCCTTGGAAAATCTCCCTGATAATAAGTTTTAAATGCAGATCCTTCTAATCCAGACAGCTAAAGGAGGAGTCCTCTTCCAACACCCAACGCTGTCCACACCTATGATGAGAAAGAGCTGTAAGTCCTTGCTAGACCTGTCTTAACCTTGTAATCCCCTTCAGGTCCTGTCAGCCCCCTGAGGCTAAGATGGAGGTGGGTGGAGAAGGAGCCTTGGTGATGAAGAAAGGAACTGCATACACTTTCTCAGTCATGGCAGTTCTCTTAGACACCCTGGTTTTAGTGTCGCATCCCTTCACCAGTCTGGCAGGAAAGGATTACACAGCATAATAAGGTATTTGAATTCTTTAGGGGCTGAGGAGAAGTCTCAAATATAGCAGAAATAATGCAGGCCCTCCATGAGCATGATAGCAGAGCACCTTGCTACCAACCTGTCTCTTTTTAGGATAAAGACTTATAGGTCTTTTTGCACATTAAGATTACCTGTGAGAGAAATGGCAGTAGGGATCCTAGGCTCTTGTTTTGGTTGTTGTCTTTGTATTCAGTTTGTTTCAACAAGGACTCTAGCAGTTTTAAATGAGAGGGGGAAAACAGTTGGCCAGCTGGAAAACAGTAAAAGGAAAGGGACAAAAACAGGGTGAGATTGGATCCCAAATGGATATGGTGAAGTCCTTGCTGGGTATTAAACTGAGGCTTGGGAGTACGTTCTATTTGACCAACCCGAGGTCGTGTTTTAATTTGAATTAATGGCCAAGATTTTTCCATTAAATAATTTCATATAAAAATACCAGTTTCCTCAACTCTTGAAACGTCTTTCTGGATCATGAGTGTATACTTCCACAGGGCCGTGGTCAACTGGAGAGGACATGTGCCTTCTAGTCTCTCCCATGGAGAAGGCAATGGCACCCCACTCCAGTACTCTTGCCTGGAAAATCCCATGGACGGAGGAGCCTGGTAGGCT
Organism: Oryx dammah; assembly: GCF_014754425.2. Lineage (NCBI taxonomy): Eukaryota > Metazoa > Chordata > Mammalia > Artiodactyla > Bovidae > Oryx > Oryx dammah. The sequence continues at coordinate 43,160,708 of NW_024070185.1, read as the reverse complement.
GCAGTCCATGGGGTCGCTAGGAGTCAGACACGACTGAGCGACTTCACTTTCACTTTTCACTCTCATGCATTGGAGAAGGAAATGGCAACCCACTCCAGTGTTCTTGCCTGGAGAATCCCAGGGACGGGGGAGCCTGGTGGGCTGCCGTCTATGGGGTCGCACAGAGTTGGACACGACTGAAGTGACTTAACAGCATTCTCTCCCAAACCCCTCCGAACTCCTTCCTTTCCATTGTTAACCTGGACACTAAAGGTATTTGAACTTGTAATCTGACCCTTGAGGCTACTTAAATTACTTAAGGGGCTGCCCCCATTTTGGCTGTCAGCTTCCTTTAAGCCAAGATGAAGAACACACTTAAGAGCTGCAAAGTTCACAGCTGAGGTTCTCATCCCTGGCCCTGGCATAGACTCCTCTGTGAAGCTTCTAAACTGCTAATGCCCCTGGCCCCTCCCTGGGGATTCTGATTCATCGGGGTGGAGATGGGGGAACAACTCAGCATTTTTGGAAACAGCCCCAGGTGCTTTGACTGTGCAGCAGCGTGGGGAACTTGAGGCATGGAGGGGTGTCCGCTCTGATAGCTTCCAGCCTTGGCACTTCCCCTTGATTGGCAGAGCTGTGAAATGAGGGCATGGGCTCAGAGTCCTTGACATTATCATACAGTTCTTTAAAGGGAAACAAACATTTCAAGTGTGGCTCCTCTGGAAGGAATCACATTGAGCAAATGGGCCCTGGGCACCTGCAGTGCCAGGGCCACAACACTGGTTGAATGAAGAAGAAAGGGGCTCCCATAAGTTTGTAGGGATGTCAGATGTGTGCACGAATCATATAGAGGAGAAAGCACACTTCACTGAAAGCCTGGATGGAAGAGGTGACCCCACATTAGGATAAGGGACAGCTTCCAACAGAACTGATACTTTATTTAGCTGGTCTTTGCAAACTGGGAGAATTTTTGTCTGCAAAAATTGAGAAGGGGGTGGTAACACACCAGAAGAGGAAGGAACAAGCAAAAGTGTAGGAGTAGCATGTTCTTTCTCTTCCCCACCCTTCGGAAATGCCAGCTCCCTCCCCGCCACACGCTATTCTTGCCCTCTCAGGGCCACAGGGAAGAGTACATCACTGTCCAGTACTGTGTCATATTAATGTATCAGTGAGGCAGCAGCATGGATAACATAAGCTTCATCATAGGGTTGTCTTGAAGATGAGATGAGTTCATACATGTTCCAAGCCCTTGGAACAGTGCTGTCCAAAATAATTGTGCACAGTGGACAGTGAGGAAGGATGGGTGTAAGGAGGGTTTTATGAACCTGATGATTCACGTGCATTTGTGCTTTGTCTTTGAGACTGGAAGGGTGTTAAGAAGTTGGTAACAAGGAGAAAAGGAACACATTAGGGGAGGAAGATGAATTCAGGCTGTGTCAGGAAATACACACCTTAAGTTGTCCAAAATGTAATCCACTGTTACTCAGTAGTTCATTTAGCTTTGGTTTTATCTCTAGACTAGGGGTCAGGCTCTCTGGGGAGAAGAGTCTTGATGCAGTTGGCCTATTACATAAGCATCAGAAGTACTATGGGTACAGATATGCTTGGCTACCACCCTGCACCACCATCTGGTGAGAAGGACCGTTGGGACACTGCCTGCCAGCATGGTGTTACAGAAACCTTTGTCTGCAACCCATTTCCCTTCTCACAGGGAGTCACTTTTGCTGGCTACTGTCCACCTATCAGAGGAAAAGCCCTGAGTACATCTTCATCCTCCCAGATCACATTCGGTGGCTTCTTTTGTATATAAATTAAGGAAGAGTAGAGACAGACAGGTGTGTCTTTCTCCCAACAGTGGGAACCTTTGTGACTGACACTTTTCAGGCAGAAGGAGCTCCTATTTTTAATTCTTCTCCCATCCCAACCTGTGTCATCCTTGATAAAGTGAAAGTGAAGTCGCTCAGTCATCTCTGACTCTTTGTGATTCAATGGACTATAGCCCACCAGGCTCCTCCATCCATGGAATTTTCTAGGCAAGAGTACTGGAGTATGTTGCCATTTCCTTCTCCAGGGCATCTTCCCGACCCAGGGATCAAACCCGAGTCTCCTGCATTGTGGGCAGACACTTTACCATCTGAGCCACCACCCAAATTGTCCTTGATAAAGGACTAGACATTTATTTGCATACAGTGACTTTTTCTGTTCGACCTCGGCTTCATAGAAGCACACAGACAAAATAATTATATTCAACCGCTTTCTAGAATAAGCTCTGTTCTTACCAGAACACAATATTTATAAAATAAAAATTTAGCTGAATTTTTTCCCTTCCAAGAAAGGAATACTGCATTCAGATGCTTTTGTCTTCCTCAGTTTAATTCTTAAGAACAAGTCTTTTGATATTAATACTTAGTTTTGAATATAATAATGTAACTAATAACAAAATTTTCTCAGAAGCACAGAGGAGAAAATTTCTCTTCTAAATGATAAAACAAGCCTAAGGAAATTTTAGGACGATGAATGTTTTCTAAAACTGAATTGTGGGGATGGGTGAATAACTGTATACATTTACTAAAACTCATCAAAAACTGTACACTTAAAATGGGTGAATTTTATGGTATGTAAATACCTCAATAAATTATAAAGTCCAGAAACAAGGGAGAAATTAGTCTAACTAAATGTAGGTGTTGTTGGATAAAATAATATGGAATTTTTTTGATCCTTTATTTCAAAGTATCTGGCACTTGAAACTTTGTTCTTTATTAGTTTGTTGTTTCTCTTTGAATCAGTTTATTTGGTGTAAAACAAGTACAGATAAGTCCCACATCATCTTAAAAAGTTTGATCTTTGTAGCTCTACACAGGAAAATGTCTGCTTCAAAGCATTCAGTACCAGGTGGGGCAGAGGGTGGAGTAAGGCGTTAAGTGGAGTACTGTGAGATGTGTGCCAGCACTAAGGTGAACCAGTTAGACACTGCAGATCCAGGGGATTCTTGTAAAACTGCCTCTCTCCTCACAGCTGTCCTCTGTTTTGAATTTTTTTAAATGGGCCCTTTAGAGTCATCCTTAATCTTTGTTAATCTCCATTTTACTGTTTAGAACTGGCTTTGCTTGTTTGTCCTGTAGATAGAGTTCAGTCAATCTTATTCCACTAGAATCAGTCACATTTACCCAGTGTACTTAGGCACACAGGTGAAGAACAGATTTAAAAGGACTTTTTCTCTCTCTTTTTTAAGGTGATGAATTTAAACCATTAGAGGGACAGATGATTCTTACTAGATTTTTAAAACAGAAAACATCACTTAAAAATATTATCCCCCTAAAACAGAATGCACTTGTTTGGGAACTAATTCTGTGTCTTTGAAAGTCATATGATCCAGTTGGGATAAAATTTTTAAGGAACTATGAAGAAACAAAAAAAGGTTTGGGTCTGTGGTTTACAAATGGGAGTGTTTTTAGCCTTCAAATTGCATGTTGCATTAAATAAGAATGAACCAAGAAAAGGAATCACTCGCCTCCAGCTGATCCTGGGTTCGGCATAGCACTGAATCATTTCCTTCATAGACCAGCCCTGCGCCCTGGCTCAGGTCATGACTGGGAGCTTTTCTCAGCCCTGGACGGTTTAGAGGAGGAGGGACCAAGTCAGCAGGAAGAATGAGGAAACATTTGCTGCCTTTCTCTCTGTGGTCTTCCAAGAGTTAGCAGGTATTACAGCTGCATTTCTAGGGCAGCATTTCATGTGTCTGAGGAACACGAGCATAGTTTGTTTGAAAAACTGGAAGGAGCCTGGGAGAGACCTGTCTTCACCTCTGTGTTGCTGAGATCCTTGTAGCGGTTCTGTTCGTCGGTAGTTTTTGCTGTCTCACTGACGCCGAGAGTCCTGGAATTAAACCCCGTGGCCAGCAGGCTGTTAGTTGGTCAGGAAATTCCAAATGGGTATAAATAAATGTTCTGCAGCAGCTCCTGGGCTCTTTGCCTGCTAACGTGTGCAGGCCCTATAACGCTGAGGGAAGTGGGCCCGAGACTTGGCTTCCTGCTGGCTGAAAATCACAGTTATTTTGTTTCTGGGTGGGTAAGTAAGAAAACCCCAAAAAAAGAAAAACAGAGGAGAGTGTGACATGTGGGTGGGGGTTGGTGAAATATAAACTCAAGCTCTGTATGTTATGAAAAATATTTGCTTTTCTTACAGACTGGAAAGAATAACTCAGTCCTGGATTTTTGGTTCAGTGACAGTTTCAGCTTTAGCCACGGCTCTAACATAAAGATGTCATTGTCATGGGAATGAGAGGTTGTATGTATATATATGCTAAGGTTTGAGTTCTTGGCTTGCTTAACTCCCAGAGTTTCCTTTCTTGTTGGTAACTCCATTTTTGGTCATTTGTTTTCAGCTGTTTTTCTAATGAGCTGCTCAGTGTGCTTTGCAGTTGGTTTCTTTTTCTTATGTAAACATGGTAAAACAAAATAAGGGCTGGGATTCATACAATTACTTTAGCCTCTCCACCTCACCAAAAGGCATAATGTTTTGTTAGAAAAGCCTTTCTGTCCCAAAGTTCCCTAGCTTTGGGAACCTAGTGCTGGTTTTCTGCTTTTCACAGAATTACCCTCTGAACTGGCACATTTCCTATGTACGCTTAGAGCAGTGTGTTATTTTTGAAGAAAGTTTGGAAAACAGCATTTAGCCCCCAAGCTAGTTCCCTTCTGTGCATGCACAATAAATTTAGGCTCCAGTTCAGCAGTTAAGTCTTCAAATCAAACGGTAGACATTAGAAGACAGCACTGCTGAGGCTGTGAGAACAAGCCCTAAAGAGCCCAGGCCTCTCAACTATCAGGAGACAGATTTGGGGTAGAGTTGCCGCATCTTCCGGTTGGCACTGAGCACTGGAGAAGAGGGCCATTGTGTGACCCTCATCGCCTCTGTGATGTCACACACCTCCTTGCTACAGTGTGTCCTCCATTCTCAGGAACTGTGACCCTTTCCATTTTCTTTCCTCTCACTGCTCACCTGCAGCCTGGCTTCGAGACTCCTAAGACCTACCCAGGGTGAGACTGATGAGACAGCAAAAGGAAGCTGCCTTTGGGGATTGTTAGGTTGTGTTAGCTGTTACCATGCAGCTGGAAAGTGCTGCAAATGGAGGGGGCAGAGAGCAAGGCCCTTGTCTCCGTCTGCCTGAGTTCATCTGGCCTGACAGCGGCTTCAATTAATTCCTTTCTTCACTTGATCACTTAGCAGGTGACGTTATGGAACTTTGTGTGAAGTATAGTGAGAGGGTCGTGGTCTGGAAGCAACCTTTGGAAATCATTGAGTTCCACCAGCATTCTCATTTTATACATACAGACCTTGTTGCTGCTTGTGTGATTCCAGACCCTTGCTGCCCATTGCTGGTCTGTGAACTCAAGTATTTATAGCTCCTGTACTTGTTTTATGAAAAAATTATACCATCCCCCCAATCTCAACAACTGCATGGAAGTGCACTCAGTGGTTCTACAGTGCACATCTGTGCATAGTGTGTTTAAAAATGTTCTGCTCTTACGACCTAGAGATAGAATAGCGTAGTTCATAAAGATCAGTGCTTACCTTTGTCCTCTTATTGTGTTGTTGTTGTTCAGTTGTGTCCAGCTCTTTGCCACCCCATGGACTGCAGCACGCTAGGCTTCCCTGTCCTTCACCATCTCCCTGAGCATGCTCCAACCCATGTTCATTGAGTCAGCAATGCCATCCAACCATCTTGTCCTCTGCTGTCCCCTTCTCCTGCTTTCATTCTTTCCCAGCACCAGGGTCTTTTCCAGTGAGTCAGCTCTTCTCATAAGGTGGCCAAAGTATTGGAGCTTCAGCATCAGTCCTTCCAATGAATATTCAGGATTGATTTTCTTTAGGGTTAACTGGTTTGATATTGTAAGAAGAAAATATTTCCTCTTGGTTATATTTCTAAAGGTTGGAGAAGTGTGTCTGCTTTTGCTTTTGTTTTATATTACCTCCTCCCTATGTATAGTTGATACTGGAGTAGGGCTCTCTCTATACCTAACCAGCATCCTCACTCTACTCACCCTGAGCCCTAGTGTGCACACACAGACACAGGCACCTCCGCTGCAGAGCCCAGCCAGCAGGAACCAGGTAGACCTCAAGATTTTCGCAGACTCATTCATTTGATTCTGAAAAATATCACAGACACCTCAAACCCTAGCTCCATGGGCAGGGAGAAAAAAAGCAGGGTGGAAGAGAAGAGTTCTGGACTAGTATGCCAGGAGTGTAAGCTTCACCAAACAATGGAAGGTGACCCAATAATGGTAAATAATAATAGCAGACCACAGACCTAGCTCTGAGTGCTCCACAATAACACTGTGAAGCAGGTCTATTATTTTCCCAGTTATACAGTTGGAGTAGAATCTAACTTGCCAACAGAAAGTGGCAGTGCCATGATTCAAACCCAGGCACTCTGATCCCAGAGTATCTGATTTTAATCACTACAGCTCTTCCTCCCAGACTTAACTAAATGGTACCTGCCTAGGCATGAGGCTTTTCATTTCAACAAGTACTGAGCATACTATGTGCCAAGCACTGTGCTAGGCCTTGAGGGATAGAAAAATAAGTATTAATTGGTTTCTGTCCCTCAGCACACCTGCAATCTGATGGGGTAAGACAGGCATGCGCCTGGTCCTCATAGCACAGGTCAGTGTGTTAACAAAGTGCTCCAGGAGGATGGAGGGGAGAAGGTGACCATTTCTTCCCAGGACAGAACAATTAGGAATAAGAGAAGACTCTACAAATGATGGGAAATTTGAGGTTGGACCCCAGTTGTGATCAGTGGAAGAGGCTGGGGAAGGGCATGCTTAGAAGAGGGAACAGAGTGGATGAAGGCAGAGAGGCTTGAAAGTGCCTTGGTATGTTGAGATTCTGGGAGGAAGAGGGGTTGGGGACTGGGAAGTGCTAGATTGGGCCAAATTGTTGAAGACTTTTAATGCGACAGAAATGAACTTCAAAATTTTATTTTCTGTAATGGGGCTCCTGGCAACCAATCTGCAAGATTAATATTTGAGAAGTCTCTGCAAGTTTCCAGGGATACCTCAAACAAATGTAAAATTCCTCAAAGAATATGTAATATAGGAGCGTGGAGACATTAGTTTTGATAAAAAACAGACTGCTCTATTTGCATATGAGCAGCAGCAGAGTGTTGGCTGTGCTCCCCGGTGACTGGCTGACTGCTCTCATGTGCCCCAGAGACACTGGAGGCACAAGTAGAGGAAGGTTATCATCCTCTACATTTATGTAATTTATTTTGAAATAATTTCAACTTAGAGAAAATTCATTAAAGAACTCTCTTGCCTCCTTCACCTACATTCAGATTGTCAAGTGGTTAATGTTTTGCCACATTTGCTTCATCTCTTTCTGTATGTATACATGTACTTGTATGTGTGGGTATATATATAAAAACATGCTTTTGTCACATCTCTAATCTCCTTCAATCTGAAATAGCTCTTAGCTTTTCTTTGATGACCTTGACAGTTTTAAAAGGAGAGACCTGGGAATCGCCTGGCAGTTCAGTGGTTAGGACTACATGCTTCCACTACCAGAGTCCTGATTTCAGTCCCCAGTTGGGGAACTAAGATCCTGCAAGCTGTCTGGCATGGCCTAAAGAAGGATAGAGAGAGACCTGTCCTTTCGTGGGATGTCTTTCAGGTAAATCTGTTGACATGTCCAGATTTAGGCCATACCTTCCAAGCAGAAACCCAGGAGGACTGATCCTGTGCTTTCTCAGAGCAGGGCCTCAGGGACTTGTGATTGTAACCTTTATCACCTAGTCCATGTGGTTCTTGATCAGCTTTCTGCTCCACAGTATCACCATTTTCTCCTTAGTGACTGAAAGCTGTTTTGTGTGAGGCATCCTGAGGCCAAAATTCCTGTTCTTCAGTAAGAAGTCTCTACACACTAGATTCAGCATCCATTGATGATTCCTGCTGGAGTCACCTACTGTTACAATGGTTGTTAAATGGTGATTTGCTGTTTTTATAACTGTTTATTTATTGAACTATAAGTTGGAACTCTGTTATATATTTCTTATAGCATTATGGACTCATAGATACCTGAATTATTCAGTGGACTGTCATCTGCTACTATCATTAATCCTGTTATTTTGATGCCCAAACTATCCCAGGTTTGGACAGTGGAACCCAAAAGTGAGTTTGGGAGCTAACTAGACTCCTGACACTCTTTTTAAATAGCTAATCTGATGTGTGCTGACAACTGAGATAAATAAGGAGTAGCTAGAACCTGCTGTCTGAGTTCAAACAATAGGGGTCCCCTGCAGCAATATCCTTGTCAGGCAGGCAGAGAGACCACTCAAGTGGTTTGAGGCCAGCTGATCTGAAATTAATTCAGCTTGTCAGAGACCTTCTGGTGGGTAGAAGTCTTGAGTTTTCAGGATGTATTGCTTACATTCTCCCAGACCACATTCTCTGTGTTTAGCCTTCCCTTGGGTAACTCAGCCCCTGATCAGCGTGGGCAGAGAATCAGGGGCTAAAGCTGGGAGCACTGCAGGTCGGCACTAGTGTGCCGCCCATCTGTCCCTCTCTCCTCCACTTGGACACTTGCGGACCCAGGACACTTGCTGGCTGCCAGGGTCAGCCAGCTTTGCTTCACAGACGTCTTCGGCCCCTGCTGTGCCCATTCTAGTTTCAAATATGGAGCAAGTTTGTGCTCTGCATCTCAACAAGCTCAATCAGGGCCTGCCTTCCCTAAAATGTCCTCTTCCTTCTTCCTGCCATCACTCATGGCACCCCTGTCCCTCCCAGATTAGACTTATTGTACTTAAATCACCTTCTGAAAAGGAAATCCCATCATTTTCCTCTACAGTGAGTCATCTGTTGGTTTAAAGAAAATATTTTCTTTCTTATTAGCAGAATGAGGTCAAGGATAGAGCCCCAGAGGATGAACACAAAAACCCAATCCCTGTCTGCAGCTCTGCCCAGAGGAGTTGAGATAGGTCAGGCCTTCTCAGTTTCCTCCTGAATAGCTTAGGGGGAAGATGTGGGCCACAGACTGCCCCCAAATGCAGACAAGCTTTTAAGTTCTTGTTGTTTTAACACTAAGGCTAACACTTATTACCTAGTTCAGTAACTAAAACTCACACAATGCAAAGGAATTTGTGATACCACAAGAACAATTCATAGGGACTTGAACAGCCTGTGGAAACTTAATAAAGATTGCTGAAGAGAATTTTAATACATACTCCAGCATCTAGCCAGAGCAGTCTTGCTAAGATACAAATCTCACCATTTCGCTCCTGTGTTCAGTAGCTCCCTGACGCACTTGAGAACTACAAACCTGACTCGCAGGGGCCTGGGTGACGGGGGCTTGGTCCCCTCTCTGCCTCACTTCATGTTTTCCTTATCATGCAAAGCTCTTCTCAGTTCCTAAAAGTGGCAGGTTTCATATACGCTGTTTTCTCCTCCTAGAATTTCTCCCATCTTGGTCTCCCTGCCAAATATCCCCCAACCCCCACAAACACACACACACTTAGCCCAATGGACCCCTCAAATACAGCACCCTGGCAGAACACTCTCTATTCCCAGCCCAGGTGGGGGTTCCTGCTCTGTCCTCACATACCTCCTGGATTTTAGTCTCACAGCACTTATCACAGTTGTTAGTTTTTTACGCATCCTTTGTTTCCTAGAGTTCACAAGTTCTATCCAGGTAGGCTCTCTGTCCCTTTTGATTTACTCCTAGCAGTGTTTGCTGCATGGTAGGTTCTTAATAAATACTTACTGAGTGAAAGAATAAATCCATCTTTCAGCCTGACAATTGCAGCTTCCCTAGGTCAACATTCTGTCTCTGGGGTGTGGGGACAGGTAGACCTGGAATGTGGGACGAGGATGAAAAGGAGCAGTGACGGGAGACAGTGGAATGTGTGTGGGGACAGGTTACCAATGCAGAGATAAGAACAGCTATGAGAGGAGATCTGAAGATTTAGGGGAAGAAGCCACAAGTGGTAATGAAGAGTTCCAGATATAAGAAACAACAGCGCATTATAACTTAGTCATATAAACAAACCAAGCCTGTAAAACTGAGTTATGGTGAGCTGTTATTTCCCATGAACTTCTGGCAGCCACTTTTGCTTTCCTTCATGTTGTCATTTTATTTGAACAAAGCATTTTTGGGTAGCCGTTTAAAGCAGCTGCAACCCGAAAAGAAGTCTAGGTGAAATCAAGTAGGTAATATAAACTTCACAGAACAGGAATTCAGGCTTTATAGAACCAGCCCTGACTTCTAATAGGTGCTTATCATTTGAATGAATGATTGGATGGATAAGGGAAAAAAGCAGATAGAAAAACAATTCTTTGCTAATTGGAAGAGCAAAAGAAAAATCTCATTTGCCACACACTCTTGGAAAAAAACAGAAGGAACCCTTACATTGTTATGCTTTTCATTGTGTATTCTCTAACAGATAGGGTTTCCGGTAGATTTTGGTGTGAGAAGCTCCTTGGGTCTCAGTCTTAATTCGAACAGTGTCATCAGAACTTTCCTGTTAAACCTGTCTAGAAGCACCTGTTCCACATCACTGTCTTCTCTGTCCCCTGCTCTGTGCCAGGGAGAGTTGATTTGCTAACTCAATTACTTTCATACTCTGAGTAATTAACTCCATGAGAACTTCTCTCTCATCAAGTTCATCTCAGAGTTGATCCTACTGCTTTTCTTCCCTGCCTCTCAGCCTCAGCTGATGTTGAATCTTTTTGACTGCTTTAAGCAGCAGGATGCTTGTGCTCTGCTGCTTTTAAGTATGGGAATCTGTGTTTAATTATGTGCTTCTTGGGGACTGACTCAGCTCTTTAAGCAAAAATCTTCATGCTTCATGTGAGAGGGGACAATACAGTAATAGGAATTAGCAGAGTTCTTCAGTTTCAATAGTCAGGTAGAATATCTGCTGAAGAAAAACATAAAAGAGTGTTGGCACATGGGTGCAATTATTTCTCATGGCACCACTAGTCAGTAATTGGGCCTAGAGTATGCAGTGGTGAAACCAGGACAAAGCAGTCTTTGTATCCTAATTAATAGATAGAGTAATAATATCAAAGTTTTGCCCATTTAAAAGTCCACCAGGACATATTATTTCATAAACCTCCAGTGCTTTTTACTCAGAGTAAAGAATGGCTCACTATGGTAGGGTGTATAGAAAAGTATTTACTGGTTTCTGGCTCAAAATTGGCATTTTTATTACCCTGTCACTTAAGCATGATACTGTGGTCCTGCTGAAAAATGGAAGACTTGAAGAACACAGGTTATATAGTCAAATTTTCACTTGCTATATGTGAATGTTTTGTTCACTGTCTTTAGTACAGGCACTCTCAGCCTCAACACCACAGTCTGCCCTCAGTACCCTCAGGAGATTGATTCCAGGATCCTCAGCAACAGCAAAACCACTGGTGCTCCAGTCTCTTATATAAAATGACATAGCACAGTCTACAGTCTCTATCTATAGGTTTCGTATCCACACATTCAGAGGGCTGTGCTGACCTTTTGGACCGGGTAATTCGTTGTAGAGGAAGGTAGGACTGTCCCGAGCGTCGCAGGATGTTAGCAGCATCCTGGCCTCTATCCACTAGATGCCAGCAGCACCCGTTCTTCTAGTTGTGACAAGCAAAATTGTCTCTAGAGTTTGCCAAATATCTCCCGGGGGGCAAAATCACCCCCGGTTAAGAAACATCACTAGCAGGTTAGTACTCCCAGACTAGTTTCTTACCTGCTAGTCTTCTACCTCCTGGCCACTGCATTAGTTTTTATGTCTTCCCAAACCAAATATTATTTGGACATTAAGTTTAGCTTCTTTGAAAAGTTGAAACCATATAATACTTCATGAATCTAAACGATGACTTTTGAAATAGCCATATCTCCATTTCACTTTGTTAATGCAGAAAAATTGCAAGGAACATTTCGAATTGTTCTTGAGTCTGTACACTAGCTCTGTCACAGAGCACTAGTTTTATAGCTGGTGAATATATAAATAAAGAGTAGAATTACCATCAGTTTGTTGTTTTCAGCTTTTCTCTGAATACTTGGGGATCTGGTCTGGACTTAGGAAGCTGTCTTCAGTTGGCGCTGCCACATTTGGTGTTTGGTTTCCCTAGTTTGCCAACTGTACAAACTGGGTTCGGGGATAGAAGATGGAAGAGGGACTCTGACTTTTGGTGTCTAGGAAAGAGGTCAACCCTGACAAGCCACATAGAGCACTATTATAAGCCCATCCACTTAGGCTGACACACAAATGTACATTTTGGTTGTTCTGCCTCTTCGCTTTGCTTCTGCCTTGCCTTTTATTTCTTTTTCCACACACTCCCTTGAGCACCCTCCCCCTGGCCCCCACACTGGACTGTGAGCATTGTGAGAACGAGGGCCCTGCCTCCTTTGTTCACTCTGTGTCCCCCAGCTCCTACAACAGTACTTGGAAGATAGTAATAAGAGGAAAGGGCAGGAAGGGGGGAGGGAGAGAGAGAGGTATTACTAAAATTGTCTTTTGAGAATCAGAGAAGTAAATGGCAACCCACTCCAGTGTTCTTGCCTGGAGGATCCCAGGGACGGGGCAGCCTGGTGGGCTGCTGTCTGTGGTCGCACAGAGTCGGACACGACTAAAGTGACTTAGCAGCAGCAGCAGCAGCAGCAGCATTAATTATACATATAAGGTAAACATATATGTGTCATTTTTTTTATTTGGTCCTCACATCACATTTGAGTACTATCACATTTTAACTGGTCCCCTGGAATTTAATCTCTTTCCCTACCTCAGTCTAATCCACACACAGCTGTGAAGACACTCCTTGTTGATCGTTTCAGTCCCTAGCACATGGCCTGGTGTGCGATCTCTCAGTGATGAGATTCCCCTGCTCCAGGACCCAGTGCAGTATCCCCTTCTGTACTAGGTCACCCCCTCTCTTCTAGCCTCCTCTTTCTTTGCACTACAAGGCTCTTACCTGGCTCATCAACCCCGCTTTCTATTTTACTCTGTCATCACTTACCTTGTCTTCAGAACTTATCTCCTGGTTAACTCCAGTATTGATCATTTTTTCATATATCATCAGATTGTTCTTGTTGATAATATACTTTTGTAACTGACCTAACTTAGTGTTATGTTTCAGGTGTTTGGCATTTATCTCACATCTAGACTGTACCTCCTTTCATTTCTTATAAATCCTTCCTCCTACTCTTTCCACTGAATAGGACCATTTTATGCACCCAATTAAGCTTTCAATAAATGCTATATAATGAAGGTAGAGGTGGTGCCAGGAACAGTCTCTACCTCTGGATTTCCAGACATTCAGAAAATTCTTGTAAACACCAGGGACACCCCTCTGATTCCAGACTGTTTAACTGGAAGCTGTTACTTTCCGGATTCCAGTTGCAGATAACAGCCAGTGGTTTCTGGCTTCATATAAGCTCTGTTAGTCCAAAAGGGCTTTTTAGGCAGTTAGCAGTCTCCTTAATAACCCATTTAGAGACTTTTTTTTTCACATTGTATTTACACTTCCTTAATTATTCTTGAATTTATCAATTTTTTGTGATGAAAATGTTTTAATGTAAGATCTCCCCAGTTTATTACTAAACATTTTTCTTTTCAAGATCTGGTCCTAATCTTCTTTCTTATTTTTTTTTTTTTCTTTTTGTGAGGGGGAGAAGACAACACTGGTCAAAGAGTACTATATCCATTAGAGTTCAATTTAGCTCTCAGTAACAGGAACTCCAAGCAAACAATAGCTAAACAAAATTAAATATAAATTCACATAAATGTGTAGAGGGAGGTAAGTTTTCCAGGAGTAGTATAGTGCCCTGATCCACAAAACTCTTATGACCCAGGTTCCTTCAAGCACCTTGTTCCTCCATCCCTCAGTGTGATCTCAAGTCCAAAATAGCAGCTACTGTTCCAGTCATTACATCTGCATTCCAGACAGCAAGACAGAAAAAGAAACAAAGAGAAATACATCTTCCTTTTTAGATGTCAAAGAACTAGTCCTGTGTCTTGTAAGGAAGGCGTCTGGGGAGTGTTGCATGACATATCTGCTTATGGACATACAGCAAAAGAAGCTGGGAAAATACTGTGTTTATATTTCCCCAGTTAAACAAAGGGAGTCCAGTTCATGTGGAAGGGTGAGGTAGCACATACTGAGGAACATTTAGTTATCTTTGCTCTGACTGCCCCATACATTCTTCTGCCATATGAGCTATCTTGGAGTTTATTTCAATACATTCCAATGTATTATTTCAGTATTCAGAACAGTGACTTGTAATCATATTTTTAAAAGATGAATACCTATATACTGTAAAAAAAATTTTAAACCATGAAAAAAACATTAAAATCATCCATGATTCCAGAACCTAAAGATAAATACTGAAACAGCATCATATAAGAAATGTCCTTAACACTAATATAGAACAAGCAACTTCAGACTACAGAGTATTTAAATGTTTTTCAGAGATCTTAGTTATACTGTATATTCAGTTATTACTTCAGTAAACATTATAAAACATCTTTATTCATAGCATCTTGTTAATTCATGTGTGGTTGGAAGGGAGAGCAAGGAAGGAGCTTTTAAAAATTAAATTTGTTGCTCTCAGTCCATTACAGAGAGACAAGACAAACACATGAAAAAGTTGGGAAATCAGGGCACTGTAAGTGACCTGTTTGTGTTAATGTATGTAAAGGTAGATTGGAAAGCAGAAAATAAAAGAATCATGACACTAGGTATCTTTACTTAAGAGTAGAATAATTTGTACTGTGAAGAATTGTTTGAAAAATGACACCTTGAGAAATACATCTTTTTTAGTTGCTAGAGAATGAAATTTGGATTACAAGTCCTCAGGAGAATCGGAATCGAGCACTATTAGGAAATAATCAAGCTCAACACAGTTAAATTCTAACCTCCCTTGGTTCCCAGATTTAGAAGTCCAAAGTTCATCTGGGGATAATTCAGCGTGACCTGTACCTTTCCTGAACTTCAGAAATAATTAAAGATAAGTCGGTTGAATTTCTCTGGAAAGTGTGACATGTTTTGTTTTCTAAACCTTGACGTTACTGCATTTTAAAAGTTTTGAAGAGTAATAAACTAAAATTAACCTTTCCTAAGGAAAACACTTAAGTGGGAAAATTAGCTATGTTAAGACATACACAGAAAAACAAGAGCTATACCAAAATACTAAAAATTGCCACTAGGTGGTGAGATATGAGTGACTTTTTCTTTAAATGGTTTGTGGATAGCATTTTTAAAAATTCCTTTTCCTGTTTTTTAAAATTGAAGTATTGTTGCTTTACAGTATTATACTAGTTACTGTGTATGTGTGTACAGCATAGTTTTTTTTTTTTTTTAAGCGAGGTGGTTTTTAAAAAGTGTTTTTAAAAGAAGCGTTCAGTCGTGGCAAAGGCTCAGCGGAGATCACCGTTCAAGGATAACTCTGGTGTGCGGCGCCGGGCGCTGGGAACCCGTGCACGCGGGGGCGGTGCTGAGACCCCGCCGTGAACAGTGGGGCCCTTTGTGCCCCGACTTGACTTGTTCAGGTGGCCCAGAGCCGAGGCCGCTAGTTGCCGCAGCAGAACACACACTCTTTCACGAGGAAGGGACCGGTGCGACAGAGACAGAGTCTCTCTGTGGAGACGTTTAAACTGCCGGCTTTATTTTGACTCTTGGCAGAATTGGCAAGAGGAACACAGGTTCTCGAAAGCTCCAGGCTTCCTGCTTGCATTGCGAACGCGGGACAGAGCCGCTCAGTGTGCGGGGGTGGGGTCGCCGGGCCGCCGAGAGCTCATTGGTGCGGCTCCGGCCTATGGCGTGTGAGCCCGGCCCGCTGCCGAGTCTCCCGGTGTCCACCCTCCTTCTCTGAAGGGTGGAGGGCCTGGGCCCGCGAGCTGGAGTGCGGCAGGCCAGCCGGAGAGCGCAGCGGGCGCCCGGTAGGTGTGCGACCGGTGGGCGGGGGCGCGGCAGGGGCTCCCCCCGGGGCTCAGCCCCCCGGCCGCGGCTGGGCGGCAGCAGGGAGCGCTGGCTTCAAGGGTCTGGGCCAGCCCAGTTTAGAGTCTACCTGCCCCAAGCCTGCAGTTTTTCTTTGCTTATGGAGTTTCAGACAGCCCTGGAAACAGGTCTGGCTGCATACTTTGAGTGAGCATGTTGTCCTTGTAGAGTTAAAAAGGAAAGAAAGAAGACACGTTCTCTTAGCTGGAGCACAAGTTTTCCGGCGCCGCGCTCCTTGTCAGCGTACCCTTCCTTAGGTCAAAAAATGTTTGCTGCTGAGCACCTCTTTCCAACAGAATTCTTATCCACGTGCCTTAGAATTGAAATCTTATTCAGAAATTTTAACAGCTAGAACAAGTTAATGGCGTTTTAAATGACGATACGAAGGGTACTTTTTATTCCTGTCTCTGGCAGTTTTCTTTTTTGTACTTTTCTTTCCAGCATTTTAGAGGGAAGCGGGCAGATGTAGGCAAAAGGTTTGTTCAGCATTCACACTGTGGGGTGTCACATTCGGCACTGCTGAGTGTGGGAAGCACATACCGGCAGTCCAAATTGCTGCAAGTACCTGGGCCTTGACAGCAGGTAGGTGGGCTTTTATGCCCAGGATAGGAGTAGCCATAGGGCTTCCCTCCTGGCTCAGAAGGTAAAGAATCTGCCTGTGATGCAGGGGATCAGGCTTGGATCCCTGGGTCAGGAAGATGCCCTGGAGAAGGGAGTGGCTACCCACTCCCAGTATTCTTGCCTGGAGAATTCCATGGACAAAGGAGCTTGGTGGGCTACAGTCCATGGGGTCACAAACAGACAGCACTGAGCAACTAACACTAGAGGTAGGGGTGCTGATGGCTTGCATTTTAAGTCACTACTTTGGGATCCTTCCCATAACACTCAGATGCAGATCTTGTTATCATGACTCTAGGAAAACACATTGTTTAATACTACAGTGTAAACAAAAACAACTTTGGTTTTCAGTTTGAAATGCATAGCTCAGGTCAGCAGCAAGATCTATGCCTTGAAAGTTTCATATTTCCTTTTCTAACCATTTGGTTTAGCCAGAAGTGGCGTTTGTCGAATGCCATTTGATCCAGTGTTTGGAGTATAAGTTTGCCCTTATTTCATTCTCCCTTTGCATCTATTTGGATCCATCACAAATACAAAACAAGGTATTCTTGAAATAGTGGATGTTTTGTCCAGAAGAAGTCAAAGAGGGGGAAAAAAAAAAAAAAACTTCTCCTCCTCTGTTGGGATAGAGTTTGTTTTGTTTTTAAATAGGAAACCACAAAATATAGTTGAAGTCTATGCACAAACTGTTCTTGCCCCCTTGCTGCTGGAGTTAGTCACGCAGTGTCCCGTGTGCCCCAGCGTTCTCTGCAAGGAAGGTGTCTAGGCAAATTGTGATCTTGTAGGGGTGGTCAGGCGCTGCAGTACCTCAGCCACCATTTAGAAAGACTGTGTAGTTTCCAAAAGAGCAGTAGGTGGGTAAACTCATGTCCAGGCTTCCTGGCTCTCCACTGATGTGTTCTGTTATTTTAAGACTTCTCACTTTTTCTGCCTCAGAGTACACTTTATAAAATAGCCGTCTTAGTGACTGCTATACTTCAAGGGACTGTAGACAGAAAATGAAATTATCTACTTGAAAATGCTTTCAAGTCTTCAGTGATTCTTTAAAAAACTCAAGTACTTGGTAAGGACTTACTATGTGGCTGGCTCTTAAAAATAATTTTCTCATTACATTCTTTTAACAGCCTTATGATTTAAATACTTGTATTTCCATTTTTACTCAGGTGAACTGAAGTTCTGAGAGGTTTGTTAACACCCATTTGTTAAGTTGTAGATTCAGGATTAGAACATAGATTTGTAAGCTCTTAAATCATATTTGCTTACCGTGCTACAACATACACAAATACTAGTTTTTATCATTGTGTGTGTTAATGACATTATAATAATCTCCCCCCTCTCTCTCTTAGGAAAAGCAGATGATATTCTGAATGGAGAACAAGACAGGGAACAAAAAGATCCTTATTTTGTGGAGACCCCCTATGGTTACCAACTAGACTTAGATTTCCTCAAATACGTGGATGACATACAGAAAGGAAACACCATCAAGAAAGTGAACATCCAGAAGAAGCGGAAGCCATCTGGGCCATGCCCAGACTCCAGGGCTGCACCTGGCCAGCACGGCGTGTGGACTTCCACTGAATCCCTCTCATCCTCCAACAGTGATGACAACAGGCAGTGCCCCAGATTCCTCCTAGCCCGAAGCCAAGTTACATCAACCCCAATCTCAAAGCCACCTGCCCCTCTGGAGACCTCTCCTACTTTTCTTACCATCCCAGAAAGCCGACAGCTGCCACCACCATCACCACAACTCCCAAAGCACAACCTTCATGTCACCAAGACACTGATGGAGACCCGGAGAAGACTCGAGCAGGAGAGAGTCACCATGCAGGTGGCACCTGGTGAGTTCCGAAGGCCCAGGCTGGCCAGTTTTGGGGGCATGGGCTCCACCAGCTCCCTTTCCTCCTTTCTGGGTTCTGGAAACCACAATCCCATCATGCCCCAACTTCAGAATGGATGCCAAGGCAATGGGGATTATGGTGGCTATGCCCCACCTGCTGCCACCACCTCCTCCATGGGGAGCTCCATCCGTCACAGCCCCCTGAGCTCAGGGATCTCTACTCCAGTGACCAACGTGAGCCCCATGCACTTGCAGCACATCCGTGAGCAGATGGCCATTGCCCTGAAGCGCCTGAAGGAGCTAGAAGAGCAGGTGCGAACCATTCCTGTGCTCCAGGTAAAGATCTCTGTCCTGCAAGAGGAGAAAAGACAGCTGGCTTCACAGCTGAAAAACCAAAGAGCGGCATCCCAGAACGATGTCTGTGGTGTGAGAAAGCGGTCCTACAGTGCTGGGAATGCATCCCAGCTGGAACAGCTGTCCAGGACCCGGAGGAGTGGTGGGGAATTATACATTGACTATGAGGAGGAAGAAATGGAGAGCGTGGAGCAGAGCACTCAGAGGATAAAGGAATTCCGGCAGCTCACAGCAGACATGCAGGCCCTGGAGCAGAAGATCCAGGACAGCAGCTATGAGGCCCCCTCTGAGCTCAGGGAGAATGGGGAGTGTCAGCCTCAAGAGTTCCGGTCTGTGGCTGTGGGCGCCGATGAGGACATGAACGACATTGTCATGTACCGCAGGGGCGCCAGGCCCTGTAAGGATGCTGCTGTAGGCGTGGTTACTGAGACAAGGAATTCTGGGGTCAGCGTGACAGAAGCCATGCTTGGAGTGACTACTGAAGCTGACAAAGAAATTGAGCTGCAGCAGCAGACCATAGACGCCTTGAAGGGTAAGATCTATCGCCTGGAAGTACAGCTTAAAGAAACCACCCATGACCGGGAGATGACTAAACTCAAGCAAGAGCTGCAAGCTGCTGGCTCGAGGAAGAAAGTTGATAAAGCCGTGATGGCCCAGCCACTTGTTTTCAGCAAGATGGTGGAGGTGGTGGTACCCACCAGAGACCAAATGGCTGGCAGTCACGTGGATGTGGTTGACACATGTGTGGGGACATGCGTGCAGACAAGTAGTGTAGGCATCTCCTGCCAGCCCGATCATGAGAATAAAGAGGTGGGGCCTGAGCTGCCCATGAATTGGTGGATTGTTAAGGAAAGGGTGGAAATGCATGACAGATGTGTTGGCCGGTCAGTGGAAACGTGTGACAAGAGCGTAGGTATGGACATCGGTGTCTGTGAAACGGGCAGCAACACGGAGGAGTCCGTGAGTGACCTGGCACTCCTCAGGACCAACCTGAATCTCAAAGAAGTGCGCTCCATCGGCTGCGGAGATTGCTCTGTTGATGTGACCGTCTGCTCTCCAAAGGAGTGCACCTCCCGAAGCGTGAACACAGAGGCTGTCAGCCAGATGGAAGCTGCCGTCATGGCAGTGCCTCGGACTGTGAGCCAGCACACCAGCACAGTTCTAGAACAGGTGAGCCAGTTCACCAACACTGAGGTGGCCACTCTCACAGAATCCTGTACCAACACTTCCCTTAGCACTGTGGACAAGCAGACCAGCACCCGCACTGTGGAGATGCGGACGGTAGCCGTGGGAGAAGGCCGGGTCAAGGACGTCAGCTCCACCAAGATGCGGTCCATCGGAGTGGGCACGGTGCTCTCTGGCAACGCTGGGTTTGACAGGCCATCAGCTGTGAAGACCAAAGAGTCAGGCGTGGGGCAGATCAGTATTAACGACAACTATCTGGTTGGCCTCAAAATGAGGACCATAGCATGCGGTCCTCCCCAGTTGACAGTGGGGCCGACAGGCAGCCGGAGGAGTGTAGGTGTCGGGGACGAGCCTGTAGGAGAGTTCGTGGAGAGCCCCCAGCCCCAGGCACTGTCTGGAGTGGAGACAGGCTTGGATCACTACATCGAGCGTGTCCAGAAGCTGCTGGCGGAACAGCAGGCGCTGCTGGCTGAGAACTACAGTGAGCTGGCAGAAGCTTTTGGGGAACCTCACTCACAGATTGGCTCCCTCAACTCCCAGCTCATCAGCACCTTGTCGTCAATCAACTCTGTCATGAAGTCTGCAAGCCTGGAAGAGCTCAGGCACCCTGCCTTCCTGAAAACCAGCTTGGGTAAGGTCACAGGTAGGTGGCACTTCTGAAGGACCTAAGAGTGAGGGAGGGTGGGGACAGTGGAAATCGAGGAGGGATTTATTTTTTTTTTTTCTACTGCTGGAGCCAATTTTTTGAACCATGGAGAAAACTTTAAAGTCGTAATAGGTAGAATGAAAACCAAGAATCTAAACCCATAAACAGCTCTGCTGATTCTCATTATCTGGTAGTTTCATTCCCCTGGCTGAGGACTAAGACTAGAAGAAGAATAGCAAGGTAGTGTTGCCTGGCTTAGGGGCTGTCTTCTGAGGCTGCTAGTTTGATAGATGTCTTTTAGTTATTTACTTGCTGATTTTACACAGGGCAGCCTGAAAAAAAAGTCACTGTTTTCAACCACAATTACCTGTATAATACGATCAATAAAGAAAATACCGGTATGAAGTGTTTTTAACTAAAACTTTTAGGGGAGAGAGACTCTGTCAATTCATGCAAATTCATTAATTCAGCAAGTAATGATTAAATTCCTGCTCTAAGTATAGATGTGGGGTCCTGTTCTCATAGTGCTTACATTATTCCAGTTGGGACACAGGCAATAAAAATATACTTCAATATGTTGGGAAGTGATATATGTTATGAAGAAAAGAACTTCACTTAGAGAAACAGTGAATGATGGTGGAAAGGTGGGGACTGCTGGAGATAGAATGGTCCAGGAAGGCCTCTCTGACAGGGAGCCAGAACTCTGAGAGAAGGGAGGCCTTTCCAACACTGTTTTTTTTGTTAGAGGATTACATTTTTTGTCTTTCTCATATTTTCCCTTGTTCATCGGGATTCCTGTTCACCCTTGCTTTTCTTTAAATTGAAGTTTATAATGAAGAAATTACCCTGGAAGATTCAGTGACGTATGCTGTATCCCTGTGAGCCGCACTGAAATGAGCTCTCTTGTCAGTTGCGTGTGGTTCTCATTGTGCATATTATCATCCTACCGCTGAGCTCCATTCCTGGCTCTTCACCTCTCGTGAACCAACGTGACTTAGGGAAGGAAAGTCATCCTTCTTTATACTTCATTGTGAAATGGTCATTCGAAGGGCATCCATCCCGTAAGATTGTCAGTGTGTTCATCACCGGCTTACAGTGAGCATAGGGACCTTTGTTGTCCTTGGGGTGGTGCTGCTAGCATGCCAGTCTGGTTTCTTTTGTTGACATGCTAAACAGTAGTGTGAGGTTTGCAGAGTTACTAAAACTTAACACACTCTGCTCTAGCCAAGTGCAACACATAAAATGAATTAAAATGCTTTAAATGATTGGTATGGTGTGCATTAAATTTAATTTTATGTGAAAACATGCAGCAGAGACTTAAATGTAAGTTAACAAAAATTTCAAATTCTTTGTTTCCTTCTAGAGCCAAAAAGGCAATGATTAACATAGACTGAAATAGATTATTTTTTTTCACGGTTTTTTCGAAATAGATTATTTTTGTATCTTCTGAGGTTTCACCTGAAAACCTGAATTAATGTTCGTTTTTTAGTGACTGTGCTGTGAAACAGATAGCTTATTGTGGACGGAAAAAGGAACATGGCAGTGACAGCTGATGTACAGCAGATTTTTGCCTTTTGGAGCCAAGAGTCTAATGAATATATAGGGAGTCATTTTAGCTAGAGTAAAGGGATTAAAATGATGTGTGAACTAAAGCAAGGTCTTAAGTAACTAATAATATGTCTGTTTCCACTACTTTTTAAAAATCATGATGTCAGATGTTGAAGTCAAAAATGAGACTCTTAAACCTCCAGACACAGATGGCACAGCGCATCATCCGTTCTGAGAGCGTTTTCCTGCCAGGCTTCCTCCCTCCTCCCCAAACCAGGGTTTCTATTTCACATTCTTGCCAGAAATACTCAGCTGTATTGTTGGTATAATCCGCCCAATACCCGGAGCATCAAGACTCGGGTGGAGGTTTTGTCTGGCTGTGTTGCAGTGTTTTTTGGTCTATTTCCAGTCACCCTGACATTCCAGACATCACTGTTTAGATCTGACCCTGCACATGAACACCTACTTAATCAGCTAAAATGCAGGAAACCTACAACATTCATGAACAAAACATAAATATTTTTTATAGCACTTATTTGATCATAGTGGCAGCTCCCTCTTGGAGCATGCAAGAACAACTTTAAAGTATTTCTGTAATTCCCATCGCATTTGTATTTTGCTTTAAAGTTCTAATGAAGGAATTTGGTTGAGAACTTAACCTAGAGAAGTAAAATTTTATTATCTAGTGTGGGTTGTATGGGGTGAAAATGAAAGTGGCTTGATGTAGTAGAGATCTCAACATCTACAGGCTGTGAAGAGTGAAAGTGTGTCAAATATACTCCAGCTTATTGTGCACCCTGAACACTAGAGAATATTGTTCATGTACAATCTGGAATACATTTCTGTATATATATGATCACTTATGGGAACCTAGTATTTTAGTTTAAAGAATTTACATTTGGGCTCCAAAGCCAGGTGTTCTGGGTTCGAATTCCTTCTCAGCACTAGGACAGGTTGTCTTTGTTCCTCACAGGGTTGAAATGAATCTTTAGTGAATCAGTATGAATGAAGCGTTTGGAATAGTCTGCAACACAAAGTATAAATGCTGGCTGTCCTTGCTGTTAACTGTTTTCCATACTTATAAAAATGGAAAGGTAGGTCTAGAACAAACTGCCAAACAAACATGCTATGAATAGTCTTTTGTGTTTAATGCAGATTTTTGTCTTCATAATTTTGCCTAGCCGTCGCCTTCCCCTGCCCCCTATTATTATACCTCTCCAGGTAACACTTTTATCAAGATTACTATAACAATGAGAAAACACAAAAAGAGTAGAAGAAATTTTCAATTCAGATTCTTCTGTAATCTGTGTCAAAGCTCAAAATGAAGCCCCAAATTAAACTAGGTGTATATTAGTACCAAGCCCAGAGAATCCTCTTCAGTTTTCCAAGGGTTGAAGATTGGAAGTTATCACTTTTTAATATGCAAAATAGCATTATTTTAACAGCATGATCATAATGCCTCGCACACCTGTTCAGTTTCTTGAAGTTATAACTGGAGTATGTGCTTATAACAAGTTAACAGTTCAGAAGAACGCAAAATACTGAGAGCCTACCTCATGCTGTCATGGGGTAACCCCTTGTGTTTGGTATGTTCAGGGGTGCAATTCTGTATTTCAGAGACATCATTCTTTTATATTTGAATCATATATGAAACATCACAGACATTTTTTCAGGATTTGAGAGAGAATGTCGCAGTTTTGATGCATCTGAATTTGATGGTAATCAAAGATGATCTATAAAGTACTTTTAATGTATTTAATATTTTCTTTCATGGAATTAAAAGGTTAAGAGGAAATAAGTTTCTCAGAAACCTCAGGAAAAACATGGTTATTCTTTCTGTGAATTAACTGGATTGTTTTGGTTTGAGAAGTGGATTACTTTTTCTTTCTTTTTTTTTTTTTTACCTCTGCAGAGAATATTCTAGACAAATGTCTTGCAGTTACAAATATTCTAAAAATATGTGACTGTCTCTGAGCAAATAACAAACAGAACTATCTATAACTGTGGAACCTGTCTGCCACATGATTTATATAAAATTCATCTCTCATTCTCAAATAAAAGAACTGCTTTTTAAATCAGCTTCCATATTTGTACTCTTAGTTATCTTGGGTTTGCTAAAGAAAAAAATTTATGAACTTGAAGTCATTCCTGTAACTGTGAAAGCAATTTTGTAGACAGAGATCTGAGCCAAAGCAAAAACAGGGAAAATAAGGTCATTACAAAATATCATTTCTAGTTAGTTTCCTTAATTCAAATCATACACCATTTACTGGTCCCAGTACCTCTCTTTAAAATCACAATTTGCTTTTAGTAATGCCATAAGAGCATTGAATAATCCAAACCAAATGTTTCTGGAACATTGTATGTGAGAGCATGATGTGAAAGTCTTCTGACCCAGAGGTCAGAGAGCTGATGTCTGGTACTGGTTGCCCAAGAGCTTGCAGTCACGCCTAGGCTGAGCAGTATTGGGCTGCCGTGTCCTCCTATGTCGTGAGAGGGTAGGTTTAGATTTTTGTTGCATGGGGCCCTTTCAGCAGGATTATTGTATAAAATTAGCTCTTCACCAGGCTGCCCATCAGATTCATCTGAGAAACATTTTTTCCCCAAATTTGTGATTTTCAGCTGCCACCCACTGCTACCACTCAATAAGGCACACTCAAGTCCCATTTCTGGGAAATATTGTGGAATAAACAGCCTTAAAGTGAGTGCTATTAATCTGGGCTCCATGGCTTCATGAAATAGTTTTGTGTTTGGAATTTTTGTAAAGAAAGTGCATAATTTTTATCAGACTCTGAAAAGGGATAGCTGACCGTCCCCACCCCGCTCCCCCAATGCCCAGATTGAAATTACAGATCTAGGACATCTGTTACTGACCTTGGGAAAAACACTTCAGCCTTGAGAAAAATCATAAAGTTTTAAAATCGGTCCACCCTCTTTGTGAGCCCTTCAGTTGACTCTTGTTTGAAAATAGTTTCTTAAAAGAGAAACTGATGCTTTATCATTTTAGATGAGTATTAGTGAAATAAGTATATGCACTCGGGGAAGAGATACAAGTTTACTTTGACACTTCTACTCTGAATGAATCTGTGAAGTATGTAGTTCATTTCTGGCTAAAGCATAGAGATAGGTGGTTTTTAAGAACAGAAGTGGCATTTAGTTCCTGGATGTCCATTCATAAATGATGAAGGGAATTGTTGGTAATGGTTGATGGTTACAATCACTGGTTCTTCCTTCAATCAGCAAGTCATTTGTATCTCAGTAAACATATTTAAAGTTTGCTCTGTCCTCATCTCTGTTCAGATCAGTTGACAGCTATGAATTCGTTGTCAACTGTATGCAAAGTGTAGTACTGAAACAGAGAGACAAAGTGGTGTAAGCCTTGAACTTGTAATCCAGTTGAGAAGCAAAAACACATATACCAGAAATATGAATGATAACCTGTGGAGGTTAGCCACCGAATAATGTGAAAATAAAAGTGCTTGAATAATTCAGCTTCAGTTAAATTCTCTGAGCTTTAGGGAGAAGATGAGCTTAGGATAGAGAGGACGTTAGCTGTATCTGGAAGAACACAAGAGCACATCGGCTTAACCCAGTTTTTAGTTAATGCAGCCTGTCAAGTGTGGGTTTTCTGGGTCAAGTCTTGGATTGGTGTGTAATTAAATGTGGGTGGGGTTGTGGTGAGGGGAGCATCTGATTCTTGATACACTCTAGCGTTTTAATTTCCAAATACCCACTTTTAGATACATTCATGACAGCTATCTGGTACCTCTCAGGAAAATACTAAAATGGCCCTAGAAATTACACTGCAATTCTCACCATTTAGTGACTTTATGTTGGTGGCCACAAGCATGGGTATTCAAGGAGAGCTCTGAGAGATGAGCCTACAGACAGGAAGGGATTGTCCTGTCTCCTCCATCAAAGCTACATACTTTCCACTCAAAAGCAGTGTGTACCAGTGAAGGCGATCCTTCATGAATAATCTCTACTGTCTGTTCCCCAAACTAACATGTGGAGTGAAAAGGGTACATTTGTGCTCAAGCCCTTTTCCTATGGAAAAAATAGAAGTGTTATTTTAGACCCATTTGAATTCTTAGTTACACTTTTGAGAAAATGCCTAAATGAATGGCTTCCATTATGACTCAGAAATTTCAGTCCTACTTCTTTTTGACAAGTAAGCTAGATGTTCTTTAAAAATCAAATCAAATGTTTAACTGAAAGTCTGGCACAAAAACATAATTAAATAGTTGGCCACACTGTTCATAGTTGTGTTTTCAGAAAGCACTTGGCATTATAAATAAAAATATGAGATAGCATGCCAGAAGAGCTACAGTATGTGAACAAAGCAACTTTTAAAATCCATTTTATTTATAAAAGTCAATTTTCTACCAAATTTAGAAATATATTTGCTATGTGCCAACAACTAATACCCACTCTAGACAGATAAATATCACAGAGGAGACTGTAGGAGGTGATTTCTTTAAAAGCTTCTCTGTCTCTGTTTTTCGTTGGTTTTTTAAAATATATAAAAATGGCTCTAATGATAAAGAACCTGCCTGCCAATGCAGGAGACGTAAGAGACTCAGGTTCAATCCCTGGTTGGGAGGATCCCCTGGAGGAGGACATGGCAGCCCACTCCAGTATTCTTGCCTGGAGAATCCCTTGGACAGAGGAGCCTGACAGGCCCCAGTCCATGGGGTCATGGAGAGTTGGACACGACTGAAGTGACTTAGCGTGCACATAGCTTTAACATTTCTAAAGTCAAAAACATAAAAAAAGTTTTTATTTTTCATTACAGTTTGCCTTAGCTTGTAGTAAAATTATCCATATATTAAATGCTAAATGTACTTTAGAATTAGATTAATGCTTTGAGGATGCTCTTATTTTCTGGAACACTGAGATTTTTGTCACTTGCTGTGTCTTAGTTATCACTAATCTGGTCAAGTTGTAAAATGGAGCTCATGCTTTACTGGCATTTATGGCCATTATAAGTTTGAGTTAATGACCGAAGATTGCAGTTGCCCCCTCCCCTGTTCACTGACTCCCCAGTGGTACCTGCACAACTATTGCCCACTGTGGGAATTTTGAGCAGCTTGGGCAGTGTACCAGAATTCTGAACGTGTTTGGTGACTATCCCTGTTGTTTAACCCTTACTGTTAGCATGGCATTTACTGTTAGTCATGGACTTCTACCATTAGTGGTCCAGGACTGCTAACTAAACCACCAGTAATTCCTGGTAATTCACATGGTCCAAGTTGATAGAGGGAAATCAGTTTTTGTTGTTCAGTTGCTAAGTTGTATCTGATTCTTTGTGACCCCATAAACTGCAGCGCACCAGGCTGTCCCACTATCTCCCAGAGTTTGCTTAAAATCATGTCCATTGAGTTGGTGATGCTAGCTAACCATCTCATCCTCTGCCACCCCCTTCTCCTTTTGCCTTCAGTCTTTCCTAGGATCAGAGTCTTTTCCAATGAGTTGGCTCTTCTTAAAGGAAAGTCTAAACTCTTGTTTACCGCAGTCAAATTTTACATTGTTTTCAGCAAATTTTTGATTGGTTAATTAAATTCACTGGTTCTTAATCCTAGCTGCACATTAGAATCACTTGCAAAACTTTGAAAAATTTTGCTTATTTATTCATTTATTTTTGGCTATGCTGGCTCTTTGTTGCTGAGTGGGCTTTTCTCTAGCTGTGGCAAGTAAGGGCCACTCCCCAGCTGCAGTGCACAGGCTTCTGGTTGTGGTAGCCTCTCTTGCTGTGGAGCATGGACTCTAGGGCTCACGGGCTTCAGTAGTTACGGACCACCCCCTAGCCCCAACCCCATCCCACCCCTGCCCCGGAGCACAGGCTTGATAGTTGTGGCACACAGACTTAGGTGCTCCGCGGCATACGGGACTCCCCCAGACCAGGGATCAAACCTGTGTCTACTGCCTTGGCA
This sequence comes from Oryx dammah, assembly GCF_014754425.2. Lineage (NCBI taxonomy): Eukaryota > Metazoa > Chordata > Mammalia > Artiodactyla > Bovidae > Oryx > Oryx dammah. The sequence goes on along the minus strand of NW_024070185.1, from coordinate 43,132,631 downwards.
GGCAATTCCTCACCACTGAGGGAAGTCTCACTTGGAGAACTTTAAAAACCACTAATACTGGATGCATCTGCAGATAGTTCATTGTATCTTACACCCAACTCAGGCATTCTAAGGGCAACCAGGTTGAGACCATTGAATTTTGTTGGCCACTTTAATTTTGGCTTTTTTGGCTGCACTTTTCATGTGTTTTACTTGAACACAGCAGTCATTTGTCAGTCTTAATGCTGGTGTGTGTGTCGTCTTATCTGTGCCCACTAAACACAATGGGTCTTTATCAAGATCAGGCAATGGTTTCTGGGTCACCCAAGAGCAGCCAGAGTTTCAACACAATCTGAAAAACATTTTCTGACAATAAAGGTGGCAAATTTCCTCTGACCCAGCTAATGAAAACTAGTTTAACATTTATCGTTGTTCTTTGCCTTGCTCATTAGACTTAACAGAATCCCTGTGACTTTCTGTTGAATTATACAGGCACTTACTGAAGTCTTTCAATTGTCCAGCACTGTTCAGAGCACTGCAGAGGACACAGGAAATGTAGCATGGAGGGACTTCAGGGAGCTTACATTCTCACAGAAGGGATGTATGAGACCAAGGAAACAGAGGGTAGGATGTATTCTGATCTGGACAGTAAGCCCTGCAGAACAGTGAGGGGTAAAGATCTTTGTATAATGGTATTATAGGAAAAAGGCTACAGGAAATAGAAATGACACCAACCCTTGAAAAGAATGAGTGGAATTCTGCTGGTAAAGGAAGCTGAAATTCCAGGCCTGTTAAGACAGCCTAGTAAGGAAGGACAGAGAGGTGGGAGTAACTCAGTCACCAGACCACTCTTGAGTAAGTAGAGGGTAGGAGTTGTTGAGCAGTTTAACTACCCCAGGCAAGAAGAAGCTGTCCTTGTTCACTGTGAAGGATCCTCAGGCACCTGCTTAAGAAGATGGACCTTGACTGGAGGAGCTTTTAAAAGCCCTAGTTTACAAAGCTAAGTTCTGGAGAAGAGGAGTGGTTGCCTCCAGTGGGAAGATTATCTAGGAAAGGGCAGCAGGTGGAAAGTGTGATTTACTGGGTTGTCAGAAATGTTCTGTGGCTAAATTAAGGAGGTGCTCACACACACATGTATATTTACCAAAATTCATGAAACTCTACACTGAAATTCTGTTCACTTTATTTTATATAAATTATACGTCAATTTAAAAAATATTTTTAAAGCTGTGTTTAGAAGGAAAGAGAACTATGGATTAAAAGACTTAAAAACCATAGTAACCAATGGAAATATAGGACTGAGGTTCTGATTCAAACACTATTAAAAAACATTAAGAGATCACTGCAGAAATTTGAATACTGATCAGATATATAATAATTTCAAATTATCTTTTTTTAGATTTGATGGTTTTAGCTTTATGCTTATTTTTTTAAGAATGTTTTAGGAATATATACTGAAATATTTATGAATGAAAGTGATAAGATCTTCACCTTTTGCCTCAGAAGAATCATTGTGAATGGCTGGAGGCAGTATAGATGAAACCAGATAGCTGATCATTATTGAAGCTAGTGATGGAAACAGAGGGATTTATTATACCCTTCTCTACTTTTGTGACTGTTTAAGGTTGCATAACAATAAAACTGTTAATGTATTTGCATTTTAAAAATCATTGTTGGTTCTTGAATGGGGAAGTGCCTAGTGAAGGTGTTTCTCTGGGGAGTGTTTTGGCACTTGAGGATTAACTGTTGAGACTCTTTGGAGGTTACTGTAGTAATTTCGAAGTAATGATGAATGAAGTTGGAAAAGGAGAAATGAAGATAAATGCCCTGCTTTGTTTACTTAAAGTAAAGCAAAGGAACTGGTTGCTGCTGCTGTTTGGTCGACAAGTCATGTCTGACTCTTGGTGACCACATGGACTGCAGCGCACCAGGCTTCCCTGTCCTTCACCGTCTCCCTGAGTTTGCTCAAACTCATGTCCATTGAGTCGGTGATGTTATCTCACTGTCTCATTCTCTGTCACCCTCTTCTCCTTTTGCTTAAATCTTTCCCAGCATCAGGGTCTTTTCCAATGACTCGGCTCTTTGCTTTGGCTAGCCAAAGTATTGGAGCTTCAGCTTCAACATCATTTCTTCCAATGAATATTCCGGGTTGATTTCCTTTAAGATTGATTAGTTGCTGTCCAAGAGACTCTCAAGAGTCTTCTCCAGCGCCACAGTTCAAAAGTATCAGTTCTTCAGCCCTCAGCCTTCTTTATAGCCCTACTCTTATATCTGTACATGACTACTGGAAAAATCATAGCTTTAACTGGACAGACCTTTGTCAGTGACGTGATGTCTCTGCTTTTTAATGTGCTATCTAGGTTTGTCAGAGCTTTCTTTCCAAGGAGCAAGCATTTTTTAATGTCATGGCTGCAGTCACCATCCACAGTGATTTTGGAGCCTGAAACGGCACTGGAGACATTTCTTATTCTCTGTCAGGGGTCACATCAGGTCGTGGGGCAGTTGAACATTATTTGAAGGGCTGCATTCAGTACTCTCTGTCCATGTTGAGTTGGGAGGTGGATTTGTGCAGAAAGCACCAGAGAGGTCCCAGTGCCTACAGAACTAAAGGAGGAAGCCCTGTGCTGATGATGAACAGAATTAAGAAGCGTCAGCCACATTGAAAATTGTATGTGTGTGTGTGCGTGTGTGCGCTTAGTCACCTCAGTCATGTTGGACCCTTTGCGACCCTGTAGACTGTAACCCACGAGACTCTTCTGTCCATGGGATTCTCTAGGCAAGAATACTGGAGTGGGGAGCCATTTCATCCACCAGGAGATCTTCCCAACCCAGGGATCAAACCTGTGTTTCTTATGTCTCCTGCATTGGCAGGTGGGTTCTTTACCACTACCACCAGCTGGGAAAGCCCACAAATTCTGTGCTATACCTATATATATATATATAAATTACATAATAATAATCCAGTTTTTCTGCTTCATCAGTGAACAGATATTAAGTACCTAACATAAGTAAAAGCAACCTAGAAGATGCAGTGAGAGAAGCAAAGTTGATTAGATCAGTTTTGTAGGCCCTTAAAATATTTACAGACAAGAAGGGAGTCTAAGGAACCAGCTAGTACCTTGTATTATAGATCTTATAGGAGAGTCTTAAAGACAGGCCTTGAGAGTTCAGAGAAAGGAGAGTTAGTGTCCAGTGGGGAGATGAGGGAAGGCTTGGAAGAGGAAGTAATGGGAGGGTTGTCCGTGTGAGGGAGGATAGGGAAGGAGCAGCAACAGGCAGAAGAGAGTAAACTGAGGCAGGTGTGCTTGTAAGAAAAGAGGAGACCCCACTTTCTACACTGGGAGGAGTTCCCCCTGCTGGGATGCACCCCAAAAAGACCACAGTTGTAGTGGGAGATAACCTTGGAGAGGTAAGCTAGTGCCAAGTGGCAGATGTTAGAATATCGGGCTAAATATTGATAGCATGAACTGTGTTTTCTGAGTGGTAGAGAGAATTTTATATTTTTTACATTGCGTTTGAGCTGGAATAAGGATGGGATTTGAGCTGAGTGGGAATTCTCCTGTGTAGCAGTATGGGAGAGGGGTAAATGTGGAGGAGGAGGGGCAGTCGGGATGCTACGCTGGTGGGCCAGGGTAAGGTAAGGTGGCGGCGCCAGAACAGACGGAGGCACTGCGGAGCTAGAAGGACCGACCCAGCTGTGGTCAAAGGGAAGAGGTCAGAGTCAAGAAGGCCTTGGGGGTTTGATTTTTAGATGGCTTGGATAGTAGTGCTAATTATGCAGAAAGAAAGCACCTGAAAAGTGCTTGAGAAAATGATGAATTGCAAGAATTTTTTAAAAAACCATTTAGTGTATTTTAGCTGGTCCTAGCATCACACATTTGTACATCCTTCTCCTTCCTCACAGGCAGTAATTTGGAATACACCTGTAAGTGTGGAGGCCTTCAGTCAGGAGGGCCATTAAACTCACAGACATCCCTGCAGGAGGTGGGGACCACGGAAGGGAAGCCCATCGGCAGCCAGGATACCTTCCCCACCCAGGAGAGTATGCTGTCTCCGGTGAACCTGACGGACGACCAGATAGCCGCTGGCCTCCATGGTAACTCTCCTCACTCAGAACCCTTCTCAGCATCAGCATAGGACCAGAGTTGTCAGCATTCCAGTCTAATGCCCATGTTTCTTATAAATTGACCAGGAAAAATGATTACGCAGTTGTTAGCAAGTAGGCCTAGAATATCTCTTAAGATTATCAAAGAAAGTCCCCTTAAGAAATGAGATCCCCTTAAGAAAACGCATCTGATGTTGCAAGTTACAAAGTGTTTTAAACAGCATTTCACTGTTTCACAGTCTGGCAGGTATTTTTCTAGGTTTATCTCAACTTAAAAAAAAAGACATAATAATCCCTATCTTAGTGCCTAGATGGTTTTTGAGGATCAAGTGAGATATGACATCACTTTATAAACAGTAAAGCCTGATATAGATGCTAGTTGTCACTGCTTTTGTTATGTCTGGAAGGACTAATGGATTTTTTTTTTTTTACATTTAAAGAATGTTATTAATGGAACTTTGAATTATTTTCTTTGCATGCAAACAATTTTCCAATGGATTTTGGACAAGTTTCTCATATATACATCTCTAGTTACATAAATAAAAAGTGAATGTACATAAAGAACACCTATTCACTTACTTATATGGGTATGAATTATATTTAATTTTGATCACCATGATTCACTTCTCCACAGTATGTACAAATAATGAAAGTACGCTGAAGTCCATCATGAAGAAGAAAGATGCCAACAAAGATTCAAATGGAGCAAAAAAGAATCTTCAGTTTGTTGGCATTAATGGAGGGTAAGGAAAGATGGAGGTACTAGTGTTGATACGTGGTCTGTTTCCTTTGCCTCCTGTCTACCCAAGTCCTATTTAAAGGTGCTAGTCTAGGATGCTGCCGCGTAGGGTGACAGAAGATTCGCTCCTCATAAAGGTGCATTTGGGCCTCTCTTCTCTCCTCTTGCTCTCTGTAAGGATATTTCGCTCTTGAAAGGATACCTGATGAAGCTGAGTAATTTACATCCTCTCGCCTTTGATGTGAAACAAACGGTCTTCAAGGAAAGCAGCAGGCAGCAGGTTGCCTGCATTGTTGGACAGCTTGTAACTTACCTGTGGCAGGACTGAGCAGCAAAGACCGAGGGCATTGCTCCATGAGCCAGGGATAGTCATCCACTCCTTCAGAACGGGTTGCTGTGCTTGGCTTTCCAGGCTTACAAACAAAATAGTAGGGCCTCTCGCCCGAAGAGTAACCTCGCCATGCCATCAGTTCTTCATTTTCTAAATGGAATGTGTTTTAGTTGTTTTATTCCTTCTCTTGTAATTGGCCCAGGTAAATAAATAGTCAAGCCTGTTTGTCCTGCAGTTGAATCAAAGCAGTTAATCCTATTAATCCATACATGGGCTCAACAGGAAACAATAATGCAGAGTTAGTTGAGATAATATTTATAGTAAAGCGTGCCACAAAGGTTTAACTTAGTGGTGTCTGCTTTCCAAGTCATTAATGTTTTATTGGGTAATGTGTCTCACAGTTTGGAGAGTGTGTACCAGAGGAACTGTTGGTCACTTACATAATCTGTTCACCTTGGACAACAGGAGAATTAAAGGTACAAAATAGGAAGAATGAAAAGGGGAAAGAAAATGAACAGGAAAGATGAACAACCACAGAACTGGTTTCCATAAAATAAGTTTCCTTTAATTTACACTAAGCTAGAGGTGCTATAAATATACATATTATTTTCTACAAGTGGTTATCTGATACTGCTCAGCAACCTTGGTTATCCCTTTTAAGTGATAACCCATTCAAAACCACCAGATTTCTAAGTAGACTTTACTCCAAACTTCTAAGTGCAGAGTCTGAAAACCACTGGTGAAATTTCTGGAGTCATTTAGCAGCTTTCCCTTCATAAACATTTCTGTCACTGGGTCTTCATGGGCACACCTTGCATCTCCTGAACTCCCAATTGCCACCTAGGTATGAAACCACTTCCAGTGATGATTCCAGCTCAGATGAAAGCTCTTCTTCCGAGTCAGATGACGAGTGTGATGTCCCTGAGTATCCTCCCGAGGAAGAGGAGGAGGAAGAGGAGGATGAAGACACTCGGGGAATGGCAGAAGGCCACCACGCAGTTAATGTGGAAGGTTTCACGTCCACCAGGGTGGAAGATGAAATGCAGGTTCCAGAATGCGAACCTGAGAAGGTGGAAATCAGAGAGAGGTGTGGTACATCCTCCCCTCCCCTCACCCTTCCCACGTGTGGTGCACTTTGGCAGTAGAATTGTCTGGTTGTGCAGATGTGCAGTTGAATCTTAATAGATCAGTCTTTCCAGTCTCCAACAAAGGGCTGAACTTTACCTGGTGTCCTTAGCGGTGTGTACTTCTTGTCCTGATGCTAGTAGATGCAAGTGCAGAAGTAATCATCTGCTAGATCTCTTACGGTAGCACAGAGAAGGGCTTGGTATCTGTTCACCTTTGTTTCTTTAACTTTGTATGTGGAGGCACCATCCATGTAACTTTTAAGCGCCACTAAAGCTTCCATTGTTTTAACAACCCCATTTATATTTAAAGGCATATTAGAATTTTTTGTAACCAACATATTTCACATTTTAAAGTTTCAGATTTTACCATTACCCATTTATCCTTATACAGGTGTCCTTACTGATATTATGGGTCCGTACTGATTATATGAGAGGAACAGTTGTTGGCCTCGACCAAAGGTCCCATTGACTGTAGAGATGATGTGATCAGTCACATGCCCATAGTTTGTTGCTCATTGAGTGATTGAGATCACAAGAATGGCTTTGGGACTGTCATAAACAGCAGCTGAAATATCAAACACTCTGGTTGGCTAGAACACTCTGGTTGTACTAAAAGTGTAGCCAATTTTAAAGGCTTAGCAAACATGGAATCGATGCTTATAGAACAGGACAGAGCAGAACAGATGGAAATTTCAGTATGTTTTTTCACCACGTGAAGTATAAGTAGAACATTGCAGAAAACTAATTTGGCAAATGAGTATTTAACTGCATTAACACAAGGTAAGTATCTTTATACTTCAGTTATTTTCAAATGGCTCAGTATTTTGATATCTGTTGTTTGTTTTAAAAGATTATTGAGGTATACTTTATATACCATATGTCATCTGACTTTTAAGTTCATGTTTTCACGTGGGTTAAAGAAACCCTTCCTGAGTCACCAAATGTGATTTCAGATATGTGGTTTACTGGTCAGCATAATGGGTGTGTGGTCCTCAACCCTCAAGAATAAAAGTATGTTTAAGAACTTAGAACCAAAGAAGTGGAAAATCTCCATAAGGCCACACAAGCCGAGTGGTGAAACTGAAAGCTACCCTCATGAAATAAGGCCGGAGCTCTGGCTGGAGGCCTTGGCTCTGCGTGTAGCATCTGACCTCGGGCATCTGGGCTCTCCCAGGCAGGCACCTAGCACCACCACAACCTGCTGAGGTTGACCTGAGGCTCCTGGTCTTGTAAAGGGTTATGGAGTTTGAGGTAAAGATGCCTTTCCTTCTGTAGTCAGTCTTGAGCTCTCTTCTATTTTTTCCCCTTTCTAGATATGAATTAAGTGAAAAGATGTTGTCTGCATGCAACTTACTGAAAAATAATATAAATGACCCCAAAGCTTTGACCAGCAAGGATATGGTGAGTCTGACCTACAGACCCTGTCTCTAGGCTGCCCCTGGGCTGTTGTTGCCTGCACTGTTTCCCCGCCAGACTGTTCCCAGTGCGTGGGCAGAGTGACCATCCTGCTGCCCTGCCCGCCGGGCGACCCTGTGAATGTCTCCCTCAGGCCTGACTGCAGATCTCATTTCTCCAGCCTGAACTTTTCTTGGGGGCTGAGCATCTGCAAGGCAAATACTTGCATATGGAAAGGAGGGCTAATTGCAGCCATTTGTCATCTTTCGGCATGTTCGGCTGCTTACAGAACCTTGTGATCCGGGGAGCAGAGTCCTGGAATTTTTTAAGTTAGCCTGTGTTTTTAAGAGAAACCTATCTGAGCCGAGGTCAGCATTCCTTCCAATTATGAAACTGCGTATTATGCTCTGATGTGGAATGTAGGCAGTCACTATTTTTAAACCTAGAAGTAACTGCACTTGTTGGCCTCTCACTGCTTGAGAGATTTAGAAGCCTGCAGCAAAGAGGTAGACAGTTTTGCCTTAAGGAGCATGAATAGCATAACATCAGTTCAGTTCAGTCCCTCAGTCATGTCTGACTCTTTGGGACAACATGAATCACAGCACGCCAGGCCTCCCTGTCCATCACCAACTTCCGGAGTTCACTCAGACTCATGTCCATCGAGTCAGTGATGCCATCCAGCCATCTCATCCTCTGTCGTACCCTTCTCTTCCTGCCCCCAATCCCTCCCAGTATCAGAGTCTTTTCCAATGAGTCAACTCTTCGCATGAGGTGGCCAAAGTACTGGAATTTCAGCTTTAGCATCATTCCTTCCACAGAAATCCCAGGGCTGATCTCCTTCAGAATGGACTGGTTGGATCTCCTTGTAGTCCAAGGGACTCTCGAGAGTCTTCTCTAATACCACACTTCAAAAACATCAATTCTTCGGTGCTCAGCTTTCTTCATAGTCCAACTCTCACATCCATACGTGACCATTGGAAAAACCATAGCCTTAACTAGACGGACCTTTGTTGGCAAAGTAATGTCTCTGCTTTTGAATATGCTGTCTAGGTTGGTCATAACTTTCCTTCCAAGGAGTAAGCATCTTCTAATTTCATGGCTGTAATCACCATCTGCAGTGATTTTGGAGCCCACAAAATAAAGTCTGACACTGTTTCTACTGTTTCCCCATCTATTTCCCATGAAGTGATGGGACTGGATGCCATGATCTTCGTTTTCTGAATGTTGAGCTTTAAGCCAACTTTTTCACTCTCCACTTTTACTTTCATCAAGAGGCTTTTGAGTTCCTTTTCACTTTCTGCCATAAGGGTGGTGTCATTTGCATGTCTGAGGTTATTGATATTTCTCCCGGCAATTTTGATTCCAGCTTGTGTTTCTTCCAGTCCAGCGTTTCTCATGATGTACTCTGCATAGAAGTTAAATGAACAGGGTGACAATATACAGCCTTGATGCACTCCTTTTCCTATTTGGAACCAGTCTGTTGTTCCATGTCCAATTCTCACTGTTGCTTCCTGACCTGCATACAGGTTTCTCAAGAGGCAGGTCAGGTGCTCTGGTATTCCCATCTCTTTCAGAATTTTCCACAGTTTATTGTGATCCACACAGTCAAAGGCTTTGGCATAGTCAATAAAGCAGAAATAGATGTTTTTCTGGAACTCTCTTGCTTTTTCCATGATCCAGCGGATGTTGGCAATTTGATCTCTGGTTCCTCTGCCTTTTCTAAAACCAGTTTGAACATCTGGAAGTTCACGGTTCACGTATTGCTGAAGCCTGGCTTGGAGAATTTTGAGCATTACTTTACTAGAGTGTGAGATGCTCACAAACTACTGCAATCTTTGGTACTGCCTTTCTTTGGGATTGGAATGAAAACTGACCTTTTCCAGCCCTGTGGCCGCTGCTGAGTTGCAGCTTCTTTCATAGGTTGGGCTTCTGTGGTGGCTCAGAGGGTAGAGCGTCTGCCTACAATGCGGGAGACCCGGGTTCAATCCCTGGGTTGAGAAGATCCCCTGGAGAAGGAAATGGCAATCATATTACCTTGTTATATGGCGTCATTTTTTTTTAAATTATGCTGTCTTTTCACATCTGTTTATATTGCTTTAGAAACTTAAATTTTTCAGAAACAGCTGAATCTTGACCTTCAAATATTGTACTGAAGAAGGAGCATAGCAGTGATGTTTACAGAAGAAAATACTAAATGAAGTCCCTGGCCTAGGGGAACATTTATGTACATGTTGAACTCTTATCAGAATAGACTAAGTGCCTGTCTGTACCTTGGTCACAAATAATAAAACCAGGAAAGGTCACTGCAGTGTTAATGTTTCCCACTAGGTTTAACCTGAACTTAAAACTGATGCTTTCAGACCCCAGATTTTATAGCTGTTCTATACTTTTACTTTTACCTTTCCCATTGTTATTGCTGTTTAGTCACTAAGTCTTGTCAGACTCTTGTGACCCCATGGACTATAGCCCCCCAGGCTCCTCTGTTCATGGGATTTCCCAGGCGTGGGTTGCCATTTCCTTCTCCAGGGAATCTTTCTGACCCAGGGATTGAAGCTGTGTCTCCTGCATTGGCAAGTGGATTCTTTACCACTGAGCCACCAGGGACTCTACCCATAATACTAGGTTATGTGAACCTTGGGGAGGACTTCACATTTCTGGGGCCCCAGTTGTCAAGCATATTCTTAGCACACACTCCAGGATTGGTCTATTTTTTGTTAATTGAATATTCATTCAGTAAATACATGTTTAAAGTACTGTGCTATGAAAAGTCCCAAATGTGAATGATCGCAACACCAGGGCCATGTAACCATATCAGGACACTGAATGTGTAGCTATAACAGAGTTTGACACCCAGATGACATAATTTCCCTTCCTTCTATGTGAGGTATCCAGAGGAATTGAAATCTGAATATGTGAGTGAGCAGAAGTAAAGAAAAATGAGATGAATTCTGGTCAGGACCCTTTTCATTCAAGTGACGCAAACTATGAAATGCCAGTTTCATGTGTCCACAGCCTAAGGGAAGGCAAGTGGGGCTGATGACCAGATGCAGATGATCCTGATGGGAAAAAGTAATTTGTCTCGGGAAAAAGTAATTTGTCTCCGCAAAAAGTAATTTGCTTTTTATTCTCTTTCTGTGGTTGAACATTTTTATTTGGGATGTAGTAAGAATCAGGTTGCCTGCATGGTTATGGTCTCCAGCCTAGTGCTGTGGAGATGGATGTTGAAGGAGTTGAAGTTGGACAGGACAGGAAGGAGGCAACCTAATTGTGTCAAATGATTTCTCCTGTCCTGATTACTATGAAAATCATTTTCAAGGCCAACCTCCCTGCATAATATTAATAGTTCAATAATAAATGGACCCTGGCCTAAGTGACTTAACATGTATTACCTCATTTGTCATCACAAACATGGTAAAGGAAAGGTATTTTTATTACCCCCATTTTGCAGATGAGGAAACTGAGGTACAGAGTAAGTATCTTCCCCAGCTTTGAACAGCTCATTGCTAGCAAAGTCAGAATTTTAGGATCCTGGTATAATTCTTGCACGATGGTATAGAAGTTAGAACATGTGCATGTGTGCAAATCAGAAGGTATACTTCAGTTTGGAATTTGAGGCTTCTCTGAGGGCTCTGGGTCTTATTAGTTGTTCTTTGAGACCGGATTCTATCTGCATGTACTTTGACTATAAAAGGCTTGATTTCCTGGGCTTTCAGCTAGGTCCCAGAAAGGTCTATAAATAGAACTACTAATGGCCAACCGCTTGGTGTCTTGGCAGCGGTTCTGTCTGAACACCCTCCAGCACGAGTGGTTCCGTGTGTCCAGCCAGAAGTCGGCCATCCCGGCCATGGTGGGGGACTACATAGCCGCCTTTGAGGCCATCTCCCCGGAAGTGCTGCGTCACGTCATCAACATGGCAGATGGCAACGGCAACACCGCCCTGCACTACAGCGTGTCCCACTCCAACTTCGAGATCGTGAAGATGCTCTTGGACGCGGGTATGCTAGCCGTCCCTTTCTCTCCTCCAACTGACTCAGGTTGTGACTCATCTCAAAGGAGCTTGCCGACCCACTCCTCAGTTCTGTGACCCTTCTAAAAGCCTTTCCATTGCTTTTCCCCATGAGACGGTAAGAGTCTCATTCTTGAGTCATTCATGGGAGGCTTGAAGCAGATTCCAGATCTGTTTTGGAAGGTGCCATTGAGAATATTCATGCTGCAGTTCAGCAAGATGTATCCTTGGTAACACACATGACTCACATTCCCAGCCTGAGCTGACTCAGGTAGGCTTGCTGGGTTCATTCTCAAGAGGCAGGATGCTGCTCCTGGGGCCAGAGCCACAGCTTTCATGTCTGTGGGCTGCTGTCTCTGTGCTTGGGCCGGGAGCCCTCTCCAGCCACTTTGCAGAGCTATGCAGTTAGTCACAGTGGGGACCGGGCACAGCTGCTACAACAGATTGTGGTAGAATCATCACTGTTCCCACCAAAATGCACCCCTTTTCCTGGGGAATCAGCTTTGAAAAAAGAGTTATTTTTTTATCTGAACCATAGTAATAAGAACAGTGAAAATGTTTGTTAGTAATTAGAACTCGCCATTCGAGAATATAGCCAGTGGATGTATTAAACATGGAGTGAGGGGGTGTTACATAGAAGGGTCCCCTTGAGAAATAGGGAGCTTTCAACTTTTTGTTCAAATGGAACAGCCCTATTATCGATACCTTGGTCTACAAGTCACTTTATTTCTTTTTAAAATACATATTTTTACTTCTAATTTGATGGATACAGAATCCATGGTACCTCAGTTTGATGAGCGAGACTGCAGTGTGACCATCTGATTTAGAATATGTAATGCAATTGTCCAGTTTTCCCATTCTGCTTCTTGACCCAACTGTCCCAGTTTTTTTCTGCTTTGTTTTGGGAACATTAGATTAATGCAGAGAAGAGAACAAGCAAATCTTTTTTTCTAAGTTTGATTGTTCCCAGTTTAGGGGCCATGTTAGGATAAAACTGTTTCCAGTTTAAAGGAAGGAATTCCAAGCCTCCTTCCCTTCAGACTTTCCAGACTATGAACAGAGCTGATGATACTCTCAGCACAGGTTACTGTTTAAACAGAGAAGTGGATGATATCCGGGAAAGCTAAGAACAGGATTTCAGGATTGCTCCTGAAAGTAACAGTTTAATCTGCCCTTGGAAATTTTGCATGGGCAGAATATTTTGGTAAACTAAATCATTTTAGTTCCATTGTTGGATGGCTTTGGTTAATCACTTTTCTGGGTTTACTTCACTTTTTATAATGCTCACCTTTATAGACTGAGATTGTGGCTCCATAAAAATGTTTTAAAGCTAGGATACTAGCAACATCAGCAAAGAGCCGAATGCCAGAGATAGTAAGGCGCCTCGAAGAGCATGTCTGTTCACCCGCTTCTCCATCAGACAGCTTTTTTCTTTTCTTTTCCCTTTTCTCTGTTAAAAAATACACACTATTATAAATACCATTATGTCCCTAGTATGCAGTTGTTTAGAACTTAAGAATGTTTTCACCATACAGTCTCTTCTCAGTCTCAGTGACAGAAACACTCTAAGCACTTTAATTGTATCTGGTCTCACATAAAAAGTTTCTTGCCTGCACTCTCCATTCCTTTCATTTTATTAGAAAGTGCTGAAGGAACTTAAGGATGCCTGGAGGATAATTTAGGCCCTGTGTGTGTGTATGCTTAGTCATGTCTGACTTCTTTGCAGCCCTGTGAACTGTAGCCTGCCAGGGTCCTCTGTCCATGGACTTTTCCAGGCAAGAATACTGGAGTGGTTTGCCATTTCTTCCTCCAGAGGATCTTCCTGACCCAGGGATCAAACTCTAGCTCCTGTGTCTCCTGCATTGACAGATGGATTCTTTACCACTGAGCCACCTGGGAAGCCTAATTTAGGCCCTGAAGACTCCTTAAGAATTATAGGACTAGAAAAGCTCTGGTTTATTGAGTCTAGGAGTCCCTGACGGTTTATAAGGGATTTAACTAAAGTTGCTGTCAGACCACAATTCTTAGAGCTGGCTGTCATGTGATTGGATTCTAATTCGAAGGGTCCCACATGAGAGCATCAAGCTCAGGGTCTCAGAGTGAGCAGTGGTTTATGACTGGGGAACACCATATTCAGTGTTCCTGCATAAGCCTCTGCAAATCTTTCTTTCCCTTGTAGCTCTGATCACTTTCCTCACTCCAAAATGGTGATTTTCTAGACAGAGATTAATGTCTAGATCCCACATTATATTGTATTCTTCAAAGCAACCATTACTTGGAACAGCCTCCCAGACTTCCAGGCTGTTGTAGTTCAGCTGCTATTTGCAAACAAAGAGGGGCTGTGAAAGCTTGCTGTCATTTCTCATGAACTAGAAAAAAACTTTTTCTTTGGTTTGGTATGAAAACATCTCTCACATTTTCTTCTGACTCACTCTGGGACTTTGACTGCTGGAGGCCATTTCACTGGGCTCTCCCATACTCCACCTTCAGTTTAGGAGGACAACTGATGCTGTTAGAAGACTGGCTCTTGCCTCAAGAGACTCATGTTTTTGCAGACGTGTGTAATGTGGATCACCAGAATAAGGCAGGGTACACCCCCATCATGCTGGCAGCCCTCGCTGCCGTGGAAGCAGAGAAGGACATGCAAGTTGTGGAAGAGCTCTTCGCCTGTGGGGATGTGAACGCCAAAGCCAGCCAGGTGAGTGCACTTACTTGCAGATTCTGTGCTAGCTGGCATAGCTGTGACCTGCACAAGTGCCCCCGCCACGCTCCTAACCACTGAGCACACTCTGTGTGGCTGCTCAGTGGTCCTTGATGACCAAATACGCCCATGAAACGCCAGCTTAACTACACAGTGGAAACTTCTCCCTTCTCTGCCTTGCATTGCATTTGCTTGAAGCCATGTGCACATGAATCGTGGGTCAGCCTGTCGGTGAGTGACTGGGAGTCCCCGCCATCTACGCAGTGGCCACTGCTCCCTGACTGTCTCCAGATCGCAGTGGCTTCCTACCTGCACAGGGCCCCTCACCCAGATGTCATCACAGTTGACCTGTGACCATCTTCTTAACTTTCCAGCTCCTTGCTATCATGAGACGGATCCTCCAAGCCAAAGGGAAAACTGACTCATGACTTTAGGGTCTTACTTATGATCTCATGGCTCACAAGAAGTGAGTTTCTCCATGACTGCCACCACCCACCCCAAGTAGTTCCTTGTCGATGCTTTCCCATTATCATTCTCCCTGCTTCCCTTCCCCCAGCACAGCCCCACTGTGGGTCACACCCTGCCAGCCCACCACATGCTTCTCAAGTCCACTTTTGTTTCTCCTCACAGGCAGGACAGACAGCCCTCATGCTGGCTGTCAGTCACGGGCGGATCGACATGGTGAAGGGCCTGCTGGCCTGCGGGGCTGATGTCAACATTCAGGACGACGAGGGCTCCACCGCCCTGATGTGCGCCAGTGAGCACGGGCATGTGGAGATCGTCAAGCTGCTGCTGGCCCAGCCAGGCTGCAACGGCCACCTGGAGGACAATGTAAGCTGTCTCCGCTAGTGAAGCCTCCAGGCCAGCAACATGCAGGGACTTGGGGGAGAGGCAGTGCTGCTTGACCAGGGGAGAGAGCAAATCCTCCTTTATCCTCCTCAGGGATTTGTGTTGTCATCCAGGCCACTTCCCTTCACAGCCCAGCTTGGCAGCATCTTCTGTGTACAAAGTAATATTCCCATTAACTGAAGCCAAGGGCAGAAAGAGAAACAGGCCTCACTCCAAAATTTATAAAAGGAAGAAGGCGATGGGCATGTACGAGAACCAGTGTACCGAAAGGAGATAAACAGATTCACGATACAGAAATGAATTCAGGGTGGGTGACTACCAGGTGCCCTGAGAGACGAGGACCAGCCCCGCCCCCTGAGCTCAGTTTTCCACTTGGAAACCCTTCACTGGGGCCCATCCGAGTGAATAATTGGTGACCTTTCAGCAGCTAGGGGATCCGGACCATCTTGGCTTGTTTTCAGCACATTTTCCCACTCCTTCTTGGGCTGTTCCCATCATTGTCACTCTCATCTCCTTCCTCTCCCAGTTCCCAAACTTTCCCATTCCCAGATAACCCCTTAACTGGAAAACTGGAAAAAATTCTGAGGAAAGCTGCTGATCTGGATGTCTCCAGACCAAAGAGGAGGAGAACCAATAGGTCATGGCACAGGAACTAACATTTGGATGGTGACAAGATTCAGAGGGCCAAAGGTCCCAGAGGACTGGCTGGGTTGGTTCTGTTTTTGAAAGTTTATCTCTCTGGAGCACAGGTTGAAACCAGGGCTTCCATTGGGCCCAAACACTAAAAGATTAGAGGGAAAACATCCTCCTTTGCGCTACACTTGAGATCCTGGTAGGCCCACACCAGCAGGAAGAGCCAGTCAATCCAGGCATTCGCTGGCAGGAAGGACTGCCTGGCATCTGCAGTTGCAGTGACCTCCCCAGGAGCACGTGAGCTGCGGTTGCACCAGATCCCCTCCACTCCGCTGCAGAGGAGGGCCAGCTTCCAGCGTCTCTTTCCTTAAGAGCAGTCTGCGTTTCATGTGCCTTGAGTCTGTTTGCTTTTACTTCTGCTCTCTGCAGAGAACAGCCTGTAGATCTTGTAGTAAGAGGCCATCGAGCCGCAGTGACTTCCAGAAATCCTGGTCCCCTATTTACTTCCTTATCCTTCAAGGAGCAGGAGGGTATCCAGCTGGCCTCTGGAAGAAAAGTAACTCCCAGAATTCAGAGTGGGAGGGAGGACCCTAAGGCTCAAACCACACACAGATTGTTCCCTGCCACTGGTGACCAAAAGGGAATCCTTATCCCAGGACTAGAAAGAAAATAAGTTGTGCCATATTTTGTCTTTTTATTATTGTTAATTAGTTTTGGTTAAAGTATAGTTGATGTCCAGTATACTGTTTTTGTCTTGATACATCTTTATATCTATCTAAATTCCTGCATTTTAATGGAATCCTAACTGAAAATTTTCTTTACCATATTTAGTGTTTCCCCTTGTATATCCATAAGATATATTCCTGCAAGGCAACAGGATTCAGTGCTTAAATGTTGGTGTGACTTGGAGCATTCTAGAAGGGTGGTTAGGGCTGTAGGACCCACTCCTTCCCTAAGAGGAAAGTTAAGAGATTCTTGGCAAATTGCAGGGCATCAGAACAGACACCATGCTGCTTGATGGCTCATTTGTAATTATAAAAAGAAAAAAAAGTTACTTTTCTATCCCTGCCTTTGCCTACTGCCCCCTGCTGGTGGGCTAGATGGGTGAATTAGAGCCCTTCCTGGGCAGCCTGTTTTTGCTGCGACTCCCCTGTGTGCAGACATACACACTGACCACCGTGAGGTGATGACACTGGCAGCAGGCTGATCCTTGTCTGAGGGTGGGGTATGGGTTGTGCCTCTGTCATCCTGACATCCTTCAGGCTTGGCACCTAAGAGGTCCAGAAGGTTTCCCAAAGAACTGAACAAACTGCTAGACTGGAGAGCCTCACCAGTTGAGAGGGACTGGTGCTGTTAGCTTTTGGCTACCTGCCTGGAAGTTTGAGAAGGCCGACTTGGTTTGTTTTCATCTCATCTCCAGGATGGCAGCACCGCCCTCTCGATAGCCCTGGAAGCCGGACACAAGGACATTGCCGTCCTGCTGTACGCCCACGTCAACTTCGCCAAAGCCCAGTCACCGGTCAGTGTTGTGCACTTGGCGATCATACACAGGCTGCAGGCCACCAGACTAGCGGGCCCCCTTCCTCGGGGAGCTTCAGGACATGCAGGTTTCGTGACGATTCTGAAAACCAAAGTTTGAGTCTGGAGTGTAAGAATTCATCATTTTTGCCCCACCCAGAGGGCCAGGAGTGCTAATGGTTAGCACTGCTGAGGCTGGATGCCTGCTTGTCCTCACACCCTCACAGGAAGCATTTATTCTGGATAGAGTTATCCAAATGTCACATCTTGAGCCCATGAATACACATCGCCTTCCTGGCATCTTTCTTAAAGTTGACAGTGAGCAGCAGCCCGTGGTCCCAGGGTTCCCTCTCAGCAGAAAGTTGACTTCCCAGGACAGCTGGAGGTGGCTCTGCCAAGCCCGCTGGGCGGAGAGCGGCTCCCGCTGGAGGACTGGGTATGGGGTTCCAGCCCTCTTCGCTATGGCTCATGCGTGGTGCTCACAGAGTTCCTGTGTCACAGAGGACGCATCTTCCTGAGGTCACTGACTAACCCCCGGTTTTTTTTTTCCTTTCCTGGTCTCTAGGGCACCCCTAGGCTTGGAAGGAAGACATCTCCTGGTCCCACCCACCGAGGGTCATTTGACTGACTGTGTGCAAATAGCCATCCATTTACATGCCACCACTAAGCTGCTAATTGTTCCTGTTGGGCTGACAGATACTGAATGTACATTGTGCCTGAGCTCACCAGCAAACAGAACACAGAAAACCGGGGGCTGAAGGCTGGAGCTGCCAGTGGGAGCTGAGCCAGCAAGAGATTTCTGGCTGGGCACACACGCCCCGCTTCTGGCCGTCTTTCTCTGTGTAGGGCACACTTGCTGTTGAGTCTCTGCTCCGTTATGTACAGTTGTAGGAAATTGTAACCTGACCTGAGTGGGCAACTTCTGTTACGTCTGTTCCTGCTCTCCACACCCTCATCACTGCTGATAAATATCAAGTTCTCACTGGCATGGTGTTTTTAAAACTTTTCCACAAGTATTTATATTTACTAAATGTGGACCCATTGGAAAGCTCTTTGAAAGCTCCATTCCAGGATGGTTTTGTTGATTTTCCTTTTGTTTTTATTATTTTAAAATAAGGAAGTTGAGATGACTTTGATCATGAATGAATCGGGCCTGGGCTGGTAGGTTTCTGGTTTTAAAAATAAAAGGTGGAATTCTCAAAAAGTATAAAATTTAACAAAAGGAAGTCTATTCAGTTGGTTTTATCTAGGTGGCTGTGTTATATGACATTTTATACAAAGGGTATCTATATAAAATTGACACAGTATTTTGAACTTTTATATTCCATAGTAACTGAAGACATGAAGAACGACATGTAATGTTGCCGTATTTTTATTAATAATTGCACAATTCTGTGTCTAATGATGAAAGTTGAATTGTGTTAGAGAAATTGGCTATCCATTGGCCTCTAGAGAAACAGTGTAGTTTTCCACGTATTTATGGATTCCTTTATCCCATGTCACATTTACTTTGGTCTTACATGTATTTAAATGTTTGAAGTGCCTTAGACTCTTGCCATATTTTCAAAATAAAATTTCATTAAGCTCTTTTACTTGTCCCTGCTTCATTTCTGACAGCTGTCTGCCCTGATCCTTTTGACTTACAGCAGTGGCAGCGAAAGCTGATGGGCAGAGGGTGAGTGCCCCGTCCACTCGTCTTAGGCTCCAGCAAAAGGAGACGCCTCCAAGCTCATGACTCCATCTCCACCTCTGCTCATTACTCAGGTTGCACAGCAGGAGTCTCCGACTTAAGACCTAATTAGGCAGACAATTCATCAGACAGGTAACCTCACAATTAACTGCTAAGCTAACTCTTCTCCGGTGCAGAAGCACTGGTCCTTGACTCTGGTTTGGGGGGCAGCTGCTGGGTGACTGGTTGAAACCTGCAGGGATGAGAAAGGAAAGGTGAAACTATACACACATTATTCCAGCGTGCTGTTGTCTTAGCAGCACCTGTTTTCAGGTACTTTGTAAAAGCTGAAGGGAATGATTCTCATATGAAATGAAGAAGCTTGGCAGCCAAAATGCAACTGTGTTTTGGCACAGTTGCTGGTGGTGAACTTTAACTGGTGCAAAGTGACGGCACAGCTACTTGGAGTCGTAAGCACCCCTTTCCCTCCTGTGATGGATCTGCTTGCTCTGGGATCTGTGCTAAATTTCATTTCAGATAGTTATTCAAACCCAAATTCCTTCAGACCTGAAATAGGACAATAAAGTAGAAGAGTTGGTGTTTGAGGAGAAGTGGGGCTGTGAGTTTTCTGCCCCTTAACAGCATGACACGCCTTTTGAGCAAGGAAGTATCTCAGGTGGTTTGCAGTCCTCAGAATTTTCTTTGTTTCACTTGAGAACAGAAGGCACTCATACCTTTCATGCGTAAGAAAATGAATTCCTACATCTGCGTGCTGCATTTCAGATTTCTTGTGCTGAGTTTTGCAGAAGAAAATGAGTGCTTGTTGTATCTGGAAGGAGATATTTATGGAGCTAACTTCTGGGTAACATATGCTGGCTTGTGCCTTGTTTGCTCTGCTAGCTCTGGGCACTTAGAATGCTTTTTATCTTGGGATCTTGGCACACTATAAAACCAGCCTGACATCCCCCATTGGGACAGCTGCGATTTATGGAGGCACCGTTCCGTAAAGGGATTTGTGGCAGGAGACTTGGGCACAGTCCCCAAGTGAGGACAACAGAGGCTTGGAGACTGCTCAGTGTATTGTCCAGCTTAAGTGAAGAGAAGGCTTAACCTTTCAGTGACAGAGCCAATTCCCCGGACATCCTTGCCCTGGAAATGTGGAGGCTAACCTGGAATCCTCCCCAAGACAAAAGGTAGAAAGCAGCAGGAAACTTGAGAGTGTAGTGTTGGGAAAAAAAAGCAAAACTGACCCCTTGTCCTCCACCATCATGACTAAATGGACTAAATCCTGTACTTACTATGGGGGAGGAGGCCTTGCTTTTGGCAGTAGTCCCCAAAATACATGAAGTACTGGACCCTTCCCATAAGTTACCAGTACGCTAATGAGAAGAATTTTATCCCGGACTTTTGTATTAATAATAATGAAATACTGCAGATATATAACAGCTCTTGCAGATAGAATCAGGTAAGAAAACTGCTATTTTTTTTTTCTCCTCAAAGGAAATAACATTTCTTTAAATCCTAATGATTTAAATCCTTTTGTGGCCCAGGGAGCCTGCTGCAAGTAGAGACAGTTTTATTTTTGTTGAGGCTTTTGTGTAATCGGTTCACAGCATGCATAGGAATTTAGTTGATGAAAATGCAAATTCGGGGCCCCACCCTGAGGATTCCAATTCTTAAGGTCTGAGAATCTGCACTGTTACCAAAGCATCCCAGGTGTTTCCCAGTGTGGCCATTGGTCCACACCGAGAATGTTATCATTCCTGAATTATGAGATGCTATTCATATGTTCTTTTCCAAACAAGTTAGGTGGGATGGGGAGAGCTATAGCCAAACAAGAAACCTAACATTGAATCATTTATCTTTGGTGAGTAGTCTTCGTGTGGCATTTCTCCACGTTCAGTGGCGTTTCTGTATCTCCTGGAATAGTCATCAGCAGACGGCGAGGGATCAGGGCTGCCCAGGATCTGTTTCCTGTGTTTGTGGTGTAGGAGGAGGGGGTGGCTGTGTACATGAGCGAGTGATGGAAGTTAAGCAGGCAGACTGCTCTTGGAGCATTTTCCTAACTTCGTCTTTTCTTTCCTTTCCCGCTTCCTCGTGAAGCAAGACTATTACCATAAAGGAAAGAGAAGGTCATGGCCTGTTGCTTTGACTTTGGAATAAAGGCCATTTTCTATATTCTTTTTTACTGAAAGAACAGTTCTTGTTGAGCCCTGGGCCTTAGCCAAAGACTGTTCGGTGCTTTCTCCCATACGGAAATTACTAATCATATGTTTACTCTCTTCTTATTCAGCATGGCTGTAATTTAGACTCCAGCTGATCATAAAAATATATTTAAAGTACATTTTGTTGAAGGGATGTGGCTGAACCGCTGGTCACAGTGTTCCAGAGCTGCACAGGCTTGCCCTCCCTCCCCACCAAAGGCCTGGCTACTTTCTATGGGGAGGAGTTGGGAAGTCACATCAGCTCTTTAAGGGTGAAAGATGGAGTGAGTCAGCACTCGTCATGGTGTCCCTGAGATAACCTGGCCTGAATTCTGGCAAGGATTTTGTAGAGAAGCTGGAAGGCAAAGTACCCGTGTAGCCTGATTTTGAGGACATTTGGGGAAGAGCTGGCATTTTAGGGAACCAGCTGCCCTCTGCCTCTCCATTAAGACTATTGATTTCATAGGCAAGGGGATGGGCACCATATCCCTAACTTTCAGATAATAGAAGCTGCATAAAAAATATTCCTAAGACCAAATGGCATTCTTATATCCGGGGGAAAACATATGGTTTACATTTGTTCCCCATTCCCCAACTCAGAAAGCTCCAGTTAACCCAGCCCTAGAACCACTATGAAGGGGAGGAAGAGAAAACCCCTGAGCTGCAGGTGGGCAGGAGCTTCTTTGCCCAGGGGTTCCAGGGGCAGCTCAATGCTAGCCGTCAGGGACCTTGTGCCAGCAGGGCGGGCCACTTACTTCTCATGTGTCAGGCAGCAAAGAGATTCTGGCTATGACTGCATCTGCTCTGTTATGAAATGCTAAATGTGCTTAAATAAACAGGTAATAAAGGCAACACTCATCAATAATGGGTTAAGGGAGTTCTCCCCCCAACACACGCCACCAAACCCTGTCTGAAATATGTCCCTCCCCAGAAAAGCCAGCCTCTGACAGGAAGCTTCATAAGATGAGCTTTTCTTCTTGGGTTTGTAACACCTGCCAGGACTGAAGAGTTCCAGTCCCTGGCTGATAAATCCGAGTTGAATGAATGAGTGTTGAAAGTCCGAGGGGTGTTCCCATTAGGAACGGGAAGGAGAGGCCTGAGAGGGGCTGGGCACCCCCGACAGCAAGCTTGCTCCTAGCCTTATGTAGCTGACCTGTTAGGGTTACTTTGTGATCATTCGTCAGGCTGTATACTCATGATTTATGCACTTTCCTTTGGGTGTATTAACTTTAATATTTTTTATTAAAAATAAAAACATGAATTAAGATATTCTTGGGGAAAAAAAAGATACTGATTTTTTTGAAGGTCAGTAGGAACAAAGAGATAGTGAATGTAAGACTGAGAACTCTGCCCTGCCAAGTTCCTTTTTTTTTTTGTAAATGAGTTTATTTAAACAACAAGATGCTTGACTTGAAGGGAAAGCTATCTAGGATTCATTTCTTTTAGAGTAATTTATCCCTGCTTAAAGACAGATTGCCCTACATGTATCAGCTACATATAAAAAAGTTATAAAATTGTCCTTGGTTTTACAATGATAAATGAAAAACATTAAAATTCTCCAATCGAACAAGGTATGCAAGAATTTTTATGTTGTTCTTTTTTTTTTATTAGACAGTGAGAGCAAAATAACTTACTGGAATATAAAGATAAGAGCTGATGAGCATGCCCCATGGAGAAAAGGGGGTATTTTCACAGAATCAGTATTTTTCCCTATCCCGTCTCCATTTTATGTCGATCAAAACATACCATTGGCCAGTTAGTTAAAAAATGAAATAAACTTGTACACATACACCAGTTACTTTATGTACAATAAAGGATTGAGGAAGGGGAAAATGAAAGAATAGAGAAGCTATTACTGTAGTAGTCAGGATGTGGTGGAACAATTTCAGTTTTCTAATTGAGAATGTCTTCTTGGTCTGGGAGAACAGAATTCTGGAGTAAAGTAGCAGGTTCCCTTTTTAGTAGACACCTCCTGTCTGCTACTAGAATACGTTCATTGTATCTTCATCTTCCATCTCCAGCTGTGCAGTTGTGTCTGTTTCACTGATTGACTGCCTGTCAAATTGGAATCTGATCTGCCTCATTGACAAGCCCTGTCGTTCACAGTAGGCTTTCATTAGTTTACTAAGTGGTGTATGCCTCTTAAACTCTCATCACAGAACCGTCCTTCCCCACCACCTTCAAATTAATGTGATCATTGTCCTCAGTCTTGACTCCTTCCTTGGGCTTTTCGCCCACCATGGTGAGCGCTGGGGTCTCCTAGCTGCCACTTCACAAAAGAGGTACCACGTCCGCCCAGAACAAGCACACAGGCGGCACCAGGAGCGGCAGAAGAAGGCGGCCCCTGTCAGTTCTTTTCTGTCGGTGTGCAGCTTTGCGCACAGTGAGTATTCTGACCCAAGCATGTAACGTGCGACAGGAGTCATTGATTGTTTTCAGTTCCTCCAGTTGTTTTTCTGGGTACTGCCCTCCCGCTTTTAATGGTAGGTGTGACCATGTGACCTGCCTTGCCCATGAAACATCAGTGGAAACGACATGACATGTCCATTCCAGATGGGAGCTTTCAAAGCCAGTGTGCACCTCCTCAGGTTCTTTTTCCCCATCATGGTGGTCATGGAATCAAGTGTGCAGATGGAAATCAGCCTGGCTTCCCCAGGGACTGCAGGGAGTAGTGGTCCAGTGCTGACCTGTGTTACAGGTGTATTATGGACAGTACAATAAATCTTGATGGCATTAAGTTAGGGACATTAGGCTGCAATTTGTTACCACAGCATAACTTAGGTTTTCTTTATTGATACTGAAATTGGTGCCAGGAAGTAGGTGCTGCTGTAGCCAAAGGGCTTAGCAGCTGACATGTGGACATAGGGACAGTGTTATTGGGGGCTGAATCACAGAACACAGGAGACTATTTGAATGGCTCTTTCTTAGTTTTCCAAGGATGCTCAGTACAGGACCATCCTTGATGCAAAGGAGAGAAGGTAGCCCACTACTGAGATGTCTTTGGGTACTAAGGACTCGATCTCTTTGGGAAGGAAAACCCTTTCCTATCTATCTTGCGAGACTGATTGTGTCTTACAAACTTGCATTTCTCAAACTTGATCACACATCAGAATCCCCAGGAGGGATCGTAACAACACAGACTGTTGGGCCCTATCCAGAGTTTCTGATTCAGTAGGTCTTGGAAGAGGCCCAGGAACTAGCATTTCCAACAGATTCCCCGGTGATACTGATGCTGCTGGTCTGGAAACCACACTTTTGAGAACCCCTGCTCAAGGGAAGAAGTGTTATAAGTGGACTTCCCCTTAGCCACAGGTGCCTGCTGGATGGAACACCTAAGTGTCTGCACTCTCTAATCTTTGTGGGATTTCCTTTGTTTGTTTGCATTTTCCTGTGATTTAAATCTTAAAAGTTAGCTTGTTCCATGTGTGGAACTTTAGCTCCCCAATTTAAAAAGGAATTTTGCAAAGCTATGCCACTATTATCTAGTGGCAACTCTTTCTTTCTACAGCTTGTATAATAATATTGAGTGTTTATAAAGCCTGTGTTCATCCAGAATTGGGTTTTAAAATTTGGTCAGAAGACTTTACTTGAATCACAGCAGTCTTGTAGGAAAAAAATAACCCACACATAACACTGAGAAAGAAACCTTTATTTATGCTAATCCCACTGAGTGTCTCTTTGTGTTGGCTTGTTCCCTCATGAATGCTCATTGAGAAGTCACGGTCTCCTCCTGAAACCCCAGTGAGGCAGGGAGGAGTGGAGTGAGGCAGGGAGGAGCGGGTGTGCATCATTGCCATCTCTCAGCTGCCACCTCTGAATTCCATCTCTGTGCTCTTACTCTACCATCAGGCAGAGGCGTACAATGGTTTCCCTTTACAGAGCCAGAACAGTGGTCATCTAGACACTTATGCCAAGGTCAGAGAGACAGAGGCATCTGTGAGTGATGGCCTCTGGGGCCCTTGGGACCGGGAACCAACTTGAGGGATTTCCCTGTCTAAAGGCATGACGTACGTGTCCATAGCCCCGGGGTCAGAGACTAAATCGAGATGAGTAAGAAGGAGAAGTCAGTGTTTCATTGGGAAAGGGGGAAACTTGTTTATATGCTCCCCCACCTATAAATTAATCTCTCCGAGACAAGACTCACTTCCAGAAAGAACACTTGCTGACATTGATTGACGACAGGCCTTGAATGACCAAAGAATATTAATGAAGTTCCTCTATACGCGTTACTCAGTCATCGTCAGAATATATGACCATATGTATAACCAAATAGCCAGAAGCTTGGTGTCTATCTTAAAAACCCTGCTCTGTGTTCTAGTCCATGTAATATTTTAAAAGGTAGGAGAGAGTACTTCTATTTATCTTCATGTGTCAGAGTTTGGGACCCCAGCTCAGGAGGCCAATAATCCTACGATCTCTGGAGCATAGTGAACTTGGGACTATGAATTTGCTTTGCCAGGTTTGTATCTGCTTTTGATCTACACGGAAATTACAGAAGCCGAGCGCTGCCGCTACCCACCAATTAGTCTCACGAAGATTACTTCTCAACAATCTGCATATGTACTGACCTCTACATGTAGGTGCCAACATGAGAAATACTGACTGCTACAAACATCCCACCGCCTCTGGGTAGGGAGGTCACATATCCGAAGTCTACAAAAATATAGATAGGTGTCACTTTTCTTCCCTTTGCTTCTCCACCTCTGTTCATGTGATGCCTAATAATGAAGAATGACTTTTCACTTGTGCCCATTTGCTGGCTTCTACCCAAATACTCACTTACTTACCCAGAGATTAAATCCATTTAGAACGGAAGACCAGAGAAAGATATTCACTTTGGGGTAATCAATGCAAGTGAAGAAACAATCTACAGGAACCCATCTTATTTGAAGGTGAAAGTTGCTTCTAATAATTCTTCCAGGGGTGCATCCCACTCCTGACTTCTAAGTGGGTGTGTCAGTTTCCTATGGCCACCATAATGCTGTGTAACACACAGCTCTCAGTGCCTCCGTGGCATACAACAATAAGCAGGTGCGGCTCAAGGTCCCGGTGGTCACTGGGGTGGTTCTGCCAGTCTTGGCCAGTTTCACTCACTTCTGTCAGCTGATTGAGGCTGGCTTTGGCCAGGCAGCTGAGGTGATTCAGGTCTTTTCTACATGCCTCCTGCCACATGGATAGCCAAAACATGTTCTCATGGCTGCAACAAAGACACAAGAAGGACGTGTGGACAAGGCTCCTCGAGGCTTAGGCCCAGAATTGGCATGTCACTTCTGTGGCATTCTATCAGCCTCAGAAAGTCACAAGACCAGTTCACGTTCAAGGAGATGAGGAAGCAAGTTCTGCCTCTTGTGAGAAGAACTGAAAAGCTACAGTGTTTGGCTGTAGACAAAAAGGTAAAGGATTTGGAACCATAAAATGCAGTAAATCTTTCATAGTGAGATCCTCCCCCAATTAGAGTTCTGGCCAGGATTTGGTGGTTGCTTAAGAGATATACTGTCACTACCCTCCTTAAATACCTGCAGTAAAATGTGGAAGTAGTCAATCACATCTTCTCTTGAGGCTGATGTTTCAGAACATTTTTACAGAGGAGGCCTTACGTAAGTCCTCAGCATACCTTTATCACTACCGTGATTGTCACCACAGGGGAGCTCGTAACTAGAGTTATCTGCCACAGAGCATCCAGTAACTGCGAACCTCAGCAGTGAACAGAAAATGGTAGCTTGTTGAAAATCCTGATGAGGTGGGAAAGGGGCCCAAAAGCAGCTGGAAGAGAAGAGTGTTGTCATGAAAGAGTCTTGGGAGCTTGTGTAAAGTGTAAAAGTGTTAGTTGCTCCACCATATCTGACTCTTTGCAACCCCATGGACTATAGCCCACCAGGCTCCTCTGTCCATGCCATTCTCCAGGCAAGAATACTGGAGTGGGTTGCCATTTTCCTCTCCAGGGCATCTTCCTGACCCAGGGATCGAATCCAGGTCTCCTGCATTGCAGGCAGATTCTTTACCGTCTGAGCCACCAGGGAGAGTGTAGTAAATATTTTCCTTAGCATTGATTTACTTGGCTACACTCAGTCTTAGCTGTGGCACTCAAGATCTTCACTGCCTCATGCAGGATCTTTCTCTGTGGCACGCAGACTCTAGTTGTGTCTCTCGAGCTTCAGAGCACATGGGCTCAGTATTTGTGGCGCACAAGCTCAGCTGCTTCATGACAGGTGGGATCCCAGATCCCCAACCAGGGACTAGATCCATGTCCCCCACACTGCAAGGCAGACTCCCAACTGCTGGACCACTGGGAAGTCCCCATAGTAAATAACGTTTGAGAAGGATCAGGTGAGGTACAATTGAGGGAGCAACTAGATGGCTCCAGTCTGTTCTTCCTGGGGAGCCTCCACCAGAAAGCAGGGGAGGAATTTGATCTCCACAGCCTCTGGCTTCCTTCTGGCAGAATCAGAGATGACTGGTGTGAGTCACGTTGGAGTCCCCTTAAGCACTTAGCTGGCAAACTTGATTTTCACCCCAGGCTGTGGCTACTTCCTGTGGCCAACAGAGAAAAGCCCCATAATCATTTCTGAATTCTTGTCCATGGAGTTGCTCTGAGGCAGTCTTACCACGTAAGTCCAGCTCAGTCTCTGGGCACTCGCTAAAATGTATCACCCATACCCTTTGATTGGGCTTCCCTGATAGCTCAGCTGGTAAAGAATCTGCTTGCAATGCAGGAGACCCCAGTTCGATTCCTGGGTCGTGAAGATCCACTGGAGAAGGGATAGGCTACCCACGCCAGTATTCTGGCCTGGGGAATTCCATGGACTGTATAGACCATGGGATCTCAAAGAGTTGACTTTTCGAGTGACTTTCAAAAAAAAAAAAAAAAAACCCTTTGACAGCTGGCCCCAGCCTAACATATAACACAGTGTGGACGTTGGTTGTACCATGCTGGGGGTGTGAACATCAAGGTTGGGGATGGGGCAGTTGGCAGAGAGGAGAGCTCTACCGCTTGCTAATGAGATGAAAGGAATCCCTTAATGGTATTGTAATCCTTCTGGCTTACTCTGGATATAAGCTGTCTACTCGCTACTGAATCTACTCAAATACTGAAGCGTGCATTCCTGGTCCCACTGGAGCACACAGCAGTCATCACCTTAACACTGCTTCTCACACCTGACCTCAGAAGAACAAGGGTAGGAACTATGTTAACTATCGAACACGGTGCGAGCCACTGAAGACGACGTGGGTAACCAGCTGAGGCTTGAAGCTCCTGGTGCTCCGGGAGGAAGTCTGAAATGCCTGTTGGCCCATGGCTTCAGGCACACTTGGAAGCCGTGCAGGAGCTGAGATGGATGTCTGCTCGCATCCGTGTCAGGGAGGGAGGGTGCCCAGGCCAGGCCAGGCGTCCTCACCGCAGCTGACGTGCTTGGAGATTGTTCTCTGTGAATGGGCTCCGGGATCACGAGCGCCAGGCTCTGCTACTTCTACAGCTCCTTTCTAGAGACCTCACTTTCCCCATAATAAAAACAGCATGCACAACCAGCCTCATGTGCTGAGGCTGAGGAGGGTGCCTGGCACAGACTACAGTAGTGCGGTTTGGGACCTGCTCAGTGGGACAGATTCTACACAGCGTTCATGCAAGGCATTCAGTGACACATCTGAAGGGCAGTTGTGCAACAAGGGAAGAGAGGGGCTTTCCCGGTGGCTCAGTGGTAAAGAGTCCACCTGCCAATGCAGGAGATATGGGTTCGATCCTTGATCCAGGGAGATCCCACATACTGTGGAGTAACCAAGCCCCATGACACAACTATTTGAGCCTGCGCTCTAGCAACCAAGACCCGCAACTCCTGAAGCCCACATGCCCTGGCGCCCATACTCCGCAAGGAAAGCCACTGCAATGAGAAGGCTGCACACAGCAACTAGAGTAGCCCGCACTCTATACAAGTAGAGAAAAGCCCGTGTGGCAAGAAAGACCTGGCACAGCCAAAAATAAGACTATTTAAAGAAAAAGGGAAGAGAGGAGCTCTGTGTTGCCCCAGCAGGAAGGGGTCTGAGTCCTAAGCCAAAAATCCAACAACCAGCACACAACACATTTTTTTTTTTTAAAGATATTTTGATGTGGACCATTTTTAAAGTCTTTATTGAATTTGTTACAACACAGCTTGTTTTATGTTTTGTTTTTTTAGCAATGAGGCATGTGGGATCTTAGCTCCCCACCCAGGGATCAAACCCACACTGCCTGCATTGGAAGGCGCAGTCTTAACCACTGGACCACCGGGGATGTTCTCCCACTCAACACATTTAAATGGCACCCCTCATGAGACAGGGACCAGGAACTAAGTTCATCCAGCTAAGTCAACAAAATAGATGTTTGTTCAACTAAATAAAGCCTGAATGAGCACTGCTGGTCCCTCTGTAAGGGTGCTTGTTAAGGGATGTGTAGGCATCCTGAGGTCCCCGCCAAGGCTGAGTCGGCTGTCTCCACTTCCTCTGAGCCCTCCAGCTCACTTCATTCATCTGTGCAAGCTGGCGTGTCAGCTCCCCCTAGTGGCCAGTGGTGAACACACCCTCGCACGAGCCAGTCAGGAGTTCCGAAATTGGAAGGAATGATGCTAAAGCTGAAACTCCAGTACTTTGGCCACCTCATGAGAAGAGTTGACTCAGTGGAAAAGACTCTGATGCTGGGAGGGATTGGGGGCAGGAGGAGAAGGGGATGACAGAGGATGAGATGGCTGGATGGCATCACTGACTCGATAGATGTGAGTCTGAGTGAACTCCGGGAGATGGTGATGGACAGGGAGGCCTGGCGTGCTGCGATTCATGGGGTCGCAAAGAGTTGGACACGACTGAGCGACTGAACTGATAAGCACTTTCCACACATCAAATCAATCAGAAATCTCAAGGTTGAACCGTGCATAATAAATGGTAAAGCTCATGAACTTTACACATGTATTTGTGTGTGTGCACATGCATCACTCCAGATCACAAAGTAAGGTGCATTTGTTACAGGTTAGTGTAGAAGTTTAAAAGTTTGTAAAATCTAGGTCACACATGATGGAACCAGGTCCTCCATAGTTGTGGTTCCTCGTGGCAAGGAGGAACCCTCCTCAGGCACCCCTTTTGTTGACTCATTCTTAAGGATTGGGGGGGGTAACACAAAAGCTGGAGAGGGCACAATCCTTCCTTATTGAGGAGAGAACAACATAGGTGGTGGACAGCCATGAGCACGTGAAAGAAATAAAAGCAAGTTACAGCGCAGCAGGCCCCTGGGAAGGATGCAGCAGGCAGAGCCGAGAGGAGGCGGGAGGCCTGGAAAGACTGGCCCAGAGCCACATCCTGAAGGAAACCAAGGGCACGAAAGTGCGAGAAGAAAGGGACTCTACCTCACAGCAGGCTGTAGCTGGAAGGGACTTGGGGGCTGACGCCATCAGCACCTCATTTTTTCCCTGGTAACCCATATTTATATCCTCATGGACTATTAAAAAAGTTTCAAAGTTCGTGTAGCACATGTCTGTCTCCTTCAAAGTCAGCTTATTTCTCCCTCTCTGTGTTTGACTTCTCCTTATTATGCCTGATTGTTTTTTTTATTGTGGTAAAGTATATATAACATGAAGCTTGCTGTTGTAACTGTTTTTAAGTGTACGATTCAGAGGCATTGAGTACATTCACAATTTTGAATCATCAACCCTATCATCCATTTCTGAAATGTTTTCATCACCCGAAACTGTAACCACTGAGCAATAACTACTCACTTCCCATTCAGCTTTGCCGCTGGCCGTGTTAGTTCTACTTTCTGTCTCTGGATTTGCCTTTCTAGATATTTAGTGAAATCGTGTCATACTTGTCTTTTTGTGTCTGGTGCATTTCCCTTAACATAATGTCTTCAAGTTTCATCCATGTTGTAGCCGGCGTCAGAACTTCATCACTGTTTCTGGCTGAATAGCAGTCCATCATATGTGTATGTGACTTTCTATTTGTCCATCTATGGGTGGACACTTGGGTTATCTCACCTCATTTTCAGGAAGGGACTGAAGTTCTGAGTGGTTCAGGGTGACCCCATTACTCCTGTGGGAAGCCGGATCAGAGAGACCGGGTCTCCCACTTCCCAGGCCAAGACACTGCTCCAGGCTACCGAACATGACACCCTTTTACTTCAGGTTCTTCTCTGGTTTCAAAGTGAAAATAACAACAGCAACGAAATCTCATA
Organism: Oryx dammah; assembly: GCF_014754425.2. NCBI lineage: Eukaryota > Metazoa > Chordata > Mammalia > Artiodactyla > Bovidae > Oryx > Oryx dammah. The sequence goes on along the minus strand of NW_024070185.1, from coordinate 43,101,186 downwards.
TAACACTTAACTACATCCCAGGCACTGTTCTGAGTGCCTCATGCACGTTAACTCATTTCCGCGTTACTCTGAGACCTGTGTTGTTAGACTGTGTAGTTGTACAGCATTACTTTCCCCTCTTAACAAATGAGGAAATAGGCACAGAGAGGTTCAGGAACTTGCCCACTGCCACACAGCTATTAAGTGACAAAGCCAGGCCAGGAACCCAGCTCCAAAGTCCCTACGCTTAATGACTCTACCCCACTGCCCCCAGCCTTATAGAGAGAAAAGCTTTCTTCACTAAAGCCACACATCCCAGTTTCTAGTGTTAGAGACTCAATTCCAGGGAAGAAGTCAGTCAAGGTGCTCTTTCTCTGAGATTAACTCAGGAAGAAAGTTTACCCCAGAAAAAAGACTGCAAGTTGAATCTCACCTGCCTTTTACACAAACGTCCATGGTTCTAAAGTCTGCATGGGGTTTCATGGGACAGAGTCTCCTTCCCTGACCTGGATTATCTAGAAACTTCAGAGCAAAGGAACATCCTCCAGGCCTGGAACTGGTTCCCTGAAACATTCTAGACTCCGCTCAGTTAAAGGCACAGGAGTCTGACCCTGGGGGTGCCCTCACTGCTGAGAGTCAGTTGGTTTTCCACGTGCCTCTGAGTGTCACTCTCCAGATTTCCACAGCCACTGGAGTTAGGGTGAAGCCAGTTACCTGCAGAACCCTGAAGAGTCACACAAGTCAGCCCTGCCCCAGGTATATTTACATCATGTGACTTGTTGACTAGGAAGATGGAAGCTTGCAGAAAGAAAACCAAAGAGAATCCATAGCTGCTTTCTCCAAGCTTCTTATACTAGGAAAAGCAAGTGCTGAAGAAATCACTCCTATCCTAAGGAGGAGGAAAATTGGAGGGAGTCCCGCTGTCTCCAGTAAAACAAACAGGGACACCTAATTTCCAGGCACTGCCGAGAAGATGTATCATTAGAAAGTCTGAGTTCCAAGAGACTCTGTGTCCTTGCGGTGTGGCTGTCGGAGTTCTCTAGGTTGTGGTTTCAGCCAGGAAGTCGAAGAACTTCAGCTGATGGGTCAATAAGAACAGAACTTAACCTGCCACGGCACATGGGGCTGTAGCTTGGTAAGACTGTTAAAGTGTCCTCCTGAAGCAACCAGTCCCTGGCTTCTGACATTTCCTTTGGGGAAGCTACAAATTGCTAAATCTTCCCAGGTGGCGCTAGTGGGGGAAAAAAAAAAAAAGAAAGCCTGTCTGCAATGCAGAAGATACAAGGAACATCAGTTTGGTTCCTAAATCGAAAAGATCCCTTGGAGAAGGAAATGGCAACCCACTCCAGTGTTCTTGCCTGGAGAATCCCACGGACACAGGAGCCTGGTGGGCTACAGTCCCTAGGGTCGCAAAGAGTTGGACACAACTGAGGATGCACAAATTGCCAAACAGCAAGAAAGGGCACAAACGCACTGCAATTCTATGTGTTTGGCCATTTTGAAAACTTCCTCTTCAATCTTACCCATCCACCCACTTGTATTAAGCAAGCTCTCCTGTATCAGAATTCAGATAATACAGAAATCAGGTAATGCAGTCAAAGACGGGGGAACTGTTTTTCCTGCCTCAGATTGGAGACTGCAGCCCCAGAACTGTTCTCTGGAGCTCAACATAACGTCTTCCAACCTCGGCTCTGCACATACGGCCCATGATCCCCCTCTTGCCCAGCAGTCTTCACAGATGGGCACACTTGAGTTTTAAGGAAGCCAAAGACCCTGTCCAGAGGTGAGGTAAGAAGGAATCCATGGTAGTAGGAAATCAGCAAAACCTGTAGGCTCAGCCCCCCGCCAGAAATGTGCAGGCCCCAGAGGAGTCACACAAGCACCCACATCTCCTGCCCTAGTTACAGCCAGGACCCATTGACCAGGAAGAGAGAAGGTTTAAGAACAAAAGCCAAAGACAGCAGATTCCCTGGTGGCTCAGTGGTAAAGAATCCCCCTGCCAATGCAGAAGACAGGGTTCAATCCCTGATCCAGGACGATCCCACATGCTGTGGAGCAACTAAGCCCATGTGCCGCAAGTACGGAGCCTGTCTCTAGAGCCCAGGAACCTCAGCTACAGAGCCCTTGTTCCCTGGAGCCCAGGCTCCCCAACAAGAGAAGCCACAGCAATGAGAAGCCCTCACACTTCAACAACCTTGCCACAACTAGAGAAAAGCTGTGCAGCAACGAAGACCCAGCACAGCCAAAAATAAATGAGTAAAATTATTTTTTCAAAAAACCAAAGAGACTGCACAGCTGCCTTGTCCAAGCCTCTTCTGCTTGTAGCAGCAGGTGATTAGGAAATCACATGAGATCACGCTTGTGAAAGCATTTTGCAAACTTGCACAGGTGTTCTAGAAACGTTAGCTATTTTGCTAAGCATAAGGGAATTTTTTTCTTTGAGGGAAGATGGTCTTTCATCATCCTAAGTTTTGCTCCCAGAGCAGACAGGCACTCACACAGAAATAGCATCTTTTGAGTTACCCCAGGAGCGTAGACAGCACAGGCTGGTGGGAATGGACCAAGTTGTGGACCTCCTTGTTCAGGTTGGATTGTCCACTGCAGCACTGAACCTAGGCACGCTGCTCTGATAGGGAAGAGCAAGGAGGCTTTCCTGAGAAATCTGCCGCCTGTCTTTGTTGGGTGTGAGGACGAAGGAATTCGGATCTGCTGTGAGGCAGTGCCAGGGCTCCATTCACGCTGGTGGTTCTCTCAGTGTTGGGCTGACTCCATCACTCCTCCCAGCAGCCCTGTAGAATGTTCAGGGCTCACTCCCATGCATTCACAACCCTCTCCTCTGTTACAGCTCCCTCAGCTGTGCTCCCATGCAGGAGCCGCTGACGTCTATCCATTCCTGCCTGTTCTCCTGATGCTATGCTAAGCACCTCACATACATCACCTCATCCAGTCCCACTAGCTGGGTGATCACCAAGCTCACCCGCCCCACCTCCGTTGCAGCTCTGTGTCCCTCCCCTTCGCCCACTGCTCATCCCTTAGTTCAGGACACCCCCACTCCTGGTTTGGCAGGAGGGTGTCAGGATTGGTCTCCCCACCACCAGCCTTGTCCCTATTCAGCACAGATGTATTATCTCGTTTAAAGCCACCAGATGGCTCCCTCACTTTCCTCCTCACTCTGGCTTCATGAAATTAATTTGAGTTCAGCCTCATCACATTTCCCCTGCACTTTTCCAGCTGAGCCAAACTGCCACAGGGGTTCCTAAGCTTAAGCTCTCTTGCCATCCACTTTGTTACTCAGAGCTTCTCCCCAGTGTGTTCAACAGAGAGCTCAGGCTCCTTGAGTTCTCTCACTTCGGAACATCAAACACTGGTCTTTTTGCCAAGGAAATGTGTCTGCATGACAGAGAAGCATGGCCCCAACCAGGGTTATAATGTGTGTGTGGTTTTGTCCATATCAGTATGACACACCCCTAATATATCCTTCCGTCTGGTGGGAAGGAAGGTGGTCAGTGTGGACACTGGAGCCAGCTTAGTCAGGGATTCAGCACGGGCCAACACCAGCCTCCTATACTGGTTCTGAGTTACGGGGCAGGACAGTGTTGCACCGTTCCAGCCCCTCGTCTCTCCACTCTCTGCCTGACAGCATCAGAGCCTCCATCCTCACTAGACCAGAAGCTTGCTTCCTGCTCTGCAGAGTGTTTCTTTTCACATATGAAACTTAAATGGCCAGTAACGTTGGCATATAAAATAGAGTGCTTCAGACTTCATGGTGGTTCAAGCGGGGGATTCTTCATCTTTGAAAGCACAATAAAGGTAGAACTGTATTGTCCTGTAGGTTACTGGACGTGCTGTACTTCATACCAAGTAAGATGAGGGCTCAAAGAGGGCTCCCTGGACCAGCTCAGCTAGATCTGGCTCTTTACCTAACTCGCTCTCAGGGCAACCTCAAGAGATGAGCCTTTTTTTTGCCTGTGTTAGAACCACAAGAGTCTGTCTTTGTACTAACATTCTAAAATATTATGAGATTAGAATAAAACATCATTAAAGTAAACTTCTTTCCTATTAAATGAGATTACACACTCTTCCTGTTCTACAATTAGATTTTTTCAGGCTTCCCTGATGGTTCAGTAAGAATCCACTTGCCAGTGCAGGAGACCCTAGAGCCGACGCTGCACAACGAGAGAAGCCACCGCAATCAGAAGCCCACGTGCCCCAACCAGAGAGTAGCCGCCACTCTCCAGGAAAACCTCTCAAAAATTAAGAATCTCCTGCTTGGACCACCCTGAAGTCTGGAAACCCTGCACAACCAAAAAGAAATACAATTATAAAGAATGAAAAATATTTTTCACTCCAGTAAAGATAAGGAAAAGAGAATTTAAACAGGTCTACTTTCTTTCAAAAACTAAGTGAAAAATAAAATACTGTTGAATGATAAACTCTTGCAATGTTTTATCTCAATGACAATGCTTTTTATTTATTTATTTTATTTTATTTTATTTTTTGCTGAAGTTGAACGGTTCTATGAAGACCTAACAATGCTTTTTAAAAAAAGCCAATTTAATAGAATCTTGGTCTCCTACAGTGTCGACACTTGTTGCTACTCTCATTTTTCTCTCTCCACATTCATTTTTTATTCTTCAGTCCTCCTTCTCTTTCCTGTAATGAATTATGAAATATTTAATAGTTTGGGTATATATTTAATAGTTGGACATATTATTTTCCTAATGTAAAGGAATGCAGGGTTTATGGCAATACATATCTTAAGAGAATGCAGGAAGCCAGAAGCAAGACCCATCCTCTCTGCCCAGGCCCAGGGAGCTGTGTGTCCTGCGGCTCTCTGTCCCCTTGTGTCTGCACTGGGGTACTGGGTGCTCCTCAGAACTGCATCATCTGAGGATGGATCAAGAGCTCCCTCCCGTCATCCATCTGTTCCCCAGGCCACCCCCAATTCTGTGAGATGGGAGAACAAGTGCTCCCAAGCTCCAGGAGTAAAATGAAGGAACTCTTCAATCAGACCTCTTTTCGACTTGTGCTTTCCCCCTTCACAGCTGAGACTGTGGGCAAGTTCCTTTACCTTTTTAAGCATTCATTTCTACATCTATAGAATGTAGGTGATAATAAACACCTGCCTCCTGACTTGTGGCTACTGAACTTCTAGCAAGCCAAGTGGATGTAATGTTGTTGTCAAGATTAAATGAAAAGTCATTATTGTTGTTGTTGTTCAGCCACTAAGTCATGTTCAACTCTTTGCGATGCCATGGACTGCAGCACACCAAGGCTCCCTGTCCCTCACTATCTCCCGGAGTTTGCCCAAGTTCATGTTCATTGAATCGGTCATGCCATCCAACCATCTCATCCTCTGTTGCCCTCTTCTCCTCCTGCCTTCAATCTTTCCCAGCATCACAGTCTTTTCCAATGAGTCAGCTCTTCACATCAGGTGGGCAAAGTATTGGAGCTTCAGCTTCAGTATCAGTCCTTTCAGAGAGTATTCAGGGTTGATTTCCTTTGGGATTCAGTGATTTGATCTCCTTGCAGTCCAAGGGACTCCAAAAGTCTTTTCTAGCACCACAGTTCAAAAGCATCAATTCTTTGATTCTCTGCCTTCTTTTTGATCCAACTCTCACATCCATACATGACTACTGGAAAGACCATAGCTTTGACTATACAGACCTTTGTTGGCAAAGTGATGTCTTTGCTTTCAATACTGTCTAGGTTTGTCATAGCTTTCCTTCTGAAAATTCGTTACGTGCCAACAAGTCACAGACCAGTGAATACTTCCAGAACAAATGAAAGAATGAGTCAGGAGCCGGGAGGAAGCTTGAGGCCATCAGTCCAGCTTCCTTCCCAGTGGTCAAGTCCTCTCTTCTGAGGACCCCAGTGAGATGGGGAATAAGAGTGACAGTTGCCAAGGGTAAGGATGTCTTTCTGACAGCAGCTCTTACAGCCAATTCCAGATTCCTAAAGATGAGATCACCAAAAAAGCAAGAGAGTTCCAGAAAAACATCTATTCTGCTTTATTGACTATGCCAAAGCCTTTCACCATGTGGATCACAATGAACTGTGGAAAATTCTGAAAGAGATGGGAATACCAGACCACCTGACCTGCCTCATGAGAAATCTGTATGCAGGTTAAGAAGCAACAGTTAGAACTGGACATGGAACAACAGACTGGTTCCAAATAGGGAAAGGAGTACATCAAGGCTGTATATTGTCACCCTACTTATTGAACTTATATGCAGAGTACATCATGAGAAACGCTGGGCTGGAGGAAGCACAAGCTGGAATCAAGATTGCCAAGAGAAATATCAATAACCTCAGATATGCAGGTGATACCACCCTTATGACAGAAAGTGAAGAACTAAAGAGCCTCTTGATGAAAGTGAAAGAGGAGAGTGAAAAAGTTGGCTTAAAGCTCAACATTCAGAAAACTAAGTTCATGGCATATGGTCCCATCACTTCATGGCAAATAGATGGGGGAACAGTGGGAACAGTGGCTGACTTTATTTTTTTGGGCTCCAAAATCACTGCAGATGGTGACTGCAGCCACAAAATTAAAAGACGCTTACTCCTTAGAAAGAAAGTTATGACCAACCTAGACAGCATATTAAAAAGCAGAGACATTTCTTTGCCAACAAAGGTCTGTCAGGCGAGTGTATGTTCCTCGATTCTTTGTCTCGTCACAACAAAGATTTGGAGTGACAGACATTACAGCCCCCTCAGCATGTCACAGCTCTCAGGTCTTGGATAGATCGTGTTATAGCTCTCAGGTCTTGAATGGACCATGCTATAGCTCTTAGACAAATCAGTGTTACAGCTCAGTGTTACAGCTCTATTTTATTTAGAAGATAGCAGGAAAATCCATCCTCAAGGCGTGAGGACACATCGATCTAAAGACACGAGGAGAAGAGCGCCCCAGTGCGCGGGAGAGAGAGAGAGAGAGTTGGCTTTGGCTCCTCTATTTATATGTTTATCTCTCCAGGAGTGTTGTTTGTTTTACCTGAGGTCCTCACTCTGGTCCTCAGCCCTTCTTTTGTTTCATTTTCACGGGCTTTTCCCTTCCTTGTCTTGTAGCCACCACCATTTTGGACTCTTTTCCCCTGTTCTACCTACCTAACAGGTCCATCTAGTCAAGGCTATGGTTTTTCCAGTGATCATGTATGGATGTGAGAGTTGGACTATGAAGAAAGCTGAGCAGAGAAGAATTGATGCTTTTGAACTGTGGTGTTGGAGAAGACTCTTGAGAGTCCCTTGGACTGCAAGGAGATCCAACCAGTCCATCCTAAAAGAGATCAGTCCTGGGTGTTCATTGGAAGGACTGATGTTGAAGCTGAAACTCCACTATTTTGGCCACCTGATGTGAAGAGCTGACTCATTGGAAAAGACCCTGATGCTGGGAAAGATTGAGGGCAGGAGGAGAAGAGGACAACAGAGGATGAGATGGTTGGATGGCATCACCAATTCGATGGACTAGGGTTTTGGTGGACTCTGGGAGTTGGTGATGGACAGGGAGGCCTGACATGCTGCGGTTCATGGGGTCACAAAGATTCGGACACGACTGAGCAACTGAACTGAACTGAATTGAAAGGTGAGAAACTGACTGGCCTAGTTGGGTTGGGGACCTGCTGCTCGGCCAGGCCAGGGGTGTACTAGGTTAATTAAGAGAGACAAAGAAGGAGTAGGTCCTTGTGAGCTGGACTGACATTCTGGGGGGCTGTTTACTAAACCATGTGAGAGCCTGAATCAAATAGCAGAGACAGCCTGACATCTGTGGGGAAAAACCCTCCTGAGATACAGAGTTAGGTCACAGCAAATCAGTCTGAGTTAGGTCTTGGTAAGGTCATTATGAAGGCTGAGAAAACACATGTAGCTAGACTCTATACAGTGACCTTCTATAAAGCCAGGTTGTTGCAGATTGATTCATCTCATCCATCTGCTTCTAAAGAATTAACTGATGCAACTGTCATTTTTATACCTGCTTCAAATATATAAAAATCAAAGACCCAGAAAGGTTAGATCTCTTGCTTGATGTTACAGAAATAGTTTGTTTGAAGCTAGAATCCAAGTTTTCCGCATCCTGGCCGAGGTCTCTTTCTACTGCAGCACGGTAGTCCCCAGGCAAGGGACAGGCCCCAGAGGAAGCCGTTGGTTTTTCTGAGAAGGGCAACTTCAGGAGGACTTGACAAGCTGGACAAGAGGCATCACCTTCTAGACACATGGTCCTCAGAGACAATGAGTATGTATTCCTATGCTCTTTAATCCTTGATGACCCCTCACCTATTTGAGGTAAAGGGTCTTTTGAAGGAAAAAAATTATCTTTCCTGTTAGCTATACCGAACATACTTCAACATTAGGAAACAATCAGAACAGAGACTAACTTAAGAAATTCTTTTCACAAAGAAATGAATGCCTTTTAGTCTTTATAAATAATCTGTTTATAAGTTTCAAAAATCAGTACAATATTTTTAGGTAGTACATTGTCACAGAGGTTCCCTGGTGGCTCAGAGGATAAAGAATCTGCCTGCAATGCAGGAGACTCAAGTTCAATCCCTGGGTTGGGAAGATCCCCTGGTGAAGAGAATGGCAACCCACTCCAGTGGGTTGGAGAATCCCATGGACAGAGGAGCCTGGCGAGCCGCAGTCCACGGGGTTACAAAGAGTCGGACACGTCTGAGTGGCTGACACTTTTACTTTTGTAAAAGAAGCTCTCTGTGCACAAAGTTAGTGATCATCACTTGGCCCCATCATCTTGTCCTGCTGATGCCCATGCCTTTGTGATGTCTCTTCTCTTACAAGTGGGTGGCACCTCTGACTTGCTTCCACCCATACAGTTTGGCAAAGGTGATAAGATGTCACCTCTGTGATGATGTTACATAGGGTTGTAATGTCTGTCTTGCAAAGAGACTCACTTCCTTGTAGGCTTTGAGGAAGCCAAGTGATCATGTTGGGAAGACCCATGGGGCGAGGAGCTGGGGGTGGTCTCTGGTTGACAGCCCCTAAGAAAGTGAGGCCTTCAGAATGAAACCTACCAGGAACTGAACATGCCCAACAACCACATGGGTAAGGAGGTGGTTACTTTGCCACTCATGCCCCAGATGATACCACAGATCCAGTTGTCGTCTTGACTGCAGCAACCTTGCAGCAGACAGCTAAGCTGTGCCTGGACTCCTGGCCGACGGAAACTGTGAGATGATGGATGTGGATTGTTTTAAGTCACTGAGTTTATAGTGATATATAGCAACTGATAACTAATACAACCTGATAATACAAATATGAAACAATTATATTCTTATTATCCAGAAATTACAGTTGTATTAACAGCTATATTATATCCTTCTGGGTAAAATTAATACATCTTCATTGAAAATTACAATGAAGCAGAAGCAAATATATCAAAGAAGGAAAATCCCTCCTCTCCTTCTTTACCTTGTTCCTCTTCCCAACTTCTGTAGGAAAACCAGAGTTAATAATTTTGTGTTTTTCTCTCCCTCCATCCTTCAATCCATAGATTTATGTATTATATAATATATAATAAAACTGCACATATGTAGCACACATAAATAATACATCTTGCAGAAGTATATTTTACATATTTTAAGATAGAAACACACAATTAAAAACACTGGGATTATTTTATGTTATTCTGTACCAGTTGCTCAAGTCAAAAAACTAAGACTCACCTTTGTTTTTCTTTTTCCCTTACTCCCCACATCCAAGTCACCACTAAATTCCATTGTTTCCATCTCTGAATATAACCCAAGTCTACCTAATTACTTGTCACTCTCACCACTATTTCTGTAGGCCAAGCTATCATCTTATCTGGCCCTTTTCCTATCCTAAGTGACCCCTGCTATAGTCTTGGCCTCGACCCTCCTCTTCACACCACGGCCAGAGTGACTGCTAAAACCTGAGTCAGATCAGGTCACCCCTCTGCTCAGAACCCACCAGAAGAACCAAAGTTCTGAATGAATGGGGAGATTGGAGGTATGTGCTAAGTCTCTTCCGTCGTGTCTGACTCTTTGTAACCCCACGGACTGTAGCCCGCCAGGTTCCTCTGTCTATGGATTCTCCAGGCCAGAATACTGGAGTGGGTTGCCATTTCCGACTCCAGGGGATCTTCCCGACCCAGGGATTGAACCCAGGTCTCCTGCATTACAGGCAGATTCTTTACCGTCTGAGCCACCTGGGAAGCCCTAGGAGGATATAAAGGAGGAAAAAAATGTGAAACCTTTATTTTAAAACAGTTTCAAACATGTCAAACCTACTCTTTCTCTTTCAGTTTCTTGTACCCCAACCAAATATCAGTACTGTATTATAGTTGGACCTGGACATATACGCTTTTTATTAATACTTGTGATTCTGACTACAGCTGCATACAAAGGGGCAAACTGCTGAAAGATCCATCTTCCACCAGAATATCTGACCACTCTTGCCTCATCTACACTAGCCTCGATGTGTCATTACCATCCGTAAGGATCTTTTTGAACCCTTTAAGAACAGTTTATTCAAACCCACAAAGAATTTCTTTATCAAGAGGGTTATGCCTACAGTGAGAACACTCCCTCTGTCTGAGGGTGGAATGTCCTTGGTTAGACTACAGTCAGGGTTGCCTGGATTAGGACCCTTCCCTTCTCTCGTGTCCACAGCCTGGAAAATGAAGTCCAGTCTCCTGATCTCGCACACATGGCCCGCCCTCTTCCAACTGCATCCACCTCTCCAGCCTCATCCTCCTTTCCTGCACACTCGTCACTCCCTGCCCCTATTCCCCCTCAGAGCCTTTGCACGTGTGGCCATTCTGTCTCATTTTTGCATGTCTAAATCCTACTTAACCCCCGACTCCCGGCAAACCATTCACATCTTAAGCAAAATATTCATCAATCTATCAAAAGCCAATGATGAGCCTCAATAATAAAGTAACCATGTATCCCAGAGCACTTTCTCTTCCATCTGTGATCACTTTGAGTTATTCTTGCAACACACCTATCCCCTTTTGCTATTAGACACAACGCTGTGTGGACTGAATATGCACTCTGAAATATTTTCCTTAATTAGATCCATCCCAGTACCCTCCTCCATATTGCACGGGCCACGGACTCTTCTCTGCCAGTGAGTAACTGTGTGTAAATGCTCTCAGCTAAGACGACTCACACTGCATGGTGAGATGAGAGTGCTTTGCAGTGTTTGTCACTCTGCTGAAGCCTCGCTTTCTGCCAGTTACTTTCAGTTTGCACCTATCATGACTGAGAAGCTGTTCATAAGTATAGCACTAGACCTACCACAAAGAAACAAAAAGAAAAGCAGAAGAAGATGTTAAAGTGTAAATCTGACAGTAACTCTAGGTAACTATGGGAACAGTTGAGAAAGCGAAGGAAAAAGATCAACAGGAAATTACCGATTAGCGGAATGACTTTGACATTTTTAAGAACATTAATAAAGCTCGCTGCAGCCCAGGAACACTAACCAAGAACTAGAGGGATGGCAGATGACAGCAGTCATAACCAGGAGCATATCAATTGTTCATGGACAAAGCTCCACCATATATGCACAGCTGACTTTGCGTCTCCTTAGGGATGAGGCCATATGGACCACTTAGAGGCTGATTTAAGTAGCACTTCTTTATCCAGGAATGCATCCTTCACACAAAACAGCAGTGCACATATAATACTTTCATTTCTATTATTTTGTTCTATTTTCCTTTATCCCATTGTGTCTTAAAATCTAAATGTATCCTAGATTGAATACTGCTTTGAACATGTTAGTCATTGAAAAAGAGTCCTTTCAACAACTGAATGTGAAAATACACAGGTAGGCCACCTTGCTCTGGATACAGAAAGTGTGAAAGTGAAAGTGTTTGTCACTTAGTCATGTCCAACACTTTGTGACCCCATGGACTGTAACCTACCAGGTTACAGCCACCAGGCTCCCCTGTCCATGGGATTCTCCAGGGAAGAACACTGGAGTGGGTTGCCATTTCCTTCTCCAGGGGATCTTCCCGACCAGGGATTGAACCCGGGTCTCCTGCACTGCAGGTGGATTCTTTACCGTCTGAGCCGCCAGGGAGGCCCAGTCTGGATACAGAAGGTGCTTTGCAACCAGTTTCCTTTGAAAGTTTCTTACTCACCCACCGTAGCCCTCCCCAGCCTCTTGTGCTGTCGCTCTTGTCACAATACAGTGGACATGTTGTCGATCTTTTCCACGGGCCTGATAAGGCAAAGTTGTGGACCAGTCTCAACAGGAAACATGCCACATCCAAACTGGGAAACTCAGAAAGAGGGACAATTTACCAAGCTACCTTCCCTAGTGGCTCAGACGGCAAAGCATCCGCCTGGAATGCAGGAGACCTGGGTTCAATCCCTGGGTCGGGAAGATCCCCTGGAGAAGGAAATGGAACCCACTCCAGTACTCTTGCCTGGAAAATTTCATGGATGGAGGTGCCTGGTAGGCAACAGTCCATGGGGTCGCAAAGAGCTGGACATGACTGAGCGACTTCACTTTCCTTTCCTTTCCAAGCTAAAGTCTGGGTACTGGGAAGCCACAGAGGGTGCTAGGGCACCTAGAGCTGGTAAAGCCAGGAGGAGTCATGTGCCAGGGCCTCCTTCATCTGAGAGACATGGACAGGATGACGCAACCACGCAGGGACAGAGCAAGGGAGTCAACACCCCGTCTCAGTCCACTCCCCCTATCTGGTCTCCGCCAGGGCTCCGTGTTGGCTGAGGGCCAACGCCAGAGGGCAGGGAGCCCAGGGATGCGCTCCACAGAACTGCCCTTCTGTGCAGAGACCAGGGTGAAGAGGGTGAGGAGTGGGTCTGGCTGGGCAAATGCGAGGTATCAAGACAGTGTGCATCCTATATAATATTTATGTCCTTCGGGCCTAGAACAACCCTCATTTAAGATTTACATCTCCAGTGCCCAGGAAAATCCTTGATACTAAGGGGAAATTATAGTTATATTTCAACCATATTGTCAGGCACTAGAGATATAAACATAAATGTTAATAACTATTTGGATGGAAGGAGAGCACAAAGGATAAATTAGAGATGAAGGAACAAAACTTTTCTGAGACAGGCATGGGTGATGAATAGAAGGGTACATGTTTGCAGAGGTTTAAACCTCCTCTCTGGGGACTGAGCCGGGTGCCCCAAAGGTGAGTGTTAGTTCAGGTAGCTTGAAAAAAAAGAAAACTAAGAGTATAAGTGCAGTCCATCTTCAACTATCCATGAGTGTCATGGTAAAATGAGTTTTCTCAGATCCTGCACATTTAGCTAGTTAATAGCAATATCTGTCAGGATGGAATCAGTTATGCTATACAAACAACATAAAAATTTCAGAGGCTTCATCTGGGTATATGCGCAAAAGAATTGAAAGCAGAATCTCACAGAGATATGGGTATATTCAAGTTCATAGCAGTTGCTCACAACTGCCAAAAATAAGAAGCAACCCAAGTGTCCATCAGTGAATAAATGGATAAACAAAATGTAACATATAGATACAGTGGCATATTATTCAGTTTTAAAAAGGAAGAAAATCCTATCACGTTCTACAACATGGATGAAACTGCAGGATATTATACTAAGTCCAATAAACCATTTACAAAATGACAAATTTTCTGTGACTCCACTTTTATGAGGTACCTAGTGTAGTCAAATGTATAGATGCATAAAGTCAAATGGTGGTTGTGAGGGGCAGCGGGGAGCGGGAGGTCAACACATTGCTGTTTCATGAGAACAAGTTTCCATTTTACAGGATGAAGAGAATCCTGGAGATTGTTTGCACAACAATGTAAATATACTTAAGACCTCTGAACAGTACACTTAAAAATGGTTAAGATGGTAAATGTTATATTATATATATTTTACCACAGTTTTAAAATGTTTTTAATTTAAAAAGTTAAGCAGCTTAAACCACAACGATTTATTTCTCACATCACTACACTTTCATCAAGGCTGAGTTAAGGGCTCCACTCCATGGTCATATTGTTCTCCCTCTGGACCAGCTAATGGAGCAGCTACCTTCTGGAACACCGCTGGTTTCCATGGCTATGGGAAGAGACCAAGGGTGAGTCTTCCCCATCCAAACCTAGTGAACTCAAGGTACCCACAGATGCATGAGGTCAGAGACATGGGGACCACACAGCCAAGAACTAAGGCAAATCAAGAAGTATGTGTAGATAAGGACATGGGCATGGCTCCTGGCATAAGAGTCTGAGTAGACGCAGACTCGGATAAGAAGTTGACTGTGTTTTTTTTTAATTAATCAATTTATTATGTATGTGGCTGCATCAGGTCTTAGTGGCAGCAGGCAGGATCTTTGTTGGGTCACGTGGGGTCTTTCTTTGTGGCGCAGATTCTCTAGTTGTGGCACATGAGATTAGCTGCTCTGCGGCGTGTGGGATCTTAGTTCCCTGACCAGGGATCTAACTCATATCCCCTACACTGCAAGGCGAATGGACCTTAACCACCCGACCAGGAGGGAACCCTCTGAGCACGTTTCTAAAAGAACCACTAGTCTGACCTAAAAATGCCTGTGACTTCCTGCAGCTCTAAATGACCCTTGGTTTCCTCAGCCACGTTTGGGGCAGCAAACAGACTGAGAAAGCTGTTCATCCCGAAGGAGGTCATTGACTACTGTCCTATTCAGATAATATTTACCAAGGAAAGTGATGAGAAAGCAAAGTAGAGCCAACAGCCATGGAGAGCACAGACCAAGGCCTGGGTCAGGGCCAAGTCCTCCCTGCGGGGTGGAGGGCTGGGGGCCTCTCAGAGTGTCTGCCCACCTTCAGTCTGTTTCTGAATCATTGTGGACCCATGACTGCTGTGTATCTTCTCTTTCTCTCTTCCCTAGCTGGAGTGTTTAGCCACTGCATATCGGGGCAGCAGAAGGGGACATAAATAGCTCACTTGCTGGTTCATGGTTTCCAGATCACGAGGAGCCATACTCTAGGTAAATGAAACTGCACTCATTCATTAAAGCAGGAACTGTCCTGAGAGCCTCAACTTGGAACTCAGTACTGAAACTGGATGGAAATTCAGGGCATTAGGGGACTTGAGAGAGGCATGAGCATGCTGTCTGTAAAGGAGGGTGAACTGAGGGGGTTACCACGTGGGTGGATTATAGTCTTTAGTGATGTTCCTCAAGGGTTCTGGTTCTCTCCTGCTCTGGGCACATAGTAAGTGGCACTTCCTGCCCACCTTAGAAAAGACTGAGAGAGACTAATTCAGTTCTTTGCCTTTTGCTTTCTTTTTTTTCCAGTTCAGTTCAGTCCCTCAGTCATGTCCAACTCTTTGCGACCCCATGGACTGCAGCACACCAGCCCTCCCTGTCCATCACCAACTCCCGGACTCCACCCAAACCCGTGTCCATCGAGTTGATGATGCCATCCAACCATCTCATCCTCTGTCGTCCCCTTCTCCTCCTGTCCTCAATCTTTCCCAGCATCAGGGTCTTTTCCAATGAGTCAGCTCTTTGCATCAGGTGGCCAAAGTATTGGAGTTTCAGCTTCAGCATCAGTCCTTCCAATGAACATCCAGGACTGATCTCCTTTAGAATGGACTGGTTGGATCTCCTTGCAGTCCAAGGGACTCTCAAGAGTCTTCTCCACCACCACAGTTCAAGAGCATCAATTTTTCGGCACTCAGCTTTCTTTATAGTCCAACTCTCACATCCATACATGACTACTGGAAAAACCATAGCTTTGATTAGGCGGACCTTTGTTGGCAAAGCAAAGTCTCTGCTTTTTAATATTCTGTCTATGTTGATCATAACTTTTCTTCCAAGGAGCAAGCATCTTTTAATTTCATGGCTGCAATCACCATCTGCAGTGATTTTGGAACCCAAGAAAATGGTCTGTCACTGTTTCCACTGTTTCCCCATCTATTTGCTGTGAAGTGATGGGACCAGATGCCATGATCTTAGTTTTCTGAATGTTGAGCTTTAAGACAACTTTTTCACTCTCCTCTTTCACTTTGATCAAGAGGCTCTTTAGTTCTTCTTCACTTTCTGCCATAAGGGTGGTATCATCTGCATATCTGAGATTACAGATGTTTCTCTCAGCAATCTTGATTCCAGCTTGTGCTTCATCCAGCCCAGCATTTCTCATGATGTACTCTTCATATAAGTTAAATAAGCAGGGTAACAATATACAGCGTTGACGTACTCCTTTCCCGATTTAGAACCATTCTGTTGTTCCCTGTCTAGTTCTAACTGTTGCTTCTTGACCTGCATACAGACTTCTCAGGAGACAGGTCGGGTCTGGTATTCCCATGTCTTAAATAATTTTCCACTGTTTGTTGTGATCCACACAGTCAAAGACTTTGGCATAGTCAATAAAGCAGAAGTAGATGTTTTTCTTTTTAAAAAATATTTATTCATTTATCTGGCTGCACTGGGTCCTAGTTGCAGCACATGGAATCTTTAGTGGGGCCTTTTGAGATCCAGTTCCCTGACCAGGGATCAAACCCTTGCCCCTTGCTTCGGGAGCATGGAGTCTCAGCCACTGGACCATCAGGGAGTCTCAGCCACTGGACAGCCCCGCCTTTTGTTTTCATTGGCACACATGGACACCAAGAAAGTTGTCTGTGGATCAGCATTTTAGCAACTACAAATACAGTTTTCAATTAAATGCTCAAATAAAGAGGAAGAGGCAAACAGAAAGAGATTATTAATATAGGTTTGTAATAGACAAAAGAAGATATTAAGAGAACAGGGGCTAGAATTGGCACCAAATAAAAGCAGGGCCAATTTGGCCCCCATGGTTGGTGACAGACTGAAGGCTGGTGGCTAAGATGCTTTGGTCAATTTATCTGCTCAGTAGTGCTGACTCCAGCCCATCACTGACTCTCCTGCAACTTATAGAGCAAATTATAGAGCAATCACCGCAACAGCTAAGTGTGTTCTTGGGCATGACATTAAGGCTAAGACTTTCTGTTTTCCATAACACATGTCTGAGGCCATTTACTTGCTCATTCCCACCTAGCAAGGAATCCCACACCTGGTAGCCTTTTCTGGAGGAAAAGTTCTGTTAGAAAAGTCCATTGGCTAGCACTCAGATTTCATGGATTATTTCAATCCAAACCTGTGACAAAATCCTTTTATAGGACTTTGTAGGAAATCATTTTAAAGCCATTCTCATGGGATGGGAAAGGAGGAAGAGGGAATTACGATAACTTAAGGCAGTGGTGGTGCTCCACAGTCACCAGGGACCCCAAGGGAATTAAACGAGGGAGATGAATCAGCCAAGCCACTACTTTGACCTAGAAAGATGACAACACTCTCTTCAAGGCCACCCTGCCTCCCTCCCTTGGGCAGGTGCCCTGGTTGCTGCCATGGAATTCGGAGAGAAAAGGTCTTTGTAATCAGAGGCAAAGACCTTAGCAGAGCCCAGAATGAGGCAGCTGACCTTCTGGATAGACCCACTTCTTCCTTTCCAGTTAAATGCTTCAGCTCAGACGGTAAGACTGACATGCTTCTTGAGAAACAAGAAGTGCCTGGCTTTTCATCTCTCAGTTTCTCCAGTCACACTCTAATGAGTCTGCCTCCTCTTCATCTCTGAGTCTCTCTGTCCGCACAACACCTGCCTCTCAGTCGGCCACTCCTGTGTACTTTCAGAAGCTGATCTCATTCCACATGCGATGTTGCCCCTGAGCAGTACTCAGGAGCTGTGTGGCAGCAAACAAATGAATGCAAGACACCTCAAGGTGCTGGGGACCCGGCTGCCGTGGTAGCAGTGCTGACTCTGTGGCCCACGCATACACCCTGCAGGCCAGGGTTCAGGGCCTAATGTGGGGCAGCAGATGTGGCTGGCCCCTCGATGCCACACTGGGGGGTGCTGGCTTTTCATGGAGCTTCTGTTGATGAGCATTTTGTGCAGTATAAAGCTTCATGGCGCAGCACTACTCTGACACCTGCGAGTCACAGGAAAAGCAGCTGCTGAAAGAGATTTCTGAGTCCAAGAAAGACTGATGCATTTTCTATTGTCCTTCATCTGCTCTCATTCCTAGTAACCTGATAAGGTATCACCTACAGACAATTTCTCAAAACAGAAGTCTTCCTCTGATAATCTCACTTACGCTAGAATGTCCAAGGAAGCAGGAGGATTTCGCTGAAGGTGGGGAATAAGCTCTGCCCACTACAGTGTGATCGCTGCAGAGTGACTTTACTAGTGTGCTAGGGCTGCCTTGACAGAGGACCGCTAACTGGATGGCTGAAAACAAAAGAAACTTATCCTCTCACTGTTCTGGAGGCTGAAAGTCCCAAATCAAGGTGCTGGTGAGGTCATACTCGGTCTCGGAAGTCTCTGGGGGAGCATCCTTCCCGTCTCTTCTAGCTTTTGTTGGTTGCCAGCAACCCCCGGATTTCCTTGGCTTGCGGACATGGCAGTCTCTGCCTCTGTCTCCACAGGGACATCTTCCCTCTGCATCCATGTCATCACAAGGCATTCTCCCTGTGTGTCCGTGTCCATATTTCCCTCTTCTGATAAGGACACCAGTTATTGAATTAGAGCCCATCCGAATCCACTATGACCTCACTGTGGCTTAATTGATTACATCTACAAAGACCCTATTTCTAAATAAGGTAACATTCCCAGGTTCTGGGTGAATGTGAATTTGGGGGTGCTACTTAGTTAACCCAGGATATCGACTTAACACAAGAATGGAAATCTTTCTGTCTGGGAGTTAGGGGTAACGTCCCAGGGTGGCCGGTTAGTCCCCTCTCTCAAGCATACCTTTATCTTAGCTTCTGGTCTGCAACCAGGTAGTAATAATAGTTGAGCACCTACTCTGGGCCAGGCCTTATATACTTTTATATGCTGCTTACATGACTGCAAAAATCCCAAGAGCTCACACTCTCATCATCTTCATTTGACTGAGAAGGATGCTAAAGGCACTGAGAAGTTACGTGGATTGCAGGTGGACCCCCACAGCTGCACCAGACCATCTCTGCCAGTATCTGTAATAGGGACACTCTAGGCTCTCAGGGCTAGAACAGATGAATCAGAACATTTAGGTCTGGACAGGGTTTGCTCTTGTCTGTTTATTATGCTTTTTGTAGTTCTAGGAAATACACAACTATCATGCATGGAGAAATCAACATCCATATAGAAATACTATATCAACACTATACCAGCACCCAAGAATCATCTTGGTTAATTCACTTTTCAAGTATTTTTTTAAATAAAATATTTTTTATTTTATTTAAATAAAAATAAATAAATAATTAATTTTATTTAAATAAAAAATAATAAAATATTTGAAAAGTGAATTAACCAAGATGATTCAAACAACCATCTTGCAATGAGAAAACAAAAACTACTTATGAGAAATAGTACAAATCTCTTTAAATTGGTCACAGCTAATTTAAACCAAGTCCCAGGGTTAGATACCTTAGGGCTATCTAAGCCCTAAGGGAAGTGGCTTCTCCCCACTAGTGATGGGCACCATGTCAGGAAGGCAGTAAATGGCCTTTCTCCTTGATTGTGAGCACAGCCCATTTTCACGTTCAGGAGCACCCCCTGGGGCCCAGATCACAACCTTCCTAACTGAGCATTTGAGATGCCTCTTCCATGGGCTGTCTGCGTCCCACCTGAGCCCTGGGTATGTGCTCGGGCTGTCTCTGGAGAGGCTAACCTACCCGACATTGTAGAGGAACCGCACTCCCCACCGCCACTTCTCTCACCACCAGGTAAGCTATAGCTTCCACCATACCCTAGTGTCTGTTCTCAGCACGGTGGCCCTGGGGCTGCCCAAACCACTTAGTCATTTGTTCCACAATATTTAGTGAGGGCCGGCTGGGTAGGGGAGGCATGAAGTTGCCATGGTGACAAGATGGCCAAGTTACTCTCCGTGTAGCTTATGTTTCAGCAGAGAGACAGACATTAAGCAAAGCCATGAGCTCATTTCAGAGAGTGAGGAGGACTGAGAAGATAATGCGGCAGGGGGATGTGACGGGCAGTGGCTTCTGGCCGAGCTTCAGGAGTCTGGGGGAACTCAAGGGAAGCCTCTTTAAGGAGATGGTGTTTGAACTGAGAACTAAATCAGGAGAAAGGTAAGCTTCGTCAGGCTGAGGTAGGCTGAAGAAACAGGAGATTGAATCCACCCATCCTCTCAGCCAAATTAGACCCTGGGGTCTGGCAGATCCCACTGAGAAAGCCAACTTCTGCTGCTGGTATTCAGTATCCTGATATAGTTTTCAGTCAGTGCTGTTGTAGCAGTGTTGTTTAATAGGACTAATGTAAATTCAATATAACTATTTACAAGTATCTTGCTTTGATTGTAAACAGATTTGTGCAAATAATTGGATGTAATTTTGTTAACTATTTAGTGTCGGGAGGCAATGCACACCATCAAGGCAGTGGAATTATTCCCCTGAGGAAAACCTTCTACTTCAGTTAAGTAATGGGAAATAGGGAGGAAATTATTTTCTTTAAATCAAAGATCAATTTTGTCACTGTTACAGTGAACCCAGATTATACCCGAATTAAGGCTCCCTGAACCAGGGAAAAGTCTGGATTCCAGGCAGTGACTGGGGTAGAATTCCCAGAGCTTGGGTTCCTGTGGGGTGTTGTTTATCCCATATCAGGGTAGGGTGATGAGCCACAACAGTTCTCCTTTTCTGCCCCCTCTGCTATAAAAGGCTGGCTAATGTGTAGAGTCTTTGAGCATCCATATGGGGACATCAGGTTGATGGCAGATACAAAGGTTGGCTCTCCCAACATCCATGCCAATCACTTCTAGGTTCCTCCTGTGCTACACAGAGTCTAGAAAGCTAAATTACATTTCTTGGTGTCCTTTGCAGCAAGGGTGCTGGAACATAATGCGGTTCTGGTTCTATCTGGAGGATCACTTGGAGTCCCTGAGTTGGAAGTGAGCTACGCGAGGCAGCGGCAAGGGGAGCGATTTGGCAAGCACACTGGCAGATGAACCTGGTTCTTCTGGGGCTGCTCTTGCAGTTGCAGGCATCCAGTTCCCAGTTTCACTAGTGCCAAAGAATGGGAAGCAGCGACCATGTGTCTTTTTTAGAACCATACTAAGACAGTGGTTTTCAAACTTCACTGTACATCAGAACCACCTAGAAAACTTGTTAAAAGATTGATTGTTGGCCCTCGTTCCCAGAGTTTCTTCAGTGGTTCTTGGAGGAGGTCTGAGAATTTTCATTTCTACCAAATGTCCAGGTGATGTTGATGCCACTGGTCTGGGAGCACACTTTGAGAAGCACTCTTTTAAGAGCTGACTCCTCATTTCTCCTGGATATATTGGGCCTGTGTACAGTTTCCAGGCCTGTGTGGACTTCCAGGAGATTCAGTGAATCATTAACACCCTTTGGTAAACCCCTTTCTGCGTAATCCAGCTTCAGTAGACTCTGTTGCCTGTAACTAAGAACCCGGATCTATATAAGGTCCTTCGTCTTACCAACCAATGTTCTAAACATGCTTATTATTTTCTGCAGATGTTTCCCTCTCCTCAGCTGGGATCTCCATGTCAATTCTCTATCCCTGGCTCTATTTCTTATAGAAGTCACATGACTCATGCTGACACAAACCCAGTCCTACCAGATGTCCTTCTGTTTCACAATCATATCTGAATAACTCCCCCTTGCTCTACAGTGTCCCCCATCTTCCACCTTCTCCAAAACTAATCAAACCAAGAAAGTTCAGTGAAGAACAGGGTTAGGGTCTATTGCCTAAAGGCAAAAATGTCTTGAATTTAGCACTGAAGTAGCCCCAGAGAAGAAAAGTAATATTATAAGGAAGTCTTTTTATGTGCCAGAGGGAAAAAAAGCCAGATGCCAGCTGTCTACCTCATACTAATTTCTTTTTACTATTTGAACTTCTTTTTTTCATAAAGCATCTTAATGTTAAATTTAAAATTAAAAAAAAAAACAAGCTAAAAGAGCCGTCTCTGAAGAGTATAAGAGTGGATATGATTGATAAAATGGCATCTTGCTAGACACATCTATTTAAAAATTGGTTAAAAGATATTATTTACCCAATGAACCATAAGGGCTCAGGGGGGAAAAAAATCTAAACACAATAATAGTCCCTCAGGTAAATGCCCCTTCAGACAGTTTTTAAAATGTGTATCATTTATTTGATAAAGCATAGCAGCCTATCCAGAGAGGAGTTATGGTCTGCTGCATAAATAGGCATTTGGACAGCTTTAAAAATGCATACTCTTTACACCCAAATGCCGAGCAAAAATCCCAAAGGAAAGTGGTTATTATGAGCAAAGAGCAACCACTTTTCAAAACCAAGAGGTGATCCAGCCAAATGGTATATTTTACACATTTCTTCTCTAAGAGCTACATAAACATCTACTTATTTACTTACTTAAATGATCATTAGTCACTTCTGAGCCTGAATGGAGAGACTTCCCAGTAGGAGTGAATGGACCCTCCCAGAGCTTAGACTGGCTCAGTGTGATTACATTGTGTGCTCACCAGAATCACCCCGGAGCCTGTTCAGGCTCCATCCTAGAGAGGGTGATTCTAAACACTCCCCAGGTAAAGGGTTAGAGGGAGAGATAACTAGGGAGTGTGGGATGGACATGTACACGCTTCTATATCTAAAATGAATAACCAACAAAGACCTACTGTATAGCACAGGGAACTCCGCTCAATGTTATGTAACAACCTACATGGGAAAAAAGTTTTAAAAAGGATAAAAATATATGTATAAATGAATTTTCTAATGACAAAAAGAAGTAAACACTCCCCAGGTGATCCTGATGTACATTAGGGTTGAGAACCTCTGGGCTGAATAAAGAATCTGAAGCCTAGAGAGGCCAAGTGACTTGCCCAAGATTACACAGTAAGCCTAGGGGAGAACCCAGGTAGCTGGATCCTAGGTTTCATTCTTATTACTACTCCACATTTTCTCTTTTCCTTTCAGTTGCCTTTTTTGTTTACTTCTAATATGATTTCATGCTTTATTCCATTATATCTACTTTTAAACTATATAAATAGTATGAAGTAGTCATACAGTTATGTTAGTAAACATTTGGAAAACACAATGGGGAAAAATATATTTCCAAGCCCCAAATACCAGTTCAATTAGTACTTGTTCACTAATTCTACTAGATTCCCTTAGATCCTGTTTTTTTTCTCTATATATTTTTCCTATTTATAAATGAGTTTATATATTTAAAAAATTTGCACTGTAAATAGTCTATGATAAAGTCTCTGTTGGTTTTATACTAATTTTAAAAGTAATAGATGTTCAGAGGAGCCCGACTGTGCTGCAGTCCATGGGGTTGCAAAGAGTCCGAGGAGACTTAGTAACTGAACAACTAGATGCACACTGAAGATTTCAAAGAATAGAAATGTGCAAAGGATAGAAAATGGAAGGCCCTACACCCTCCCCATCTCAGTTTCTAGAGGAAATCTTTTTTCCTTCTATACATATTCTGAAATGGAATTGTATGCTGGGTGCAGTTCTGTAATTTGTTCTTTTTCTTTTGTTTCTTAGCAGAAGGCTTTGGGCATCTTTCCATGTTAGTACATGGAAAGTACAGTTCGTATCTGTTCATACAACTCCACTGAACAGATATTCCATAACTCAGTTAACCAATGTTATGGAACATTTAAAAGCCTATTTTACATATATATGTGTGTGTGTGTGTGTGTGTAAAACACAAAACTAAGCAAATGAATGTCTGGCTTCCTTGCCCAGGCTGCCCCTCCGGGGGCACCTCCCAATGCCAGCGTCCCAGTACACACACTGTTCTTAGGAGATACAGGGCTGGGGAGGCATCCTGTCATTGACTCCCAACCCGTGGTAAAAACAGCAACCCACAGGAGTGATACTGATAATCCGCTTCATATCCAAGGCAACTCGGGGAACAGGGAGGCAAGCCCCAGGATGCGCCTGATCTAAATGTGCTTTCACAAATCTCAGAGGTGCAGTTATTCAAGGACTTTAGGGCGCCTGCGCAGACTAACCTTTCTCCCGTCCCTCCGCCTGCTGGCAGTTTGGGCGCAGGAGGCAAAATGTAAATAGAATCATTCAACTACAGTCACACAGGTGTTTGGGGTTTTGTTCTTAAACATCAAGGAAGGAAGAAAATAAAAATTCGTTGCCGAATGAGTCATTTTTACAGAAAGCAATACGCCTAGGCAACCTATCTTAATATTAGTAAAATGATCAGATTTGTTGTTGGTTAGTCGCTAAGTCGTTTCTGACTCTTTTGCGACCCCGCAGATCAGATTTCTAGAGAAATACTGACAGTCCAGACCCTGGAGGCAAAACAGTGGGGCTGGAGTCCTGGATCTATTCTTACTACCTCTCAGTGGCTGCTCTGTCATCTTTTACACGCAAGTAAAGCCTGTACCTCCTTAGTGGGCTCTTGTGAAGAGGAAGTGAATGTGTTGGTTTAATTTAGAAAAGGACCCAGAACATTTTATGAATGTTGGCTATTATCGTTTCTAACAGCAAAGATTGATGGGAAACTGGTTAAATAAATGGAATACTCTGTAGCCATGAAAAATCCACCAGGAGAAAATGTACACAACATAATGTTAATGGAAAAAGACAGAATAAAGAACAATTTTTTATAAAGTATGATACTGACTATATAAAAGATACTGACAAAAAAAAGATTAGGTATGTCAGGACTGTAGGATTATGATTGTTTTAATATTTTCACATTAATGCTTTATGATCAGGAATAGCTTTTACTATGAAGCATCTTGGAATATAAACATATATATAGAGAGAATTTATTAGTATGGTTTGAAATATATATTAGTATATTATGTATTAGTATAAATATTAGTATTATAATATTAGCATTATAATATATATTAGTATAAGTTAGTTTTACATATTAGTATATATTATAATATTATATATTATAATGTATAAAAGTACATTAAATATGTACCTATTTCAAACCATACTAGTCAAGCGGGAAGGCTAAGGGTTGTCTGCTCTCTGGGTCTGTTCAGTGTAGCCCCTCCCCCACCAGTGCTGGGCTTAGTCTCTCACTTCACTGCTCTCTGCCTTACATGGCTTCCTCTTAAGATAGGATTCTATGGATGTATTTAAGCTCAACTCTAACAAACTGTTACTGCCTAAAGTGTTAAACTTCCCACAAGAATATATGTTTTACTAGGGAACAAAGACAAGGTATAAGATCCCTAACAGTGGCATTTTAGGCCACATCAAGACAATGGAGGAAGCTATTGAATTAACAGGAAGGAAACGGTTTCCTGATGCCCCTGAAATCAAATCCCATTGATTTATTAGGCTGGCTCAGCTCAAAACCATAGATAGTTCAAAGGGAAAAATCCTTATCTTCTGAGAGGTGCAGACCTTGGTGAAATGAGCAGAAACAGATAAACCAGGTTGGAGGCAGTGTAAAAGAGGGCTGCAGAAAGGGCTAATTCACCCTGGGGAGAATTTTACCATTTAAAATACAATACAGGTCTTTAGTGAGACTTCAGGATGGCAGGAAGGAGTCTCAGGGGATTGTTCCTTTGTAGCGGCAGGAAAAACACCAGTGACCTCCAAGGATGAGACATGCTTGACTTTCTGCCCACTAAGGGTAGAAGGAGGGAAAAATGAATGCCCTTCGCAAGTTCAAAGGGCACTATACTGGGGAAAAGAAATGATTAGAATTTACATTGTCTGCGCCCAGGTTTGTAACAAAGAAATTGCTTCATAATTTAAAAATTATTCATTCCCGCCTATGCTGTGGCCTCATCCCAGGAAGTAGCAAGTCAACTGTATCCAATGAGGGATTAAAGATAATAAATAAAAGAATAGCAATTAATTGTGCATCATGATTTAAGAGACTGGGCTGCCTGGGTCATGCTTGAGTGGCTTATCAAATTTAGCTCTATTATGACTGTCTTGTATTTCAATTGATGTTTGTGCTCATATCCGTAGGCACTTGTACCAGGAGGCTTTTCAGATATAAAAGAATTTAAATGTATAGATTGTTAAAGGATTCTATCATTCTTACAGCATGAGGCAAAAGTGTTGAAAATGGCAGTTTAATGAGTCATGCAAAGTGGCTCAGTATTCAGTCACTGATTCAATTATTTTTCCCCCTCCAAAGGCCATTCGAGGCAAAGTAATATGGTTATTTTCTAAATGCCATGATTCTGACTTGCCTTTTTGTAATTCTTGATAATTTCCTGCTTGAAGCAAAGACATTCTAAGGACCAAAACCTGAGGCCAAATTCTAGTAACCAGAACCATTTCAGAGCCAAACAACAAAACAAAACCCAAGGTGAGGCAACGGATCTGGGGACTTTAGATGCAGGGCTCTCAGTGAATCCACCACTTTCTGAACTATAACCAGAGCAGGAGGTGGCAGGGGTGCAGGAAGCATTGGCTGAAATACAGGAGATATTCCATCTTTTCTGGCCGCATCAGCGTCCTTGGCCGGAGACCTCTGAAGTTTCCTCCAACAGCCCCAACAGGCAATGGCTTTGCTGCTTGAATGACAAATCTAATTTTAACAGTGCTCTAATTCTTTCATTTGCTGCCCTCTGTGTTCTCATCTCTGGGCCATAATTTTACCTGGCAGCTCAGGTAAATAGTCTTTAATAGGACAAAGGCTTAGAAAGGTTATACTGTACTTGATTTTGTGCTGGGACTTTGTACTTTCATGTTGAGTCCTCAGGAGAGATTTTGTCGTATAAGCCAAGCATCAGTCTGCCCTGGAGGTCACCTCCTTGCAGTGGCTGTGAAGGGAAAACTGGTTCAGCTGGCTCCTTTGAGTCGTACCTTTCTCTGTCCAGATACGAGAGACCCAGAGGGAGACAAACGTCCTGGTTGCTGTGCACCTCTTGTCTCCCTCTGTAATGTCACTGCACAGGGTGATACAGTGACAGGCTGGGGACAGCTAAAGGAAATGACAACTTGGAGAGAAGGATTTAAAATTGAACAGGGGGAATTCCCTAGCTGTTCAGTGTTTAACACTCTATGCTTCCACTGCAAGGGCATGGGTTCTATCCCTGGTCGGGGAAAAGATCCATGTGGCCTTTGGCACAGTCAAAGAAATAGAATAGAACAGAAATATGAATTTTCCCATTAAAGAAAGGAAAAACTCTTGAGAAAGAAAAGGAACAAAAATTCAAAATCATTATCATGCATTGTATGAGAACATGAAAAACTATCAAATACAAAGAATTAACCAGAAGTTTTAGAAAAGGCAGAGGAACCAGAGATCAAATTGCCAACATCTGCTGGATCATGGAAAAAGCAAAAGAGTTCCAGAAAAACATCTATTTCTGCTTTATTGACTATGCCAAAGCCTTTGACTGTGTGGATCACAATAAACTGTGGAAAATTCTGAAAGAGATGGGAATACCAGACCACCTGATGTGCCTCTTGAGAAATCTGAATGCAGGTCAGGAAGCAACAGTTAGAACTGGACATGGAACAACAGACTGGTTCCAAATAGGAAAAGGAGTACGTCAAGGCTGTATATTGTCACCCTGCTTATTTAACTTCTATGCAGAGTACATCATGAGAAATACTGAGCTGGAGGAAGCACCAGCTGGAATCAAGATTGCCGGGAGAAATATCAATAACCTCAGATATGCAGATGACACTACCCTTATGACAGAAAGTGAAGAGGAGCTAAAAAGTCTCTTGATGAAAGTAAAAGAGGAGAGTGAAAAAGTTGGCTTAAAGCTCAACATTCAGAAAACGAAGATCATGGCATCTGGTCCCATCACTTCATGGGAAATAGATGGGGAAACAGTGGAAACAGTGTCAGACTTTATTTGGGGGGCTCCAAAATCACTGTAGATGGTGATTGCAGCCATGAAATTAAAAGACGCTTACTCTTTTGAAGGAAAGTTATGACCAACCTAGACAGCATATTCAAAAGCAGAGACATTACTTTGCCAACAAAAGTCCATCTAGTCAAGGCTATGGTTTTTCCAGTGGTCATGTATGGATGTGAGAGTTGGACTGTGAAGAAAGCTGAGCGCTGAAGAATTGATGCTTTTGAACTGTGGTGTTGGAGAAGACTCTTGAGAGTCCCTTGGACTGCAAGGAGATCCAACCAGTCCCTCCTAAAGGAGATCAGTCCTGGATGTTCATTGGAAGGACTGATGCTAAAGCTGAAACTCCAATACTTTGGCCACTTTATGCGAAGAGTTGACTCATTGGAAAAGACTGATGCTGGGAGAGATTGGGGGCAAAAGCAGAAGGGGACGACAGACAATGAGATGGCTGGATGGCATTACTGACTCGATGGATGTGAGTCTGAGTGAACTCCAGGAGTTGGTGATGGACAGGGAGGCCTGGCGTGCTGCAATTCATGGGGTCGCAAAGAGTCAGACACGACTGAGCGACTGAACTAAACTGAATAGAACCAGAAGTTTAAATTCAGTCCCTAGCTTCATCCAACAGCATTAGATAGGGTGGCATGACTTGTCTATAA
Source organism: Oryx dammah (assembly GCF_014754425.2). Taxonomy (NCBI): domain Eukaryota; kingdom Metazoa; phylum Chordata; class Mammalia; order Artiodactyla; family Bovidae; genus Oryx; species Oryx dammah. The sequence continues at coordinate 43,072,819 of NW_024070185.1, read as the reverse complement.
AACAGCATGGTTGGGTCATGCCAGACCATTTGAGGTCTCAGAGACCCCTCAGGCTTTAATAGTTGGATTTTAGGAAATTTTTGTAATTTTTTTGTTTGGCAATTCATAACTCTCAGATCAGTAGCCACAAATTAGTTTCATATTAATATCATGTATTTGTGGGCTTAGGAAGAGTTCTTATACATTTTCCAAAGGCACAATTACATTATTTTTGGACTCTCTAACTCATTAGATAAGCAGCAAGCATGGGTATTTGTATTAGTTTGTTGAGCAGTATACAAAGTACCACAAAGTGTGTGGCTTAAATAGCAGAAATGTATTGTCTCATCATTCTGGAGGCTGGAAGTCCAGGATCAAGAGAGGTCACACTGAGGCAGGCTCAGTTCCTTCTGAGGGCTGTGAGAGAAGGTCTGTCCCCTGCCTCTCACTCACCTTCTGGTGGTATTCTAGAGCTCCTTGCTTTTCTCTGGTGTATAGAAGCATCACCTGGTCTCTGCCTTCATCCTCATATAGCCTTCTCCCTGTGTGCATCTGTATCCAAATTTCCCCCTCTGACAAGGACACCAGTCATATTGACCTCATCTTAATAAATTACACCTGCAATGACCCCACTACCAAAGAAGGTCACATTTAGAGGGTTAGGAATTCAACACATGAATTCTTGAGGGACGCACTCAACTTTAGAGCTGATACCTATGCTTTATTTTGAGAAAAAGTGGCTGGGTGGCGTATTGAAATCTACCATTATGAATCTGGCCTTTGTTCAACACCAGGCTGAAAAATAATGTTAGATTTGTTTTTTAAAAAAAAAGAAAAGAAAGAAAAACTCTAAATTCTAACTAGCTGAGTGACCTTGGGTGAGTCCTTTAATCTCTTTGGATTCTGCTTCCTTATCTATGAAAATGAGGACTTTGGGATAAGTTCTAAAGTCTTTTCCAGTGTTAGAAATCCAAGCACAAACAGCACAGAGGAGAATTTATAAGTTGTATTAAAAGTAAACTGCAAAATATAGTTTTACCATTGGCTTATGGTCAGATAATAAAGGCATCTCCAAAACATTTAAAATAGGTGCTATGCAGCTATGAAGACAAGTAGACTGGCTTCTGCAGGTGCTGGATGCACACAGTTATTCAGTAACTAATTGTGCAAAGAATTCTGGCTCCCATGATGGACACACTTGTTTCCTTGGGCCCTTTGGCATAGCTACCATGTCAGCCAAGCAGCCTCAGCATGACCATGATCAGGAATAACAACTAAATCAAAGCTAATAATAAATGCACAAGTCACTTCTGAAGATGCAGTCAGCTTTCTGAGAGGGTGCAAATAATTATTTGTTATTAGCCGTTGAGCTGCTAAGTCGTGTCTGACTCTTTTGTGACTTCAGGGACTGCATCCCGCCAGGCTCCTCTGTCCATGGGATTTCCCAGGCAACAATACTGGAGTGGGTTGACGTTTCCTTCTCCAGGAGATCTTCTGAGTCAAGGATTGAACCCACGTTTCCTGCGTTGGCAGGTGAGTTCTTTACCACTGAGCCACCAGAGAAGCCCCAGATATTAATATTTAGTTACATGATTGCTAAAAATCAACTTCTTACAGGTCACAAAGTAAGCTCTCCAATAAAACTGTTCCCTAAAACAATCATGTTCATAGGACCATGAACATAGCGGCATCTGTCGCAGCATTATTTTTAATCGTCCAGCTAAGCATGGGCAGACCAGAGAAACCACTATTCTCTCTTCTATTTTTAAGCAAAGCACTGCCAGATTTCCTTGCTTTCCAATGCTGAGTACAGATCAAAGCTCACTAGTTTCAGAATGTTATTCTTCCTGCTCCTGTGACAATAGTGTTTCTGATCTTAGCCTTTTTTTGAATAAATATAACCTCAGATGGGGAGAGATTGAGAGGCTAGATTACAGTGAATGTCTTGTTTTGCTCCCTCATCACTCATCTTGGTCTTAAAATGTCAGAACTGTCTAAATTCACTTCTCCTTTACCTCATTAAAATGTAAACACTCTGTCTGCAAATGAACTTCCTTAGGAGAAGCAAGAAAGTCTAGCTCAACTAATTTGAAACAATAGCTGGAGCCGATAACAGTCAGCTTATTTAAAAGAAAATAATTTTGCATGAAGTACATATTGCCACCTTGGGTATATTTGTTAAGAGGATATCCCTTTCATAGGGAAAATAGTGCAGTAAATTATTAAAGACCAACTTGATGGAATTTTAGTATTGGTTTTAAATTATGGTTTTGAAGTCTATGCAATGACATGAGGCAAAGTATGTTAATAATGTCACAGGGAAAAATCAGGATGACAAAGGTATTCTTAAAAATGTATGTACAATGATTAACAGAATGAAATCTCGCGTGCTTACCCAGGCCAGCATGATCTGACTGCCAGCTCAGCTCTCTGACCACATTCCTCTTTCAGCCCTGGTCCTGTGCTGTGCTGCAGTAACCCAGGACCTGTTCTGGGTCCTCATACATCAGTGTTTCTGTACCACAGGGCCTTTGCACATGCTCTTTGCCTAGAATGCTCCTTTCCATTTCTTTACATGCTAGGTCCTTCCTAGTAATTCAAGTCATGGCTCACCATCACCTTCTTGTGAGGCTCTTCCTGAGCACTTGATCTAATGAAGACAGCTCATATTTCCTTACCATCCTATTCCATTCTCTCCATAGTACAGGTGATGGACTGAGATTATCCTTCTTTCTCTTAATCACTAATTATTTTTCTTTTTACTCCATGATGTCAGGAGCTTAGCTTATTGTTTACAATTAGATCCCTAGATTTCCAGAAGAGAAATTGGTCTGTTAATGTCTGTTCTATGAATGAATGAAAATATGCATAAGAAAAAGTAATGTAATATATCAAACTGCCAGCACTTTCAAAAAAACTACTGAGGTTAAGGGTGATTTTTTTCCCCTTTTATTCTTACATTTTTAATGTTTTCTCTAATATTATTCTATTTTATGATGAAAAAGAAATTATTTACCTTCCAAATTGCCCACATGAATGTAGAAAAGACATTGTATACTCCAAAGGATGATAAATGCGTAATTTGTTCCCTTAGTAAACCAACTCCATAGAGCCACAAAAAAATAAGAACATTGCATTTCCTTTCAGAAAATTTAGATCTAACTCACAGAGAAACTGATCCCATTAACTCATTCAAAAGCATTCTATTTTTTATCTTTCTTCTAGAAAACTGTATAATCAAAATTGTGTTTAGAAAGTTGACCTCAACATAAACCAACCTTTCTGTATATGCTATAGGCTCATACTTGCATTCAGCTTTCTTGAAAGTTCTTAGTTATATTAATTATAAGTAGCTTGTCTTAATTTTTAAAAAACTGACCTCACTAAGTAAAGATCATTTAAAACTTCTAATAACTATGGTGAAATGAAAGTTTAAAAAAAGTAAAAGTGTTAGTTGCTTAGTCATGTCCGACTCTTTGCGACCCTATGGACTATATAGGCTGCCAGGCTCCTCTGTGCATGGAATTTTCCAGGTAAGAATAATGGAGGGGGTAGCCATTCCCTTCTTCAGGGGCTTTTCCTCACCCAGGGATCCAATCCAGGTCTCCTGCATTGCTGGTGGATTCTTAACCATCTGAGCCACTTATCACCTGGTAGGCTACAGTCCATGGGATCACAGAGTCCAATATGACTGAACCACTAACATGGTGAAATGGCAATATATATTTGGTAAAATGGATGGTAGATGCACATAAACTGTCTGGAAACCATGAATTTTGACCAGAAAATTTTGAGGGAGAGGGGATTAAAAAATATATATATTTGAAATGTTCAGTAGGTCTTCCAATAAGGATTTTCCTGTTTCTGTAGTTGAGTAAGGTGCTGGGGGGCGGGGGCAGGAACAAGGGCAAGGAGAAGCGGAGGGGAGATACAAGGAGAGAAAAAGAACCCCCAGATCTCATAGACAATGAGAAATGGAAGTTCTCCCAGTGAATGGCCCATTTACGCCACCTACTGGATTCTTGGTGCACTGCTTAGTCATGCCCTGATTTCAAAGTCAGTTGATTCTTCTTGTCCTCTGACCACCTGCAGCTGCTGCTGCTAAGTCGCTTCAGTGGTGTCCGACTCTGTGCGACCCCCATAGACGGCAGCCCATCAGGCTCCACCGTCTCTGGGATTCTCCAGGCAAGAACACTGGAGCGGGTTGCCATTTCCTTCTCCAATGCATGAAAGTGAAAAGTGAAAATGAAGTCGCTCAGTCGTGTCCGACTCCCAGCGACCACCTAGGAATCCTTTAATCTTTTAAGTCCTCTATTTGATTTCCTTCCTTCTATAAAGCCCGGAGACTGTCAAGTGACGCTCACTGGACCTGAGTTCTGGCTATATTAGTGAAAAGGGCTTTCTGAAAATGGATTGCTCTGCAAGAACTTTGCTCAAGGCTCCTCCTCTGCAAAGCCAGGTGTAGCCCCTCCTGCTGGCAGACAGCTCGCCTTGCCTTGTATTGTGAGGGAGGTGTGTCTGTCTCCTAGTGTGTGGTCCTTGGGACCACACTGCTTCCTCCCACCTGGAGTGTGATAAGCATGGTGCTAACTGAGGCAGAGTTTGTTCAAGAATACGCTCATTTCATCCTCATTACCACCCTGTGGGTGGATACTGTTATCTGTACTTTATTAAGGAGAAAACTAAGGCACAGAGAGGTTAAGTAACTTGTCCACCCAGGGAAGAAGTGGCAGGCTTACTCCATGGCCTGTGCCCGTCTTTGCTATCCTGTCAGCCACTCTGTGGACACCGAGGCGTCTTTCTGTTTCATTTGTGAAACTGGCCCTGTGCTGACCTGTCACAGAGGGCCGCTGTGCTGGGGTCAGCACTGCCCTCCAGGGCCCCTCCTCTCTTCCCCACTCCACTCTGTGCCTGGATTTCTGGCCTCTGTGGACTTTCCTCTGTGTCTCTTCAGCGATGACATTGCCCCAAACCACTTTCCCTAAACTCCCTCAGCAAAATAATGCTGCTCCATTTCTAGATTCTTCCTTTTGTTTTCTTCATAACATGACTTCCTGAAATTATCTCATGCATATGGTTTGGTTTCAGTTTTTTTTATGCAGTTCTTTTTAAAATGAAGACTCACCTTGAGGGGTTGTGGTGAGGCCTTATTTTTGTTTTTATGCATTGATCTCTTTACTTGGCTGTGCCAGGTCTTAGTTGCGGCACCAGGATCTTTGATCTTTGTTGCGGTATGTGGGATCTTAAGTTGTGGCATGCAGAATCTTAGCTGTGACATGTGGGGGCATAGTTCCTTGACCAAGGATTGAACCCACACCCCCTGCATTGGAAACATGGAGTCTTAACCACTGGACCGCCAGGGAAGTCCCTCATGTATGTAATAGTTTTCATTTGATTTCTGCTGGCCTTCCCAGTAGAAAGTACCTCCTCTAGCATCTGCCTGCAGTTTGGGTGTGGTCAATGGGAAGCACTGCACAACCCAGCCTCCCAGAAAAAGGGCAAGGAGTACTTCTTTCCTTAGTTTTCGTCCTATGGGGTGGCAGGGGCTGGCTTCCAGTCTCTCCCAGGGCAGGGTCACTCTCCAAAGCTGCAGCAAATCCCTCAGGTTCCCAGGACCATTCCTCCCCTTGCCCCTTCAGGCCAGGGTGGCAATGGCTCCCTGCTGATGCCAGCCATGTGATGCTACACTACCCCATATTGGCTTCTCTTAATCCTCCTCTGTTGCTCTGTTTAGTCACTAAGTCATGTCCAACTCTTTGGGACCCCATGAACTGTGGGGTGCCAGGCTTCCCTGTCCTTCACTTTCTCCCAGAGTTTGCTCAAACTCATGTCCACCGAGTCAGTGATGCTACCATCTTACCCTCTGTCACCCCCTTCTCCTCCTGCCCTCAGTTTTTCCCAGCATCAGGGTGTTTTTCAGTGAGTTGGCTGTTCGCATCAGGTAGCCAAAGTATTGGAGCTTCAGCTTTATTATCAGTTCTTCTAATGACTATTCAGGGTTGACTTTCTTTAGGATTGACTGGTCTGATCTCCTTGCTGTCCAAGGGACTCTCAAGAATCTTCTCGAGCACCACAATTTGAAAGCATGAATTTTTCAGTGCTCAGCCTTCTTTATGGTTCAATTTTCACATCCATACATGACTACTGGAAAGACCATAGCTTTGGCTATACAGATCTTTGTTGGTAAAGTGATGTCTCTGCTTTTTAATATATTGTCTATGTTTTTCATAGCTTTTCTTCCAAGGAGCAAGCCTCTTTTCATTTCATGGCTGCAGTCACTGTCCACAGTGATTTTGGAGCCCAAGAAAATAAAATCTGCCACTGTTTCCACCTCTATTTGGCAAGAAGTGATGGGATTAGAGGCCATAATCACACACATCTAAAAACTGTCCTTTTATTCAGCTCTCCTTCACTCCCCGCCTGAGGGTGCCATCCACTTCCTATAGGTACCCTGACTAATGCAGCTTCCAAACATCACCTCCACTCACTGAAATTCTTCCCACCCTCTGAATCCACCATTCAGTCTTGTAAGTTAAAGCTTTATGTTTCCAGATGTCTTTGTTAATGGGCAAACACTAGGACTCCCAGACCAGTAATGACTGTTTGTCGGATTGCCCCCCAGCCCTGGCCCAGGATTTAGAGGTTTTGAAGTGAGGAACAGCACAGGAGCCGGGAAGAGGAAGGGGACAGAAGGGGAAAGGGAGATGACACGGCCCCAAGGATAAGCTCTGCACAGATCCTAAGGACAACTTCAGAGAAGGCTGCCCCTGCAGTGGTCACAGCCGACACCGGAGGGGATGAGTACAGTAGGAGTCAGAGCTCTGTTGCTTCAAAGCTGGGAGCACCTAACCTCTCAGAGCCTCTTCATTTATAACACATGAGTGGCAACAGTATATGCTTCATAAGGTTGTTATGAGAATTAGATGAGTAACGCAAGGGGAACACTGCAACATCAGCCAAGTGTTCTGTAAATATTAGCAGTTATGGACTCTATTACAGAAGATCTGGGGTTCCCAGTGGTTTGTGAGGCTTGGGTGAAACCACACACTTGGCCATCAGTGAGCTACAGGGCATCCACTGAGGGGATGCAAGTGCCATCTGGAAGGCAGAGAGCTCTGAAGTCAGGAAGTCCTGGATTCAAATGTTGATCTTGTCAGTTCATAGTTACTTGGCCTTGGCAAGTTTTACTTAGACTTTCTGTGCCTCGGTTTTCTCATCTGTGAAATGGAGGTGATTATACCTCCCTCACAGCATCACTATGAGGGTTCCATGATAAGAGAATGACTATCGCATGAAATACTCGATTTTAACTTCTTTCTTTTAAAGCAAGATGATTTGGGAGACATAAATATAAATGTCACTGAAGGAGAGAGAGAAAGAGGGAGAGAGAGATTCATTTTGTTTTTGGCCACCCATCTTGTGGGGTCTTAGTTTCCTGTCTAGGGATTGAACATGAACCCTCGGCAGTGAAAGCATAGAACCTGAGCTACTGGACCCTGGGGAATTCCCAGCATAAATAGATTTATTATAAGGAAGTGGCTAACGCAACTATGGAGGTTGTTGCGTCTGAAATCTGTAGGGCAGGCTGGTAGTCTGGCACTTCCCCAGGATTTCTTTGTTACAGCCTTTCTGCAGAATGTCCTCTTAGGGAAAGCTGTTCGCTCTTATGGCCTTCAACTGATTGGATGAGACCCACCTACATCAAGGAGGGCAATCTCAAAGTCAACTAACTGTACATATTAATCACATCTACAAAATACCTCACAGCAACATCTAGACTAGTGTTTGACCAAACAGCTGGCCACCACAGCCTAGCCAGGTTGACACAAAATCAACCGACACGATTGTTTCGGTTCCATTCAGTGCAAGCCTTTAAAGAGCATGTGCATGCTAAGTCGCTCCAACTGTGTCTGACTGTTTGCAACACCTTGGACTGTAACCCACCCAGCTCCTCGCCCAGGGGGTTTTCCAGGCAAGAATACTGGAGTGGCTTGCCGTGTCCTCCTCCAGGGGATCTTCCCAACCCAGGGGTCGAAACTGTGTGTCCTCCGGCTCCTGCATTGCAGGCAGATTCTTTACTGCTGAGCCACCCGGGAAGCCCCCTTAAAGATCATAAGATGACATATTTCTAAGATGTGTGTGTATGCGTTTTCTCTGCTTCTCAGTTAAGTCATGAATCATCAACAGGAGGAGAGGTGAAAACTGGTCCTTAAGGGACAAAAATAAATCTATATTTTACAATGGTGTGAGCTCTCCAAAGCCAAACTCTATCTGACATCATCTTATTCCTTAGGATTTAACTTTTTTCATTAGGAAGAAATTAAATTATGTATTATACATTTCATAGTATAGAACTTAATATATTTAAGCTTGGTTAACTGGCTTAAATATGTTAAAGTATTTTCCTGAGGGGGTAATGATGAACAAGAAAGGTAAACACTACTATAGGCCCTTCTGCAGAACATGTTTAAGTATCTCTAGCAAAGAAAGGAAGGGCTCAGAAACCTGTGCATTTTGTTGCTGTTCCATCTTTAATTTTATGAGTGATGAGAGGGGTTTGTGTTCTTTGATTTAACCAATCTTTAAAAAAAAATGTGGCTATTAAGTTGTAGTAACTCAATATTAAAAGTAATGTTCGCAGAAATTTGTCCTATTGTCAATAGCTGTGGCATTAAGGCAGCATCGCTCAGTTGCTGACAGCAGAGCCTGCATACTCACAGCAGCGCCGTCGTTCCCACCGCCCAGAAGAACCTTATTACAGGCCTGATGAAACAAGTTATATTTATGATGATGACTTGCAGTTAAATCTACAGCCAAGACCTCTTCCTTTTGAGCCTTTGTCCTGTTCAAAATGCCATTTATTTCGAGAAACTGCTAGTTATTTCTGTTGAGCATCAAATGAGCTGTCAGCCTGCTGCCTAAAATAAAACTGCTTGTTTCTGAGGACCTTTCAAAGTTTCCTTTAAATGTGAGGTACTGAAATGACCAGAGCACAGTCTGCAACCCCATCCCTCTTTAAAATGTGTGACTTGGGCAGGTAACTTGTCAACTCTGAGCTTTGGTTCCTTCATTCTTATATGTATACGTATTTGATATACAATATTATAATAGTTTTTTTCTCACTCATGCCCAACTCTTTGTGACCCCATGGACTGTAGCCCACCATGCTCCTCTGTTCATGGAATTCTCCAGGCAAGAATATTGCAGTGGGTTGCCATGATGATTTAATATTTCTATTTATCACAATATATATTTCTATATATAGCAAAATGGCCACTATAGTAAGTTTAGTTAACATCCATCACCAAACGTATTTACAAAATTGTTTTGTATGATGAAAATCTTTAAGATCCATTCTCTTAGCGACGTTCCGATAAACAATACAGTATTATTAACTATAGTTCCCATGCTGTACATTATATCTCCATGACTTATTTATTTTATAGCTGGTAGTTTGTACTTTTTAACCCTCTTCTCTTTCCCACCCCACCACCACGTGCCTCTGGCATCCAGGAGCTTTTTTGTTTGTTTGCTTGCTTGGTTAGTTTGGTATTTTGTTCTTGTTTAGATCCTGCATATAAGTGAGATCATGTGGTATGTGTCTTTCTCTGTCTGATGTATTTCACTTAGCGAAATGTCCTCAAGTTTACATGGTCACAAATAGCAAGGTTTCCTTCTTTTTTGTGGCTTACTAATATTCCATTGAATGTATATACCATATTTTCTTCATCCATTCATCTGTTGATGGACACTCAGATTTCTTTCATGGTTCCTTCATCTTGAAAGTGGGGATAATGATGTCAGCCTGCCTCACCCCAGGAAACAGCAAAGCACAAAGTGCTACCAAATGATAAGCTTTTCCTTATCATGATGAAGCAAAAGCTTCAGTATTTTCTCTAAATAGGTTTATTACTAATGAGAAGCTGCACCCATTCTGTTCCATCCAGCTGTCTATTCTTCTGCATACTCTTAACCTGACTACTTGGGCCCATCCTCTAGATCTCTGCAGAGAGTTACCTCCACAGAGAGATCCTCCTTGACCCCCAGACAAGGCAGCCCCTGGTTATAACCTGTCACAGCACCCTTCAGTGCACTTCCATTTATAACACTTCTCACCATCTGTACATATACATTTATTTCTGTGATTATGTACAAAATGTCTGTCTCCATTCCTGGAGCAGAAGTTCCAGAGAGCAAGTTCTTCATCAGCCATGTTCACAGCCCTTGCCTTAGTGTCCTGCACGGGGCCCAGCCCTTAGTGGGCATTCAACAAATATTTATTAAAAGTGAATAAACTTGGGAATTCCATGGCAGTCCAGTGGTTAGGGATTTGTGCTTCCACTGTGGGGACACATGTTCAATCACTGATTGGGGAACCAGGATCCCTCATGATGTGAAGCCAAATTAAAAAAAAAAAAAGTGAATAAACATGGCTGTCCATGGAAAACTCCCTTTCCCAAAATTTGAAGGGAAAATCTGGGATTTATCTTCTCTTCCTAACTTTCCCCAAAGAACCCTTTTCTTCTTAAAAAAAAGAAAGAAAGAAAAATAGAGAAAAGAGAGCTTAACTTTTGTTCAGACATTGTTAAATCTTCTTACTATACATTTAGAGACTTCATCAGTGGAAAAGTAAATCTTAAGAAACTGTCTTCCTTATAATTATTTGCAAAAGTTGGGACAGGGTTGACAGAAGCCTTTCTCTTGAACTACGGTGACCTTGAACTTGGTGACCAGTCTCGTGACAAGCCCATCCCTTACCCAAGGTGGGGCATGGTTTTCCTGGGCAGCTCGCCTTGCTCTGGAGTCTTGTTGGTCCTCCTTTTCTTCCCTATTCCCCATTCCCAGGCCCATGTCAAGCACTGATCCCTTAGGAGAATGAATCTGGCATCAGTTGAAAACTAAAATATGATACACAAATCCGTTTTCATGTGATGATATGCTTTCCCTTGGGATTAGTGTGGATGATCACACAGCTGTTATCTATGATTAAGCATCTGGCCTCTGTGCAGTACTGTGTTGGGTATTGAGGAAAATGATCAAAAACATGGTTGTTGGCTGACTTCCACTTCCAAATATTATGGGGGAATAGATACTTTGAACAAATTCCTTCAACAAAAGACTTACAAATTCTGGATCAAATAATATAAATGTCCTATAGATTAAGAGGTGACAAGAAAATAAAGGAAATCCCCTAAGATCAAAAAGAAAAACCTAAAAAACTGAGGGGAGAAGGAGAGAACAGACACCATGGGTGCCCCTATATGGGATGCACCTATTTTATCATTTTTTTATTATAATTTTTTATTTATTCTTTTTGGCCATGTCACTTGGCATGCGAGATCTTAGTTCCCCAGCCAGGGATCAAACTCATGCCCCCTGCAGTGGAAGCTCGGAGTCTTAACCACTGGATTCCTGGAAAAGTACCTACACCTATTTTAGTGACTGAGAGCACTGGCTTTTAAGACCCTTACAGGAACAGGAGACAAGGCCTGTGGCTCCCCCTAAAACTGTATTGGAATTGATACCCCAGTGCAAAATTGGGATTGTCAGAGGGATACGCCTTGAATGAAAGAGAAGACTAGAAAATCACAGTCCTTGCCCGAGAAGAAAAGGAAGCTTGTCTGCCTGGGCCTTGGCTCTGGGTGCAGCAGGTAAGAGTGTGGGGAGGAGATCTTCCACGAGAATTTGTAACCGCAAAGCTGTCCTCACAGAGTTTTGGATTTCACACTACCTGTCTGGGAAGCCCTCTGCAGAGTCATTAATATCCAAAAGTGGTTTGGGGCTGGTAACAGCCTTGGGGGTGTCTGGCAGAAGCAAAGGCAAACATTTCTGGGAGAACACTCTCAACTCAGGTTGCCTTTCCCACAGAGAGAGCCCCACAAACCTTGTGCCCAGAAACACAAATCCCAAAACACATGCAAAAACAAAACATGATTTCATCCATCTTGGGAGTTTACAACCACTTAGAAAGACAAGGCACACATTCAACAAAATGCCATGCTGAGATCAATTTCACCACAGACTTTGCAGAGCTGTTGCTTCAACCCAGAATTTCTCAAAGGCAAATGTCTCAGGTACGATAGATGCTAAAGAAGAAAACTTTTGTGTTGCAAGAACTTTTCTATGCCCCTAAAAGTCACCTATGACTTGTAGCTCCCACAGCTAGCTCCTAGCAAGCACCTGAGAATCAGGAGGCTTGTACTTGTACAATCAGACAAGGCTTGCTGGAATTTTGGAACTAGATGTTTAAATATTGCCCACTGTGGGCTCTCAACCAGAACACTGGGGTTACAGACCCTGCTTTACCACTTCACTTATCCTCTCAGTGCCTCTGTGTCCCCATTTTAAAAACCATGGGAGTCACAGGGCTGACTTCACAGGTGTGATGAGAGGCTTGAAGTTCATTCACTTAAAGAAGTCAGCCAAGCGCCTGGTACTGTGTTCAATGAATGTTAGCTATTGTTATTCTCATTATAAACTGCTTACCAAATCTAAATTTCTCATCAGGCATGCACTCAAATACCCATCTCAAAAAGCATTCGGAAAGTCAATTCTAAAGTCAAATCAATTCAGGTACATTGCCTCCTATAGGAGCAATTTATCATCCCCTCTCCAACAGGATGAACCAGGTCTTGCCTGGGGCTAGGCCGAATTCTTAGCTATAACAGTCAAAAACACAATCTGTATTAGGAAAAAGTTGAGAATTTGTACTTGGTCAAAATTCAAAACTTTTAAGCTTCCAAAAACACCATTAAGAAAATGAAAAGACAAGTCACACCTTGGGAGAAAACATTTATATATCATGTGTTTGATAAAGGACTTGTATCCAGAATAAGAATTCTCAAAACTCAAGAAGACAAACAACCCCATTAAAAAACAACCTCATCAGAAATTCCGTGGTGGTCCAGTGGTTAGGACTCCACGCGGTTTCTGCATAAGGCTCGGGATTCTGCAAACTGCAGCACAACCGAAAAGAAAAAAAAAAAAGTACATCCTTAAAAAATGAGCCAATTATTTGAACAGATATTTCACTAAGATGGTGTAGGTGTAATTAATATATACATAAAAAGATGCTTAATGGCATTAGTCATAGGGAAATACAAATTAAAATCTCAATGAGATATACTTCAGGGCCACTAGTGTTGACTTAAAGGAAAAACTTTTCCTTGCATTTCCTGGGCAATTCTGCCCTGTTCCTTCCAAATGTTTATTTACCTTTTTTTCTTTTTTTTAAGGAACATATAATCAACATATAACATTAGTTGCATGTATACAATACAATGATCCAGGATATGTTGATATTGCAAAATAATCACCACAATGAAGTGAAGTGAAGTCACTCAGTCGTGTCCGACTCTTTGTGACCCCATGAACTATAGCCCACCAGGCTCCTCTGCCCGTGGGATTCTCCAGTCTCCAGGGGATCTTCCTGACCCAGGGATCGAACCCAGGTCTCTTGCATTGCAGGCAGACGCTTTAACCTCTGAGCCACCAGGGAAGCCCATCACCACAATAGGTCTAGTTAATATCCATCACCACACATGGTTACACATTTGTATGTGTTTTATTAAAATGAAAAGTTCCCCTAAGATTTGTGTCCACTTTTTCACATACCTACTACTCCGGGAAGTACCAGCACTAGTCCCTGTCACAATGAGTAGGTAATCAGTTCCCTCATGACACTTCCTTCTTGTCTCCCTCTCTCCCTGCCATGCCATTGTCTCCAGTTAGAAAAGGGCCTTACCAACTGGTTCCTCTGTCCTTTGCTTCCTGGTTCTTAACTGTTTACCACACGCCAGATACCTGTGATGAGCTTTGGAGAGACGGTGGTGAATAACACATGGCCTTTTGAAGGGCTTTGGTTAAGGTAGAAATTGTAGAGAACAAAACTGATAGGTAAAAATGTTGGAGATGAAGTTCAGTGGGGGGTGGGGGGATTGTTTGTTTTTGCCTTCTTCTGGATTTCCTCAGTAGAACTGTGAAATCTCTTTCTCTCTCTGAGGTTGATTTGATCCTTTTCCAATTCTTCCTCCAAGTTTCCTTCATTATCTGTTTTCCTTAGTCTCCTATTGGCTTCCTTCTTTGTTTTTAGTCTGAAGAATTATACTCTAATTTCCTGCTTCTTACTTCACCCACAAACAGCCCAGATTTAAATACTGGAAAAAAAAAAAAGTGTGGAAGTGTTCAAAAGAGACAAACTTCCAGTTGTAAGATAAATAAGTCCTGGGTATGCACAGCATGCTGAGTATAGTTAACAAAACTGTATTGTATATTTTAAAGTTGCCAAGACAGTAAATCTTAAAAATTCTTATCACAGGAAAACAAGTTGGAGTGATGGATATTAACTAGACTTATTGTAGTGATCATTTTGCAATATATACATATAACAGATCATTATATTGCATACCTGAAACTAATATATGTCAGCTATATCTCAAAAAATTTTAATTAATTTTTAAATCTGAAGGAAGAAAATCAGACTATAGAAAAGTGGGCTGGGTTATGTCATTTTTAGTTTAGTTACAGAATCAGCAGAATTTTGATGTCACTGATGGGATGTAGGTTTGCCTGCCTTAACCAACAAATTACCTGAGAGCGAGTAGAAAATATCTCCACATTTTGTTTAACAGAAAGGTTATCATTATCTGCAGTGAGAATTAAGAGCTCATTGCAATAAGAATTTTTCAACCCCTGAGGGGGCCCTGGGCTATGGGATCCAGGGGTTCACAACACCTCGAGGTCCTAGCACAGTGCCTTCCTTCTCTGGAACATTGGGACTTGAACCTCTAGGAATGAAACATTAAGATACTGACTATGCAATTTGCAAAACCACAAAGGACTTTTTTTTTTTTTCTCCTCCAAGCAAAGAGCTAAATTTAGCAAACACAAATTTAAAATAGAATTGACAGGAGGGGGCAAGAGGGAGCCCCCTGGAGTGCTCTCAACGTCTGTTTCTTGATCTGAACAGGTGGGGAACACAGGATTCTTGCACTTTATGTTTTTGTTCTTTCAGTATAAAAGTTTAAAAACAGAGGTGGGTGGTGGTGATGGTTAAACAGCACTGTGAAGGTACTTAATGCCACCGAACTGTACACTTAAAAAACATTTTAAATGGTACCTTTGGGGTACATTTTATCACAATTAGAATGCACATATTTAATTTAGTGCAGTTCAGTGTCATATATTAAAGGATGGCAATCAGCCTCAGTGATGGCCAAGTTATCTTTGCCACCTCTCTGCTTGGAGAATTTGCCTTGACTCTATGTTCATTTTCCCAAATTCCCTCCTTCTCAAAGGCTCTAACTTTGAGTAGAAAATGGGGCAATATCTGTGAGTGTGGCTCCTGTCTGGGCCTCCTCCTGACTCTGACCCGAGCCCACCCTCACACTCTCCTCTGCATGCAGGAACTTCCAAGGTGGGGGAAGCTGAGCAAAGGCCTCAGGTTCAAGGGGAGGGCAGGGTGCAGAGCAGGGCAAAGAGGGAAGGGAGAGGGCCACCAGTATCTCTGCAGCCCTCCTATCTCTGGCTTCCTCTCACCTCTCCTCCCCCGGCCCTAGGCAGGAGGCCAACTGTAAACTTGTAGATGAGAAAGAGACCCTAGGTCATCAAGTTCCACCTCCTTATTTTTAATCATTTTATGTTTTAATGAGACAAAGCACAGAGAGGTGAAGGGCCTTTTCCTAGGTCACACAGCCAGCTGGAGGCTGAGCCAGGACTAAAGTTAAGGCCTGCTGGTGCCTGTCGCTGTACCTACTGTGCACCTCGAATGCAGCCCTCTCTCTATGTTGCTTCAGAGCCCTTCTCTCCCTCTTTCCTCCTCTATTTCTCTTTTCTGCCAGGGCATTTTTAAACAGCAACTTTACTGAGTGAGGTATAATTCACATATCAAAACACTGGCCCATTTAAAGTACACAATTCAATGTTTTTGGTTGAGAGTTGTGCAACCACATCAATTTCAAAACATTTTCATCATCCCCAAAAGGAATCCTGGACCCATCAGCAGTCACTCATTTTATCCTAATTCCCCAGCCCTAGGAAACCATCAGTCTAGATCTACCTTTTTCTGCACATCTCATGTAAATGGATTCCTACAATAGGTGGTTTTTTGTGACTGGCTTCTTTCACTTAGGCTTGAAAGGCTCATCTGTGTTGTAGCTCTCCAGATCACCGAGTTGTTCTGGTCACAGCAGGTGGAATAAGGAAGCAGAAGGAAGCACAGGAAAGAGAATTCGAAGGATCACAGCACGGCAGCACAATGAAACGAAGGTGAGAATCTCTCCTGTGTACCACACACGCGGGCAGGCTGCATCTGTGCATTACCTCATCTCATTTAACCTTCGTGGCCTGAAAGCATCACTATCCACAGTTCAGACATGAAAACTGAAGAGGATTTCAGCAGCTTTTCCAAAGGAATGCAAGTCATAAGGAGCAGAGCCAGCCCACTATGTTTCACTCGAGACTCCAGGTCCCTAATGTAGCGATCAGATTCCAAAAGTGGGGATTTCACAACCATGGTGGTGGGTGACTTCTGGCCAATCTTTAAAAAATGGTGGCCACTTTTTAAAGTTGTTGAAAAAGTGCTCTTAAGTCATTTCACTTCCTTAGCCCAGAGTTTCCCCATTCAACACCCACATTCCTCAGTGCAGCACTACCTCTAAGAGCAAAGGAAGAGAAAGACCTACGTGGGCTGTGTAGTGACTGGATAAAGTATGGCAGGCTGATGCCATTGCTATCGCTGGAAAACGGACTATCAGGAATAGCCTCAAGATATACACAGTGAACCAAAGCCATGTGTAGTGTGCATACTACGCTACCATTTGTATGAAAAGTATGTGTGTGGGAGGGGGTGGAGAATAAACATAAGCAGACACACACACACATCTATTTGCCAGAAATCTGAAAAAATATAAAACCTGGTTGCCTGTGTGGAAGGGAACTGTGTGACTAGGGCCAGTGGTAAAAAGACTTCCTTCTTGAGCTTTTTTAAATCTTTTAACTTTTGAACCATGTGACCATATTAATTACACAAACATACACATATATTTTAAAATCCACTCCTGCATTCAACAAATATTAATAAGACATTAGAGCATGACACTGGGCTTCCCTGGTGACTCAGACAGCACAGAGACTGCCTGCAATGCAGGAGACCCAGGTTCCATCCCTGGGTCAGGAAGATCCCCTGGAGAAGGGCATAGCAACCCACTCCAGTATTCTTGCCTGGAGAACTCTGTGGAAAGAGGAACCTGGCTGGCTACAGTTCATGGGGTTGCAAAGAGTTGGACACGACTGAGAGACTAACACTTCAGGGCATAACAGGTGCTAGTCTAGGTGCAGGAAATACAGCTGTGATGAACAAACAAAAAAATGGAAAATGTTCTCATAGACTCGCAGCTCCTTGTTTCCAAGTGTCTGAAGAATGAGCGCAAAGGCCAACTCCTCTGACAAGTCATAACTCCTTCAGAAGCAGGTATCTTTCTCTCTGATTTTCTTCAGCATTTAGTCTGTATCACACTTAACAAGGAATCTCCTGCCCCTTTGTTCGATGTTTCTTCAAGATTGCTCAGTGACATCACCCTAATTCAGTTGCTATCACCCGTTCGCACAGTTATCCAGGATTGTCCTGGAACTCGAGAATATCCCACCTCTCCATTCCCGTCACCCACTTGTTCCCACAGCCACTACTGGGAGAACAAGAGAAGAGCAGCCCCACCCATCTTAGCATGGTTAAGAGAGTGAACCTGCATCTACCTCCTGCGGTTCTCCTTGTCATTGTTGTTGTTTCTTCCCCAGATCAGGCAAATCACTCGACAGGGGTGTATACCTCAGATTTCTTACCTACAAAGTGCGGCAATGACAGGACTATATCACTATATTGTGATAATTAAATGAACTAGTATAGAACACACAACAGCGTCAGGTACATAGAAAGCTCTATGTGAATTTTGTTAAACATTGCTTCTTTACCTTAGTCATTCATTCTCCATCTGTCATCCCCTGCCCCTCAGGTTCAGCCAATCTTAACTCCTTCATTTCTGGAATACATTATACATGCCCAACCAACCTTTATCCTCAGGCTGGTCTGAACTAGATGTTCTTGCTTTTCCTTCCTGCCTAGTAAGGCTAGGCTATCACAAAGCTCTCCTCTCCTCCCCAGGTCTAAGACATTTCCAGAAGAGCACTTCATTTACATGGCTGTCTCTCCTTGTAATCATGAGCTCTGCCAAGAAAGGGTCTATGTCACCTTGTTTATCCTTTAACCCATCGGCCAGTAGGGGCCTGGGGGAGCCGGTGGGAGAAGGTCTGAAGCACTAAGGCAGGACCACCATTTTAGACCAAGCCTTCCATTCACAGAAGACCTTGGGCATACCTCCAAATGCACTGCCCCAATTTGAATATTTTCATTTAAAAAAGAAAACTACCAGGGCTTCAAGAAAAAAAGAAAAGAAAAAGAAAGTTTATACCAGGGATTGACATACTTTTTTAAAAAAATTGAATTATAGTTGCTTTATAATATTTAGTTTCAAATGTACAATAGTGATTCAGCTATACATATACATGTATTTGTCAGATTCTTTTCCACTAGAGCTTATCATGAGATACTGACTATAGCTCCCTGTGCTATACAGTAAATTCTTGTTGTTTATTTTCTATATAGTGGTGTGTATCTGTTAATCCCATACTCACAATTTAGTCCCCCTCCTCCCCTTCCCCTTTGGTAACCATAAATTTGTTTTCCACATACTTTTTAGGTAAAGGACCATACAATAACTATTTTAGGGTTCCTGAGCCTTATGGCCTCTGGTGCAACTCCTGCCCTTCTATCTCCAACGGCAGGGCAGCTACAAACGGTGCAGAAAGGACTGGTGCCTCCAAGCAAAGCAGCGAGACCAAGAGCCCGGGGACGGCGAGGTCACAGAACACGACCGGAGCCAATTGCAGAAAAAGCTCGAATTGCTAGGTTTATTGTACTCAATACATTCAAATTAACCACACCCAATATTGAAGAGAATAAAGGAATTAACGAACAGCTCCGAGGAGTGGCGCGGGCAGGGAGCGTCCTCCAGGCCGGCATACCGCGCCTGCAGTTCAGCAAGGACCGTGGGGGCCGGCTCTCTGAACAACAAGCTTCGGCTCGAGAGTACCACCGGAAGCTCCCAAAGCGGGCAGAGTCCGTGCGTAGGACTTGCGCTCTGAGAAGACGCCTCCCCAGCAAGTGCACTCTGGCCTCATCTCCAGTGAGGTACAGCCCCCAGGGGGTAGCATTACACCCCAGCAAAGTGCACAGTGCGAACCCGAAGTCTTTCCGCGGACCTTTCAAAACAACTACCTAATTTCACAGTTTATTGTAAATTACAGATTCCAAGTCTTACATCAGAAATTTACAAACAATCAAGATGGGCGCCACACGGGCCGCTGTGACTCCATCTCGCCCTTCCCTGTTTCTAACAAATCACACGTTCTGTTCTAAACGCTATGCGCGGGAATCGTAATAGCACATCACAACACGGGGAGTAGATGTGCTCCGATAAAACTTTATTTATGGACACTGAAATTTGTATGTCATGCAAATTCCACATGTCACAAAAATTATACTTTTGCCTTTCCATTTACTTTTAACCCTTAAAAAATGTAAAACCCATTGTTAGCTTACAGACCATACAAAAACATGTGGTCAGCTGAATTTGGCTTTCAGGCCTGTTAGCTGGAGGACTTCTGGTGCAAAGGCTTTTCCTTCCACTTCTAAGAGAATTTGAGGAAATGGTGTTTCCAAGGACCCATAAAATTAATTTTTAGCAAGTTAAAATACAAAATATCTAGTTAAATTTGAATTTCAGATAAAGAAGGAATAATCTTTTTAATGTAAGCATGTTCTATGTGTTTTTTATCTGGCACCCCTACTTCAAAGAGTACATCGTACAACTGGGGAACTTGGGGAAGTATCCCCAGGGCATTGGTTTCAGGAGCCCCTGGGGATACCAATATCCAAGAATGCTCAAGTCCCTTATACAAAATGATGCAGTCCAGTGAATCTAGGAGGCCCTTCCAATACCTGGCTGTGAAACCCACACACAGAGTTCTGACTCTACTCTCTAGGTACAAGAATAGCAATCCCACCCTCTACCTCGTGCTCCCCCCACCCCCTCTCCTGCAGGATCAGCCAAGAGTTTGCACATTCCCACGTGGAGATCCCTTTGAGCTCACCACGTGCGCGGGGGAGCGCTGACAATGCCTGTCAATCACTGGGGAAGCCGGAGGGTTTTCCGGACAGGAAATGGGGTGTGAAATGGGCGCAGAGACTTCTAGCTGGGCCCAGTGTCCTTTCCACCAGTGTAAAATTGCCAGATGGCACACATAACGTGAGGCAAACCTACTGGGAGGGCCCCAGACAAGGATCCTTTTCCTTGGGGTGTTCAGAAAGAGAAATAAGTGATTACATTTTACAAGCCAGAGCGTATAGGTTGGCACTCTATTTCCTTGATTTTTATTGGGGTTTGTAAGTAATAATAATTAAAAATGCCCCAGCCTCCTCTCTGTAAGGTTCCTGGAAGCAAAGAAGGACTTCATTTGGGCTTCGGAACTGTGACAAGCAGGAGGAATGCTTCCACCAACGACAGCATAGGGCAGGGAAGGATGTTGGGGATGGAGGAAATGAGCATCCCAGGAATGAACATTTAAGGACAGAGTCGAGGCTGCAAGAGTGTCCCCATCTTGAGACAGTCCCAGCCCTCTCTTGGGAGATTTAGTTCTAGTTTATATCAGTTTATCACCCTTTCATGATTTTGTTCATTAATCCAAATACTGCTCTCCTGAAAGCTTGCTGCTTCCAGGAGCCACCCTCCCCACTCTCTTCTAAACTCTTAATGTCACCTCTCAATTGGAAATGGATCCTTCAGTAACTGGAGACATCTCTTGAACTGAATTGTTACTGATATTTCCTATGATGGTATATTTCACTGCTTTGTCTTGTTTTCCTGGCACCAGACACATGTTCTTAAAGTGTTCCTGACCTCATGGTTGGTTAAGGGTATTTTGGCCCTTCAAGTCACAGCAGCAAACTATAGCAATAACCATATTACCAAGCGGAAGCAGTATTTATCAATAGTAGCTCAGAAATACATAAATGAATATAATTGTTTTGTCATTTTATAGTTAAAGGCAGATTTCAAATGCTTTGTGTCAGTAATTGCTGTGATTGTTTATTGTTGTTCTGTCGCTCAGTCATGTCCAACAATTTGCGACCCCATGAACTGCAGCACACCAGGCTTCTCTGTCCTTCACTATCTCCCAGAGTTTGCTCAAACTCATGTCCATTGAATCTATGATGCCATCCAATCACCTCATCCTCTGTCACCGCCTTCTCCTGCCCTCAATCTTCCCAAGCATCACTCTTTTCCAATGAGTCGGCCCTTCACATCAGGTGGCCAAAGTATTGGAGTTTCAACTTCGGCCTCAGTCCTTCCAGTGAATATTCATGGTTGACTTCCTTTAGGATCGACCGGTTTGATCTTCTTGCTGTCCAAGGGACTCTCAAGAATCTTCTCCAGCACCACAACTCGAAAGCATCAGTTGTTTGGCGCTCAGCCTTCTTTATGGTCCAAGTCTCACATCTGTACATGACAACTGGAAAAACCATAGCTTTGACTATACAGACCTTTCTCTGCAAAGTGATGTCTCTGCTTTTCAATATGCTATCTGAGTTTGTCATAGCTTTTCTTCCAAGGAGCAGGCCTCTTTTAATTTCATGGCTGCAGTCACCATCACAATGATTTTGGAGCCTGAGAAAACAAAGTCTGTCACTGTTTTTATTGCTTCCCCATCTATTTGCCATGAAGTGATGGGACCGGATGCCATGATCTTAGTTTTCTGAATGTTGAGTTTTAAGTCAGCTTTTTCACTATTGTCTTTCACTTTCATCAAGAGACTCTTTAGTTCCTCTTGACTTCCCTGATAGCTCAGTTGGTGAAGAATCCGCCTACAATGCAGGAGACCCCGGTTCGATTCCTGGATTGGGAAGATCCACTGGAGAAGGGATAGGCTACCCACTCCAGTATTCTTGGGTTTCCCTTGTGGCTCAGCTGGTAAAGAATCTGCCTGCAATATAGAAGACCTGGATTTGATCCCGGGGTTAGGAAGATCCCCTGGAGAAGGGAAAGGCTACCCACTCTAGTATTCTGGCCTGGAGAATTCCAGGGACTGTATAGTCCATGGGGTCGCAAAGAGTCACACATGACTGAGTGACTTTCACTTTCACTTTTTGCCCTTAAGCTGGTGTCATCTGTATGTGTGAGGTTGTTGATATTTCTCTGCCCAATCCTGATTCCAGCTTGTGCTTTATCCAGCCGGGCATTTTGCATGATGTACTGGCTTCCTTGGCGGCTCAGCTGGTAAAGAATCCACCTTCAATGCAGGAGACCTGGGTTCAAACTCTGATTGGGAAATCCCCTAGAGAAGGGAACAGGTACCCACTCCAGTATTCTGGCCTGGAGAATTCCATGGACTGTATAGTCCATGGGGTCCCAAAGAGTTGCACATGACTGAGCGACTTTCACTAACTCTGTATATAAGTTAAATAAGCAGGATGACAATAAACAGCTTTGACATACTCCTTTCTCCATTTTGAACCAGTTTGTTGTTCCATCACTGGTTCTAACTGTTGCTTCTTGACCTGCATACAGGTTTCTCAGGAGGCAGGTAAGGTGGTCTGATATTCCCATCTCTTTAAAAATTTTCCACAGTTTGTTGTGATCCTCACAGTCAACGGCTTTATCGTGATCAATGAAGCAGCAGAAGTAGAGATGTTTTTCTAGAATTCCCTTGCTTTTTCTATGATCCAATGGATGTTGGCAATTTGATCTCTGGTTCCTCTGGCTTTTCTAAATCTAGCTTGTACATCTGGAAGTTCTCAGTTCAGGTACTGTTAAAGGCTAGCTCAAAGGATTTTTGAGCATTACCGTGCTAGCATGCGAAATGAGAGCAGTTGTGCAGTAATTGAAAACTGACCTTTTCCAGTCCTGTGGCCACTGCTGAGTTTTCCAATTTTGCTGGCATACTGAGTGCAGCACTTTAACAGCATCATCTTTTAGGATTTGAAATAGCTCAATTGGAATTCCATCACCTCCACTAGCTTCGTTCGTAGTAATTCTTCCTAAGGCCCACTTCACTTCACATTCCAGGATGTCTGGCTCTAGGTAAGTGATCACACCACTGTGGTTATCCAGGTCATTAAGATCTTTTTGTACAGTTCTTCTGTGTATTCTTGCCACCTCTTCTTAATATATTCTGCTTCTGTTAGGTCCACACCATTTCTGTCCTTTATTGTGCCCATCTTTGCATGAAATTCCAAGAATAAATCTGGTTTAAAACATTTATTTTACAAAGTTTAATTTGATGGGGAGAAGTAACATCATACATTTACTGTTCAATATTTGTAAAGAGCCATCAAATGTCAGCTTGCTATTTCAGATTATAACTTACAAATACCTTATTTTAAGTGGTCATTTAAAAGCAAAGACAATTACTTTTTAAATTTAACAATTCACCCAAATTACCATCTTATTTATTTAAGTACTTACACAATTGGTGCTCTTGCAATAATTTTCCAATAGAACAGAGAAACAGTGAAAACAAATCCTGAAATAAAATTTAATTTAAAAGTTTCAAATGAATTGGAAGTTAAAATGTATATCAAAAAAGAGCACAGATACATCTCCCATTGGGTTCAGTAACCACTATCTTGCTGATTTCTCTGTTTGCTAACAAAATAAAAACAAGACAAATAGATTATTAGCAGTGCTCAGACCTCTGGGATAAATAACAATGTAAGTATGCTTGTATTTTTACCATAGGCTATTTACATGCAATAGAAAGTTGGGAATAGTAAAACAAACATTTTATGACTGATTCAAAGCTTAAAAATGGAAACCTTTAGTAGATAATATATATCAGCTATTACGTATTTTACCATTTTTTTTTTTTAAAGAAGGCCTTGTCAGGTTTCTACCAAGCTATGGAAGAAAACTGCACCTAGTTTTAGAGATGTATTATTAAAAAAAAATTCATCTAATTCCAGAAAAAATAATAATGGACAAAGAAGCAAAACAGTGAGGATGACTAAGGCATTTGATGCCAAGAATTAGGCTACCTGTAAATATAGCAATTGGACACCATCATAAAGATCATAGAAAAAGCAAGAGAATTCCAGAAAAATATCTACTTCTGTTCGTTCACTAGGCTAAAGCCTTTGACTGTGTGGATCACAACAAACTGTGCAAAATTCATAGACAGGAATACAAGACCACCTTACCTGTCTCCTGAGAAACCTGTATGCAGGTCAAGAAGCAACAGTCAGAACAGGACATGGAACAATGGACTAGTTCAAAATTGAGAAAGGAGTATGTCAAGGCTGTATATTGTCACTCTGCTTATTTAATTTATATTCAGGGTACACCATGTGAAATGCATGATGGCATCATATGCATGGAATCAAGATTGCTGGGAGAAATATCAACAACCTCAAATATACAGATGACATCTAATAACAGAAAGCAAAGAGGAACTAAGGCGCCTCTTGATGAAGGTCAAAGAGGAGAGTAAAAAGCAGGCTTAAAACTCATTCAGAAAACGAGGGCTTCTCTGATGGCTCAGAAGGTAAAGAATCTGCCTGTAATTCGGGAAACCCAGGTTCAGTCCCTGGGTTGGGAAGATCCCCTGGAGAAGGAAACGGCAACCTGCTCCAATATTCTTACTTGGAAAATTCCATGGACAGAGTAGCCTGACTCTCGGGCTACATTCCATAGGGTTACAAAGAGTCAGACACGACTGAGCAGCTAACACACAGATATACAGATGATATCTAATGGCAGGAAACAAAAAGGAACTAAAGACCCTCTTGATGAAGGTGAAAGATGAGAGTGAAAAAGCTGACTTAATACTCAATATTCAGAAAACGAAGATCATGGCATCCGGTCCCATCACTTCATGGGAAATAGATGGGGAAACAGTAGAAACAGTATCAGACTTTATTTTTTTGGGCTCCAAAATCACTGCAGATGGTGACTGCAGCCATGAAATTAAAAGACGCTTACTCCTTGGAAGAAAAGTTATGACCAACCTAGATTCCAAAGAAAGGCAACGCAAAAGAATGCTCAAATTACTGCACAATTGCACTCATCTCACATGCTAGTAAAGTAATGCTCAAAATTCTCCAAGCCAGACTTCAGCAATACGTGAACCGTGAACTCCCTGATGTTCAAGCTGGTTTTAGAAAAGGCAGAGGAACCAGAGATCAAATTGCCAACATCCACTGGATCATGGAAAAAGCAAGAGAATTCCAGAAAAACATCTATTTCTGCTTTACTGACTATGCCAAAGCCTTTGACTGTGTGGATCACAATAAACTGTGGAAAATTCTGAAAGAGATGGGAATACCAGACCACCTAACCTGCCTCTTGAGAAATCTGTATGCAGGTCAGGAAGCAACAGTTAGAACTGGACATGGAACAACAGACTGGTTCCAAATAGGAAAAGGAGTATGTCAAGGCTGTATATTGTCACCCTGCTTATTTAACTTCTATGCAGAGTACATCATGAGAAACGCAGGACTGGAAGAAACACAAGCTGGAATCAAAATTGCCGGGAGAAATATCAATAACCTCAGATATGCAAATGACACCACCCTTATGGCAGAAAGTGAAGAGGAACTCAAAAGCCTCTTGATGAAAGTGAAAGAGGAGAGTGAAAAAGTTGGCTTAAAGCTCAACATTCAGAAAACGAAGATCATGGCATCTGGTCCCATCACTTCATGGGAAATAGATGGGGAAACAGTGGAAACAGTGTCAGACTTTATTTTTCTGGGCTCCAAAATCACTGTAGATGGTGACTGCAGCCATGAAATTAAAAGACGCTTACTCCTTGGAAGAAAAGTTATGACCAACCTAGACAGCATATTCAAAAGCAGAGACATTACTTTGCCGACTAAGGTCCGTCTAGTCAAGGCTATGGTTTTTCCAGTAGTCATGTATGGATGTGAGAGCTAGACTGTGAAGAAGGCTGAGCGCCGAAGAATTGATGCTTTTGAACTGTGGTGTTGGAGAAGACTCTTGAGAGTCCCTTGGACTGCAAGGAGATCCAACCAGTCCATTCTGAAGGAGATCAGCCCTGGGATTTCTTTGGAAGGAATGATACTAAAGCTGAAAGCTCCAGTACTTTGGCCACCTCATGAGAAGAGTTGATTCACTGGAAAAGACTTTGATGCTGGGAGGGATTGAGGGCAGGAGGAGAAGGGGACGACCAAGGATGAGATGGCTGGATGGCATCACGGACTCGATAGACGTGAGTCTGAGTGAACTCCGGGAGATGGTGATGGACAGGGAGGCCTGGCGTGCTGCGATTCATGGGGTCGCAAAGAGTCGGACACGACTGAGCAACTGAACTGAACTGAAGATCATGGCATCGGTCCCATCACTTCACGGCAAATAGATGGGGGAGCAATAGAAACAGTGACAGACTTTGTTTTCTCAGGCTCCAAAATCATTGTGATGGTGACTGCAGCCATGAAATTAAAAGAGGCCTGCTCCTTGGAAGAAAAGCTATGACAAACTCAGATAGCATATTGAAAAGCAGAGACATCACTTTGCAGAGAAAGGTCTGTATAGTCAAAGCTATGGTTTTTCCAGTTGTCATGTACAGATGTGAGACTTGGACCATAAAGAAGGCTGAGCGCCGAACAACTGATGCTTTCGAGTTGTGGTGCTGGAGAAGATTCTTGAGAGTCCCTTGGACAGCAAGAAGATCAAACCGGTCGATCCTAAAGGAAGTCAACCGTGAATATTCACTGAGGCCGAAGCTGAAACTCCAATACTTTGGCCACCTGATGTGAAGGGCCGACTCACTGGAAGAGTGATGCTTGGGAAGATTGAGGGCAGGAGGAGAAGGCGGTGACAGGATGACGTGATTGGATGGCATCATAGATTCAATGGACATGAGTTTGAGCAAACTCTGGGAGATAGTGAAGGACAGAGAAGCCTGGTGTGCTGCAGTTCATGGGGTCGCAAAGTGTTGGACATGACTGAGCGACAGAACAACAAATTTTTGGAATTCCAGGTGATTGAGCCTACAGGAAAAACTCATAATGGCAAGCCACTTCTTTTTCTTTTGGGTAATAGAAAAGTTTGCTGCTGATAGTTTCAAAACAGCAGCTAATACTGAAAAGTCATCTGCAGTTATCTTCAAAATATATTTTTTCATTTTTCTGGATGATGAGTGCGTTTTCTCTAGAAGCGCAATTTCTCTAGATCATTTCACTTGTATCATGTTCAGTGATTTTCTAAATAACGTATGCTTTCTTATTTAAATGTCAAAACTTACATTTTAGCTATTTTTATTGGGGAAAGCTAGAGTATTTTTACTCTTCTTAAACAGAGGGCAAGGAATTGAATGTGGTTTAATCCTTATTGATAACTCACTGAGCATTACTTGTGAAAATCAATCACTGTATAGTCATTAAACAGTAATGTTCCCAGGGTCAACTGCAGGCAGTAGACCTCCATCCTGAGGAACACAGACCAACCTTCCCTGCCTATGGCTGTGGGGTCTCCTCTCTCCCCTCAGCTCTAACCCTTGCTGTTCTGCCCATGTGCTGCTTTTGAAGTGTTCCCTTATTGTCTTCCTAAGAGCCTGAGACTGGCTCCAGATCCTCTGATCATGTGAGGATCGTATGCTTTGTGACAGATATTTGCTGTTTAGAGGCCCTGCCACTTATTTCCAGGTCCTGGGCTGAGCTCCTAATTACTGACCTTGTTGGAAACAACTTTCTTGCGAGGAACTAGCAAACTGCCCAGATCCTAATACCTTCCTCCTTGTCCCCCTCATCTTCTATGTGTGCTTCAAAATTCCTCCCATAGAATTCCAAATCAACAATGGTTCACACTTAGATGGTGCTTATTCTCTTGCAGGCACTCACTGAAACCCTTTACACACATCAATCATTGCAGCTTTACAAGACTTCTCAGCTGATTTGCAATTTCCAGATGAAGAAAGGGAGGCACAGAGACGGCAAGTGACTTGCCTACAGACACACAGCTGGTTAGTGGAAAAGTTGGGGCTCTACCCAGCCTGACTGCAAGGCCTGCATTCGTTTGTACCACCCTTTCCAAGATTCTGACTGCTGTCATCCATCTCTGCTGACGTTGGTGGGCACTGAATGCATAGAGGAGGATTGACTGGGAATGAGGTTTCACTGCTGTAGCCTCAGGCACAGCCATCTTTCTGAAAAAACTAGGTCCCTGCCAGTATTATCTGCTCTCAGATTTCTCCTCTCCTCCAATCCAGTTAGAATCAGCTATGAGCAATGATCCAGTATCTTCTGTGTGGCAGACACGGTTCCAAGCATCTTGCAAATAGCTCGGATCCCTGTGAAACTGTCATCTCATAATTATACACGGAAGGCTCAGAGACCTTAAGTGGCTTGTTCACATCACACAGAGATTGGCAAACTCACCATTTTCATTCTTCAGACACCTCAAGGACAAAAACCTCCATCATTCTCCATTTGCCTATAGGATAGAAGCCAAATTCCTCCCCGGCAGGCAAGGTGCCGTATTATCTTTCCAGCCTTATCTCCCACTGGGCTCTAGCTTGACTCCTCTGTTCCAGACTGGCATGTCTGTGCCCTCTCCCCCAACCCACAACTTACTCCCAGAGCCCCGCCATCTAGCCCTGGTTCCCACGACCTAGAATATCTTTTTTTTTTTTAAACCTTTGTGCCCACTCAAGTCCTGTCCAGTCTTCCCTCTCACACAGGGTCCTCCTTCATGA
This sequence comes from Oryx dammah, assembly GCF_014754425.2. Classification (NCBI taxonomy): domain Eukaryota; kingdom Metazoa; phylum Chordata; class Mammalia; order Artiodactyla; family Bovidae; genus Oryx; species Oryx dammah. The sequence continues at coordinate 43,044,022 of NW_024070185.1, read as the reverse complement.
AATGCCCCAAGCCCCAGGAATCTCACTTCCCCCTTGATGCCTCTTGCTCAGACCCGCCCCAGGTACCAGATCATTTGTTCAGGTCAGCTGACTCACAAGGCCAGGCTCCACACATGGCAAACCCTTTAGCTGAATATTTTGACTCATTAGTGTCTTGCTTTGTATATATAGTTAGAAGCATCACAGAGAATTTTCCCTGTGAGCTGTTGTACCAAGAACTGGGGCAAAAACTCCTTTGCATGGACAAAGTACAAACTAGATGAAATTTATCATTAGTGTTTTCTAATACAGCGTCCCCTCCTTCTAAGTTATTCTAGTAAGCGAAGGTTATATCCATTTGCTTTTTCACTACTCTTTTAAAATGTCAAATATGTGATAACAATAGTAATGGCATACATATTACTGTGTGCTACATGCTTTTATAAGCACATTGTGAGTATTAACTAATTTAGTTAATCCTAAAAATCCTTTGAGGTAGTTATTCTTATTACTCTCCTTTTACAGATGAGCTGGCTGAGTCATAGAGCAGTTAAGAAACTTGCCTAGTATCACACAGTTGGTATTCAAAGCCAAACATTTAATATGATGCTATATTGCCTCACTAAGAAAATAGTGTATTGTTTCTGATGGTGACAGTAATGCCTGTTTTTAAAAAATCAGATAATAAACAAAGTAGATGTATCACAGAACTATGATAACTGGAAAGCAAAACACATAATAATTCATTGTGAGACCAGCTTGGGTTCCAAATTCTAATGTTAAGAATGCTGGTGATCTGGGGTTGATCACAGGGCTGACAAGAGTCTGCAAGGCCCAAGCTCAGATGTCATTGCTTATCACCTGGCTACAAGGGAAGAGACAGGAGGGAGGGCACCAGAACATGGGCCTGCTCCCAAAGAAACATACAAAGTATAAGATTATCACTCATAATCCTATAACTCGTGGAGAATTAAATAAACTCCTCAAGCAGATATTAATATGCATTGGGTCCTATTTCAGAAATAGAACCATATTGTACATCCTGAGTTTTTTTTTTTTAGTTAAGATTTTAAATAGCTTCATTGAAGTATAATATATAAACCATAAAATTCTCTTGTTTTAGCCATACAACTAATTTTAGTAAATTTACAGGGTTTTGCAACCATTGTTGTGACCATTGTATCACCCCCTCAAAGATTCCTTATACACATTGGTACTTCCTCTTCATTCCTGGTCCGGCTTTGGAGCTGCTGCTCTTTCTGTATTGATTTGCTTATTCTGGACAGTTTGTATAATTGGGAACATACAAAAGAATTTGGGTTCTTTTATTTATCATAATGTTCTCAAGGCTCACTCTACTGCAGCATGTGTCAGCACACACCATCCTTTTTGATGACTGAATGATATTCCATTGTGTGAATATACCACTGTTGTTTATTCAGTCGCCTGTTAGTGGACATTTGGATTGTTTCAAATGAATAATGCTGCTATGATATTCACATACAAGTCTTTATATGGACCTGTTTTTATTTCTCTGTAGTAAGATATTTAGGAATGAAACTGTTGGGTCTTACGGTAAAATTTTCCAAAATTGTTGTGCCATTTTGCATTCTTACTAGCAATACGTGAGAATTCTAGTTTCTCCACATCCTAGCCAATATTTGCTACTGTCTATGTTTCTGAGTATAGCCATCCTCGTGGGTGTGACATGATATCGCATTGTTTTGATTTGCATTTTCCTAATGACTAATGATATCAAACATTTTTCCATGTGCTTATTGGTCATTCAAATATTTTCTTTGGTGAAATATCCATCCCAAAATTTGCCCATTCTTCAGTTGGTTTATCTTTTTATTATTGCATCACAAAAGTTCTTTATGTATTCTAGATATAAGTCATTCATCAGATATGTGCTGTATTTTCACTTTCTTAATGATATCTTTAGAAGCACGAAGGTTTTGAATTTTGATGAAGTCAATTTATCAACTTTTTCTTTCATTGCTTGTGCTTTTGGTATCATATCTAAGAAGTCTTTGCCTAACCCTGCCATGTTTTAGGATTGAACTCTCTTCTTCTTCCCACTTACCAGTATGCCCTGGACATCTTTCTACCTCAGTAAATACAGATCTGCACCATTATACTTCACAGTTTCGTTTTGCAAAGAAGGGAGGGAAGAAAGGAGACAACAGGGCCAAACTATTCAAAATATCCAGGACAACTCTTCATCCTTGAGGTCTTCCCACTTTCCTTTTGTATCGTCTTGTGTCTGGTACCTTCTCTGTGGTTTGTGAATAGAAACTTTATTAGGTTATTAATTTCATCACAACATTGTAGGTTTAATATCTTGGTCACACAGTTTCCTAGCCCCAGATTTCCTGTAGGAAGCTTAAGTCCCTCCATCACAGACTCTAGTGAGGGGATGCTCATAAGAAACATGTGTTCCCCTGTAATTTGGGATTTGACAGCTGCTGCTTCTGGCATTGACTTCATTCTCTGGAACTGGACTTGGCCTTGAGAGTGATGCAGCTTTGGGTAATGTATTAAAATGGAAATATGGAAAAAGAAAAGTAAATAGTAGATAACAGTAATTGGTATGTGTGTTTTAATAAAAGTCTGATGGATATTCCTGAACCAAATAGCGGTTATCATTTAACAAGCTCCAGATTGAGACGGATGGTTGCATCCTGGCCCCTGTCCTAAGTAAAGCTTTCCTGGCTTGATGGGTAGGATATGAGGTATCGTGTAAAGCTAGATGCTTCTTTAGGAAATAATTTTCAGAGTGAGGACACTAATGGAGAAAACCCAGGCTGAGGGAAAGAGCCTGTGAGAGAGGCCTCAGAATAAGAATGGGAAAAGCAGGCTAGATTTCAGAGCTCAGGGCTGAAAATGCTAATCTGCTAAAAAGTGAAATTCGCTTAGTGTAGTCCAACTCTTTGCGACCCCATGGACTATATAGTCCATGGAATTCTCCAGGGCAGAATACTGGAGTGGGTAGCCTTTCCCTTCTCCAGAGGATCTTCCCAACCCAGGGATCGAACCTAGGTCTCCCACATTGCAGGCAGATTCTTGCAGCTGAGCCACAAGGGAAGCCCAAGAATACTGGAGTGGGTAACCTATCCTTTCTCCAGGGAATCTTCCCTACCCAGGAATCTAATGGAGGTCTCCTGCATTACAGGCAGATTCTTTACCAACTGAGCTATAAGGGAAGCCTAATCTGCTAAACCAGGAGAAGGCAATGGCACCCCACTCCAGTACTCTTGCCTGGAAAATCCCATGGACAGAGGAGCCTGCTAGGCTGCGGTCCATGGGGTCGCAAAGAGTTGGACACGACTGAGTGACTTCACTTTCACTTTTCACTTTCATGCATTGGAGAAGGAAATGGCAACCCACTCCAGTGTTCTTGCCTGGAGAATCCCAGGGATGGGGGAGCCTGGTGGGCTGCCATCTATGGGGTCGCACAGAGTCGGACACGACTGAAGCGACTTAGCAGCAGCAGCAGCAGCAATCTGCTAAACCTGAGGGTCAATAGACAAACATTTTGATGAGAAGTCAAGTGGGATGGCAGGATCCTTTGGGGACCTAACTCCTACTATTAGGGCCAAGAATTTGAAACTCGAGTACTAACACTGGGGAAAAGCAAGTCAAGCAGGGGAGAGATATAAGGGCAGCCCCCAAGCCCCACCCCAACCCCTGCCTGGACAGTGGCCATCCCAAGATTAGAGACATGGCATTGAACAAAAAGGGTGTGTAAAAATCAACAAAAAGCTCAAGCTGATAGGTAAACTACTCAATATATGAGGCTGAAAAATGCAGAGGGAAATCTTTCAAAGTCCTTTAAGATGCAGCCTCAGGTCCTTAACTTCTGTTTTTCATGTGGAAAACAATACAAAGCCACTTCAGGAGCCAACTGCTGTGTGCATGGAATATGGAATTATACTGGAAGACTAAGAAACAGTGAGACCAGCTGGATGCTACCGCAGAGATTCAGGCATGAGAAGGGCTGGCTTTAGAGGGACACTTGGGTGTGCAGGAAGAATGGGTTGGATTTGCTGTGGAAGTGCAGAGAGAAGACAAGAATGGTGGGGACGGGCAGTGAGGGGAAGGCTGTAAGAGGATTTGGGGTTTGGGGAGGTATAATTAAAATCCACAGATCTTAAGTGTGGAGTGAATTTTGATAAATGTGCTCATCTCTGTCACGCGCAACCCCAACAGAGGTTTTTAAAAGACCGGATTTCCAGTGCCTGCAGATCCTAAGTGAGGCTGCTTCAAAGGCAAGAAGCTGTAAGCCACTGAAGAGAGAAGGACTAGAACTCTAGATTTGAAAGTTATATGCAGCCAGCAGGTGGAAATCTCTTGAGCAAGTGAACACAGGTGCAGGAAGAGGCAACTGGAGAACAGGCCAAATTTGGGGTGGGCATGGACCCACTCTCCCACTGTGGGTCTTATTTGCTGATATAAGTGCAGAGGCTTCTCTTTGTTCAGGCCTTCAGCCTCAGACTTATCTTAAATGAGGAAGAAACTGCTTTTTGAGCTGGCCTCTGCCAAAGTCTGTCCTATGGAACTTGCAGAAGGGCGTCACTGGGGGGAAGGGAGCGGGAGGATTCCAGAGGGGGGTCTGCACCTCCTCCCAGCAGCCTGCACAGCTACCTCGCTGAGCTGGAGCCCAGCTTCCTCGGTGCAGCGTGTTCTGGCAGCCGGCCGGGGCACCCCGGGGAGAACCTCTGCTCCAGGTGTGCGCTCGCAGCAGCCCTCCAGCAGCGCCCTCGGTGTTTGCAGACCCTGCAAGCTTGCACGCAGCGGGAGCCCAGTGGCTAGAATTGGGGGGGCGGTGGGCGTGACGGCGCTCCCTAGAGTTCTCTCCCGCCCAGGCAGTCCCGGGAACGTTCTAAAAAGTATCCAAAAGTTCTGTGCCGCGCGCGCGCGCGCGCAAAAAAAGGGCACAACCCCCCACCTCTCTGGGCGTTGCGAGTCCCGACCTCGCCAGTCCGGCTGCAGAACGTACGCGTCCTGCGCCTCCTCCTCGCCCGCCTCGCCGTCGGCCGGGTGACCCCCCTTGCAGCTACCGGAGAGCCTGCGCTTCTCCTTGGGGCACCATGCCCAACGACGATGCGTATAGCAAGTCCTCCGCACCGTCGGAGGCCCCGCAAACCCCGGGGGCACCACCGCAGGGCAAGGCCGGGGGCTTCGGCAAAGCGGCCGGGGCGCCGCTCGGGACCACTGGCGGCGACGGCGGCGGCGGCGGCGGCGGCGGCGGCAGCGGCGGCGACTCCGGCTCGGGAGCGTCTGGCATGGGCGCCGTCTCGAGCAAGAAGTCTCCGCGGCTGCCCAAGTGCGCGCGGTGCCGCAACCACGGCTACGCGTCGCCGCTGAAGGGCCACAAGCGTTTCTGCATGTGGCGGGACTGCCAGTGCAAGAAATGCAACCTGATAGCAGAGAGACAACGCGTGATGGCCGCGCAGGTGAGTGCGGGGGTCCGGAACCGGGCTTCAACCCCGAATTTTTCGAGTAAAGCCCCTCGGGTCCCTGGGGCGCCACGTGGGGCGCGGGTTCGGAAGGAAGGTGGCGGTGCTTGCCGACGGCCACTGCGCACTCGGGGCCGGGGGTCCTAGCCACGCTCCTATGCCGCGCTCCGAGGGCCTGGACTCGTCTCCGATGCTGCAGGCGGAGCCAGGGAGGTGCGGGGTTCACTCCGGATTCTTGACCCAGCGGGAATTGTGGGGTTCGCCCCTTCGGGGATCCTCTGGTTGTCTGACTTACTCTTTCAGAGCTACCTGAGAGTTGCAGGGTTCGCTCTGCCTGGGAGTCCCCGAGATCCCTAAACTCATCCTCCAGGAGAGAGTTGCGGGGTTCGCGCTGCTAGGGAAGGGGTCCCCAGGATCTCTGACCCCGCCTCCAGCAGCGAGTTGTGGTGTTCGCCCCTTCGGGGAGCCCTAGGCATCCGACCTCACTCTCTGAGCAGAGTTGGGGGGCTTGCTGCCTCGGATCCGTGACTCCGCCCGGAGCAGGGAGGTGCGCTCATAATTGGGGGTGGAGGGCAGTGTTGGACGGTGCCTTCTCAGGGTACTGGTTAGGCGGGAAGCAGAGACCCGGCCGGCCGCAGCTTCTGCGGATAACGCGTCGCGGCGGGAGTCTTTGCTTTTCTGGAAAAGTCGCCCTAACGGGCGCCGGCGCGGCGTGGTCCTCGCTGTGCTCTTGGCGCTCTTTTTCGTATTCGCCGCGGCGGATCCTGGCTCAGCCATTTTGAGCACTAGGAAAATTTCATTTGCCCTTTAAAGTTTGCTGTCTCGACCGAAGATATTCAAGTACAGGTTACTTTGAGTGTGTTTTAAAACACACTTAAGAATTTTAAACGTCCACGCAGAGGAGAAAATGCAAGCGTTTGAGGTTTTGTCTGCTGCTCCTGGTGTGTGTGTGTTTTTTTTAAAGCGTCCTAAGCAGGGCAGTACTTTTGTACCTTAACAGAAATAAAGTCGTTGGTATCCTAAAAGAATTTTTAGAAGAGAATAATACACATTCTTTCCAGCTAAAAGTTGTTCCATCCTTTGAAAACAGGTTATTTACAATGAAATATTACAAAGAAACGTTTACTAACGACGTGCTACTTTCGGTTAGGAATGGGCAAACATCCTCCACTGAAAATGATATCAGTAAGAGCCTTTAACAGGACTTAACATTCTTGGAGATTATACTTTTTACATACACCCATTTAAAAAAATGTTTTAAAATAGTTAGATTCGGTCTTCACTGACTGTGAGGGTAGTCATGGAAATACAGGTTGTTTTACTTGGTTTCTTTATTGGTTTTTAGCTTACTCTATAGTGGAAAAGAATACACTGAATATAGCAATTAAATGCATCACAGTGAACTTACTGGAAAAAAAACTTATGACATTTAGTTGTTTTTGTAGGTAGAAAAATTTTTTTGAATATTTAGCTGCTGGCTTGAGTATGCTTGGGAGGGGGATTTTTCTCAAAATGTAAGAAAAATATGCATCCAAGTAGGGCCATTAAGTTTGAATAAACTGTATTAGTAGGAGTACTAATTTGTAAGGAGGCTGTTTGCTATGTTAAAAACAAAAGGAACTCAAAATTATTTTAATAGTATAAAACTTCAGTATTTTCCACACCAGAAGGCTTGTGCTGTGCTGAGTGAAATCCTTTAAACAACCATGTAACAGTCATTCTAAAATAGCTTGAAATTGATCTTAAGACCTCTAAATAATTGCATTTTTTAAAAAATTGCTTCACCTTCCCTATTTAAATAGCATTTCCTAAGAGTTCTTGAGAGGTCTTTATAAAAGTGTTTTTAGTTTATGGACTATGTAATACTCTGTATGTTGGGTGCATGTGTGAGATTTGTGTAAACCAGGGCTTAAAGTGCACTTTTTTGTTGCATTGACATACTTCACAAGTTCATGGGTATTCTTTTAAACATTTGTAGTCAAATCTTTAATATTCTGTTTCTAAACTTGGTTAATAATAGAAAATTCAATAATTAAACTTAATTGATTATTCAAAGATTTTTTTTTTTAAGTTGAAGACTCGACTCCTCTTGTTAGGAGTAAAATTACTTCAAAGTTAATCATCTTTCAAAATTTAAAGACTACAGTTTTCCTAAAACAGTCTGTAAATTGTAGTTATGCTTCTGGTTCACCATTTTGATGTCAACTTTTTGGCTTGTATTTCAGCCTCTGAGGTACAGGTGCTTCCCTTCCTTGTTCCATTATCACCAGTGGTCAGTTAAAGTCTGCCTTTTTTTGTTATTTGTAAACAAAAATACAATTTTTGGGGACACAACTTTTCAACCTTTCACTGTTATTTAAAAGCAGAGGGACCATGAGGAGTGTCTTCGGTATGCTGGGTCCTTTGGTCCCCACTGGGGGATAGCACACCTGCTTTCTCCTTTTCTCTCCATCTCCACCTCTACCTCTTTCTCCAGGGACTTCCAACACGGTATTGCAGCCCCCTCTCCCCATTACTTCCCTCCACAATCCTTCCACCCACAGAATAGGGCTCTGTGGGTTTCCCGAGCAGCCTCTGCCTTCATTGTCTACCCTGCTCCCTTGCTGGGGGTAGTTCTGCCCCTTCATCCTTGCCTGTCAGGCTTCACTCGGGGGGCTCTTCACGGCCCTGTTGCAGCACCACCTTCACTCATCCTTGCACTTAAAGCCCTTTTTGTGCCTGTGTTCACGTGTTGTCTTGAGTTGCAGTTGCATGTTTGCTCCCTGTCTCTCCTTTTAAACAGTGAGTACCTTCGGATCTAATCTAATCTTACTACATCTTGCTGGTCGAGGTTCCTAATACAGTGGCCTTTTCCATATTTGTGGAAGGAAGCAGTGAGTGATCCCATTTTCCTTCCTTCCTAATCTGTCAGTGCTGACTTCTCTTCATGTTGAATTCCTCTGCTGACTCTGCAGCTTTTTCTCATCCAATCTTTCCTCCTAGTCTACACACACATTTGTTTATTGAAAAGTTTTTGAGCACTCACTCAAAGCTCTAAAGGACCTCTGACTCTCAACTATTTTTCAGCTTTGGCTGCACATCAGAGTTACCTGGGTCGCTATAAAAAGAAATGAGGGTGAGGGGGAGAAGAAATGAGGGATTCTCAGACCTCATCCCTGGAGGTAATGGATGGAGATGTCTGAGATGGGCAGGGCTTCAGTGGTTTTGGCAAAGCTGTAGGAGTGATTCTGGGGTGCTGGAGGGTGACCCGCTGCCCTGTGCTTCCAGGTGGCCCTGAGACGGCAGCAGGCCCAGGAAGAGGAACTGGGGATCAGTCACCCCATCCCGCTGCCCAGCACGGCTGAGCTGATGGTCAAGAGAGAGAACAGCGGCAGCAACCCGTGCCTGATGATTGAGAGCGGCAGCTCCTCGCAGCCGCCCCCGGCCAGCACCCCCTCCACTGCAGCTTCAGGTAAGCCTGTGGGCCAGCTGGAGGGAAGAAGGGTGTGGCCACAAAGACAGAGCCTCAGGGTGGTCCTGAGTCCCAAAGCACATGGAGAGCTTAGAGCATTTCTTGAAAGATCCTCCCTCTGAAGGTCTGTTTTGGCTGCCTCACAAAGGAGGTGGGCCTGGATTCTAGAACCAGAAGTTCGACAGCTTTACTTTCTGTTGTTTTTTGCCAAGGCTGAATCTGGACAGAGTCAAAATCACAGAATACCAGAGAAGTTAGTCCAGAATTCATCTCAGTCAGCCCCTTCCATTCACGGGATCCTCCTGGTGGGAGCCGACGATCCTTGTTTCCTAAAGCTGAAAGTCCTTTCTCTGGGAAGGACTGCAATTCCACTTGGGGAACATATCTAAAAAAAAAGCAGATTCTGGGTTCTGAGTTTCAGTGGACACTGGAATTGAGGCAAGGCATGTCTCACTGGCTTAAATTCTCTCTCATGCACTAAGATTATATCAGGGGCTATAGATGTGTATTGGTTCATTTCATTCTCAGAAGAAGGAGGTGTTAATTCTATTTTATACTATGTGAAAATTGAGGTATAAAAAGTTTTAGTGATTGGCCACATCTGGCAGACTAGAAAGTATCTGAATAGATCCATCTGCCTCCAAAGCTCACAGTGCTTACTGCACCGGGTCTGTAAATTACCTTGAGAATCACAATGCTCTAGAGCTGCACTGTCCAACATGGAAGCCTCTGGCCTCGTTGGGCTGCTTAAATTTAATTACAATGAAGTAAAATTAAAACTTTTATCCAGAGAAGATATACAAGTGGTAGAAGCTCAAGGAAAGATGCTTGATATCATTAGTCATTAGGGAAATGCAAATCGAAGCCATAGTGAGATGCCGTCTCATACCAGTTAGGATGCTTACCGTCAAAAACCCAGAAAGTAATAATACTGGTGAAGATGTGGAAAAATGGGAACTTCTGTGCACAGTTAGTAGGAATATAAAACGGTACAGCTGCTATGGAAAACAGTATGGTGGTTTCTCAGAAGTTAAAAAGAGAATTATACCATGATCCAGCAATTCCTCTTCTGAGTGCGTACTGAAAAGAATTGAAAACAGCATTTTAAAGAGGTATTTCTACATCCATGTTCATAGCAGCTTTATGCATAACAGCTAAAATGTGGAAGCACCTCAGGTGTCCACTGACAGATGACTGGAAGAGCAAAATGTGGTAAAAAGAAAACTGTTTAGCCTGAAAAAGAAGGAAATTTTGACACATGCTATAGCACGGATGAACCTTGAGGACTTTATGCTAAGTGAAATAAACCAGTCACAAAAAGACAAATACTGTGTGATTCCACTTATATACTTGAAGTAGTCAAAATCATAGAGACAGGAGGTGGTTGTCACAGGCTGGGGGGAGAGGGGAATAGAGGGTTATTGTTTAATGAATATAGGGTTTCAGTTTACGAGATGGAGAGCTATGGAGATGGATGATGGTGATGGTTGCAGTACATCATGGATGTAGTTAGTATCACTGAACTGTGCACTTAAAGATGGTTGAGATGTTTGTTTTTATGTTGCATGTATTTTACAACAGTAAAAATAAATTTAAAAATTATAAACATTTAGTTTCTCAGTTGTGCTAGTCATATTTCAGATGTTGAACAGGCACATACGTAGCTAAAGCCGGCCATATTAGATAGTGTGTGCTTCCATTTCTCACAAAGCTCCATTTAATGACACTGGTCTAGAATACAGGGGCTCTAAGAAACTCACCAAACTAGGATCTGCGCCATCCCATTGGCAAATATAAACACATAGATTTCATACTAAACATACCCGCTGAGATTCACAGAATCTTGAGCCTTCTAAGGCTCCATGAAATGTAACCTTGGAGTAAGTTTTAAGCAAACTTTTCATAAGTTAGTTTGCTGTGCTTAATCACTGGGCTAAAGTTGTCAGCTGCCTAGTTGTCATTAAATAGCTGTGCAACTTTAGACGAGTCACGTAAGCTCTCTGGTGGTCTTGTTTTCTCTTATCAAAAATGAGGGATGAGCTCTTTGAGGCTTTTTAAGATCCTCAGAGTCTTGACTATTATAAAGAAGATTAGAAGGCCCCAGAGAAGCCAGGTAAGCAACAGAGTTACAGTACCTGCTGCAGGCAGGTGTGTCTGCGCGCCTGTCCCTGGGTATGTTCCTGGGGCTCCAGAATCTCTAGCTCACAAAGAGAATGGTATTTTCTTGTTTTAGCTTTGTTGGGCATAAAACATATAGCAGTTTCAGAACTTTCCTTTTCATAAGAAGGAAGGAGTATATCTATCAGAAATATGACTCTCACACTTTAGGATTTTAAGCTGTATCTAATTACCAGAAGATAGTATCAGGTCAGGGCAGACCTGGTGGATTCAGCTGGAGGTCTGATATGGGGATGGTGGTGGGGGTGCCAGAGGAGTAGAGAGGGGAGTAGCTCATTTGATGTTCACAAACATCTTAGGAAGTAGGAATTATTATTCCTATTTACAGGTAAGGACACCGGTGGTAAGGAAGCTGCCCCAGAATAAAGCTGAGTTGAGCTGGGATTCAGTCCAGGTCTGTCCCATCCCAGAGCCCATGGATTTTCCACCTGCCTCTGAAGGGAGGCTGTGGGAATAGTTGCTGTGTTTTCTTGGAAAATGAACAGTTATGATTAGAGTTTATGGTTTAATCCTCAGACGGGGTTTAGGGCTTATGGGCAAATGGAAACATATCGGGGCAGCACCATTCTCGGCTGGCACGAAAGCTGCAGCCATTGGTGTTCACAGGGAGAAATACAGGGACAGGCCTGTGATGGATCAGCATTAGTCCTGGGCATTTCGTTGGGAACCATGGGTAAACTTGGCTTACCCTCCTGTATCCCACATTGCACTTCATGGAAAGGGGTGTCAGAGTTTGATTTTACACCCCAAGATGGTGAAGCCTTGAAGGTTTTCAGGCTAGATGGAGTTCACAATGACCAAGAAGTTCTTGCAGGGCATTTCAGAGTGGTGATAGGGAAAGTTACAAATAGAAGCAGCAGTTCAGGGTCAAGGAGAATGTGACCAGATTCCCTTCTTTGCTCCTGGAGCTGGTGGACCTTGGAGTCAGTTCAGAGTCTTGAACCAGCGCTCCAAGGGAGGGAGTATGGAAGCCAGTGGTGTGTGGTGCCCTGGGCTCAGCTGAGGGCAGGAGGCTTTGCCTGCTCTGGGAAGATGGGCCTTTCCGAACCAGCCTAGCTCATCTCAGCAGGGCAGGAGCCAAGTCCATCATCATCACTCACAGGACGTCCACCAAAGCCGTTGAGTTGGGATCATGAACTTCTGAACTGGGACATGAGCAAGAGAAAAAGAGAAATGCCAGTAGAATTAAACTATATAAAGAGAGAGATGGACAAGTGAAGGGAGGGAGAGAAGGGGGAAGAGAGGGAGAGAGAGAGAGAGAGTGAAGCAGACAAGACAGATTGAAGGATGTTCTTTACGTTTTATGTAGTACATGGGGTGTCCAACTTCCTGCCCTACATAGTGTGCTACTGACAAACGTAACTACGATTATGTCTCTAGAGAGAAGAATTTCTTTAAAATAACATTTAACTTTCTGCAGGAATTGGTAAACATTTATAGAGTACAAAAACATACTCAACGACCAGATTGCAATCCCCAGCTTGTGGGTCTTCTGTTTGTTACCCCATGATTACAGGTGGAAGCTTTACCTGTTTATTGTTTTTACTTGTGTGTGTATATATATAATGTATATATTTAACATAGCAGGAGTATATTGCTCCCACTTGTGTGCAGTTTTTTTTTTTTTCCAAACCATGGCATTTTTTTAATGGCCTGGTATTCCGTTATATCAATGTGGAAGGCTAGGATTTGCAGTTATTTTGTGAAAGGTGAAAGTTGTAGTTGTCATGGAACAGTGCAGCCCACCAACTGGCTCCCACGAGAGGGGACACTGCTCACTTTCTCTTTCTAATACATGATGTTGAGTGTCTGCAAGGGCAGTGGCTTAGTGAAATTCAGTAGATGTTTATGTCCTTGAGGCTTCTTAGTTATCTCCTTTTGGCTCCTGAAAGTGCCCAAGAATTATTGCCAAGATTATTGGTTGAATCCTGAGGCCACTGTGAAGGAAATTGAATTTGCTGAATTGTCGTTTCATCTATTGGAGAGCTGATCCCTCTGAGTAAGTTAACTTACCACAGTCTCTGCGATCCTTAGCTGAAGATTGGCCAAGCTCGATCAAAACACTGCTGGACAATTCCTCCAACAATGGGTATAAAAGATTCTATGATTGTGGGTAACACTGTGAAGGAACAATGTTTTGAAGAAATGCACTGTTCCTTGCTATCTTTTATATTAACAGGATCAGATGTGCTAACAGGTGTACTATCAATTAACAAATGATTTCTTCTCAGGCATTTTGGAGGCAGGCATCCAGAAAACAAGGTGAGCAATTTTAGTTATAAATGACAATGAGTTAATAACAACTTCAGCATTATTTCTGTGGTTTTACTTTTTAAATTTAAGCTATACACACACACACACACACACATATATATATAGTTATCAACCGACTTGAAAAAAATCACATGAGCATAATATATGTAATATATTAATATATATATTTTGCAAGTTATCATCTGACTTGAAAAAAAATCTCATAAGCATTCCTCCTCTTTGACATGTGGGCTTCTTCCTGTTTTATTTCATACTGTATTTTGCTTTTCCTTAGCCTCCTGTGCAGCAAGTAGAAGGCCATTTTACTTAGAGCTTATGCTAAAGTCTCCATAATTCTCAACTCTTCTGTGCAGAGCTGTCAGATGAAGGGCTGCATTGTAGAGAATTTGGTTTGGCATGTGTGTCCTTTGTAAGTGAGAACCTGAATGTTATCTCCTGGGGCCCTCCCTTCTGGAGCACCCTGGGCTTCCACACACACTCACATTCACACTCCCCCATACTGAGCCACCTCCGCCGTCTCAGGCCTTCCCCCACTGCCCAGCGCCTGTGACCTGTGGCCTGCTTTCACTCACCTTTCCCCTGTTAGGTCAGCCAGGTATGTGTCTGATAATGACAGGACACCCTCCTTCACTTCTCTTCCTTAGCAGTAATTCCACTTCAGCACAGAGAAAGAACTCATTTGGTAGGCCACACACGCCTTCCTGCTTGTGTGCTTTCCAAGGGTTCAAATGCTGTACAAACATGCAATGTGGTAGTTTTAAAATGGAATAATGTCTCCATGCAGTTTTTTGCCAGTGAGAAATGACTGATGAACTAACAGTTGAAGATGTTGAGTTATTTAAGTTTCTTTAAAAATAAATTTTATTCATTAGAGAAGTTACAGATTTACAGCAAAATTTAGAGGAAGGTATAGAGATTGCCCATACATTCCCTGCCCCCACATGTAGACAGTGCCCCGATTATCAGCATCCCCCAGCAAAAGTACATTTGTTATGACTGATGAGCGACACAGACATGCCACCATCACCCAGAGTCCAGAGTGTACAGTAGGGTTAACTCTTGGTGTTGCACATTCTGTGAATAAATGATGGTGTGTATCCATTATTATAGTATCATACCAAGTAATTTTGCTGCTCTAAAAATCTTCTATGGAGTTAAAATATTTCAGTTTTTATCTTCTCACTTTTCCATGTTGCACAGAAAGAAGCATTTCAAATGAAAAACCTAAACATTTTACCCAAATTAGCTTGAGAGCCGATACTTCTAGGATTCTGGCCACTTACGTGAGATGAGCTCCGTTTGATTTTAGACAGAGCTCAATTTCAAGTCGATGGAAGATGTGGAAATTGGGTTTAAAAAGGCCTTCAGATAAAAGTATTCCCCAATTTTATTTTCAGAGTCAAAGAAGTTTCCAGGATGTTTAATGAAATGAAATCTCCCTAAACTGAAGTAAGAATAGGAGGCTTGAATGAAAGAAAACCCTTAAGATTAATTGTACTGATCATTTTGATAGCCTAGTGTTCTAAATAGCATCTCAATCAATTTTATTAATTCTAAGGGCAGTCTCTATTTACATGTCAAATATAACAGTTAATTGACCTGATAGAAATTCTCCATAGACAGTATTTCTATAAAAAATTTGGCAGCAAAATATATAGGAAGTAGCTTACTGGTCTACCTTGGCTAGAATGAAAAGTTGGAGCCATCAAAAAAGGTAAATACAGCGTTTAAAGTTATAAATTAGTTTTAATTGAAGTATAGTTGACTTACGGAGAAGGCAGTGGCACCCCACTCCAGTACTCTTGCCTGGAAAACCCCATGGATGGAGGAGCCTGGTAGGCTGCAGTCCATGGGGTTGCTAAGAGTCAGACACGACTGAGCGACTTCACTTTCACTTTTCACTTTGCTGCATTGGAGGAGGAAATGGCAACCCACTCCAGTGTTCCTGGCTGGAGAATCCCAGGGACAGGGGAGCCTGGTGGGCTGCCGTCTATGGGTTCGCACAGAGTTGGACACGACTGAAGCGACTTAGCAGCAGTAGCAGCAGCATAGTTCACTTAACAGTATTACTAGTTTCAGGTGTACAACATGGTGATTCACTATTTTAATAGATCATACTCCATTTAAAGTTATTACAAAATAATGACTGTTTTCCTGTGCTGTACAATAATAAATTAGTTTTATAACAGCATATGTAAAAGTCAAAAGAAGCTTGTGACTGATTTGCACTGCTGTCTCCATTGTGAAAATGCAATCTTAAGGGCAGGGATTGCAGTTTATTCATCATGTAGCTTACGTGCATAGTACAGTACCTGGCTTTGTAGTACATGGTCAGTAAACTTTTGCTGAATGAATTAACGACGGTTAAATTTGAAATTTTGTTTTAAAACACTGTGTTAGTGATCATGAACCCACTTACAGATATGGAGTAAAATCACTGATCAATCTGCAATTTTGGTGATATTTTTAAGTGTTTCTGATTTTTTAAATGCCTAAAAATTCAAATTAGTTTAACAGCCTAAGGTATAATTCATATGCTGTATACTTTGTATGTTTAAAGTGTACAATTCAGTGCTTTTTTTTTAAAGTAAATTCGCAGAGCTGTGCAACCATCCCTGTAATCTAACTGTGGAGCGTTTTCATCTCCTAAAAGAAACTCTTCCTTTTAGTAGTCCTCTCCATCTGCTCCTACTGGGGTCATAGCTAAGTTTTTTCACTTAGCCTGATGTTTGCAAGATTTACCCCTATTGTAGCCTGTATTAATATTTATTATTCCTTTTTAAAAACTCAGTAGTACTCTACTGTATGGATATGGTGAGTTTTTAATTCATCAGATGATGGACTTTGGGTTGCTTACACTTTTGGGCTATTATGAGCAATGCTTCCATAACATTTTGGTGTCGGTTTTATATTAATACATGTTTCATTCTCTTGAGTATATTCAAAAGAGCACAATTTCTGAGGCATATGATAACACTTCCCAAGTGGTGCTAGTGGTAGAGAATCTGCCTGCCAGTACAGGAGACATAAGAGAAGTGGGTTCTATCCCTGGGTCGGGAAGATCCCCTGGAGGAGGAGATGGCAACCCACTCCAGTATTCTTGCCTGGAGGATCCCATGAACAGAGGAGCCTGGCAGGCTACAGTCCATAGGGTCACAAAGAGTCAGACACGACTGAAGAGACTTAGCACACGCACACACGGTAACACTATGTTTAACCTTTTGAGGAACTGTCAGTATTTTCCAAAGAGGCTGCACTGTTTTAGTACATTCCCACCAGCAGTGTGTGAGAGCTTCAGAAAATTCATGCTAAAGTTTTTTAAAATTAAAAGGTAGCATGCCTTCATCCTGGCAGAAACTATAAAGATACAAAACCCAGTCAGTGGGTCTTCGGTGACCAGAAGTTTAGATCACGGAGGATTCTCTGGGATTGCATCTTATTATCACTAGAAATTTTAATATGTTAATACTCCCTTTTAAAAATTTTCTCTTTTCCCTCCTTATTGCATGTTTTATAGTGAAAGGAATAGTGTGTGAGGAATTAAACCACAGAAGAACCTGGTGACAGGTTTTCTTTGTTGTATTATTGGCTGATAGAAACACTGGTTTGTTTCTGAAGGGCTTAAGCAACTTTCTAGACCTTGGGTGACAGGCGTTTCCCCAGAACAAGGGAGAGGGAATTTTACTGCCCTAGAAACGTAGCAAGAATAATTTTTGTCTTTGGGCCTCACTCCTGCGGAAAGCAGGAGAGAAACCTGAGTGCTGGGGAGAATGGACAGCTGTTCTCCACGTCACCAGTGAGAAGAGAGCAGTCCATAGGTTGTCATAGCTGTTGATAGCATTGGGAAACTTTTATAGGTGGTAATGTAAGGAATTGTTGTAGTGCTGTACAGCCTTGCATTTGCTGTCAGAAAGCTCATCTGTGTTAGCTGTTTCTCCTGTCTGCTCCAGAGTGTCCCCCCAAGTCCTTGACCCTTGGGTTCCTGGTTATCTGCTGGTTCAGGGATCCTGTCCATTGATTACCCCCTCAGCCACTCACTGGATCTTGTGAATGCCTTTCTGTCTCATCAGTTGTTTTATTAGCTAATTTATTTCTGAAAGATTTTATTGTGGCAAAATATACATAACATAAAATTGACCATTTTAACTGTTTGTAAGTGTACAGTTCAGTGGCATTAAGTGTATTCACATTGTTGTGCAACCATCCTCACCATCCTTCGCTAGGGTTTATCTTCCCAAACTGAAAGTCTAAATCTACAGAGTGAGAGCTCCGCGTTCTCTCCCTCTCATGACCTTTTTGCTGAACACAGCCTCTTTTGTTAGCTTGGCTTTCTTGGCCTTTGGAAGCACCTGTAGACTCACGTGAGATGATTGCTTTTATCTTACCAACATCTGTTCTTTCCTTTCGTCCTTCTCCCAGCTCTGTAATTTTTGCTTTATTGCTGACTTCTGTCCTTGTTCGTATGCTGTGCTTAGTTGCTCAGTTGTGTCCGACTCTTTGCAATCCCATGGGTTGTAGCCTGCCAGGCTCCTCTGTCACGGGGATTTTCCAGGCAAGAATACTGGAGTGGGTTGCCATGCCCCCCTCCAAGGGATCTTCCCAACCCAGGAATCGAACTGGGGTCTCCTGCATTGCAGGTGGATTCTTTACCAGCTGAGCCACCGGGAAAGCTCATACACCAGTCTAATCTGTGCCTCTGGGGTAATGAGGACTTCTAAACTCTAGTAGAGTTTCTCAGAGGGCTGAGGCCAGTAGAGAAGGGGACCCAGGGTAAGGCCTGATGCGCGATACTGTGAATTCTGTACCTCTGCCAGGTGATCTGGACACTGAGCCTGGAAATGCTCTGTGAAGTGCTGTGAAGCCTGTGGGCCCCTGGGGGCTCTGGCTGCTGTCTCACTGGTTCTTGACTAGTCATGATTCCGTTGGCAGCAACTCTGTAAGTGCGTATCTGAATTTCTGTCTCAGTCTAAAGGTGTCTTACTTTTCAACTTGTAAAAAAAAATTCAATGTGACGACCAACTTTGCTGAACCAAATTGTATTTCAAACTCAGTTTCTTCTGGTCTCTCATATCTGTTGGTGGAATTTACAATCACTAATCCCATCTTAGTGTACAATACCACTGAGCATACTTTTCAGAAAAAAATGCACAAGAAACTCTTAAAATAGGGTAAGTGTACAATACCACTGAGCATACTTTTCAGAAAAAAATGCACAAGAAACTCTTAAAATAGGGTATAAGTAGCTGGTTTGTTGTCAGAAGGAAGTGCCAATTCGGTATTCAAGTAATAGCATATTTTCTGATGTTTATTGGCAGTGAGAGTTCTCAGATATGCTTCAGACACCCAGAGTCAGCTCAGTCCAGTGTATCCTCCCAGCCGACTTGGTATTGATTTCAGCATTTATAAAGCTACCCCCTATTTTTGCATCACCCTTTACTCTGGTCCTGAAGTTGAGGGTTTATCCAGAATACAGTATATGCAGTAATTCTGGGAAGCAGATTGGATCCATCTTAACACTAGTAAATGTTTGCTGAACTGAGTTGAATTCATCTTTGCTGATAAGTCGACTGTTTGACCCAGAGTCCCTCCCTCCCTTTTTCCCTTTCTTCCACCTGTTTCATTTTTCACTTATTCAACAAATATTCATTATGTGACTGCATTGGGTCAGACCCTTTTCTAGGCCTGGGGTGTATATCAGTGCCTAAAAAATCTGTCTCTCGTGGATCTTGCACGTCTAGCAGGGGAGACAGTGGATAAACAAGTACCCCAGTGAGTGAGCAAGATGCTTTCAGAAAGTATGAGCACTGTGGAGACAGACAGAGTGATGGGATGCCTGTGTCCTGCTAGGGGTCACGGCATTGACAGGGTGGTTAGGGAAAGAGGGCCCCTCGAAGGAGATTAAATCCGAGCTCCTCCTGAGTGGCAGTGAGCCGTTGTGGTCAAGGTTTGGAGGAAGAGCCAGGCAGGAGGCGCTGCAGGGTGAGACGCGCTTAGAGCAGGGTGCAGGCTGTGTGCTCAGTGTTGAGCGCAAGGGTGACGTAGCTGGGGGCCACAACTCGCTGGCCCTTGGAGGCCGCAGGAGATGAGATTTTATGGTGAGTGCCATGGGAAGTCACTGGAGTCTTGCAGCGGTGAGTGCTGTGGTCTGATTTACTCTCTTCAGAGGTCTCTGCTGCTGTGGATGTGGTTTGAAGGGGGAGCACACGAAGACTGTGCAGTTGGCCAGGCAGAGGGGTGCTGCTTGCTCCAGGGTGGCGACAGTAGAGCCGGAAAGAAACGGGGGACAGGAGGACTGTTTTGAGGGCAAGTTTACATGTAATTTTGGTGGATGTCGCCCGCAGCACTCCCTCCAGAGAGAAGCTGCCATGACATTGGCAGCGCTAGGTTCTGTGGGGCTTTACTAGTCTGAAAGTTCGGTACGTGTGGGGTGGTCAGAAGAACATTGGCCCCCCAGAGAGGTCCTCACCCCTGTCCCGGGGGCTGGTGAAGATGTTACCTTCAGAGCAAAAGGGACTTTGCAGATGTGATTTTAATTCATGGGTCTGCAAGCCGGGGTGGTGACCCCAGATTCCAGGTGGGCCCATTCTAATGCCCGAATCCTTGGAAGTGGAGAACCTTTCCTGGCTGCACCAGAGATGCCACAACAGAAGATGCCAGGAGTTTCAAAGTCAGGAAGAGACTTGACTACAGTTGCTGGCTTTGAAGATGGAGGAAGGGGTGCCAAGGCGAAGATTTCAGGAGTTCTCTAGAAGCTTGGAACAGCCTTTAGCTGACAGCCAGTGTAGAAACAGGACTTCAGTCCTATAACCACAGGGAGCTGAATTCTTCCAGCATTCTGACTCAGCAGGGTTAGGGATCCTCCCCTGGTGCCTACAGAAACAAATACGGACCTGTTAACACCTTGATTTCAGCCTGGAGAGACCTGGGTCAGACTATGGTCCCAGAAAACCGCAAGAATAATGCATTTGCATTGTTTTAAGCTTCTAAATTTGTGGCAGTTTGTCATACAGCAATCGAAAACAAATATAGTTGATATAGTTTATATTTCCCCTTTCCTTTGTTAGTGAGACTGAACATTTTTCCATATGTTACAAAATCATTTGTATTTTTTTCTGTGAGCCATCTGTATGTGTCCTTTGTCTATTTCTTTATTGAATTTCTTATCTGAGAGTTCCTCGTTTATTATGGAATTGGCCCTTTGTGATATGAGTTGCAAACCACCCTCCTCCCCCAACACACACACACAAACGATTTGGTATTTCAAGCCAGGAGACTAACTGAGACAGCTAGGGACAGACTGCAGAGGCCAGGAACCCGAGGATTGGCCCTGGTCACTGTGCTCTGTGGACAAGTGGAGGAGCCTGTGGCTCGTCTGGTTCCCCATCAGCAGACCAGAGCCAAACAGAAATGTCCCCATGGTGGAGCAGATGCACGTGACATGTTCTTCACACTCCTCCAACTTCTCTTAATGTCCTCATTTCATTGTAACCATGGGCAGAGCTCAAGTTAAGCTAAGGGTTCCAGTGATTGAACCATTTTACATTCATGTCTGGAGCTGTGGTCTGCAGATTGCAGTATTATTGTCTGGTGTATAATAAGTCAGCACAGCCATGACTGCAGAATGGGATACACTTGTCTAGTCAGATAATCCAGGCTGCTGGAGACTAATCTTATCCTTACCAATGTTACCTGAAATTGGAGTGCGTGTTATCCATAGACTCTTTCAAAATGATTTTACTGCTGCTTTGGTTGATCCATGTTCAGGGTTGTCCTTCCCCCAGGGTGAGGGCTAATTGTTATTTACCAATTTCCAGATTAGTGTCAGATTAGTTAACAGATTAACCAGTCTATAAGTGCCAGATGTCCCTCTAAGAGAGTGGTATGTGGTAGTAGAGGCTTGATCAAAGGTCTTCAAGATGAAGATAACCTGGAAACAGAGTTTTGCTTTTACCTGGATAACTATATTGATACCTGGGGAGGAAGCTCTATGTTGTTGAAAGAACAAAGATCTCGGGTCCAAAGACTTGCCTGTTACGCAGCCTTTTTTGATTATGAGCAGTTCATTTATTACTCTGAGTAGTCTGTTTTCTCATTTGTGAAATAGATAAAATATTAATAATGATGCCTCCCAGTTTATCTCACAGAATCAGTGTGGTGCTCACCTAAGATTTTAATGTAAAAGTTTGTAAACCATAACAAAGTACAGAAATTCAGGCCATCAAACTCAAGTTTCAGATACTACAATGAGGAGTAAAGGAATGAGGTCGGATTTGACCCATTCTGTAGCCATAAACTGTGTGTGTGTGTGTTTTATTCAAAAACCTAGCTCCATGAGCTGACATGCGAATTGTGGCTCTGGGTGAGATGTATATATCCCCTCTCAGTTCCTCCAGCCCAGCCTGTATACCAGCAACCAGGAGTCTCTGAGATGCATCGATCTTAATGCTCACTCAGTGAGGTATGAGTAAGGGTTCCCCTTCTTTTCTTGGCTTTGCTTTTTTTCTTTTTGTTTTCTTAGTTGTACTGACACATGTCTTTAGTATTAGCCATCTCTCACCCTTTTTAAAGGGAGTTGGGAGTGTTGGAGAACCACACCGATACCCAGGACTTGAATAGAAGCAAGTTACTTTCTACAGCAAAACAGGTAGAGCACCTCCTCTGTCTTGCTGCCCCTCTCAGTGTGGACAGAAGTAACATGATTCAGACCTCGGACCCTGCCTGTCGAATGAAGAAAGCAGGCATGTTGGTACAGACCTGGCCGGGGAGGGAAGAGGAGTCCCAAGGACATGATTCCAACACCTTCATTTCTAACACAGTGGATGAGGAAGGAATTCACAAGTAGGAGCGACAGGTACTATGCATAATTTCTCATTAACAAGTGTGAGTGTGTCTGCAGCTGTCTCGGCACACCCCATCCTGTCGCTGCTGCCTTGTGGAGCCCCGACATCCGCTGGATGAGGGTGGTGGTCATCTCCCTATCGCACTCTCCCATGTTTTTATCTGAGAGATGGAATTAGGAGTTACAGGGGAAAAGGAAGAAGTAGCACATCAAAGAGTTTTCTGGTGGCCTTTGAATAAGGGGCCTTATTGGCTCAGGGCTGTTAGCTTTGGGTGTGCTGTTTTCATCATGAAGCACCTGGGGTTTGATTTTTTCTAAAAGATGTAGATAAACTAGAGAGAATCCAGGGGAAGGGCAACAAAAATGATGTATGGCTTGGAGAGAAGGAGAATAACAGTCTATAAATATTTGAAAGGCAATAGAAAAGAGGGAGAGAGATTATTTACAGCAACGGAGAGGAGTTTGACAGGCAGCAAAAGCTTGCATCTAAAAGCAGGGGAGAATTGGGTAGGACTGAAGAAAGAGAGCATGGAAAGGGTGATTATGCAAAGAAATGTAATTCTCACATTAGTTTGTGTTGCCAGGAGCTGGCATGGCAGGAATAAGGGGTGTTTCTCAAACTGAGGATCCATGCATGACTGTGAATAATGTTTTCTGATTCCTGAGTGTAAAGGGAGAGAATGGGCAGTGCTTTGTCCTTTGCCGCCTGGGTGTGTAATCTGTTGAATTCCCAACTCTTTGGCATCATGTTTTCAAAGGAGATAATAATGAGTACAGTACTGTGAGCCCTCATTTACTGAGTGTCTGCCTCATGCCAGGTATGCTCTTAGCTGCTTTGTTATTTATATTCTCATTTAATCTCTACAACACCTTTGTAAAATAGGAACTATTTTTTCTACTTATAAAGAAACAGATTCAATACCATGCTTAAGATCACACATACTTTAAGTAGTGAAGTTGGGATTCCCGCCTGAGTCTGACCTGCAGCCCGTGCTCATGGCCTGTACTGAGCTCCCTTACTCTGGTCTTGATAGTAACCCACTAGGTAGCCAGGTTACTAAGTTAGGTGAGCACTTTATATCCAGGTATTATGGTAAACAAAATAGTTGATGTTCAGAGCTTCTCTCTCTCTTTTTTTTTTTTTTTTGGCTTGAGATTTATTTTCTCAGTAAGTGCTACATTATTAATATACTACATTTTCTCATTTTGTATTTTCAGTTATACCATAGGCTTCAACCAGCCTCACAGTTGTATGGTGATGTGTAGAATCTCTGCTAAGAAAGAAAATTTGATAAATCAGGCGTTAACCCTGGTCTTAAGTGCAAGTTGTAGTGGTCATTCCTTGCCAATACTGTGTACTTTCTTGGCTTTCTGACTTTGATATTAAATAGCATCCAGTGTATTTGCTAAACAAACAAACAAAAATACACAGAATTAACTACTCAGAACCAGGGTGACGAGCTAGTTTTTCCCATCAGTGCAAGAAGACACTGGGCCTGGACTCAAGACCTGAGTTTACTCAGGACTCCGTGTTCCTCCATGTATAGGGCACCTTTCTAAGCTACAGGCAGCTCTTTCCAGGTGGCAGCCTCATCAAGTTTTTATTGGTAGCCACTGAAAATGTATGTAAATGACAGATTATTCCACCAGTGAGACGTTACAGTTAAAAGTTCACATCATTTGCGTTATTCTTGACTCTCCTGTTCTTGGTTAAAATCTAGGATAATTAATAAGCGTTGAGACTTTGGGAGAAGTTGACCTTATTCAAAGGGGGCAGATCAGATTTTTTTGGCGGGTGATAAAGTGTCAGGTGAGTTTCAGAGATACCCTTTCTGCTAATTCCGCAGCAGTTGCCTCTCCATTTGGCCCATGGGGCCATGGAGTGCAGACCACACAGAGGCTCCTAGCCACAGATGGATGGTATGGAATCCAGAATACGGCTCAAGCCACCAGCATCTTTCAGTTGCGTTCTTCACCTTGCCAGTCCTAGTCATGATTCTGCGCAGAAAGAAACAACCCTCTGGAGTTGTGTGCCTTTTGAAATAAACAGCTCTTTGCTTGCTGTACCCATTCTGTTCTCTCAGGAGTGCCTCTGGTGAATTTCTCTCTGGAGCCATCCCTAGATGACTTTCACTGTAAGCTGTAATGATTTCACCCTGGTCATATTTCTCCCAAGGTCTCCTATCTCGGTTACTTGTAAAGCTACTCCTCCCCTCTCTTGTTCTCTTTGATCTTTTATAATTGGCTTAAAGCTCTCCATATTTAATCTGCATGACTTTGTTTCTCCTCCCTATTTTGGTGTTTTCAGTCCCTGCAAATTTAATAATCTGTCGCTTATTATTTTCTCAGTTTTTCTTAGGGTGTCGTATTCCTGTTGTACTATTTGTCTTTCCCCCTTGTCTACATATTTTTTATTTTTGTTATTAATGCATGTCTGCAGTCTGCATTTTGACTTGCAATAAGTAAAGTCCTACACATTCTGAGTAGTTGTTGGGCTTCCTCGTTTCAGACTCACCTGAACCTAAGGTGAGTTACCTGCGTATGGTAATGTTATGACAAAATGACCTTTCCTACTTTAGAATTAAACAGTTAAGCACTCAGTTGGTATAGAAGGAATGAATGAATGAATGCAACTTTCGAGTTTTGGAGAGCTTTCCCTCACAAGTTGGCCTCCTGGTACAAATGACTGTGACTGCTCAACTTGTATAAAAGAGCAGCTCTGTCACCTCCTCTGTGGTTGACTTTTTGGTGAGTCCTTTCCGTGACAGCATCCGCAATGGTCTTTTCAGTAAGTTCAGCTCTTTAGCTCTGAAATCCTTTCAGTCCCAGCCGTGTAGTTTCTGCTCAGGCCAACTTTACTGCCACTTCTGGGCTGGGTCTAGTCCAGGCACAGAAGCCTCAGGTGAGTCTCCAGGCTCTGCCTATGTTGTTGTCTCCTTTCTGGGCATGGAGAGTGGGGGCAGACAATTTCATCTCAAAACTGGTGTGTTCATAGGAGTGTATGCTTTTTGTTGGCTGGGTTCAGATAATTGCTCTTGCTTTATTGTTGAGTAGAAGACATCTTTATTCTCTGACTTGTCAATCTGGTATTGTTTTTGTGATGGAATAAACCTTGAGAAGCACGAGTGAGGCTGGTGGTTGACGCAGCCTCTGATGATACCCGGTGCTGCCCACAGAGTTGGCTGGCTGCTTTGCCGCAGATACGGGCCCCCTGTTTTAGAGTTTATGTAGTCCTCCTACCATGCCATGGGCTGTACCCACGCAGAGAGTTCCTGCTTCTGTGTTTATTTGGAGAATTGCCAAATGGTTTTGATACTGGTGACCTTTCTGTGCAATGCAGTTTCTGAGAGTATGTTAGATTTCCAGAGACCCACATGGACAAAATCTGCACAACACAGGTCCTGGATCTGGAAGATGAAAATGTATGTGATGCCAGGGTGACACGATGCCAGTAGTTGTAAGGAGTTGGTCACTGATAGAGCTGGTTCATTCATGCTCTTGGTTGTCATGATAACCTTGCTCTTGACAGGCCCAGATTGGCTAGTAGTAATCATTTATTTCAGCTGAGATTTGATTTTCTTTGCAGTTAGGATGTTCATGATACATAGACGTACACGTGTTATGTAGACACACATGTATGTATACATATGTATGACACACATGTGTATATATCCCAACTTTTCAGAGCCCTCATGGCCCTTCAGCTGTTGCTTCTGCCTGTCTCAAAAAGACATGGGTTTCTGGCTCTCACCCCTCAGAAAGGAAAGGCACTGTCTCAGTTGAAGCCTCACTTGGGAGAACCTGGTTGGCAGAGTTTTCTCTGACTGTACAGAGGCTGGGGATTGGGGTTCTGGCCCCTACATGGGGAGGCGGGAACCATCGCAGGTGTGACACTTCTTGCTGTGCCTTCTTATCCCTGTGGTCCGTGACCCGTTTGGTGGAGCAGTTGACTGGAGAGACAGCAGAGCTTGGGGGCAGTCACTTTACTTGGTATGTAGTGGCTTGTGTGCGTGGTTTAAGGTCAGCTCCACACACTTGGCAGCAGCTGGCCACGAGGCCACAGCAGTAGAGCTGACCCAGGACCCAGGGCCGGAGCAAGCTGCTTCAGGGACGAGTCAGAGGAGCCACAGGTCATGGTTTTGGGCCATGATGTGCCCTTGGACCGAATCATCAGCCAGCCGCTGCCCAGCCTGACGTCTCCCTGTGGAAAGGTCATCTCCCTGACCTCTGTCTGTGGAGTCTGTCTTGACTTTGGTGTTTGATGCACCTTCAGGCCAGCATGTGAACAGTTAGTGGTCACTTATATTTTTCTTCAGGAGATGGTCAGTAGCAACAGATGTCTTAGCTGAAGGTATTCATTGGTCGTATCCGAGTGGCTTCCTTCTCCCTCCGTGACACAGCCTGGGGGTGAATTATGAGGTGTCAGATGGGGTCCTGCTGACAACCACATACACATCCTTAGACTTGCCACTTGAGCTTCTCCAGGTATCGAAACGAAGGATAACATTTCCTTCCTATACCTTCCCTGTCGTCAGATTTGCTGCAACATGTTAGCTTTAATTCTCTGCGGTTCCCTTACCTGGCTTTGGTAAAACTCATGGTTGAAAGGTTGGACAAATGTTTATTTTTAGAGTCTCTTTATTTCAGAGGAGTTTTATTCAAAAGGAAGGGAAGACAGAATGAAAATCAGAACAGCGCGTGTGAAGGGTTGTATCCATTATGGAGATTCTGTGGATGGTCTTGGGTGCAGCTGGAGCTAGTGACCATACAAAGATGGGGTGGCTTCCTTCCTAGCTTTTTGTGCATGGAAGTTATAATAGCTTAGAGTACGTCTCACACCCTCACACCTGAGCGATGCAGCAGAAAAGACACAGAAATGCCACGGATGGCTGAGTATTTTGGCATCTGCGTGTACAGCCAGTAGTCCCCCACCCCTCTCCTCTTTACCTGCTAATGTTGAAAAGTGAGGTAAATATAAGGTGACATTTTGGCCTGTGTCACCAAATGTCAGTTCTAGAATTAATACTTTAAATGCGCCTGGAATCCCCAGATCTCATCTTAATCACTGATTTGAACATAGTTCCTCCTCCTACTCAAAAAACACTAGAAGTGGGAACATATATATTGAATTAAAATTTTAGGTTTCACCCTCTCTCTCTCGCTCTCCTCCACTATCTCCACCTTCTCCCAGTAGTCTTTAAAAAGCATGATACAATTAAGCAGCCAAATCCAAAAGAAGGGAGGATAAAGGACTCTAGATAATTCCCAGTTTGGGTTATCAGCCCCCACATAATGAAGAGTTGATTGTGCTTTATTTTCTTGTTATTTGAGGGGAGGGAAAACTCCATGGAGGTGGGAAGGGGACATCTGGAGGGGATCTGAATGTTCGTGATTTGAGATGAGTTTGCCTGTAAAAGGGTCTTGTGTCAGCTTTGGAATATACCATTCAGTGTACAGAGGGTCAATAAAGGTTCCTTCACAGATTTGGTAAGAGGGAGCAGTTAACTGTGCCTGCGTGCAGCCCTGGAGGTCGTAGACCATGCCAGAAGAAATAATTACGCATGGTAATGGGCAATTACAGATAATGGCCTTCCGGGGGTGGCAGAGAATACACAGCCCCACAGCCTTGCCTGGAATGAACATTGAATAGCACATTAACTTTATAGCGAGCTAAAAGTTCAGGCCTGGAATGGCAGCAGTCCCCCCAAATAAATAAAATCCCCATCTTACTTAAGGGAAGCACGATAGTTACTAAGCTTCTCAAAAGCAGAATTCGATACACGAGGAGGTGGGGACTGGGAGAAGGGAAGGCAGGTCAGCAATTCTCCACCTGCTGGTTTTGTCTCATTCAGGAGAGATGCTACCCGCTCGTGGCAGGTACACAAGTGGAGGGGTTGTTTGCTTTCCAGGTGCCAGGTTTGTGTCTGACATTTGATACAGCCCTGTCATGACCGCCTTGTGGGAGAAGCAGGCTGTTCCACGTTTCCTGATTATGACTTAGGGGAGTGATACCACACCGACTGCACTCAAGGCTACTGTCTGACCTCAGAGAGGGCCGGGAGCCCAGGACTCTGCTCCTGTCCAAGTTCTTTTGTGCTCAGGAAGCCCCGCTGGGTGCAGCCTGGCCCTCCTGGGGTCCCTGAGGATGAGCGTTGAGAGCAAGGGCGCTTTTCTCGGGCAGACTGCGTGGTGGCTCTATTGCTTGGTGGCCGAGAGAGGCTCTCAGTGTGTGGTGCTTGTGGTGACAACAGCAGCTAACATCTGTCAAGCACCGAGCCTTTCTCTGCGCTCTGTGCTGTAAGTAGCAGTGTTCACCCATGTTATGTGTTGTGTACAGACTAAGTAACTGATCCAAGGTCCCAGGCTGTGGATTCCAGATCTGATCAAAAGTTGGACCTGAGAGCCTGGCTCGGTGCTCTCCGTCTAAAGCTCTGCTGCCCGCTGCCCCACGTGGTGGTGAATGGCTGTGTCACTCAAAGAAACATGCCCAGTTAAAGGTGTAAAGTGAGGTGCGCCCAGTTGGGCCTTTCCTGCTGGCTGACTGCTAACTAAGTAGCTCAAGAGGAGATGATGCTGATTCCAGTTGCTCTGAAATCCATCCTCCTGTGATATAGAGGTTCTCAAAATTCTTAGACTCTTTAACAAATTCTCAAGGACGTTCAAAGAGGTTTTGTTTATGAGCTTTTGTTTATGTGGATTATATCTATTGATATTTATTGAATTAGAAACTAAAACTGAAAAACCAAGAATACATTTGCTAATTCTTTTAAAATTAACATAAGTAACATTTTAATGAAAAATAACTATTTTCCAAAGCAGATTAGTGAGGGAGGGTGGTCTTGTTCACATTTTTACAAATATCTTTTATATGTCTGGCTTATTAATAGAACACAGCTGGATTGCCATATGTATTTAGTTCAATCTGTTGTTTTGATTGAAATACATTAGGACAGTTCAGCTTTACATAGATAAATAGTTGGAAAAGGGAGAAAAGTGTTTGAATAACCTTTTGAGATCACTGTGACTATTCTTTGATACTAGACCAAAACTTGACAAGTGATAATTTCTTAAAGATTAGTTGCAATGTAGATCTGAAGCCATGCTAATGAGTTTCCTGTACTCAGTTAAATTAAAATCTGTCTTACACTGTAAATGGATATGTCGACCATGCATTATTTTGTAGTGTCATGCTTTGGTCATTTGGAAAATATTAGTTCACTGAATTATACAGATATCCCAAATGTTGACATTTTTTATTGCAAAGTATCAGAAAATCCCACTTATTAAATATTACTGTTGATTTTTGTCGAAAGAGCCTTTAAGTTTGGGAAGCTGTCAGTGGAAAATGTTGGATATAAGTTTTCCAAAGTTCTGAGTTTTACTTGAAAACTCAACGTTTTGGCAATAAATACTGCCAGTTGTTTTCCTTGAAGTGATTGGCTCACTTTTTTTCTTTTTAAAGAAAATGTCTGCCAAATACCCAAGTCTCAATAACCGTAGTTTGTCATCAGTCATTCTTCCAAGTAAATGATGTTTCATTTAAAAAAAAAAAAAAGCAGTGAGCATGGCTCTTCTTTCAAACATCTGCACAAGGCCCTTTTCCCAGGACAGCATCGTTGCAAAACAGGAGAAGCGCTTTAGAGTCCTTCCTACCTGGTCACACGACATGAAGAAGATGCCCTCAAAGGTAGAGATTTAATCAGTTTTTTCCTGCTTCATCAAGCATATTAAGCAAAATTGACCTAATAATTTAAAAGTACTTTATTTCACAGCAATGAAGAGTACAGTGACTCTCAATACAGCTTGGTGGGACTGCCTTGAATACTGCTAAGAAACCAGGGTTTTCTCCACCATTGCTTCTGCATCATCAGTGCAACTGTCAACACAGTGAAAAAGGCCAATAATAGCTTTACATTATTGTGGAAATACTTTTGACTTCATGGCTCCTTGAACAGGAGGTGTGGGCAAGGGATCTCAACTGTGTTTTTGGAGCTGCACTGTAGGTGTGAGGATGGGAACCCTTGGCACTAAAACACCCACCCCTGATGAGTTTGAGGCAGTTATCGCCTGCTGGTGCTGGCATCACCTTGGGGCTCTGATGCCTGGGGTCCCCAGCCTAGGAATGTGGCCTGGTCCTGAGGGTTTTACCCTTCCACTTGCCCTGTGTAGCCCCAGGTAAGAGCTGCTGGCTTGGAGGCAGGTTCCATTCCTGGGGCCCAGTTCTTCTTAGCAGTTGGTTAAGGTGCTGTTCCTGATGGCTTGAAACATTCTATAAGACAAGTACCTGACCGAAAACCAGGGATGATAAATTGACCTGGGTAAAATTTGGGGTTGACCGAAAGCCATGTGACATGATACCAGACATAATCTGGCTTTGTGTTTCTTCATATTTATTTAAGGGTCCAGTCTTTCCCTTCAGATTGCTGCTGAGGACCTGCAGGAGCAGGGTTGTTTTCCTTGAAGTGATATGTTTGTTTTATATACATATACAGTCTTATTTTTAAAGAAAAGTTATAAGAGCAGAGTCTGAATCCCAAATCTGAAAGAGACTGGCCTTGAGCAAACTGAAAAACTGATACCCCTCTGTTTAGCACCTTTCCTGCTGAGAAAAAGATCCTGATACGTAAAGCTCCTGCATTGTAAACTGCTGGAATGCAGTTCAGAGCAGACCTTTTCTGTGGAGACCTAAATATGTGGACACGGTCAGTCAGAAACGCTCCTGATTTAAAATTTTCTCAGTGTGAGAAATACTAAAAAGACTGGAGAAAGGGATTCCCTGTAAGATAGCTCTGAGACTGGAGACCTGGGTGGAGAGGAAACTCACTGAGCACCTTCCCACTTGCCTCCTCCACTCCCGCAGGAGCCCCCGCCGCCGCCTCCGGTGTGCCAGGCAGTGCGGACAGAGCCTCAGACTGTCGGGCCTGCAGAGACCACCTCTTTCTTGGCCATGATGTAGGCTTTCATGGCCACGAGACGTTAACACCAGAGGCGTGGCATTTCCTCCATGTCTGACTCCCCTGTAGGGCGAACTGCCTCCCAGGGCGTCCAGGGGATCCTGCAGCACCCCACAGAGGGGCGGAGGCAGGGGACGGGAGCAGGGGCCGTGATGGGAGAACTGGCAGGTGCCGGTGAGTGAGGTGGGGGCTGCTGCCGAGGACCACAGAGCCAGGCCCGCGCTCGACGTGTCCGTCAGATCTAGTTAGGACTGGATTTCAGATCCAGTTAGGACTTTTCCTTGGAGGAGAATCCGAACTCCGTTAAGTGTTCAGTTACAGAACTCTGTGCTGTTCGGGCAGCACCCTCCTTCTCATCCTGATGGGACCCTGTGCCCCGCCTCCTCTGCTCTCCAGACTGCATGCCAGATCCTTTTGGGGCCATGGCCCCGTTCTTTGCTTGGACTTCCTTGCTCTCACCTTCACTCCCTCCTCCTTTGTTTAAAAATGTCTTCTACTATGGAAACCTCTGATCTCTGAAATTCTGCCTTGCACGCTTCTCCACAGAGAGAGGAAACTCCTAGAGGATAGGGTTGGCTTTTGCTTAGATTCTGGGCCTCCCCGCCCAGCACTTTGAGAGCTCCTGCACACAGTGGATGTGCTTGTCACTCACACATCTTCTCAGTGGCCCCAGTGGCCTCGGCATGTTTCAAATGGGGCAGCTCTCCTGGAAGCAGAATCTGCCCCCACCCTTTGTATTCTCTCTCTCCCCACTCTCCTGCTTGGTGCCTTTGATCTGGTCTTGACCAACAGTCCCCTCCCCATTTGACCCGCAGATCCCTTTGCACCTTTGCATCCCACATTGACATTGATATTTCACAGGTCTTTGAACCAAGCCTGCTCCTGGCTTCAAAGAACAACTTCAGGTTCACTTTATTATGCACTGCCTCTACCCTACAAAGAGACGTGACCTTGACAGATTCCTCCAGGACCAAATGAACAAAAAAAATAATAATAATTCCTTGGGAGGGAAGTGGGCTGTGGCATCTTCCCTGTCTTGTGGACAAGAGTACCGTTAATGAGCCAGCATCGGCAGAACTTGTGCCTTGAAGGCTGGATTTCGTCTCGCCCTCCTGGCCACACAGTTGTGCTTTCCCAGAGCCTTGGTCAGTCTCTCCTGTGTGTATGTGTCTTGGAACATCCCCTATGGCAGGGCTCCGCAGCATCAAAGACTAGATCCTTTGTCTTTCAAAGCACTGGGCAGGTTGCCTCACACACACAGGTGCTCACTAAATGTACTGCTCTGAACATGAGTAGCAGGGGAAGGTGGCAGGTATGGTGATGCCCCTTGTCCACCATCACGGTCACCACTTAATGGTGTGAACAGTAGGCCCACTGCTGTCTCAGTCATCAAGCTTCTGCACCAGCTCGGCTTTAGCTCAGAAAGCCCACCCATTCCCTTGATTGGGTTGTGAGCTTTCCTTCTTGGAGTTGGATAAGTGCTCAGAGGGCCCAGGCTTCCCTTGTGGCTCAGCTGGTAAAGAATCCGCCTGCAATGCTGAAGACCAGCGTTCGATCCCTGCATTGGAAAGATACCCTGGAGAAGGGAAAGGCTACCCACTCCAGTACTCTGGCCTGGAGAATGCCGTGGACTATATATATAGTCCAAGGGGTTGCAAAGAGTCTGTCATGACTGAGTGACTTTCACTTTCAGAGGGCCCAGGCATTAGCTCACTGATTTTTCTTCCCTGTGTAGCAATGTCAGGAGCTGATTAGTTTGGACATTGGGTTGCCTTGTGGAAAAGACTGCTAAAAACAGGGAGCTGAGGACCCAGGTGGCCCAGTGGTGAACCTATCAGTACACGAGATGCAGGAGACACCGGTTTGATCCCTGGTTGGGAAGATCCTCTGGAGGAGGAAATGCCTACCCACTCCAGTATTCCTGCCTAGAAAATCTCATGGACAGAGGACCCCGGAGGGCTACAGTTAACGGGGCTGCAAAGAGTTGGACCTGAGTGAGCAGAAGGAAGCTTCGTTGTTCCAGCAAGTGGCACCCCGCTGTCTCCTCCAGATTCTATGACATGTCATCAAACAACTTTGTCTTTTCTTAAGACCTAATGTTCCTTAAAAAAAAAAAAAAAGCAACAGCTTGTTCTTCTGCTGTACCTTCCTGCCATTCAGCACATGATAGTGGCTGGCAGGTAATTTTGACATCTCAGACTGAGCAGTGCACAATTCTGCCTGGCTGGTAACTCTTAAAACCAGACGCTCAGTAGGACAAGCACCACACAAGGGATGGGATTGTAAAGAAAAATAAAACACAGTATACATAAATCCACCGCTTACATGAGATGGCTGTGAATCATAAATTTTAGTTTCCTATGTGATCTTTCATATAGAAAATGGTGGGGTATGGTTTTGTCATTGAAAAGGGAGTATGGCTCCAGATTTGAACATAAAGGACTCACAGTGCAACAACTCTGGGAATCTTGACACTAGCCAAGAGTGGGAGAAAAAGCCTTCACACACCTTAAAATGAATTACTGGTTAACTACCATTAATATGCCATGGGCCTGGAGACCAGCATATAACACTGCAGGATCGATAAGGGTATTTATCATGTGTGGGTATTGATCTTTAAGGAAGGAGTGAATCATATTTCACGCTGCATATGTTAGTGCAAAAAAAAAAAAAAGTAGCAGTGAGAATGGGAAGCCTTATCGAAGAACTGGATGTGTGGATGGTAGATAAACACAGAGTGCTGTAAATCGGAGCCCTGCAGTGAAAAGACATCAGGTATGTAGGCAGCGTGTCTGCAGTGTCTCTGTTGGCCGATTGCTGCTGGTCATTTTTCCAGAAGACATGCTTCACCAGGCCTGCTTGTTTTCCTAGCTGTAGAATCCACACCTCCTGACCTTTTTTCCTTACAGCACACATTAGGACTCTCCCAGTCATAAGTAACAACACTGAAGGCAACTGGCTTCATGCTTCTGTTTGCATCTTGGCAGAAGACATAGGGGTGGATAATTCCTATAAAGCACGGCTGGTTAGGGAAACGACCCCATTTTCTTGCAACAAGGCCATTGTGTTCTCTATTATTATGAATGTAGTTGGTAAGTCACCTTGGCCAGTTGGTATTCTGGAATAACGAAGAGGGAGATGCAGCCTAAGAGTTTTCGGTGGACTCAGACGTTTCCTTCTCAGTATACCGCTCTGGTCTTCGCAGTCAGTCTAGTGGCCGCGCAGTTTCCAGTCCCTGTCACGGTGTGTGTGTGACAGGACGAAGTCACAGCCACAGTCGGGCCCTGACACAGATCAGCGCATTCAGCTCGGGGGTATAGCGCCAACTGTTCGTGCTTACTGCTTTGTTTATTTCTTTCTGAGATTTATAAAGTAGGAGTAGCCTGTTAGGAGTTTGTACAAGGAACACCACTTTTTGAGTATATATACACATACATGTGTATACATATGTACCATTTCAAATTTTATATGCTTAGTTTATACATTTTGTGGCTTACGGATTGGAAATCTTTCGTGTTTATCATCAATTACTTGTGACGCTTAGCCTGACTCACTAGCGTGACTTTGAAGACACCTCAGTGGTGAAGGCGTGTCTCTGGTAACTCTTTGGAGAACTCTGCTGTAACCCAGGTTGGAGAGATGGCATATCCTGTTTGTATCCTTACCCTGGTTGAAGGCTGCACGTTCCTTCTTGGGCTGCAGTGAGTAAAGCATGACCACTCGGCAGTGGAGCAAGGATCTGAAAGGGGATCTGGGGGCATCGCTGGTTCCTGGGTGACAGGTTAGTAGTGTGTCAGGGTTGTTTGAAGGGAGTTCCCGCAACAGCAGACATACCAGTGTTCTTCATGTGGTTCCTTTTTCCTATTACTGCAGCTTCCTTACGCAGCCTTTTAGTTACCTCTTGAGGTCTGGAGTGTTTAAGAATCTCACCCGTTTTGGTCTATAGACCATGTACACATACATACACAGAAGACACTATTCTAGCCTAGTCTGTTCTTTTACCTCCTTGTTTTGAATTCATCCTTTGTGCTTGGACCAGATTAACTTTACTAAAACATTTTTATGTTATTCCCTTGGTCTAAAAGCGCTTCCCTTGTGGCTCTGATGGTAAAGTATCCAACTGCAACGTGGGAGACGGTAAAGTATCCAACTGCAACGTGGGAGACCTGAGTTCTCATCCCTGTGTTGGGAAGATCCCCTGGAGGAGGACATGGCAACCCACTCCTTGCAGGCAACCCATGCAAGTATTCTTGCATGGAGAATTTCATGGACAGAGGAGCCTGGCGGCCTACAGCCCATGGGGTTGCAAAGAGTCGGACACGACTGAGCGCCTAAGCACAGCTTGCTCTGAAAACTCATCGACTCCCTGGAACGTGAGGGGCAATCAGAAGCCCTTGTCTGGATTCACAGACAAGGCCTTCCACAGTTTGTCCCTAAGTAACTTTCCAGCCTCAGCACCTCTTGTCCCCTGACATGAACGCTGTGCTCCACCTACGCTTGTCTGGTCAGTGTCCCTGGAAAGGGACATGTCTTGTCCTTTTCCCCTTTCACGATCATGTTGACACTGTTTTCTCTTGATTGCCTCCCTGCCCCCACCGTCTCTGAATCACCTCCATCATTGCTGACGGTGACGTCTGCCTATACTGTCATCGTGGCCATTGGATTATTGGTTTGTAGGATTCTTGGTCTAACACATAACTTTCCCAAATAGATAACTCACTCTTAAGAAGAAATGAAACATTTTGAATATTTCTTTGTGCCTTTTGCAACACCTGGACATGGTTGTTCTGTGATAACTAATGAAAAAAATCAAATATAAGTACCAGAATACACCTTAAGGTCAAGAATAAATGATTTCTGCACTGCCTGCTCCTCTTGATAATCCAGAAGCCTGATGAGCAGTAGTATAGTTTGTCAAAGCCCCGGTGTGGGCCATGAAAGTTAGAACCGTCTGGCAGCAGTATACACAGAGCAGCTACAGCTTGTGAACCAAGCTCTGCAGCGGTTTCTGTAGCAGCCCAATTTCTCTATTCAGGGGAATTAATTTGTATGCTCTCGTCTGATAGCCAGTCAGCACTGTCACAATAATCCAATCAGGAGTCACTGTTCTTTTAGCGAAATTTATGGGGCAGTTGCAGCTTCCCAGGTGGCTCAGTGGTAAAGAATCCACCTGTCAAGCAGGACACTCGGGTTCAATCTCTGGGTTGAGAAGATCCCCTGGAGGAGGGCATGGCAACCCACGCCAGTATTCTTGCCTGGAGAATCCTATGGACAAAGGGACATGGCAGGCTGTGGGTCCATGGTGGGGTCGTAAAGAGTCAGACACGACTTGGTGACTAAACGGCGACAGTGCTGTCACAGTAATCCAGTCAGGGATCACGTTTTTTAGGGAAAATTTATGGAGCAGTTGCTTTGAATCGTGAGGCCAGTGGTTGTTGAGCTTTTGAGTGGGTCAGGACCCATTGAAAGCTTTGTTAAAACGCAGGATGCTTGGCCAGCCCTCAGAATTTCTGATTCTGTGGGGCTAGGGTGGGTCTGAGAATGTTCTTCTCTATAAGTTCCCAGGTGGTGGCTGTGCTGCTGACCCAAGGCCCACACTGAGCACTGCTGGATGAGACACATGTAGTTTCCTGTGTGTTTATTTCAGCCCTGGGAAATACCCACCTACTGGTAATGGGCACATCAAGGCTGAGAAGCATGAAGCTGTCATTTTAAGTACAGTTTTCATTTAGATCTTTAAGATACAATTTGGTGGTTCATAAAATACAGAATTCGGTAGTTCTCTTGTCCCTTGGGTGGGTGCCCTTTCCCAGTGCTTTGTAAAATGTCACTTTTTAAGAGCATTTAAACACTTTAAGTCTAAAATATTTAGGCATTTACTCTTATAAAGCTCAAGTGATTTTTATTATGTGAATATTGGTATGAATCAAAAGTTTTCCAATATATGTCTTAATTTATTCTTAAAGCTCAATATACTTTGAAAGAGGGAATAAAATATGGTAAGTGGGAAGGTGATGGCATTTTAATGAATTACTGTCGTCTATAGCAAAACAAATCCTTTCTTTGATCGGACGTAGCATTTTATTTGAGGTTTAGTCTGAAGTTTATTGAAGCCATTCTTGTTACCTTGAGGATTATTACTGACAACATTTTGTTGCTGGATAAACTGAGGCCTGATGAAAGGTCCTGACTAGGGTCATGATGTAGAAATTCTTGAACCTGTGCCCTGATCCGAGAATGCCGGTGTCTTTGGGTTTCCGTTTAATTCTTTACTTCCTATTACATTTTGTTCTCTTTATCGAGAAGCTTGGTTTTCCGTGGCAGTCCCTGAGGGTACCCAGTGGTTTTAACTCTAGAGACAGGAATGAGCATCTGAAATGCCTATGAGATTGTGTATGGATGTCCACTAATGCTTACGACTGGATGGTAGGAATGTCATTCATTTCTTTTTTTTAAGTAACCATGTAATTTATCATTTTTTGCCAAACTTGTATTGCTTTTAACAATAAAGTTTAACAGTGAAGATATGACACTGAAAACAAAAGAACTAGATACTGAAAACCGCATATTTGCCACTAAACTGTGTTTAAAATAAGAGAAAGGACTGAGGGACGTTCAGGAGGTGAGAAGAGCACGTGCCGTCCCCAGACTGGAGTAGAATAATGGGATTGGAGCTTCTCATCTCTTGGTTGGGAGGATGAGTAGGGAGGAAGGCAAGAGATGTTGTAAGATGGTGTCCCTGATGAGGCATCGCCAGGAGCGTGCGTTGGACAGACTTGGTGTCCTAGCAGAGAAGAGACTTCAGTGCTGACT
This sequence comes from Oryx dammah, assembly GCF_014754425.2. Taxonomy (NCBI): domain Eukaryota; kingdom Metazoa; phylum Chordata; class Mammalia; order Artiodactyla; family Bovidae; genus Oryx; species Oryx dammah. The sequence continues at coordinate 43,006,072 of NW_024070185.1, read as the reverse complement.
GTAAAATGAGGCTGTAAAAATATATTTTGTTGTAGCTGTCTCCCGAACCTTCCAGAGACTGCACGTTTAGTCATGCCTTCCCCACGTTCAGCCAGATGACCCTTTCTGAGCACCTGCTCTGGACCACGTGTTACTAGTCTTGGGAATTTCTCTTCATGAGCTTCCCCCTGCCTGCATGTGTTCAACCCTCTCTGTGTTTTAAAAATGAAATAACATCTTATTACTCCTTGGAGCTTCTGGTCTTTTCTCTTATTTATTTTGATGCTAGGCTACTTGGAAGAAAACCTGTTCATTGATCCTTGCTGCAGATTCTTACCCCCATGTATCTGGCAGTGTGCTCAGCACAGGATGCACAGTGAGCGTGGCAGGGGGCTGCCGCTCGCTGGGTGTCCCTTCTTTCCTACCAGAGAGAAGGCTTGTCACCATATTCGCAGAGCTCACTTGCTCTTTATCTCCTGCAGGCATCTTCTCTCACTGTGCTAAAACCACGAGGCCCTAAAGGCCCAGCCGCCTGTGGCTCTTTTCCAGAACAGATTTTGCTTGATCTCTTAGCAGCGGTGGACACTGTGGCCTGCCCTGCTTGGTCCCTGTCGACTTGGTCGTCCATGCCATTATGCTCTCTCCTCTGTCCTCCAGGGTCCTGGCCTTGGTGCTCTTTTCTCCTTTTGTAACATACTCTTCCTTACACCTTCCTCCTGCTTTCCCCAGATGCAGTCCACATCTCCGGTGGTGACTCCCGAATCTCAATCTTTCCCATGGGTGCAAGTGCCAAGCTTCTCATCCTCACTCACCTCCCCATGTGTGTGCCCCGCGGCCCCGTGATGCAGCAGAACTTACGCTTGGTCTCCGCTGCCGCCTGGGTCTCCTGCCCTCCCCCTTCTTCCCCGTCTCAGTTCCTGACGCCCCTCGCTCCTGAGTTCTGATGCGTTTCCGTGCCTCCCTCCTCCGTGTCCCTGGCACAACCTTCCCCAGCTGCTGTTTGCAGACTGCTGGGTCTCTCCCTTACTACTTCAGCGGCTCCCTGCTGGCTCTCCTGCCCTGGCTTGTCTTCCCTTCACTTGTCTTGAGAACCGCTATCCAGCTGAATCCCCCCACAGTGCAGCTCTGTGCTCCTTTGCTCAAAACCCCTCAGCAGTTTGCACCACACCCTGGCGAGAGCTGAGAGAGCCATTTGGGGCTCTCCCTCGCCTATCTACAGCCCGCCTGTCACCCTGGCCCTCTCTTGCTCTTTTCTCACCCAAGTCTTCACCTCAAGGGCTGGTCCATCACTGCCAAGTCCCCCACATTTCCTGCTTCCATCCCTGTCCTTGCTGCCCTGTCTTCGGTTTTTTCTTTCTCTTGTGCTCACCCTCAGTCATGTCTGACTCAAAGACCCCATGGACTGCAGCCCACCAGGCTCCTCTGTCCATGGGATTCCCCGGGCAAGAGCACTGAATCAGGTCGCCATTTCCTCCTCCAGGGGACCTTCCCCACCCAGGGATCAAACCCATGTCTCCTGTGTCTCCTGCACTGACAGGGAATTCTCTACCACTGGGCCCCCAGGAAAGCCTGCTTTTCTCATTTTCACCTATTTTCTGCTCCTCTATTTATTTGGATGTGCCAGATAGTAGTTGTGGCACATGGAATCTTTTAATTGCGGCGTATGAAATCTTTACTTGGGGCATGCAAACTCTTAATTGTGGCATGTGGGATCTCGTTCCCTGACCAGGGATCAAACCCATGTCCCCTGCATTGGGAGTGTGAAATCTTAGCCACTGGGCCACCAGGGAAGCCCCCTGCCCCTCTTTTAAAGTGAAACTCAGGTGCAGGTTTTGTTCTCATTTAATGGCAGTCTCTATAATCCCTTTCTAGGCTGTGTGTCATCTTTCTGGCCTTTGAGATTGCATCATTGTTCACAGGTATTTCTGCATGAGGGTCCTTGTTATAGTTTGTGATCCCATTATTTATCCTAAACTGCAGACTCCACGTGGGCAGGGCGGCCTAATACCTTGTAGCCATTTCAGGCACCTGGCCAACTTCTTAGAACATTGTTTAATAAAAAGTGTTGGAGGAAAAAAAACAAAAGTTGGAGAGATGACTTAGGAGTCCATTCAGTTATTGATTGGAATTGGCAGTTTAACGTCTAGACCCTGGGCTGCAGACTTCAGCCTGTGGGTCACTTGGGCCTGTGGCCTATATTTGTGAACAAAGTTTTATTGTAATGCAAGCCCCCAGCAGCCTGTATGTCCCACAACAGAATGGCCACAAAGTCTAAAATAGACACTCACCTTTTACAGAAGTTTGTCTCCCAGGTCTATACCATTATCCAGACTTGGGAAGGATAAAGAATGATCAGTTGGAAGGAGATGAAAGAAACCAATGTTTGCTTAAACTCTTAGCCTCTTGCTTTGCCTTCGGACATACTGGTGTGGACAGACACATAGAAAAGCCATCTGCTGCTGCTAAGTCGCTTCAGTCGTGTCCGACTCTGTGAGACCCCATAGACGGCCTCCTACCAGGCTCCTGTCCCTGGGATTCTCCAGGCAAGAACACTGGAGTGGGTTGCCATTTCCTTCTCCAGTGCATGAAAGTGAAAAGTGCAGGTGAAGTTGCTCAGTGGTGTCCAACTCTTAGCGACCTCATGGACTGCAGCCCACCAGACTCCTCCGTCCATGGTATTCTCCAGGCAAGAGTACTGGAGTGGGTTGCCATTGCCTTCTCCGAGAAAAGGCATCTAGATTTTATTACTTCATTTAAAGTGAAGTACAATTAATTTTGTTGTAAGACTTGCAGATAGCCAACTCAGCTAGACTTGATCTCTAATTTCTTGACATCAGGGTAGGAAATTTCTCTGTAGAAGTTAGATGTGGTCAGGCTTTATGTAATTAAAATGACCCCGTCTGAAATATTTTTGGCGTTCTCAGTAAAAACAATCACCAGTGCCTGTCAGCTGCGCTGCCCGAGCTACTGCAGCCTTCGGAACTCTCCTGTGTTCTGGCCACAGGGCAGGCAGTGCGCTCCGGAGCCTTGCTCAGAAGCTCTGCAGATCTTGAGGAGGGAGGCCGTATGTTGGCAAGGTGTGCAGGTAGAATTTTGTGGTCCTGAGACTGATACCATGTCATTTTCTTTCTTTCTAGAGGGGCGCATGGTCATCCAGGATATTCCTGCTGTCACCAGCAGAGGGCATGTGGAGAACGCACCCGATCTCGTTTCTGACTCCACCTACTACAGCAGCTTTTACCAGCCGTCTCTGTTTCCTTACTACAACAATCTGTACAACTACCCGCAGTACTCCATGGCCTTGGCTGCTGACTCCTCTTCTGGGGACGTGGGAAATCCCCTTGGGGGCTCCCCTGTGAAGAACAGCCTCCGGAGCCTCCCAGCACCTTATGTGCCTGGTCAGACAGGAAACCAGTGGCAGGTAGGTGGTTAGCCAGAGAGTGAACTGGATGTTTGAAGCCACACACATACACATACACCCAAACCAGCACACGTGTGTGCCATTATGCAAGACGCGTGGAAAGTTTTCACTCTCCCCATAACATCATTTAACTGCAGACGTTGACTGAAAGGAATTGTAAAGAAATATGTGTACATTTGTTTGCATTTTGAAATTTTACTTTCTCATACTTCAGTGTCACTTTGTGTAAACACCCAGTGGGCCAGAATCAGTTTCGTGAGTGGCTTATGTTGAGGCCTCACCTCCTCCAGCCTTGCCCTCACTCTTTAGAGCAGCTTAGAGAATACTGGACTCAGCCTTCTGGGTGGGAGTAACCATGGTGGCGTTTGCACCCTGGAAGGGAGATGCAAAATGATCTGTTTGTTTGCATGGAAGAAAGGTGAGAGAAGAACTAAGTCACAGCTGTGCTGGGCCAACTTGAGAGCATTTTTATCTGGGATTGGAGGTCAGTCTTTTATATACTAAGTATGTGTTTCTGAAATAGTGTGCAATCAAGAGCTTTTAATATTTGAGGTAAAACAAAGCATTTTGCATTATCAGGGAGCATTTATTCTGCGCCATTCTGCTTCTCCATTTTCACCATTTCTCTCATGCCAGTTTGTCAGCGGCATATTCAAGGCCTGGAAAGCATAGCATTCCCAGGCTGGATTAGCATGTTGTGAGAATGTGCACGCATAAGCACTTAGAAGCAGCGCCTCAAAATCCCCTCCATCTGTAGAATACCAAGTGTGCGAGAATTGTTCTCATTTTGGGCGCGTTTACTGTATGTGGGCTTTCCACATTGATTCCAGCACACTGAGGTATATGTATTTGGGGAGTTTAGGGAAAATCTTTGACCTTTTTATATCCGCTTCTGAAAAATGCGCATTGACATTTTCTTCTGAACAGTTCTGTTCCATTTTGCATTTGTTGGTGTGGAGAAGTTGTCGATACTCACTTCACCTCTTCTTTGGGCTCTCACATTGGCCTTTTGGATCTGACTTCCTTGAAATAGTCACGTGTCAGCTTTAATCCTCTGGGCTACTCATTTTCATTAGTTAAGAGTTTTACTTTTAGAATCATACTTTTAAAAAGGTGTTGGAATTTACAGCTGATGTGAGTGTAAAGGAAATTCAGTGATTTATACATCTGCAGGCTGGAGTCCTGTAGGCCTTTCAAAGTGCCAGTTGGGTTTTATGATTTGGGACACGTTTTAGGTTGATTTCTGTTAGAGATACTCTTCTAAGAAAGGAGAAAGAAGTACCTTATTTGTTTAGTTGCTAAACAAATTTATTTGTTGTTAGTTGTTAAGTCGTGTCTGACTCTTTATGACACCATGGACTATAGCCCTTCAGGCTCCTCTGTCCATGGGATTCTCCAGGCAGGAATACTGGAGTGGGTTGCCACTTTCTTCTCCAGAGCGTCTTCTCCACTCCGGGATCAAACCTGCATCTCCTGCATTGTAGGCCAGTTCTTTACTGCTGAGCCACCAGCGAAGCCCCATATATGTTATAGGAAGCAATAATTAAATAGAAACACCTAGCGATAATACTTACAACCAGTGTTTAAGGGATAGGAAGTGAACAGCTCACTTTTTCAACGAGTCATTATGGCAGGGGTGTAGGGAATGGTGATCTGGGGCAGAGCCTCTGCCCACCTGGCTGTTCTGCTGTGTCAGGAGGGCACCCTGGCTCTGCTCTGTGGACAGTGCCTTGCCCATTCCTGGTGGAAGCTTCCTCAGAGGGGAGAGGGTGCAGTGGCCCTCTCCTTGTTGTAGCCATGCTTTCCTGTCTCCCTTGTGGAAGGTGTCCCACAGCTCTACCTGGAGGGCCCTGAGCTGGTCTCCCTCACTGGACCTTCCCCCTTGGTCTGACCCTGGCTCCACCTGAAGGGCCTGAAGCTTAAGCAGCATCTCCACCATCTACTGTCTTGACTCTCTCTTGCTAAGATCCGACTTCCTCCTCACTCTTCACCAGAGCGGTAGCTATGATGCTATCTTCCTTCCCTTGCTGCTTTGTGTATCAGGTGTGTTTGTGGGGAACAGTGTGAAATGTTTTCAGAACAAAGAGCTTCTTTTTGGTTCCTAGAAAACATCGATTCTAGTGGAGATTATCATAATTTTTTAAAGCCAGACTTCTTAGAAATTAGTGGGGAGGGTCCTGAATTATTTACGAAAAGAAATCATTGACTTATCATTGACTTTTCATTGTAGAGTTGAGACTTCCTATAAGTCTCCCTATAAAGTCATGCAAGTCACAAGTAATTATTGAACACCTACTCAGTGAAAAGATTATTTTTACAAAAGCTTGAGCATTCTCCAGGGCCAACATCCCAGGACTCTTCCTTGGTGATGCCCTGCACTCATGTCGAGAGCTGTTTTAATCTCTTCAGGTCTGCCTCCAGCCTCTGGAGATTTGTGGCCCAATCACGGGTTCCTGTCTTGTTGTGAAACAGGAATAACATTTGTGACACTGGAACAAACTCAGGATGAATGGCTGGTTCCACTGACCAGCAGCTCAATTTCACTTCTGCATTTAATTGCCTGCGAAAGCTGTTTATTGCCTGGTGCACTCCTCCACGGCAACATTACCTTTTAAATAAACATGTTGTACCAGGTTGACAAGGGAGAGGTGCATATCACGGGAGCAGAAATAAATATGGGAGGACTCTGAGCTGTATCTGGGCTCTCCTTGCAGTCCCCATGGCCGGCGCCCCCTGGATTAGCTTTTCAGAAGCTTGTACCACCAGAGGTGGAGACTCCGGTCCCAGGAACAGGTGGGGCGTGGTCACTTGGCAGCAGAGGTGGCTCCTTCCTTCCGGTGGCTCAGTCTTAAGGTGCGGTCATCTGTTTATGATCATTCACCTCACTGGAATGCATTCGATTATGAAACAGTGATGTCTTGAGGTCCTGCTCTTTGCCAGGGATCTACCGCTGAACCAAACGGACAAAATGTCGAAAAGTAGGTCTTGGGGAGAGGCTGTTATCACCTGGTGTATGAGAATGGGGAATCATCTGTGTAGCCCTGAGTTGGGAACAGACACAGGCAGGCAGGGAATCAATGGGCCGGCTAGGCCTTGGTGCACAGAGAAAGGCGCCCCCCTGTGGGCTTTACTGGGATGGCCCTTCAGCACTTGCCTGCTGTGGCGGGAGGACCCGCAGGGCACTTGGAAGAGGCGCCTTTTTTGACGGCTGCCTGCCTGCTGTGTTCTGCATCCTGTACCCAGCAGCCTGCTGGGGCCCTGGTTTTCACACTGCCTCCTCTTTTTATTAGTGTGGTTCAACATCAGAACAGCCTCAGCTCACAGAATGCTTCTGGAGCGTGTGCACTGTGGGCACAGTCGCAGCGCCTCCACTTCTGTGCCCTCGGGGTCCCCTAAGAGGGCCAGAGGTGGGGGTGAGGGATAGCCAGCCAAGGCTTACACCTGGCTCCCGCTCCCAGGGAGACAAGTGTAATTAACCGTTAATTAAGCCATTGATTTTTGAAATTTCTAAACTTACAAGAACAGTATATCAAGGAGAAGGTAGTAGAATGCAAAATCCACTTCAGTTGTGAAGATGAAATAGGAGAATTCAGATCAGTTGTGTGCCCTCCTCAGCCCTGTAGGTTGCACTATCAGGCCCCCGGGATAGTGTGCATCTGGTCGCATCAGACTCCTGGTTGACTGGCTGAGAAAGAGGAAGAGGCTCCCTGAGGAACACAGCCCCAGTCCCGGGCCTTCTTTCTCTGGGTGAGGCGCTCTCTCTGCAGACACTCCTGTGATCCACTGGGCTTCCACTCCAGTCCCGTCACCCACTTCCCTGGCTTCTCTTTTTAGAGCGAAGTGGGATTTGGCCGCTATTTGGTGAGCAGACACTGACAGTCCTTTAAAAACAGTTTTCAAGCACACAGAAGCGGAATCAGTAGGACCACTTTGAGTTTAAAACATGTAATTTCTTTCCTCAGGAAAAGGGAATTAGATGTGGTGTTTGCCTTGGGCTATTAGAGCTAACCACCCTAATTTGATTTTTAGAGGGGCATTACAGAGACATACATTTCTGTTGCTACTCTGCTGATGTGGTGTATTTATTTTGTATCAGGCCACTTGTGTGAGCTCTGTAATTCTGATAATTTTATAGGTGCTTATTTTAGGATTTCCAGATTATAGTCATTTCATAGAAAAATATTGATACTGACATTTTTCTTCCCCGTAAATACCTCCAGATGCAGTTTATGTTCTTAGTGCATTATTCAGTTTAGATACCAATGGTGGACAATAGGTGCCAGCTTGTTCTTTATTTTCCTGGAAATGCATTTTGTGATTCACTGTCTTGAATGCAGGCTGTTGCTAGTGCTGGTTTACAAAGAAATGAGGAAAACTGAGACAAGGGGATTTCTCTAACACCTAAATTATTCAATTGTTTTTATTGAGACCTTCCCCTTCCAACTTCTTTTTTAATGTTATGAGGATTCCTTTTTTTTTTTTTTTTTTTTCCTTTCTGTAAATGCCCTTCCTCAGCAATATAAGAAGCCGGAGGCTCTTCCCCATCTTTCCCACCTTTGTTTTAAAATGTTGTACTGGTCTGAAGTCCAGAGAGAGTCTGGAAGCCACGTACCAGCGTCGTGTCACCACGACAGCAGCAGAGCTCTTCAGGGTCTTCCGTATGCCGGCTCTGGCAGTTGTCTCAACCTCCTTCCAGATCTTTTCCTATCTCTTCATCTCGGCCCTGTGAATGCCCTTATGTTAGTCCAGCATTGTTGTGAGACTCTCTCACATACACCTCAAGTAGATCCTGCTTTCTGGGACACGGGGCTTGGGCTTCCTAGTTCAGAAGACCAGCCATGGAGAACCTTCTGTTTGAACTTAAAAGTCATTTTGGACCCCTGGAAGTTTAAAGCCAGTGAAGTAAAGATGTCAGGCTTCCCCAGGTTTGGGTCACATTGCCTCTACTATGAACTTTCCCTTAAATGGACTGTCTGGTCTTGGCCCCGTTTGTTACTTTCTCTTCTGAAACAATTCCTCACTGGATTGTTCTCATTCAGGGAGAAACAGTGAGCCCAGTTTTCTTGGACCTTTACGTCAGACTCCTACTCCTCCTGTCAGTCAGGCACGTGTGGGGCAGCAGTAGGCCTGTGCGTCTGGAAGCAGTCCTCTCTTTCTGTTTCTAAACCACCTTCTCACTGACTGTTTTCACAGAGGAATTGCTGTGCTCTCTCATTCTAGATAGGAGCAAACCGTGATTGTGACAGGCACCACCGGGCCTCCATCGCACTTTTCCTGAAAGCAGTGGTGGTTCTCTCACACAGGTTGTGAAAGTTGAACGACGTGCTTCGCTTTTGCTCCTGCAGGAGGGCCAGTGTTGTAAGAACTGATGCCGGTGGTGACGGTATTTCTGCTGGCTCCTGGTCTGGAACCAAAGCTGAGGGGAGGGGTGGTGGGTATTTTAGAAGCTGAGCTCATTCATGGTGAGAGATGGGTCTGCGAAATTTTCCTTCACTGCAGCGCAGCATCAGGAGAGTCATTTCACAGAGTGTTTGATTAAAAACATCTGGATTACTGAGGAAAATGGAACTGGCCTCTGCAAACCGCAGGCACTTTTCCAAGGCTGCTCTGAGTCAGAGAGGATCTCGGGGAGGGGCTGGGCCCCGTCCATGCTACGGGATTGTCTCTCAGCATGGCTGAGGCGGTCCAGTAGCATCCTAGGAAATCCAGATGGAGGGTGACCTCGGATTCTTAGGAACCTTTGGGAGATCCCAGTAAATCCTGGGCTGTCCTGCAGGTTCACTTCCATTCTGACATGAGTCCAGTTTAATCTGAACTGAGTTGGGAAACCCTGGAAAGGGCTCATCTACTCCAGGGACTCCTCCACAGTTTACTAGAGGCAGAAAGAAAGACATTATCTGTCTGTTATGAGATTGTGTCTGATCTCTGAAACAACAGCATTGGGTTAGTAAATAATACAGTCATTTGGGAATTTTGTAATCTGTTTGAAAATTAGATAATTAGATCACAGTTTTTAAAAAGCTTTCAGATTTGATTTAGTTGAGCTCGTGGCCAAAACCTCGTCTATTTACATTTGCCATTTAGCTTAGTTTTTTCCTAAGTAGATGTCAACAAGATATAAAATTAGTTGCTTTTCAGAAAGTTTTAAGTATGAGTGAGTCTCCTATTTCTTGGGAGTCCATATTTCTGTGTCCTGGTAAGTGGCCCTCAGTTGGATAAAGACCAAAACAAGGGAATGCATAACAGAAGCTGATTCGCCCTATTTTTTGGAGCTATATTAGGAATATAGTAGCAGAAAAACAAAAAGAATGCAGTCATGAGAAATCTCCATCCTGTTTCAGAGCATGTGTAAGGAACTCCTCTGTGTGTTAATCGTTAATTCGTTGAGTGCCGGCTCCATGCCTAGCCCTGTGCTGCACTGTCCCTCCCAGTGCCATCGCACCGTGGGTAGATGCGAGAAAGGACACACGCAGTTCTCTGATCGCTGTTGTGGTCAGAGTCTGGAGATTCCCAGGGCCCTTGCTGCCTTGTGGAAAGGTGGGTTCTGTGCGGTGCTGTGCCCATGCATAGGGCGAGGCGGGGTGAGGACAAGTATTTTATCACTGCTCTTGTTTAGAATTGCCCCTGCTTGATGATAATTAGAAGCAGGCTGACTTAGTTATATTGTTGTAAAAAGTGCTGTACGGAGAGTGTACCCCCTTACGGCCTGTACCCAGGACAGATTGCTCTCAGCACCCCCTCCTTGGGAGACCCTGATCCTGAGGCATTTCCTTGAGATGCCCAACCTCCTGGGAGCAGGGTTCATAGAAAGACCAAGGAACAGAGGAAAAGGGATTGGGAGCAGGGTTCATAGAAAGACCAAGGAACAGAGGAAAAGGGATTATCTCTTCATTTTATGTTTTCATTTTTCTTCCTTTTTTCATCACAGTTCTTTTCAAAATACTCTTTTTGGAACCCTGGTTTGCCTGGCTGGGTGCACATGTGCCCTCATATCTCTGCCCTCCTCATGGGCAGCGCATGGTTGGTTTTCCTGGTATGAAACCATGAGGGGTTATATTACATCTTATGATGTAAGCTATTATAAGATATAACATCTTATATAATGTTTTCAGAGACTTGACATGCTAGATTATAGGAGAGTCCCAGTACTGACAGTATTAACCACATCTAAATCTCTCTCTCTCTCACATACACTCTAGTCACTGTGTCACTGGGTCACTTTGAGGTGGGCTCCCATCGTGGGTCTGGTGTGGGAAGCACCTTTCCGTGCCCCTGACCCACCATGAACTGGGTGTGGTGCCATCAGCGGTCACCAGCCTGTGTTCCAGTTTTTGATGCCAGTTCGAGTAAAGGACAGGCGCACAGGTGCTCACACTTGGAAGGTGGCCCCAGACAGGCTCACCTTGCCCGACAAGCAGTCTGTCATGTTCGGTGCTCATAAGATGCCCTTCACACTGCTGATTTATGCTAAAAGTATCCTAATGTTTCTGACAGCTCATGTGTGACGTGAGTATAATCCATATTTCTTGGAGCAGCTAATCCAAGTGGCTTATTTCCCGATACTGCTGATAGGGCTATATCTCTTGGTGTCGCCGCCATTGAAATTCTGATGGTAACATATTGTTTGTGGGTCACTAGTTTTGTCTAAAACAGTAGGTTGGAACAGAGTAGCAAAGGTTAATTAAATTTGTCCATCAAGATGGGGACAGAAATGGATGTCTCTGATACTTCTGGTTCTAAAATCAAAGTTCCCGAATGTTGTGGTTACAGGCATTTTTTCTTCTCATTTTCAGACTGACTCCCTCCCAAAATGTTTCATATTTGATCTTGGAGCGGTGAAAACAGGAAGAGTTATTAAAAACCAAGGGCAGCGAGTAGGCCTTTATAATAGGCAGATTATATATTATATTATAGGCCTATTATATATTATAATTACATATTATATATGTTCAGTTCAGTTGCTCAGTCATGTCTGACTCTTTGCAACCCCATGAATTGCAGCATGCCATAAATATAATTATAATTACATATTATATAATAAGTATATTAAATATATATTTCATAGGTGTTTGAAATTTAATGTATTTATATAATTGTATATTATATATATTTAACTTAAATATATTTAAGTATATAATATGATTATATATTGTAGTAGGCCTTTGTTTAGAAAGGGAAAGGTGGTCTAGTTTAGCAGAGACGCTTTCGAGGCCGACTTGCCTTGCATGCTGCCTTCTCTTCCTAATCCCTTTGTGAGTGGAACCAGGTTTGATGATGTCTCTGAGCAGTTTCTTCCTGCGTTCATGATGATTACATTATGAGGACTCAAGTGTCTGGTTTCCATCCCACCCCATCCCCCCAGCTGTGAGATATGGCCAGATATGGCCAGTTACATTTCTCAGGAAGGTTTCATTAAGGATGTCACCATTCCTAAGCCCCTCCACCTGTCTACAGAGGCGTATGTAATGCTCTGAGAGTCTTGCATGTTAGAGAAAGTGGAGAGTGCTGTGTCTGGATAGTTATTAACAGAAATTTAAAAACACAAACCAGCTCTTCCACTGAAGCTGTTTCCTGTTGGCTTTTATGTGAACGATTTCTGCCTGGCTCTGTATGACTTTGGTTGGAAAGTCAGGGTTTGTGGTTTTCGATTTGTGAATGAGACAAATACAGGTTTTCTAGCTAGAAAATCCTGTGTAAGTTTGTGGTTTAGGAAAAATGAGGAAAGCGCTGGGCTGGTCCCAGAGGCTGGTTCCAAATGAACCCCCCTTCTCTTTTGTTAACCCTGGAAATGCATAAAACCCTTCAAGTTTCCAGGAAAAGGAACCCTTTCCAGAGTTTTGTTTTTTCTTACTATGTACCTGTTTTTAAAGGTCCTTATTTCCCTTCACCTAATTCTTACACCAGTGTCTTTCAGACATTTTAGACCAAGATCCACAGTAAGAAATGTTTTATCTTGTGATCCAGTATATATTGGTACCTACATACAAACACAAAATTAAAATTTCATAAAATAGCTCTTTCCATATTGTATGCAGTGAATTTTCACATTTCTGTTTAACTTTGTTTTATTTCATTTCTTTTCATACTGTTTTTAAAAATATGTATTTGCTGATGGCAGCAGCTGAATTATTTGGGGCCCATAGCGCTAGTGGTAAAGAACCTGTCTGCCAATGCAGGAAACACAAGAGAGGCGGGTTTGATCCTTTGGTCAGGACTATCCCCTGGAGGAGGGCATGGCTACCCACTCCAGTATTCTTGCCTGGAGAAGCCCATGGACAGTGGGCTACAGGTGGGCTATGGTCCATGGGTTGCAAAGAGTCAGACACGCGGAGCAACTAAGCACGCACGCACAGAGGGTCACTGTGTAAGGGAGTAAACGGCTGTCTATACTGCTGATGCTGATGGGAAAACAGCCAACTGAGCAACACAGGTTTTAGCAAATTAACTTGGACTTTTGTAAATGTGGGGATATTTGCATCTTTTCTTTTTTTACTAAGGACAGTCAAAATGGACTGCTAATAAATTCAGTTGTAATCTGGTTTCATATACAGTTCCCATCTTCTAAAGTTTATAAAATGATGTGAATTCCTATTCTATGTCTTCTCCAGAGTTTGTTTTTCCCATGGTTCATCTTATGGTGTTTTTATGTTTTAAAATCTCTGTTACTAGTCCTGCCTGGAATTTAACTGCTTTTCTTCTGTCATTTCTGAAGAGCTCGCCCACATAAGTTTTGTTTTGTTTAGCAGGTGTCATAGCTTTAGCATGTGCTTTAGCAAGTTTGAAACTTTGGGAAACATGGGGGTTACAATTTTCAACACCTTAGATTTATCATTTCTTAAATTATTTGCCCTTCCTATTATATTCCATATACATGCTTTCCCCCTCCCATCTCCTCTAAGGAGGAAGAGCATCTCTTCCATTTCTGGACAACCATTCTTACGTTCTCCAATATCTAAGTGCTGACCCTCAAACACAGCTCCTTCCCCCATTGAAGGAGTGCCCGGGGCGAGGGGCCGAGTCCTCACAGGCCAGTCTGCCTGTTCCCTTTTCTCTTCCTGGCTTTAGGGAGGGAAGTGGCAGGCACTCCACAATGTAGAACCTTAGAGAAAGTGAGGTGGGCCCTGCAGAGGAGGTTAACTCCTAATAAAGTCAGGAGAGAGAACTAACCTCCAGGGAAGCAAGAAGGGAGGAACAGAGTGTAGCTGTGGGGAGTCTGCTTGTGGCGCTGACTCAGCATTGGGCTGGTTGATATTTCAGTAATCTCTGAACTGTGTGTATAACAGCAATCATATAAAGATAACTCCTTCCAGATATGATGTGTGGGGTCTGAGAGGATAAATCAGGTGCCTATTTAAGAAGGTGGATGGGCAGTTGCCTCCAGGGGAAGCACCTGGCCTAGATAAGGTCCCTGGACTAGGAAGACACTCAGTGTGTGATCAGGCATCCCATTCAAATAGTTTGAAAAGAAGCTTCTGTTAAAACTAAAGGAATCCAGGCTTCCATGGTGGCTTAGTGGTATAGAATCCACCTGCAATTGTAGGAGACACAGGTTCAGTCTCTGATCCGGGAAGGCCTCACATGCCATGCACCTAAGCGCGTGTACCACAGCTACTGAGCCTGCGCTCTAGAGCCCACAGGCTGCAGCTGCTGAGCCCGCATGCTGCAGCTTGAGGCTGCACACGCTGGAACCTGTGCTCTGTAACGAGAGAAGCCACCGCAATGGGAAGCCGTGCACCGTAACAAAGAGTAGCCCCAGTAGCTGCGCCTAGAGAAAAGCCCTCTCAGCAGTGAAGACTCAACACAGCCCAAAATAAATACAATTATTATTTAAAAGAAAATCAAGAAATCCTTTACTGGGGGCAAAAGTCAGCCCTAACCTCCACTCTTAACTTCACCAGGCCTATAATTCCAGCATGTGAAGCTTTCTTTTGTAGAAATTTTTCTATTCTTAAAACCAAAGGTTTTGCAATTAGGATTATTCGTTTTATTTATGAATGACTGAAATATTTAATATATCACATTAAATGGAAAAAGATGATCACATACAATTAAAATATTATATAAACACTTTGAGACTATTAACATAAAGTACTAAAGCAAATACAGTCATATCTGTGCATCTTAAAATTACAGAGCTGGGGTCTTAGCTTTGTATGCTATAACAACCCTATTTTCTTTTCTTTTTAATTTATCTATTTATTTTAATTACTTCACAATATTGTGGTGGTTTTTGTCATACACTGACATGAATCATCCATGGCTGTACATGTGTCCCACCGTCCTGAACCCCGCCTCCTTGGAATTAGGATTATTAACCTATACAGTCACTCTTCTTACGAAGACCATTCCCTTTCTTCACCAACTCTAATTCTGTGCAGCTCAGCCCTGCTTGATATAAACTAGACCAGTACTTGGTCTTGAGGAATCTCTTTTAGTTGGTCCCTGGATGGAGTGTTTGGTTCAGTGTGAGACCAGACTCTTCCTATTTGAAGTGTTAATAGACCACCAGTGAGTAGTATTTAGGATTTTTTTTTTTTAAAGGAAATGGGGTCTAACATTTTTACATTCTGTTGGAATTTTATTGTTATTATTTAGAAAAAGGGTGACTGAAGTATATAAGAAGGAAACCTATGCTTCTGATTTACTGCACTGTATGTTCTCAACAGTTTAATAAAATAAAACTAAGCTCTTAGGTTTTCCTCCGGGGTTAATACTAATACCATGCACATTCTCTGCCAGCCCAGCTCCTATCTGTAGGTCATACTCTGGTTCAGAGACCTGGGGTGGGTAATAAGATTATAAAACATGCCTGTTCCTTGCCAGCTGCCACATGCTAATAATAATAGTAGCCATAATTCGCTGGAATCCAGGACTTTTAGGTTTTACTTGGTTAATTTGTTTAAAGGAATAAAAAAATAAAATCTTGAGGAGAAACAAGGGAGCATTGCATAAACGAAAGAAAAACTGCATCCTTTCAGCAGAGCTGAACAGGACCTTTCGTTTGTGAGCACCTGTGTCCTTCAGAAGAACTTTGCTGTTTTAGCTGGAGGTGAGGAGCTGAGCACAAGGGGGTAGTGTTAGGTTAGTTTAAAGCAGGTTTTCTCAAGCTTGGTGGTATCAAAACTGTGGACAGTTCTGTGTTGTGAGGCTGCCCTGTGCACGGGAGGACGGTCTCTGCTCACTAGAGGCCAGTAGCAACACTCCCCGCAGTGTGACAATTAAAAGTGTCTCCAGAAGTTGCTAAATGTCCCCAGGGGACACGTTGCCCCCCACTGAGTACTGCTAGTTTAAAGTAAAACAGGGTGTTTCAGAGGTTTCCTTATTTACCCGTTTTTCTCTCACCTAGAGTTGCAGACTGTGATTTTTTTTCTTTTTAAGGAATAAGAAGGAAGCAAGAAGTGATCTTGAGTTTTAAATCTCATCTTTCCATGCTGTTTTCTGGACTTCCTAGGTGAATCACGACTCAATTCTAACTTCATGTTGCAGAGGTTTACATGTGTAGTTAGAAATGCATCGAGCCAGCTCTCTTGCTTATGTCCAGGTTGTCACATGGATGGTTATTTGTAGATTATTCCTCTAGGAGCAGGTGAAGTGACTGGGGACCTCAGTAAGTTCACATTTTAATAACCTCAGGTGGAGTCTGACCCTTTGTATCTTTTCTGTCTTTTACAGCTCATTTTTTTGGGAATTCACTGGAGAAATCAAAAGTCTTGAGTTCAAAACCTATTTCTAAATAATCCTTGTTACTTGATGCTTTCTTTTTTATTTTTTTACATTAAGTTATTTTTAATTGGAAGATAATTGCTTTGCAATATTGTACTGGCTTCTGCCATTCAACATCATGAATCAGCCCTAAGTATACACATGTTCACTCCCTCTTGAACCTCCCTTACCCCATCCCACCCCTCTAGGTTGCCACCGAGTACTGAGTTGAGCTCCCTATGTTATACAGCAGCTTCCCAATGGCTGTGTGTTTTACATATGGTAATATATATGATGCTTTCTGAAAACATAGAAAAGGAATTAAGGAAAAGCAAACATCTGAATGGATTTTGAAATTCTGTTTGTTTCAAGATTTAGTTGAAGGAAAAAAAATCCATGGTTTACCTGAATCTCTTTTCAAATATTATACACATTGGGATTGGCAGCAGTTGGTCAGTCTGTCAGACTTAACCTTTTGTATTTTTTACTTGATACTGGGGATTTCATACTTCTCTGGGTGTGGGAAATATGTAAGTAATTCTAGAACACAGGTGTCACAGTGGATTTACCTGGAGAGCTTTGAAAAAACCCAGGGCCCAGGCCACATCCCAGACCATTGAAATCTGATGCTCAAGGGGTGGAACCAAGGCTTAGATGCTGGGTCTTCAGCCTCCCTGAATTCTATCTAGTGGGAGTGAGGTTGAGGACTAGGGTGCATTTTTATAAATAAAGTTTTACTGGAACATAGCCACGCCCATTAATTTACTGATTTTCTAGAGACCCCGTGGCTTGCAAAGCCTGAAGATATTTAGTCTTTGGCTGTTTACCAGAAAACACTTGCTGACTCCTGCTCTAGTGTAAATTTTTTTAAAAAGCTTTACAGTATTCGATCCCGGGTTCCGGCACCAAAAAAAAAAAAAGCTTTACAGTAAAATTCGTAGTAAAAGAACAAGATTTGGTACTTTGCAGAGCCTTCAGGGTCAAATCCCGTCAGGGTTTTTTTTAAAATACATAATTGTCTTTATTGTTTCTTGGCTGTGCTGGGTCTTTGTTGCTGTGTTGGGCTTTCCTCTGGCTGTGGTGCTTGGGCTTCTCCCTGTGGAGGCTTTTCCTGCAGAGGGTGGGCTCCGGGGCTTCAGCAGTTGCGGCAAGTGGGCTCTACAGCACGGCTCCACAGTGGTGCACCGGCTTAGTTGCTCCACGGCGTGTGGGATCTCGCCGATCGGGGAGCAGACTCCTGTCTCCTGCATTGGCGGTGGATTCTCTACCACTGAGCCACCAGGGAAGCCCTGTCAGTTTTCTTGTACATGGGAAAAACAGAAAATCATTTTCCCTGAAGAGCTTGACTGTAAGATATTGTGAAACTGGAAGAAGAGGTGCCCAACTCACCACCCAGAGTGGAGACTCCATGGGTTACATTAGGGCACTGAGCTTAAAAGTCTGCTCTTGTTTTCTAATTCAGCGTTCGTTACTTAGACTTTGTGTGTGACTTGACACAGGGCTTAGAGGCAAAAATGGCTCTTAATGTAAGGGGTGTTGGAGATTGTTACTCCCCCTGCAGCAACTCTAGATGACAGCAGACCCCTGAAGGAAACCCTTTAGCTCTGGAGAATTTCATATATAAAGAGAAAAAGAATGAAAAAATTTAAAGGCTTTTTACATCAGCCCGCCTTCCCTCAGTTCAGGTAGAAAGTTGATGGCTGTAAACCATTGGTCTTCCTTTGGTCACAGCCCCTGTGGGCTACAAGCAGGAGAGAAAGGATCCTTTATTTTAGTCCTTCGAGCAGAATTGGCATCTCCTGATTGAGACGCTGATTGAGAGCATGTCACTCTGGGAGGCTCCACCCACACTTACTGAGTCAGAGTCTACTTTTTAACAGGATCCCCAGGCTGGTTGAATACACATTAAGAGAGCCCTGGGAAGCACTAGTCTTAATTGATAACTGTGTCCGTGCAGTCAACTGACCATTGATCCTCACTTTAAATGATTTCATGGCTTCTTAATGGTTTCTGACTTGGAAATAGCCAAAGGGGAAAAACTGTCTGCCTTTAATGACTGAGTCCAAGTACAGCTTGCCTGCCCTCTTATTTAGGAAAGATTTATATAATGGTAGAAAATGAAAATGAGGTGATAGAATTAGAAGAAATGCCATTTTATATGTATCAGAAAAGCAAACTAGAAAGGATAAAGGGAACTTGCCAGATAAACTCCACTTGTAAGGAAATAATCAAGTGGAATGGA
The DNA here is from genome assembly GCF_014754425.2 of Oryx dammah. Taxonomy (NCBI): domain Eukaryota; kingdom Metazoa; phylum Chordata; class Mammalia; order Artiodactyla; family Bovidae; genus Oryx; species Oryx dammah. The sequence continues at coordinate 42,987,728 of NW_024070185.1, read as the reverse complement.
GTCTATGCTTCTGCAAGAAGAAATAATTCACCCATATTAGAGCCAGCATCCTCTGGGGAGCAGTAGGGAGGGTCAAACATGAATGCCTGAAACGTCTCAGATTAGCACAGGGAGTTGGGCCTTTCCACCAAGCAAAGCCATAACGTTCAGCCATACACATAGCCCTATATCACGTAGGAAATTGTCCAGAATTCAGACATTGATAGAAAATCTTGAGGAAGCCCAGTACCTACTTCTGTCCTACCAGGTCTGTCAAGTTAGTAGTATTTTCTTTATCATCTATCTTTATAAAGATTGGATGGAAAAACATGATTTTTGAAATTAGTTCTTAATTCTTAAACAGAATTGGCTTAACCTTGAACAATCGCAAATTGTTGACCTTTTAAATAAAGTTAATATCATCTGAATTTAGTTTTTTAAAGGCAATCTAAGTCATAAGAGTCTAGCTATTGGTCTGACTGTTCTTGCTCTGTAGATCTGATCCCACGGTTAGTGCTCACTGTCTGTACTATCCAGGTCCGTGCAGGATTCAGAGTAATTCTAGTGTTTGTGAAAGTGGCCAGGAAGAGCTAGGAAAGCAGGAGTGGGAACCCCGGTTAAGCCTGGCGGTTCCATCTCCTTAGATTTGAATGAGCAGTCAGAATGCTATAGGCACTGCTCCTTACCTTAAAGCTACTTGAGGTCCCCAAGGCAGGGTCTGATTGCCAGAAAAAATTGGGTCAGCTGAGGGTCAGCTGCCACTCCTGCCGAAGGAGCAGCATGTGCCTCCATTCAGCCTTCCAGATCTCATTTCTTGTCCTGTTAGTGGAATCCAAATCACCTCCAGAAGCCTGGAGACAGGAGAGCCTGAGAGCCTCAGCTCCCAGACTTGGTTCTTTGCTGCAGGGAAGAGCATAGGAGGGGGCAGGAATGGGCTCTGAGTGACAGTGTCCGGTGTGGCCTCATGTTGAAGATACCAGCTGACTCACACAGGGTGTGCTTGTTTTTTTTTTTTTTAAAAACATTCTCTTGATGTGAACACTGAAAAGTAATCATGGGTAAGATGCCAGTTTTACACACGAGGAGACATGTGAGGGAGTGAAATATTATTTCACATTTTAAATAACTTGTTCCAGATCAGACGTGCCGGTCAGTGTTACAGGGGTTGTCTTGGTTCATAAGCAGCACTCTCTGATCTTTACTGCCCTGTTCTCTTTTGCACTTATTAGTGGGGCATCCTGTGACCATTTGGCATCAGAGGGGTACTTTTGAGGGGACCCTGGGATAGAAAAGGCACTTCAGGCTGCACAATTCTAGCATTTCTAGATACTAGAAATAGTGCATTGGAGGAGCATACTTATTCATGGGTGAGGACACTTCCAACTTTAAGAGATTATTCTGTTAATTTAAAGAATTGGGTAGTTCTTGTAACATGTAACTGTGGTCTCAATATACTCCCTCTTTTTTTCTTAAGCAGATGAAAAACTCGGAGAACCGCCATGCAGTGAGCTCCCAGTACAGGATGCATTCTTACTACCCGCCTCCTTCCTACCTGGGCCAGAGCATGTCCCAGATCTTCACTTTCGAGGACAGCCCCTCTTACTCGGAAGCCAAAGCAAGCGGTAGGTTCCTGGTTACATGGTCTGGACTTGAGGTGGAGGGGATACCTGCTAGCACTGGGTCTCTGGTCCTCTCAAACAGCTTACCAGTTAGCAGCTCTTGGAAAGGTTGTATAAGTATCCTTTAAAGTACTTAGCTATGGAATGATTTTTGCTTTGGTCGATTCTCAGTATCATGTTTCTCTTCCGGACACACAGAGCAGTAGGAATAAGATAGAGACTCCGATCAGAAGCCAAAAATACATTTTCTGGAGGATCAGTATGCAATATCAGGGGACCTTTAAATGTGGTTAAGTCCTGATATTTTTGGTGGAATGAATCTCTCTGTATTGAAGACTAGTTTTCCAAAACTTTTCCAATGTAAAATTGAAGGTATATTCATCTTTCGCAGGAGGAAATAACATAATAAAACATTTTTGAATACAATAGATCTCAGAGTTTATGCAGTAGCAATGCAAATAACTCTGATATAATGGCTTGGAAATAAAAAATGACTGTTTAACTGACAGAGCACTTTGAAATACGCAATTCCTTGACTTCAGTTTTAACTTTCTCCCCAGTGTTTACACTGTGATGATAGGTAGATCTTTTATGGCTGCTGTGCTCACATCCTGTTTTTAAGTTCTTTGTATTTCAGCATCATGTTTTGATCTAGGAAAGTAAGGAGCAGTCACAATTCAGGAAATCAGGGCAATAGTGAGTTGGGAGAGAAACCCACTATTAGAACTTAACTCTGTACTGGACAAAAGAAGCTGGTTTTCTAGATAGCTTCATTCTCTATAAAGAACTGGCTTCTTTGTAAAATGAGTATTTAGAGAATAAAAATTAGAACATGCTTTGATTTCCAAATTCAGAACAGTGAAGTCTAGAAAATCTGGAAAAGTTACTCTTTATTTTCCGTACTAAATTAAAGGGTTTTGTTAGTACGGAATACATAGGTCGAGGAGACTGACAGTGTGAACTCTGGAGAGACTGAATCACACATTGATGATTACACTTTGAGTTTTATTAATAATCACTTTTTTTCAGGAGTGGACAAGCACAATTCTGTTTTATAAATATTCATACTATATAATATTTGCCCACGTGGTCCTTTTTACATACTGTGTTTGATTCTGTAATTTGAATTATAAGATCCTTAAGGACAAGGAATACCTTATATACCTTTTTAGCTGCTGTGATATCTGTTGTTCATCAGTTTGAGGGAATGAATGAACAAAGGGATATGATTTGTAGTAAGTATGATTTGTAAGTAAGCTTGGTCTTTAAGAAGACACCATCCCAAAACAAAAGGTCAGATTCCTAACTCATTGTCTCAAGAAGCCAGGGCACAATTTAGGAATGAAGCAGTTAAAGAAATGTTTGTTCATACAGCAAATTAGGACTGAAACTTACTTTTAAGAAGAAATTGCCTGAGCTCTTTGCTCTAGGAATAATGGAATATTTTTAGAAGCACTGGCATTTCTGGAGACAGAGGTGTAAATTCAGAGCAAGGCAGTAAGACAAAAAGATAAGAGGAAATTTACTAGAGCAGAGAGGAAGGAATTTGGAGAGGCGCAGTAAACATTTGAATTTATGGCAGAAAAGGAAGAGACTCAGAAGGAGAGAGGTTACAGGGGGAAGAAGGGAAAAAAAAAAAGACAGCCACCCGAGTGTCCATAGTGAGAGACTGGGTCAATAACACCTAAAATTTCCTAGAACTTTTCTGGCGATAACATGTGTTTGAAAGTCTGCTGTGAGGAGACCTCAGGCGTAACCTTCTGGTCCTTCTCTAACTCACTGATAATTAATCAGGAGGGGCAAGCTTCAGACACGAGGGAGATAGCTGGGAAGAAATGCGGTGGAATCTCAGCAATACCTACTTTGAAATTGCCATGGAGAAGGAGAGTATGAATTAATAGGAAATCCAAGTCTCAGATTATTTTTTAAAGAAATAATGGCTTTATAACTTCCAAATATATGGTGTCTTGGGTTTCTACATTGCATGACACTTTTACAGAGCAGGTGGGTAGGGACAGGGAAGGAGAAAGTTACGGATCATTAGGAACACCCCAGGATCATCTCCCGGGCATCAGTTTTATCGTCGGCACAGATACAAGTGGGGGCCGTTTACACCCTCTGATGAGTGGGGTGAGGCTGGTGACGGGATGTGGGGACAGGGATGGGGCATCAGTAGTCATTTGTGAGAAGGTGGTAGAGGCTGGCTGATTACCAGTTACATTTATCAATTCTACCAGGTTTGAGTTGAGGTTGCATTAACAAATAATGATTTGTAAATAGTATGTCAATTATCCTGTGTGGGGACTTATAAGTAATTTGAAAAACAGCCTTTTCAGTAGATGTTTTGTTTGTAAAGTCTTAAGTATAAATTTATCCACTAAATCTATTTTTCTTTGGTTTCTTTAAAGGTAAGTTTAAACCTTTCTTTGCTATCTAAAGAAATGTGTCCAAGTTCAAGGTTTTCTTATGGTTTTGGTGAAGATTGTAACATGAAAATGAAATGTAGAGAGGGAAGGAATTACAGGGGAAGTTTTACTTCCGCTGTGTTGCTTCTGTTTAATGTTTTTCTTTGCAAAAAGGCTAGGATCCATTCTGTCTCCTTCTATGTCCTGAGAAGTATAAGGACATAGGTCAGAAATGGTGAGGCCTTGGTGTGTAAGACTTCATGAACCATTGCGGGGACTTTGGCTTTTATCTCAAGTAGATGGAAAGCCCCTGGAGGATTTCCAGCAAAGGGGTGACATGTCTGCCTGTGGTTTTTAAAGATCACTCTGGCTCTTGTTTAAGAACAGACTGTAGGGGTCCACGGTAAAGGCAGGGAGACCAGCTGGAAAGCTATTGCAGTAATTCTTGCAAAAGATGGCAGTAGCTTAGTCGGGGTGGGGGTGTGGAAGGGTTGAATTCTAGGTACATTTTGAAGGTAGAAACAAAAGATTTGGCGATGCATTTGGGATGTGACATAAAGGGAGAAGTGAAGAATGACTCTGTAATTTTTGATCTGATCAAATAGGAACTTGAGGTTTCTACTTACTTGGTCAGGTAAAGAAGTTCATGGGAAAAACAAACTTGCAGGAATTAGGAGGTTAATTGTGCACATGTTAACTGTGTGTCCCTGGTGGCTCAGACGATAAAAAAATCTGCCTGCAATGCAGGAGACTTGGGTTTAATCCCTGGGTCGGGAAGGTCCCCTGGAGAAGGGAGTGCCTACCCACTCCAGTATTCTTGGCTGGAGAATCACTCAGAAAGAGAAGCCTGGGAGGCTCCAGTCCATGGGTCGAAAAGAGTAGGACACGACTGAGTGACTTTTCACTCAAGTGTGAGATGTACATAATTCATCCAAGTGGATCATCAAGTTAGGGGTTGGATGAATGAAGTCTGAGGTTGAGGGGAAGTATCACTGCTGGAAATGACACTTGAGAGTTTAGTGTGTAGGTGTTATTTGAAGTTAATATGGTAGGATCACCTGGAGAAGTTGAGTGTAGACAAAGAATAGAGGACCGAGGATTGAGCGCTAAGGCCTGCCAAGGTTGAGAGGTTTGGTGGATGAGCGGGACCAGCAAAGGGTAGAGCCAGGTAGGTGCCTTCTCCTGCCCATGAGGTAGGATGAAGGTATCTAGGGAGGCAGGGAAAGAAAGCATTTCAGTGAACCAGGTAAATACTGCTGATAGATCAGATGAGGACTGGAGTTGACCATGGGCTGTTGAAAGGTAGAAATGATCAGAGTGATCAGTGGCTTGATGAGTGGCCGGTGTGGTGGGGAGGTGGGGACCAAAGCCTGACTGAGCATTCAGGGACACATCGGGGAGAAGCGTCCTGGCAGTGAGTGTAAACAGCTCCTGAAGGAGTCTTACTGGGAGGGGAGCAGTACCTGGAGAAGGTGGTGAGTTCAGGGAAGGTCCTTTCTTCTTTTTTTAAAGAAGGAGGTTATTATAATAGGTTATATTAAGATAAGCTGGTGTGGGGTGTGTTGGGGGGGGGCACAACTGTCCAGGATAATGGCAGTGACTCTTGAGTAAGCAAGGTCGGGGGGATCCCCAAGGACACCCCCTCATAGGGCAGTGGTCCCCAAGGTACGGGCTGGGCATGTTTTGTCACTGGTCTAAGAAGAGATCAGCAAAGGAATTAAGAGTAAACAAAAACTTTACAGCAACTTGACAAACCAGTTCTATCGAACAATAAAAAAGTTGGGGGCTGGTAGATTTTGTCTTTCACTTTTCTAATACTTCATTTTTACATTGAAGTAAAATCCACCTGACATAACCATTAACCATCTTAAAGTGCACACTTGAGTGGCATTTAGCAGGTCACAGGATTGGCCACTTTCACCTGCCTAGTTTCAAGTCATCTCTACCCCCCACAGGGAATCCCGTACCCGTGAAGCCAGCACTCTGCATTCTCCCTTTCACTGTCCCTGTTAACCACTAGTTTGCTTTCTTGTTTCAATGGATTATCTATGCTAGATGCTCTGTGTAAATGGAAGCATAATATGTGGCCTTTTGGACTGTCTTCTTTCACTTAGCATAATTTTTTTAAAGCTTGTACAATTTGTAGTATGTATCAGTACTTCATTCCTTAGGATAGCCTAATTATATGTATGGGTATACTGTATTTTGTTTATCTGTTAATGGATATTTGAGTTGTTTCCACTCTTTTTTGGCTGTTGTTAATAGTACCGCTATGGATATTCACATACAAGTCTTTGTTTGAAGATTTGTTTTTAGTTCTTCTGGGCATATATACCCAGGAGTGGAATTGCTGGATCATATGGTAATTCTGTGTTTAATTTTTTGAGGAGCCTCCAAACTGTTCCCCACACTGGCGATACCACTTCACATTTGCACCACAGTGTGTGAGGGTTCCAGTTTCTCTAGCTAAAAAACACACTATTTTCCAGTTTTTGCATTATGATTCTAGAAATTCATTTTTATGGTATTTTATAAAAGCATCAGATTGTGGCAGACTGGAAACTGGAAAAAGGATTTCAACAGAACAGGTCCCTCCTTGCAGATAATTTGAAAAATACTGACCTAGTGTCCAGGTGGAGGGCTGGTTTGTTTATGTATGACTGTAGCTAGGTCAGAGTAACAGCTGCAAGTTGTTTAGAAAGTGGTGATAGGAGCATTCTGGTAAATGATCCTTCCTCAACTTGGAATAAAGAGGCAGTGTCCACAGTAATACTGCAGTACTATAGATGCACACACGTCTGCAAGTAGGTGGCATTTCATATCTGTGAAAGTGTTAGTCCTCAGTCCTGTCTGATTCTTTGTGACACCGTGGACCACAGCCTGCCAGGCTCCTCTGCTCAGGGAATTCTCCAGGCCAGAATACTGGAGTGGGTAGCCATGCCCTTCTCTAGGGGATCTTCCCAGCCCAGGGATCGAACCCAGGTCTTCTGCATTGCAGGAAGGTTCTTTACCAGGGAAGCCCCTTCATATCTGTAAACAGGCGTTTTTGTCTACATATTGACTGCTTGAGTAAGTTCTTAGAGTATATGTGGCTGGCCAGCATTTTCAAAGAGGTTTAGATTTAAAATGGTGAAGGTGAAAATACTCAGATATTTTTGTCTGTTGTCTTATGGGCTCAGTTTGAAAGTCAGAATTGTTGCATCCTGTTTCTTCTGGGTCTTTGGCCTCTTCCAGCTCAAAGAAGTGACAGGCTCCTATGCAAACCCACCCTTCCTTATGTTCAAACTCTGCCTTTTTTTAGGAGACAGAAACACAGTTGAGGTGCTTATTTTCTATAATGAGCTGTTTATGTAAAAGTCCTCGGACACACATAGGACATGAGCAGCTCTGTGAGGCCTGGGGCAGAGCATTTACAGTTCACCCAAAAGTCAGATGGCCCAGGTCAGCAGAAAGGCCTCCTGAGTTGAAGGCCTCATGTTCCTTTGTGATACCTGGGCAGCTCACAGAGGCCTCTGTGTCCCCAAATAGGGTTTTCTGAATGCATCCAGCACCTACAGTTTTGTAGGCCAAATCTAGAAGTGCCTGATTCCACTGATGGCATATGCTACCTTGCCCACAAGTCGTCGTGACTAAACGTGAAGTGGTTGAGCTTTCATTCCACAGAACGAACTTTCTAGATGTTGTGCATCAGAGTTGGATTTTAGCAAAAGATGATGAGGTTGAGCCTCCCGGTCTTGCAGGTGAGAACAGTCAGGTGACACACAGGCTTCTGGGGTTCTTTTTTTTGGCTGCATGGCTTGTGCAGGCTCTCATCAGTGAGAGTGCAGAGACCTAACCTCTGAACAGCCAGCAAATTCTCTTCTGTCTTTTCTGACAACTTCTTTTCCTTCCTCCATGAGACAAGAGAGTGTTGATGGAATGTTGACTTGTCTTCTGTGTAGCATGCTGCCTTTTGACAAGGCCACCACCAGTCTAGAAATAGCAGGTGGTTCCCAGGGCCCAACGTCAGACTGAGGGACGTCAGACTCGCTCATGAAGGAAGAAGTTCACTCACTGCAGCACTTCAGCAGGAGTTATCAGGATGTATTCTCACACACGGAGGACAGGGAGCAAATTCATACATCTTTGTATTCTTCCAGGTGCCTCCCAAAGTGCCATGCTCTCAGAACTCCTGGGAGTTTCATGGTTTCTTGTATGAATAAGAAACTGACCTCTGGGTCCTTTCTGCAGGTGTCTCCCTGACCCAGAGTTGGGGATTCTGATAAAGCACTTGGTGAAATAAATAGGTCATGGAAAAACATGGGGTGCAACCCCCCAGGCTGCAACATATCCTGGATTTATATCATGTACAATCTTCTCTTTGGAAAGCTTGAGTCTTAAAGACTTAAATCTTTGAATGTGATGGATTTTTGATTAATGACAGCCCTGCATGAGAAGTCAAGAGAGGCTTAATCTCTCTTCAGGCCAAGAGAGGCTTGGTGGAGCTGCAGGCAGGATGCCGTGCCACCTCTGAGTCAGTTTGTAGAGCTGAAGAAGAGTTGCAGGCATAGGAGCTCAGCTCCCGAAACCACTCCCCTGGTGTTCTTTCTGCTGGTGAATCCTGTGGTTTCTTCTTCCCGCTTTCCTTTTCCCATAAACACGTAACTCTCATACTGTCTGTAACACCACACCGTGTGTGTTGTGGGGGATAGCGCATTTAAGCCTTGTGGTCATAGTATTATCCCCATTTAGCAGATGAGGACCCTGAGACATGGAGACAATGTCTGTGAAGCAGGCAAGAGAAGGGTTACTCATTTCCTGCCGCAGGTAGAAAAGCTGAGGAAAGTGATGACTGAGCTGCTCAAAACCCCCCAAAATAGGCTTAAAAAACTCACAGCGTATCAGGTGTGGTATTTACATTACTATTTCTAAAGCTGAATGTAAACTTCAAAACATGTTTATCTCCTGATTAACATGGTAAAGTCAATGTTTGATTTTGTGGTGATATTTGAGTTTTTTTATTTAACAGGAGGGATAGTGCAACAAAGTGCAATATTTGACAAAGGCAAAGATTACAAAATTAAATAGCTAATTATTAGCTTTGAAATTTAAAGTGCAAATAGAAAAACACTTTTTAAAAGTTTTTTTTCCCCCCTCCTTGGACATGATTATTATTTTAAAATTAGTGTGAATAAAAGGCTTGTTCATTTTCCCCAGGTAATTTTTTTCCCTTTGGCTGTGCCCGTGGCAAGTGGGATCTTAGTTCTCTGGCCAGGGGTCAAACCCATGGCCCCTGCAGTGGAAGTGAGGTACCCTAACCACTGGACTGCCGAGGGAGTCCCATCCTTAGATAACTTCTGAGGGAAACAGTATTTTATCTTCTGCATAGTCGGTCAGTGGCTTATCACAAGGTAGATTTTATATTTTTGGTTTGTCTTTTAAATACAGGGCACTTTTGCTGAGGCCTTCCTTTGGGCTAAAGATTGCAGTCAGAAGGGAACACACAGAGCAGAGCTCTGGAAAGCAGTTTTAGGAATTCCCAAATGTCCTGAAAGAACCAGGTTGAACACCATGGCGAGACACTGCTGGCCCGTGTTTTCAGGCTCATTTTGTCTTGATGGGCTGCAGGTGTGACGTCAGGCCCCTGCCTTACTGCTCGGTGCAGGGAACCCCATCCATCTGTGGGCACATCACACCCCATCAAGGTGGCTGATTCTGTTACGCATTCAGTGGCCACTTGTCTTTAAAAATCCTGAAGAGGCAGCGCTAACATGGGTGTGAGCTTGGATGGACAGTAGCTGCCCTGGGCAGAGTCTCCTACGTGATCATGCATGAGATTTCCTCACTTGAATCTGACTCGACTCCACTGGGCCTCAGCAGTTTTTCTTGGGCACAGTGTGGAGTAACTCTGGAGTTTATGTTCCCTCCTCAGCTCCTCAGAGGCCCAGCCCAGGCCAAGTACAACTTGAATAACCTTCAGGAAAGCTGTGCTGTCCTTCTGTCGGCCGCTGTCTTTGAAAATTGCCTCCAGAGTTAGTGAGCAGGAACAGTTAAGATTTACAAACAATGATGAAGCTTGTCATGCATCTTTCACCATTCATCATCCAGGTGCCGTGCCTGGGCGGTGAAGTGTTCTTCATAAAAACCAGCTCAGTGTGAAATACACCTCGCTGCAGTGTTTACTGCTCTGAAGCTCGTCAGCGGCCCTTTATAGTAAATCCAGATTGCGATGTGACATTACAGTATATCATTGCCCGGCGCGGCGGGGTTTACACTGCGAATGAGTGCAGTGCACACCAGATGAGGTGTCCAAATTGAGTTATGTCAGAATTTGGCTGTTATATGGGGATAGCTTTTGTTTTCCGAACACTGAAAGTTAGCTTTATATGTATTTATATTTATATATAGGCATATACTTCCCATCTTGCACGTATACATGGGTATACAGTATATGCTGGGGTCAGGTTCCAGCTGGGCTTCTTCTGCTGTAAAGAATGATGACCGGCTTTTATGTCCCTTCCAACTGTTGTTCACTGAAATTGGCATCAGCAGAATCTTTGGGGGAAACTAGAGTAGATGGTTATTTCATGATAGAGGTGGTTTCATTTTGCTGTGTAAAGTGGTTATATTTTCCATTCTCTCTAACACAAAAGGGCCCCTCTCTCTGGGATTATGCTGGTACTGGAATGATCCCTTGGCAGGAGGGTGAAGAGAGGAAACGACACAGGACTGGCCTGTTGGTCTGAACACATGCACTTGGAGGAGGGCTCTGAAGTCCGTTGCTTGTTTATTATTTTTTAGTGGGTATCAAAATCCTAGTGCTGCCTCTGTTATCTTGAAAAACGCTGCTTCCAGGAGAAGATTTATGGTGTTTTAGCTGAAATCGGCAAAATAAAAGAGCACGCTGAATTTATTGCATGATCGGGTTTATTTACATTCACCCTAAAAGCGCCGATATTAAAAATGAGCTCCATAAAAAAATAATATTCAGAGATAACAGCAGGCCCTGCAGTCCCACGATCATCTTCGTAACACGCATGTTTTTAACTTAGCTCTTCAGTGTAGCAGGGTTGTCAGGAGAGCCATTGTGTGGTCTTCACACTCCTGCCACTGCACTGAATCCAGGGCCTCTCCCTTCTGTACCCCAGATCTAGGGCAGGGGTCCCCCCGTTCTGGATGCAGAGGTGAATACAGCCCTCCCACCAGTGTTCTCCGCTCTTCTTCCTGGATGTGTGCCCTCTTGGTTGCAGGGTTTCTTACTTGGGATGGATTAACGGTGCCACATCTGAGCCTCCCGAAGCGGCACAGGACACTGTTGCAGGTGTGCAGCGCCGGCCCCTGGGGAGGGATGGGGCGGAAGCCTCCCACTGACCACGGTGCCCGAGGAAGGAGAGAGCAGTCGCTTGTCAGCCCAGCGCCATCGCTTCATTAGGGCTGTAAGATCAACACAGGTGTCCAGTTAGGGTTAAATGTCACATAATGTCTGTGGTTTATTTTAATGTTTAATAAGTATGTCCACAGTATTTTATTATGTTAAAAATTATTTGTGTCTGAATCTGGCAACCTCCGGCTTCACCCGAGTCCTCTGAACCACCGTTTTCCGGCAGTGGGGTAAAAAGGCAGAAATGAACGGTGGATGGAGGAGAGCAGTACCTTCACTAAGCATATTCAGCAGTTTTAAGAGTTGTTTCATTTATATTTCTACAAAAATAGTACAAGAGGCAGTGCTGATCATGCTCAGAATGCTTTCCTGTTTTGGTTGAAGCTCTTTATGGGTTTCTCCATGAAAAATTTCTGGATTATAAATTCTCCTTGCATATGTTAACTGTATTGTATCTTCCTCTGTCTAGGTAATTTGTAGGTCTGGATGTTTCTTTTATCATATTTCATAGGCCAGCTCCATTAATATAAGAGGAAATAAAAATGAGCCCAGTGCTGCTTAGACTCAAGATGGAAATGTATAGTTTTTGTGAATGTGGTTCAGTTGCCCCCTTCTATCTTTACCGGACATTACAGTGAGTTTTGAACAAAACCAGCTCCTGTCTCTTTCTTGAGACCTCCCCACACCACACCAGGGTGTGAACCAAGGACTCAGTCATTAAACAAGTGGTAAATTCATGGAGTGCCAATTATGTGTTTGTGGCCCTAGCGTTATGCCCAGGAGATGAACTGTGGCCCAGAACATGCTGCAGTGATGCCTAAGTGTCGCCATATCTTGGGGACATAGGCCCTTCCCTTCATGTCCAAAGTAGAATAGTCTTGCCTCTGAGCCTCTGCAAGGTGTGCAAAGGAGCAGCCATATGCCATGCTCTGTTGAGCATTTTCCAGACTTGGTTGATGACTTTGCTGTGAACCTAAGAGAACGTTTCCTTCTCCAGTTAAAGAAGCCAGGATCACAACCAGACTCTGGATAGGTATGCTTCATACACAGCCCTTGCCAGGCTTGCTTCCTGATTCTTACATGGCTGTAGAGGTGGGATGGCAAAGGAGAAAATGAAAGATATGCCCATCTGAATACAGAGTTCCAAGGAATAGCAAGGAGAGATTCCTCGGTGATCAATGCAAAGAAACAGAGGAAAACAATAAAATGGGAAAGACTAGAGATCTCTTCAAGAAAATTAGACATACCAAGGAACATTTCATGCAAAGGTGGGCACAATAAAGGACAGAAACCATATGGGTCTAACAGAAGCAGAAGATATTAAGAAGAGGTGGCAAGAATACACAGAAGAACTATACAAAAAAGACCTCAATGACCCAGATAACCACGATGGTGTGATCGCTCACCTAGAGCCAGACATCCTGGAATGTGATGTTAAATTGGCCTTAGGAAGCATCACTACAAACAAAGCTAGTGGAGGTGATGGAATTCCAGCTGAGCTATTTTAAATCCTAAAAGATGATGCTGTGAAAGTGCTGCACTCAACATGCCAGCAAATTTGGAAAACTCAGCAGTGGCCACAGGACTGGAAAAGGTCAGTTTTCATTCCAGTCCCAAAGAAAAGCAGTGCAAAAGAATGTTCAAACTACCGCACAGTTGTACTCATCTCACATGCTAGCTAAATAATGCTCAAAATTCTCCAAGCCAGGCTTCAACAGTACGTGAACCGAGAACTTTCAGATGTTCAAGCCATCTTGAAAAGGCAGAGGAACCAGAGATCAAATTGCCAACATCCGTTTGATCATAGAAAAAGCAAGAGAGTTCCCCAAAAACATCTACTTCAGCTTTATTGACTTACGCCAAAGCCTTTGACTGTGCAGATCTCAGCAAACTATGGAAAATTCTTCAAGAGATGGGAATAGCAGACCATCTTTCCTGCTTCCTGAGAAATCTGTATGCAGGTCAAGAAGCAACAGTTAGAATCGGACATGGAACAACAGACTGGTTCCAAATTGGGAAAGGAGTACGTCAAGGCTGTATATTGTCACCTTGCTTATTTAACTTATATGCAGAGTACATCATGAGAAACGCTGGGCTGGAAGAAACACAGCTGGAATCAAGATTACCAGGAGAAATATCAGTAACCTCAGATACGCAGATGACACCACTCTTATGGCAGAAAGTGAAGAAGGACTAAAGAACCTCTTGATGAAAGTGAAAGAGGAGAATGAAAAAGCTGGCTTCAAACTCAATATTCAGAAAACTAAGATCATGGCATCTGGTCCCATCACCTCATGGGAAATAGATGGGGAAACAGTGGAAACAGTGACAGACCATATTCTTGGACTTCAAAATCAACTGCAGATGGTGACTGCAGCCATGAAATGAAAAGACACTTGCTCCTTGGAAGAAAAGCTATGACCAACCTAGACAGCATATTAAAAAGCAGAGACATTACTTTGTCGACAAAGGTCTGTCTAATCAAAGCTGTGGTTTTTCCAGTAGTCATGTATGGATGTGAGAGTTGGACTATAAAGAAAGCTAAGCACCAAAGAATTGATGCTTTTGAACTTTGGTGTTGGAGAAGACTCTTGAGAGTCCCTTGAACTGCAAAGAGATCCAACCAGTCAATCCTAAAGGAAATCAGTCCTGAATATTCTTTGGAAGCACTGATGCTGAAGCTCCAGTACTTTGGCCACCTGATGAGAACTGACTCACTTGAAAAGACCCTGACTCTGGGAACGATTGAAGGCAGGAGAAGGGGACAGCAGAGGATGAGATGGTTGGATGGCATCACTGACTCTATGGACATGAGTTTGTGCAGACACCAGGAGTTGGTGATGGACAGGGAAGCCTGGTGTGCTGCAGTCCATGGAGTGAAAGAGTCAGACACGACTGAGCAACTGAATTGAACTGAATACTAACTAAATATTGTACTAAACTGTAATCTTTAGTACTGACAAAGTTGTACGACCCTCATTGCTGTCTAATATCTAAATATTTCCATCATCCTCAAAAGAATCTCCATATGGAGTCACTCTTCATTTCCACCTCCCTCTCAGCACCTAGAAACTATTATTCTACTTTCTGTCTCTATGGATTTGCCTATTTCTGGACATTTCTTATGAATGGAGTCGTATAATATGTAGCCTTATTATATTTGACTTTTTTCACTTAGCATAATATTTTTGAGGTTCATTCAAAGTAAGGCATGTAACAAGGCTTCATTCTTTTTTCTAGCCAAGTAACATTTCAATATATGAAAAGGCTTAGTTTGTTTTGAGTTCCGAATGTATTGCAGGTCCTGGCAAAACTGTTAAACCCTAAGGTTCTCAAGAGGAAATACTTGTTTTATATCATTCTGTTAAACTGTTTATCTCATTGTGCTAAACATCTTTCAGCTCACGACATGAATGTCTATAATGAGTAGATCCTACTGTTTGAAATCAATGACACCCGTAACTGGCATGCCTAGGTTCCCCATACCCAGCCCACCAGGTCGAGTGACTTTCCTGTTTTATATTAATACTGTTTACACTAGTCTGCTAGGGCTGCTGACACAGAAGATGGCTCGATGGCTTAAGAAACAGAAGTTCACAGTTCTGAGATGTAGAAGTCTGAGATCAAGGTGTCATCGGGGTTGGTTTCTGGTGGGGCCCCTCTTCTTTGGTCTTCCCTTTGTGTATGCAGAGAGAGCAAGCTCTGATTTCTTTTCCTCTTATAAGAACACTAGTCCTGTCAGGCTAGGGCCCTACCCTTAAGACCTTCCTATGTAGCTTCATTTATGTTCCTAAAGGCAGTGTCTCTAAATACAGTCCCATTGGATGCTAGGGCTTCAGCTTATTAATATAAAGGTGGGACACAAAGCTCAGTCTGTAACGCTGTTGACGGGTTTAATGTCTCTGAACGTCTTCCTCTTGATGAGGTTCCTGAAAAGCAGAAGGATGCTGATGTCAGGGGGCCAGTGTGTATAGACTGAATGGAGAGTCTTGTCTGGTCTTCCTGCCGACTTTGCAGCGTCTGCTGCCCGTTCACTCACTTCCCAAGCTGTCTCGCATGCTGACCCCAGCTGGTAGCAGGCCCTCATCTGCAAGCTGGGTCCCCAGAGCACAGAGGTTTTTAGAGATGTAAAATGCCACAGTCAGGCACATGCCACTCACCCAAAGCACTTCTTTTCCAGATTGTTGCTTTTCTTTTTCTCATCCCTCCCTACTTGGTTTCTTCTCTCTCTATGAATTTGGGGAAAGAGTTTCTGATTCCTTGCAATTTTTGCCCTTGAAGTGGTCTGTAACCTTAAACAATTAAACCCTGATGTACTGTTACAAATTAGACTCTTTGCCACTTTTCCTGGCAAATAGGCAGATGAGAATTAGGGCCTTCCTGCCTAGTGAATGAGAAAGTATTGCATTGTTTCCTGATGTTAATATGAACCAATTCAAAGGTTGCTTCATGGTAAACTTGAGGTTAGTATTTATGAATTAGTTAATGTCCCTTACAGATCAACCAAATAGAGAAAATAATCTCTTACTTTATGAAGCACTTTGACATACATCATCTTGTTTAATTTCAACAACAATCTTCTTAGGTAATAAGAGGCCTTTTTTTCTTGACACCAGTTCTAACACAAACTGGATGTCCTGCCATTCAGTCCAGTTTTAATGCTGAGTATCTGGAGTTAGCCGAGACCCCGTGGGTTAAGGGCTCTCAGTCTCACAATACTGCTCCCACTTCAAATGCCAGCCATAAATGGGGTGCTCAGGCTGCACACATTTCTTTCTGGGCCATTAGAAATGTGGGAGTTCCCACGACTTCTCCTTAGGTTTGATAATTCACTAGAATGACTCACAGAACTCCGGAGGGCACTTTACTTACTGTTACTATTATGAGTTTATTATAAAGGATGTAACTCAGGAATGGCCAATGGAAAGGAGGCCTAAGGTGAGATATGAGGAGAGGGTGGGGAGCTTCTAAGCCCTCCCAGCACCCTGATGTGCTCACCAGCCAGGAAGCTCTGAGAAGCCCAATCACTGAGGGGTTCTTAGGAAGGGTTCATTACTACATATGAGTGGTTATATCATTGGTCATCGGCAGTTAGCTCAATCTCCAGCCCCTCTTTCTCCCTGGAGGTTGGGGGATAGGGCTGGACGTTCCAGGCTTCTCATCAGGGCTGGGTCTTCCTGGTGCTCAGCCCCCCCCTGCATCTATGAGTAGCCCCCATCCTAAAACCATCTAGCCCACCAAGAGTCACCCATTAGAAAACAGAGGCTCCTATCACCCTTCTTACTGCAGAAATTCCATGGGTTTTCTGAGCTCTGCGGGCTTCCCTGATAGCTCAGTTGGTAAAGAATCCACCTGTAGTGCAGGAGACCCAGGTTCAATTCCTGGGTCAGGAAGATCCTCTGGAGAACGGGTAGGCTACCCACTCCAGTATTCCTGGGCTTCCCTTGTGGCTCAGCTGGTTAAGAATCCACCTGTAGTGCGGGAGACCTGGGTTCGATGCCGGGGTTGGGAAGATCCCCTGGAGAAGGGAAAGGCAGCCCACTCCAGTATTCTGGCCTGGAGAACTCCGTGGTCTGTGTAGTCCATGGGGTCACAAAAAGTTGGATATGACTGAGTGACTTTGACTTTGACTTCCACTTTCGGGGATCTGTGTTGGCAACAGGGACCAAGTCCAAATATCGTTCTGTGATAACACGGGTTGGTAGAGCAGATATCAGTGGCCCTGTTTAGGGAAGAGGACTCGCTGTACAGACAGCATAGGTGGCAGCCGACCGTGAAGCTGGGTGGTCTTCTCTCTGATTCAGTGTCTCTCTGGTTCACTTTCAACTTCACACTGTACCACAGGATTGCAGCCCTTGTCTTCAGCCCTCTGCCTTAGACCTGCCGCAGCTGGTGCAGGAGGCCCTGGGCACGTAGGCCTGTTATGTTTAAATTAATTAAAAGTCTAGTTCCTCTGCCACACTGGCCACACTTCAGGTGCTCAGTAGGCGTCTGGGGCTGGTGACTGCCGGGCTGGATAGAGCAGAAGTAGAGCGGTTTCCATCCTCAGTGCTGTTGGGCAGCGCTGTCTCAGACAGTTACGTGAAAGCTGTTTTGTTAGGACTTTTAGAGCGATGAGGTGGGGTGACATAGCCTTTAAACCTAAGATAAAAGAGTGACACAATGACCACAAGTTCATCAGACACGCTTTAAAAGTCTTTTGTGGGCCATCAGCGCTTATTCCAATGGCCTGTCAGGTTGAGGAGAAACAATAGACTTGGACTGACTGAACTCTGTCTTTGGGTCTAATTGTGGTGCGTGCTTTTGTTTTGTTTGTTTTAAATAACATGGAAGGAAGTAAACTAGAACCTGGTTGGTCTTAGTCCAGGAATGGTAGTGCTTGCCTAGGGCGGAAAACCTGTGTCCTGGGCGTGGGGCAGCATGTGAGTCTTGATCCTTGCCAACGATTGCTTATGGTAAAACCAGGAGGGTCAAGTGGTACTGATCCCTTCTCAGATACAGCAGTTTCAGATACTGTTTCCCATTCCTTGGGGTGCCTTTTTACTCTGTTGGTCGTGTGCTCAGATGCACAGATTTGTAACCGTGATGAAGTCCAGTTTGCCTGCTTTGCCTTTTCTCGCCTGTGTTTTTAGTGCCATGACCAGTAAATCATTGTGAAATCCAGTGTTATGAAGCTTTCCCCAATGTTTTCTTCTAAAAGTTGAGTTTGGACCAGCTTTGAGTTAATTTTTATATATGGCGTAAGGTAAGGGTCCAGCTTCATTCTTTTGTGTGTAGATATCCCAACCCCATTTATTGAAAAGCCTGCCCTTTCCTCATTGAACAAGGCAGAGGGGAAAATGGTGAAAGAGTCAAAGTTTGACACTTGCCAGTGGCTTTTTTTCTGTGATCATCAGAGAAGAGTAGGCACTGAATATTGAATGCACAGCACAGGCCTACAGTTGGCGGTTGTTGATCCACCTGGATCTCCGTGCGTGCAAAGTTGCTTCCGTCGTGTCCTTCTGCCAAACTCCTCTGCCCATGAGATTCTCCAGGCAAGAATCCTGGAGCGGGTTACTGTGCCCTCCTCCAGGGGGTCTTCCTGACCCAGAGATCAAACTGCATCTCTTACACCTCCTGCCTTGGCAGGGGGTGGATCTCCGTGGTGAGGAGATTTCCTGGGGCTATTTTTTACTTTTGTTTACTTATCTCTCCCTCCTATTTCTACTGTATCCCCCCCCCCTTAAAGTGCTGAAATAAAGAATGGGATAACAGGGGAGGGGGTCCTTCCACAATCAGGACCCTAGTGGGTAACGCTGTGAAAGCAGAAGTGCATGTAAAACTGGCTGGTTTTCCATTTTTCTGCTTGGAAGTAAAGTTTTTCTAATAGAAAGGGACAGACAAATGTTAATTTTTAAAATACTCCGTTTTAAGGGGTCGTCTGAAGCTGCTTGTCAGCGAGAGATGGCAGAACCTCTTTGAGTGAGCTCCAGTGGCAAAGCCATGGAATCCTTTTGTGTCCTTAGGAATATTCCCAAGGCAACACTTCCTGGAGCTGCGAGCAGATAAATAAGCAAAGACGGTGAATGAGAATGCCAGACTGGTTGGCTGCAGCCCAGAGTTGTCAATCACCCCTTAATGTTTACAGGAGCAAAAAGTCAATGTGTAGTTGTTTTAATTTGACACACTCTTGGGTTGAGAGTGTAATTGCTGGAGGGGACAGTTAAGTGGCTGTGTGCCTTGTCAGTTTGTCTGGGTCTGACTCCCGTGCTGAGTGCTTTTCTGATGAGCAATAGATTGGGTTAAATACAGACATAATTGCTCGCTTCCGCATATCGGTCCGCCATGCCTTGTACTACATTTCTCTCAGCACTTGCCTGAGGCTGTTGGGGTTTATGCTGCAAAGAGAGTCCGTATGTTCATTTTCATGAATCACTGTCGATTTTTGAAAAGCAGTTGTTACAGCGCTAAGTGGAGTGTAATAAATTGCATCCCCTCCAGACCCACTGGAGTAAATCAGAACTGCTTATATCCATCCAAGTGGTCTTTTGAGTATAAATGACTTTTTGTTTACTTATCAAACCAAATATTGTCTCCAGGAAATGGAGGCAAATGATTTGCTGATTTTTTAATCCTGTGGATTACATTTTGCTGCGGTTAAACCAGAGAGGAAGTTCCATATATAGTTCGTTAAGAAATATCTCCCCGTGCAGTAAGTGAAATTATTCCAAAGTCATTTTCAAGACCAATTCTGGGTGTTAACCTGGTTTTCAACCACTACTTAAAATGTGCCAGAAAGGCAGTGAGCTCTGAAAAGAGAGTGTGGTTTCTTGCCCAAGAAATTTCTAAGCAAAGAAACTAAATTTGGGAAAGTGTGTTTGTCTCTTTGAATTCTTTGGCTCTGCTTCTTTCTTCTTTTCTCCATTCCTTCCTTACTTCTTTTCTTATGACTCCACTGGGTCTTTGTAGCTGCACACGGGTTTTCTGTAGTTTCCGAGAGTGGGGTCTCCTCTCATTAGGGACCACGGGCGTTAGGCACCGGGCTTCAGTAGTTTGTGGCGCATGGGCACGGTTGCTCTGCAGTGTGTGGGATCTCAGTTCCTGAACCAGGGATCGAACCTGTGTCCCCTGCGTTGGCAAGTGGATTCTCAACCACTGGACCACCAGGAAAGTCCTTGGCTCTGCTTCTTCATGAAGGAGGTGTGCTACACGGTACTTACATGTTCTGATAGCTGAGAGAAAATGGTGGACGTGGCTGTATTCATTGCTTCTGCCACTGACAGTGACCAGAGGTCTGCGAGTCTGTGCTTGGGATGCAGATGTTACTGAGTTTGATCACGGTGGCCCTATTATTATGAAATCTGTTTCACCTTTAGCACTGGTTGGAAGAACCATTTCAGGATTTTCTTTTCCTTTTTTTTGGTTGGGCTGTTGTCGTCTTTGACTTACCTTTCCCATGGTGCTTGCCAGGCACATTAATAATGTCTGTCTCAGTGACTCACTAATAATCTTTTATTTTTATTATACTTTTCCTTTATGCTAAACACAAATAACAGAACTTGCCACTTTAAACATTGCAAAGTGTAGAATTCAGTGGCATTAAGGGCATTCACGGTGTCATGCAGCCATCTCAGGTTACTCTAGAGTTGAAGACAATCACTGATCTGGGAGGTGCTAGGGTGGCGGGGTTGTCAACTCCAGGTGGCCCTTCTAACCCACACTGCCCTTCATTGGGTGAAAGCCACGGCATTCGAGGGCTGCCTCCAGGGTCCCAGGGATACCCCATTCCTCTAAGAACTACATGATGCCTGAGTCCTATTAATGGTTATATCTACTTTCTCATAGTAATACTTTTCTCTTTATAGGCTTATTTTCTTGTCTTCATGGTTAGATTTTCTAAAGATTGGTTTTTTTATTGGTCCTTTCATATCACCATCATGAGTTTATTTGTTCACATGTAGATTTTGATTGACATAACTTAATCTCTTCTTAAAGAGATTTTTTAAAATCTTGATGTCTACATGTTTGTTTTATGACCCACAGAAAAAGTGGATATTTGTGGTGATAGAGCCGGCTGGCCTAAGGGAAGTTACTCCCCTAAATAGTGTAATAAATACATAGGATTCACACTCAGATCTCTCACTGCCTCCCACCCCCTTGTATTATGCTGCTTCACGAGGGATAAAGAGGTCGTCCCAGGTGGTGCTGGTGGTAAAGAACCTGCCTGCCAATGCGGGAGCTGTAAGGAGCTTCTCCATCCCTTGGAGGAGCGCATGGCAGCCCACTCCAGTATTCTTGCCTGGAGAATCCTATGGACAGAGGAGCCTGGCTGGCTGTAGTCCATAGGGTCACAAAGAGTTGGACACAACTGAAGCTGCTTAGCAAGCACGCACAGTGGAGTCTGAGCCTGCTGAAATTCTTAGAAAGGTTACAGTTGCAAGTGCTCCAGGCAGGACCAATTCCAAAAAAGAAACAGAATGCTGTCATGTTGAGCTTTGGTCATTTCTCCCTCAGTAGCCTCACGATAAGCACGCATACTTACCTGGGACTTTTCTTACTTTTGGTAGCCTACCTACTCCACTCTCCACTCTTATCCATCCCTTTTTTGAGAAAAAACAACTTGATAAATAACATGGTAAAATAGTATTGATTTTATGTCTTAGTCCTCCGGAGTATTTGAATTTTAAAAGGACATCAGGGTTTCTTCTGAAGAAATGCATCTTTAATGGTAGAATTTCAAATATTTTGGTCCTTGGATGGCAGGCATATTTTAAGGACAGACTCTTGTCCCCTGATGTTTAAGTCACTCTTTTATATGTAACCACCTTTTTTGTGTACAGGGAGCCAAGCCTGACTCAAACGTGTTGGTGATTGAAGTGCTTTAAATTTGGCTTTATCCCAAATACTATATTTGTGCCCCTATTGTAATACCACACACTTCCATGTCATAAAATATTGTTATTTTATGTCTCAAACATTGACATTATAGTATATTTTTTTCTAGTTGTCAGTTGTTTACTTTGGAAGGTGCATGCCTACTCATTAACAGGATAATTTAGTAAACTTTTTGCCTAAAGTACACACCCCATAATGACTAACAGCCCGAGGAATTGTCCTGACCTCTGATAAAGACCCTCTGTGTTTAACCAATGAGGAATAATAATAACATCCACAGCACATTTTATCAGTGAATTAGATCTTTTGCAAAGTAGGATTTTCAAAAACCAAAATAGTTTAAATTGGTCTATATGAACAGTATAATTACACTACAGTTAATTTTTTTCTTTTGTACTAGTTTGCCATCAGCCATTTATACTTCCATCAAGATTAAACCTGCTATACAGCTATGTTTTGTACTGTGTTCGTCTAAAAAGTACTCAAGTCAGAGATTTAAGAGAGAGTACTCAAAAATAACTTTGGAAAACAGCTCCTTTATAGACAGACAGACTAGGCATTTTCATCTCTTATAGCTGTGTTGTCCTTACCAGAGGATCTAGTCTGATAGAATACAGGCCACAACACAGAAAGGAGAAGGCAGTGTGGCCTCACCATGTAATGGGCATGCGTCCAGGTTTGTGAGGTCATACTGGCAACTGTTGAGATTTACATGAAAAAGCAGTGATTGACACTCTTCCAAGGACTGGATTCATAGACCGAGTCAGTCGAGACACCAGCGAAATTATAGTGTTAGGAAATTCGTTGTGAAAAGTTGGATAAATGATCTGATTTCCACCAAGTCTCCCAATACAATCAGCCATTGACTATGAGGCAGAGGTTGTCGTGTGCCACCCGAAGCTCTCTTCTACAGCAGCATGAAGACAGAATTTGAGCCTCCTATTTAATGCCTGGATTCCAGGGACTGGGACGAGCTTAGTGTGTCATTGACAGAGAAAACGTTAATGTCTACTAGGGAAGAAAGGTCTTCACATCTTTCAGGAGTAATCACTTGATGCTGAATTAGTTCTGGTTTATACTTCATTAATTTTGACTTTAAGTAGGCACTTAAACTCTTAGAGCTTAAAAGAAATAAAGATTTCAGAAGTTGTAAAACAAACGAATTTTAGCGCTGAGAGCATTTTGAAGCCATTGCGCTCAACCCCCTCACTTTATAGATGTGGAAACTAGGCCCCATGTGCGGCTTGCCTAAGGGATGGTGTGGTCTTAGAGACAAATTTTGTAGAATCCAAGAGTGTGTTACTGCAAGCTGTCCCCCCAGTGCTCTGGTTTTAGATTTGAGTCTGAACTGGACTGTGTTAGCCTTGCTGATGGATAGGTTTGCCTGCCGGTGGCCCTGGTCAGGCCCCACGGCATTTCTGTTAGATGTATCCGGAGCCCTTGATACTGCTGACCGGGAGGTATGGGAGCTTGCTGGGTTGACTGGTTCATTTTTTATTGTCTCCATCCTGCTTTCATGGAAAGTCACAGGAGGTGGAATTGGGTAATTACTTACCACTCTGAAAGCTCACCTGCACGGGTCAGCCGGGAAGTCCGCCCTCTTGTCTTGCGTCCATTTGTGCTTGGTGAGACCTGTGGTATGGGTCCACTTTGATGCCCACCCCCCATTTCCTCCACCAGACATGGGCTCTGCAGAACACGTCATCATTATCTTAGATGAAGGAAAGCATCATTTCTGCTTTAGGCGGGGGCTCCTATGCCCCTCTACTCTCTTCTTCTCAGGCCGATGTAACTGGAAAAAATCAGACCCCTTTTTGTGGGACACGACTGAACTTTTTTGATATCACTTTTTTTTTTGCTGCCTCTGTGTCTGGTTGCCCTCACATTCCCAGATCCTATGATTCCATATCCGACTCTTCCTGCCAGAGGCTCGGGACTCTGGGTAGGGGTCAGCATCTCCTCCACAGCCCCTGGCAGCCTCCCTGCTCACCCCTCCTATGTGCTCTGCTGTTTTGGGGCTCAGAAGGTTCTTCAACAGGGGGTCACTTCTGAAGTAAATATCGGGTTCTGCCCAGTGACACCCACTATACTGTCTGAAATACCTGGAATCTGATAGGCAGCAGATGGATACCTTTCTCCAATCATTGACTTCACTGAGTCACATGTTGGATCCCTGAAGCCTCTTTTGGTGGAATGTAGATTTGAAAGATGTGGGTACCAGCATCCACTAGGTAGCTGCTTTTCTGGGTTCATTTGCAAAAGGCAGACGTGCAACTCAGGTGATGCTTGGGGTTTAAAGCTGTCTTTTTCAGTGAAATCTTGGCTTTCTGGAGGGGAGCTCGGGGCAGCAGCTTTGTGAACGTGAAGAGGAGGGCTCCTGGCTCCCTGGGTCATGTCAGCAGAGTGGGCTGCATGAAAAATCAAACCAGCAAACCTGTCAGACTGTGGCCTCGTGGTGGACAGACCCAGGTTCAAGTCCTGAGTACAGAATCTGGCCCTGACTCTCAGCACTTGTGTGACCTTGGATGTTAATCACCCTTTCTGAGCCTCAGTGTTTATATTCTGTCAAATGAGGATGTTAATACCCACCTCCCCAAAGGGTTTTTCTGAAGATGGTAGGTAAGGCACAGTGCCTGCAATGTGATAGGGGCTCAATGAATGATGGCGATGATTATTAATAATTATGCTAATAAATAATGTGGGCTGAACCTCATCTCACCTAAGTCAGCACTTAGCAGCTCCTGCCTGGGGCTGGTAGTCCAGCCTTCCTCCGGAGTCCTGTTTCATCGTCCCAGCATCCACTAGCCTGCGCTTATTAGAGAAAGCAGTTCACTCCTACAGTGAAAGCAGAGAGCCATGCTCCCAGCAGTGGCCTCTGTTTTCTTTGATTTCCTTTTATCTTTGCTTTTTGTCTTTTCATATCACTTTTTATTATTATAAAGGCAATCTGTGTTTATTAAAGTAAATTAGAGCCTGTGGCAGCTGATAATTTTTGCTTTTTCACAGAAGGTTCTAAGGACTTTTTAAATAAATGGATGACCTTGGTTTAGCATTATAAAAAATTTCTCCCTTAACTACCAAACTCATTCATTAGCTAATGCTAATATTTGTATATTTTTCTTTCCTTTCAGTTTTATCTGGTTGTGTTACAACTAGCATTATTTCCTAATGAAAATAATTAAAAGTTCATTTTATCCTCTCCTCCAACATGAACAATTCTGGAACCTCATTGAAGCACTAGAAAACGAGACTTACTGTTAGCTGAAAATAATCGTCTTGTAATGTCAGTTCTTTAAATACCAGTTATTTTCTGGTTAGCCACAGGACTCCATTCTAATTAAGTTCCTGGAGACCAAGTGAAGGGGAAGCTGATTATTAGCTTGAGATTCTCTTATGGGTAGATGCTTTGAAAGGCTGTGAGTTCATTATAGGGTGGGGACTCAGACCAATGTGGGTCCAGAACCTTACTCAGCAAGAATACATCTTTTCTGTAAAATGTGGAAGCCTGACATAGGAAAAGTAAAATTGTGGAATTCTCCCACATAATAGTAGTACCTTTTGTATGCTGAGCAATATAGGCAACACTTTAGAAATTTGCTCTGCCCCAAAAGGTGACATCTCTGCAGTGTCTAGAAGCCACCTCCTTGAAATGAGAATACCAACAGGAGCTGGGGCCTGAAGCCTGAGTTCAGCTCTTGGGTGAATTAGTTTAGCCATTTGCCTTTCATCAAGAGCCCCAAGGAGTAAATTGAGAGAATATAATTGTGTCTGGAGGGTTTGGGGGAGGTGTTGGGTGTCATTCGGCCAAGGGGAGACCAGGGGCAGAGTGTCGGGGAGCACCGGATACCTAAGAACAGAAAATAAAAAGTGCTCAGAGGTGAGGGAGGCACGAAGGATCAGGGAAAAACATAATTGAGAGAAAATTTACCTTCTTCCTGATTTTGCTTCAGATGGTCCCTGCAGTACCTGTGAAGCATTTACTGATTAACTGCTCTCTTATTATGGAAAGGGACAACAGGCAGAGAAAGGAATAGTGTCGATTGAATATATTTTAGTTTTAATTACTATAGCCTTTAATGTTAATGAATGTCCAGAATTGAGGCTCATAGTGTTAAATTATTACCCATAGGCACATGACTAGTAAGTGACCCAGCAGAACCTGGTCCCAAGTGTCTCTGATTACAGGTGTCCCTGTTTTTTTCTTATGAGAACAGAGACTTGTTTTATTCATGGCTATAGCACAGAGCAGATGCTCAGTAAATATTCCATGAATTAAATAACTGGTTAGCACCACACTGCCTTCTTTAATGCTTAAGAGTGTTAGCTAGTTCTGGAGGTAGATGAAAACATAAAGAGGACCAGCAGTAGCCATGGTGTTCCTGAGTACTCAGCTCTCTGAGAGCTTTCTTCCTATACCTTGAATATGAAATAAAGCGTGTTCTGAAATTTATGCTTTAAAAATTATGGTGTAATCAAAAGGCTAGGCAGCACATAAACTTGACAGTTTGCATAATTTAAATAATGTTTCTGATCCCCAGGAAGCTTGCAGATAACTGTGGAAGGTGTTTCCACATGTAAATTGGTCAGTTTCGTGATGTGCTGGTACCTTGAAGCTTGCACCTTGAAGCTGGTACCTTGAGCTTGAAGGAGCTGAGGTCGCCATTTGTTATTTGATTGCTTTTTGCTCTAAGCTTTGAGGGCAGCCAATAATGCACTGAGTGCTGGACTTCTGCTCTTGTTTTCAAATTAAAGATTTAATTACAGTCTCCACTGAAGATGAACCAAGTGTGAAAATACTTGATCTACTGGAATGTGAGATCGAGGAGGAGTGTGTGGGTTGGAGTGAGTGCCCAGGCACTTAAATACTTCAACAGTAGCATTAAGGGTGAAATCAATTATTTTGTGGCCAAATGCTGGCCTGTTGGTTAGTCAGAGTCAGTGAAATTTATATTCTTCTTTATCATTTTTTAAAGCTGAAAGGTTTTTTTTCCCTTAGTAGTTACTCTGATAGACTGCAGGCTTAAATCTCCAAGACTTTGAAGGTTTGAAAGATATACATCTTTGAAATTTGTGGAGACTTGGCTTTGTAGATCAGTACATGGTCATTTTGTATTAATGTTGCAGGTATGCTTGGGAAGAATGTGGACTGGCTTATTGTTGGAGCCAGAGTTCTACATCAGTTTGTTGAATCAAGCTTTTTTATTGTGTTCTCACATCTTCAGTCAGTCATCAATCACTCAACAATAATGAAAGCAATCTATGCAAAATCTATCCAGTGGCACCGTATTACGTATTTTTAAGGTAGTAGTTTTTATAAGCTTCTTTTGTTATGGAGGAAATAAAATGTCTATATACCTTTCAGTCTTCCAGCTTCTGTCCTTAGTGTCCAGAGTGAAATTACATCCATCCAAGGACTGGGTTTTAAGAGTAGATTCACAATGTCACATTAACTCACCATCACTGAGAAAGGATCTGTTTTGCGTAAATGAACTTTCCAAACAACTGATAACTTCTCCTGTGATTGCCAAAGTTCTCTGCCTCTCAACCTTTGATGACAGGGACTTTTACCAAATAAATTCTCTTCTTTCTCACCTTCAGGATGCTGAATCTTTCTTGAGGGTTCAGGTTCATTGCCACAGAGCTCTATTGTTGTTACTCCCAGCTCTCCTGCTTAGCGACCTGCTTTTGAGTTTTTCTCACGTCTTCCTTGATGTGGGCTGGCACCTGTCACTTCTCTCTTGTCACTGTAGCTGCCTCCCCACAGTTCTTTCCATGCAGACGCATCTGTCATGCTGGCCATGATGGTTGGGGTCTAGGAAACAGATTAGCTGACTTTGGCCAGTGAGACTTTCATTCCTCAACACTTGTTAAGTACTGATCTGGGGTAAGGCTTTTTACCTGGTGACTATCAAAGGGCTTTGACCACAAATATGATGTGGATCCTTCCCTGTTTTGGGGGGGAGTTAGGTCAGTGGTGGGAAAGTGATAGGAAGGTGAAAGTGATGGACACAAATGAGGTCCAGACAACACGTGCTGGGTGTTAGGGGAAGGAGTTGTTTCTGTGCAGAGAGATCGGGGAAGATTGACTTTTGACCTGTGGAGACTGGGGAGGTGGTGGGGCCCATATGAGCTCAGTATCTGAGGTGGGGAACCCAGCTCTGCAAGGATTGAGAGCAGGGCCAACTCTGAAACATGGCTTACCTGCAGGGAGAAGTGAGAAATCAGATTGCTCCCCAAATGCCAGGCCAATGAGTTTGGAGTTTTTCAGAAGCTTCTCCGTGTGTTTATTCAGGAAAAAACATCTGGTAAGAGACATGCTTCTGGAAGAATAAGAAACTGGCCATCCCAGGTAGATTAAAATGAAGTAGAGAAGAGTGGACAGGGCAAAGAGATGCCTGCAGGTGAGGGTGACTGGAAGGGAGGGAGATGGCAGGAGGGCTCCGTGCAATTCAGGACAGTGGGGCCGAGCAGTGGCTTAGGTGGACGGGGGTGGTTCTGAGATAGGACCTGACCTGCAAGTGATGTGTGCTGGCTCAGGACCCAAGAGAGGACAAGATGGTGGCTTCAGTTCTAAACAGGTGAGTTTACATGGCAGGAAGCTAATCCAGGCAGAGATGTTCAGACAATATTTTTAATACAAAAGTAGTTCTGAGTGAGAAATATGGGCAACAGATACCAAGTGTGAAGTCATTTGCAAGGAGGGGATATTTAAAGCTTGTGTGGACAAGAGGACCAAGTGGAGTGGTTTGGCGAGTCTGTATGTAGGGTTGGGCTTGGAGAGGAGGATGCTCAGGGGGGAGAAGGCCTGGAGGAGAGCTGAGGGGGGTAGCAGGGAGAGGACATGTCAGCTGTCAGTGCTCCTGGGCCAAGAGGGAAACCAGCCATTGGCTTTGGGGACCAGCAGGCTATGGGGGACCTTGAGAAAGTGTTTCTGGGGATGAAGCAGCCACCAGTTTGCCAGGCATAACCCAGTGAGTAGTGGGCAGTGATCATAAACAGAGACTGGGTGGTAGGTCAGGATTGGGAAGAGAGGAAGAAATGGAGTAAAGGATTAATATAAAAGGATAAAAAAAATAAAATCCCACAATTTACACCCATTCAGATGACTATTATTTTAGAAAGAAAGAAAATACCATGTTGTTGAAGATGAGGAGAATTGGAACCCTTGTATACACTGCTGGATGGTGCCCCTGCTGTGGATAGCTGTCTGGTGGTTCCTCAAAAACTTAAAAACAGAATTAACATGTGGTCCAGCCATTCCAGTTCTGGGTGTATATACAAACAATGTGAAAAGAGGGACTTGAGCGGATATTTGAACATCAGTTTCCCAGGTGGCACAATGATAAAAAAATCCACCTGCCAATGCAGGAGACATGGGTTCCGTCCCTGGGTTGGGAAGATTTCCTGGTAACCCACTCCAGTGTTCTTGCCAGGAAAATCCCGTGGACAGGAACCTGGTGGGCTACAGTCTGTAGGATTGCAGAGTCAGACACGACTGAGCACACACTCAGGGCTCATACCAGCATTATCCACAAGAGCCAGAAGGCAGACACAGTCCAGTATCCCTGAGAAATGCTCAGGGAAACACAGTATGGTTGCTCATCCCATTCGTGTATGTGGGCTGGAATATTATTCAGCCTGTAGAAGGAGAGAAATACTGCCCCATGCTACAACATGGATGAACCTTGGAGACATTATGCTCAGTTTAATAAGCCAGGAACAAAAAGACAAACACTGTGATTGCACTTAGATAAGGTATCTAGAATAGTCAGAGAGCTGGAAGGTATCAGGAGGTTACCAGGGACTGGGCAGAAGCATTGCGGAGCTCTTGTGTAATGGTTACCGGGTTTCAGTTTGGAAAGGTCACAGAGTTCTGGAGGTGGCAGGGCGGTGCTGGTTGTACAACAGTGTGAATACAGTTAATAACACTGAACTGTACACTTAAAAGTGGTTAAAATGGTAAAGTTTTATGGTTTGTGTATTTTAGCACAATAAAAATACTTTTCATAAACAGAAAACAAAATCCTGAAAGAAGACCAGTCTTTTGGCCAGTGAGAGGGAGAATTAAATAAAAGTTGTCTTACGCTTTGATCAGTACCTGCCGGCCTTTAGTTCCTTCACTTGGTTCAGAGTTGAGGTTGGTTGACCAGGGCCAGCAGGCCGCAAGTAAAGCTTCTCCCCCCACAGAGATCGTGGGTTAGTCTGAGAAGTCTCTGAAAAAAAGGCGATAGTCAAGTTTGGCTTCAGAAAGGATGTGGTTAGGGGGAAAAGGAAAATCTTTTCTTTGAAAGCAAAGTAAAGTACTTTTCAAAATGTGAGTTCTTCTTTCCTGAAACAAAAATATCATAAAGCACCGGAGATGGGACGGTGCAGTCACAGTCCCTGAATGCTTTATATCACTCACACATCAAACCTCTTGAGGAGGTGAAGTCATTTCTTGGTCTAATTGACAGGCATTTTAAACAGGTGAAGTCATTTCTTGGTCTAATTGACAGGCATTTTAAACAAACAGCAAAGTGTTTCAAGAAGTACATATATGAACTTTTTTTTAAGCAACTGCAGTCTTATGCAAAGTGTGTCAATACTCTCGAGGAGAAGCACAGCTTGTACTATTAATATTTTCTTATTTCTCTTCACCCTTAGCACAAACCTTTCTGAAAGAGTGTTTTCTTCAGCCTGTAATCTGAACTACCTTATCCATCCATGGTGGCTATGTTTTATTTAGGAGATAAAATAACCTGTGTGACTGAGTAGGCATGTGTCCTCCTGTCTGGAAATGCCTGGAATTTTCTGTCCTGATTGATTTCATCTGGTGTATGTTTTAAGTGCGTCCTTATGTTTGCTTCCTCCTTCTGTATCAGAGAAAAGTATTAATAATTACTCATCTTAAATTTCCTATAATGCTAGTTAGAAAGAGGAAGGAAAAGTTGGCATAGTGTTAATAGCCAATGCTGATGCAGTTTTGCATTTGTTGTTTTTTTTAAGAAGGTATTTGCTGGACATTGTCTTCTATCCTGCTACTAGCCTGTCATTTGGAAAAGAGTATTTATTTTCAGATTATAAGCCGCAGAGTTCTACTTGAGAAATGGCTCATGAACTTTCTCCTCTATTCATTTAATCGCAAAGTATCCAGATATTTTTAAATGAAAGTGTTCCTAAAAGCCATACAACCAAAGCTTGCATGTTTTGTAACAACATGCTTTATCGAAGACCATGTGATCCCACGGGGAAAGGCTGACCCCAGGCTGGTGGATTAGCCGGAAACCCATCTCATCTCCTGCCTGGCTCTCCTGGCTGTGGTGTTGACTCCAAAACTTCATCCTGTTTCTTAGTCTTAACAGGAGTTCCATCAAGGTTGAGTTTTCCATCATCTATTACCTTTTAAGGTTGAAACACCTGAGATTCTTTCTTGTCAGAGTGAAGGAAGCTCTCAGCAAAGCTACTTTAGAAATGTCTCTTGTTGCAAAATATCTGGACAGAGCCGACCTCGTTTCTAGGCTGGCAAATGCCGCAGCCTGCTTTGTGGGTTTGATGCCCTTTGTATCAGAGTAAACAGCTTTCCCAGAATCAAATGGGAAATCTCTTCCCGAGATGACTTGTGGAGGCTGTTTTAGTCTGGTCTGCCTTGGTTCCTGAGAAGATCACACACATATTTAAACTCTGTTTTCAAATGCAGTTGCTCAAATGAACCCCAGTCGTGGCCCCCGTCTTCTATGGACTAGGCATTTCTGAGTCCCCAAGATCAGGTCCTGGCTTACCGAGAGCCAGGCTCTTGGCTGAGATCACGCCTCAGGGTGTTTGCTGCGGCTTTTCTCTACCTCGGTGGCGAGAGTCTTTGCAGCAAATACAGCCTTTGTCCTGTAAAATCTTCAAAACTGTTTTTAGACTTGAGGCACTCTCTGCCAGTGTGGGTTGGCACTGTTTTATGGTGGCAGCATGCCTTGTGAAGACCGAATTCCATGGTCTTTCTCACTAACTCATCCATCGTTATACACCTCCTGGGTGCACTGCTCTGGGCTAAGTAGTGCACTGTACTTGTTCTGGGCTGAATTTCAGTTTAGCAGGTTTCAGGGTTTTGCCTCATAGACTTTTTCCTTGCCTTGAGGTGGTTCCCCTGGCTGCTGCCCTTGGTTCAGTCAAGTCTCCTTCCCTGTTGGCCCAGCCTCAGGAAATGTGTACCTGAAGTCCCTGGAAAACACAAAATAACAGGCTCAGGTTTCAGTTGGAATTCATCTCACTTTCAGCCTTCTGGTGTGTAAAGAAGGATGAATGAAATAAGTACTTCATTTTACTTAATAAAGTAAAAGTCATCCTTCTCTGAACATTGAAACTGCAACTTGTCTGAAAACATTTAGGGAGGTTTGAGTTATGTTAACACTTATTTCTTTCTTTTTTCTTTCCCAACCAGTATTTAATAAAAATCTTACTAATTTCCTGGTCCTGTCTTAGGCAGTGGATGATGGAGACTGAATCACAATCCTTCTTTAGGGAAGTGTACAGACTGATGCCAGGGCAAGGAGCCTTCACATTTACAAATGATTTTGTCATTTATCATCTTTTTGATCCTCAAAGCAACTTTCTGAGATACAGTTAGCCTCCTTTTACAATGAAAAATTGAGGCTCAGCAGTGTTTACTGAGGTACCATCTCTGATGGCAGAGCTCTTGGTCTTTCCACGCTGGTTCTCAGGGGGCCACCGTTGGGAGCTGGGCTGAGCCCAGCCTAACAGATCCTCTGGAATGAATAGGACTGGGCCCGGGAGCAGGACCCCTCAGCCCTCCTGCCCTTTTCAGTGTACGTCTGTGCCAGGGAAATAGTCTGCTTCCTCAGAGAGGAGAAGCTGGACCGGAGCTGACAAGCTCTCAAGGAAGACTGAGCAGGGCGGGTGGGGGTAGACGGGTCAGCCGAGGGGAGGATAAGGGCGGAACAGTGATAGCAGGAATAGAGCTTGATTTGGCCTATGGCCAGTGCTGAGGTGCTGCCGTCTGCGGGCCACGTGTGTGGATGGCTAAATGGTACAGCTGTGCACAGTGGTGATGTGGGCCTCATGGAGCCCCAGCGTTGTTTGGTGTAGAACCACCCTAAGTGTTTAGTCTGTCCCCATTTTACAAATGAGGAGACAGAGGTACAGAGAGGGTAAGGCGCTTGGCCCAGGTTTTCAGTTAGTAAGTGATGGTCCTTCTCCCAGGCCGGCACACGTCCCCCGGCCCTGCTGTATTGCCTTGTGACTGAGGGTAAGCTTTTTGTCCCTGGCAAGCCTCGTCCGGTCAGGGCGCCAGGTTCCCAGCAGTTGTCGATGAGGGGCAATGAGAACTCTACTTCTTCTGGGGCACTGATGCTTGTGCCTAGTACTTTCCAGGGTTTTCATCTTTTAGGACAAATGTAAGCTCAGAAAGAAGACTTTCTGCTTCAAATACTGCTGTCTGAAGGGATGGTTCACTTGATCAATAAATAACAACACTGTTTTGGTATGGTTTAGCATGTCCATAGGCATTCTGCTGCTTGATTTTAATTTGAAACCAGCTGTCTTCTTACCCCTGCTCCAAGAATGAAAAAGGCTGAACTTACGTCATGAGGGACCTGTTGGATAAAGGAGGACCAGGCTGTGTGCCTCCTGGATTTGACTCTGGCTTTCATGTAGGCCCCAAATGAAGCAGCTGTATATCGCTGGTTCCTGGCTCTCTCAAGGGACCTCTCTTAAGAGGGCTCTCTCTTAAGAGCTCTCTCTTAAGTGTGGCCTGGAATAGACCTTGTACTAAATCCTGATTGGATTGTGGCTCCTTCAAAAGCAAGAGTCATCTAGTGTGGAGAGACTGAGACTGCAGACAAAGGAAGTAAGGAAACCCCTGTGCGCTCAGTCATTTTCACGGTGGCCTGCCATTAGCCTCATCTTGGAGATGGGGAAACTGAAGTTTCATCAAAGTTGGCTTTATTTCAGTGATGAGGAAAAGAGAGCAGAATTAGCCTGTGTGAGGATTTTACCTCAGAATGTTGTCATGAAGGGCAAGAAGAAGCCACACTATGTTTAGGTTTTAAAACCGAGCATATTTTGGTTAAAACACAGTGAATTAGAGCATCTTTGAATCTTTGGACCGTTTGCGTCACCCAGGTACTGCCTCCCTGGATGAGACACGTCCGCTGCGCCAGCCATAATGAGTTAACCTCTCACAGGAAGAAATGTCAGTGAGAGGAGTCTCCACGATTCACGGGGCCACTTTGGGGGTGAGGGAGCAGCCAGGAGCGTCACCACAGCCATGGGCAAGAGGTTTCTGGGGAGGTGACGACTGAGGAGGTGCTTAGAGGGTGAGTCCCTCTCAGGCAGGGCCACTGGCACAGACATGTCGCTTGTTTACGGGCTTGGTTTGAGACTCAAGTAGGTTTAGTGACCCCTCTGAAATAAACCGGGGAGTGTGGGGTCCTGGCAGCTGCCACACTGGTCCAGGGGGATCTCCCAAAGGAGCGCAGCAGTGGGGGCAGGGGAGGAATGCCTGGGCTGGAGACGGTTCTGCCTGGTCCCAGGTGAGCTGGATGGCTGAACCACATCCCTTCTCCTTTTTTTTTTTGTCTGTAAGGTAGCATACAAAAAGGGAACAGAGAAGGGATGTGGTTCAGCCATCCAGCTCACCTGGAACCCAGGCAGAACTGTCTCTGGCCCAGGCCTTCCTCCCCTGCCCCCACTGCAGATGGGCTGCCCTCCTTTGCCAGATCCCCCTGGACCAGAGATGTGGGAGACCTGAGTTCGATCCCTGGGTTGGGAAGATTCCCCGGAGAAGGGAAAGGCTACCCACTCCAGTATTCTGGCCTGGAGAATTCCATGGACTGTATAGTCCATGGGGTTGCAAAGAGTCGGACACGACTGAGCGACTTTCACTTACAGACAGAATCAGAGCATTTCAGCTGAACTCTGTAGCTGGTAAGGGGGCTGTGTTGATAATGGGTAAATATGTGCTCTCTGTTATCAGTTCCCTTATTTGTAAAGACGGCTTTCTCAAGAGCTTGCCAGGGCAGTGTGGTAGGTAGCAGGACCTAGGAGAAGCAGCGGCCGTGCACCTCGTTCACTCACCAGAGCTTCCTTTATGATGCTTGACTTCTCTCCACAGCGTGCACAGTGGCCAGCTGGCCCCTCTCAACACTGCTAGATTTTAACTGACAGTTACGATGATGCTTTCAGAGAATGGGTCATCCTAAAAACACCCTCTCTATAGCCACTCATTACTCTTTGATTACACACAGTTGGGAAAAAAAAAAAAACCACGTTTAATTGTTTCTACAATTATGATTTTTTTTAGTAAGTTTATAGTAAATGGGGGAGATTAATAAAGGGCTATTTTATTCTCAGCTTGTGGTTTCTAATTACATCAGTTACAGCTTAGCCTTCCTCTTCACTAGTGTGCAGGCATGGACTGGAAAAGAATGAGCTAATCCTTGATAGATCAGGTGGAATAAAGATCTCTATTCATATCTTTACCTTTTATCCCTTGTTCTCAGTGCCAAGAATTAATGCTGTTTGAAAGTACAAGCTGAACCTGCCAAGCTTTGGACAGCTAAGATAATCCTAATTATTTTAAATGTTAGTGAGAAGGGCAGCAGTTCTACTCTGGAATAGAGTCCTCTTGTGAAACATGAAATGTCTGCTAAGTGGTATTGATTGGACATTTTATTTCCAAACACCATGGTTATCATGAAGTGGAAGAATTCATTGTTGAAGACATTTTCACCAGCTTTTCATCAGCCTCTTAGGCCTGCAAACTTGAGGAAACCAAAGAGGCTGGCACTTTTTTTTTTTTTTTTCTGTCAGCATCTAGGTGAAGAGTTGCTAATAGTTGAAGAATACCACTTGCATTTTTATTTTTAAAATGGTTTCTTACTGGGAGCTTACTAGTATTTAGCATATAGAGAAAGAACAATTTTCTTTCTCAAGCATTAATATCCTATTTTTTCACCTCACTGGAAGAGAATTATTCATTCCAGTCCACTGACTCCCAACAGATCATTCAAGTTAAAAGTCAAGGGTCTTTGCAATGTCAAAGATTTAGCAGTTAGACTCGGTTGTGTTATAGAGAGGTGGGTTTGGGGGGATAGTCTATAATATGTTCCAAGAAGAATATCTGATTAGATGACATCACAGAAATCATGTGTTTTTTTCCCCTCAGCATTGATGCAAGTGATTATGTGTAAGGTTTGTTTTGAAGTAATAAAGAAAGACTGTTTAGCTTCTGTAGATGAATAGGCTACTACTTGAGAGAAAACAGATATTAGGCTTGCTGGTTCAAAGCAGGGTCAGCCTCAGAGGTTTACCCACCTTTCATTGTAACATGAAAAAAAGATCAGATGGGCACTTTGCCCGTTTCCTTACTTTTCAGTCTCTACTTTGGCCTCCAGAAGTTGTTTCTTCCATTTCTGTAAATGCTGGGAGCCCACTGATAATGACAGAGTCGTGCAGTCCTGATTTGTCTATTGCTTGAGAGAGCTTCCTGCTCCCATCCCACCCCCCCACCACCAGAGCAAAGCACTCCCATCTTCACTCATGCAAATGGTGGTGTGTCCAGCATCTCCGGCAAATTATTCTTTCTTTCTTTGGGTTTATTCCCCAGAGTGGAATTACCAGGTCAGAGGGGATGAACAGTTTTACGGTTCTTATTACATGTCACTAGATTGCTGTCCAGAAAGATTGAACCAATTTCTAGTGCTACCAACCGCATATCTTTCCCCACAGTCACATAGACACTAGGCATTAGCATTTTTACAAAATAATATTGAGGAACCTTTTAAATTGAAATTAGCTGCCTTTAGGGCTCATTAGAATCAACACACACAAAAAGAGAATTTTGGCTTTTTAATTTTTAATTGGTATAAAGTGATTTAAAATGATCAATTGTTCTTTGCCCCAGTGAAGTTTAATGAAGCGGCATTTAAATGAAGAGGGTACCTGAGGGACTATATTTAAGGGTGATAGTAAAATAAATTTTGGAAATTGGTCACTAGGGTAAATACTTAATAAATCTTTGATGCACTTGGAACTACTTTTATGAGGTGCTATACAAAATGAGTTAAACAGATACTGTCCTTAACTTCAACATTGAAAGACAGTGCTAAGCCTTTCAACAAGAGTAAAATGAACGTGGATTTAAAGTTTGAAAGGAGAAAAGCTTTAAAAATATAGACATTTCCCAAAACAGATTGAGTTCATTTATTCGCATCTTCTCGGGAGTGCAGTCATGCAGTAAGTAGGCTTGGAGCCTCCCTGGTCTATACAGGTGACACACTCTGCACATGTTCACAGCCCCAGGTCAGAGGAATACTTTCCAAGAAGATATCCACAAGGCAAGTGAGAGTGAAAGGGGACTATCCCCAGATCCTTTCTTTTGCAGAATTCCCGCCCTTCGTTTTTCCAGTCCCAAGTCAGCTGAATGGGGGCATCAGGGTGTGGGAGGCATCCCTAGGTGAGCTGTTGTTACCTGTAGGGGAAGGCAATCTCAGGGCTCAGAACTTGTCTGGAGAACACTCACCTGTTCCTTTATAGCCTCTGAATCAAGTTGACAAGGGTCAGTTATTTTGCCTCCTCAAATTCACACAGACATTAGGAACTTTCAGTGGCCACTGACAAATATGGCACCCAAGGGTGGGCTAGTGCGTGGGTGAGAACAAGCTGACCAGGGTGACTGGTCACAAGCTGACCAGGTGGGCCTGACCAGGGTTGCACTGCCCATGGCAGCTTCCACAGGGTCCCCTTCGTAAAATGGCAGACTAATTCTCTCAGTGGGTGGTTTAAGGGTTAAATTTACATACTCATTGAAGTAGGTGACACACAAGAAGTAGTCAGAGAACATTCATTCCCTTCCCCATCTCATATACAGAGGACCTTCTGTTACTGGCTTGAGGTGAGGATGGGGGTGGGCAGGTTAACTCACAGACTGCTTGGCCCTTAGCTGGCTCTCCAGGGCTGGGTGTAGTGACAGGATGTTAGAGCAAAGTCTGCTGTCTGTAGATATAGCATCCTTGGGCATGTAACACAATTCAGAGATTATCTTGGATTTGCATGGAAATTTAAATCCATATAACAGTTCAAATTTAGTAAGAAGCCTTTATGAATAGCAAAACAAGAAAAGAAAGCTTTAGGTTTCCTAAGTTCCAAGTTCTTTTGGTTGCTATTATGTATTTATATATGCATGTGGACACTTTTGTGGACATCTGTAAAGTACTCCTTAAAAAAAAAAACCTTACAGATTAGTACCCTTGCTTTTTATTTAATTTACTAAATCTAAACAAATACTCTCATTATCAAAAGTAAATTGCTTGTCAGGAAGTTACCTACTTTGTTTTTCAAATTTATTAACTCACTAAGTTTTCAGATCATTCCTTTTGTAACTGGATATTGACGTAGCTATTCCAACTATCCATCTGTCTGTCTGTCCATATGTCACATTAGAAGAATGGGACTTTCTGAAATAATTTGGTCCAGTGGAGTGGTTAAAGATCTGCTTCTTAAATCCCAGCTCTGTTCTTTTATTTCTGTGTGGTTCCACTAGCTGCAGCAAACCTTCTGCAAACCCATAACAAGCATAAATAGTGTTCTCTTGTAAAAAGGTCTCTTTTCAGCATGGTAATATACCTTATTAAATTCCAAACATAATAAGTATTGACGGCAAACACATCAGGACCCAGTACAGCTTCTACTATGATTTAGTTCTCTACAAATGACTTCAGCACTCAGCTCCCAATGCATTTTGCTAATTACATCATAGATTTCCCTATTGATGAACACAAGCTGAATTAACACAGGAGCACTAATGTACCCTTTCACCATTATTGTTGTACAAGAAGCCGTGGCAGATGCTGGCAGTTAGTTACACAAACATTAGTATTAACGATTGGCCATTTGGAATTGGTGACAAACTACTGCCCGGCAGAATCCTGAGGCTGAAACCAATCAGGAAGTTAATGAGGAGAGAAATTACCACTGCAGCTTCCCCTTAATTACATTCACACTAGGCAGGAAGGGAGTTCTGGGGGTGGATCTAAGCTCAGATAAGGTTAAGAAGGTCAGAGACCCTTTTGCTTAAATTTTGTATCTACTGTGACTTGTAAGGTTGCAAAAATTGTTCAACACATTATTACTTTTGCATCCTTCATATTTAATGTTGGTTTCCTTGTCGGGCTATATTTTTTATAGGTTTGCTGTTAAAATCTTTACCTGACTACTGTTTTAGTGTTATATAATTCAATCTCTTTTACTCTTTATGTTTTAAAAAAAGTTTCCTTCCCATTTACTGTTATTTATTTTTTAAAAGTTATGTATGCTGACCCTCCCTGGAGTGTTTATTTCCCCCCATCCAAGAGAAATAATAGGAAAGTTCTCATAAGCTGTCTCTTTCACTTGCTATATATTGAGAAACTAGGGTTACCTATCAAATGGTGGAATAACATGGGTGGGGTCTTGCTTGGGGAGATTCTGATCAAGCATTTAGATCAAGTGGATCATTTGACAAGGCTCCAGTTCCATTAGCATCCTTTACATAAAAGGAAGGGGCTCTGTGTAGGGTGGAAACAGTGTCCCTAAAGAGGGGTGAGCGGCCTGTTTCTTTTTAATGAACATAAAATTTAATCTCTGCTGCCTAACTTAACCTCTACAGTTGCATAGATAATACTGTGCAGAAGTACTATTTTTTATTCTAAAGAAGCGTTAGAGATTTTAATGAGTGTCTGTATAAACACTTCCAACTTAGAAATTGCAGAGCACCTTTCTCTTTGTTGGAACCTAATTGCCTACTGGTTGTAGAGACTAGCCACTTCTAATGTGCTCTTCTCCCTCTCTCCCTCTCTCTCTCTCTCCCCATTTCCCAGTATTCTCGCCACCCAGCAGTCAGGATTCCGGCTTGGTTTCCCTCTCCAGCAGCTCTCCCATTGGTAACGAGAGCACAAAGGCAGTGCTCGAATGCGAGTCTGCCTCGGAGCCCAGCAACTTCGCGGTTGCTCCCATCATCGAGGAAGACGAGTGAGCGGCAGCCACGATGAGCGGCAGCCACGATGCCTGTGGCCGGTCTCTTGGAGTCGCAGGCTTATTTCGTTATACACAGGGTTTGTTGTTAATATTTTGTCTTTACTCATGTAGATTTAACTATTGAGAAGGTGTTTGGTTCATACTCCTTAGAGCTTAGTCCAGAGAATAGAACACATTTGGAATAGTTTAGGATCTGTGTCTACCATCTGCAGCAATTAAGTGCTTTGCTCACAGAGTTAAATATTAAATAGTAGTATCCCTCCTTTCTTTATGACATTGGTTTACGTGTAGTTTTCAAGAAATACAATAATTCACTCAAGTAAAGTAGTACATTTGCATCTAAATGTGTCAAAATTAGATACTACTTTTAGTTTTAAAATGAAATCTTGGGTGCCTTAGATATTTTTTGGAATTTTAATACATTAATAAAATTGCAAAAAATATAAATTTAGCCAAGTACCTGACTGGTGAGAAGAAAAGAGCAGAGTTAGAGACTATTTTGGATATCTGCAGGTTAGTCAATAGGAATATTGTGTGTTTGTGTTGCAGTTGGTAAAGCCTAGCCTGCCCTAGGCCCTCAGATCCAAAACATGACTGAAATATAGTCAGAAGAAAAAAATAGTGACTTAAGAATTGCTACCTTTTCTGTAAAGGATAATTTGAAAATAGTACAATTTAAAGTAACTCTAGTAATGCAGAGTTCTTGAATATTATTTCTAGATCGAGTTTATGATGCACATTCTACTACAAAAAAATATGGATGCAATCTAGATAATTTTGTAACCCTAGGTTGTAATCTGATTTGAAAATAAGTACATCTTTAAAAGTTACTACAGATTTCTGAGTTCATTATTTCGTTAAAAATTGCTTCTGGCCTACTTCCTTATGTAACAGAAGCCATCCTGAAATGAAACTAGTCTAAAAAAAATTCATTGTTGTGTGTAGTTGCAGCTGTACCTGAAATAAAAATGTTATTGATGACTGAATTTTCTTGTGTGTATATTTGGCGAGCGGTATTAAACAGGAAAAAAGAAATTACTTGTATTTTCTTCGCTCTGTGCTTTGAAAACATCTATTTGATTTCACCCCCATCTGTTGTAATCAATAACCTGACCATCTTGTTTTTTATTAAATGCACTTACTCTTAATTTCATCCACCAGTGGTTTTAGAGAGAATAATGTGGAGTTACCTATATAGGTTTGACATTATAAATCACTTCTTGGGGCTGAATCGTATAGTGGTATCGATTGATCCTGATATATCACAGAAATTTACTGTCACTTCTGTTTTCAATTAAAGATACAATCAGTCAGATAATGACTTAATTGGATTTTACAGAAGATTGAGTTTTATTGCCCAGTGCTTTACGAGTTTAGTTAAGGAAGATCATTTTATCACACTTGTCAGGCCGCTGCTACTGCAAACGTGTGCCCTTCGGGGCGGCTGTAGCTGTAGCTATTGTGACGGTAAGGCTACGCCAGAGGCTTAAGGGTGCGCGGGGAAGGACTGGGCCCCTGAACGCCACCTCCGAGGCGGTAATGGTGGCTTCTTGGGATGAAGATCCCTTCCTCACCTTCGCACTCGTTGCCCACGGCCCACATTCCCTCCATTTATTTGAATAATCCTGGCTTACTGTTCCATAGATGACCCCACCGAACACACTACTTTGTCGGGTGTTTTTGATGGGCTTCCCTTATGGCTCAGCTCGTAAGGAACCCGCCTGCAATGCGGGAGACCTGGGTTTGATTCCTGGGTTGGGAAGATCCCCGGGAGAAGGGAAAGGCTACCCACTCCAGTATTCTGGCCTGGAGAATTCCATGGACTGTGTAGTTCATGGGGTCGCAGAGTCGGCGAATGAGCGACTTTCGCTTTAATGGAGAATCTCGGCACTGCCCCCTCAATGGGTGGATGGGTGTGTGTATTTCCTCTCCCATCGCAGCCCCCTTCGCTGTGAACATGCGAACATTACTGAAAAGCCAGGCGGAGCCCGGATAAGCGCGTTAGCCAGCTCTCACCTGGAGGCTTATTCTTGACTGCTAGGGAGGAAAGCACCAAGCGGGCCAGGCCCAGGCGGACTGCGTGTCTGGGCTGCTTAATTTTAACCGTTTAATAACCACGTTTGAGGGGCGATCAGTTTCTTGGCTCCGCCCTTGAATGGAGACCTGTAACAGCAAGGCCACAGCCTCTCCCAAACACTGCGTGTGCAGGTGTGGGCGCTCCGGACGCCGTGTTCTTGTTCCTTACCGGCGCTGTCTTCCGTGCGGGGAAACCTAGGCAGGCTTGCTGGGCCTTCCTTTTTTGAATGTTGTTGGCAGACGAAGC
Organism: Oryx dammah; assembly: GCF_014754425.2. NCBI lineage: Eukaryota > Metazoa > Chordata > Mammalia > Artiodactyla > Bovidae > Oryx > Oryx dammah. The sequence continues at coordinate 42,945,668 of NW_024070185.1, read as the reverse complement.
CCGAGCCTTTTCCTCAGGACCGCCTGCGACTCTCGAGTGGTTGGGGGTGAGGACCGATTTTTTCTCCCTTCCGGAGCACGCGGCTCCCGGGACCCGCGCCCACTTCGGTGTGTCCCTGGTTCTCACCCCACTAGTGAGCTGCGGAACTAGGGTCTCAGGGATAGCGGCCTGCGGAGCCCAGGGCACTCTTGATGACCCTGGGCTCCTCGCTGCCATTATCCCTGCTTACACCCGCAGCGGGGACTCCCCCTGCAAACCCCACGCACAGAGCCTGCATAGCCGTCTCCCGGGCACCTAGTGGAAACTAGATTGCCACCCAGGCGTAGAAATTGAGCCCTCTCCCTGTTTCTCGGAAACCGCAGTGCTGAACTGGCTTCACGTGCACATGTAGACCACCCCGCATCTGACGCTTAGCACCACGCTTGGCACGCTTTATAGAACGTGCTTCGTGTCACAAGCGATACAGAAGGCAGCCTGGCGAGCGCAGGGTTTTCCTTAGCTCCCGGGACTGGGACTGGGCCCTATCCGCCCCGCCGGTTGGGGTCGCCACAGCCAGCCCGCCGCCCCTCTGAGAGGTTTGTTCCGGAACCTTGCGTGGGTTTACGTCCTCGCTCTCTCTGCGTACACGCACGCGAACAAGGCCTGAGACCTTTGCTTCGCGCCGGGCACACGTAAGCTCAGTCGCCAATGAATCTTTTATTCTCGCCTTTAAAAGACGCCTCTCACCTACCCTCCCTCCCCCGCCCCCAGGGAAAAGCGAGGCCTTCACTCAGTCAATACGTTAAGTGCCTTCCCCTACCGCTGGCCAAACGGCCTGCAAACTTTTCAGCAGCTTTAAGCTGCGGCCCAGACGGCGCGAGAGGGTTCTGGGAGAGTGGGCGGGGCGTTAGGTGGGTGGGGCCCGCGTGCTCCGGAAGTCGCCCCGCCCTGGAGGCTTTGGTTCGGGCTAGGTGAGCCGAGTCTGTGCCTAGTCTCTTGGGGTGGGCTGCTTTTCGGTTCCTGCACGGGGCTTCGGCCTTGCAGCGTTGTTCTGACGGTCTGGTCTCGGTGCATGGCGTTTGTACCCAGCTTTCCCTGGCATGCGGGCAGCGCCGGGCGTTTCTCACTCTATTATCGTGCCGCTGGAGTGGAGAAGGGACTTCAGCGCTGAAGTCCTCACCTCTCTCCGCATCACCCCGCAGAACTTTATTCTCGGACTGCCGAGGAGTCGGCAGAGAGTTCTGGAAAGGGGGCTTGTTCTGGGGCATTGCACTAGAGCCCCGAAAGCAAATACTCCGGGGAAAAGAAACTCTTGTTTCTTTAAGTTTTCTCTAACTTACTTAAAGTTATTTTCCCGACCCTTTTTGGTTTTTGGAGTCGCAGAGAAAAGATTGTCTTAAAACTTAAAAGTCCGGGCTGCTCTCGTTTTGTCTCGGAGGGTACATGCTTTCCTTTTCCTTTGGCACAGAAAGCAGGCTGCCGAGGCGACCCTCTTCTAAAACGGTATAGGGATCTGACCACCGCCCCGGGTCCCCACACGCCCTCCCGCTGCCGGCGGGTTGTGTGCGACTCAACCCAGGAGCCCCGGGTGCCCTAGGGCCCCGCGGCCCCGGCCCAGGGGAAGCGCTCGGCGGATGTCGCCGCGCCTCAGATGCAGTGCGGGAGCGACACCCCTACACTCGCCTTAGATGGTAGGGGCAGGCGCGACCTTGGCGTGAGCGGTTGCTGGTTTCCAGAGTTCTAGAATACGAAGGACCAGGCAGCCGCATCTGTACGGGGCTGGTGGGGTTGCAAGCCGTTTTAGGTCCCGTTTGTTCCGAAAAGCTTCCGCCGCCGAGATCCTCAGGCAGCCTGATGCCAAACTGGTGTGGGACGAGACTCCAGGATCTTCCTTCTGCTTAGCCGCGTCCCTCGCCGGTCAGGCGCAATTTCAATCACTCGTTGGTCGCATGGTCTCTGTCCTCTGTCTTGCGCCTCAGAGGGTGACTTCGGGGATCCATGGGGTGTATAGGAGGCTCTCCCAAATGTGGCAGACCGGGGCATCATTGTCACCTCAAGAAATCGATTGCTGGTTTCCCCTCTAGAAACAAATGCCTCACTGGACATTTGTTCCCCCCTTTCAATGTGAAGCTGACCAATGAGTGATGCTGAGAGGCATGGTGGACAGGGTGAGAATTGAAAAATTCTTGAGTGGGGAGAGGGAGTTCGTTGTCCTGCTTTAAAGGGGCTTTCTAAAAAAAATAAAAACATAAAAAGGCTTTCTACATGCCCCAGTCTTCAGTGTCACCGTGGTCGAGGTTTAAACAGCAGTATAAGAACCTTGACCTCCTCCTCCATGAGAATCCAGCAAAGCAGAAAATTTCTTGATGTATTTATACATCTGGGACAATATGAAACTGTCCTTTTGATTAAGTGTTGCTTGCGGTGAGGGGCAGCTTCCAATCAGGACATCTTCAGTTTCTGAGCACTAGCACTGTGTTTTTAACTTTTAGATATACACACACCCCGTGAGATTGTGTGCGCGCCAAGAGAAAGAGAACCACATATGCACACTTGTGTTACAGCCTTTGACTCTTTAATACCTATCACAGCTTTACCCGGTTAATTGTGGTTTGAACACATGCGCGCGCGTACACACACACACAACTTTACCCATTGTGGTTTGAACACGTGCGCGCGCGCACCCACACCCACCCACCCAGAGCAGGACTGAGTGGATCCAGTCTAGCGAGGTTACACTTACTTGTAACCCTCACTGCTTCCTTTCCAATTTCTTTGATGATTTTTCCCATAAGTATATAAGCCGCCGGGACTTAGTTCTGCTAAGCGGCAGGCCTCTCCTCCTAAATGTGATTCGCACCATATGCTTTCTACATTCATCCCCGCTCCGGCTTTTCTTCTCCACACTAACTACTAACACGTTATAGTCACCTTGAAATTTCCTCTGCTATTTTCCAATTAAAAGCTTAATAGCCCTGGAAACGGAGTTCATGTGGTGAAGTTTACCATAGCCCCTTGTTCTGAAAGGCTTTCTGCTGGGATCCCATTATGTGCTTGAATAAACCCTTTCTGCAAACAGAAATGGGACTAGGGGTTGTCAGGTGTTGGGTTACAATAGACTTTGAGGCAGGGGATATTTTACCAACATAAATACAAACCTGTCCCTATAGGGAGATGTTGTCAAATACTGGGATATGGAAAACATTCCCATCAAATATGAGAAAAGGATTATTGCACTATATCAAATGAGTATTTAGGTCTCAGCCCCTATGTGCACTGGAGTGAAACGGGGGCCCCGGGGACCGAATAATGCAAGACTGTTTGAGTGGCAAAGGGACAGGGTGACTAGGTGACTGAGGGAGAGTGGGTCGCCTTGTAGTGGAAATGTCCCCCAAACCTGGTGCTGAGCTCTGCTGCTTTCCTTTAAAAAAAAAAATCATTACTCTCAGGTTTCTTATACTCCTGGTTTTGCTGACCATTTATTTGAAGGAAATATGGGAGAAATCTGGCTTTGAAAAGTTTGTGGTCTCTGCATTTCCAAGAGATTTAGAGATTTCAGTGTCCCAGATTCAGTGTCATTCTAGGCCTTCTATGTGTTTCTCACTGTGAACTTCCCACTTCCAAGCCTCTGGGCCACAGCGCTGCGGGTGACCCAGGCCTCCAGTCCCGAGAATTTTTGCAAGTTCCTCTCAGTTGTAGTGCCTTAAGGCTTGTTTTCCTCGCGAAGTTTGGGAGGAGAGATTGATGACGTGGTGGGGGTTAGGAGTAAGACTAAGGGGTCTGTGCCCTAAGAAGTTTTGGAAGCAAGCCTCCTAAGGTTAGCAGTCTCTTGCTGGGGGTTCCTTTCTGCGCCCCACGAGGGCCGCAGGTCTGAAATGGGGAAGGTGGGGGGCAGCCAAGGGCCTCAAGGGAAACATACACAGTCAGGTTCACTTTTTAACCTCCTCTCCTCCCGGAATCGCCCTTTTAGGCGGAGGGTTGGCTGCTGGAACGCCTGGTGGTACTTGAATTCACAGCACACACACAGACGTTTTCGGGTTGTTTGTTTGCTTCCAAAGCAATGCAGAATAAAGCTGAGAGGCGCCGACCGGTTGACCATTGCAGCCGACTGGTCTACGCTCCGGATTCGCATTGGATTCGTCCAGACCGCCAAGAGATGAATTCAGGGTGCGCTCTCTGAAGCCTGCCTTCTGAAGACGGCTCCGGGATTACCATCGCGCCTCTTCGCACTGAGCCGTTGTGCTACCCTGCGCCGCAGTAACCACTGCTTTTCTTGTTTTCTCCCATTAGGGGAGCATTTCTGTGCATTTGTGGAGGTATTCTGCTTTAGGCCAAACCCATACACACAAGTATCACTTTAAACAAAGTTTTACACTGTCATCTGTGCAAAGGCCCTCTCCCACCCAAAGACACTGGTGTGGGGGTGGGGTGGCCCCATCCCTTATTCATAACTAGATTGCTGAGTCCGCGGGCGTTTGAATGGGGTGATGCGAGACCTCCGTTTGATCTCTCAAAGACCGTTGGGCAGGGGGCAGATCATATGCGGTAACTTTGGGGGCGCTAGCGTGGCCCCTCCATTCGCTCTCCGAAAGTTTAGACCCAGTGCTTAAACACAAACTCCAAAAGAGCACTTGCCGGCTTTTCAGGACAGAGACTTTATCTTTTATTACAACGTGAAGGTGTAGAAAGGTAAACTCTGCGCCACAGAGGGAGGACTATTTTCCCCTTTGAAATAGCCTGCAAAACGGGTCGTCGTCCTTGGACCAGCAGGTTTTCAAAAGCATTTTCTTCTGCAGCGGCAAAAAGAAAAAAACAAAAAACGTTGCAAAAAGAAATCAAGAAAGCCTCCATTTCTCGAACCAGTTCAAATGCCCTACCCCCAACTTCTCCAGCCAGTGGCCGCAGGGCCTGGCTCCCCGCAACTTAAAACCTCTTTTCGCGCCGGGACCCTAGTGCATCCGCAGCGCTCAGATAGGTTCCGGTTCTCCCCCAGCCGTGTTTCTGTGGCCAAGTGTGGGAATGAAAGCCGCCTTGGGCCCGGTGCCGCCAAATCGGGCCTGGAGGGAGGCGGGAAGAGAGTTGAAGGGGAACTGCCACCCGCCTCGCCCAGAGGCACCCTCACTCTCATCCGCGCTGGTCCTCCCTTCCCCGCCCCGAGGGCGCTGCCGCCTCCCGAGTGCTGCAGTCCCTCCCGTGCAAGCAGGGGAGGCGCAGGGAGCGGGGAGGAGGGGGCTGTGAGCGCCCCCGTGAGAGTGGCCCGGCGGCAGGTAGCAGGGAGAGTGAAGCGCAGGGTCTCGAGAGGCGCGGGCAGAAGGAAGGAGGCGTGGAGTGGAGTGGGGTGGAGAGTGCCAGGAGACCGGGACCCCGAAGGTGGGGGTGGCGGGGGAGGGAGGCGGGGGGAGGGCGGCGGAGGACGTGCCGGCCGGTCTGCGCGCGGGAGCTGCAGACGAGCCGCCTCAGACCTTAACCAGAGCTCTCGCTGGCTCCCCGCAGCCGCCGCCGCGCCTCGGCCGCGGAGGACGTGCCGGCCAAAGGGGCGGCGGGCGGAGACTCGGCCGACTCGGAGTAGGGAAGCGCCCGTCGGGAGCCGTAAAGACGGCCGCGGCCCCTCCAGCCACTCCGAAGCGCTCGAGGCCGCCTGGACTGCGGGACTGAGGACTGCGCCGCCCGGAGGCCGCTTTTGAGAGGGCCTCTCAGCCCCGCCGTCCAGCGGCCCCGTACCGGCTCCCGCCGCCAGCTTGCCAGCTCTGTCGGGAGCCCGGGGCATGAACGGCTACGGCTCCCCCTACCTGTACATGGGCGGCCCGGTGTCGCAGCCGCCGCGGGCGCCCCTGCAGCGCACGCCCAAGTGCGCGCGCTGCCGCAACCACGGCGTGCTGTCCTGGCTCAAGGGCCACAAGCGCTACTGCCGCTTCAAAGACTGCACCTGCGAGAAGTGCATCCTCATCATCGAGCGGCAGCGGGTCATGGCGGCGCAGGTGGCGCTGCGCAGGCAGCAGGCCAACGAGAGCCTCGAGAGCCTCATCCCCGACTCGCTGCGCGCCCTGCCGGGACCCCCGCCGCCGGGAGACGCCGCCGCCGCCCCGCAGCCGCCGCCGACCTCGCAGCCGTCGCAGCCGCCGTCGCGCCCAGCCGCCGAGTTGGCTGCGGCCGCCGCGCTGCGCTGGGCCGCCGAGCCCCCGCCCGGGGCGCTGCAGGCGCCGCTCGCCAAGCCAGGTAAGGGCCGCGGCGGGGCCGGGCCGGGCTGGCGCCCGGGCGGAAACCCTTGGAAGCAGCTCTGGAGGCTTTGGCCGGCAGGCCCGAAGGCGAGTGTGGCGGGAGTGGGCTGGGCGCGACCTTACCCCCCCAACTCCAGCCAAGCCGGTCCTGACTCCCTCGGCGGAAGCGGCGTTCAGTCTGGACCCGGCGAGGTAGGAGGTAGAACCCAGGTGCCCTCAGGAAAGGCGCCTCGGGCTCGCCAAGTGCCTTCTCTAAGTTTAAGGGGACGGATAGATAAAGAGGTCGAAACAGGACCAGATTAAAATCCACGCGGGCGCACACACTCCAGGCTTTCCGACTGTAGGCTTGAGAGGTCTCGCATCTGGAGGCTGGGACGGGAGAGCAGAGAAGGAGCCCAGGCCCGCGGTTTGGCCTACTCTGGGCGATTTTCTCGGCACCCGGCAACTGGAGCGAACCTGAAGCCTTTCTGGTAGTCTGCTGTGGTCTCCAGCCTTGTGCGGTTTGTTGAAGGAAGACTTGTTTAGAAGCAATAGTAGAAAGGGACCAGAAAGACTCCCCAAACTGTTAGCGGGGACTCAATTCGGTGCACCCAGAGCCAACCAACTCCTTTTGCAGGAGTTCAGGTCCTGTAATACCATTTCGCAGGCAGTCCTCTGCAGTCTGCGGTTTTAAAGAAAGACAAAACCTGACCTGCAGTGAGGAAGGCCACGCCTGGAGAGCATTTTCCCCAGTTCTCCGTGGCCTGGGCCTCCCGCGGCCCTCTCCTCTCCTCCTCCCCCTCCACTGTGTTCTAGAGAGCAGGGGTCTGCCCTGAGGCTTGGAGCTGCGCAGATGCCCCTACCCACCTTTTTATCCAGTTCCCTCCTTCAGGCCACCAAAACCTTGCACACCCCACTGGAGCCTTTCCTCCTGGAGACTTACTAGCTTGTGACTGTCCTGCCCAACCTAAGTGCTCCTTTGGTTTTTAACCCCTTGGAATTCAGTGGACAGGTGTTTGGTGTTTCCCTTTCACTGGGGGCAGATGTGCAAAGGAAAGAAACCCCATCTTCTCAGGGAGAGGGTTGAGAGGTATGCTGGGACTCAGAGGTGGAAGGCTCTCGAAGGACCAAAGCCCTCCTGTGGGTGGACCTAATGGTAGAGCTTCCGCCTACCCCTAACTACCTCCCCTCCAAAATGCAATACTTCTGGTTTCTGGAGAGAGGCTTTCTGGAGCACTGGATTGCTGGGTGGAGCTAGGGACATGCCATTTCTTGGGGATAAGCTGGTAGGCCGCCTGGCAGGCTCAGTTCTGCTGCCCTGTTCCTCAGTTATGCTCTGCAGACCCAACCTCTGAGAACATCTTATGTGAAGAGCAGAACTGGGTGTTTAAGGACAGAAGTGAGTTTGCTGAACGTGGCTTTTGTGACTGTTTAATCCAGGGTAGGATATAAACCTTGCCCTGAGTATGTCCACTCACTTCCTGGTGACTCTCTCTTGTCAGTGTGATCTCTTCATGTTTTACAGACGAGTCAGAGGGGAGGGGAAAGAACCTTTTTCTCTTTTAAATTAGGGCAGGTAACTAGGAGAGTTTTGTCTCCGTTCTCAAAGTTGATCTATGCCAGTGACTTTTCTGAACCTTCCCATTTCTACTTCCTCTGTCTCCATTTCCCCTAACACTCGGGCAGCGTTTGTGATAGTGCAGGCAGCACCCCCATAATAGTGCATTGGGTTCTGGGGTCCCTGTCCAAGAGGGGTTTGGTTCCTTTCACATCCTGTGCTCTTCACACCTGTTCTCTGGGATAGCCAAAGTTCACCGTTTCGAAAGCATCGAGACCAAAAACAGCCCAGAGAGGTGGGGAGTGAGGGCAGGCAGAAAGGCGGAGCAGCAGCAGCAACGGCTGGAGAAAGATACAAGCTTGGGGTGAGGAAGAGAGGGAGACTGATTGCAACCAGACATGCCAAGCCTGGTGTGCTGTCTTTCACTGGGAACCAAGTGTTCCCGGATAGCCTCAGCCTTTCAAATCAAAAACCAGTAATTGCGAAGGAGAATAGGATTTGACACAAGAAGAGGTCAGAGGGATGGCTTTGGGGGACTAAGCTGTCAGGGACCAGCAGCTCAGTTTACAGCTGGTCCTGCTGTGTACCTTGCACATCTTATTTATGTAACTTTTGTTTTCTTCTTTCAATTGGTTCGATCCCATAATTCCATTTAACACCAACAAAAAAGCCAGTCTCCAATCTGATGACGATGAGAGAGGGCAGGAAAGGACTAGATAGTTGTTTTCCGATAGGAAGGCAGGCACACAAGCGGATCAGCTCTATGCAGTGCTTTATACGGAGAAAGCCCGTTTGGGATTTAAGTTAGGGAGAACTGCTTGGATGGGACTGTTGGTTGCTGTACGTATTTTTTTACAGGTGTTCTTAGGATTTATTTGTATGTATTACCATGCATACTGAGAAGGCTGTTAAGTATGGTCCTGGGCAAGTAGCTCACTACTTAGGGAAGTTAGCTCACTTCTTAGCTCACTACTTAAGCACTATTTAAATTGTAGGTCCACATGTACAGTAAGTTCACAGACCACTGGTGGGTGGTGGTGGTTTAGTCGCTAAGTCCTGTGTGACTCTTGTGATCCCATGGACTGTAGGCTGCCAGGCTCCTCTGTCCATGGAATTTTCCAGGCAAGAATACTGGAGTGGGTTGCCATTTCCTTCTCCAGGGGATCTTCTCGACCCAGGGATCTGACCCATGTTTCCTGCACTGCAGGCGGATTCTTTACTGCTGAGCTACCAGGGAAGTCCTCACAGACCATTAGGAATCTGAATATCTCCTGGTGATTTATAGAGATTTGTTTCTGTGGGATTATGGAGATTTTGTTCAAGTACATAGCTGTGGAGACATTGGCTTTTTTTATTGGCTACAAATGCAGGTGCAGAAACACACACACGGTATCTTTCCCCCTCTCCAGAGATCCTTAAGAAAAGCACGTGCCCTGGAGAAGGGAATGTTTGTTGGGCAACTGCTGGAGAAAAAACACCTTGTGCAGTGAGCAACATTAATACTAAAACTCTGCTTTGTAGCTGGAAGAAATTTATTTCCCAAATTATGCTTCAGATTCTTTAAAGGAACAGGAATTATATTATCTAATGGTGTATCATGTTTAACATCCTTTTAAAAGTGGCAGTGGTTTTAAGGAGAAATTTCATATTCTCAGATTATTACTTTTAGCAATGGATTAGAGCATTTTTTTTTTCTTTTTTGAGAGTACATTTCCCCTGCTGCTCGAGTATCATCTATGACTGGCCTGGAATTAGTAGATTTTGATGGAACCTCAAATTCTAGTCTCAGCTTCTTTAAATCTACCCTGTCGATTCGTTCCTCTCCCATTCCCTCTTCATCCTTCTCATTCCCCTCCTCCTTCCCGTCATGAAAATATCTAGGGAAGCTTGAACATCTTTCACCTCTTAGTGTATCTGAGTCAGCAGCTTCAGCCAGCCAAGCCTGCCTTTCTGGACTGCGCTCCAGAGCTCAGGAAAGTTAAGGGTCATGACCAAGGTGGGAAGCTAAAGTTACATTCCTGTGTGGCTCCCTCCCCCCACGTCTTCCTCTGCTTCCTGAAGAGTGTCCTGGGTCTCCTTGGGCTGAGAGAGGACAGGTCTGTGGCTATAGACTCTCGCTAGGTTTACATCTGCTATCAAAAGAAATGTGTGAGCAAGTTTTAACATTTCCTGAAGGTAAATCGAAAGCATCATATTTGATTAGGAATAAGAGAGCAGGATTAAGAAAAGTAGGATCTTCTTTCCTGTTTATTTCTCCTGAAAAGAAGCAAATCAAGAGACCTGTAGGGAGGGAAGTTGGGAGATTTCGGAAAACTGCCTTTTATTTTACCTCCTGGCCGGCACTTCCTTACATCCTGAAGCTTACTCTCGGCTTTTCAGTTCAGCTTGATTAGGTCCTGTCTTGTCAGCTTCCTAATTTTAAATTTTACTTTTAATTAAAACACACACACACACCCCTGCACCGATCCTGAGCTGTGGGCAGAGCGCTAGTCCAGGCCAGGGTGGGAAATGCTCAACGACCAGGGATTGAAGCACAGGGAAAGTGGTAGGAGAGCTCGAAGTCTTTCCTGAAGCGCACCTAAGAATTTAAGACAGGCTCTGGTTACTGCAGACGTTTTGATTTGGGGCGAGGGGTTTAGTTTTAAGCAATAAAAACCAACCAAACCAAAAGGAAGACGCGAGGCTGATTGGTCTCTTCCAAGCCCGACCAGTGGCCGGCTCGGGGGCAGCCCCCAGCCCCGGTCTTTCCCTCCCTCGCCCCGCCAGTGGCTGCCTTGGCTCCCCGGCCCTTTGCGCTGAGCTCGGCAAGTGCGGGTGACTGGTCGGGGACCCCGGGGCTGGAGCTGGGACAGTCGGGAGACCCATAGAAGCCATGGCAGCCGTTTTGTGGTGGCAGCCGAGTGCCTGTGGCTCCCCTGCGGCTGCCCTGGACCGCTTCCCCTCGGACCTTGTCGCTGTCCGGTGGCATCGCAGCCGAGGCTGCCTCCTTCCCCAGCTCCTTCTGCAGTGAGCGGTGGGCGCTCAGCCCCACCGGCAGGGCTCGACCAGCGCCCGCTTGGCCCTCCCCGTTCAGCTTCGCCTCGCCTCTCTGCTCTCCTGCTACCCGCTCCTTCCCTGCCACCTCCCTGCTTCGGCAGAGTGCCAGATTTAGCAAAAAGCCTACAAATAAACATACACAAAAATAGGATGTCAAATACTGCAAAGGGCAGACTTCTAAAACATTCTTTATTGTTTTTCCTAAGTGCAGATTCCACTGGGCATCCTGCAGACAATTTTATCTGGCAGCTCCAGCCTGGGAGGCGGACCAAGCCCCATTGCCCTGGGCGCCCCTCTGGCGTAGCTGTGGCTAGTCTCCAGGCCCCTTTCTGCCGGGGGAGCCCAAACTGCCCCCAGAAGTTAGAGCGCCGGGAGTAGGGAACCCCGGGGGCGTTTTCCACATCTCAGAACCAGAGTTTCCCTGCCACCCAGGACAAAACCTCTCCCCCCACACAGCACACCACCCCTCTGGGTTATAAATCTGGCGGACAGTCCTGTTCTCGACTTACACAACCAACTTTTCTTTTCCCTGATGGATGAACTCCCGAGTTTAAAAGATTACAGTAATCACAAGAGGACAGTGTAAATCGAATCTGATAGCAATAACTTTCGGGGAAGGTCAGGCTCAAGTGAAATGTTACCAAGCAACAGGCATTTTGTTTGCAAAATACAATCAAAGAGCATTGATGAGAAATTCTTCACTGCAGCCAGTCAGCACTTTCAGCTAACAGCTTTACAGAGGGAAAGGGAGTAAGTCTTCATAAATCAACGCCCTGGAGGACTCCGAGCCCCTTTCTGGGAAATGTTGCAGAGAGTCCACTGAAAACCTACTTGCCTGCCTGCCTCCCCTTTCTCTTCCTTTTCTCCTTCGATTGGCTTTTGAACCTGTTGTGGCCCCTCAGCCATTAGTCACTCAGGTCCTAGACCCCCATGTCTTGTGTCATACGGCTCTGATGGCGGGTTGGGCCTTGCATTGGGGTTTGCATGGCCTCTCCTGGCAGAGGTTGGGGCCTGAGTAGTGGAATGCTGGCCCTTGCAGGCCCATCACCTTGGGATCCTGTCACATAGCGTCGGAGAGTCCCATGTGGTTTTAGGGAGTCACCCTCTTGTTTGAGCCCTGCAAATCACTGTCCTCTGAAGAAACTGAGGGGAAACTAAACCATAACTAGGCAGGCTTTATTTTTAATTTTTTATATCTTACTATACAGTTAAACAACTATAAGAAAATCAGCACAATCAACTGCTGAATAACGATATTATGGAAAACTTAACATTCACATCATTGGTTTTCTAACAAATCTCTAATCTCTTTTGATGCCAGTGACTAGGCAGACATAAATTTTGCGAAGCAGAGATCAGTGTTCTGCCCCACCACCCCGTAATTATTACTTGTTCAGTATATGTTCCATTCATAGCCATTATACGACTGTTTACAACAACATTGCCTCCCATGAATACAGTCTGCCCAGCTGCTGGCCTTTGGGTTACCTGCTGTGTTTCAATGTAAATACGACTCATTGCATAGGTAACTTGGAAATTTTGCAAAATGTTCATTAGTAAACAGTAAGCCTCTCAGGGGTCACAAGGTAAATGCTTTGATCATCTCTGTGTAATCTTACCTAGCACAGTGGAAGGGCACTTGGTAAAAGATTTAAAACTTGTTAAATAGACCGCTGAATAAGTAGCTAGCTGCATTTTTATAAGTACCAAACGTACTTGTATATTTATAGATAATTTCCCTCCTGCTTCTTGAAAAATATTCCTTTCAGAGTCAAGAAAGAGGTCAGAAATAAGTTTTTGCAGGATTTACAAAGTCCACAGTTGCAAACCATCCTTCCTGAAGTCCAGCCCTTTCTATATCAATGTCTGCCAAAGTATTGGTCCCTAGGAATCTTCTTGATTTCTTCATATGTTATTAAGTCAGTGTTGTCATTGATTTTTAAAAGCATGACTATTTACTTTTCATAGATTTTCCCTCCACCTCAGGAAGAAAAAGAAAGATTTTTAGACTGACATTCATCCCCTGCTGTATGTATGCTAAGCTTTTTATCCATTGGGTTTTTTATGGTTCAGCACTTCCAGTGCAAGATAAAGGTAACAGAAAATGTAAAAAGCATGTCTCTTGTTTGACTTCTGATTGGGCAGTGGTCTTTTTTGAAAGCCCTATCCAGCCAGGACTTCTTCCCTGCCATTGTTGTGAGATTTGTGTGCTTTGAAAACAAGCCATCAGTAAATAGTTATTTAGAGGTGTGTTCCTCAAAGCTCAAGTGAACACATGAGGATGTCACAATCCCATGTTTCAAAATGCGTGACATGATTTCAAACAGAAAAAAATGAAATCCAGTGACTTTCCCACTGGCAAACACTCCCTATGCCAGTGCTTTTTTCGTTTTTTATTCTGGATGGATGCTGTATTTTGTTTCTGTAGATATCATTGGATAGAATGGATTAAAACCCCCTACATCTCAGTGAGGAGGGTTTTTCATTTTTCTGTGTCTTGAGCACAGTGTCTGTTTCGTATATGTGGCAGACTTTCTCAAAATCTCTGAAATAAATACTTGGGATTTTTTTGAAGTTGCATTTTCATATGAAAAAAAATCCACTAAAGAAAGTTAAAATTTGCAAACTGTAATTTTAGATTGGAAGTCATTTTTGTGTGAGTGTTCATTTTCTGTCCTTAAAGTCTTGTAGCTTCTTATGGCACAGATATATTTTTGAAGTTGGTAGCACTGTTTTCCAGAGAAAAAATTTCCTTCTTAATTGAGTATCTACTTTCAAAAAACATTTTTACCCTTGTGAAGAGTTTATTTCAGGAATAGCTGTGAGTGTTTCTACATTATGAAAAATATGAAATTGAAGTGTGAACATCTAGAAGATTTTTAAATGTCTAGATGTTTATCTTTAGAAATAGCAAATTATATCACTTTCAATAACTGGTTTGCAGTAGCAGATGAGTGATTTCTACTTTTGGTCTAGCAGTTTTTGGCACCTGTGTATTAGGAGTAAAAATATTATCAATTGAAATATATTCTTACTCTTTAATGTTCTAGGAATTAGGGTGTCAGTTTCAAGAAGAAAGAGGTTAAAACATTTGGAGAGCATTTCGTTTTTCATTTTGCTACTTGGCAGTTTCACATTTCTATATCTCAAAAAGTCTTTGTATTTTAAACCAACAGGAGCATTTTATAAAGTTCATTTAGGAAAAAAAAATCTAGAGATATAAAGAAACAGCTGTTATTAAATTACACTATATAACTGGGCCCAAGATTCACCCTCTATAATTACTTGTGAAAGTCTGTATTTATGACAGAATAATTTACAGTACTTGTAGTTTAGGTATAACAATACAACCAACATTTGACACCATGAACTTGAAGGGATCATATATTCTGCCCTGTAGGCATTATTCCTGGGTAAGGAGTTATTCTTGGTATAAGGTGAGAGGCTAGCCTTCCCTTGTCCAGTTTTGAAACCCCAGCATCCCTGGATGTTGGCTGGGATTCTGCTTACCCAGCACCCCTTAGCAGGACTTCACGTGGCGCTCAGGTGTGTGGCCGGCATAGGTGTGTCCCACTCACGGCTTCCTTCAACAGCGTCTATCTTCCCACTGGATATGGTGTAAACTGGGCTGAACTTGGTTGGTTGGGATGTTCTGAATTTGTACGTTTGATTCCTGTGACATCACGTTAGATTTTCTCACTTTTTGGCCATAGCCTGCACACCCCTCGGAGAGGTTGATCAGCCCAGAAATCTGCAGAGAGAGAGTGGACAAATCAGTACAATCCAACATCCCTCTCTGAGAAGTGACCACAAGTACTTCCTGCACTGGGGATGTCACAGTGGCAGGTACACAAGGTGGTACAAGAGAGTGCAGAAGAGACTTCATGCAGCCCAGCGGCTCATGACTGGTGGACAAGCTGCCGACTGTGGCCTGCTCTGCAGATCAGGAAGATAGGCTCAAAAATAAAATTTTGCATTGTCTGATTTATAATCCTGCCATCCAATATCCAGTTGTTTGGAACAGTACATCCTTTACTGTCTTGAAAAAACTACTACATTTTCTTAATGGTAGATGCGGCAGATTAGCCAGAGCATTATTCCTTAGTTCTCCTTTGGCTAAACTTGCCCTTTGAATCACTTCTTCTGTAGTCTGAAGCATTCTGTGGAAGAATGAACTTGGTGATAGACCTAGAGACATTTTCCCCAAATGTCTTCAGTGTCTGCAACTGATCCAGGGTGGGGGAAAAGTTACCTTTTAAAATGGGAAGTGAGGTTCACACACTGCTTTTGAAAGTATGCTTTTGAAAATATCAAAATATCAAAATTAGAGCTTTAAAAAAATTTGTTGTTACCCTTTCTTTCCTAGAAGAGCCAGCTGTTTCTTGCTTTAAAACAATCTCACCATCCCTTATATTGCTGTGATGCTGTGTATCATATTTCTTTCACTTTTTCATTATAGTAAAACACACAAACATAAATTTTACTATTTTAACCCATTTTAGGGATACAATATAGTGACATTAAGCACATTCATAATGTTGTGCAGCCCTTACCACTTTCCATTTTCAGAACTTTTAATCATCCCTAACTGAAACTCAATACCTATTAGACTATACATCTCCATTATTCCCTCCCCCAGTCCCTGACAACACTCTCTTCCTTTCTGTCGTCATGAGTTTGCCTGTTCTAGGTATGTTATATAAACGGTATCATAGAATGGTTTTCCTTTTGTGTCTGCCTTATTTTACTTAGCATATATTCATGGTTCATCCATATTGTAGCATATGTGAGAATTTCATTCGTTTTTGAGGCTGAATAATATTTGATTGTATGTATAGACCACATTTTGTTTATCTGTTCATCCATCGTTGATGGATGCTGGGTTTCTTCCAACCTTTGTCTCTTGTGGATAATGCTGCTGTGAACATTTGTGTTCCATGTGTGCATATTTGCCACTTAGCAATTTTTCCCTGGCTGTGTTTGCTTTCTCCCTGCACACGCATCTCATCTCCCCAACTTGGTAATAAATTCTACAAGTTAGGGGCCAGTCTTATATCTGCTGATGTTTTCTGCCCTCGATGTCTTGCAGGGTACAGTGATAAAAGTACTTGATGCTGATAATAATAGATAATGAAAGTTAAATAAGAAAACTGTTTAGAGAAGCACAGTGTTTAAAGCCTTACTTTATGTCCATATTTCCCCCGGGAGAGTATTTGACTTGTTTTCCTAAGCCCCAGTGAGCAGAGGCCAAGATCCAATTGTGCATTGAGTTCAGTGCTAAGTTAACATACTGTCATTGTCTGCTCATGGTCAAGTGTTTAATGATAGAGTAACACCAAGAGGTAGGTGTAGGGTCATGGGTCAGGAGACTTTAGACAGGTCTACCTGCTTGCAGTATGAACCTGTGGAAGCTTTTCTGTTGCTGTTTTTCTCATTGGGATCAAGGACAACTACCACATTAACCCAGGAGATGGAAATTGGGTCACCAATCCTAGGATGCTGCTGAAGAGGATATGTCATATTTCTCTTGGGAAAAGGTCTCTTGTACATATCCCAGAATTGTTACAGAAAGCAAAAATGGCTTCATGCGTGTTGGCTGAAGATGGTCCCCACACTGACAGCTGATATTTTGTATTGGAAAAAGCAGTTTAAATGCAAATTTGGGATAGGTATGAATTTGTATCAGATTTACACTCAAAAGTTTCACTGATATAGTTTAAGGATATTTTTTTGGAAGTATTTATTTATGCTTAGAACATATTTATTGGTTTGTAAAGAATCAAAGTTTTGTCTTTCGATTATAATTAAAGTACATCCCATATTAGAAAAAAGCTCACAAATGGGTCTTTGTTTAAGGCTTTTAAAATAAACAACAACAAATAGGAGGAGATGGATTTTAGATGCTGCTTTGATGAAATTTCACCAGCTGGCTCTCTACACATCATCAGGTGTGCCCAGGGAGGAGGCGACAATGAAGCTATTCAGGCAGAGGCAGTGGAAAACACAGGCCAACTGGTTGTTTACAACCTGACAACTGGGTCATTAATAATTTCCATCTTCAGATCAGTTACATTGGCTCTGAGTAGACACAGCCAGTACATGTTTTAAGAAAGATAAAAATCTGCTTGTATATAACTTGTTAATAAAGAATATGCTCCTTTATTAGAAAGGTCTCTTAGAACCTACTTCTGCAACCAAACCAGTCTTTCTTACTTCTTCCTTCCTTTCTGCCTCTTTAGCACAGTAATACTAGCCCTCATCAGGGGGTGAGTGATGTCTTAGACCAAAGTGTTAGATTTACAACTGGTTTACTGGTTTACTTCACAGCAAAGCTCTGCTTTACTTTGTTTCTCTCTCTCTCTTTTTAAAATATGGTTCAGGAAGGTATCTTGAAGTCCATCCTATAGCTTCTTACACCCCAGGTCCTAGAGTTACAGACACATTGTTTTGTTGGTGGGTCTTCCTCCAGTTTCATAAGCCTTCTCCAGGCATCTCTTGCTCCCTCCCTGCAGCCTGTCCCACACCCAGGTTTCACAGCTGGTGTTGCTTGCCCTCTGGTGCGGGTTATAGGCAACCAAGTCTTCTGGGATCTCGAGTGGCCTTTTAAGAGAGGTTTCCACGTATGGAGGCTTCTTTCACTCTGGCAATCATATTGACTTGTTATTCTACATGGTATCCCTGATGAAACATACTGATGACTAGTTCACATATAACACAGAATCTGCCTAGGGAAAATGGTTTTAAAATATTAAACTTTCCCTTGGGTGTATGGGTCGTGCACCAGCTGTTGCAGCTGTTGATGTCCTTTGGTGGCAGCAGACCCCTCATTTGGAGAAGAGGAGCTAGAAAACAAGCCCAAGCTCATTTTTCTGTTTGTCCCTGGATGGTGTTTATCCCCAGTCTGACCCGCATTTAGACTGTTACTGCTAGATAGCCACATCATCTGTGGTTGTGGTTCTTTCTGCACCGTTTTGTGTTGAAGGCAAGCTTTCCTGAACAGCCCATTCTGAGAAATCACTCTGATGTCTAGATCCTTACTTACAGGGTTTGTTCGTTTTTTGCCATTTGCTAATGACATAGTTTGGATAATTTTCTGGCTCGCAGTATGTTATAACCCACAGAGAAGCAGTTCCCCTTGCAAAAAGGGCAGGTAGGGCCCTCGCCTGAGCACCTGTGTTCTTTGCACACCAGGAGAGGATTCAACCAGCTGTTCTCTGCTTTTCAGATTTGACAGAAGAACGACTTGGGGACGGCAGCACCACCGACAATGCTGAGACTTTCAGCGACAAAGACACGGACCAGAGGAGCTCCCCAGACGTGACCAAAAGTAAGGGCTGCTTCACACCCGAGAGCCCTGAGATCGTGCCAGTGGACGAAGCGGGGTTTGCGGTCCAGAAGAACGGGGCCAGCTCAGAGAGCCGGCCCGACAGCCCCAAGTACCCCGGGGAGCAGAGCCACCTCCTGATTGAGGGCCCTTCGGGGACCGTGTCTCTGCCCTTCAGCTTGAAAGCCAACAGACCGCCCCTAGAAGTGCTGAAAAAGATATTCCCCCACCAGAAGCCCGCGGTGCTGGAGTTGATCCTCAAGGGCTGCGGGGGTGACCTGGTGAGCGCCGTGGAGGTCCTGCTCTCCAGCCGCTCGTCCTCCTCGGCTGCCGACCGGACTTCTGCTGGGGAGCCCGAGGGCCTGGTGCTGCCCTCCAATGGGCACCTCTTCGAGCACACCTTGAGCTCCTACCCCCTCTCCTCGTCCAAGTGGTCTGTGGGGTCGGCCTTCAGAGTCCCCGACACGCTGAGGTTTTCTGCCGACTCCACCAACGTGGTCCCCAACCCCCTGGCCGTGCCCCTTCAGCACCCGTTTCCCCAGCCGCCCCGGTACCCGCTGATGCTGAGGAATACTCTGGCGAGAAACCAGTCGAGCCCCTTTTTGCCCAACGATGTCACCCTGTGGAACACCATGACGCTGCAGCAGCAGTACCAGCTGCGGTCCCAGTACGTCAGCCCTTTCCCCACCAGCTCCACCAGCGTCTTCAGAGGCTCACCCGTCCTCCCCGCCCGCACCCCCGAAGACCCTCGGATCGCTATCCCCGACGACGGGTGTCCCATGGTGTCAAAGCAGTCCATTTACACCGAGGATGACTATGACGAGAGGTCTGACTCCTCAGACTCCCGAATACTCAACTCGTCATCTTAAAGCGCCGCTCGATGGGGGTGACCAGGTGACATTTTCTGCGCATTTGAACCCTGCGCCCCTCCCCTTGTGGAGAGGCCACGTCCTGTGTATACCTTCTCCTGCCATATGACAAAGTGACCCTGCTTGATTCTAGACCTTAGCAATAAAAAACATAACTTATTTAATTTCTTGCACTTCACTGGAAAATGCCAAATAGCTCTGCTCTGTGGCTTTAGTGCTGAATGTTGGTTGTCAAAGAGAGTCTGATGCTAAGAATGGTCTGGGGAAAGCCTGGGCCCATGGAAGATGTCTTTGGGGACGTAAAGCCGAAGGTCGGCCCCACCCCTAGACTCAACCTGGAATCTTCAGTAACGTAGTGTACTTGAATGCAATTCTGTAAAAGAGGATTCCTCACGGTAATGAAACCTAAAGAAGTGGTTTGGTTGCAAATGGACTATAAACAGGGGCCTCATATTCCTATGCTAAAGATCCTTCTTGCATTTTAAAGAGAGACTGCACTTAATAGAGTGAACTACTCACGTGCTTATTTAAGCTTGGACAGTTTTCAGAGACAGACTCCATTAAGAATTATTCTTTTCACATGGCTGAATCAAAACGTGTAATGTCAATGTAAACCCAATCACAGCTATGAACTGCATGAAATATATTGTGAAATGAACACAAGATTAAGCTTTGTCAGGTTAATGTAGCATGCTAAGGACTCTAGAAAAAAAATAAACTAAGGAGATGATCTTGGTTTATGTCATTTCTGCCTATGGAAAGAGGATCTCTAAAAATAGAAACTTGATAAAAAAGCTACTTACTAGTGCATGGATCAAGGTTTCAGTTAAACGTGATGCTGCTTGAGAAATATGAATGGCAAAGCTTTGAGGCTGCATTCAGAAAGACAGAATTGATTGTTCAAGAAGAGAATTAATTCAATTCCTCCATCTGCTCGTTTCTTCAACAGATACTTACTGAGTGCCTACTCTGTGTAAGAGGATGCTCTTTGTATGTTATTGTCCAAGTTATCTGCCCATGAGTCCAAGATAGCAGGGATTATATAATGGAGAATCTCATTAAAAACAAAGTAAAAATGAAACAATCGACAGTGTGGAAAGTAAGCAAAGTGCTTAGCATGGTCCCTGACATAGAGAAAGTACTCAGTAAAGGAGAGCAGTTACTCCTATTAGGTTCAGGTTATACTCCTATTTGCAGCCAGGATTGTAGAAGTGAATTCCCTCATTCTGACCAGAGAAGATGCCATTCCGGTTTGGCAGATAACCACAACAAGACATTGGAAACCAGGACTTTCCCCCTTCATTTAGAAAGCATTTGGGTGGTGCTGTACTTGGTCAGATACTTTTATAAGTGAGTTATTAAACAGTAATAAACAGTGGTGCCCACGCCAGCCACTTCTTAACTGTTTCCTTTCTTCAGAGTGCTGGAGAGGAAAGGTGACTGTCCAGGTTAGACAATAAACTCGTGAATGTTGAAGGGAAAGAAAATAAGAAAATAAACAAAAGCCTCTACATGACAAGGGTGCAGAGAGAGAGAGAGCTCCCTGCAGAAGAATAAGTCTTGAAGGGATCTTCAGTCTTGGAGGGAGAAGGGCAAATCCTCTTGGCCTGAGGTGCTTCCTCATTGAGGAACAAGAGCTAATGTCACCTGCTCACCATCCTTGCGTGGGTCCCAGGAGAAAAAAAGATACTTAAAATCTCATTTTTATTTCTGTTGGGCACCTTGGGAATGAGAAATCATTGAGAAAAACTCCTTAGATTAGTTGGACTAATATGTATTTAATTGACATGATTTCATACCAGGGTGTTTCGAAGTAAGCGTGATTTGTTGTTAGGGTTATATTTATTTTTTTATTTGAAGGATTATTGCCTTATAATATTATGTTGGTTTAGGCTGTACACAACACCAGTCAGGTTTTTTTTGTGTGTGTGTATATGTATATCCCCTTCTTCTTGAGCCTCCCTTCCCCCTTCCCATCCCACCCCTCTAGGTTAAGGTTATATTGAAATATTAGTATTTACATAAATTAAGGAAGTGAGGGATAGAATAATATAACCCCTGATTCTAAAAACACGTGTCCAGGACATTTTATATGGTAGTGATGGGCTAATGTCTGAGCCTACCTAACACAGTTGGATTTTCAGAGGTATCTTCATCTCAAAAGTTTATCTACATTTATCTAACAAGTAAGTGATCACAAATCCCATATGAGGTGATAGAACTATAAAATCTGTCACATCTTTAGGTTGAGTGACCTGGGTTGACAAAACTTGGCTTAAAATACCATATCCTGACAGTTTGATTTTGCCCACAGATTATCAGAGTCCTTGCCTGCTTTTTCCAATGGCCAGCAATATGGAATTAACTGTAAGGCAGCTCATTCCTGGGCTACCACAGGTATGTTTGATCCTCAGCATAATCTTCTGAAGCAAGAAATAACTCACTTTGGTGCAGTAAGTGTAGTCAGGGGTCAGAGGGGGAAATCGAAGGTAAAGATCCTGTGCCCTGCTTCCTGTGTTCAGCTTTGCTTCTCCTGCAGCTCTGACAGCTAAGGCCCCTTTGGTAAAAGTGGCAAAACCTTTTAGATTCCAGCTCTGAGACCATCCTGCCATGATGGCGTGTAGAATCAAGGAAAATGAACACTCTTCTGCTCATGCTGCTGCTGCTAAGTTGCTTCAGTCGTGTTCGACTCTGTGCGACCCCATAGATGGCAGCCCACCAGGCTCCCCCATCCCTGGGATTCTCCAGGCAAGAACACTGGAGTGGGCTGCCAGTTCCTTCTCCAATGCATGAAAGTGAAAAGTGAAAGCTCAGTTGTGCCTGACTCTTACCGACCCCGTGGACTGCAGCCCACCAGGCTCCTCCGTCCATGGGATTTTCCAGGCAAGAGTACTGGAGTGGGGTGCTTCTGCTCATGGGCACTCAGTTAATCCTTCACAGGAGAATCAACATCTGGATGAAAAGTGAAAAACAGCATCATTCAGCTCCTAGTTAAATCCCATCATCACACAGACAAAATATCTGGGTACTTGGCTGTACACTTGTGGTTGAATCAGGCCAGGCTTATAGAGAGTTAACTCATGTTAACCACAGTGCCTCTCCTGCTAATGAGGACCTGCTGGTCTTAAGGTAAATGCTTTGTTCATCTGTGATGTGAGGGTGGGCGAGTTGTCATGGTGTCCTGCGCAGTTAGTCTCAGAGTGTGGTCCAGGCACCCAGTGCTTGATTTCTAGTTTAGCTTCCTGGGCTCCACTTGTTGAGTTCACAACCCCTGTAGCCTGACCTCCTGCCTTTTTACCATCCTCTTCAGGTAATTCTTAAACTCACTGGGATTTGAGAACCACCTCACTCTGCCTCACATCCTTGGGTTCCTTTCTTAGACCTATGTCAAGTAATAGCAGAAGAGCTAAGGGATGTGAACTCGGATGGTGGGGCTTTTGAAACCCCCCTTCCACTCCTCCCTACTTTCCTATGCAAGAGGAAACTTCACTGTGTATGCACGCAGTCTTCTTTAGCTCATACCCTAGAGATAGTTCAAGTTAACTTCAGGGTCAGTGTTAATGATTAGATCGAGTGCACCTTTGGGATCAGAAATGCCTGTTTCTGGAAATGTCCATTAGTAAAGGACCAGATATTAGCATAAACATGCTACCCTTTCCCCTAAGGGGAGTTTTGCCAATTTTTAAGTTGTTCCATGATTCCTGGCTTAATAGTGACACCTAGAAATAGGTTTTGCCCTGGAACTTTGAGTTCTAATAAATATTCATAAACCTTCCCCAGCTTTTTTGAGGTATCATGGACATGTAGCATCATTTAAGTTGTACAGTGTGATGATTTGACATATGTATCTGTTGCAAAATGATTACCATAATAAGATCAGTGAACACATCCATCACTTAATTACTTTTTTGTGGTGAGAATATTTAAAATCTGTTCCCTTAGCAACCTTCAAGTATACAATACAGTATTGTTTATTGTAATTACCATGCCGTACATCAGATCCCCAGGACATACTTATCTTATAATTGGAAGTTTGTACACTTAGATCAACATCTCCTGTTTCCCTCACCCCTCAGCCCCTGGCAACCGCAAGCTTACTTGTGTGTGTGTGTGTGTGTATGTGTGCAACCGCAAGCTTACTCGTGTGTGTGTGTGTGTGTGTGTGTGTGTGTGTGTGGTATCTGACACTGCATCCCCCTCTGTCCATGGAATTTTCTGGGCAAGAATACTGGAGTGGGGTGCCACTTCCTACTCCAGGGGATCTTCCCAACTGGGCAATCAAACCCTAGTCTCCTGCATTGGCAGGCGAATTCTTCATCACTAGCACGACTTGGGGAGCCCCCTATTTCTATAAGTGGCTTTGTTTAGATTCCATGTACAAGTAAGGTCATATAGTACTTGTCTGTTTGTGACTGCCTTATTTCACTTAGGATGTAACATTTTCTTTATCAATTCATCCGTGGATGGAGACAGGTTGTTTCCATATCTTGTGAATAATACTGCTGGCTACATAGAGTGCAGATTATCTCTGAAACAGTGTTTTCATTGCCTTCAGATAGATTCCCAGAAGTGGAATTTGTTGGAGAAGACTCTTGAGAGTCCCTTGGACTGCAAGGATATCCAACTAGTTCATCTTAAAGGAGATATGTCCTGGGTGTTCATTGGAAGGAGTGATGTTGAAGCTGAAACTCCAATACTTTGGCCATCTGATGCGAAGAGCTGACTCATTTGAAAAGATCCTGATGCTGGGAAAGATTGAGGGCAGGAGGAGAAGGGGACGACAGAGGATGAGATGGTTGGATGGCATCACCGACTCGATGGACATGGGTTTGGGTGGACTCCGGGAGTTGGTGATGGACAGGGAGGGCTGGCGTGCTGCGGTTCATGGGGTCGCAAAGAGTCGGACGTGACTGAGCGACTGAACTGAATGTAGTTCTATTTTAAGTTTTTGAAAGTGCACGAGGGCTCCCTTTCCCCCACATTCTCACCAGCACTTATATCCTGTCTTTTTGGTAATAGCCATTCTAACAGGTATGAGGTGATATCTCACTGTGGTGAAATACCAATGCTTTTTTTTTGTTTGTTTCTTGTTTTTATTTATTTTTTTGTACTTTTTAGAAGCAACATTTCACTTGATTTTATTCTTCTGTCCATGGTTAACATTAGTTACAGGTGATAATATAATCTGAGTATAAAGCATTACATTTTTCAAAAAAGATTTTGCTCTTAACTGAATTTTTTTCAGTGAGGAAGTGAATAAGACTTAGAGTAAATGAAATAGACTCACAAACGTGCAGAAAAAAAACTAACACAGTAATTTGTGGTATACTTTCATAATTCCACAGTGGAATCTCCAGAAACAATATGTAGAAATAGAAGTTCATTGTAAATAAATATCAACTGCTTATTCCCAAACCTGTTTTAAAGTTGCTATCACATCTGGGCTAGATTGCAGGAAATACACAATGAAATGTAGAAGCATTTCTATTATATCTATATTATCTCAACACTTGATGATGGGAAGAATGAAAGTAGTTTCACGAATGTCTTGAGAAGCAAGGCATTTATTAGCTAAGGGCATGAATGTGGTTGAGATAGAGAGCAGAGCAACCTGAGAAGGCGGCAGGTACCAGGGCAAGGGAGCGGTAATTCTGGACTTCTGGTCTCAGCTGTTACAGTTAACTGGCCAGCTTCTAAGAGAACAAGAACATTTAAACTTTATAAAAAGAACAGGACCAGAGGACAGGGTGTGCAGTGTAGCAGTCATATTTTATGGGGTCTGTTCTTCAGGGACTCTTCTTCCAAGGTCCCCAGGTTGCCCTGTGGCTGGGTTGGTGGGAGGTGATAGGAGGGGGGCATCTTGGGAACATTTGTTGGGTGCCCAGAAAACAGGCAGTGACTGCATCTGAACTGACATATTTGAAAAATGACCTTGATTTCATCGCATACTGTTTCAGTGATTCATTCTTTATATGTGCATTTACTCAGCAGAAGTGAGCTGAAAATAAGATGGATGCTGAATTTATATGTTAATTTTAATATTGAAGCTATCCTGTATTTGAAGAAAAAGATCAATGCTTCAATTTCATTTCTTATGTGGTACTGAGTGTTGTCATTACTGGAGAAAAAATCATTTCCGAATGCATCCTCCCCAAATTCCAATCTCAGAGGGCAGAGGAGTCTTGGAAGAGGCAATTTTGCCTTTTGCTGATGTTCTTCTCAGTGATATGCTTCATTGTTCCCACAGTATCATTTACTATCTCAGTGTGAAGGGTGAATAGCAAGGGTTGAGGGTTTTTTTCTTAAATGACAATGGAGTTTATTTACTAATTGGTTTCAGGCTGTGTCAAGAGTTCCATATATCCCACAGGCAAAGCTACTGGACTCAACCAAAAGTAAATTTAGGGGGACTCCTGGTGGTCCAGTGGTTAACACTTCACCTCCCAGCGCGGGGGTTTTGGGTTCGATCCCTCATTGGGGAGCCAAGATCCTACATGTCTTGTGGCCAAAAAACCAAAACATAAAATAGAAGCAATATCATAACAAATTCCATAAACACTTTGGGAAAATATTTTTTTAAAAAAGTAAACTTAGCAGTTGTTCAGAAAAATTATCCCTCCAGAAGACTTCAGTCACTCTTGGTGATTTTAGACATGAACAAAAAGTGAACGTGTTGGTTGCTCCTTCGTGTCTGACTCTTTGTGACCCCATGGACTGTAGCCCTCCAGGGCCCTCTCCATGGACTTCTCCAGGCCAGAACACTGGAGTGGGTGGCCATTCCCTTCTCCAGGGGATCTTCCCAACCCAGGGATCGAACCTCGGCCTCTCACATTGCAGGCGGGTTCTTTACCAGCTAAGCCACAGGAGCCTCATACTTAACCTGTGATTTAAGGGAAAGACTCCAAAGATCTATGGAAAGTTCTTTTGAGGAAAGACAGAATCTCTGTCTCCCAGATAAACATGGTGAGCCAGATATGTAGTGATTTTTGTAGAAAAGGGCAAGTCCCATCTCTTTTTCAGTCTCACAGTGGCTTTGGCGGTGGGAGTGGATGCTTGGACCAGCAGACACTGCCTCCGCATGCAGGCCCTGGCCCTCCTCAAAGGCTCTTCCTTTAGGGAGCACTGGGTGACACGGCTGCTGTGGGTGGTTTTGTGTTTTGCACCAAGAGGCTCAACCAAGAGGGTGCGTTGGGGCTCAGATCCAGAATGAGTGTTCCTTTCTAATTTGCCAAACCAGAAAGGGTGCTGTTTTGGGAGGTGTCTTGTTCACCTCTGCAGAGAGGTGTACTAAGTGGAGCAGGGACTCTGGGGACAGACAGGGAGAAGGAAAAAGAGTGAACGGGCTATGAAAGAACAGCTCAGAGTATACAAAGTAGCTATGAAAGCCATTGATAAGTCTGGGATCCCAACCAGCAAGGACCTACTGTATAGCACTGGGCACTCTGTTCAGTGTTATGTGGCAGCCTGGATGGGAGGGGAGTTTGGGAGAGAAGGGGTACATCTATACATATTGCTGAGTGCCTTTGCTGTCCACTTGAAATTTATCACGACCTTGTTAATTGGCTATCCTCCAATGTAAAATAAATTAAAAAATAAAGTCTTTGCCATCTCCATCTCCCTCAACCTGTTCTCTTGAAAAAACAGGAAGTAGTTTTTAGAATGTCAAAAAAAAAAAAAAAACAACCCACAAAAACCTCACTCATTGGAGTAGAGATTAGGCATGCAGGGAGATGTCGGAAAGGGAGGCAGGAGAACTAGCCTTTATTGAACACCTACTGATTGCATTTATTATCTCAGGCCATGAGGCCTTTCTGACTTCAGTATGTCTCTGAGGACTTTCCCTGCTCTAAAACCAGCTTAGGCCACCAGGAGCCAAGCAGATTGATGTCATTTGGGGCCACTTGAGTGGACAACAGTGTTTGGAAAACAGAACTGAGGGATGAATGAAAAGTCCTGCGGCGAACCTTGGTGTGTGCAGTTTCCTACCTCCGGGAGAGTACTGTGAACCAGCCTGCCAGTTCAGTTCAGTCACTCAGTCGTGTCTGACTCTTGGGACCCCATGGACTACAGAACACCAGGCTTCCCTGTCCATCCCCAACTCCTGGAGCTTACTCAAACTCATGTCCATTGAGTTAGTGATACCATCCAGCCATCTCATCCTCTGTCATCCCCTTCTCCTCCTGCCTTCAATCTTTCCCAGCATCAGGGTCTTTTCATATGAGTCAGCTCTTTGCATCAGGTGGCCAAAGTATTGGAGTTTCATCTTCAGCATCAGTCCTTCCAAAGAATATTCAAGACTGATTTCCTTTAAGATTGACTGGTTGGATGTCCTTGCAGTCTAAGGGACTCTCAAAAAGAGGCCTCTCCAACACCACAGTTCAAAAGCATCAATTCTTTGGCCTCAGCTTTCTTTATATTACAATTCTCACATCCATACATGACTACTGGAAAAACCATAGCTTTGACTAGACGGACCTTTGTTGGCAAAATAATATCTCTGCTTTTTAATATGCTGTCTAGGTTAGTCATAGCTTTTCTTCAAAGGAGCAAGTCTCTTTTAATTTCATGGCTTCAGTCACCATCTGCAGTGATTTTGGAGCCCCCAAAAATAAAGTCTGTCACTGTTTCCATTGTCTCCCCATCTATTTGCCATGAAGTGATGGGACCCGATGCCATGATCTTTGTTTTCTGAATGTTGAGTTTCAAGCCAGCTTTTTCACTCTCCTCTTTCACTTTCATCAAGAGGCTCTTTAGTCCTTCTTCACTTTCTGCCATAAGAATGGTGTCATCTGCATATCTGAGGTTATTGATATTTCTTCTGGCAATCTTGATTCCAGTTTGTGCTTCATCCAGTCCAGCATTTCACATGATATACTCTGCATATAAGTTAAATAAGCAGGATGACAATATACAGCCTTGACGTACTCCTTTTCCTATTTGGAACCAGTCTGTTTTTCCATGTCCAGTTCTACTGTTGCTTCTTGACCTGCATACAGATTTCTCAGGAGGCAGGTAGGTGGTCTGATATTCCCATCTCTTGAATTTTCCACAATTTGTTGTGATCCACACAGTCAAAGGCTTTGGCATAGTCAATAAAGCAGACGTAGATGTTTTTTTGGGAACTCTCTTGCTTTTTTGATGATCCAGCGGATGTTGGCAATTTGATCTCTGGTTCCTCTGGCTTTTCTAAATCCAGCTTGAACACCTGGAAGTTCATGGTTCACGTACTGTTGAAGCCTGGCTTGGAGAATTTTGAGCATTACTTTGCTAGTGTGTGAGATGAGTGCAATTGTGTGGTAGTTTGAACATACTTTGGCATTGCCTTTCTTTGGGATTGAGATGAAAACTGACCTTTTCTGGTCCTGTGGCCACTGCTGAGTTTTCCAAGTTTGCTGGCATATTTAGTGCAGCACTTTAACAGCATCATCTTTTAGGATTTGAAATAGCTCAACTGGAATTCCATCACCTCCACTAGCTTTGTTCGTAGTGATGCTTTCTAAGGCCCACTTGACTTCACATTCCAGGATGTCTGGCTCTAGGTGAGTGATCACGCCATCATGGTTATCTGAGTCATGAAGATATTCATTCTGGAGTTATTTCTCCACTGTTCTCCAGTAGCATATTGGACAACTCCCTACTTGGGGAGTTCATCTTTCTGTTTCCCATCTTTTTGCCTTTTCATACTGTTCATGGGGTTCTCAAGGCGAGAATACTGAAATGGTTTGCCTTTCCCTTCTCCGGTGGACCACATTCTGTCAGAACCCACCATGACCCGTTTGTCTTAGGTGGCCCTGCCTGGCATGGCTCATAGTTTCATTAAGTTAGACAAGGCTGTGGTCCATGTGACCAACCTACTAAATATCTCCAATTCACAACAGACCCTGAACCTTCAAGAAACATGTCTAATGTGGTTTTAGCATTAACAGTATTTTATTATATAGTTTTCAAAATTGGCAGTTGTGTATCTCTATTGTTGGCGTTGTTTAGTCACTAAGTCGTGTCTGACTCTTTTGCAACCCAAGGACTGAAGCCCACCAGGCTCCTCTATCCATGGGATTCTCTAGGCAAGAATACTGGAATGGGTTGCCATGCCCTCCTCCAGGGGATCTTCCTGACCCAGGGGTCAAACTTGTGGCTTTTGCATTGGCAAGCAGGATTCTTTACTGTTAAGTCACCAGGTTATGACACATATATAGCTCCATGTTAAATAGACTATTTGATTTGCCAAAGGACCTGGTATGTGTCTGTCAGAAACATGTTCTGTATATTTGTGTTTATACCCTCGTCTAAATCTTGGTAACCCGACACTGACTTATTCAAATTAACAATTCAAAGTGCCTGTTAGATGTTAATAATTTTTAAAAGATCTGCCTGGGACCAACCCTAATGAAAACTTTAAAAAATCAATACTAGGCAGAATGTAGCATTTTCCAGAAATGGTTTGGAGTTATGTGTGACTCAGGAAGAGTCATTAATAAAGCACTTACTCTGTGCTAGCCAGTCTTCTTCAGGATTAACAACTATGAACTCATTTCATCTCCCATCAGTCATATAAGGTGGCTAGTATCACTGTTCACCGTTCATAGATAAGGAAGTAAAGAAGTAACTGCCAAAGGATACTACCTAGAAGTGATGGATGTCGGTTTCAGTCGCAGCAGTTTGGGTCTATTCTGTGGGCTTAGAGTTCACAGAGTGTTTTAGAGGCCCTGTGTCTTTCTTTCCCTAGACCCCTGGTTTTCTCTGAGGTCCAGAGATGCCTCCACCAGAAGTGGGAAATGCAGCCATGGCTGCAGAATCCTGGGCACTCAGGCAAGCAGAAACCTCCCTGTCCTCCGTTTTCCATCAGTGAACCAGTCAGTACAGTTGCACAGAGGATGATGCTCTGCTGGCCTCAATGAACGGTCTTCCTGTCTCTGCTGCCTCCTGGAGGTCAGTGGGGATATAGCGGATGAAGTCAGCATTTTCCCTGTTTCTTGTTCATAATGAATCTTTTGGCTAAACAAGAAAGGCATATTGGCTGTGTCCAGTCTTGCACATGGAATCTTCTTTGCATCTTGTGTGATCTTTCCTTGTAGCACATGGACTCTCTTGTTGTGGCTTCAGGCTCCAGAGCTCAGGGCTCCAGAGTGCTCAGACTCAGTACTTCCGGTGCATGCAAGGGCTTCGTTGCTCTGTGGCATAAGAGATCTTAATTCCCTGACCAGGGATTGAACCTGCATCCCCTGCATTGCAAGGCAGATTCTTCACCACTGAACCACCAGGGAAGTCTCAATTTATCACCTTTTGAAGCTCAAAGCTTTCCTTGCCCCTGAATCTGACTACTACTTTGAGTTTGACATCTTTACTGCGAACCCACCTACATGTAAATATTAATGAAAATTGAGTACCTTTTCTCCTATTAATCTGTCTTTGTTAATTAGCAGGTCTCCAGTTACTAAGGGCTTCCCTGGTGGCTCAGATGGTAAAGAATCTGCCTGCAATACAGGAGATCCAGGTTCTATCCCTGGGTTGGGAAGATGCCCTGGAGAAGGAAATGGCTACCGACTCCAGTATTTTTGCCTGGAGAATCCCATGGACAGAGGAACCTGGAGGGCTACAGCCCATGGGATCTCAAAGAATTGGACACAACTGAGTGACTAACACAAATACACACATTTTACTAAACATAAGAGCATAGAGGAAAAGTTTTCCCTTTCTGATGGTAGACAGTGTCAGACAGTGAAGTCCGCAAGAAGGAAGACTGTGGATTCTGGGCAGGCCTCCCACTCACAGAGGGTAGAACACCTGGAGCAACCCCAGCAGGGCTCCACACACCCCCAGGCCCCACCAGGGCCTACGGCGAAGGTAGGGTGAGCGAACTTGGGTTCCAGGATGCCGAGTATCTGGCTGCAGCTCTCAGGGCAGAGACAGCTGTGGGCTATGGATGCAGGGCAGTCTGCAGAGAGTTAACCATGGGCAGAGGGCTGGACCTTCAGTGGCTCAAAGAGAGGGGGAGAGTAACATGTATTCCGCTGAGGCCTGCCTCTAGGCAGGGGGAGCCAGCTTGTGCGTGCCTGACCAGACAGCCGCTTTGGTGCCCAGGGTCCTGCCTGCCCAGGGAGCGCTCTCTGTGGCGGCGGGATTAGGCTCGCTCCTTCACGCACTGCTGCAGGCAGCCGGTCACACTACAGAGCTTTGCTGACTTGCTATGAGCCTAGGTGGCTTCAAACACAGTTTTCCAGATTTCCTGGCTAACTGAAGCTGAAGCAAGAATTCACTAATGGTCTGTCTTAGTCAGGAACCAGATACAATATATGAGTTGAACTTGTATTTCAGATAAACTGGATAATTTTTTTTACTATATGTCCCAGGCAATATTTGTATCAGCATCTGTTTATACACACACACACACACACACACACACACACACATGCATGTCTGTGTGTTTGTAAAGTACGTATAAGTATTCTTCAATATAAATATTGCCTATACAGACTTGTACTAAAAAATTACTCGATGTTTATCTGACGTCTAGTCTAACCCGGGGTCCTGTGCTTTTATTTGCTACATCTGGCAATTCTACCAGGAGAACAGTGCTTCTGTGCCCATGGCTGTGGTCACACCCCTGCAGTCAAGCAAATGGGAGAGCTGAGGTTTTATATTGGGCTGAAAGCCTCATCTAGCCCACAGAGGTATTTTGTTAGGCCAATATGGAGGCTTTATTTTCATTTCTCATGCTTGCCATCACTTAAAAATTGGGAGAAAGCAAAAAAGAAAAAAAAATGGGAGGACTCACATATGACAAGGTCTTGGGGGCTATTCTAGGAGAAGTGGGCGATCTTGCAGTACTGCACGGAAGGGGGTGGGTTGGCTAGTGCCTGCCTTGTGTACTAAATCAGTTCCTACTCTTTGTGACCCCATGGACTGTAGCCCGCCAGGCTCCTCTATCCGTGGGATTCTCCAGGCAAGCACACTGGAGTGGGTTGCCATGCCCTCCTCCAGGGGATCTTCTGACCCAGGCACTGAACCTGGGTCTCTTGTGTCTCCTGCGTTGGCAGGCAGGCTCTTTATCACTAGGTCTCCCTGGATGCCCGCCCTGGTCTCACTCATCGGTGCCTGGTCCCTGTGGCTGAGTTTAGGACAGACTTATCCAGAGCATTTAGTTTCCTAAGTCTTGCTGCTGAGCGGGGAGGCATTTTGTTTGGTCCTGAAAGTCCAGAGTGACTGCTGACCTTGACCAGGAGGATCTTAAATGTGGGAGCTCCTATCTCCTACCCTCTGCTCTTACCTGGGATCTGGCTCCTTGGAAGGGCTTAGGTATGACATGGAA
Organism: Oryx dammah; assembly: GCF_014754425.2. Taxonomy (NCBI): domain Eukaryota; kingdom Metazoa; phylum Chordata; class Mammalia; order Artiodactyla; family Bovidae; genus Oryx; species Oryx dammah. The sequence goes on along the minus strand of NW_024070185.1, from coordinate 42,913,396 downwards.
CTAGTCTCCAAGACTCCCTCTGAGTCTGTTTTTATTTTAAAATTGAAGGGAAGAAAATCTATATTTTCTAACTTTTTTTTGGTACCAAAAGTTGTGTTTTATCAACCTCATGTCACTGTGGACCTAACATCTGGAAAGATCTTGTTTACCCAAGCCAAATGACACATACTACAAACAGCCTGAATTCTGGCCAGCCTGAAGGCTAACCAGTGTCACCACACCTCATTGATCAAATTCCCTCAAAAAGCAGAAAACATTCTGTCAGCTCCTGTAACCTGACTGAAAATACATTCAGCTGCCCCAGGCTGTCTTTAGAGCCCCTAGGGGTTGGGGGCCAGATCAGTCAGCTCAGTCTTAGCCGTGCTGAAGTAACGAGCAAACTCCAGAATGTTGTTGGCTTAGCAGGTAGATCAAGCCCATACAGTTGTGCCAGCGCTTTGGCAACTCTGTGGGTTTGGATGCAAGGATTCAGTTTCTACCTCTGCTGTGGCTGTGCCATCTCAACAGTGACTTTTATGGGGGGAGAAGAGATAGCGAATGGGCTTTGGGGGGGGGTCCCTCCTCTGCTCAGATGTCATTTGCAGGATCCAGTCTCATGGCCTCACTTAAGGGCAAAGGGCTGGAAATTATGGTTTTCTGTACACCTGAGAAGGAGCAGAGAAATGCATATAGTGAGCTAACAGGGAAGACCACAGGGACTTGGGGTGATCCATGGCCCCCTTCCAGCCCCCAGATCCCACATCCTCTCCTTCAGTGTGGCTGGAGGGTGTGGGGTAGGTACACCGGCTCGCCCTGGATGGTGACCGACATGCATCAGACACTGCAGATATTCCGATCTTTTATGTCTCCAAGTCCCATCTTTTTCTTACTAATTATGACACTTAAAACTTTGACTTACTGTATGCATGTACTGACCAGTTTATTTTTACAACAGCCCTCCCAGATAGATACTTTTCCTATTTATTTATTTATTTTTATTACTGGTACATGCTCAAACTACCGCACATTTGCACTCATCTCACATGCTAGTAAAGTAATGCTCTAAATTCTCCAAGCCAGGCTTCAACAATATGTGAACCGTGACTTTCCTGATGTTCAAGTTGGTTTTAGAAAAGGCAGAGGAACCGGAGATCAAATTGCCAACATCTGCTGGATCATGGAAAAAGCAAGAGAATTCCAGAAAAACATCTATTTCTGCTTTATTGACTATTCCAAAGCCTTTGACTGTGTGGATCACAATAAACTGTGGAAAATTCTGAGACAGATGGGAATACCAGACCACCTGACATGCCTCTTGAGAAATCTGCATGCAGGTCAGGAAGCAACAGTGAGAACTGGACATGGAACAACAGACTGGTTCCAAATAGGAAAAGGAGTACGTCAAGGCTGTATATTGTCACCCTGCTTATTTAACTTCTATGCAGAGTACATCATGAGAAACACTGGACTGGAAGAAACACAAGCTGGAATCAAGATTGCCAGGAGAAATATCAATCACCTCAGATATGCAGATGACACCACCCTTATGGCAGAAAGTGAAGAGGAACTAAAGAGCCTCTTGATGAAAGTGAAAGAGGAGAGTGAAAAAGTTGGCTTAAAGCTCAACATTCAGAAAATGAAGATCATGACATCTGGTCCCATCACTTCATGGGAAATAGATGGGGAAACAGTGGAAACAGTGTCAGACTTTATTTTTTTGGGCTCCCAAATCACTGCAGATGGTGACTGCAGCCATGAAATTAAAAGACGCTTATTTCTTGGAAGAAAAGTTATGACCAACCTAGACAGCATATTCAAAAGCAGAGACATTACTTTGCCGACTAAGGTCCATCTAGTCAAGGCTATGTTTTTTCCAGTAGTCATGTATGGATGTGAGAGTTGGACTGTGAAAAAGGCTGAACACTGAGGAACTGATACTTTTGAATTTTGGTGTTGGAGAAGACTCTTGAGAGTCCCTTGGACTGCAAGGAGATCCAACCAGTCCATTCTGAAGGAGATCAGCCCTGGGATTTCTTTGGAAGGAATGATGCTAAAGCTGAAACTCCAGTACTTTGGCCACCTCATGCGAAGTGTTGACTCATTGGAAAAGACTTTGATGCTGGAAGGATTGGGGGCAGGAGGAGAAGGGAACGACAGAGGATGAGATGGCTGGATGGCATCACGGACTCGATGGGCATGAGTCTGAGTGAACTCCGGGAGTTGGTGATGGACAGGGGGGCCTGGCATGCTGCAATTCATGGGGTCGCAAAGAGTCAGACATGACTGAGCGACTGAACTGAGCTGACATGTTTTGTAGATTTGAAAAACATTCACTGTCTGTATTTGAACTGACATACTTGGAAAATGAAACATGACCTAGATTCCTCGGACCATGGTGTCAGTGGGTCCTTCTCTGTGTGCGTGTTTACCCAGCAGAAGGCCTGCAGCCCCCGGAGCCCTTGCTGGGAGCATACAGCTAGCTGGGGCAGGAGGAGCTTCCTGAAAGCTGTCTTGCAGAGTTTGGACCCTCGGGGCTTTGCCTTTGCTGGCCTTCTGATCGCCAGGCTCTGGGGTTTGGGCAGGTCCAGCTAGCTTCCAGAGCCCTCTTCTCAGGACTCTAGAGACCTTTGTGTCTGGAGACTATTCTGAGCGCAAGATTAAGCTGGCATTACTTTGACCAGCTAGCATGACCTAGCTTTAATTTGATTTAAAATGGATTATTCGTCATCCCTAGAGGGGGTTTGAACTGGGGTTTGTTCTTTATGTTGCCCGGTGGCCCACATTTCAGCAGGCATATTTTCCAACTCTGGCACTCTGGCCCAGCTCAGCCCTGAATCTGAATAACCACTGTTTCTCTATAAGCTCGGTTTTTCAGCTGACTCCTTTTTTGTTGTTGGAAATTATTTTTATCTTTACTTTCTGAACAGGTCATACATCTACAGAGTTTTAAGAGTCAAGAGAAAATTCTCCACCCAGCTTCACAGTTGGCTGCCGCCTATGCTGTCTATATGGCAAGTCCTCTTCCCTAAAACAGGGTCACTGATATTTGCTCTACCAACCAGTGTTATGACAGAACGAAATTTGGACTTGGCCCCTGTTGCCAGCACAGAGCCCCAAAAGTGAAAGTGAAAGCGAAAGTTGCTCGGTTGTGTCCAACTCTTTGCAACCCCATGGACTACACAGACCATGGAATTCTCCAGGCCAGAATACTAGAGTGGGTACCCTTTCCCTTCTCTAGGGCATCTTCCCAACCCCGGGATTGAATCCAGGTCTCCTGCATTGCAGGCGGATTCTTTACCAGCTGAGCCACAAGGGAAGCCCAGGAGTACTGTGGTAATACTAGAGTGGGTAATCTATCCCTTCTCCAGTAGATATTCCCAACCCAGGAATCAAACTGGGGTCTCCTGCATTGCAGGTGGATTCTTTACCAACTGAGCTATCAGGGAAGCCCATTTATTTAGCAGTCTCCTTCAATGTGGCAGATAATCATGACCCAGATAATCACGGTGGTGTGATCACTCATCTAGAGCCAGACATCCTGGAATGTGAAGTCAAGTGGGCCTTAGAAAGCATCACTACAAACAAAGCTAGTGGAGGTGATGGAATTCCAGTGGACCTATTTCAAATCCTAAAAGATGATGCTGTGAAAGTGCTGCACTCAATATGCCAGCAAATTTGGAAAACTCAGCAGTGGCCACAGGACTGGAAAAGGTCAGTTTTCATTCCAATCCCAAAGAAAGGCAATGCCAAAGAATGCTCAAACTACCGCACAATTGCACTCATCTCACACGCTAGTAAAGTAATGCTCAAGGTTCTCCAAGCCAGGCTTCAGCAATACGTGAACCATGAACTTCCTGATGTTCCAGCTGGTTTTAGAAAAGGCAGAGGAACTAGAGATCAAATTGCCAACATCCGCTGGATCATCGAAAAAGCAAGAGAGTTCCAGAAAAACATCTATTTCTGCTTTATTGACTATGCCAAAGCCTTTGACTGTGTGGATCACAATAAACCGTGGAAAATTCTGAAAGAGATGGGATTACCAGACCACCTGACGTGCCTTTTGAGAAATCTGTATGAAGGTCAGGAAGCAACAGTTAGAACTGGACATGGAACAACAGACTGGTTCCAAATAGGAAAAGGAGTATGTTGAGGCTGTATATTGTCACCCTGCTTATTTAACTTCTATGCAGAGTACATCATGAGAAATGCTGGACTGGAGGAAACACAAGCTGGAATCAAGATTGCCAGGAGAAATATCAATCACCTCAGATATGCAGATGACACCACCCTTATGGCAGAAAGTGAAGCGGAACTAAAAAGCCTCTTGATGAAAGTGAAAGAGGAGAGTGAAAAAGTTGGCTTAAAGCTCAACATTCAGAAAACGAAGATCATGGCATCTGGTCCCATCATTCCATGGGAAATAGATGGGGAAACAGTGGAAACAGTGTCAGACTTTATTTTTTTGGGCTCCCAAATCACTGCAGATGGTGACTGCAGCCATGAAATTAAAAGACGCTTATTTCTTGGAAGAAAAGTTATGACCAACCTAGACAGCATATTCAAAAGCAGAGACATTACTTTGCCGACTAAGGTCCATCTAGTCAAAGCTATGGTTTTTCCTGTGGTCATGTATGGATGTGAGAGTTGGACTGTGAAGAAGGCTGAGTGCCGAAGAATTGATGCTTTTGTACTGTGGTGTTGGAAAAGACTCTTGAGGGTCCCTTGGACTGCAAGGAGATCCAACCAGTCCATTCTGAAGGAGATCAGCCCTGGGATTTCTGTGGAAGGAATGATGCTAAAGCTGAAACTCCAGTACTTTGGCCACCTCATGCGAAGTGTTGACTCATTGGAAAAGACTTTGATGCTGGGAGGGATTGGGGGCAGGAGGAGAAGGGAACGACAGAGGATGAGATGGCTGGATGGCATCACTGACTCAATGGACATGAGTCTGAGTGAACTCCGAGAGTTGGTGATGGACAGGGAGGCCTGGCGTGCTGCGATTCATGGAGTTGCAAAGAGTTGGACACGACTGAGCGACTGAACTGAACTGAACTGAACTGAACTTCAGTGTGGCAATGAGGAACCTTAAACAAACGTGGATTAAGGTAGAAGGAAGTGTAAGTTGGATAAATTCATTGATGAGGACTTCCTGGGCCAAAGATCATATGTAAATTTTCTAGGTGCTGTAAATTGTCCCTCTGTAAATATTGTTCCAGTGTATACTGCCACTATTGAAGTCTGAGAATGTCTGTTTTCTAATATCTTTGGCAAGTGTGTTTTCAATTGTCTGATTTTCCACAGCCTGGAAATCTCAGTGTGTTTAGTTTGCGTTCTCTTATTATGAAGGAGACTGAGCATCTTTTATGTTTTAGAGCCATCTGCATCAACGAGCATTTCTTCCTTAGAGTTCTGGGGGGACCGTTGGCTTTGAGCAGATCCCTGACCTAAGCTCAAAGCTGGAAGACCCTGTGGCTGCCAACCACCCAGACTCATAGGTGAATGTCTTAGGGAGGAAGTTGCTTGCCATGCATTCCACTGAAGTGCTGGGAGGTGCAGAAACAAATCCTAACCAGGCTGTTGGTTCCATCTGTCCTGAGATGGATAAATAGAATGTGATGCAATTTGATCAGGGGAACATTTGGGTCCTGGCTTAACACTGATGGAGCTCTATTGTCAGCTCGGGTTATGTCCCATCAAAGCTTTCCGTTTTGACCTCATTGACTTGGTGAATTTGCCTTTGTCTCACCCAGTATCATGGAAGTGGGCATGACCTTTTACTTTCTGATTATTAAAAAAAATCTTTTTATTGTGAAACAAAAATACACAAATAGAGAACAGTTAAGTGAACCCCAGTATTTGTATCACCAAGATTAAGCCATTGAAGATTATATAATGCTCGATTCATATATCCCATTTTCTCTTCCTTTTGACTCAGATTTTAAGACAAATAATGTCATTTTTCTCTTATATACTAAAGTAAACATATCTATAAAGTAGGTGTTTTCATACATCACTGGAATGTCATTACCATATCTGACAAAGTTAACAGCCATTTCTTGGTATCATCAAATACCTACATCTTGTAAAAATTTCCCAGTTGTCTCACATCTCTCTCTTCTTTTACCATTGGTTTGTTTGATCAGGGTCCACATACTGTGCTTGGTTCTTACATTCCTTAAAGATTCTCTATTTCACAGCAGACTCTCTCTCCCTTTGCGGGGAAACAGTCCACTGTCAAGCCTTTTTCAGCAGAATGCCCTCCATTCTATAAATCTGTATATTTCCTTCTTTTGAGGATCATTTAATTTGTTCCTGAAATCCCCTGTATTTCCTGGAGAGTGGAAGCGACTTCTAGAAGCTTGTTTGATATGGATTCAGATATTTGGGTGAGAGTCCACAGGAAAAGGCACCTGTTCTTGGATCATTTTAGAAGTCAACAAGGTGGGTCTTTCATCTCACTAAGCAAAATCAGAGGGGTCAAGTGACATTAGCCAGGCTTTTGCATTGCAAATGTCCCCTTCAATCTTCCCCTTTCAACATTTCACACAGTGGTTTTATCTACTGACTCTGTTGCCTGAATCAGTTATTTTATTCAGTTCAGTTCAGTTCAGTTCAGTTGTGTCTGACTCTTTTTGACCCCATGGACTGCAGAACACCAGGCTTCCCTGTCCATCACCAACTCCCGGAGTTTACTCAAATTCATGTCCGTTGAGTCAGTGATGCCATCCAACCATTTCATCCTTTGTCTTCCCCTTCTCCTCCCATCTTCAATATTTCCCAGCATCAGGGTCTTTTCCAATGAGTCAGTTCTTTGCATCAGGTGGCCAAAGTATTGGAGTTTCAGCTTCAGCATCAGTCCTTCCTAAGAATATTCAGGACTGATTTCCTTTAGAATGATGAACTGGTTGGATCTCCTTGCAGTCCAAGGGACTCTCAAGAGTCTTCTCCAACACCAAAGTTCAAAAGCATCAATTCTTTGGCCTCAGCTTTCTTCACAGTCCGACTCTCACATCCATACATGACCATTGGAGAAACCATAGCCTTGACTAGACGGACCTTAGTCGGCAAAGTAATTCTCTGCTTTTGAATATACTGTCTAGGTTGGTCATGGCTTTTCTTCCAAGGAGCAAGCGTCTTTTAATTTCATGGCTTCAGTCACCATCTGCAGTGATTTTGGAGCCCCCCAAAATAAAGTCTGTCACTGTTTCCATTATTTCCCCATCTGTTTGCCATGAAGTGATGGGACCTGATGCCATGATTTTCGTTTTCTGAATGTTGAGCTTTAAGCCAACTTTTTCACTCTCCTCTTTTACTTTCATCAAGAGGTTTTTAAGTTCCTCTTCACTTTCTGCCGTAAGGGTGGTGTCATCTGCATATCTGAGGTGATTGATATTTTTCCTGGCAATCTTGCTTCCAGCTTGTGCTTAATCCAGTCCAGCATTTCTCATGATGTACTCTGCATAGAAGTTAAATAAGCAGGGTGACAATATACAGCCTCGACATACTCCTTTTCCTATTTGGAACCAGTCTGTTTTTCCATGTCCAGTTCTACTGTTGCTTCTTGACCTGCATACAGATTTCTCAGGAGGCAGGTCAGGTGGTCTGGTATTCCCATCTCTTAAAGAATTTTCCACAATTTGTTGTGATCCACACAGTCAAAGGCTTTGGCATAGTTAATAAAGCAGAAGTAGATGTTTTTTGGGAACTCTCTTGCTGTTTTAATGATCCAGCGGATGTTGGCAATTTGATCTCTGGTTCCTCTGCCTTTTCTAAATCCAGCTTGAACACCTGGAAGTTCATGGTTGTTGAAGCCTAGCATGGAGAATTTTGAGCGTTACTTTGCTAGTGTGTGAGATGAGTGCAATTGTGTGGTAGTGTGAACATTCTTTGGCATTGCCTTACTTTGGGATTGGGATGAAAACTGACCTTTTCTGGTCCTGTGGCCACTGCTGAGTTTTCCAAGTTTGCTGGCATATTGAGAGCAGCACTTTCACAGCATCATCTTTTAGGATTTGAAATGGCTCAACTGGAATTCCATCACTTCTACTAGCTTTGTTTGTAGTCATGCTTCCTAAGGCCAACTTGACTTTGCATTCCAGGATGTCTGGCTCTGGGTGAGTGTTCACACCATCGTGGTTATCTGGGTCATTGAGGTCTTTTTTGTTTAGTTCTTCTGTGTATTCTTGCCACCTCTTCTTAACATTTTCTGCTTTTCTGTTTTAGGTCTATACCATTTCTGTCCTTTATTGTGCCCACCTTTGCAGGAGATGTTCCCTTTGTATCTCTTATTTTCTTGAAGAGATCTCTAGTCTTTCCCATTCTAATGTTTTCTTCTATTTCTTTACATTGATCGCTGAGGAAGGGTTTTTTTTTTTTTTTTTTAAATTTCTCCTTGCTATTCTTTGGAACTCTGCATTCAAATGGCTATATCTTTCCTTTTCTCCTTTGCCTCTAGCTTCTCTTAGTTATTGCATTAGGGGTTGAAAAACAAAGATTTTCAAGTCCTGTCATTCATTTCACATGTATTAGCTAGATTAAAAAAATTTTTTTTTGACGTGGACCATTTTCAAAGTCTTTATTGAATTTCTTACAATATTGCTTCTGTTGTTTGTGTTTTGGTATTTTGGCCACACTTCTTGGGGGCCTTAGCTCCCCAACTAGGAATTTATCCTGCATCCCTTGCATTAGAAGGCAAAGTCCCAACTGCTAGACTGCCAGGGAAGTCCCTTGATTTTTTTTTTAGTATAAAGAAAACCAAGGCTATTTGGTCACCCTGGGATGGTTTTTTCCACTCTTAAAATGGCCAGTGATTTTCTCAGATCTCTTTGCTTTTTAAGTAGTCTATCCTTTTCCACTTTGGAAAATAAATGATGAGGACCATATCATATTCAGATCATGAAGCTAATCTAGGAGAGAGCTTTCTTCTTAGCTTTTCTCATTATCAGAATATTCAGCACCAAGTGTGTATGTAATTTCATAATTACTAATTGACTCTTTTTAACCACTGATCTTATCCTTTCACCCTGCCTTTTGTTTTCTCAGAGTCTGTCTGCTTGAGTAGGCAAAGTGTTGCGATATAAGCAAACATGTAGTCTGAAATACCATCTCTGAACATTCTTTTAGACTTAAGGCCAAACACTTCTTGTTTAGATAACATACCACAATGACTATCAGTCATATACACTTTAGTGAGAATTACTGCAATAAGCTTGCTTTCCATTTCACAGGTTAGTTTACTGAAGAAAAATAAATTGATTTGGGAATTGGTGTGGAGAAACAGGCCTGGAAAGGAGGCAGAGGGAGCTCAGTTGCTGATTGTAGGTCAGTCCTAGGTGGCTGTGAGAAGGCTGAGTTTGGAGGCGATAGAGGCAGCTGAGGACATTTCATGCTATAAGGCAGTACTTGGAAGGAGAAATAGAGATAAAGATGTGCCAGGGAATTTTTACTGCTCAAGAACAGCTCAGGTGCTCCTATTATTGGCACCTAGTGTACCTGTTCTTCACCCATCATAGTGTATCATGAACGATGTTTTTTGCTGCAAGTCAAGAACACCACACTAAGACCATTGTGTGGATATGTGCTTTTGTGAATGAATATTGATTGGAAAATTAATATAGCACAGTGGTTAAGTTAACAGGATTTGGAGACAGATCAAACTTAGTACAAGTCCTGGCTTCATCATTTGGACAAGCTTCTTTAATAGCTTCAGCCCTCAGTTTTCCTGCCTGTAAAATGGGGATGATAGTAATAAGACCATAGGATTGCTACAAAAGTAAGTGAAAAGTGATGCTAAGAGTCAGACATGACCGAGCGACTTCACTTTCACTTTTCACTTTCATGCATTGGAGAAGGAAATGGCAACTCACTCCAGTGTTCTTGCCTGGAGAATCCCAGGGACAGGGGAGCCTGGTGGGCTGTCTATGGGATCACACAGAGTCGGACACGACAGAAGTGACTTAGCAGCAGCAGCAGTACTTAAAGCACTAAACACATTTCCATTTACACAAAGCTTCAATACCTAATAATTTTGAAAAACAGTTTAAAAATGTAAAAAGGAAGAGGTTTTTTTTTTCACTTTGTAAAAGGATTCTATTACTGTTTGCGGAAAAGGATTTCATTGTCATTCATCCAGAGGGCACACAACTCTCTGGGGATCTTTCTTTCATATAAAAGAGTGACCTGGCTGCCCCTTGTTGCTGTTGTTCAGTGGCTCAGTCGTGTCTGACTCTTTGTGACCCCATGGACTGCAGTACACCAGGCTTCCCTGTCCATCACTATCTCCTGGAGTTTGCTTAAACTCATGTCCGTTGAGTTGGTGATGCCTTCCAACCATCTCCTCCTCTGTTGCTCCCTACTCCTCCTGCCCTTTATCTTTCCCAGCATCAAAGTCTTTTCCAATGAGTCAACTCTTTGCATCAGGTGGCCAAAGTATTGGAGCATCAGCTTCAGTCCTTCCAATAAACATTCAGGGTGTTTCCTCATCTATTTGCCGTGAAGTGATTGGACCAGATGCCATGATCTTAGGGGTGCCCTTTAGAGATTGCTTCTTAGGATTTCCCTGGTGGCTCAGATGATAAAGGGTCTGCCTACAATGCAGGAGACCCGGGTTCGATCCCTGGGTCTGGAAGGTCTTTCTGGAGAAGGAAATGGCAACCCATTCCAGTACTCTTGCCTGGAGAATCCCACGGACGGAGGAGCCTGGCGGGCTACAGCCCATGGGGTCGCAGAGTCGGCCCTGACTGAGCGACTTCACTTTCACTTTCTTTCTTAGACATTGCTAGATTGTTCTGGATGCAGAGATTCCTGGCCAGATGAAAAGCAGCATCTAGCAGCTCTGTTGTTTTTTTTTTACTCCTATCATTTTCAACCCACCTGTCTAAGGATTATTCCCTAAAATAGGACTGAACAAAATTCCTGTTGCACCATTACTGACACCGTATGTTCCTTGAGCCAATGCCGCCATCTTGTGGTGGAGTTACGCGAACACAGTTTTCCACCTAGCCCAGGTTTTTCACTCACTCTCTGCTCTACCAGAACATTCTCGGGAATCCCTGTTTTTGTCTCCTTGTCTTTCACACTTCATAAAGTGCGGTCAGCTGCCTCAGCTCCTTCGGCTCTGGAGATGATGGCGCCGTTGCTCACCGCTCCTCTCTGGCTCCACTTTATCCCTGTGCCTCTCAATGCTGTGTCTCCTTGTGTGGCCCTGTATTTGCTTGGGAGAAGGGATGACAAATGCCAAGAACCCGGGTAAAAACAACTTAAGCCTGTTCTGAGGTAGGATTTAAGAGGATACCTCCAACTGCTTCTTATATGTCCTTCTTCAAACCTTAAGTATTTGAGCATGTACAGTCTCTGTAATTAGAACTCACTGTCACACAAGTCTGGAACACTTTCCGAAAGGAACAGTCTGTATACATGACTGTATGTTGCTTCAGGCATGGTGTCTGCACACCAGGAGGATGGATGAGGCCACTGTGTGTCTGAGGACATGAGAGACCAAGATTGTCCAGGCAAGATTATTAGCTAAAGTAATTGCAGAAGCCTGCTACAAGGAGTGGTCCAAGGACCTGCACCAGCAGCAACATTGAGAACTCACCAGTCGTGCAGACTCTGCAGTGGCATCCCGGACCTTCTGATTCAGGCTCTGGATTTTAAGGAGACCCTCAGTAATCTGTATGCACTTTAAAATTTAAAAAGCACTGAGCTATACCAGTGGTTCTCAACTCCTGCTGCACATTAGAGTGACCCCGGAGCGTTTAAAGATACTGACACCCAGCGCTCACCCTAGACTGATTTCATTAGATTCTCTGCCGACAAGACACAGATTTACACACTGGCTGACCTTTTAAAATAGGTCCATACAGTTACCCAGAGCTGGACTTCCCCATAAAGGTGTTTCAGGAAGCTGGGCCACAACGTCTTCTTTACTGAAGAACTCACAAAAAGTGTCAAAACCCAGCGAAAATGCTCCAGTAGCAGCAAGCAAGCTAAGGAAGAGGTTCAAATTCTAGTGAAAGGCTTTAAAACTAAAATGTGGTGGACAAGGAAATAAATAGAAGATTCTGGTGTAGAACCGAGAAGGCCAACCTACCCAAACTTCCAGCGGAGGGTGCTTCAAGGAAAGGAGGCTGGTGACAAAATCCTGAGAATTCTCACTACTATCTACCAATAAAAGGGGAAAAGAGCCCTGGAGACTGACTAGGCAGCCTAAACTAAAAGTTAAGAGTATTACGAGTTCTTGTGACCTCAGCAGAGGCAAGAAAATCATCAGAGAGCCTGTTTCCCAGTGACCCTGTCAGATCCTGGTGAGGATTCCCTGCAGGTACCCATCCATGGAAATAAGATTCTGTTTTATTAAGAGCTGTGTGTGCCTTTAGGCTGTGAAAATTGGATAATTCACATTATACAGCTTTAAAGCTATGACACACCTAGACAGCGTATTATAAAGCAAAGACATCACTTTACCAACCAAAGTCTGTCTAGTCAAAGCTATGGTTTTTCCAGTAGTTAGTTATGTACAGATGTAAGAATTGGACCATAAAGAAGGCTGAGTGCCAAAGAATCTATGCTTTTGAACTGTGGTATTGGAGAAGACTCTTGAGAATCCCTTGGACTGCAAGGGGATCAAACCAGTCAAACCTAAACGAAATAAATCCTGAATATTCATTGAAAGAACTGATGCTGAAGCTGAAACTCCAATACTTTGGCCACCTGATTGGAAAGAGTTGACTCATTGAAAAAGACCCTGATGCTGGGAAGGATTGAATGCAAGAGGAGAAGGGGGCAACAGAAGGTAGGATGGTTGGATGGCATCACTGACTCAATGGACATGACTTCAGGCAAACTCCAGGAGATAGAGAAGGTCAGGGAAGCTTGGCATGCTGCAGTTCATGGGATCCCAAATAGTCAGACACGACTTTGTGAGTGAACAACAACAGCAGTTTGGACTGTGGATGACCAGGTCTCAGGTTTTCAAGAAAAGTTCAGATCAAATAGACTACAGGTATTATAAATCTAATTGCCTGTAGGGGCCAGATACGTGCTATAAGTAAATGATGCTGGTTAGGTGTAAGACCATAGGGAGTGGTGTGGTCCATGGGAACTAGAGAGAAAAAGCTTCACCTCAAGCGATGGTTCTTAAAGTGTGGGCCCCAGCCAATATTAGCATCACCCAGGGACTGATGAGAAATGCAAATCTCTTATAAACAAACTCCATGGATGGAGCCCAGCAAAAACTGTTTTAATAAGCTTCCCAGATAGTCCTATGTTCACTAAAGATTAAGAACTGCCAGAGTAAAAATTCTCTAGCCGATTGTTGCTGAGAATGTAAGTCCTGTGTTGTCATATCTTACAATTTTTTTCAAAGAGAAGCTTAAATTGTGGAATTTTATGTGGAATCTCCTAGTTTTTAAATTCCAGTAATAGGTTTGCATTTTGTAGAAAATACCAAGTGGGCCGAACAAAACACATGATAGTTTTGCAAGTTGCGTTTGTTTGATGTAGAACATCTGGATGAAATGGCCCATGTGAAGCATGGAAAAGATGAAAAGAAATGACATGGCAAATGTATAAAATACTACGGGAAAGAAAAGGAATGAGCCAAACAGAGCATATAAAGATAGATGAACAGCTCCGTTTAGAAGGAAAAAGTACCCAAAGGAAAAGAGAACTCAAAAATGAGATGATAAAATGCCATGAAATGGAGCCATTATACTGTGAAGAGACTGAGATACATTCCTGGTTTTAAACCCATCAATGGACCAATAACACTGAAATTCAGTGAGCAGACTTTTACACACCCACCACTGGGTGAGTGCTATGATCTCCCCTGGGAAAGATGGCCAAGCATAGAAGGACTCGCTCCTATAAACAAGTCTCTGTGTGCCAACCAGTCAACAGCTGTCTCATTCAGTGATGTCATCTACCTTCCTCCACCCCCTAGGTGAGTGAGGTCAGTAGTCTGGTCTGCTGGAGAGACCTTAATACAGCAATCATTTCAGGTTTGTCTTTTTTATTTCAGGTATTAAAGAATGGTCTCATGCTTTGATGAATTCAGGAGCAAAAAAGTTGAAGGAAAATAAATCGGTGGAGAGATGTGACTGATACAAACCAGAGCAAAGAATAGAATAACCATAAGGCTGTGATTATTGAACAGGATGTAAATGTTATAAGATGACAAAATAAAGCTAACAATAAAAACAGAAGGTTAGGAGAGGGAGATGGAGGGAAATTGTGACCTTGTATTTTCTGAACGTTTTACCCTGCATCATTTAGCAATATCTAAAATTCAACCAAAGTGTTAAAAATAATTCTAATATATTAATCTTCCCCCACTGTCTTTAAAAATTATTTTTTATTACAATATAAATTAAACATGTACTAACATGACTAGATATTCCTATCCTTAGAGTTTTATACAAAGGAAGGAACGATGCTAAAGCTGAAACTCCGGTACTTTGGCCACCTCATGCGAAGAGTTGACTCATTGGAAAAGACTTTGATGCTGGGAGGGATTAGGGGTAGGAGGAGAAGAGGACGACAGAGGATGAGATGGCTGGATGGCATCACTGACTCGATGGACGCGAGTCTGAGTGAACTCCGGGAGATGGTGATGGTCAGGGAGGCCTGGCATGCTGCGATTCATGGAGTCTCAAAGAGTCGGACACGACTGAGCGACTGAACTGAACTGAACTGAAATACAAACAAAGCTAGTAAAATGTAGATTTGCAATGACAGTTTAGAAATAGATTTTTGAATATCCCTACAGGAAAGAGCACAGATCACTGTATAGCAAGATGAATTTTCACAAGATGAACACACTCATCAGCACCTGGATTGAAACTTAAAACTTTGTCCTTCTCATCATCGGCTTCCACAAAATAGGTAGCTCCAAATCTTATTTCTAACACTAGCTTCATTTTGGCTCTTTTGCGCTTTATGAAAATGGAATCATAACTTTTGTGACTGGTTCCTTTTAGTCAGTATTACACCCATGGAACACTCAGTGTTACATCAGTGATGTTCATCCATGTTATTGCAGTTTATTTTTGTTTTTGTATTCTATTGATAAATATACCATAGTTTATCCATTCTATGGGTAATGGAGTTTTGAGCTATTTTTGGATCTTGGCTCCTAGAACTGTGCTTCTGTCAACATTCTTACCTTTGTCTTTTGGTGAACATATGTGCCTTTATCTGTTACATATATTCCTAGAAGCAGAGTTGCTGGAGCAGAGTACACACATGTTCAGTTTAAGTTAATACTGCCGCACAGTTATCCAGAGGCGTAGCAATTTATACTTCTACCAGCGGTGCACAATATTCCATGTTCTTGCCAACAGTTGGTACTGTCAGTCTTTCTAATTTTAACTATTCTGGAGGGTGTTCAGTGATTGTCTCACTGAAATTTTGTGTGTATTTTCCTGACAACTGATGACGCTGAGCACTTTTTCTCATGTTTATTAACCATTTGGATATTCTGTTTTATGTAGTGTCTATTTGTAGTCTTTTTTCGTTACAATTATCTGTCTTTTTCTTACTGATGTGTAGAAGGTTTTGTATGTTGTGAATTCAAGTCTATTGTTGGATGTATAAATAACTGAAGTTCCTAATTTTAGTAAACTCCAAGGTTATGAAGGTATTGTCTTATGTATTCATCAGGAGCTTTATTGTTTTACATTCCAGAGTTAAATTTGAAATTCATCTGGAATTGTTTTTTGTGTATAGAATGAGGTAAGGGTCAAGATTATTGGTTTTTCTTCATATAGGTTTCCGATTGACCCAGCACCTTTTGTTGGGAAGACCATCTTTTCTTTACTGCATTGCACTTCCATCACAAATCGCATGACTATATGAGGCTTGTTTCTGGACTGTTTTAGGTCCTTTGGTCAGCCTGTTTATCCTTCTGTCAGTATTACCTTGTCATAATTACTATAGCTCTACAGTCTTGATATCTTGCCATAGAATTCCTTTAGTTTTATACTTTAAGATTTCATTGCCTTTTCATGGTCATATGTATTTCCAAATAAATTGTAGCTTTAGCTTGTCAGCTTCTTCAGGGGAAAAAGAAGCATACTGGGATTTTGATTGGGAATAAATTGAATCTGTAGATCATGTTGGAAGGGACTGATAGCTTTACAGTCCTGAGTCTTCCAGCTCAGGATGTCTCCCTCCATTTATTTAAGTCTTTTCTAATTACATTCAGTAATATTTTATCATTTTCTATACAAAGGTCTTGCATATCTTTTGATGGATTTATTCCCAGACATTTGATATTTTGATGCTAATAAA
The DNA here is from genome assembly GCF_014754425.2 of Oryx dammah. Taxonomy (NCBI): domain Eukaryota; kingdom Metazoa; phylum Chordata; class Mammalia; order Artiodactyla; family Bovidae; genus Oryx; species Oryx dammah. The sequence goes on along the minus strand of NW_024070185.1, from coordinate 42,897,127 downwards.
AATAAATATTTCATTTAAAAATATTTTCTAAGTGATATGTAGAGATGCAATTGAGCCTTTTATCCAGATAACCTGCTAACTAAATTTACTTATTTATTCTATTAATAGTAGCTTATCTGTTGAGTCTTCTGGTTTTTGTTTGTTCATTTGTTTTTTAACTTCCACAGTCATGTGATCTAATTCTGGCAGACAGATGGGCTGGGGGTGGATTACTTTGTCCAGTCTGGGTCTGAGCTGATTAGAAACCCCATTTCTGCATTTGTGAGAGCTGGCTTATTTCCATTGTCCTTAATTCTAGAGTAGATGCTTTCAGGGGTCCTAACAAAAGCCAGGACGTCTCACAGGGCCTTTCCTCCTAAACCCCATATTCTCTCCCCAGTTCAAGAAACCCTGTTCAACTTCTCATCCTCTTGGTCACCAAGTATGTATTGACATGCCCGAGGGGAGGTGCGGACTGAATGTGATCTTCACCTCCCGGTGCCTCTCTTCCTTCAGGGACCTTGGCTCCAGGACTCTCCACTTCCTTTCCATTATTACTTTTAAGTCATAATGAAATGAATGAAGTGGATGAGATGTTATTTTATTATAACTTTTCATTTATTTAATGACTAATGATGTTGAGCATCCTTTCATGTGCTGCTTAGTCATTTGTATCTCTTCTTTCAAGAGATGTCTGCTCAGAGCCTTTGTCTATTTCAAAGACGTGTCACCTCTTAATTTGAGTTGTAGGAACTCTTTATGTATTCTGGGTACCAGTCTCTTATCAATTACACAGTTTGCAAATATCTTCTCCCATTCTGCGGACTGTCTTTTCACATTCTTGACGGTATTGTTTGCCACACGAAAGCTTTTAATTTTGATGAAGTCCAATTTATTTATCTTTCTTTTTATTGCTTGTGCTTTTGGTGTTGTACCTAGGAAGGCTTGGCCTAATACAAGGTCACCGAGGTTTTCTCCTAAGACTTACAGTTTTAGCTCTTGCCTCGTGCCCTACATTTAGGTCTCTGGTCCATTTAGAGTTAATATTTGCATGTGGTGTAAGGAAGGGGCCCACCTTTGTGCTTCTGCCTGTGGATATCTAGTTGTGCCAGTACTGTTTACTCTTCTAAATAGCCCCTTCATCCTGTTCTTCTCAATGACCCCAAGACCCTCAGTTCTTCATGGCCTCATGCTTACCCATGGATGGCTCATTTCTGGGACATTTCCTTCTGTTGCTTGTGGTTCTTACCCCTTTCTTCCCCAGGACCTGGATTAGATTAGAGATAACTTCACTCATGAATGTTGGGCTTTGCTGTCTTCATGATGTAGTACAGAAGAAGGAGTGGAAGAGTTGGGTGTGGAATATATATAATTTCATGGAAGACTGGGTGGGCAGTGATCAGGCTATGACACTGCAAAGAGACCCACCCCAATTAAGGAACCACACAGTCTGGCAATCGGAGACTCCTCTGCTCCAGCACCTGCCGCGTTCCTCTTTCTCCTGAAGCCTTGCCACCCAAATCTGCTCCCTCACTGACGGTTCCAACCGGGTGTTAACTCTTACCACTGTGGTCATTAAAGCAAAATGACTTCTTCTTTCCCCAAAAGGAGCATCATAAATGCAACTGAATGCCTCATTTCCTTGGTGTGCGGTGCTCATCCACCAGGAGGCCTGCTTTTTAATATTCTTGAGTACTTTCCGTGTCACCCCTCCCATCCAGGTACTAACCAGGCCTGACACTGCTTAGCTTCTGAGATTAGACAAGATCAGGTGCATTCAGGGTGGCATAGCCATAGATGAGCATGCCACTTCTATTTCTCCTTCTGAAAAGTGGGGGTTTGTAATCTCTGTCTTTAAGCGTAAAGACAAAAATGCTACTACCTTCCTGAACTCTGGGCTGAATCCTTGAATCTGGGGGCTGTTCATGAAGTGTATCAAGAGATATGAATGTTAACCTAGTAAATATACAGAACTGTGTTCCTGCTTTTTTGTGTCTTGGCCCTGTATGTTTAACAAGCACTTATAACTGTAAATGGCTTTTCTTCTGGAAGGTTTATAAAAACTCTTTATGGTCAGGAAGGACTTCATCCACCTTCTCACCACACTTTCCTCGTGTTAAAAAAGCAGAAAGCAAAACCAGCACTAGGAGGGAGTGTTTAACCAGCAGAGGGAAGACTTTACGGCCAGGTTCTGATGTGCTGTGGCCTCATGCTGCGTTGGACATGTCAGCTGCGTAGTGGAGCCTATTACCGCATGTTGCTATGTCTCTGAAGAATCCAAAAGGAAAAATAAGAAATTCAGATAAATCACGTGTAACAAGTTGAGAGAATGTGGCTGAACTTTTTTCTGAATTATTCTGTATTTGGCATCTTACCTGGTTTTGAACTGCCCAGTGAAGATTCATATTTATTCAGTTACTGGTTTAATCAACAGATATTTATTGTGTACCTGCTATGTGCCAGGCATGGTGCCTGGGCTAGCAAGGAACAAAAGAGTTGAACTGCTGTGGAGTTTATTCCAGCAGGGGAAATCTGGAAATAAATATAAATACAGATAAACTACAAACTGATAACTATTATGAAGAAAAAATTAAAGGGTATGATAGGATAGCAAAGAATTAATTGGGGAATTAATTGGATAGCTGAATTAACTGGGGGAAGGCTTTTCTGGTTAATTTTTTAGAGTCAACTGGGCTAAGGGATGCCCAGGTAGCTGGTAAAACAAATTTCTGGGTGTGCTGTGAAGGGTTTCTGGAAGAGATTAGCATTTGAAATGGTTAATTGTGGAGATGGATAGGCATCACCCGGTTCCTTGAGGGCCTGAGTAGAACAAAAGGCAGTGGAAGGGTGAATTCACCCTCTCTGTCCGACCCCAGGCATCCAGTTTCTCTCGCTTTTAGGCAGGGGTGATGGTGCTTCTCTTTTGGACTCAGCCTTATGCCATCTGACCTTGGCTCTCAGGCTCGAGGACTCAGACTGAATTACGCCATCGGTTTTCTGGCTCCTGTAGCCCGCAGACAGCAGATCATGGGACTCTTTGGCCTCCGTAACTATGTGAGCCAATTCCAGTAATACTCTCCTTTTATGTATGAAAAATGAGAGTGATAGTTGCTCAGTCGTGTCTGACTCTTTGCGACCCTATGGACTGTGGGTCACCAGGCTCCTCTGTCCATGGAATTTTCCAGGCAAGAATACTGGAGTTGATTGCCATTCACTTCTCCAGGGGATCTTCCTGACCCAGGGACTGAACCTGGGTCTCCTGCATTGCAGGCAGATTCCTTACCATCTGAGCCACCAGGAAAGTGAAAGTTGCTCTGTCGTGTCCAACTCTTTGTGAGCCCATGGATTATACATACAGTCCACGGAATTCTCCAGGCCAGAATACTAGAGTGGGTAGCCTAACCCTTCTCCAGTGGATCTTCCCAACCCAGGGATCGAACCAGGGTCTCCTGCATTGCAGGCGGATTCTTTACTAACTGAGCTACCAGGGAAGCCCAAGAAAGCCCCCTTTTATGTGTAAGTGCGTCCTTTTGGTTCTGTTCCTCTGGCAAACTCTTGACTAATACACTGACTGTATGGCAGACTTGAAGGGGGAATAGTGAGAGGAAGAAGACCCTAAGAAGAGGGAGCAGCAGGTGCTAAGGGCCTGGGGTCAGGATGAATCTGGTGCATTTGAGGAACTGAAGAAGCCAGCATGCTTGGACGAACATGCAGAGAGAAATGAGACGAGACCACAGGCTTAGTGGAATGTGCTCCGTGTTTCGACGGTCTGTCCTAAGTGCAATGGGAAACCATTCTAGGGCTCTCAGAAGGGGACTGATACAGTCAGATTTATATGCACATCTTGAGTGTCTCCATAAGACAGTAAGCTCTTCAAAGCAGGGCTAGAACCTTATGTTTATCTGCTTCAGAACCAGCACTGGGCTGTGGGTATCACAGGGGCCCAGCAGGTAAATTGTGATGGTTATTCATGTAGGATTTCATTTAACTTGAAGTTTGGTTTGGTTGTTCTACATAAAAATAGGATATTCGTGTCCCTATAACACAGTCTAGGGAAACTAGACTTATTCTAGGTTTATTTTAGTGTGCTAAAAGGATAGAGGCCTTTCTTTTCACATGTATATATACCCATATATGTAGTCATATATACATTTTATGTATATATATATATATATATACACACACACACACAGACATATACATTTACATACATGTGTATATATAAAATTTTTTTTTAGTGAAACCATTTCTTAACTTGGAAATCCATACATGATTTATTACTTTTCCTAATTCCTCTCTATTTCTAGTTGAAGACTGTTCCTTTTTTCAGTTTGCCTGAAAATATAGTCCAGCTAATAAATAGGTTCAAAGGCAGACAAAAGGAGTTTCCACAGGTTATGAGAAAATGCCAGGGTCTTGAAAGACCTCCATGGATACAAAAACATAAATCTCAGAAAACTCTTTTGAAATGTCATGCACCTCCCTTTCTCATAGGAAATCAGGGCCCAGAGAGAAATGAACTAACGTCACAGTTCATCTGGACCTTGTTCCTCAAACCAGAAGAAGGATGGTAGAGGAGGATGGACCCAGCAGAAGCAAATCCATTTGGAGTTTTATAGTTTCCCATTAAAAACACACACACACAAAAAAAACCCTCTTGAACTTTCTGGTAAGACAGATGTATTTATCCAACATTCAGCACCTGGAAAATATTATTCATTGATGACAATCCAAAGAGTTATCTATTAGCCAGTGTTGTGATGGCAGAGTAACAATGCAGGAGCAGAAGTCATCATTTGGTGCTGAAGCATCAGGGCCTCTAGAGGACATAAAGCCATCAAAGACATTTTAACATGGTGAAGCGTGCGGTCTTAGCAGGCTGGGGATGTTTGCGCCTTAACATCACTTCTGTCATTAGTATTTTAAGAAAATGTGGATTCATTCACTCATTTCCTCATTTTATCCCTCTCTCCTTTCCTTCTTCCCTCCCCTCTTTCTCCTCCATTTCTTCCTTCTTTCTTCCCCCCCTTTTTTTAATCCATCAAATATGTTCTGTTACTAATGTATGGTAGATGCAGAGATGACTACACAGAGGTTTAAGCATGATCCCCGCCTTTGTGGAGTTTTCATTCTAAGGGAGATAAATACACAATGTGGGCAAGACCATGTCTAAAAAGTATCCCAAGATTGTAAACAGGTTGGAGGGAAGGAGACTGGTAAGGGTGATTAGGTAGTTGTGAGTGACTCAAGGCTTATGGGAAACAGAGGTTCCTAGGCAGTTCCCCTCCTTATTAGTTTGCTTTGGGAAGGGGCTGATTCATCCTCATGCATGGCTTCTTTAGGAAGATTTCCATGGTCAAGTGAATTTCTTAGATATCAGTACTGATGCCTGACACCAAGATTAACCTCTGATTCCGCCATCAGGGATTAGCCAAAGAGCAAAAGTGGGCACCAAGTGTCTTTTCTCATTTTCCTGCCCAGTCCCCTCTGCATACAAAGAAATCACCAGATACCACCCCCCCCACTCTGGTTTTTTTTTTTTTTTTTTTTTTTTTGGCTGTGCTGGGTCTTCGTTGATTTTTTCAGGCTTTCTCTAGTTGTGGCCAGCAGGAGCTCCTTTCTGGCTGTGGTGCAAGGGCTTTTCACGATAGTGTCTTCTCTTGTTGCAGAGCATGGGTTCTAGGGCATGTGGGCTCAGTAGTTGTGGCACTAGGCTTAGTTGCCCCAGCATGTGGGATCTTCCCAGACCAGGGATTGAACCCCTGACCCTTGCATTGGCAAGCGGAATCTTTACCACTGGACCACCAGGAAAGTCCCCACCTCTCTCACATGGGCTGTTTTTCTGCATCCTGGGGACCTGATGGACCCTTGCTTTCTTACTATTTGTTCTGGAGTGTTTTTTTCAATCCCCTTCTTGGATGAGCTAGCTTGCAACTCAATATATTGGCCCAGGTACGTGTCATCTTTACCAGGCACACAGATACACTTTCTTATAACTTCCAGCAGAGGCCAGGGATGGGGAGGGGCTTTCAAAGGTTATTTGCATCTATTCTCCTGCCCCCAGAAAAAGAAAATTTCCTGTGAGCAAAGCTACCTGTTCTTTTTTTTTTTTCAGAAACTCTTGAGCAGAAACACCTATTTGTTCCTGTTGGATGGTGGCCCTTCTCTGCCATCAGAGGCGCTTCTGTTCCTTGGATGTCTCTTCCATTCTGGGAACTTAAAATCCCTGGGACTGAAACATGATCTGCTCCACGAGGCAGTAAAGCAAGGTGGTTAAGGAAGCAGATGCCTGGAGCCACACGGCTGGCATCCAGAATCCCCATTCTGCCTCTTACAGCTGAGACACTAGCCAGGCATCCTCTCTGTACCTCCGTTTCCTCCACTGTAAGGAAAATACTAGTGTGTCCCTCACAGGCTCCTGAAGGATTGCATACCTGAGGTGTCCAGAAAGGGCCTTGGCAAAGAATAAGCATGGTGGTATAGTTGCTGAGTTGTGTCTGATTCTTGTGACCCCATGGGCAGTAGCCTGCCAGGTTCCTCTGTCCTCTGTCCATGGGATTTCCTGGCAAGAATACTGGAGCGGGTTGCCATTTCCTTCTCCAAAGCATCATGTAACTTTCCTCTATTATTATTTTACCTTGGATAATAGAAAGACAATCAATTCTTAAACTAAATTCTTATTAGCAACATTTTTTTTTCTCTTAATTGGTAAGAAATGTTTGAAAAGGAATATTCATACATGTTTCTATAGCCATAGAGATAACAGATTGAGAATCACTGACTTTCTTCTGTCTTTTCACGGTCAATCACCTCCACCCCCAGCCCCATGCACCAGTTGTCCTGCTGTCTGTCTCTGTACATTCCGTTTGTCTTTCTAGAGTGTCATATAAATAATAAAAGTGTATAGTATAGAATCTTTCAGGTCTGACTTAGTTTGCTCAACGTAATGTGTTCAGGGCCAGCTATACGGTCCTGTGTATTAGTTCATTTCTTTGTGCTGCTGAGCAGTATTCCATGGTGGGGACAGATCTGTGTCACACCTTGTCTATCCATTTGCCTGCGGACGGGTATTTGTTTTATTTCCAATTTGCCTGTTATGAAAAAGGCTGTTATGGGCATTCACGAAGACATCTTGTGGACATGTTTTCATTCCCTTGAGTAAATACCCAGGAATGGAATTGCTGGTTTCTTGACCAGTGGATGTTTCACTCTGTGAAAAGTCAAAATATTTTCCAAAACATTATCATTTTTCATCCTCACCAGCAGTATATGAGAGTTCCAGTTACTCCACATCACCAACACTTAGTATTGTCAAATTAAAAAAAATTAGCCACTTAAATAGCTATATGACGCTATTTCATTGAAGTTTTTGTTTGTGTTTCACTCATGACTAATCAGGTTAAGCATCATTTCATTTGCTCATTAGGAATTTGTATATCTTCTTTGGTGAAGTGTCTTGTTAAAATCATGTACCTGTTTGTCTATAAATTGGATAACTTGTCTTTGTATTACTTGTTAGAGTTCTTTATATATATATTTTTAGTTACAAGTCCATTGTCAAATATTTGTATTATGATTATTTTTTTTCTAAGATAATTTTTAAAATTTTCACTCTTTCCAAGCTATATCAGGGATTGATCAAGTAGTCCCAAACCAGGGACTCTCTTAAAGAAACACCAAGTAATTGCTTGCCCCTGCAACCTGGTATTTCTTCCATCCTTGGAGCTAAATGTTTACATTCAGAGTTGAAAAGACACCCTGTGTGAGCCTAGAAAACAGCATTCCATCTAATGCTGTCAGAATAAACAGCTTCAGACCAGCATTCTCAAATCTGCAAGATGGAACAAACAGATGTTTTGTCCATCACAGGAGGAGGTCTATCACATTTCTGAAAAGTTGTCTCTTTCTTCTTCAGCGTCCTGGCTTTTATTAGTGAGCAGTCTGACCAGATGTGCCATCCCTTGGCCTCTTTGCTTCTATTCCGACAGAGAGTGTAGTTACCCAAGATGGCCAATTAGTCCTTTAGGCTTAGAGGTGGCCAGTGGAGCCCTCTCTGACCCCACAGGAGAAGGACCCAGGAGGCATGTGTCTAGACGAGGAAAATAACCTCTAAGCCAATGGCAGGTGAAGGAGAAAGTAGTGGTTTAAGCATTTAGGAAACTTCTAATTTCCAACATTCTCTAACAGATAGTGAAATAATAAAACTACTGTCTAATGTTAATCAGGTGTTGACTAGCTGCCAGACAGTTCACACAGGTCTTCTTGAATCTTCCTAAGAACCCCAAAGAGGAAGGCACTTTTGTTATCCTCATTTCAGATAAGGAAACTGAGGCTTAGAGAGATTTTGTTTAAGTTGTGGGTTTATTTTGTTTGTTTGTTTTAATTTATTTGGCTGTGCTGAGTCTCAGTCGTGGCATGCGGGGTCTTTAAATGCCATAACTGGGTGGCACTATAACTTAGTTGCAACGTGTGGGATCTAGTTCTCTGACTAGGGATCAAACCTGGGCCTCTTGCATTGGGCTGATTCAAGCCTGTGCCTCTGCCTCCTCCGACCCCTGCCTAAATCACAGAGGTCCATGTGCTCAGATCTTCAAGGCTGCTCACAGAGAGCTGGAACTGTGAATGTCAAACCTGGGAATGCCAGGGAACCTCCGTACTTAGTCGGAGCTAGCCCTTGATTTCTGTGCCAGACACCTGTGCCCACATTCTTGGATATGAAATCTAGGAATTCAGGAGGATCTTTTCAGAACTGAAACGAGGGGAACACCCAAATTCATATGGAAGCCGAAGCTCAGGAAGCCCTCACCCGTGTCTCTAGACAGCTCTCAGCAGAGTTTCAGGGGAGGCTGGGCTTTCCAGCTATGAAACTGCGGAGGAGGCAGGACAGATACAAACCAGAGAAGGCAAGTGCATGTGCGTGCACACAGGTTCATGCTCCCGTAAGCCTGGCAGGTGCACGGTGGTGCATGTGGCTGAGGGCGGGTCAGCCCTCTCAGTGCTGGGCATCCCAGCCGAAGCCTGGCACGACTGAAGGGGCTATGGGGTATGAGGAAACCCAGCCCTGCTCAGTGGCTTGGAATCATGGGACTCTGCTAGGCTCTAGGGTAGCTCTGCTTGATGCTTTTTTAAAAATTATAGTCAATTTTCAATGTTAGTTTCAGCTGAATAGCAAAGTGATTCAGTTATATATATATATTTTTTATATGTGTGTGTATACATCTTTTTCAGATTCTTTTTCCCTTATAGGTTATTATAGAACATTGAGTGTAGTTTCCTGTGCTATAAGGTAGGACCTTGTTGGATATCTATTTTATATATAGTACTGTGAAATCTGTTAATTCCAAAAGTGAAAATGTTAGTCGCTCAGTCGTGTCTGACTCTTTGGGACTCCATGGAGTGTAGCCCACCAGGCTCCTCTGTCCATGGAATTCTCCAGGCAAGAATACTGGAGTGGGTTGCTGTTCCCTTCTCCAGGGAATCTTTCCAACTCAGGGATCAAACCCAGGTCTCCTGCATTGCAGGCAGATTCTTTACCATCTGAGCCACCAGGGCAGCCCCAAACTCCTAATTTATCCCTCTCCTCATTCCTGTTTGGTAAACACATGTCAGTTTTCTATGTCTGTGAATTTGCCCTGGTTTGTGACTAAGTTCACTTGTGTCTTTTTTTTTTTTAGATTCTACGTATAGGTAATAGGTGGCATCGTATTTGTCTTTCTCTGTCTGGCTTACTTTACTTAGTGTGTTGAGGTTTCTGACCAATGGTCACACCAAAAGCTGTTAACAGATTCCTTTGCCAGCCCTAAGCAGTGGATAGAAGATTTGTTTGGGTTCAGAGAAGGCAATGGCACCCCACTCCAGTACTCTTGCCTGGAAAATCCCATGGATGGAGGAGCCTGGTGGGCTGCAGTCCATGGGGTCGCTGAGGGTCGGACATGACTGAGCGACTTCACTTCCACTTCACTTTCTGAGGTTTTGGAGGATAGCACAATTATCTCCTTAAAACATTAGATGAGTACCTAGATTAGTTCCTGTTTATTTTTTATTTTGAAGAAGAAGAGGAGGAGGCAGAGGTGTGGAGTCTGATTCTGGGAAGGAGCGAGGCACCCACACCCAGTACAGCAGCGACGCATGAGGCCAGCACTGTGTTGCCTGAGCCCTGAACCTAATCACACCACAGCATCCCCCATCCTTCAGGCATGAGTTTCTCCCGCACTTCTATACAAACTGTCATCAGGAAGGGCTCTGTATATCAGCCATTTCCCCACGTAGAGATTTTGGTGGTTAATCTCTGTCCAAGGAGGCAGAGTGCTGTGGTGGTTAATACGCTAGAGCCAGCCTGCCTGTGCCCAAGTCCCATAATAAACGGATGCGTTTACTTAGCTTTTCTTGCCTTGTTACTCGTTTTAGTTTGCTTCAGCTTCTTCCCATGTTACGTGATGACACCACAGATACAGTTGTATATAGAATTTTTCATTCCTATGGGTTGATTTTTATTCCCAGAAGTGGAATCACAGGGTCAAAAGGCATCTTATTATTGTGTGAACTTAAGTTACCCACTATCTCCATGCTTAAGTTTCCTTGTGTGTAAAGTGAGATTGATCATGAGGTTTGTTGTGAGAATTAAATGTTACCATATGTAAAACAATGATGTCTGGCACATAGCAAGTCTTATACTTAGTGCTTAATTTATTGTTATCTCTGTCACAGTTCACAATTTTATGCCTCATCTCTAGTTGTGAAATGAAGGGTTATCCTCTATTGAAAAAATAACATAGCTTTTAGGGAGTGGTGGGAAGTGACTTCTTTAGAGGAGGAGCTAAATGCTGATTCCTTGATTCACAGCCAGGGGCAGCCCTCTCTGCCAGGGAGATTGGCGCAGCTCTTAGAGGCTAGTGGCAAATAGTGCAGGCAGAAGAGACCTCTTTGGCCAAACCAGGGAACCCAGCAGCCCAGCGTCCCAAGACAGATCAGCCTCCCTGCCCACAGGCTTGCTCCCCTCCCACCATGCTCAGTGTTACCTGACTTTCTTCCCGGACAGTCCATGGGGCCGCCAGAGGCCTGGCATTGCAGTGACGGACACATGATAAGGGCTGAGGGAAGGCGTTTGAGGAAAGAAGTCCCACTGGGGAGCAAAGCTGTTTCATCACCTGCTTCTGCCTGTCACTTCTGCTGCCCCCAAGACCCAGGTGTCACGTAAACATTTACAGGGCTCTTGAAGGCAAGTAGTCACTCAGGCCCAGAGGCTCCACTCAGCTAGGTTCAAGTTCTTAAAGCAGTGGACTGTGAATTTTGGGTTACTGGGAGCCCTTGGCATGACTGTCTCCCATGATTTTCCTAAGGCTCACATCCAGATGCCCTAAATAGGTGAGTAGACCTCAAGGGCAGTTGCCATCAATTTCCTTGATAGTCACACTAGACATTTTATTTTAAAGGTTGTTAAATTTCATTTTATTTATTTCCAGCCTTATTGAGATATACTTCACATGTAACATTGTGTAAGTCTAAAGAGTACAATGCGTTGATTTGAAACGCTTACATATTGCAAAAGGATCACCATCATAGCATTAGCTCCCACCTCCATCATGTCACACATCTGTTTTTTTGTGGTGGGAACATTTAAGATCTACTCTATTAGCAACTTTCAAGTATACTAGTATTAGCAGTTTTCAAGTAATAATAGTATTATCACCATGCTGCACATCAGGTCCTCAGAACTTACTCATATAACTGAAAGTTGGCACCCTTTCATCAGCATCTCCCCTCACTCCCCGCCGTGGTAACCACTACTCTACTCTATTTCAATGAGTTCAGCTTTTTTAGGTTCCACATCTAAGTGAGGTGTCTTATTTCACTTAGCATAGTGACCTCAAGTTTCATCCATGTTGTCACAAAGAGCAAAATTTCCTTTCTCATGGATGAATGGTATTCCATCTGCGTGCATATGCCACGTACTGTATCCATGCATCTGTTGACAGACACTTAGGTTGTTCCCACATTTGGCTGTTCTGAATAATGTTGCATTGAATACAGGGGAGTTCAAAGAAAGACATCTTTTCAACTTAGTGTTTTCATATTCTTCAGATTAATACCCAGAAGTGAAATTGTTGGATCACATAGTATTTTTACTTTTAATTTTTGAGGAAACTTGATGCTGTTTCCAGAGTAGCTGCACCAGTTTACACTCCCAGTAACAGTGCACAATGGTTTCCTTTCCTCGGCATTCTGGCCAACATGTGTTCTTTTTGATGATAGCCTTTCTAACTGCACACTTTATTCCCTGATGATTTCGGAGTGATATATATGCCTATACATGGTCCATATATACATGGTCCACCAAAGACTGAAATTTCTTGATTTAAAAGGAAACAATCTAGATGTGATGTTCCAATCCTAAAGAAAGGCAATGCCAAAGAATGCTCAAACTACCGCACAATTACACTCATCTCACATGCTAGTGAAGTAATGCTCAAAATTCTCCAAGCCAGGCTTCAGCAATATGTGAACCGTGAACTTCCTGATGTTCAAGCTGGTTTTAGAAAAGGCAGAGGAACCAGAGATCAAATTGCCAACATCCGCTGGATCATCGAAAAAGCAAGAGAGTTCCAGAAAAATATCTATTTCTGCTTTATTGACTATGCCAAAGCCTTTGACTGTGTGTATCACGATAAACTGTGGAAAATTCTTCAAGAGATGGGAATACCAGACCACCTGACCTGCCTCTTGAGAAATCTGTATGCAGGTCAGGAAGCAACAGTTAGAACTGGACATGGAACAACAGACTGGTTCCAAATAGGAAAAGGAGTACGTCAAGGCTGTATATTGTCACCCTGCTTATTCAACTTATATGCAGAGTACATGATGAGAAACGCTGGACTAGAAGAAACACAAGCTGGAATCAAGATTGCCGGGAGAAATATTAGTCACCTCAGATATGCAGATGATACTACCCTTATGGCAGAAAGTGAGGAGGAACTAAAGAGCCTCTTGATGAAGGTGAAAGAGGAGAGTGAGAATGTTGGCTTAAAGCTCAACATTCAGAAAACGAAGATCATGGCATCCGGTCCCATCACTTCATGGGAAATAGATGGGGAAACAGTGGAAACAGTGTCAGACTTTATTTTTTTGGGCTCCCAAATCACTGCAGATGGTGACTGCAGCCATGAAATTAAAAGACGCTTACTCCTTGGAAGAAAAGTTATGACCAACCTAGATAGCATATTCAAAAGCAGAGACATTACTTTGCCGACTAAGGTCTGTCTAGTCAAGGCTATGGTTTTTCCTGTGGTCATGTATGGATGTGAGAGTTGGACTGTAAAGAAGGCTGAGTGCCAAAGAATTGATGCTTTTGAACTGTGGTGTTGGAGAAGACTCTTGAGAGTCCCTTGGACTGCAAGGAGATCCAACCAGTCCATACTGAAGGAGATCAGCCCTGGGATTTCTTTGGAAGGACTGATGCTAAAGCTGAAATTCCAATACTCTGGCCACCTCCTGCAAAGAGTTGACTCATTGGAAAAGACTCTGATGCTGGGAGGGATTGGGGGCAGGAGGAGAAGGGGACGACAGAGGATGAGATGGCTGGATGGCATCACCGACTCGATGGACGTGAATCTGAGTGAACTCCGGGAGTTGGTGATGGACAGGGAGGCCTGGCGTACTGTGATTCATGGGGTCGCAAAGAGTCGGACACGACTGAGCGACTGAACTGAACTAATCTAAATGTGTATTCTATCTTTCTTGTCTGTTATTGGATTACCTTAGAATTTGACACTGGAAAAGGATTCACTAGCACATCAAGGGTGATTAATAAATGCTTGTTGAATAAATGAATTGATGAACAGACCGTGGTTTACTTAGCTGTTTCCTGTTTTTGGACTTTTAGGATGCCTCCTTTTAAAAAAATTACAAATAATGTTACCTTGATTATATTTGTGTGTTTATAGCTTTTTCTTTCTTTTAGGTTATTTCTTCTTTAAGAAGTGGGATTTCTGAGTCAGTGGTTATGGATGATTTTATGGCATTTGATATGTATTTCTAATCTTCTTTGTCCAAGATTTGTGCCAATTTCTGATGTGCCCAGTAATGTTTGAGTGCCATTTTCACTCCACCCTTACTGGCTTTGGTTGTTAACATAAAATTTCATTTGGTACTTTACCAGATAAATATGGTATCTTGATATTTAATGTTGTATTTTTTTGACTTCCAGTGACTATTCTTCTGTTTTTGATTGCTAGTTGAATTTACTGTTTTGTGAATTCTGTTCACCTTCGTGTTCTATTATCAATGAAACAACACATATCTTACAAAGTTATTAGCCCTTTATACTATGTGCAATAAATGTTTTCCCTAGTCTATGTTTTACTTCCTTTTTCTCTCTCCTTCCTTTTTTCTTTTTATTGTTTTAATGTCCAGTTAGTCAAATCTGTTGATCTTTTCCTTTGATTTTTTTGTTTATCAGCCATTAGAATGTGAATACTAATGTGAAACAGAGGGGAAAGAGAGGCGCCGAAACATGAGGTGGGAGAATTTCTCTAGTCTTGTATTGCTGGCTAGTTTACATCTCTCTTCATATTTTGTTGTCGTTTAGTCACTAAGTCCCATGGATGGAGGAGCCTGGTGGGCTACAGTCCATGGGGTTGCTGAGAGTCAGACACGACTGAGCGACTTCACTCACTTTTCACTTTCCTGCGTTGGAGAAGGAAATGGCAACCCACTCCAGGGTTCTTGCCTGGAGAATCCCAGGGACGGGGAAGCCTGGTGGGCTGCCTTCTATGGGGTCACACAGAGTTGGACACGACTGAAGCGACTTAGCAGCAGCAGCAGTGCTCCCTCTGAAGACTGAAGATTCAGGGCAGTGGGGAGAAAGGCAGCGGACTTGAGCACTGGAGGAAGGAAGAGTTTGTGGCAGTGAAATGTGCTTCACTGCCCCGTAAGTGAAACGTGGGAAAGAGGAAGGCTGGAGTCAGGGTTTCTTGGCTTGTGCAAAGCTGGTTTTTAAGGCTGAGTGAGGGGGTCTGAGCACAGCGGGAGTGTTGGTGCTGGCAGCGGTGTGCAAATGCATTACACAAAAGGGAAGAAAACCAGCCCTCAAATGAGATGGAAATGTTCGGCCAGGCCTCCTCCTGGTGTATCTGAAAACCAGAATACTGAGACTTCTGAAGACTAGTTCCATGGAAGATCTGAAGGGCCTTCCTCTCCGGGGTTTCCCATCTGGGTTTTCATTAACTTTGGTGTTTCCCACGGCGGCTGGGTTCAGGGCAAAAATGGTGCTAGTTGTTACATAACCAAACAGAGCCCTTGTCCCAGCGCCAGTTCGGGGAGCTAGTTTCCGGGCAGTTCACATGGGAAGGGGCAGACTGTAAAAATTCTCTTTCCCAGGGGGCGAGTCCTGCTTCCCCTTGTGTTATTTTAAGCATTAGGTTATCATTGCCCCACGGCCTGACTGCAGCATGTGGCTTGTGTGATGTATTTTAGCAAAGAACTTGATAAACTGGCAAAACTGACCTAAAAAGTCACTGAGATTTAAACCATTTGTACTTCCTCTCTTAGTTATGCAGCGAACATGGTAATTGTAATAGGTGAGTGTAAGAAGTTATATAATTTTGATCTCAGTACAGCGTGAAACCCCAAATGGGAGATTTATGAAGGATGAGTGACACAGAAGAGAAATTCTGGGCTTCACTTAAGATTCAGTTCTGTCTGATGCAGAGAAAGGCCTCTATCAGCCCCTGTTTTTTCCCAGTAAATATTAATATTGTCCGATCAACTACTGAAAAACAAGCCAGTAGGCAAGCTTGAATGCCTGATGGAAGGACAGTTGGCCTTCAGGGGCTTCTGCTTTTGGCTGGTGACTTCAGGAGGTAATTGTTTCTGCTTCCTGCCTCTTTCATGTATGTGTCTTTTAGCCCTACTTGACCTTCTTCTGTCTGAGCTGGCCCACAGTTGGACACTCAAGGTAGTTGGGTTGCCTTGCTGGCTGATGGAGGGAGCAGCAAGGGAAGAATGGATTTTCTCCTGCTGTTCCTTACTTGAATGCAGCCAAGGTTGCTCATAGATCCTAAGAAGCCCCTCTGATATAGTATGTTCAGATAGGAAGGGCCTGGGGTCTTCCTGGTATGGTCTTTAGAGGCAGTGGCTCTGACTTCCTAGAATTGACAGTACAACAGCCAGTATTTAATGGATTTTAGGCACTGTACTGAAACCCTTAGAGTACTCCAAGTGAGAGCTCTGAGCCAACTGTATCATCACTTCCTGGGAATTTTCTAGAAATGCAGACAGAGGCCTCAGCTGAATTGGAAGCTTTGGAGATGAAGCCTAGCTCTCTATGTCATAGCAAGCCCTATAGGGGATCCTGATGTATCCTGAAGTTTGAGTATCACTGTTTTGGGGAGTGCTGAGTAAGTTATATAATCCACATGACAACCCTGTGGAGTACAGCCTATTTTAAAAAAATCTTGGACTTCTCTGCAGTCCAGTGGTTGAGACCGCACATCCAAGGCAGGGGACGTGGGTTTGATTCTTGGCGGGGGTCTAAGGTCCCATAGGCTATATGGGCCCACAGGTATGGCCAAAAATAAATAACTAGTAAATAAAAAATGAAAGTCTCAAATTTGTAGGCAAGGAAAGACGAATTCACTGAGGATTTCACAACAGCAGAACTGGAGTTTGAACCAGATATGCTGACTAATAGCCCAAGATCTTTGCAATCACACTGAGTTATGGGGATAATAACAGACAAGAGAGGAGGAGGACAAGCTTTGTAGGTAATGAGAAACAAGGGTGACTTTTATTTAGGTGTATTTACCCAGCTTCTAACGGTGTGCTGGGGCCTGTTCCTACTGGGTGAGAATCAGTTGTAAACATCTCTCCCCAACTCTGATTTCAGTAATATCAGATGGGTTGCTCAAAATTTGTTATTCTGGGAATATTTACACCCCAGAAACTATCAGGTATTGCAAGTCAGGGCTTCCCCCACCCTCAGCCAGTTGTTAAA
The DNA here is from genome assembly GCF_014754425.2 of Oryx dammah. Lineage (NCBI taxonomy): Eukaryota > Metazoa > Chordata > Mammalia > Artiodactyla > Bovidae > Oryx > Oryx dammah. The sequence goes on along the minus strand of NW_024070185.1, from coordinate 42,880,158 downwards.
CATTTACCATCACACCATTGCCCAAATGTATTTGTGTGTGTGTGTTTGTGTGTAGTCTATATTCTTACTAGATATTACATACCAATTATGAAGGCTAATTTAAAGCCAGCACCATAATATTTTAGTCACAGCTGTATTTTCTCATGTCTAGAATATTGCTTTGATGGTATTTAGATGTCAGAACCTTAGAGTGAGAAGGGAACTTGGCTTTTATCTTCTCAAAATTCTCTGTATTTAAGAAAAATAAAAGGAAAAAAAAAGTACAGTAGTATCACCAGTCAATCCTAAAGAAAATCAACCCTGAATATTCTTTGGAAGGACTGATGTTGAAGTTGGAGCTCCGATACTTTGACCACCTGGTACAAAGAGCTGACTCATTAGAAAAATCCCTGATGCTGGGAAAGATTGAAGGCAGGAGGAGAAGGGGATGACAGAGGATGAGATGGCTGGATGGCATCACCGACTCAATGGACATGTTTGAGCAAGCTCTAGGAGATGGTGAAGGACAGGGAAGCCTGGCATGCTGCAGTACGTGGGGTCGCAAAGAGTTGGACATGACCGAGCAACTGAACAACAACAGCAATATCACCTGCTTGGGAGGAGCCCCAAGACCTGAGACATCCTTTCTGGGCCCTTTTGGTAACTCTTGGGCTCTGGTGGGGGAAGACAGAGCTGGTCCAGCTGTTGGCAAACCTGATGAGGAGGGTGGAGTGGGAGTTCCCTTCTCTGCAGCCTGGCAAGGGTGTGGAAGAGATGGGGTCGAGAGCTCCCTGCCTCTGGAACAGGGTAATGAATTGAAATGTCAACACAGAGCCTTCTGTGAGCTTCTGTCTCAGAGGGATTCATGTAGGAACAACTGAGGATTTGAGATTTCAGGGTTTCCAGGCAGGAGTGGAGGGGAGGGCAGGGCTTTCTGTAGTTTCCCGCCAGCCCCTCATTCCACCTCTGTCTTGGAAAACGGGTTACACCACTCCCTGGCCGATGGGGTGTCCCTCTCCCCAGACGGTATCAGGAATGAATTAGCATGTTTCCCTCTTGTAAGTGATCCTCTTTTTGAGTAAACATCCCCTGGGTTTCTGTGATGTGTAACTAATGGAGTGCTAAACTCTCAGGGCTGGTTTAAGACTCCGAGCGCACACGTGTTGCCAATCCATCATGCTCCTAATACTAATTAACATAGCAGGGACACAATAAAGCCACAGATCCTTCACACATTACCCGGCTTGGGTTACTCTCTCATAACAATCCTGCTGTTGACCCACGGAGAGCTCACATTGGGAAAAGGAGCTCTGGCCCCTTCTCCCTGAGCTAGGCCCGCCCCACCATGTCAAAAATGCCATCATTACTGTGGGTCATTGTAAATTTGGTGCCTGCTGTCCCCTTGGTGTTTGGCGCCTGAGTTCACAGAGCTGGAGGGGGTGGGGCTTTCCAAGTGTGCCTGACCAGGGGGTGGGGGGGTGGGTGCCGGGGACACACTGTTTCTCTAACACCCTGGGCTACCACTCAGACTGGGATTTGGGGCCCTGCATGGTTCACAGCTCTTAAGCAGGCCTTGAAGGGAGATTTTCTGACTGAAAACTGGCTTACCTGCACACTGCCAAAATCATTTATCCCCATTTATCCCCTCACCCCAAAGTCAGCCAGACAGATAGGCACCTCTATCTTGATTGGGGTGTTGGTTACACAGGCTTACACCTCTGTTAGAAGTCATTGGATCATATGCTTAATGTCTATGCATTTCACTAAATATAAATTCTCCCTCAATTAAAAAGTTCTAAAAATTACTCTTTACAGCTATGTGTCTGAATGAATCAGGACTTTCTGAGTGTCTTATAGTCAAAACAAGTTATAGAAACAGATGCTGAAGGTATACTAGGCATCCATCACCTTGTCAGATCTTGTGGTCATTATTCTCTAATGACATTATTCCCATTCATTTAAGTGATTTTGGATGTAAACTTCGAAAATAAATTATGAAAAAAATAAAGGGAAGAGCATGTTCAAAGCCCATCCTGATGGAGCCTCATAAAATATTAAGAATTCCTGCTTTAGAGGCCTCTCATAAAGGGGTGATTGATCCAAGGGAAACATGATAAAGCAGTTTATAGTCTGGTGTTGAAATACTCAGCAAACAAATCTTGTGTAATATAGCATCTGGTTAAGGCTCCCTTTCCTCAGTTTCCATGATTTAGAGACTGCCATGTGGGGCTGGGCTGAGGCAAGTGGAGAAGCAGAGATACACAGGGTCCCCACTCCTGTTTCAGTGAGGGTGGCTCAGAATTTAACTTCCACATTGGCGCCTTGCAGGATGCTTTCTTTGGTAGAAAGGTTCTTAAGGTAAAATATGTTGGAAAATCATGAGCAAATGATCCCAGCTCTCAGTTTAATATATTTACCATTCTATAGCATAACTAGGAGATATTTGCATGAGCACACATTATCATGGGAGATTTTCACTGTTATCTTTCCAGAGTCAACCAATCTTTTCATGTTGAAGTATGCCTGACATATTCTGTGCAAAAGTAATAGTTATGCATAATGTAAGATATTATATGTACTTATCATGAAATCACATATACTTATATATGTGGTATATACATATACTTAATAGTTTCATGAAATAGAAAATGACTATGCATAACCTAGAATATTTTAATATTTAAAAAATTATGTATCAGAAATTGTTCCATAACAATAGGAGGAAAAGTAAAAGTAACTTTAAGAGGATTGCATGCAGAAAGATGACCTAACAATGTTTTTATTGTGCCCTCCCTGCCTAAATATTTTTAAAGATTGGGTTGTTGGTAGATAGTGGCTTCTTTTTCACATATTCTTAGCTTAGGGGCTTGCTTATTTAAGTGTTGAACAAGTAGGCATATCAAGAGAATAATAAAACAAGTCAACATAAGCCTTGGGAAAAAAGACAAAAGCAAACAATGTCACATTGTCAGGCTCGAGAAAAATCAGAGGAAGAAGCTAAAAGCTTGTAACAGAGACAGACAGTTAAGTAAACCATTTCGATTAGGAAGAATAGTGTCAGCACATCGATAATTTGATAATTAGCTAATTGTTGATGACTTTGTTCAACCTGCAGGATTACCCTAAAATACAACTTCATTATCCATGATATGCTTGATAAACCACCTAGTAAATGAAATCTATCAAATCTGTCTTTTAAATATTAGCATCATTATGTAAGTTAATAAGTAACATAAAGATGGGGCTTTTTCTGTCTAAGGTCTCATTCTGAGTATGCCAGTGGTTAAGTACAGACTAGAAGGATCTTTACTTGCTAAATACTGAGTTTGGTTTCTTTCACTCTCATCTTTTTTTTGGGATGAGGTAGGATATATTCCTCTAACATGATATTGTCTGACTTAACTGTCACATAAAGTGTGCTTTCCATCTGCACATCCAGGGAAGTCAGCTAATCCAGATCTGCTCTTTGCTGCCCGGCCTTGGGTCCCTTTACTTAGTGCGATGCTCCTGTTAGCCACACATTGGCAATCTGAGTTGGTTCTGGAACTGAAACCCATTTGCCATCTTGCCTCTGCCCAGCACTGCTTCCTGACTCAAGGATCCACTCGGCCAGTGGATCTCTCTCTTTGCAGTGACAACACTTTTTGCCTGTTGCTGCTACTGCTAAGTCACTTCAGTCATGTCCGACTCTGTGCGACCCCATAGATGGCAGCCCACCAGGCTCCCCTGTCCCTGGGATTCTCCAGGCAAGAACACTGGAGTGGGTCGCCATTTCCTTCTCCAGTGCATGAAAGTGAAAAGTGAAAGTGAAGTCACTCAGTCATGTCCGACCCTTAGCGACCCCATGGACTGCAGCCTACTGGCTCCTCTGTCTATGGGATTTTCCAGGCAAGAGTACTGGAGTGGTGCTGCTAAGTCGCTTCAGCCATGTCTGACTCTGTGTGACCCTATAGACAGCAGCCCACCAGGCTCCCCTGTCCCTGGGATTCTCCAGGCAAGAACACTGGAGTGGGTTGCCATTTCCTTCTCCAATGCATGAAAGTGAAAATGAAGTCGCTCAGTCGTGTCTGACTCTTCGAGACCCCATGGACTGCAGCCTACCAGGCTCCTCCGTCCATGGGACTTTCCAGGCAAGAGTACTGGATGGGGGTGCCATCGCCTTCTCCGCTTGTTAGTGTACCCTTTCATAACTCCTCCTTTCACATATGTGGATCTGAATCTGGAGTCAAAAAGTGTATTTGACTGACACATGTGTTTTATGATTCTGAAATGAAATCGAAAAAAAAAAAAAAAGAGAATTTGTTGGCTAGATATTTGTCAAGTAAGAGCTGGAAAGAGTCCCTGGATATCATGGATCTAACAGATTATCTGAGCCCCTGAGTCAGTGATTCTTAACTTTGGTGGCCCTCATACCTGGTTCCTGATTTGACACCTGCAGTGGTGTTCGTTTGGGCACTGTTTAGGGGGTGAGGGAGAGCCCAAATTTCACAGATGGTTTCTGTCTGTTCCAGAAGTAGAGAACTTCTCAGGTGGATCAGTGGTAAAGAACTAGCCTGCCAATGCAGGAGACATAAGAGACGCAGGTTCAGTCCCTGGGTTGGGAATATCCCCTGGAGGAGGGCAAGGCAATCCACTCCAGTATTCTTGCCTAGGGAATCCCCATGGACAGAGGAGTCTGGTGGGCTACAGTCCATAGGGTTGCAAAGAGTTGGACACGACTGCAGTGACTTAGCATGCATGCATGTGTAGTCAAGTATAATGTATATTTGAGACTTCTGCAGTTTCCACCAGCAATGGTTAGGAATGGGCTCTGGAATTAGGTCTATCTGGAGATGAATTCCAGGCCCACTGATAATTGATCAGATGTGTGACTGTGGGCAAGTTTCTTAAACTTAGTATGTCTACAAAATGGACATATTGCTCAACTCAGGTAAATTAATTAGATAATCTATTAATGCACCTGGCCTAGATGGGTGCTCTATAAATGTGGGAGTGATTTTATTTTATACAAATAGCCTGAGCATTGGTCTGATTTTAGTCACTGCCATTCATGCTAAATGACACTAACTGCTTTAATGCTTTACAGTTCTGTTAAGTTCCCCATCTTCCTCCAAAGTCCAGGTTCTCTAGGTTCTATATCTGAATGCCCCTCCCCACTTCTCTACCGCGGTCTCCCTTACATACTCTGATACAGTTGCACTGTGCCACTTTTTGTTCATTGAACACACCAAGCACATTCCTACCTCAGGGCCTTTGTACTTGTCATTTTCTCTGTCTGGAATGTTCTTCCATCAGAGAGCAACACCTCTTTAGGTCTCTGCTCAAATGTCTCTCATCAGTGAAGCCACTCTGTATAAGATAGCACCCCTTCCAGACACTCCTTGTTATTTAGTCACTCTGACTTAAAGGCTTTTTTGTTGTTTGTTTTGGCTTAAACAACAGACACTTGTTTTCTCACAGTTCTGGAGGCTGGAAGTCCGCAATCAGGGTGCAAGAAATGGTTAGGTTCTGGTGAGGGCTGTCGTCCTGGTTTGCAGACAACCACCTTCTCCTTGTGACCTCGCTGTGTTCCTCAGAGCATGTGTGCAGAGAGACAGTGATTTATCTCATGTCTTACAAGTCCGATCCTTTCAGCTAGGACCCTACCCTCATGATCTCATTCAGCCTTCATTACCCTCTAAAAGCCCTTCTCCAAGTATAGTCACGTTGGGGGTTAAGGCTTCAATATGTGAATTTTGAGAGGACTTAGGGTTTTTTTCATGGCACTTATCTCCATCTGACATATTATGTACTACCTTGTTTGTCTGTCTTCCTTCTATAAAGTCAGGGGATTTAGTCTCTTTTATTCACTGCTGTGTCTCTAGAGCTTAGAACTGGGCTTAACACATGATAAGTACTCAATAAATGTCTGTTAAATTAATGAATGAAAGACCCTTATCTGCCACTCACAAATGGGTGACTTAATCATTTAATCAGCACATATGCACTCGCTACCTATCTTCGTTAAGGTGGTGTTCTAGGTGCTATTGGAAATACAAAGAGTTTTAAGATATGGTCCTTACTCTTAAGGAGCTTACAGTCTAGATTTAGAAAAATAACATACCCAAAATGACAAAACTAAACAAAACAATATAAAAATGGCTAAAAATACAAGGTAGAATATAAAGAGCATAGACATTGAGATAAATCAGGGGTCAAGGAGAAGGGTATTCCTTGGATGGGCTGGGCAGAGACGGTTTCATAAAATGTGAACAAATCCTTAAGAGATGCTGGACTGTGATTGGTGGAGTACTGAGGGGCTGGTAGCAGAGGACAGACAGAGAGGAGGTATCAGTAAAGACCTACAGGTATGTTAGAGGGCATTGGGCGGGTCAGTGTAGGTGGGTGGTTTCTCATAGACAAAAGCAGAATTTGAGGCTGTGGATGGCTCTGCAAGCTGGAAGGGAGTCAGGGCTGGTGGCACTGCCCTGCGGCACTGAGCTGGGAGTGAGAGTTGGAGGGTAGACCACAGGATGTTTTCAGATGATGCACCTGTTGATGTAAAGGAGCGCTGAACTTGGAGAGATCTGCCAACAGAGGAGGCTGTGCAAACAGCCAGGCTGAGGGCATGGGAGACTGAGCCACACACCAGACAGAAAGGCTGGCTTTGAAAATAAACTCTTGATTACACAGAGGTTGGTTAGACAGCTTGGGGATTATCCAGGCCTCCTGTCTTGTTTTTCCTATATTAATAGTTAGTGTTTTGGTCATTTCATGGTTCATTGGCCCCTTTAACCAAGTAAGAAGGGCAAAAGTTTGTTTAAAACTTTTCTCAACTGCAGTTTCAGAATTGGTTTGTAGAGGGCCAGAGACTTGGGTGCAGGGCTTTTATGAATATTTAAAAAATAAACATCATGGGGGAAGTCCCTGGTGGTCCCATGGTTAGGATTCTGCACTTTCACTGCCAAAGATGCAGGTTCAATACCTGGTTGTGGAACTAAGATCCCAGGAGCCTCGCAATGCAGCTGGAAAAAAAATATGTGAGCATTAAATTTAATATTTTCTAAATGTTAATTACATTAGCTGCCTGTCCATCAAGGTAGCTTACATCACCTGCCCATCCCCAGTCTCACGTGCCCAGAGACAGCGATGAGGACTCTCTCCTGTAAACTGTTTTGGCTGTTTCACTACAGTGCTCACAAGTGGATTTGTTTAGAAACTGCTCCACTGGCAAGGCGTAACATCAGAGTCAGACAGGTGTTTTGCTGGTCTGGGAGTACCTGTAAGGTCAACGGCCTACTGCTTACTCCTGTAAGAATTATCTGTCCGTGTCTATTTGGAGACAGGGTCTGCTCCCTTCTCCCCAAACCCAAATGATCAAGGCAGTTTTAGTCTCTGAATTACTTCTCGTTGCTCCAACTGGCTTCTGGGTGTTCTTTTGCTAACAGCCTATGTGGCGGATGTGAATTTAATTTCTCAAACACATTCAGTTCAGTTCAGTTCAGTCGCTCAGTCATGTCCGACTCTTTGAGACCCCATGAATCGCAGCACGCCAGGCCTCCCTGTCCATCACCAACTCCTGGAGTTCACTCAGACTCACGTCCATCGAGTCCGTGATGCCATCCAGCCATCTCATCCTCTGTCATCCCCTTCTCCTCCTGCCCCCAATCCCTCCCAGCATCAAAGTCTTTTCCAGTGAGTCAACTCTTTGCATGAGGTGGCCAAAGTATTGGAGTTTCAGCTTCAGCATCATTCCTTCCAAAGAAATCCCAGGGTTGATCTCCTTCAGAATGGACTGGTTGGATCTCCTTGCAGTCCAAGGGACCCTCAAGAGTCTTCTCCAACACCACAGTTCAAAAGCATCAATTCTTCGGCGCTCAGCCTTCTTCACAGTCCAACTCTCACATCCATACATGACCACAGGAAAAACCATAGCCTTGACTAGACGGACCTTAGTCGGCAAAGTAATGTCTCTGCTTTTGAACATGCTGTCTAGGTTGGTCATAACTTTCCTTCCAAGGAGTAAGCGTCTTTTAATTTCATGGCTGCAGTCACCATCTGCAGTGATTTGGGAGCCCCCAAAATAAAGTCTGACACTGTTTCCACTGTTTCCCCATCTATTTCCCATGAAGTGATGGGACCGGATGCCATGATCTTAGTTTTCTGAATGTTGAGCCTTAAGCCAACTTTTTCACTCTCCACTTTCACTTTCATCAAGAGGCTTTTTAGTTCCTCTTCACTTTCTGCCATAAGGGTGGTGTCATCTGCATATCTGAGGTCTAATTATGACTTGGAATCTTGGCAAGCATTCAAATAGGGACTTAGAATTTTTCTTATGATTTCACTGACAGTTGAATTAAAAAATTCATTGCTACAAAGGAAGGAAGCGCCTTCAACGTTCTAAACCGAAGTAAGAGTGAAAAAATGCCCTCATAGAAATGCCTTCTAAAGCCCATTAAGATCTGCTTTCCCAGAGGCAATAACTGGTACAGTATTACATGTAGCTTTTCCTTCTGTTCTGGTTTTTTATTAGTGGTGCTCCAAATTTCAGTATGGCCCTGCTGAAGCTTAGTAGGGTTGACTCAGATTGAGATTAATTATTTCTTGATAGGATGAGATTCAACTCAAGGTAGGACTGGGACCCTGGTCCCTGGGGAAGGTTATCAAACAACACAGTAGCATAAAGCAAGCAGCATTGCATGAAAAATCCCTTGCCTGTCATCCTGAATAACATTGCACATGATAAATTGTACTCCCAAGTTCTTTTGTTATATTATTGTAATTATTGTGTAATTTTAAGAGTAGCCTATTGTGGCTTTTTTCATTTAAAGTTTTGAAAGCAGTTAAGAAATAGAAATGAAATGATGGGCACCACTGAGTCGTGACCTTCCCTAAAGCAGGCACTGCATACTTTGTAGTTTTCATATCAATTTAATTAATTTCATAGTTTTTAGAGAAACTAATTTTACAAAAGAAATAAAAGCTAAACTGTACTTTTAGAAAAACTTTTAAATTCTATTTCTAATTTGTTTCAAGTATGAGAAATTTGGTTAATAAAACTTTGTTTTACAGACAAACAGACAAAACTATCATTAATCTCATTATGGTGTAAATTTATAAAAAATTCGAGATAAAATTCCACACTTAATATCTTCCAGGAAAATTTATCTACAATATAGATTTTTAACTGTATATTCTAAATGTACTGAAACTTATTTTGCTTTTCTGAATACAACACAGAATAATCAGAGTTCCTTCTTTTTGTTCAAAGAAAGTCACTGGTTGAGCTGAGGTTATGCGTGAAAAATCTCACCCCAGAAGGATAATATTTTTCGAAAGGAGCGAGAACAGGGTTTTAAATGGAAGTGTGTGTAACTGGAAGAGGAGGGGGACGTTGCCACACGTCCCTTCTGTGCGGCAGAAATCACTGTTAAAGTAATGTTAAGCTGCACTCAATGAGGCAGTGCCTCTCCTGTCTTGACTTGAAAAACATTTGAAATTCAGAAACCGTGATCCTGTAGCCAGAAGGGAAAATTAAAACATGTTAACTGAGGAAGTTCATTAATTTTTAAAATCTTTTATCTTCAGTCAGCAACCAACATATTTAGAAAGACTTTTAAAAAATGTTTCAAAACACAAATAATCCACAGGGACAAACTGAAAAAAGAAAAAGGAAACACTACAATGAAATTCTGCATCTGGTTGACATTTAAATAAAGCTGCCAGAGTACAGACAAATTTCAGGACAACTCTAGTGACATATTTTTAAAAGAGAGTGCAGAAAAAAAATATTTGGCTGAGCAAATCTTAACACCACATGTGAGGGAACCATCAATATTATTACATTATAGATTTGCCAAATGACCCAGGGCATCTGGGAATATTATAGAGAATGTTGTAACTGGAACCTGATTATGTACTTTCATATGGTGGACTGTGTACTGAGGCCAGTGCTAGTTCTTTTGAAAAAGATAAGCCAAGTCTACTGACTCAGTTCAGTTCAGTCGCTCAGTCGTGTCCAACTCTTTGCAACCCCATGGACTGCAGCAGGCCAGGCCTCCCTGTCCATCACCAACTCCCAGAGCTTACTCAAACTCATGTCCATTGAGTTGGTGATGCCATCCAACCATCTCATCCTCTGTTGTCCCTCTCTCCTCCTTGTAACTCTTAAATAGATGAAGGGTAAGTGTGCAGATGTCTGCATGCATGGTGCAAACTGGGCTGAAGAAAAACCGTTAAAAAGAAAACATGGTGACAATGAAACTCGTGTTTGAGCTCCTGGGAGGCAGTCTGTTCACATCAGTGTGAGGCAGGTGAAGATGTCTTAGGCTGGGCTCAAGATGTGTCTTGGACAAAAGGTAAAATTCTTTGAGTGTAGAGAGGCCAACTGGTTCATAGATCTACACTGGTTCATACATCTACATAGATCTACACCAGTGCTTAGCTACTTTAGTTAAAATTCTGCGAAAGTAACTAATTCCAGGCTCATACAGTGTAAAAATTCTAAACCTTTTGAAAGAGTAATTAATTACTGTGTGTGTTTGAGGGAGTCCTCCAAGTTGGCTAGAAAAGCAGGCTGCACTAGAAAAGCAGGGATTCAGTTTGTAGACACGAGACTCTAGAGCCATGATTCACTTCTGCCACCTGTGTCTCTGATTCCAGTCCACTGGCATCAAGCCAAGTGCTCAAACGAGTATTTTGCTGGAGTGATTTATCACAAGGTTGTGAATTCTAGAGGATATCGGATCAGAGACCCAAGAAATTCTATCCAATTACTGTAATTAAATCTTACCAACTCAGGCCATGGGGCTGAAGCTTTAATTGACATAAAAGCAGTGGACTCTGAAGTATTCTTCTGAGAATGGAGGAGCAGAAAGACTAGCCCATGACAACTGTTAAATCTGGCTAACGGATATATACATATTGTGTATCCATATGGATATGTGAATAGCATGGATATTACACTATTGGATTTTACTAATGGACATTACACTATTTGACCTGCCTTTGTATATTGTTGAACATTTCCATTATTAAAAGCAGAAGAAAAAGAAAGGGAAGGAAAACAGTTTAGCTTAAAGTTCTAGCTGGAAACCAATTTTAGCAGACAGATAAGACAGTTAAAGATGAACCTGTTCTTCCCTGCATAATGACACAAAGGATTTTTTGGAAGAGAAATGGAAAGCCTGTGGGTCAGTGTGTTTATTTAGCAAGGTTTTGTTACCTTTCAGCCTCCATCCTGCTCTTCAAAGTGAGAACAGTATTTCCTTCTCAATGCTTTCACACAGATAAAGAAATCTATAAGCATTCCAAAACTTTGTTTCCCATTGGCCACAAGGAAAGTAAAGTACTTTTTTTTATTTGGCAAATGAAAGAACATAATGGCAGTGTCATTTCAGAGAAGGGTATTGCTTGAACAGTCATTAATAAAACCAGCACAGTAGTGCCCTCTGTGGCTGTTCACAGTCATAATCTTATCAACTTGCTTACCCAGGGCAATGATGTTCTTGATTTGACAAAATAAGACAAGGGGGACCTCATTAATACCTTATGTTCAAAATGCTTTATGATTTTCAAATAATTCCAGGGTTTTTTGTTTGTTTGTTTTCATTTTGAACTTAGAAAACCACTGGTATTGGTAAGGAAAAAGTATTTATTATCTCCATGTTATAAATGAGCAGCTGAGACATAGACAGGTCAAGGGCCTTGACCAAAACTTCTCAGGAGCCTTGGAAATGATTTTAGGTCTTCTATGCTTTCAGAGCCTAGCGTGGTTTACACAGCTTCCTGTGACCTTGGCATTGTATGGATTTGTCTTGGGTCATTTCTTAGTTTGGAGGATTGGTTTCCTTCAGAAGCAGCTGGGACCTAGGTCTTGCTAACTCCAGGTGGGAAGTGTGCTGGAATGGGATGGTTCAAATTCAGATCTGGGTTCTGTTGTTCTAGCCCCCTGGACAGGACAGCCTCTTAGAACCCGCATCTTTAACTGTCAAATGAAAAGCTGTGAAGAGCCGATAACACCAAGCTAGAAGGGTCCAGCACCAAAACTGACAAACTGTGGGCCCTCAATAGTTGTGAATCCTACTTCTCTTATCCTTCCTGGGAAATGCAGTCCAAGAGTCAATGCAAGAAAGGCCCCTCTCCATTCTTCCAGGTAGATGCTTAAAAGGCTAAGACTGGGATTCAGAACCGCTTCCCCCCCGCCACCCCCCCCCCAGCCCCCAACTCACCCCCCGCCACAAGCAAATGACGCTTAAATCTCTCGCTGATGACCCTTCAGACTTCCAATCGGTCAGTGCTTCTGACCACCGACCCCACCTAGAAAAGAGCACGGGAGGGCCAGGGAGATTTCAAGCGGTGCTCTGCGTCTCAGCCGGGTCTATTAAGTGCTGGTTGCGCGCCCGCCCCCTGGCGCCCCCGTGTGGCTTCTTGTGGTAGGGAGGATGCACCCGTCCCTGTTTTGGAGGAAGCTGGATCCTTGGGCAGTGGCCTGGCCCAGGGGGTCCCTGGCATTTGACAGTACAATCGGCTAGGGTCCACTAGGCACTGTGGGAGGATCAAAGCATTCTTACGGGGCCTGAGGCAGGCACCCGGGGTTGCAGTTTTGTTAGCTTGGCCTCACCTCGCCAATAAATTTTCTACGAAAAAAGGGGCAGGGGTGGAGGGCAGGGGGCGGGGTGGGGAGGCTTGGTGACCAGGAGGCGAGAATGGGAGTTTCTTGCACCTGCACTCCCGCTCCGTTAAATCAGTGTGAAGCAAGTGACATCTCCCCTTTGCCGCCCCCCTTCAAACTCCTCGTCTTCCTTCTTTAGAACACCCGCCTGCTGTCTGGGGTCAGCGTTTCAAAGAGAATATTTCCTCCTGGCTCTTCAAGTTTATGTAGCACTTTGTAATAGGGGCGCGCGCTCAAGCTGGGCTTTCGTCTCTCCCCATGCCCCCTCTCCCCACACACCTCCGTGGAGAAGCCATCATACAAGCCTTTTTCAATTTCTCACCCCACCCAAAAGTATTTTTTTAAAAATATGGGAAGGACCTTTAGAGGTGATTTGGTTCAAGTCTTTCATTTTGCAGAGTAGCCAATCAAAGCCTAAAGAAGTAATGGTGAGTAAATTGGCCCAAGGTCAAGGGTTACTTTAGTTGGCAAAACCAAGACTAGAACAGGAAAATCCCTGGAGACTCTTCTACTTTTTTTACACTGCTTATTTCATAGAGGAAAAGAATCTTAGAACTGTCTCAGACAGGTCAAGTGCTGTGTAGAAGTGTCTGTGTTTTTGCCAGTTGGCTTCCAGACCTGTGATCACACTTCAGTCACTTGGATGTATGGATAGTTGCTTGCTATCTATGTGAATCCAGGGCAAGCAGGAGCCAAGTACAGTTTGATCCTCTTTCCTTAGCCACTCCCTCCCCACCTCCAATCCATCAGGAGGGAGCATCTGTGCTATTTGTGTCACACTGTTGGAATCTTCTACTAGGTTAGAGTAAAGCTTGACCATAGGGATGCTTCTGGTAGAAACTGGAAGGAATTCAGCCAGTCAGCAAGGACACATTTCAGGGAGACTGCCTGGGGTTAACAGCAAAGAAGATATTTTGGCCCTCTCCAGAGCCCAGACTCAAACCCCAAAAGGAGTTTAGCATACAGAATAGGGATAGGGAGGCCTATTTAAGTGACCTGGTAAATCTTTCTTTTCTTTTCTTTTCTTAAAATTCAGCCATCTGGACTGAATCTGGAAGTTACAGCATCATGGAACCTTGATGACATGCGAGAACCCTCTTTGTCACTTGAATGAATCCACCACACTGGATCTGGGCTCTAGGGAACTGAATCTTTTGTGAAATTACTCCATGTCCCTTTCTTTCACTAGTTGACATTTTTGGGTTTTATTATCACATACTTGACTTGGATTTTGATTAGGTAAGATCAGTAACGGAAATATGCAGGAGCAGAATATCACCAAGATGTCAGAATCAACACCAAGTTTTTTTGTTTCTAATTCTTTTTCCTCTCTCCTCTTCTTGTCCTCCTTGGACTTTCTTCATGCCCTTATGATCTGAACCATGAGTCCATCAAATGGTAGTTTACATTTGTTACTGTTTGAGAGAGAACTTGGAAACCAATGAAATTTACTCTTCACTTTAGTCAAGAAACCGGAAGCCCAGGAAAGTTAAAGGATTTACCCAATGGGTCCTACCAGGGATGAATTAAATTTTCACCATAGTGCCTGCACCACAAACACTTTGCTTTCCTCTTCTCTACTTGATATTAATAGTTGGACTGTTGGGAAAATATGGAGAGTGATTTGAGTGTGGTTAAAGGCTGTCCTCTAGAAATTAGGACAGTAAGGCCCAGTATGGGATGGGAGTAGAGGTGAGCAGTTCTCAGGGATAAGGGTTCATGGTCAGGTAAGCATGAGGCCCCCAGGGGCTTCAGGGAGGCCCCCAGCAGGAGCTCAGTGTGCCTCCGATGTGGCAACAAGCACGGACGCGCCCATGGGATGGAACCCAGGCTCCACTACAAGCCTGAGCCTCTACCTCCCCTGACGGCCATTTGGAATGGGTACTGAGAAGTCATAGACGCCTGCAGTTGCTTCATCTCCTAGAAGCTACTTGACCCCCAAGGGAATTGAGCCACATTTCCCAGCATGGAGGATGGAAGCTGCCTGGGGGTTGGGTCGGGCTGGCTGGCAGATCCTTGGATGTTCTAGGATTGCTTCACACACCTGGCATCTAACTCCATCCACATCCCACAAAGGGCACATTTTTGTTTGAATGGTGTGAAGACTTTGAGGTGGAGGGGGAGTTACTGCGGACCCTTTGGTCTTACGCAGTCACTGTGGAGCTGCGTGTATCCTGTGTATCCTTAGCAAGTCCCATGCACTCTCCAAAACTCAATTTTCTTCTCCGTTTGTAAAACGACGCGTTGACTAAGTGCGTCCCCTTCTGTCATAAATGCCTGTGATTTAAACCTTGCTTCCCACGGAGGAGGGATGAGAGCGCAGATCACATTGTCCTCTTTTGTTCAGCATTTTTTCCCTAGAAATGCAGAGGAGGGAGCAGGGAAAAGGAGACTTCTAAAGCCTTGCGGAGAACAGTTATCTTCCGCTAGCTGCCTCATCCCCCGGCCCCCTCCTCTTGGCTTCTGACAGGTCGTATATTTGATTACGCAAAGCAAATTGGGAAATCGAATCGCCGCAGTCCCATCTGGGATTATTTATTTCGCTGCGTCCACAGCCGGTCGAAGTTGTGAGACGATATAACGTTAAGAGTAGCCTTCCCGGAGAGGAGGTGGATTTGAGGTCGTCTTCTGAAAAGAAACCGGAGGGTTTATCAGCCAAAGCAGAGCTCTTCTGCGATGCCTAGACGGTTCCAAAAACCATTCACCACCCCGGGCGCTGCCGGCAGGTTGACGTCGCGAGGCCGCTCAGGCTGGCGGTGCAGCTCAGGCCTCACCTCCCGGCCTGGATGCTGGAAAGTCGGGCGAGGACCCAGGAAATCGGCCTCGTATTTCCTGGCTTCGGGCTCCCCTGGGCTCTCCGCAGGCCAGTTCCTTGAGTTCAAATGATAAAACTAAAACAAATAACACAAATAACTCCTAAGGTACTGACCCTTTAGTGCGGGCGGGTCACCGTGCCAAGGAGTCTGCACCTATCTTTTCCTTTAAGGTTAATATCACTTTGCAGATGTGCAAAGTGAGGTGCAGACCGAGTTAAGGACCCTCCTCGATGTCCCCAGCCAGGGAACCGCAGGTCAAGCATTTTAACCCCTGAGAGCCTATTCCCAAACCTGGACTCTCGGCCTCCAAGCTGGTTACCCCAGAGGAGCCTGGACCCAGAAACCCCGCTCCATTCTAGCAGCCGGGGCCTCAGAGAACGCGGCGGGAAGTGGCCGGGCCAGGCTTGGGAAGCTAGGCGTCCCGAAGTGGGACGTGAGCTGGCGTGGTGGGCGGCCGGCTGCGATTCTTGGCAAGGAATTGACGGGAGAGCGCGGCCACTTTGAAACATGCTTTTATTTTTTAATTTTATTTTGAGAACAGAAAAGAAAGCCCCTATCATTTTGAAAGAGGGACACTCTCCGCACCCCCTTTCTGTCCCCGCCCCCCGCTCCAGGTTCCCTTGCTTGACTCGATATGGGGTAGGGGGAAGTTAGCATTGCGTGTGTCCGAGATTCAAGAGAAAGGAAAGGGGTGCGAGATGAGAGAGAGTTGGAGGAAAGGGAGAGGGAGAAGGGGCCCCCAGCAACGGCCAGCTCAGAAAGAAGACACTCCCAAAGCTGCCCCCACCATGGGGGACTGGCGGAGACCGTGGCGGCCCGCAGCTTTATAAATTACAAGAGAGACGCCGAATTGCACTTTGTAATTTGGTGTTGGTTTACAAGCCAAAAGAACCTGTTTCTTCGCCTAATAGATCTGCAGTCAGGGCCTGACCCCTTTTCAGAGAGGGCCCTGGGGAAAGGAGCAGGGTTCCTCTGGCGCCCTCGCCTGTCAGTCAAGTTGGGGAGACACTAGGTGGCCGGCCCCCCTGGGGCTGCAAGGGCGGCCGCCCGCTGGCCAAATAACGTTGATTAAACTCCCATTGTGTGAAAACTGTCCTCTTTATTACAACGGGCCAAAGATGGACCTTCTTCCCATTTTGCAGATAAGGCAACTGAGGCCCAGGGATATAATTAACCAAATCAGGTAATGGATGGAACAACCAACAACCAGCCCAGGCTCTCTCACTCCTGCTCTCTCTGTATATTTAGTTTACTAACCAGTTTGTGCAGTCGTGGCCCCGCCTCCATCCAGATAATTTTTGATTTAATGTTAGAGTTCCTCAGATTTTCCTAAACTCCTCCTAAGATAAAAACTTCTCCTCTTCCACACCATCTCACCTCTCAGCAATTGGAGGGATCTTGATCTTCTTGCGGAGTTCAGGGTCAGGGAATGGAGTGTAATTCAACGGGATCACGATTACAGTTGCTTGCCCCCAAAGGTGGGGTGCAAAGAGAATAGGACAGGTTGGGGAAGGTACCTGGCAATGGGCGGGGAAGTCCGGAGATAAAAATAGGGCTGTAGTGTAGATTTTTAACGAGGGAGGAAGGGTGGGGGCTGGCGTGCAGTGGAGGGAATGGTCCAGGACCCACCCACCTGGATCCAGAGAGCTCCACCCCTCCAGAAAATTCTTGGGCACTGCTTTCCTCAAATCTAGCCAGACGCGGCGCAGGGAACTGCACTATGGGCTTAGACTTCTGAGGGCCTCGAACTCTTCATACGCTTTCAGGAGCTGCCTTCATGGTCCTCAGGTGTCCCCCCTCCCCCCAACTCCAACCCCTTGTCCTGGTTTCAGCCCGCATGAATTTACTGTTCACAAATCCCACGTGTTTCCTCCTTGTGTAGCAGCTTTTACAACTCGAACTAGTTCAAGGACTGCCCATCTTGTTTATTTTCTGTTTAGGAAACAGCAGATCCCACCCCTTTCCCCTTTTCATTCTGTCTTGGTTCCCCTTCCCCTCAATCGAGTTACCCAAAATTTGCAAACTTTTTTTGTGACTTCCCTCTCTTTTAGGGTAACCACTACTTTAGCAAACCTACTTTCTTAATTTTGTTAATATTTAAAACAACTAGTGAAGGGCTAATGATTTCCTGTCCTCCGCCCCCTCCCGCGATAAAAGCACTAAATTAAATAAAAATCCAGTCGTCCAACTGCTTGCCCACGCAGCCAGCAGTGTTGGAAGTTTGTAGTTCGTTAGCACGTCTCGGTAGAAGCAATGAAAAGGCTATTTACAAAGGTAAAAACGTAGCTAACGAGGAGACGCAGAAGGGCAGGTACTAAAATCAGAAGCCGCGCAGGGAAATAAAAAACATGAAACCATGGTGAGTTTTTCTGGCTTGAAACGAAGGGCTTCTCGAAGTTTGAGACTTCAGAACAGAGGCCGACCTAGGACCTTGCATATCAGTCCATTGCCCTCCCACTGCGTGACCCAGGGCTCCTCTTTGAACTTCAGTTTCATCATTGGGAAAAAACGGGACAAATAACACACTTCTGCGCTCAAGAAGTCAAACTCTTTAACATGGTGAATAAATGCGCATTGGTGAGTGTAAGAAACTACGCAAAAGGTTAAGAAATCACAGTGATTCTAGGTGGTGCCAAACAGGAGTCTGCTTGGCTCTTTGTCCTGTGTTTGAGTGGTCACAGCTCCCATGTCACCCTCCGAAATGCCCAGAAGGACTGAGCAGCCGATGGCAATAACAGAACTGTTTCTCTACTTCCTTCGCTGGGCATGGAAAGCGGTTCGAGAGAGGAGAGAGGAGAACCCGCACAGAGAGAAATCCCAGTGCCTGGTAACTAGGGAAGAACTTTCCGCATCGCCAGAGGATTTGGAATACCTGCGCCTCCAGCACATCGCGTTAGTTTCACAGTAGTCTTTCCTAAGCTGCCTTGTTCCCACCTCTTCGAGCTTGGTTAATTCTGCCTGCCTGCTCAGTTGCTCTGTCGTGTCCGTCTCTTTCCGACCCGCCAGGCTCCTCTGTCCATGGGGTTCTCCAAGCAAAAACACTGGAGTGGGTTGCCATGCCCTCCTCCAGGGGATCGTCCCGACCCAGGGATCAAACCCGCGTCTCTTGCATCTCCAGCATTGGCAAGCGGGTTCTTTACCACTAGCGGTTAAATTCTAATTTTCAGTAATTTCCTTTGTTTAACAGATAGCTGTAGCGGGCCTACTATGTGTTCAGTGCACAGGCATTCAGTTTTATAATCTGTCTTCTAAACCATTCCTAAGAGGCACTGATTATTTAAAGGTATAACTAGGAAAGTGTCCAAGTGACTTTATATTTAGTTCAAGAGATAAAATGCAGCGTTGAATTAGAAGACTAATTCCCTTCTTCAGGATGTCGGAAACGTAACCGTTATTAAAACATTTACGTAACAGATTTATGAAGGAGCCCTTTTCCCTTTAAATACATTAAGGAATACCAAAAAGTTCTCTTTAAAAGGCGGTTTCGTTTAAAAAAATGCTTAGAGTGAATATATTGTACTTCGATCTCTTAATGGCACGTCTCTCCCAAATCAACTCATAGCAATTCATATAGAAAAATATAAGTGAGTGGGTGACCTGCCTGTCTCACGGGCGTGGTGAAAGTTAACGAGGAACCACTTTTCACCTTGAGGATGAGTGGCGCTAGCCCCCAAAGTATCTGCAAGCCATTAAGTCCTCTTAAGCCGGCCCTGGGGTGCAAGGTAACCATTGATTTATTCTTGCAGGAGAAGGTAAGATGCCTCCGTGCGCTTCTCTTATTTCCGCTCCTAACACTGGGTTAATGATTGAGTCGCAGACACACTGGTGATGCTGATGACTTAAGTTTTTCTGAAAGCTGCCTTGTCGTCTGTTACTTTCTTTTGAGGACAACGTGATTTGTAAGACTGTTGTCTGCTTATTTTCTGGGCCACGAGATAAATGGCGACTTCGCTCTCGCCGGCGCCGTCACACTTCGGTTTTAACCTCGGGACAGACTTCCCGGCTGCGCCGAAGGCCGCCGGGGAGGATTCTGGCGGAGCGCGGCGGGAGGGGCGCGGCGGTCGCGAGGAGGCGGGGAGCGCCGGGCCGAAGCGCCTCGGCCAATCAGCGTGCACACCGCCTGACAACCGGCCAATCAGTGGGCATAAAGCTCGGGGGCCCGAGCGGATAATACTAGGAAAGGGAGCCGAGGCTGGCGACTGCAGCCAGGGGCAGTGCGCTGTTCGCTGCCGCTTGCGCCCGCCCCTCCGCGCGTTCCGGGAACTCGAGATCGAAACCTGGTCAAGACGGCCCAACCTTACAGTTCAGCTAAGGTCAGAGAAAGCCAGAAGCAGCCTCAGCGAGGTGAAGCGCCTGGCTGCTGAGGAATGATCAGAGTCCGGGATGTGCGGAGCGTGATCGCTAAGAATTTGACTCACTTTCTCCATGCTCCTTCTCTTCCACTCCTCATCTACTGGACTCCGGGCCTCCAGCTGTCAGCCCCAGATTTCGTGACAGGGTGTGGCGACCCCGATTTCTGTTTGGAAGCCCTGCCAGCAGCCCAAGAGCAAGGTCCCAAGGCTGGATTTCTTTTGCCTAGGCTGCTTAGCCGGGGCCTCAGAGTCTTGGTGAGTTAATGTGATGTTGCTGGGGTGGGCAAAGGGCGTGAATCATCTTTCCCTACCTTTCCTATTCTACTTGTATGTCTTGTCTTTAAGTGCAAATCATGAACGATGTACACAGAGCCCGCCTGGCTTAGTGCTGCGCGGCCGAAACACTGTTGGTGCTGGACGGGTGTCTGCAGCTCTGTGCCCAATGTCCCCATGGGACTCTACTGGCAGCAAAACAACTTTGATTTTAGTTGATTAAATCTGCAGTATCCTGAGGTGGGGGGAGTGTGCTGGGGTGTGGGGTGGGTTTGGGGAGTATAAGAGAATCTCTCCAAGCCCGACAGGTGTAGGAGGATGACAGGTGTGTGGGAATTGTGGGTGGTACCTCGCAGGGTCCAAAGGTCCCTTGTGATCTGAAAGAAAACAGTTCTTCCATGGACATTTTTATATTCATCATGGCTATACTAGTTGGATATGGCAAAGCCTGACTAGTGACCAAGGCCGTGGTAGTTGAACATGCTATCTTTACCCAGGGACTTGTCCCAAAAGTGTGTAAAGCCAGAGAGGGCTGGTGTTCACGGAGCACTTAGAATGCACAGATAGGAACCTTGCTGGGTTGGGGAACCGTGAGGGGGCCTAAAGATACAAGAAATAAATGCTCCTGTGGTCTGGATGTGAAGGACGTGTAGAGAAGTGGGCTTCTCAAGAGGTCGGAGGCGGGCAGACCAGGCGTTCTGGGCCCCAAGCCTGGGGCCGGTGCCTGACGGAGGTCGGTCGGTGGGTCTTTGGATGTTTTTTTGTCTCTCCAGAGCGCAGGCCACTGAGGATAGGCCCGGGCGAGGCGTGGTGCGCCATGGCGGACGGGCAGCCGGGTCCCGCCGTGGACTGGGAGATCGACGTGGAGAGCCTGGAGCTGGAGGAAGACAGCCGCGGGGCACCGCCGCCAACGCCGCCCGGGCCCAGCCCGCCGCCTGCCTACGAGGACGACGACGAGGCGGAGGACGAGGACGACGTCGACGCGGAGGACGAGGGCGACGGGGAGGAGGCGGCCGCATCCCCAGGGGTGCCAGGGCGGCCGGAGCGTCAGGGAGCCCTGGCGGCAAGGCCGCCCACGGCGCCGCAGGCCTCGCAGGCGCCCGCCGGGCCTCCGGAGCGCGGCGCAAACGCGGGCGGCGGCGCGGAGCCGCGCAAGCTCAGTCGCACGCCCAAGTGCGCGCGCTGCCGCAACCACGGCGTGGTGTCCTGCCTCAAGGGCCACAAGCGCTTCTGCCGCTGGCGTGACTGCCAGTGCGCCAACTGCCTGCTGGTGGTGGAGCGGCAGCGCGTCATGGCCGCCCAGGTGGCGCTCCGGAGGCAGCAGGCCACGGAGGTGCGTACCCGCCAGCCGGCTCGCCCCCTCCCGGGTGTCTGGGGCCGCGGTGGGGGTCGGGAGTCGGGGACGCGGGTAAGGCACACTCTTCGGCCTGGGTCTTCGAGGCGCCTGGCTCTGCCCGGATGTGAGGACACCTCTGCCCACGCTGGCCTACGGTGTCGGGAGGCAGGAAGCCATGCCATCGCTGGGGAACTTAGCAGAAAAGATTTTGTGTTAAGAAGCAGGCAGTCTTGAAAGTGGTTAAGTTCCTTTGGGGACATTATGGGACATAATTTTATTTCGATTTTCTATATCGTTTATTTTGGTGATGTTGGGGGGAAGCGGAGGACAGAGGCCAAGGACAGAGGCCGATGCAGCGCCCTAAGTCCATGGCCGTATTATCAAGAAAAAGAACCACCCAGCACGTAGAGCTCACAGCGCTTCCGCGGTCACGGGCCACTTAGGAAAGTGCTGCCTATTTACGTGTGTGTCAGTCGTGTCCTACTCTGCGACCCCACGGACTGTAGTCCACCAGGCTTCTCTGTCCAGGGGGTTTTCCCGGCAAGAATACTGGAGTGGGTTGCCGTTTCTTACAGATGAGAGCAAAAGTGACGTGGTAATTTAGAAGAGACGTCTAACTTCGAGGAGAACTACCTAAGAACCAGTTGACAGGTCTCTGCCGCCAGCGCGGGGCGAGAAGGGAAAGGGTCTTCTTGAACCTCGCCTGGGACTGTGTGTTTCCTTGTGTCCCTGTGCAAGCGCGCTCCGAAGAGAGACGTTGCGCGGGCAGCTCCCACTTGGGGGTGGATGGAGAATTTTTGGTATTACTTTTTGGCGAGAAGGGGCCGGGGAGTGGACCGCATGCAAGCCTTGGGCAGTGATCCTCATGGGAAACCTCCCAAGGGCCCCAGAGAGCGCGGCGCGCTGGACTCCAGAGGTGCACGGGCCTCAGTGCGGCCTCCTCCGGTGTCCCGCGTGTTGCAAGGCGGGCTCTGCGTTCGCTCGCACTCCCCGCGGCTTGCGGGCGGGGACGCGGGTGGGGAAGGGCCCGGAATTCCACCTACCAGGCGGTGACAGAGGGTGCGCCCGACTCTGGTTTTGCTCACCTTCTGGTGCCCAGTGAACAGCTTGGAGTTTTGGGCAGACCTGAAAACTTCTGACTTTTCCCCGTCAACTCTCTGTACCGGATCCCATCAGCCGTGCTTCGAGGAGAAACCTGCTCCACATCTCTGACCAACGTCGGGTGCCCGGCGGCGTCTTTGGCCCTAGGCTGGGCCCTGAGGTCACAGCGGTTCGCCGCAGCTCTGTTTTAGGGCCCGGCTCCTACCTTCTCATCCACTGTGGATTTCACGTACTCCCCGCTGTCCCTCCACTTCTGAACGTGGACTATGTCTGGATGACTCTCGAACAGTGGCCCCAGGGAAAGCCCAGGCCCTTGCCCCCCAATTGAAGGGTTCGGACAGAGCATCTAGCTCATTGTGCTGGAATTAAGGGGTGCTGATATTAATTTGCTTAGAATCATCTTTACATGGGATGGGAAAATAAATACATTTAGAACGAGGACGATTACTCATGCCTTCATGCCTCTCCCTTCTCTTACAACGCCCCCCTCCCCCTGCTCTATTGATTATGTTTCTTGTGTTTACAGGACAAGAAGGGGCTTTCCGGGAAACAGAATAATTTCGAGCGCAAAGCAGTATATCAGAGGCAAGTCAGGGCACCCAGTTTGCTGGCCAAAAGCATTTTAGAAGGTAAAGCAACGCAGAATTATCCTTTAGACTTTTAAACTGTGTTCTCAGGGATTCTCATTATTCAGGCACATGGCATTTTCACTTATCTGTGAAGGAACAATCTGAGGGGGAATTGCTTTTTATTGGAAAGTTTGGGTTTGGGAAGGAAATCAGGATTTGGGAAAATTAATCTCACATACCTCCTTTTTTTCACTGGTAATTTTGTTTTCTGCCTAGTAGTTAATGAGTTAACATGGAGTACATGTGAAATTTGCCCTAGTGTGAGGGATGCACAGATACACTGCCAAGTGATCCCAGAGCAGATGTCCTGGAAGGAAATAAATTAAAAGAAAAGAAATCTTTAGTTTCATTTGGAACTAAATAGAATGAGTCAAGTGAGTTTAAGAGCTACCCACTGCCTTTAGTCTAGGCAGTCCAGCCTTTAATCCCTCTCTTTTTAATTGTACTCCTTTTCTCTCTGGATTATCTACTTAAATTGCAGTTATTCCACGCTTCATTTTGGTATATTGACAGTTTGTAGATTGTAGAATGTGGAAAAAGTTTTGAATCACACAAGAGAAGTGGAGGTTGAATTTGAACAGAATGATGTTTCTCCGTGTGTTTGTTTTCTGCAAAGCTTGGGGATATATTACTTTTTCTTAAAATACTACTGATTTTTTAAAATGGTTCAGTTTGGATATGGAATTTATTTATTGATATAATAATATATTGACTGTCTCTCACCATTTAAAGAAAAGGAAAGTTTATATTTGCTCTAATTGCTGCCATTTCATAAGGCTCAGGTTGAAAAGCAGGTTTTTTTTTTTTTTTAAGTAGGCATTTGAATTGTTTTTCCTATGTGGCTCCTGAATTGAGTTGTTTCTGGACAGGTTTTAAAGTTTGTTCATGTCTCACCCTGCGCTGTATACTTCTGACCTTAGAATGGCTTCTCATGCATTCAAAATGAATTTGGTTACAAACTGGGTAAACAGATTTATAACCATAGGGACCACACTGATAAATTGAAATTGTGCCAAAGCAACTTGAGAAGTGGGAGAATGAAATGGAATAGAAAATCCAAGTAAATAACTTTCTGGCAAGAGCTCACCATAGAAATGTACACATTCATTTTCAAATTATATTTTATTTGCAAATGAGTATGATGGGTTTGTCACTATGTAAACACAAACATCATAATGAATCCTTCAAACAAAACTTGACAGTGGTGAGTGCTTGGGGCTGATGAAATACTCAAAAGTATTTTATGCTGCCAGGAATTCTACTTATGTTTTATACTAATCTTTGTTTTTTACTTTATCCCTATTTATAAGATGTATAATGACTTAATCTATGTTCTAGTGATTGCTTGTTCAACCATTTTGGTATCTGGCCAACATGATTAGTACTGGTGAAAAATGTTTTAGATCAGTTATTTTCCATATAGCAGGGGATACTCTGGCCTTTGTACTGGTAGTCAGAGGTGGGGGTAGGGGCCCGGTTAAATTGTTCACTGCAGAGTCTCTTTAACTAGTTAACAGCTCTTTTCAATTTTCTATGCTTTTCTGTTTCCTTAAGTCTTTCCTCTTTTTCTCCTCACTAATCTTCTTTAACTTTCTCTTTTTCCCTAGTTCTCCTTGGATTATTCTGCATCTGTAACAATGTGCACATAATGAGCCAACTTTAGAAAATAAAAGTGACATCAGCTCTAGGTATAGATATCTTTTTTTAAATAATGGAAAAAGGTGACATGGATAATAATAAAGAGTTGACTGAAGCAAGCTGAGCAGCCTTGTCTTCTCAATATATAGGAGCCTGGGGAGAATATTAAAATTTCAGTCAGTAAAGTATGCCTGTCAAAATAAACAAACCTATCATAACAACAAAAACAACAACAAAAAGTTACAGTATGGATATCCTTCCCTGGGAAGGGATTCAAAAATTGAACCCATACTTTTGCTTTCTGTATAAAAATACCAGTGATATGGAACTGTACATAACTGTTGTGCTGATATACATTGTTTCTGTTGCCTTCTGGATTTCCAAATTTTTCCTTATTAGATGTTAATCTCTGTCATGTGCAATGCTTACTTATTTTAGGCTACCGCCCCATTCCATCAGAGACTTATGTGGGAGGGAGTTTACCTCTACCTCCCCCCGTAAGTGACCGGATGAGGAAAAGGCGGGCCTTTGCTGATAAAGAGTTGGAGAACATTATGCTGGAGAGAGAATATAAAGAGAGGGAGATGTTGGAAGCTTCCCAAGCTGCTGCCTTATTCCTGCCCAATCGCATGGTGCACGGTTCTGAGTACAGCTCCTACAAAAGTGCCTACAGCCCCACCCCAGTGGAACCACCAAACAAAGACTTCTGCAATTTTTTGCCCACCTGCCTTGATCTCACCATGCAGTATTCAGGCTCTGGGAATATGGAACTAATTTCTTCCAATGTCAGTGTGGCCACGACTTACAGACAGTATCCCCTATCCTCGAGACTTTTAGTTTGGCCCAAGTGTGGGCCCGTTAGTGACACCCTCCTCTACCAGCAGTGCCTGCTGAACGCTACCACGTCAGTTCAGGCCCTGAAGCCTGGGACCAGCTGGGACTTGAAGGGAGTACGACTGCAGGATGGACTTGGAGCAGATCATGACATGATGCCACCGAAACTGGAAGGCTCTCTGGTGCTGCCTCACACTCCTGAGGGCCACATCTTAAGAAGTGACCTTCAGGGTCACCAGGCCCTCCCGGAGAGGTCCGCATTCTCCCCACCCAGACGGAATTTCTCGCCCGTTGTTGACACGGACACCCTGGCAGCTCAAGGGCACGTCTTAACCAAGATCAGCAAAGAAAGCACCAGGCACCCTCTGCCACTTAAACATAATCCATTCCACTCATTATTCCAACAAACTCATAATGACAAATCAGGTCCCGAGTTGAAAACATCATCTGTCAAAGAGGCCTTTGAAGAGGCCCCTAAGAAACCCAGGGAGTGTTTAGTCAGGGAGAACCAGAAATACACATTTACAATAGATAGATGTGCAAAAGACCTTTTCGTAGCCAAACAAGTCGGAACAAAACTCTCAGTGAATGAACCCCTGTCATTTTCTGTTGAGTCTATTCTTAAGAGGCCTTCATCTGCCATCACTCATGTCTCTCAGTGAAAGGCTGCTTAAATGGAAAGCTGGATTTGCTGCCGTCTCAGAGGATTCTTACCAGTCACTAATTTTTTTAAAGATAAAAGTTGTATAAAGAAATTTCTAATGTAAATGATGATGATTCAAAAAATTCTGTATATTCATATGCATGTACTTTACCTTACCACATAAATATATTTAAAGATGGAAATTGCTTATGTGAAAATTTTCAGGCTTTACATACCATTTCAAAAAGCAATAAAATTGACACTGTCTTCTAAAAGATCCAGAATTTGCTTAAGTAAATAGTTTCTCTGTCTAGGTAAAAAAGCAAATGTCCATGAAATGTGTTCTTTATTTTTCTGTGATTCTGTGTATTTTCAGGTGCTCTTAATAGTCTCTGGGAGCCATAGGGAAACACTTACAATGCCTTAGTTGTGCATTTTGGAGGGCATCTAAATGTAGATGTTCAATACTGAGGCAAAAATAGCTATAAGGAGAACATAGGGAAGATTTAGTTTATAGAATCTTCATTTTATGTGATTAGACAAAGTTGAATTAATTTGAAGGGAAATGAAGTTTAATACCTCATTTATATGACATAGGTTCTTGGAATGGGTCCCAGTTTCCTTCTCTGATGGGCCTCAGGCTTCCTTTCTAGGTTGCACATTCATTCTGTGATTTTTTTCAGGTTGCTGGGAGCCACAGAGCAGGTTCCCCTGCACATGGTGAACCCCAACTCAGCTCTGTGTTACTTTGTTCTTTCCTGGGATCTGGTGACAGCAGGCATTTAGCATCAGACCTAGTCACAGCTCGCAGCTGATCTGGGAGTCTCAGCTTCATGTGTCCCACATTTTTGCCAGTGTCAAAGGTATAGCTTTCAGTGTAGCTCTCTTCTGAGATAAAAACATTTTGTCTTCAAACTGCTTCAGCAGACAGTTGCCGAAGCCTGCAGATGTTTATCACAGCATAAGGGTGGCTTCTTGTTTCTTACAACTTTCTCCCTGTTTTTAAGTTGTTATCCCCTTGTTTTGTTCAACAAAATATTATCTGTTCTATAAGATTGATAAAATGTCAGCAAGGCATTTATGAAAGTATGAAATTCATCCCTGAAGACTTCACCTGTGGACCTGGAATCAAGTACTAAGATGTTATGGTCAGTTCAAACAATCAAGAGCCAAATCCACCTCTAATTTTGCCATGGAGTGAGGTTTTACTTCCAAGTCTGCTCTCACTGTGTAACAGGAACGCTAGGTAGGCATATGGAATGTGCCAAGACATTCAGTAGTTTGAAGAATTTCTTTTTCACTCTGAAAAACATTAAAAATTATTTAAGAATGACTTTGTTGCTACTGATGAGCTCATATAAGGCTTAAGGGGTTCTCTAGATTGTTGCTTAAAATCAATAGCAGTTACAAAAACAAGCTAGACTGTAGATTGATTTTCAGTTTGTACTTGTAAAATAACGCTTGGTTTAGTTGAGTCAGATTTTCTTATTTTTACTGTTGCAAAAGCCAGAGTGAATGGAAGTATGCCAGAAAAAAAGAAGATGAAAGCAGGCGGAGATCCCAATAACTGTTGACGATTCTCATTAAGTGCAGTGTGTTTTCCAGTCATGAAGTCCTGGTGTCAGAGAGAATCTTGCTCTGCAGTTGCCCCTCTGCTCCCACCCCCAGGCATCTTTGTTTTATCTTTACAGTTACTAAGTGTTATCCTCCCATTAGGAATTTATTCTTCATATAAGTATAAGGGCTTCCCCGATGGCTCAGCAGGTAAAGAATCTGCCTGCAATGAGGAGACACAGGAGATGTAGAATCGATTGCTGGGTTGGGAAGATCCCCTGGAGGAAGCAATGGCAACCCACTCCAGTAATTTTGCCTGAAAAATCCCATGAACAAAAGAGCCTGGCCAACTACAGTCCAAAGGGTTGCAAAGGACACGACTGAGTGACTGAGCATGCACACACACATTGAGTGTAAATTTAGCATCAAAACTAACTGCTGCAGAGGTAACAGAGGAAATCACATTAGAATAAAACCACATAAATCCCACTGAGAAGGCTTTCTCAATCCACACATGGATTTTTCTTTTTCTTACCCCATTTAGTATTTAGTATTTAGTATATATATTTGTCAAATTTTTTACCCTTTTGTGTTCAATGGACATTTGAGCATATATTTTCTGACCTCTCTGTGTATCATTTTAATCTCATTAAGTGAATCCAGTTGGCTGTGAATATTAGTAGTTTTCCTTATGTTACCAGTGACCAAAATTTCACTGTTTTGAACATTTATGAGGGTCAGTACTTTCCTTGGTGAATATATTACTCTACAATGCATTAATTCTGCTGTAATGATGAGTTCTTGGAATTTCACATCTACCATCAGCCACTCATGAGAGCTTTGTGCTGGGCACTTTGCTTCTTTTAATCTTTTCTCTTCTGTAAAAGCTAGTATTTGGCTATATACAGTCTTCAGAGAATACTGCCTTCAACAAATTGAATTAAACTTTCAGTTTAAGTATTTTTTATGTTCAAAACAATAAATGGATTTGGCTTTAATCATTTTTAAGAACTTAAGGAATAGCAAAACATGGACCTTTCCCTCAATTTGACTTAACAGTACAATAATGACTTTAAGAAACTATTTTCCTTCCATCTCAACGGATCAAGCAGTTCTGAATCCTTTACAGCAATGCTTTTCAAGCTTTAATGCATGACGAGTCACCGGGGAATCTTGATAAATGCACATTCTGATTCTGTAGGTCTGCAGTGGGCCTGAGCTGCTGCATTTCTAACATTCCTCCCAGGGCCTGCCTGTGTTGCTGTCTTTAGACCACGCTTTGAACAGCAAATGTTTACATTTCTATTATTTTAATACACATTTAACACACTCTTCTGTGCATGTTAGGTTCTAATGCAATAGAGTTGTCATGAATAATTTAATATTGGGTTAGCCAAAAAGTTCATTTGGGTTTTTCTGTAACTATGAATTATTAAAAAAAAAATTTCCCTCCAAACCCATAGAATATCTGACATCAAGAGTGAATATTAATGTAAACTATGGACTTTGGGTGATGTGACAGTGAAGATTCATTAGTTAAAACAAACGTTCCACTCTAGTGGGGATATTGATAATGGGGAGGTTATACATGTGTTGGGGAAGGGGGAACATGGGAGATCTCTGTACTGTCCCCTCAATTTTGCCATGTCAGTTATGAAAGTTCCCTTTCTTTCTGACCCTTTGGTGGCAGAAGTAGAAGACCTAGGCAAAGTCATGAAGCAAACAAGTTGCTTCTGTTTTCCCTTTTTTTAATGCCTAGATATCCTTTCAATTTGGTTAAAAAGTAATATATATTTTCAATTGTGATAAAATACACTAGCATAAAAATCACCATCTTAACCATTTTTAAGTGCATTTAAGAGTATTCACATTATATACAACCATAACTGCCATCCCTCTCCAGAACTCTTCACCTCACAAAACTGAAACCCTTTTACCCACTAAACAATAACTCCTTACTCCCCACAGCCCTTGACAAACACTGTTCTCCTTTTATTTATTTATTTATGACTGTGCTGAGTCTTCCTTGCTTTTGCGTGGGGCTTTTCTCTAGTGGTGAGCAGGGGCTCCTGTCTAGTGGGGTGTGTGGGCTTCTCATGGTGGTGACTTCTGTTGCAGAGCACAGGCTTTCTAGTGCTCGGGCTTCAGTTGTGATGCATGGGCTCAGTAGTTCCTGGACTCTAGAGCACAGGCTCAGTAGTTGTGGGACACTTGTTTAGTTGCCCTTCAGCATGTAGGATCTTCCCAGACCAGGAATTAAACCAGTGTCTCCTGCATTGGCAGGCAGAGTCTTAAACACGGAGCTACCAGTGAATTTGACTACTCTAGGTACCTCATGTATTTGTCCCTTTGTGACTGACTGGTTTATTTCACTTAGAGTATTGTCTTCAAGTTTTATTCATGTTGTAGCATATGTCAGAATTTCCTTCCTTTGTAAGACAGTATTGCCTGTGTATGCCACATTTTCTTTATCCTTTCAGCTGTTGATGGACACTTGGGTTGCTTTAATGCTGCTGTGGACATGGGTGTGTAGCTATCTCTTCCCCTAGTCCCCACTTCCTGATTTCACTTCCCCATCTTCAAGAACTCCATTTTCTCAAGTGTATACTCATCCACATGGTTTCCCTCTCTCCTAGAGAGTGAACCATCTCCATTCCTCATCAAGTTAGCTCTGCTTTGCCTAGAGAGGCTTCAGTGTCAGTCATGTACCTTTTAATGTGAGTTTAAGTGAGTATGTTATCACATCATCTTCATTTGAAAGCTTAATTCTAATTGTAGACTGAAAGACTTGCATTAACTTGTATTAAGAAACTTTCTGGAATGTCTTCTGGAAAGTCTCAGCAGTGCTAAAGAGCAAAGAAATGGCTGAAGGTCAGGATGAAGTAAGAAAAGGAGAGTCTGCAATTCCCTGTAGAATAATAAAGACATCACTTCATTTTGAGGTTGGATTTTCAATTGGGACTAGAGTTCTACTGGCCATCCTGATTTTATTTATTGTTGGATTAACTTTCTTTGTTCCTATTCTAGGTCTGTAAGTTTAGGCTTATTTCTTAATAAGCCCTAGGGCTGTTAGTTTTTGATATGGCTGGATTCTGCAGTTTGTACACTTTGGTTTGTGGCACCCACTTATATTTATTTTAATGGTTGTACCAAGCTTTTATCATACTCTACCATCCTTAGTTATGTTGTTTTTTAGCTTGTTATATCTGAACATGTTTAGAGTATGTGGTTATTCATGGAATTCAGTCTAATGAACATCGACTGAGAACTTTTTGTATGCCAGATACATGCTGGTAAGTGGGCCTATATTATTTAGCTTCTTTTAAGTAGAAAAAAGAACCCAGAAGGCTACTTAAGTTATATTTTAAAATAAGATTTTATTTTAAAGAGAAGGAAATGAGGATGGAAATCTTGGCACTTAGCAGGTCTGCCAAAGATTTGGACATGGTCTAAACACTATAAGGTTGTTCAGTCCAGGTCTGGCAACCTTACTTCCTTGTTGTTCCCTTGGCAATTAATGCGTGGCCTAGGGAAAGTACCTGAAAGTGCTAGTTGCCTCTTTAATATCTACTCTCCTCTCCTTTAGTAACAGAGCCTTCGATTTATTTGGACTGGTGACAAGCCCAGCTAAAAGTCTGCATTCCCAGCCTGGTTTGCATCTAGGTGTGGCAACCCACTCCAGTATCCTTGCCTGGAGAATCCCATGGGAAGAGGAGCCTGGCGGGCCACAGTCCATGGGGTCAGAAGAGTTGGACACGACTGAGAGACTTAGCATGCATGTGCGTGGCTATTGTGTCACGGGTGGACAGCCATGGGCAGACTTGAGGATATCTAGCAGAGACTGAAACCACAAGGAGGAGCACGTTTGGATTTTTTCTGTTTTGCATTCTTTATTCCTGGAATTTGGAAGAATCCTGTAGCACATGATGACATTTAGGTTGGCAGCCATGTTCAAAGGAGGCTGAAGCAGAGAAATTAAAAAAGCCTAGGTGCCTGTTTCTTTAGAGGATCTGTTATAGCAGCCCTCGATTGCTTTCCTCTGTTCATCTTTTTTGGGAGATATCGTGTGCATGGGCTGTTGTCACTGGCTCATGGTTACAGACAGCTGAATGTAATCCCTTTTGGTAAAGTGGGGAGAGTTCCTCCCTTCTGATGAAGCATCTGCTGGGTGTGCCTGCTTTTCCTCTGTTCCCACTCTCTTTTCTCTAATTTTCCTTCCCTTCTTTACTATTATCTCTATGTGTATCTTTTGGCTTCTTTCTCTGCTATTGTTCCATCATACTGTAGCTCCTTCCTCCATACCAAGAGTAGGATCCAATGAGCTCAGCTAATTCCTGTTGTCTTCTTTCATCCAAGCCTTACTGGTAAGGTACTTGGACTTGGTCTCCATGGGGAGTCCTGTGGTATAAGCCATGGCGCTTTCCATTAGGAAACCTCTCACTGGATATAGGGGGCTCTTGGAATATTAATATACTATATCCCCTTACAAATTAGTTAAAAATACGAATAAGACATGGTCCCTGCACCCTAAGGGCTCAGAGCCTACTGAAGCAGAAGCATACATATATGCTTAGTGGGTTTTTGGTTTTGTTTTGTTCTTTACAAAAATCTAACTCTAAGTCAGATGATAATGATAAAAGAGCTAACTTATGTTCTTCATCTTTTGTCTGAAACTTTTCATGCATTATTTCATTTAATTCACACAAAGTTTAACTTGTGAAGTAGGTATAATTGTTATCTTCACTTTACATGTAAGAACACAGGCTTAGAGAAGTGAAGTAGCCTGCCCAGGATCACACACTGGGGGCACGACTGTGTAGGGAAAAATCCCAGGTCACTGGAATTTCAGAGTGTACTCTTAACCTGCATCTTATGCGACCTCACAGAAATGAAACGAAGCTCCTTTTCATGCCCATATCTTGGTGTACGAGGATAGAGAGGTGGGAGATCTGAGTTCCAATTCATGCTTCCTCTTTCTGTCCTTTTACTTCTCAGGTTTTGTTTCCATCTGTAAAACAAGGGTTGATGAAATGGGCTTGAAAGACTTCGCTGTTGAAAGGCAGAGTTTGAATCCTGGTGGACCACATGCTTGTCACTTGGCAAGAAGATTCAACAGAACCCCTGAGCTGTGGTGGCTCTGGCTGGTCTATTCAGCCTGGGCTCCATCTGCAGCGTTAATCCTCTGGAAAGAGACTCTTTAAAATCCACTTTATGTGGAATAAAGCTAAATTGTCCAGGGGGGACATCTGAAGCATGAACCAGAGGATGTGTTTAAGAAGCTTACCCTGATGCTGAAAAGCCTCCAACAGGAAACAGACCTGGCTCATAGTCACTAAGTCAGCTCTAGTCTACTTTTTATATGGCATTTCTCTTCCTTTCTCTACTCACTTAAATGGCCAATATTCTTAATATGAACCTGTTCCCTTAGATTGCTTCCAGGAGGCAGCATGGCAAACTGGAATGCATACAGGCTTGGAGTTAGGTTAAAGCAATTTAAAATTTAGCTTATCCTTAATTTAGCTCATCCTTGGCCAGTCATCTCACTTCTCTGAACTTCCTTTTTTCCTTCTGTGGAGTGGAGACAGTCACATCAGAGAGAATTGTTAAGAGGATTAAGTAGTTTAATGTGTATAAAGGGCCTGATCCAAATCAAGTTGCTCTCCCTACCTTTGACCCGTGATATTCCCTAGAAGGTATTTCTCTTCACCAAGAGTCTGTAACTTCAAACAGTCTGCAAGAATTACATGGTTTTAAAGACTAATTATTAAGATGGAAAAATTTACCCTCAAGATTCTACAGAACTGTAGACTATGTCATTTAATTTTATAACATAATAAAATTATCATAAAAGCAAACACATGCTATAATAAACATGAGCCATTTTGAACCCACTCATAATATGGACTTCTTTTCTAGATTTTAAACTATTAAAAGAATAGGTGAAGAATGTACATGGTGCAAGACTACAAAGGATATACAGTGTAAAGTAAGCTCCTGACTCTCCTCTTCAGAATCAACTGCTATTGCTCATTCATTACATATCTTTCCAGAGATAATCTATGAATACAGATGCATGAATGGGAGATGACATGTGCAGAGTTCTGCACTTGGCCCTTAGTACTGTATCCTGGGACATATTCCATGCCAATTCATGTTGAGCTGCTTTAATGTTGACTTAATGTAGACTCTGTGTCTTGAACTAGATTCTCAGACATGACCTTCTCAGATGGTAAAGAGGCCGCCTACAATGCAGGAGACCCAGGTTCAATCCCTGGGTTGGGAAGATCCCCTAGAGAAGGGCATGGCTACCCACTCTAGTATTCTTGCCTGGAGAATTCCATGGACAGAGAAGCTGGCTACAGTCCATGGGTTGCAAAGAGTTGGACACCACCGAGCGACTAACACACAGTATAGTCTGCTCTCTGTATCTGTGGATTTCACATGCACAGTTTCAACCAATGAGCTGCCATTCAGTTGAATTAGTGAATGCAGAACCCTCAGTACTGAGGGGTGACTGTATTTGTTGTACTGCACCATTATATCTACAGGATTTGAGCTTCACAAATTTTGGTGTCTGTCGGAGTTCTCAGAACCAATCTCCCCATCCATTCCCTTTGTATACAGAGAGAGACGACTGTGCAAACTTTCACTGTGTAGAGGAGGACACTGTGGCTTACAGGAGTGTGAACTGTTCAAGGTTGCAGATCCCTTGATTTTCATTCTGGTGAGCTTTCCTTGTCACCAAGCTGTGGATGAGTATAGGTGTGTGCACAGACATGTGTGAGCACATTGGCCAGTGAGTTAGCTAATACCTACTACTTGTGACATGGTACCTTTCATTTAAAAGTCATAACAAGAGATACAGACACAAATGAGGAGAGTGAGCTTGAGTAAAGAATCTGTTCAAGGTTTTTGGTTCTCTCAGGCCCTAAAATCGATACCCTTTGGCACTGCACCCAACTTTCTCTCTCCCTCTTAGAGGTGACAGTTTCAGGAAAGTGGGGACAAAAGATGCAAAGTGGTGTAAAGTGATTAGATTTTGATTAAATGTGAAGTACTTCCCTGGTGGCGCAGACGGTAAAGAATCTGCCTGCAACATTGGAGACCTGAGTTCGATCCCTGGGTTGGGAAGATCCCCTGGAGGAGGGCATGGCTACCCACTCCAGTATTCTTGCCTGGAGAATCCTCATGGACAGAGGAGCCTGGTGGGCTATAGTCACAAAGAGTTGGACATGACTGAGCGACTAAGTGCGCACACACATAACTTCCAGTAAAACAAATGACTTTGTTGAATCTTAAGGGAAAGGCACATTGTGTTATATTGGCAGAGGTGAGGGTGGCTGGGAAGATGGGTCGTTAGGAAGTGTGGATCAAAGTTGCCTGCAGGTGTGGTGAGGGCATCACAGCTTCATGATGACAGCCCAGTCTGTAGGCGCTCTCAGAATGACACCACTAACTGACGTCTTGTTCGTAAGATCCAAACATGTCAGCCAACTTGGTCAGCATCCCACTCCCTTCTTTTAAACCATGGCATGTGTTGCCCAGTTTCATTTCTTTCTTTCCCCTGGAAAGTGCCCCCTTATCAGACCTGGAAGACAAAATCATTTGAGCCACCTTCACTCGCAGTGAAAACACCGCTGTATTTCTCACTTATGTTATAGGCTTAGATTCCTGCAGGGCCTGGCTTGCAGCACTGAGCCACAGTGGATCCTAAGGCCGTGTCCATAACAGAGTGGATTGTGAACAGTAGATGACGTAGTAATGTGGCCACGGCCATGGTGGCTGGCTGCCTCCGGCCAGGATCTGCCTTTTTCCGGCAAGTTGGAAAGCACTCCCTGCTCACAGGCAGTGTCACGAATGTTTCCTCCCTAGTTTGCATTGAATATGTGTGTGTATGTGAGTGTGTGTATAATCTTGGTTTTCTTTCCTCTTATCCCCTTATCACGTAGCATAAAATGTATTAATTTTATATATTACTAATATTTTATTATTTATTATTATTTTACATCATAGTCTATAAGTTATGGGATATGATGAAGAGTAAACATGACTTAAGGACTTTACTTCCTGTTTGTTCTGAGGTGGAGGTTACTGTGATTTCAGCCTACACAAGATAGTTATATCATGTTAGGCAGAATTATGACCTTATTACTGTTTTATTTAAAGATCAGGTATGGTTTAAAGAGACGCATGTGGATGCCAGTTTGACAAAGGGTTAATCTTACCATGTGATCTTGGTGGGGCCGCAGTGTGCCCAAAATTAAACATAAGTTTGGGATGTTGCAAAAGAAAGGGTGGTTCCCAATGAAATCAGCATTTGAGTTGGAGGACCCTGTAAAGTAGACTGCCCGCTCCACTGTGGATGGGCATTGTCCAGTCCATCGAGGGCCCAAATAGAATGAAAGACAGAGGAAGGAAGAATGAGTCCCTTTTTCCAGCCTCACTGCATGAACTCAGACATCTTATCTCATCTTCTGCCTTTGGACTGAGGTTTACACTTGGCTCTCCTGGTTTTCAGGCATTTGGACTCATACTGAATTACACCATTGGCTGACCTGGGTCTCCGGCTTGCAGATGGCAAGAATTTCAACCTCCATAATCTCATGAATCAGTTCCTCATCACTGACAACTCTTGTAGCTTTCCCACTGAAAACTCATGGGGTTGGAGTTTGTAAATTTAACTCCAGAGCTCTGCTTGCCTTTTGGTGCACCTGCTACCAGGTAGTGGTGATTAGTTATGATCTCATGGATCAGATAGATACTGAGGAAACATGGATTAGCATGCTTTTCCATCCAGCTAGGGGAACTAAGGGAACACTCTTCATAAACCTCTTATTGGGATGTACACACTTTTTGTATAATTTTGTGCAAGATATGAATATTCTATGCCTTTCTGTTCTTGTCCATAAAAGTGGAAATACTTACATATATGTCACCAGGATGTCACACAGATTTAAATTAAGTCTTGTATTGTGTGCACTCAATAAGTATATGCTAACTTTGAATAATTATTATATCGATGTTCATAGTTTTCCAAAAATGGATTTTCCTGGCAGCTATATTCTATTTTCTAACCTGCCTTTTTTATTTGTGGGAAAGTCTTTTAGCTTATAACCTACCTTTGTGATCAAGAAAGATTTTTAGAATGCAGATGTTCATAACCAATAGGTTCCCAGATCACTGTTAGACATAGTGCTGATTTTTAAACAAGTTGTATTTTCCTAGACTATACTATTTTGAAACACTTAACCAGAATCCAGTAGTCTTCCTGAGAAAATAAAGGATGCAGTTTTTCATAATTCATCACTATAAAAACATGGATACTTATGCACAAAGAATACTTCAATTTTTTTCAGTATCTAATTTTCTGATAATGAGGTAATGGCTGAAAATGGCTTACACTCAAGGTGAAGCCTACTGAGAATGAGAATGCCAGATATTAGATGTTGCCAAATCAGGACAGGATATAAATGTTCCTCTTTCCAGACTCTTATTGTAATCTTTAGGTCTTTTATTCGCAGGAGACCTAAACCCTAAATAATACAGAATAAACTAGGACACTGAAATGAAGATAGGGGCAGGGGTATTTGAAAGGCATATTCATGATTCATTTACGCTTGTTCTCAAAATTCAGTGTATCTTGAATAATTTTGATAGTGTATCCTGCAGATTTAGGGCATCAAAGAAAGTAAGTTTTTTGATGTTGACTAGATTTTGGGTTTGCAGAAATACCGCTGCCCTCCATAAACTGATATGTGCCTGGGAGAAGCATATCCACTCACCAACTCCTGCTGACAGGATTGTGTATTGGGTGTTGTGTTAGAATACTTTGTGTTGCACGTGACAGAAATCTAACCCTTAAGCATTTAGTTTAAGCAGAAATGGAGAGTATTTGAAAGACAGGGGTTTCTTATATAATTGAAGAAGGATTTATAAATAAAATCTCAAAAGAAGCAAGGAAATGTCCAGGCTTCCCTTCAGGAACAACTGGAACTGGGGCATTTATCTCTGTACTGGATTCTCCCATGTCTAACACCTACCATGGCTGCTTCTTGCGGTATTCCTCCTTCATTCGCTCTCATTGCAGACCAAGTCCCTCCCAAGCATCATATTTCATAGCCTTCATCCCTGAGAATACTGAATTCCTACCTTTGTTCCATTTAAAAGTCCTGGGAAAGAACTTTGATTGGTCAGGCTTGGGTAAAGTATCAACCTTGGACCAATCAACCCTGGCCAGGAGGATGAAGAGATAAGGCCTGGGCATTGCTACCAGAGACCAGAAGAGAGACTCCTGAGTCAAGTAGACCCCATTTGGTACCAACCATAGTTTGCTAGTCCTAGGTCTATCTAGGTGCTTCAGGCATCTCTTCATTTCCTGAAAAAACCCTGCATACTTGGTATGTTCCTATGCTGAAATCCAGGTACAGAAATCTGGAGGAACTCTGGATGATGTACTTGCAGACCACATAATAATCTCCGGCCCAGGGGAAAAGATCCTCGTGGCCATAGGATAAAGATGTAGAGAAATTTCTCACGCCACACACCCTAAAGGAACACACATATCTTAGAGACAGGGGTGAACATGAGCACTTTGGCATTTTCTTTTCCCCATGAAAAGACATGTCAAACCACTAACACATTCATTTCCCTAACTTCCTTTGCAAAGGCTCATCCTACCTCCTCATCTTTGAAATACTCAGTGGAAACACTCACTGGCTTTGATATCACAAATAATTTTTTATTTGGGATGAAGGTGTTTGCTGAGGCAGCAGATTTCCCTGCTTGATTCTTTATTTGTGCATTAAAATATAATAGGTCTGCAGTTTTAATCCTGGACCAGAAAGAACATAAAACATGTTTGATCTCTGGTTCGTGATGGAGCTCCTTAGGTCTTGGATAGATTACTTCTGAATAGGTGCCCTTTGCCCAGAATTCCAGCGAGTACTCCAGGGCAAAGATAAACTGTGTCTCTAGAGATAAAAGGACAGTTATTTTCCCACAAAACCTCATAAATCAGTTTTGATATTGTTTTTGTTTGATTTTATT
The DNA here is from genome assembly GCF_014754425.2 of Oryx dammah. Lineage (NCBI taxonomy): Eukaryota > Metazoa > Chordata > Mammalia > Artiodactyla > Bovidae > Oryx > Oryx dammah. Next base: position 42,841,305 of record NW_024070185.1, on the reverse strand, counting down.
TTTTTTCAGGCGCAACATTAGGGCTGTTCGATGCGTTTAACTGAAAATATTTGTATAGTGTCCTGGGTTTTCTTTTGTGATGAAAAGTCTTACCTCAAGAAACAAGCTGATAAATTGCAAGGCAAAGTGAAATGAACATCCACCCAGCATCAGGCTCTGAGAGTCCAACATCTGATTGTACTTAGGAGGAAACTTGAAAAAAAAAATCAACCCAACTTTCATTTCTTGCTTCTTTTATCCTTAAGCTGAGCAATAAACTAGCACTCTTTGGTTAAAAAGTCAAGGGAACAGATGTATCGTACTGGTGCTTCAGCATGTATATTTCAGTGGAGCACGTAAAATATGCGAACGCCTCTCAACCCTCAGTGGGGAGAGCCTCAAGGAGCATGTGCCACGCTGCTGTCAGTCACCAGGGCACATCCCTGAAATTATAGCTCCTCTAGTTCCCTGGGGAGAAGGCAATGGCTCCCCACTCCAGTACTCTTGCCTGGAAAATCCCATGAACGGAAGAGCCTGGTAGGCTGTAGTCCATGGGGTTGTGAAGAGTCGGACACGACTGAGCGGCTTCACTTTCACGCATTGGAGAAGGAGATGGCAACCCACTCCAGTGTTCTTGCCTGGAGAATCCCAGGGACGGCGGAGCCTGGTGGGCTGCTGTCTATGTGGTCATCCAGAGTCGGACATGACTGAAGCAACTTAGCAGCAGCAGCAGCAGCAGTTTGCTGGAGCTTGGTACAAAGGGATGCACTTCTGGAGGCTGGCTGCTCATTTCACAGAGAGGAAGGAAGTGGTTGACCTGTACAGAGCTGAAACACCGACATTTGACAGCTGGTAGGTCACAAGCGGAGCCTGGAAATGATACTGTTGAAAACTAGGGACAAACCTCAGAGGCAGTTTAAAAAAGGCACTGAGTGCAAGGTCTCGAGTTCTGTCCCAGAAGACCTGGGTGGTGTTCTACCTGGCCCTTGCTAGTCAGATGAAGTTATTTAGTTTTCTGCTCCCAAAACTGGGCCTATCTGTGTTTGCCTCAGAGAACTTTTAGGATGAATGACAGTGCATGGGTCTGTGTTTGGTCTCTCAGTCCTGTCCAAGTCTTTGTGACCCTTTTGGACTGAAACCTATCAGACTCCTCTGTCCATGGGATTTTCCAGGCAAGAAAGCTGGAAAGAATGGATAGCCATTTCTTCCTCCAGCAGACCTTCCTGACCTGGGGATCGAACGCGCTGTTCCTGTGGCTCTGACGGTGCAGGTGGATTCTTTACCTCCTGAGCCTAGGAATAACAGTAGTGTGCGGAAAATGATTTTCTTATGCTCTAGTGTAGCCTGTATTTATTTTTTTTTAAATTAGAATTCATTACATATAAGAAAGGCTTCACTCAACTTTTTAAATTCAGAAGCTGGAAAGGACCTTTGAAACCATCTGGTTCGACTTCCTAATTTTGAGAGACTTCCTGATTTTGAGGCAGTGGCTTTTCCCAGGAAAGGATGGGCATAATAGGCTGGAAAAGGCACATGTTTCAGCCTTAGCATGGTACTCCTGCTAAACCATGCTACTGTCAGACTCTAAGTGCCACCAGGGAAGGGCCCCCAGAAGTGTATTCCATGCCTGTTATGGTGCCTGGCATTCAGTGAAAGTTTGTTCAGTTGATAAATGAAACTTAGGGATGCTAAACTTTAACCAGAAGATATCAGTTTTTTGGTTTGTGTTTCAGCTTCTACGTCTTTCTGAAGAGTCAATGAGCAAAATATTGTGAACTGCTTATTACATAAGACAAATTACTAAGCAGCTTAGTATGTGTACTGAACAAAAAATGGGATATTTGAAGGAAAGCTGCCTACCGATGTATGACAGTGCAGTTGAAACCCTAATCATTCTTAGGCTGTTAGGAAATACTTTTGTAGATGTCTGCTTTACACCTAGGATTATGATGTGTTAAATTGAGAAGAGAGGTTAAGTGATTGTGGTTACCAAACATCCTACAGAATATGCACGAACAAACAAAGCTGGTGAACAAACTTTTCTCTTGGTAGTCCCACAGTGCCTTTAGGAATTGGTAATGGCTCACATCTTTTTTTCCTAAGAGTTAGGATGAAGTAAAGATGCCTGTCCCTCTTCTCAAAAATGCCCTTTTTGGCTCAGGCCAGGATTCTTGGCCTGGTTTTCTGCATGGCCATGCTCGCTTTGCTCAGTAAGTGAATGGAATCCACAGAGAACCCCTTGACCCCTGTTGGCCACCTGCCATCCACTACTCCTACCTCTTCCTGCCATGTAAGGAAGGATGGCCAGATGAAGGGTAGTTAGACTCTGAAGGTCTGGCACATGGGGCTTCAGTGTTCCAAACTAGAGGAGCTTCTGTTGAATCTGTCCTTCTTTGTTGGGGAGCAGAGCTAGATAGGAGCAGGTGGCTTCCCAGGCAGTCTCATACTTGGTGCCTTGATGCTCTGTAAATTTATGTCCATTGTTATTCAGGCTGCATGGGAGAAGCATGAGTAGTGCTCTGCTTCTCTGTTTTCCCAAATAATTCAACTCCAGCCCCAAACATACTTATCTTTTTGAAACAAAAGCCTTGCATTCTGATTGAGTGGGGTTATTTGTTCATCTAAATAATTGAGCAAGCCTCTTATGGTGGCAGTTTAAACAAGGTCACCGTGGACAGCCTTGCAGGTCATGTGTAAATGACATCTGCTGGAGTTGTGCAGACTCTGCATCATGATCTTGTTTCCCTGAGTGTAAATAATTCTTATTATTTTTTGTGTGTTTCCCCTGGAGAGGGGCCACACACAGTCCCACCCCACACAATTTATAACTCAATTCTTTTCTAACCTTGCAAAGTGCTCTCAGTAACATGAGTGCTAGGAAAAATAATTTTTTCCATCTTGCTATAATTCTAGTGATATTTTTAGCACCTCTTAAATACTAGCACCCCAGGCAACTCCTTCCTGACCTACCTCTTAATCTGGCTCAGTATGGAATAGAATATAAAAAAGAGAAAAAAAGAAATTTGTGGTAATGAGAGATCACTGGAGACATTTACAAGCTCATAAAATATAGGTGAACTTCCAATGTGTGATGCTTATCCAATGTGTGCATCAACATTTTTCAGAATTCACTGAAGATCCAAAAAATTAGGAGTCAAATCTAGTTTTGGCTCACTTTGTTCCTCGTCAATGGAGGAAATAATAAACTTTATAATAATAAGACTTTATATCATTTCAAAGGGTTTTCCTGTGTATGATGTAATTTCTTTTTAAGGTGCAAACTTTTCAGTTCATAATACTTTACTGTCGTTCATTATTGGTCCATGTAAATCCCTCTTATTTTATCATTTTTTTCCCCTAATTCTTCAACCTCCGTTCCAAGTTCCCTCTCTCCAATATATTTCCAGCTAATATGTTGATAACGAGTCTTTAAAGATGTGTGTGTCTTACTAAAATATAGAGTGCTGTTGGGAACATATTTGTGTTTTTAACTGTGATTCAGTCTTGTATTTAATGTCATATGGCTGTAGCTAGTTAGCTCAGTTTTAACTCCTGGAAGGTATTGCATAGTGAGCATCCACTGTATTTAAAAAAATATTTTTAAAATTCTGGTAAAATATACATCACATAAAATTTACCATTTAATTATTTTCAAGTGTACAGTTCTTTGGGATTAGGTACATTCACATGATTCTGACAACCATCACTACTGTCTTTCTGCAGAACTTGTTCATTTTACCAAACCAAAAGTTAACTGTTAAACACGAACTCCACATTCTCCTTTCCCTTCAGCCCCTGGCAACCACCATTGCATCTACTGAATTTTATTATTCCCCTACTGATGGACACGGGGGCTATTTTCAAGTTCCAGTACCACAAACCCTACCACCACCAATGACCTCATCATATAGATCCCCCATGAAGCTGTGCAAGAATTTCTCTGGTTTAAAAGAATCAGAAGGAGATTTTGGAATCATAGGGACACATGGTTTTCTAGAAAGACTGTACCAGTTTACAGTTTCCCCAAAGGTATCCCAAAGTTTCTACTTTGCAATATCCTGCCTTCTCTAGAATTAGCTACTTTTAATTTTCTTCAGTGGTAATAGTCTTATTTTGACTTAAATTTCTTTGTTTACTAAAGAATCTGAGCATCTCTTAATATTCTTTTTAGTTACTCAGGCTTTGGTTTCTGAGAATTACCTTTGTAATACTTTTGCTCATTTTAAAATTGGAATTCCCACTTTTTCCTTATGGATTTTCAGGAGTTGTTTGGATATTATTTGGTGCAAAGTTCTTGCTGGTTTTGTGTTAAAAGTATTTCCCCCTAAATTCTCATCTCTTAATTTGTCTATAGTGTTCTTTATTATTTTTTTTAACTTTTTATTTTGTATTGAGGTATACTTTGGCCACCTCATGTGAAGAGTTGACTCATTGGAAAAGACCCTGATGCTGGGAGGGATGGGGGGCAGGAGGAGAAGGGGACAACAGAGGATGAGATGGCTGGAAGACATCACTGACTCGATGGACGTGAATCTGAGTGAACTCCGGGAGTTGGTGATGGACAGGGGGACCTGGCGTGCTGTGATTCATGGGGTCGCAAAGAGTTGGACACGACTGAGCGACTGAACTGAACTGAACTGATAGCTGATTAACAAACAATGTTGTGAATTTCAAGTGAACAGCAAAAGGACTCAGCCAAATGTATCAATTCTCCCCCAAACTCCCTTGGGAAGTTGACTGTTGATGATGCATTTCCATCTGACAGTGGAGACGGATAATCCTTTTTTTTCCTCTCCAGGTGGGCAGTGGCTTATCACCTCCCATGATCAATCTCATCTCAGTTGGGGGACAACATCAAGGTAGCCTTGTCCTCTCTACCTGAAAAATTCTAGCATCTCTATTTGTACAAGAAGTCAGCCTTGTGAAATTCCTGTTTTTCTAACTTGCAAAATTCTTGTTTTTCTAACTTGCAAAATTCCTGTTTTTCTAATTTGTAACAAACTAGCCAGCAATGATGACAAAACAGGATTCCAGGGGCTGGGAACACAGGGGAATCATTAGGTTTCCACCACCTATTTCTCTTTCATCTTTTTTATTCTTCAAGAAACACATTTTATTGTTTTGGTTGTTCCCGAGTAACTTTATTTTGACACAATCAAATCATCAGTTTTTAAATGTCAGCATTCATGTTTTTAGTGTCTTGTTACAGAAGTCTTCCGCTAACCCTATATAAAAAATGTACTATTGTACATTTTCTTTACATTTTTTGTTCCCTCATATTTCATCTATATTTTCTTCATAAAGTTACCTCTCACATTTGTGCTTTTAATCTATCTGAAGTACACCTTTCTTTTACTAGTCTCATATAAGGTCCAGCCTTATTTTGCCTCATCTTGGTGACATACTTTCCCATCAGAATCTATTAATGTAAACGATTCATCCTTTTCTTCTTGTTTTGTGGTACCAGCTTTATCTCCCATTAGTTCCCTTGTATGTGTGGTGCTGCTTGTAAAAACTCTGTTCTTTTCCATTGGTCTGTTTGCCTGTTATTCCTGGTTCAGTGCCATTATGTCTGCACAGCTTTGTAATATGTCTCAGTATCTGGTGGGGTGAGTGTCTCCTTGATTATCTGTTTCAAAATCGCCTTAGCTATTTGTGGAATTTCACTTTCCCATATACATTTTATTTTTTTTAAATTTTAAGTTGTTTTTCTTTTTTTTTTAATTTATTTTTTATTTTACTTTACATTTTAGAATGAGTTTATGGAATTCTTTAAAAAATCCCCTTGGAAATTTGATGAGATTGCCTTGAGTATATAGATTAATTTGAGAAGCATTGACATCATTCCAGTGTTTCTCTATTTATTCAGACTTTCCTTTATGTACTTTAATAGAATATTTTTAGTGTTTATTTTATAAAGGTCGTATATTATTAGTTCCTAGATACATTGTAATTTTTTTTTTTTGTAATTTTTGTTATTGTAAATGGCATCTTACTTTCTAGTTCATCATTGCTAGCATAGAGGGATATTACTGATTTTGTAGATTTATCTTATAACACTCTTGCTAAACTCTAGAAGTTCTAATATTAATAATTTATTGAAACTCTTGAGTTTTCTCTGTGGATAATGCTATTATCTGAGCACAGTAAGTTTTATCTTCTTTGTCTAATCCTTCTACTTCTTAGGTCTTTTTTTTTTTTTTTTCTTTTTTGCCTTATAGCATTTGTCAGTTTCTCTTGTTAGATGAAGAAGGGATATGGGGCATTTTTGTTTGGTATTCATTATTAGTGGAAATAAGTGAAATGTTTCTCTATTATATGTGATGTTTAATATAGGTTTATGACACGTAGTTTATTTAAACTCAGGGAAATAGTCCTCTGGGATTACTGATCTTTATTGAATGCTTTGTTTGCATGTTCTTAGATAACCACATGATTTCTCTTCCTTCCTTCCCACATCACATCATTAAGCATCTGTCCTATGCCAAAGAATGCTGAGAGGATAAAGTGAGAATTGGAGATTATGGGCAGACATTTTGGAGATAATGAACAGTACCAGGGGCAGTTAAATCTATGGCTCTTTAGGGCTTCATAGGAAGCAGTTGAAGGGATTGTGAGAGGAAAAAAAAATCTCATTAAAATTGTATAATATGGTGATTAAAAGTAAATTTATTGAGTATTTGCTGTGTGTCAGGATCTTAGTTTGCAACTTTAAAGCTGTTATGTCTCTTTAAGCCTCATAATAACCATGTGAGGTGAAATTATTCTCACATTTTAAGGTAGTAGAAACAAAGGCTTAAAGAAGTTAAATAACTTTGTTGTTTTCTTGGAATGTTGGGAATGCTGACGGCCTTGAGGAGAGGAACCAGGAAATGGGGAAAAGGAGTAAAAGGGAAAATTTCACAGACTCCCTTTTGTTGTTGTTGTTCGGGCACTAAGTCCCGTCTGGTTCTGCGACCCCATGGACCCAAGCACACCAGGCTTCCCTTTCCTTCACCATCTCCCAGAGTTTGCTCAAACTCATATCCATTGAGTTGGTGATGCTATCTAACCATCTGGTCATCTGCCGCCCTCTTCTCCTTTTGCCTTCAATCTTTCACAGCATCAGAGCCTTAGCAAGTAATAGAGCCAGTGTTCAGACTCAGATCTCTTTCCAAAGCTCATGTCTTTCCTACACACTGTATCGTATTCCTTAAAAAATCTCTACTGATAATATGAAAGAGATATAAAGATGAAATCCCAGTCAGTCATCAAAAGCAAAACAAAACAATTCCATCTCAATATGCTATAAATTTGGGGAAAAGAAAAATGAACTAGAGCTCCTTTGAGAAATTACCAGTTTTAGGACTGGGACCATGAAGGTACAAGATGATCTTGGAACGTGTTGTTATGCCAGAAAGTAAAGAAGTTCTCATAGAAAATGATAGGGACCTGTCAAAAGGGTACAAGATATCAAAAGGGTACAAGAACCAGCTAAAGGGGCTCCTGATGGTCAAATCTGGAAAAATTTGAGCATCAAAAGAAATAAGACCAGTAATTAGTTGTAATCCATTGAATAAAGTGAGAATCCATGAGTCTGTACTAACAAATATATAAATAAGAGAAAAAAGATTCTTCCTTTTGTACACATGATAAACACGGAGGGAGTGGTGTCGTTGGAAAAATCACTATTTTGCAGCCATCACTGCAAAGATTGTTTTAGGCTTGAATCATCAGTGGATGCTAAATTCCCATGTGAAGCAGAATGGTCTTGAAATGTCTGTCCAGACTTTTTTTTTTCCCTTCAGTGCAAGGGAGGAAAATAATAAATATACAGTGAAGAAATTGGACAACACCTTAATTTAGCAATAAAAATCATTTTCACCAAGGATGGGTTTGTGTGGCTCTAGACTTGATACTTCAAGGGTGCAGCATCATGGTATATAAAAAAATCTAATCATAAGAAGACATGAACCAAACCCAAACTGAGGAATATTATATAAAATAGTATTCTATATAGTAGCTGACCTGTCCTGAAGGACTGAGAACTATTTCAGTTTAAAAGAGATGAAAAGCACATGACATATAAAATTCAATACTGTTTGTGATCCTTAACTATGTCCTATCCTAGAGAAAGGAATGTTACATAAAAAAAGGCATTATTGGTACAATTGATAAAATTAGATTATTGATTATAGATGAGATAAAAACTATTGTTTTTGTGTTAAATTTCTTGTATTAGATAGCAGTTGTAGCAGCATAAAAACACTTTGCTTTTAAGGACTATATACTAAAATATTAAGGGGAAATGGAGCATTTTCTAATGGCTCAGAAAGGAAATAAATAATAAAATATGTACAGGTAGAAGAATGAGAAAACAAATGTGGCACGATGGTAATAAATTAGCGAATCCAAGTAAAGGCAATATGGAAGTTCTCTGTACAATATTTGCATATTTTCAGAAATTATGAGCTCATTTCAGAATGAAAAAAAATAGAGTAAGAATTAGTAAAGCCCTTTGTCGAAAGTACTGACAGATTTGACCCGTACCATCTCTGTTTGCCCACAGAATGGATGATGAACACTCCTAAATTACACATTTGTCCCCAAGATGGACTTTCTAGAAGCAGAACGCTCCTTGTTGGTTATCTGCCTTCTCTTGCTTGTAAATTCAGTACCATTATTAAAAGGAAAGGAGGCGTTTGTTAGTGAATAGAGGTTTTTATTGTTTTCCTTTACTCAGAATGGTAGATGCCAAGCCTAACAGTTTCAGCCTTGCCGACTCTGTTTCCCAATTTGATATATTTATAACAATAATCTTTAAGAAATCAACCCTCAGTGACACCCTGCACCTGAGCGGAGTGGAAACCCACTGACTTTTGTTTACTCTCTGCCGTGCTCCAGGATTCTGTATGGAGCTCAGTGATGTTGGGGATGTGTTTTGTGTTTTGTGTGGTGCCAAGCAAGTCACCCAGATTGTGTTATCACCAATGCTTTGCTTAGAAGTGAACAGGAATTCTGTAAGTTGCATAATACTATTTTTTTCTTTAAAATGAATTTAAAATTTGTAGTGAATACATATAAAATTGTAATGCTATACATATAATGTATACTATAAAATTTATAATATAAGACAATCATTTTAAGCATACAGCTTAGTGGCATTAAGTATGTTCGTATTGCTATGCTACTGTTATCGCCTTCCATCCACAGAATTCTTTTCATCTTGAAAAACTGAAATTCTGTACTTATTAAACAGTAACTTCCTTCTTCTCCCTACCCCTACCCCTCCAGACCTTCGCAATCACCATTCTAGTTTCTGTCTCTGTGAATTTGATTACTCTAAGTACCACATATACTTGGATACTGTATTTGTACTTTTGTGATTGACTTGTTTCACCTAGCATAATGTCCTCAAGTTTCATCCATGGTGGCATGTGTCAAATATTCTTTGCTTTCAAGACTGAATATTATTCTACTACATATACGCATATGTACATATATACACATTTTGTTTGTTATCCATCTGTTGATGGACATTTGGGTTTTGTCTACCTTTTGGCTTTTGTGAGCAATGCTGGTGTGAACATTGCTGTACACATTTATGTTCAAGTCCCTATTTGCAGTTCTTCTGGATATATACCTAGAAGTGGAATTGTTGGATCATATAGTAGTTCTATTTTTAATTTTTTGAGGAGCCATCATACTTTTTCTATAGTGGATGCACTAATTTACATTCCCATCAGCAGTACAGAAAGCTCCCAATTTCTCCACATCCTCTGTAACACTTGTTATTTCATTTTATTTTACTAGCAGTCATCCTATTGCATATATCTCATTGTGATTTGAGTTGGATTTCTTTTAAATGCAAACTCCCTCGAGAAGGAAAAGCAAATATTATCAGATTATCAGTACTCTAGAGTGAGTGAGTTTATAAGGTTTTCTTTTTTTCTCAAAATGACAGCTCCCTTTAGAATGGCATGTATATGGATGGAAAATTACTTGTAGTATTTAATCTAACCCTGAGATAAGAGCCAGAAGGCCTTTTTCCAACCCATTATTATGAGGTTTTTGATAAATCAATATAACTCACAAAAGCCTCAATTTCTTTATATGAAAAATGTACACAATACTCTATGGCTTCAAGATTTGGCACATATTTCAATCCCCTGGATGGCTTGATAAAGCACAGATTGCTGCACCAATCCTCAAGGTTTCTGAGAAATTTGCATTCCTTCCAGTGGTGCTGATGTTGCTAAGGCCAGGGACCACACTTTGAAAATCATGGCTCTAAGGATTTAAGAGTGAGATAATGCAAATAAAATAAAATAATTTCCCACAGTTATTAAACACTGTGAAATGCCCGAGATTAATTTAATCACATGAGGACAGAGAGGTCTCATGAGTTAGGTGGTGGAATCTAATAGAGTGATACTTTTCAGGACTGCACTAAATCTCAATGATTTGAGCCTTCTGAGAAGTGGGCCAATGAGGAGAGAGTAGGGGATATCATGAAAGAGATGGACTTTGGGAGTGAATATGACTGACTGACTGAGCAACTTCACTTTCACTTTCCACTTTCATGCATTGGAGAAGGAAATGGCAACCCACTCCAGTGTTCTTGCCTGGAGAATCCCAGGGACGGGGGAGCCTGGTGGGCTGTCGTCTATGGGGTCACCCAGAGTCGGACAAGACTGAAGTGACTCAGCAGCAGTAGCAGAAACATTGGGGTACTTGTGTCTTTTTGAATTAGTGTTTTTGTTTTTTTCAGATACATAGCAGAGTGGAATTTCTGGGTCATATGGTAGTTCTAGATTTAGTGGGATTTTTTTTTTTTTTTTGCTCTTTTTTACGATTTATTTTTAACGCGGGATAGCCAAAACAACATTATTTTTGTTGTGTTTTTTTGAGAAACCTCCATCCTATTTTCCATAGTGTCTGCACCAATTTACATCTAATCAGCATTTGTTCAGCAAACATTTATCAAGTGTCATAGAAAAAAAAAATAATCCCTACCTCCTCAAAAAAAATTGTCCTTGTGATCCCTAGAATTTGTGAATCTACTACTTTGTATTTTGCTGATATAATTAAGTTATGAGCTTGAGATGGGGAGAGCATCCAGGTGGCTCAGAGTAATCACAAGCGTCTTTGTAAGTGAAGGGTGGTTAGAAAGAAGGATCTGAAGAGCTACTAGCTTTGAAGTCTGAGAGGAGAGCCATAAGTCATGGAAGGCAGGTAGCCTCTAGAAGCCCAAAAGCAAGGGAAATGGATTCTCTTTTACAGCCTCCAGAAGGCATGTCGCCGTGACAACACCTTGATGTTGGTCTAGTGAAACCCATTTTGGATGACCTTCAAAACTGTAAGCTTATATATATATATATATTTATGTATTTTTTTTTTGCTTATGTGCACTAAACTCCTGATAATTTATCACAACAAGAAAAAAACCTGATACATTGAGAAAATATCAGCTGGTGCTTCGGATTGGGAAATATGAATAAATAAGATATTAATGCTAGCCTTTAGACTAGCTTCAGACCCTTTAAAGAATTGTTGTGATAAACAAGATGTTGTATGTGAAAGCAGTAGATGACTATCAACTCCCTGGTCTGGTCAGTGATGGTCAAATTTAATGTGACCAGGAGGATTTTTGCTAAAATGTAGATTCTGACCAACGAGATTTGAAGTGACCCCAAGATTCTACATTGCAAATACTTCCTAGGTGATGCCTGTGCTGTTTGTCTGGAAACTGTGCTTTGTTTAGTCAGGATCTAGACTGTGAGTCTGTCCTAGGGGCTGGGAAACCAAGAACAACAAAGCTTCTTAGTTATGATGGAGAAATTTGTTGGCATATCATTTGACACTAAAATTTTACAATATGAAACTTATTAGTAGAAGAAACTTGGGGCTTCAGACTCTTTAAAGGATTGTTGTGATAAACAAGATGTTGTATGTGAAAGCAGTAGGCAATTTATAAAGGGAGGCAGGTAGCAGGTAATATGCACTGTGTACAAATTTTAGTTACCCCCTTTGAATGTCAGATGAGAGCAGTTTTGGCAAGAAAGTGCAAGTGTCATTTTAGACTCATACTTCCTTTGCTAAAGTGAAGGAAGAAATATTTGAATTAAAAACATCTCAGTATTTATCCCAGTCATTTTTCTTTTATGTCTTTTAAGTCCTCTGTTCTGCTCTGGTTATACTACACATATGGAGTGCAACACTTGAAAAAAAAAATGTACAGAGAATAAAATAGTAGTCACCTGTAACTCCATAATTCAGAGATTACCAGGAAGTAGAGTTTTTCCAAGAGCTTGATTGATTTGATACTCTTTTAGAGTCTGTGCAGACTTTTGTCTCCTTTAAATATTTTAGAAAAGAATAACTGTATGCTCTTGTGTTGTGCACTGTTATTAATATCCTGTAGTGATGTTATCTTTAATAATTCCATTCACATCAGGGAACACTTTTCCATAAAGCAATAGTTCTCAACTGGGGGCTATTTTGTTCTTTGGGAACATTTCACAATGACTGGAGACACTTTTGTATTGTCGTGACTGGGGGTAGGTTCCTGCTGGCACCTAGTAGGGATGCTCCCCAACATCCTACCATGCACAGGACAGCATCCACAACATTAATTATCTGCTTCAAAATGTCAGTGTTTAGTTTGAGAAATTCAGCTATAGAGCAGAGCGTTGCAAATTGTACTGGTCATCAGTCATCTGAAAGGCTTGTTAAAGCAACAATTGCCCCCTACCAAATTTCTGATCTAGTAGGCTTTGGAGGAGGCTGAGAGTTTGTAGTTCTAACAAGTTGTCAGGTGATGTTGATGCTGCTGGCCTGAGAGCCGCACTGCGAGAACTATTTCCTTAGGGCTTAATAGCTACATGACTTTAATTGACTCGTATGAACTATTAGCTCCTTAATTTGGGTCCTGACTTATATTTAGTAGTTAAGCTTATCATATCGCCGCTGGTGTGTTGCAAACATCACTTGGGCCCAGTCCAGGTCTCTTCCTTTCTTGGTATGTCCTGGGATGCTGAGAATAGAAAATAGGTCTCATTACTGTGGACCAGATGGTTTCACTTGGCTGTTTGGACTCAGCACCATATAAATGGCTCCAAGGACATATGAATGAGTTGTTGGCCTAGGAGAGATTGATAAAGAGAGGGGAGAGATGGAGCAAGTGAATGTGGAAAGGAAAGAAACATCCATTTTTTATTGTGCTTACAACACTCTCTCACTGTATCTCGAAACCTCAACACACCTGTGCAGAGTTTTGCAGTTTCTTATAAAAACAACGGGCTTTTAGTGTGGAATGGTAGATTCTCAACCTGACACTATCTTAATGGTATTGCAGTCAGGTTAACTTTTCACTGTCATCACACCAGCAGGCTCTCAAGAGGGAAGATTTATCGCTTGTGTCTTTGGGTTCATAATCTCTTTTCCAAGCATCCTTTCTCCCACTTTGCCTCCTGTTGCCCCCAGTCCATTCGGCATGAGCAGAGCTCACTTCCCCCTTTCATAATGCATCATGTTGAGACCTTGCACAGAGGTGGCAACTGAATTCAGGGTGGGGGAAGCTGAGGCAAGTTGGAACTGAGAGGGCTGGGGGTAAAGCACGGGTTAGATCAGAAAGATCCCAGAAGCTTTGAGTCAGAAACCAAGGAAAAATTGTGCTTAAAATGAGGCAGTAGGTAAAAAACCAGATAAAGATTAGAAAAGCACTGGGGAAAAAGCATGCAGGAATGGGAGTGTTCACAACTGAAGTGAAGCCCTTTTTCTGAAGCCTCTTATGATTTCTACTTGGCCAGTGAATAAAATAGTGCTGGTCTGTGAAGTGCTAAGCTGGTTCATCTGGTTGACAGGGCAGACCTCAGAGCATAAGAAGAATAGTTGATAATTTTCTAGGTGGAGCACAGAGATGGGCACACAGGGATTTCAGAGATACTGCTAATATTTCTTTCCTTAAGCTGTGAATGCAAGTGGATTATTTTATTACTATCTACTACTTAGAAAGATATTAATCAAACACCTCCTATTCCTCTAAATAGTGCAACAAGATAATTTTCTCCCCCTTTCAGAAATAAGGAAATGGAAACTGAGAAAGAGAGGTCATTTGCTCAAGGAATTGTGGGGCTGGCATGGGGGTACCCAGTTTCCTCTGTCAAGGCCTGCTCTCCTCTCTCACTGAAGTATGAGGCTGTTTGGGTCACAGGTGGTTTCCCAGGTTTCCTCCTGATCATTGTGGAGTCCTCTCTGTGGGCCGGGGGTCACCCTGTTGCCCTATCATGGGTGCTCACAGCTCCAGTATTCCAGCCTGCTGAAATTTAGCCACCTTTCTATGAAGATTTTTTTTTTACTGGTTTCCCTTCAAATATTAAACAATTCTCAAACCATAAAGACAGCAACCTGCTTCCTTCCCTAACCTGGGAATTTGAGGGGTGGAGAGTGGCGTTTTGCAGCACTAAAAATTAAAATTGGTAGTTTCATAAGTATTTGACACAGCCATCCCTGATGAAACGTGTGAGCTGCAGTGCACATGGAAAGCCTGCTGTTTAATCAGGCCCACATCCGACCACATGGGAGCCCTGCTCTCACCGTTGTGAGTGAGAGTCACGCCAGCCTTTCCTATAAAACAGTCCTGCTACACTTAGCAATGCTCTGCCCTCATTCATGTGACTTGAGCACGGTCTTAGTGGCACTGTAAAACCGAGTTTATAGCGCCCATGAGTCATGGAGGGGGAGAGCTGCGTGGTGGCTGGAGCCAGCAGCAGAATCAAAGAGGGAGAAAGTGGGGACCATGGTTTAGGGGTTTCGAGGGCCTGGGAGTCATGGATTAATACCCACCTTAGGGCATCCTGGGGGAATTGCAGCATCCTAAAATTTTGGAACAAAGTAGATCACCCAGTCCAGAGTTTTTACAGGACACACCCTGATAGAAAAACCAAGGCTGTGTTATTTTAGCTAGAGCCAAGCCAGAGATGTGTGTCTTTGATAGTCTTTGCATCTGAAACCTAGAAGCTGCCTTGTGATAAGCATCTCAGGTCTTGCTTTCAAATAAGGTATATTAAAATATATTCTTTAAAAATACTTTTTCATCTTCACAGTTGACATCAGGGCACCTAAACCCCGTGATTAGAACTGCCCACCCCTCTTTGTAGCCAGCCTGGCCTGTCCCCATGGCCTGAGTCATTTTGCTGCAAAATGAGGTCTCAGTGGTTGCAGCCAGGTCGCCAGGTGTCAGGCCTGTGGTGAGCACTCCAAGGCCACTTCCGTCTCAGCACTGCCCACTAGGTGACGCCTGTGGGTGGAAGAGGCTCTCCGTAGTGCGGGCTTCCTTGCTTTCTTCCTTGCCCGGCTCACATCTTGCTGAGAAGATGCTTGCATGGCAAGAATGGAATAAATTATTCTGGCCTACTTGCTTGGAGAGAGTGCATGTGAGGATCTCAGTCAGCTCCTTCTTCTGAGGGATATTGATGTCTTTGCTTAGCATATGTGACGGTCTAATTATAAAAGAAGGAAAAAACCCAAAATCCTAGCATAGCCCAAACAGCTCTTAGTTGCTGGGTAGGTTTATAGCTGCTTTATCAATGTAAAAAAATAAGGTCCAAATTAAGGTGACTTGCAATGGTCCTAGAGTAGTTAGCTTAACTATGAGATCGTGTGGGTAAGAAGATTGGAGATGGATGTGACTGGAGCAGTTGTATGACTGTTTTATGCTGTAGCAGTAGTTCTCAAATGGGAGCGCATCAGAATCTCTGAGCGAGATTGGCCAGCCGCAGATTTCTGGGTCCCACTCAGACTCAGAAGTTCTTGATTTAGAACATTGTGGGTGGGGCCTGAGAATCTGCATTTCTAAGTTTCTAACGGGTTCCCAGCTGATTCTGATGCTGCTGGTCCAGGGACCTCACTTAGAGAACCACTGTATGACAGCATTTTGTTCTGAGTATGGGGGTGGGGGGTGCCGGAAGTGGGCGGAGAGGGGGTGGAGGCTAGGAGCTGGGATATCCTGGAGGGGCAGAGGGACAGTGAACTGGGAATCTGTGTAAAGAGAGGTTGTCTTTTAGTTATAGAAAGTCACTTCCCTTTTCCCTGTACAGCTTTTCAGATGTTCTTATTCCAAAGAATGCCAACAACACATTGTACTTTTGATAGATAAATCTTCTGGGCAAGGCTAACTTGAATCTAATGACAAGTCAGGGACAAATAACCAGGCAGCTGGGCCATTGCTGGAGATACATTGAGGTGATTTATTTAAATTCACTCGATTGTTTTTCTAGTAGGGAAATGAAATAGTCTCTGTGTATCACAGGTGTTCAAATGCTTTTTTTTTTTTTTATGGCTAAGTATTTAAAGTGACAGTCAAGGCTGAGAAGGTTGTGTGAAAACACATTATAGCTGGTAGTTTTTGAACATCTTAATTGAGATTCTTGGTTCTTTATAAAGAGTGAGAGTGGGTGTGTAGGTATATATGAAAACAGTTATTCCTGTTACACCCCAAACTCCTCTTGAAGTGTGTTTGCATGGCTTAAAGCATCTTTGTATGACATAGCTTCTTTGTACAGATTTTTTGATGTTCATGCTTTTTCTTTTTTCTAGACTAATGCTTCTGTGCAGCACAAGATAGGTTAGTTTGATCTCCATTCCATAAGTGAGGACTGTGGGCCAGGGCAGCTAAATAATAAACCAAAAGTTACTTGGTTTAGCATCAAAACTGGAAACAAGAAGTCCTAGACTTTAGTTTCCAGGCTCCATCTCCATTTTTCACCCCTGCTTTTCCCACAGGACTCCTTCTATCAAAGCATCTCTTATGAAAATTTCCATGAAGTTTACTGTAGTTGTGTCTTGTCCTCAGTTATAATTGGGGTCCCCTAAGATTTAGTGAAATATCTAGCCCTCAGGTTGATAGCAAGGCAGGCAAGAATGTTCCTCTCTGTCTTTCACATAATGACAGTTAAATCCCTTTCACAAGAACATAGAGGTTTTGTTCTGTTTCTAATTTCAGAACAATAAGTTTCCAATGCACCACCACCCACCGGAAAAAGAGCACTCAGTGACTGACAAGCTGAGGTCTTTGTTTGGTTGTATTTCAAATCTTGCGCTTTCTGAAATCCCTAACACTTTGGTTATAAATCACTAAAAGGTGGATGTTCTCTAAAATGAATTTTGCATGAAATGTCAGCTGGAGTCTAGGGGACAGCTACAATATTTACGACTGGTGGTATTTCTTAGGAGAGAGAGAAGAAAATGAAGCCAATATAGTTTAGTACTAGGGGGTGGGGAATAAAGGGGTGAGGAGAGCAGATTACTTTCATTCACTCAGATACTTTGTTTCAGCCATTTTCAGTGCAAACACAACTCATGGTGCTCAGAGTGGAGAGTTCAGGGATGTTCATCCATATGGTGAAGAATGGGTTGGAAGAACTTGGGCCGCTGCGTTAAGGGAAAACAAACAAACCTAAAACTACTATGGGGATGTATTTGTTAGTAGGGAGATTGTTTTACCAAGTCCCCTATTTCTGAAAGACAATTCGACCCTAGTCACAGTTCATGGTGGTTTGCTTTCCAAAGCAAAACTGCTCTGTTTATTTGGGGGAGGAAATGTTGCCGAGGTAAGGTAACATCCACGTGTCCCCCTTCATTGTTGGGGAAACAGAACATCTCTGCCTGCTATTTGAGGGCCACTGAGTCAGATATGAACTTATATTTTCAACGTTTTCTCCGATTAAGTGTTCCTCGCTAACTGCTCTAGTCCCATGGGCCTCTTGAGTATTTCTATCCTGTGTATGGTAGAGTGAGTTTCTCTTCCTTTCTTACTCAAGTGGTTCTTCATTAAAAAAACAAACAAAAACCTTCATTGAGGTAACTCCCTGTCTTAGCTCAGGCTGCTTTAACAAAATACCATAGACTGGCATGGAGTGGGGAGTGGCTTAAATAACAGACATTTCTATCTGAAAGTTCTGGGAGCTGGAGTGTCCAGGATTAAGGTGCCAGCAGATTGCGTGTCTGGTGAGAGCTCTCTAGTGGCAGCTTTCTTGGCTGTCCTCACATAGCATGCTCTGGTATCTTCTCCTAGGACACTAATCCCATCTTGGAGGCCTCACCCTCATGACCTTATCTACCTAATTCCCTCACAGACTCCACCACCAAATACCATCATATGAGGAATTAGGGCTTCAACATAGGAATTTTCAGAAACAGTTGATAAGATTCATGTACCATACACTCATTTAAAATTTGTAATTCAGTAGCTTTTTATTATATTCAGTGTGTAACCATCACTACAGTACAAGTTTGGAACATTTTTAATAACTTAAAAAAATCCTGTACCCATTAGTAGGCTCTATCTAAATAAATCTAATCTAGATATATAATTTCTCTGTGAAAGTGAAAAGTGAAAGTGTTAGTTGCTCAGTCATGTCTGACTCTTTATGACCCCATGGACTGTAGCCCACCAGGCTCCTCTGGTGATGAATTCCCCAGGCAGGAATACTGGAATGGGTAGCCATTACCTTCTCTAGGTGATCTTCCTGACCCAGGGATTGAACCTGGGTCCCCTGCATTGCGGGCAGATTCTTTACCATCTGAACCACCAGTAGGTTGACCTATTTAAGGTATTTCATAAAAATGGAATCATATAGTATGTGACATTTTGTGAGTGGCTTCTTTTACTCATGTAATGTTCTTAAAGTTTTATCCAAGTTCTAGCTTGTGTTAAAACTTTCATTTTTTATTGCCAAGTAATATTGTCTTATATGGATATGCCATATTTATTTATTCATCAAATGATGGATACTTGGATTTTTTCTTTCTTTTGGCTTATTGCCGTAAATAATCATGTATAAGTTTTTTTTAATGTGAATAAACCTTTTCATTTCTGTTGGATGCATACCAAGGAGTAAATTTGCTGGCTCATATGACAGCTCTGTTTAACCATTTGTAGAACTGCCAGACCCTCTTTCAAAATGACTATACTATTTTTACTTTCCCACCAATAATGAATGGGAGTTCTAATTTTTCTCTATCTTTGCTAACACATACTATTGTTGTCTTTTAAATTTTAGCAATCTTAATGTGCGTCTGGTCCCATCACTTCATGGGAAATAGATGGAGAAGCAGTGTCAGACTTTATTCTTTTGGGCTCCAAAACCACTGCAGATGGTGATTGCAGCCATGAAATTAAAAGACGCTTACTCCTTGGAAGGAAAGTTATGACCAATCTGGATAGCATATTCAAAAGCAGAGCTATTACTTTGCCAACAAGGTCCGTCTAGTCAAGGCTATGGTTTTTCCAGTGGTCATGTATGGATGTGAGAGTTGGACTGTGAAGAAAGCTGAGCACCGAAGAATTGATGCTTTTGAACTGTGGTGTTGGAGAAGACTCTTGAGAGTCCCTTGGACTGCAAGGAGATCCAACCAGTCCATTCTAAAGGAGACCAGTCCTGGGTGTTCATTGGAAGGACTGATGCTGAGGCTGAAACGCCAATATTTGGCTGCCTCATGCGAAGAGTTGACTCATTGGAAAAGACTTTGATGCTGGGAGGGATTGGGGGCAGGAGGAAAAGGGGATGACAGAGGATGAGATGGCTGGATGGCATCACCAACTCGATGCACATGAGTTTGGGTGAACTCCGGGAGTTGGTGATGGACAGGGAGGCCTGGTGTGCTGCCATTTATGGGGGTCACAAAGAGTCAGACACGACTGAGCGACTGAACTGAACTGAACTGAATGGGTGTGAAATTGTTTTGATTCACATTTCCCTTAAGGACTAACAAAATGACTGGTGAAAATATTTTCTGAAAGTGAAATTTGCTCAGTCACATCTGACTCTTTGTGACCCCATGGACTATACAGTCCACAGAATTCTCCAGGCCAGAATACTGGAGTGGGTGTTCCCTCTCCAGGGGATCTTCCCAACCCAGGGATCGAACCCAGGTCTCCTGCGTTGCAGGCAGATTCTTTACCAGTTGAGTCACAAGGGAAGCCCAAACATTTTCTAGTTGGGTATATTTTATTTATATGGCATGAGGTAAGGGTCCAACTCTTTCCCATGTATTTTCCTAGCATCATTTGTGAAGATTTTCCTTTCTATAAAAGGAAAATTTTCCTTTCTATAAAATTGACTTGGTACTTTTGTCTAAGATCAGTTGACATAAACATGAGGACTTATTTCTGGATTCTCAGTTCTGTTCCACTGAAATGAATGTGCCACACTATCTTGATTATTGTAGCTTTGTGTGGTAAGTTTTGAAATTGCCAAGTGTAAGTCTCTCAACTTTGTTCAAGATTGTTTTGGGTATTCTGGGTCCCTTGAATTTCTGTATGAATTTTAGAATTAGTTGTCAATTTGTGCAAAGAAGCCAGCTGGGATTTTGGTAGAGACTGTATTGAGTCTGTTCAATTTGTATAAAGTATTGCCATCCTAACAGTATTATGTCTCCTGATCTGAGTGTGAGATGTCTTTCCTTTTATTGAGTGAATGAGTGAAAGTCGTTCAGTCATGTCTGACTCTTTGTGACCCCATGGATTGTAGCCCACCAGGCTCTTCTCTGTCCATGGAATTCTCCAGGCAAGAATATTGGAGTGGGTTGCCATTCCCTTCTCCAGGGGATCTTCCCAAACCAGGGATCAAACCCAGCTCTCCTGTTTTATCTTCTTTTAGTTTTGCTTCCTTTTGGTCTTTACCCTACTGGGGTCTTTGGGAACTGTGCATATGTGCAACAGCATCTACCATACCTCTTCACTTTATCTTCAGTTCAGTCGCTCAGTCATGTCCGGTTCTTTGCGACCCCATGAATCGCAGCACGCCAGGCCTCCCTGTCCATTACCAACTCCCGGAGTTCACTCAGACTCACGTCCATCGAGTCAGTGATGCCATCCAGCCATCTCATCCTCTGTCGTCCCCTTCTCCTCCTGCCCCCAATCCCTCCCAGCATCAAAGTCTTTTCCAGTGACTCAACTCTTCACATGAGGTGGCCAAACTACTGGAGTTTCAGTTTCAGCATCATTCCTTCCAAAGAAATCCCAGGGCTGATCTCCTTCAGAATGGACTGGTTGGATCTCCTTGTAGTCCAAGGGACTCTCAAGAGTCTTCTCCAACAACACAGTTCAAAAGCATCAATTCTTCGGCGCTCAGCCTTCTTCACAGTCTAATTCTCATGTCCATACATGACTACTGGAAAAACCATAGCCTTGACTAGACGGACCTTAGTCGGCAGAATAATGTCTCTGCTTTTGAATATGCTGTCTGGGTTGATCATACCTTTTCTTCCAAGGGGTAAGCGTCTTTTAATTTCATGGCTGCAGTAGGCTGGATTTGAAGAGCCAAAATAGGAAAACACTTAAGGAGACCTAAGACTCTCATAGAGAAATAAATTAGAGCTGCTGTTTCTTTTACCTTTGCTTTCCTGTTCTTTATTATTTATTTTTAAAATTCCCTTTATTGAATTCCTTTTATTGAGGAAGTTTATTGACTTCCTTTCATTGAGGGCTTCTTAAATTTCCTTCAACAACATTGAAGTTTTGGGAATATGTTTTGTATTTCTTATGTTAAATCTATCTTTTTGATACTGTTATCTTTTTGATACTGTTATAAATGAATTTCTCTTCATGTTTGGGTTGCTCATTGCTACTCTGTAGAATTATGACTGATTTTTTTGCATATTGATCTTTTATTCTGAAAATCTCGCTTGACTTGTTCTTTAGTTCTAAAGGCTTTTTTAGCAGATTAGATAGGATTTTTTCCTAGACAATATTATGTTCTTTGTGAATACAGAGTTTTATTTCTTCCTTTCTAATATGTCACTTTATTGATTAATTGTCTTGGCTAGAATCTCCAGTACGATGTTGAATAGAAGTAGTCATTTTTGTCTTGTCTGTAATCTTTCAGGGGAAAGCATTTGGCCTTTCACAATTAAGTGTAATTTTTAGGCGCAGGGTTTTTTTGTAGTTGCCCTTGATCCAGTTGAAGACGTTTCCTCATATTCCTGGTTTGTTGACTGTTTCTATCATGAAGGTTTGTTGAATTTTGTGAATGATTTTCTCCATTTATTGAGATGGTCATGCCATTTTTGTCCTTTATTAGCATGATTATGGTATATTGTGTTGATTTTTTTTTGCTTGTTAAACAACCTTGAATTCAAGGGATAAACTCCACTTGACCATTATGTATGAATATAATCTTCTGTATGTGTTTCTGGATCCATTTTGCTAGTATTTTGATGAAGATTTTTGCATCTATATTCATAAAATGTTGGTCTAAAGTTTTTTCTTTGTGACAACTTTGTCCAGTATTGGGTTTTGGAATCTGGACGTACTGGTCTCACTGAATGAGTTGGTAAGTGTTGCTTCCAATTCTGTTTTTTGGGAAGGGTTTGTGAGGGATTGGTATAAATACTTGTTTAAATATTTGATAGAATTCATCAGTGAAGCCATCTGGATCTGAGCTTTTTTTGTGGGTTTTCTTAAAATTAATGATTCACTCTCTTTACTTGATTTGTTGAGATTTTCTAATTCTTGTTAGTGTCAGTAGTTGTATAAGAATTTGTCCATTTCATCTAAGTTGTCTAATTTTTTATAGTTGTTCATTATACACACACACACACACACACACACACATTCTGTCAGTAATGGTCTTGCCTCTTTAATTTCTAAAATGGTAACTCATCTTCATTTTTATCATGGTCAGTCTAGCTAAAGGTTTGTAAATTCTTTTCAAAACCCAGCTTTTTGTGTCAGTGATTTTTTCTCTATTACAATTTTTTATTCACTTGTATACTAATTTTTATTTTATTCATTCTCCTGTATTTGGGTTTAGTTTCACTATTTCCAGTTTCTTAAGGTGGAAGCTCTGGTGTCTGGGGAGGCCTTACAAATAGCTGTGAAAAAGAGAGAGGCAAAAAGCCAAGGAGAAAAGGAAAGATATAAGCATCTGAATGCAGAGTTCCAAAGAATAGCAAGAAGAGATAAGAAAGCCTTCTTCAGTGATCAATGCAAAGAAATAGAGGAAAACAACAGAATGGGAAAGACTAGCGATCTCTTCAAGAAAATTAGATATACCAAGGGAACATTTCATGCAAAGATGGGCTCGATAAAGGACAGAAATGGTATGGACCTAACAGAAGCAGAAGATATTAAGAAGAGGTGGCAAGAATACACAGAAGAACTGTACAAAAAAGATCTTCACGACCCAGATAATCATGATGATGTGATCACTAATCTAGAGCCAGACATCTTGGAATGTGAAGTCAAGTGGGCCTTAGAAAGCATCACTATGAACAAAGCTAGTGGAGGTGATGGAATTCCAGTTGAGCTGTTTCAAGTCCTGAGGGATGATGCTGTGAAAGTGCTGCACTCAATATGCCAGCAAATTTGGAAAACTCAGCAGTGGCCACAGGACTGGAAAAGGTCTGTTTTCATTCCAATCCCAAAGAAAGGCAATGCCAAAGAATCCTCAAACCACACAATTGCACTCATCTCACATGCTAGTAAAGTAATGCTCAAAATTCTCCAAGCCAGGCTTCAGCAATACATGAACCGTGAACTTCCTGATGTTCAAGCTGGTTTTAGAAAAGGCAGAGAAACCAGAGATCAAATTGCCAACATCCGCTGGATCATGGAAAAAGCAAGAGAGTTCCAGAAAAACATCTATTTCTGTTTTATTGACTATGCCAAAGCCTTTGACTGTGTGGATCACAATAAACTGTGGAAAATTCTGAACGAGATGGGAATACCAGAGTACCTAACCTGCCTCTTGAGAAATCTGTATGCAGGTCAGGAAGCAACAGTTAGAACTGGACATGGAACAACAGACTGGTTCCAAATAGGAAAAGGAGTACGTCAAGGCTGTATATTGTCACCCTGCTTATTCAACTTCTATGCAGAGTACATGATGAGAAACGCTGGACTGGAAGAAACACAAGCTGGAATCAAGATTGCCCGGAGAAATATCAATAACCTCAGATATGCAGATGACACCACCCTTATGGCAGAAAGTGAAGAGGAACTAAAAAGCCTCTTGATGAAAGTGAAAGAGCAGAGTGAAAAAGTTGGCTTAAAGCTCAACATTCAGAAAATGAAGATCATGGCATCTGGTCCCATCACTTCATGGGAAATAGATGGGGAAACAGTGGAAACTGTGTCAGACTTTATTTTTTTGGGCTCCCAAATCACTGCAGATGGTGACTGCAGCCATGAAATTAAAAGACGCTTATTTCTTGGAAGAAAAGTTATGACCAACCTAGATAGCATATTCAAAAGCAGAGACATTACTTTGCCGACTAAGGTCCATCTAGTCAAGGCTATGGTTTTTCCAGTAGTCATGTATGGATGTGAGAGTTGGACTGTGAAGAAGGCTGAGCGCCGAAGAATTGATGCGTTTGAACTGTGGTGTTGGAGAAGACTCTTGAGAGTCCCGTGGACTGCAAGGAGATCCAACCAGTCCATTCTGAAGGAGATCAGCCCTGGGATTTCTTTGGAAGGAATGATGCTGAAGCTGAAACTCCAGTACTTTGGCCACCTCATGAGAAGAGTTGAGTCACTGGAAAAGACTCTGATGCTGGGAGGGATTGGGGGCAGGAGGAGAAGGGGATGACCGAGGATGAGATGGCTGGATGGTATCACGGACTCGATGAACATGAGTCGAGTGAACTCCGGGAGATGGTGATGAACAGGGAGGCCTGGTGTGCTGCGATTCATGGGGTCACAGAGAGTCGGACATGACTGAGCGACTGAACTGAACTGAACTGAACTGAAGGTGGAAGGTTACATTGTTTTTAGATCTTTTTCAGTATAGTCTATTATTTCAGGTATATATTTCCCTCTAAGCACTGGTCATATCTAGTGAAAATTGGTATGTTGTATTTTTTCATTCATCTCAATACATTCTATTTTTCCTTGTGATTTCTCCTTTGACCAATTTTGAAGGCTATAATCCCAGAGATAGGATAATCCTTCCCAAATGAAAGACAGAAATGTTAAACTAATAGTTTTGCAGCAGACCGAAACTTTGTCACAGATCAACATTTGGGAACTTCGGGTTTGTGTAAGTAATAGCATCACCTTCATCAAAATGACTAATTTTATTTAGCGCATATTATTGTGAGTCAGGCATTGTTTGAGGCACTCCATTGTCTGTTGACTCATTTACTAACATAATTGGTGAGGTGGATATGATTATCATCATCATTTTTTAGTGGAGAGAACTGAGGCACAAAGAAGTTGGGGAACCTGCCCAAGGTCCTGAGTGTCAGAGCCAGGACTCAAAGGCCAGAGTTTGGCTCTAGTATCTGTTACCCTCAACTGCTGCAGAGTTTTACAGCAGGTTGGCCGAGTGTGGCCCTGGACTGTGATACTGGTTTCCTTAGGGAGAGTAAACAGCGAGGTTCACTAGAGTGTCCCAGAGAGGGAGACTTGGACCTAACCTTGTGAATAACAGTTTGAGTCAGTCAACAGTGATGATCTCTTGATGTGCATTGAATCAGAGAGCAGACAATGCAGGTTTGCTACCCAACCAGCTGCAAAACCCAGAAGCTAGAATGCCATTTTCGACTCTCTCTCACCCTCATGACCTGTCAGTCACTGAGTTTTATTAGTTCAACCTCCTAAATGTATTTCCTGGTTATCTACTTCTCGTTTTCTTTGGTTCCATCCTATCCAGACCATCATCATGGATGGCCTAGTTCATTTTAACAATGTCCTAACTGGCCTTCCTGACTGTAGTCTTGGTTGTCTTAAATCTCTTCATTCTGCACACAGAATGGGTTTTCTTTTCTTTTTTTTAAAAACAGTTTTGATGAGGCATAACTGATATACCATAAGTTGTACATTAAAAATATTTATTTGGCTGTGTCGGGTCTTAGTTACAGCCCACAGGGTCTTGGTTATGTCATGTGGGATCCTCCACTGTGGCTCACAGACTCTCTAGTTATGGTCTGTGGGCTCACTTGTTGCAGTATGTGGGCCTGGTTGCTCTTCAGCATGTGGGGTCTTTTGTTCCTCGACCAGGGTCTGAACCCATGTCCCCCACATTGCAAGGCGGACTCCCAACCATGAGACTACCAGGGAAGTCCCTGAATTGGTTTTCTAATAACACAAATCATACCTGAGGGCATACGTCTTCTTATAATCTCCAAATGGTTTCCTTCTGCCTTTAAAACACTCCAAATATACACTCTAGGGCTTTCTAGCCTTCCCTTTTCCCTGCCCATATTCCCTTTCTCCTTCTAATCTCCAGCCATAATAAACATTGTTTTCTCAAAATGTCTTTTTAATTGCTATTTGTTGAATAAGAAAAACTCATCTTTAGATTTTAAACATTTTAAATGTTTAAAGATTTTAAAAATTTAATCATGAAAGTTATAACAGTTTCCTAGGATGCCATAACAAACTGAGTGGCTTGGAACAACAGAAATTTTATTATTTCACAGTCCAGAGGCTAAAGGTCCCAAATCCTAACGTAGGTAGGATTGGTTCTTAAGGCTGTGAGGGAATATCTGTTCCATGGCCTTCTCCTAGCATCCTCAGGCATTCCTCAGTTTATAGATGGAACTCTTCCTGTGTCTTCTCTCTGTGCCTGTCTGTGTTCAGATTTCCCCTTTTTATGAGGTCAAAATCATGTTGGCTTGGAGCCCAGCTTAATGATGTCATCTTAACTAGATTATCTGCAAAGACCCTATTACCAAACAAGGTCACACTTACTGGTACTGGGGATTAGGACTTCAGTATCTTTTCAGAGGACACAATTTAACCCATATAGTATCTTATCAGGTAGAATTTATTTCAGAAACATTGAACACAGATAAGGGTATTATCGAGGCAATGGCACCCCACTCCAGTATTCTTGCCTGGAAAATCCCATGGATGGAGGAGCTGGAAGGCTGCAGTCCATGGAGTCACTGAGGGTCGGACACGACTGAGCGACTTCACTTTCACTTTTCACTTGCATGCCTTGGAGCAGGAAATGGCAACCTACTTCAGTGTTCTTGCCTGGAGAATCCCAGGGACGGGGAAGCCTGGTGGGCTGCCGTCTATGGGGTTGCACAGAGTTGGACATGATTGAAGTGACTTAGCAGCAAGGATATTATCATGAATAACTTTGCCATCCTAAATAGCTGTTGTTGGCATTTTTGTGTATCACCTTTCATTCATTTATATAAGCACTTTAGGATAGGAATCTTTCTTGGAACATGATTGGAATAACTATCCCTTCTCCAGCAAATCTGCTGAGAGCTTTTGACTGACAGCCTTTGCCTCAGAACCCAGAATTCTCTCATTTCTATAGACGCTCATTGAAATAATGGCTGTAAACGCATCAACAGAGGAGTGGAAGTGTAGCTTCACTGTGGCTGGTAAATTCTCTTGCAGTGGGCAATAGAGTGGGGAAGGTGGCCAAATGACAGGGATACACAGCTTTTTTTTTCCACATTGCTTCTTCCAGATACCACCCTGACTTTTTTTTTGGAAGTTCTGTACTCTTCCAAGAAAGCAATATTCGTGTTTCTATCACTGTATCAAGAGGCTGTTATTTTTGGCTCTAAATTAAAAATGAAACTTCAAGAAAATTTAAAGTCTGGTTGGGACAGGTACAAGGACAACTAGATTTTTCTTGGTCCACTTCCTTTTCAAGCAAATCCTTTAGATTCTTCTGCCTCTTTCCTATTTTCTTCTTTTCCTCCCGTGTACAGATGAGACAGTCTCTTCTGACCATAGTTTCAAACTGCCCAGGACCAGCAGATGAACCTGCAGTAGGACTTGTGAGAGGGCTGGATTTGTGTGGAGTAAATTGGGACAGTTTTGCAGAGTCCTGATACCTGAGGTGGAAGAGTCCTTGGCGTTGGGCACTGGATACCACCCAGGAGGGAACAAGTGTGTGTGGGTACAGATGGCTTTTCCCATTTCTACTCAGAATGTCCTAAAGCACTTATTTGTGATGGTACTTTACCTTTCTGTGACTGAACCCTGATGCCCATGAAGAAACCCTATGTTTATTATAGCATGGAATGGCTTTTCAGTGTTTTGGCTGCCTAGCATCGCACATTTCTGTGTGCTGTCACCATTTCTCCCCTTTCCCCCTACCAAAAGATTACCAAAGGCCAGACCTTGCTTTTCTGTGTGGCAGCTGGTCTTAAAAACCCTAAGTTATGCCTCCATTCTTGTGTGGTTCCCTCTTCTGAACCGTGAGGGCTGGACACGTGGCTCACTTGCAACCAATAGCATATGATAGAAGTGAGACTGTGTGACTTCAGCCTGACACGACAGGCCTTTTATCTCTCGGAACACTTGCTTTTGGGACGCTTCCTCTCAGAACTCAGCTACCATGATGTGAGGACCCCACACCACACGAAGAGGCCCTGGATGGTTATCCTGGTCTGCAGCCAGGAGCGCCTGCCGGCACTGGGGCGACCACCCGAGATGTGTGTCCAGTCCACCCTTAAGATGACGGCAGTGCTGACTGGCATCTGATCTCAGGACATGGGGAGACCTCAAGTAAGAGGTGCCTTGCTGAGCCCGGTCAACCCCAGATCCGGAAGAGATAATAATTTTTAAGCCACTAAATTGGGGTGTCCTTTGTAGGCCGCTTCTCCTGGCCATGAGGCCTGGGTACCTGACTTACCAGTGTACTCAGGCTTGACCAAGACATTCTACCCAGACTTTAAAGCTAGCACGAATGATATAAAGGTGGAGGGACCTTGGAGAACTCACCATGGAAGCAGGGGGGCTGTAGCAACATCCAGTGTCCAGGGTAACGGCGGCCTTGACCAGTGCTGCTGGCCAGTGATCAGCGGCACTTGTCCAGTGGCTGGAGCTGGCAGCAGCATTCCTCCGCAGTGTTCCTGTGGTACGAGTTCTGGCTACTTTCTGGCTTCCCAGTCTCCCCTTTTTTTTTTTAAATTTTTATTTTTACTTTATTTTGCTTTACAATACTGTACTGGTTTTGCCATACATTGACATGAATCTGCCACAGGTGTACATGAGTTCCCAATCCTGAACCCCCTTCCCACCTCCCAGTCTCCCTTCTTTCCACCTGCTTTCTGATCCCAATTCTTCAGATTTCCTGGGAGCTCTCTGAAATCCCCTCAGTCTTCTTGGTTAATTCCTTTTCTGCTCAAATTAGCCAAATGACTACTTATACATGGTCAAAGTGATAAAAGGCACATTTTCTTATGTGAATGCAGTGACGTCTTAAAAGGATTCCTTTGTTATAGTTAACTTGCATGTCAAAAAATTATTCTCTGCATGCAGTTTAATCTCTATTTATTCAGGGTTGGCTCCTGTCACATACAACTGGTGATCTTAATTGATATTATTCTTTGTCCTTTGTGAAAGTGACTATTGGAGTGACTGTGAAAATTGGAGGCACACTCTTCTACATTTTGTATTTTCGTCCTGTGAGGTAGATGTGATATTTAGAAGTGGTTCAGAACTACTGGGAGCAGGTATCATGGTGGAGTGGTGGTGAGGGAACCACTGAACCTGGTAAGAGTCAGGGTATGTGAGCTTTAGCTTTAAAACTGTGGCTCATTCACCATATCCATTATTAGCACATTGCTTCCTTTCTGTAGACCTCAGTTTCCTTATCTTTATAGATGAGAGTTGAACAGCACTAGGTGATTCCGAATATTCCTTTGAGCTCTGAAACTTCCCAAGGTTGCCCATGTTGTTCATTTTAAGTGGATGTTTCATCTCAACATTGTCAAGAAGAAGAGATCTTTGTGATTGAACCATTGTGGACCCCATTACCCTCAGGATGACTCTAGGGACCTTGACAGGAGATATTAGAGATGCGCAGTAAATGTTTTCCAAGGGAAGGCTGAGTAGTGCTCTACTAGGTGCTGGGGGTTGCACGTAAATTGTTTCTAGAGATGGAGACAGAGTCTTACAACAGTGTGACAAACACTTGTACTGGAGAAGTTTGGTGATCCAGGAGGAGGATACTAGAGAACTACCTGCGAGGTTTGTGTGTATGTTTGTATAGTGTGTAAGAACTGGATAGGGAAGTCTTTAGAGGAGGTCGCTTTTTTGCTGAAAAAGTAGAGGAAGGGAGTTCTAGGCAGAGAGAACAAGAGTGAGATGGCCCCAAAGACTGCGGAGACGTTTGGCGAACAACAGCAGCTCATTGTGGCTGGGATTCAGGCTTCCTGGTTGGAATGGGAATGAGTAGCAGTGGGAGGCGAAGCCAGGATTGGGTCAGAAGGAGCCTTCTAGAACAAGTTAAGTAGGTGAGACCCTCTTCTCTGGAAGAGGAGCCGTAAAAGTTTTTAATAATAAATGGTATTGGATCAGACTGAAGCCACAAGGCTGACTTTTTTTTTTTTTTTAATTTTTGGTTAAGATTCTGGCAGTCAAGGGAAGTATCTTCTCATCTGTAGCCAGAATAAGGAGATATTTTTTGTGTTATGTCTGGAAAGAAGTTTGTAGAATGACCCAAATCTGCCTCTTCAGGGGCCAGAGTTCAACTTCTAAAGCTTCAAAGGGATTAAGGAACTTCTTGATACAAGATAACCAATTTCTGTTAGTACAGGTATATATTTTACTGACTCTTTGTAAAGGTGAGACTAGGAAGAACATGAATCAAAGTATCAAATATTCTAAGGCATGTGTAGATTAAATTGGTGAAAGGTGAATTTTCTTTCCTTCATGAGTTAATGTCATCTTTTAAAAAAACTAGAAACTTTACCAGGAGGTTTTTGAATTCTTAAACATCTACATACACGTGGCCAAAGTGATAAAAGACAGGTTTTCTTATCTGAATGCAGTGACATCTTAAAAGGTTTTCTTTGTTATAGTTAAACTTGCATGTCAAAAAATTATTCTCTGCATACAATTTATTCTCTATTTATTCAATTACTTAACAGTGAAGTTGATAGAAAGTGAGACAGCACACTTTTAAATTCTAAACTACAATTGTTGGACAAGAATCTTGACAATGCCAGGCTAATCTCTTCTGATTGGTGCTGTATTGATAGGGGCTGACAACATAAACCCATGCTGGAATATTCTAATCCATCACCTGGCATAAGGCGTATTTTACTTTGGGCTTTGCGGGAAGATAAGCCATTTGTATCTGTGTTTCAAAGTGAGTGTTTCTAGGGGCATGAATGTCCCAACTTGCTACCATCTCTTTATAAGGAGGGATTACAACAGGCAATCTTGCAATTAAAGAAATAGCAACATATCTCTATAGAGGTGTCTGTGCTTTGATTCAGAACCACATTCACCCATATTGTCTTTGAAATCTGTCTTTTGTATTGTTTCATAACTATGTTTCTCCATCACATGGAAAAATCTGGGCCTAGATAAAAATCTTCACATAATGGCCTGTACCAGAATATTTTTCCTCTTTAACAGTCCTTTGTATCTTGGTAGAAATGGAAGAAACCAGACATCATGAAGTAGAGACATGTCATCGCCCACCTATCCTGTCAGAAGTTGTGATCTGCCAAATCCATGAGCAAAATAATGGTGGTGGTGCTTTCATGCCACTCCATGTGGGAATGTTTGTTGTGTGACAACAGGGAAGTAGAACAGGTATTACCATGGGTACCTGGACAGCCTTGGATAAGGGATCTGACGTTCCTAAAGCTTTGTTTTTTTCATCTTGAAATCTGTTTAATAACATTGATTATATGTTGACTACCATTTACTTGCCAGACGTTTGTATATACATATGTACGTGTACTTACCTACAGTGGACCCTTGAACAGCACGGGTTTGAAATGCACTTTCATGTGGACTTTTTTTTCACTAAATATGTACCACAGTACTGCTTGATCTATAGATGGATGAATCTGCAGATGCAGAGCCCCGTATATGGAGGGGGCTGGCTGGATTATCAACTCTGAAGATGGTGCCCTTAACCCCAGCGTTACTCAAGGGCCAGCTGTACATTGTATATCTATATCCACACACACACACACACATATACACATTTATGGATGTAAGTTTATTCACATTTTTCATGGCTATTCTATAAAGTTGCTGAGAGCAGTTGCTAGAGAGTTGGGTTCCTGTGAGTCTCTAATCAAAATATTTTTACAAACCAAGCAACAGTCACCCTGTTTTGTGCTTCTGTTTAAAGATCCCTTATTTAATGTATACAGTTGGCTTATCAACATTGAACTCACAGCCAATGGTACCATAACTCATGCCTGAATGACACTTGTCTAACATGTATTTCTCTGTAATGTACATCCTTCTTGCATTTAGGAATATACTAGACAGCACTGTAGTACTATGCTTGGGTTGGGGAATGCTCATTTTAAACAGCAAAATCAGAAACAAAAATGAGAAAAGCCTGGCACACTAAGTATACACTGAAAAGACACTTGTTTTCAGTATGAGAGCTCTAATAAGTAGGCAGAATGTGGCCTTGTTTGTCCTCAGTTGGGTCTGTGTGCTTGGGGTAACTCATTTTTCATTGTGCTGTGAATGTTCATGAACGACTATAGACGTGCCATAAGTATTAACTTTGGGGTTACAGATTCTAGTGAGCAGGAGAATCTGTGATAATGGGGATCAATAGTATATATAATCTCATTTAATTATCATGATAGCTCTGTTTTATAGGAGTCAGTGTCTGTGGTTTCTTTTTTTTTTTCACTGTCTCTACCAGACTGATAAAGACTGTCTGTAGAGTAGGCTCTTGTTGGAAAGAGAGGAATAGAGAGGTAGAAGAGGGAGTGTGTAGAAAGAGGGGAGGAGGAGAGGGAAAGGAAAGGAAAGGAAGAGTTTTTAACAACCTTGCTTTAAAAAAAATTATTTAATTGCAGGCTAATTACTTTACAATATTGTGGTGGTTTTTGCCATACATAGACGTGAATCAGCCATGGGTGTACATGTGTCCCCCCATCCTTAACACCCTTCCACCTCCCTCCCCATCCCATCCCTCTGGGTTGTCTGAGAGCACCAGCTTTGAGTGCCCTGCTTCAGGCATCGAACTTGCACTGGTCATCTGCTTGACATATGGTAATATACATATTTCAATGCTCTTCTCTCAAATCATCCCACCCTTACCTTCTCCCAGAGAGTCTAAAAGTCTGTTCTGTGTGTTTTTTGCTGTGTTGCATATAGGGTTTGTCATTACTGTCTTTCTAAATTCCATATATATGCATGACAACCTCACTTTTAAAAACTTTAATTTTATATTGGAATATAGTTGATTAACAGTGTTGGATTAGTTTCAAGTGAACAGTGAAGTGATTCAGTTAAACATATACATGTATCTATTCTTTTAAAAATTCTTTCCCCATTTAGGTTATAGAATGTTGAGCAGAGTGTTCTGTGTTAAGTAGGTTCTTATGGGTAATCTATTTTGAACTCTCCTGCCTAAGACAGGAGATGTGAGTTCAGTTCCTGGGTTGAGAAGATCCCCTGGAGAAGGAAATGGTAACCCACTCCAGTACTCTTGCCTGCGAAATCCCATGGACAGAGGAGCCTGACAGGCTACAGTCCATGAGGTCACAGAGGTGGACACAACTTAGTTACTAAACAACAACAATAATAGATGTTAATCTCAGGTTCCCAATTTATCCCTCCCCCCATATTTTCCCTTTGGTATCCATAAGTTTGTTTCCTGAGTCTGTGAGTCTATTTCTGTTTTGTAAATAAATTCATTTGTATTTTTAAAAATTCCATGTATAATTGATATAATATGATATTTGTCTTTCTCAGTCTGACTTCACTTAGAATGATAACCTACAGGTCCATTCATGTTGCTGCAACTTAGATGCATGCGTTTTTGGCTATTCCACAAAGCTGCTCCACTACTGCCATTTAAATATGGAATGTTAAATGAAATGCATGTAATGGAGAGATGCTATTTGAAATATCCAGTTCTCTTTTGCATTGTTTCTGGCATGACTTACCTCTGTTGTGCCAGAGGCATCCATTTGCCTCAGATGATAGGAAAGTTATAAGAGAGATGCTAAGAGAAAACAAAAGCCAGTACAGGCATGTTTCAAGGATATTATGGGTTCCATTTTAGACCACAGCAATAAAACAAGAATCACAATAAAGAGAGTTACCCAATTTTTTTGGTTTCCCACTTCATGTAAAAGTTGTATTTACACTATATTGTAGTCTATTAAGTATGAGATAGCATTATGTCTAAAAAAATCTCTATACCTTAATTGAAAATAGTTAATCGCTAAAAAATGTTTTCCATTTGTCATCTGACAAATGGAAGGTTGCCACAAACCTTCTATATCTGCGAAGTATCATAAAGCGCAATCAGTGTATACCTGAAACAGCACCCACCAATTTCATAGTGCGTAGTGGTTGTGAGGTACTCGTCTGTGTTTTATCTGTGTTAATTCCATCCTCACGGTAGTCCTACAAGGTCGTAGAACCCAGGCAGCCAGACCATAGTCTACCGCTCACCCTGATGCCTTAAGGGTACCTTTCCGCAGTCAGTGTTTGACATGCAGAGTAGTCCAGAGCAAAGCAACATGTTTAACTGAGGCAACATTAGAGAAGGCATTCCTCAATTTCCTTTTGTTGTTGTTCAGCAACTAAGTCGTGTCTGACTCTTTGTGACCCCATGGCCTGTAGCACCCCAGGCTCCCCTGTCCATCACTATCTCCCAGAGTTTGCTCAGACTCATGTCCATTGAGTCCATGATGCCATCTAACCATCTCATCCTCTGTTGCCTCCTACTACTTCGTCAGTTTCCTTACTCCTAAAATAAGATGTAAGCCTGATGACCAGAGATTTCCTTTGTAATGTAGAAAAGCCACCACTCTACTTTAAGGTGTAGTCTCCATGAGGAAACATATAGCGGGGAGGTGCAGGCAGATTGGAAGAAACAGAATGCTTGTCCCTTCTTCCTTGTTGGTGTGTGGGGGAGGGAGACAGGGATGCGGAAGCAGAATAGCATTTAATCACTTGGGTTATGGGTCTATTAATTAATGCTTTGGTGGCTCAGATGGTAAAGAATAAGCCTGCAATGCGTGAGACCGGGGTTCGACCCTTGGGTCAGGAAGATCCTCTGGAGAAGACAGTAGCATCCTGACCCACTATTTTTGCCTGGAGAATTCCCTGAACAGAGGAGCCTGGTGGTCTACAGTCCATGGGGTTGCAAAGAGTTGACCATGACTGAGCAAATAACACACACATGGCTCTATTGGACGTCTAGGTCAGAATCCTGAAGAAGGAACATGTTACATGCTCTGAGAGGAAGATGGAAAGGAGGAGACTTGTAGGAAGCCTTCTGTGTCTGAAAAAATCATCACTGTGAGGGGATCAGGCAGAGGAAGCCTGGAGTCTGGGTTACTGCTTACAGATGTGCAGGTTGGGCACTGCATAACTCCACAGGCCACCATGTACTTAGACTTTGATGGAACTACTTCACCTCCTAAAGTTGTGCCTTGTTGTGGCCCTGGTCTGACTTGGCTTTCTGGAGTCTGTGTGTCTGAAGTCTGTTTTAGCTCCTGTGTGTGGCATGAAAATGAGCAAAAACTCCCCTGTCCCTTGGAGAAATACTGGCTGCACAGTCAGGATGGGTATCCTTGGCTTGATGAGGCAGAAACTGAGGGCTGCAGGATCACTCCCTGAACTGGAAATCCAGTGGGAGGCAAATGCAGACCTCTGAGGAATGTGCTGTGCTCGTGCAAACCGAAGGAGGGCCATTTTAGCACAGAGCACCTGCCAGGCCTCAAGGAACCCAGAGGAGGGATCCCAAACTTATTGGCCACAGACTTTCAGCAAACGCACACAAAATGAGCAGTGACCAAGCCATCCCAGAACCTTACTGCTGCAAAAGAAAGAGAACAGAGCACTCTGCTTTATAAAAATGAATAATCTATAGGCCTTGCCTTCAGATTCCTTACAGGCTCTTGGGAAGGATAGACTGAAATAAATCAATGCAGATGACATTTGACAATATAGTATTAGAAGTATGCCTGAGATAATGTGACGATACAGTGGGGAGTAGATTCAGTGGCCTAGGGTGCAGAAGGCAGGAAAGCTTTTACAGGAGAGGTGATGCCCTCGTGGGTTTTGAAGGATGGTTAGGAGTTTGTCAGGCCCACTAGGCAGGAAAGGATTTCATGTAAGACCTGGGGATGTGAGAGAATCTGGGCTCTCCAGATATGAGAAGGATGTATTTCCTGGACTTAAAAACTGTGCAGAAGTGCTTGGGGTTTGATGTTCTGTGGTCATGGTCTAGATATACTTTGTAATTGTATCTTTGAATTTGTGTTTTGGAGGGGAGGTTGATGGGACAGTTGAGCATTTGCTAGCAGCTTGGAGCGGTGGCTTGCTGTTGGTCTCACCTCCTACAGCCTCCCTAGGAGGGAGTCTTGGCCTCCTGTTCCCCTTCTCCAGGGCCCTGCATGGTGTCCTCCTCTCCTTCTCCTGGCCCCACGTTTCCCACCATGTCTTAGAGCAGGGCATGCTGGTGGCCATCACTGCCCTGGGCTGGCACCACCACCATGCGTTTTGCAGGTCACCGATTGGGCATAAGCCTCTTGACCATAACCTGGTCCACATACCCAGGGTTTCCTAGCCATGCCTACCTACCATGGATTGGGATAACAGGTCCTGGGGAGGAGAAATGCCTGGCTTGACTTCTGAGACCATTGCTATAGCATAGCATCTCTAGCCTGCTCTGGTGGAAGCGGAAACTGACATGCATGCTCCAAGCCACCATGATACCTGTGAGGGTCTTGATTCCCTGAAAGTATTCCTATCCCTGAGGGAGTACAGCATTAAATAACCAAAAAAACCTTATGACAGATCAAGAGAGATTATAGAACACAAAATATCTTTATTTCAGAGCTTCTAATAATATCCCCCCACCTTTTTTTTTTTTTTTTAAGAGATCTGGCGTTTTCACTTTGCACTAGGTTCCAGAAATGATGTAGTCCTGGGTATAGGGACTGAATGAATGAGAGGAGACAGCTCTGAGTAGAGTTCCCCAGCCACCACATCTTCCAGTCCCCCATTTGGATTTTAAGTGATACTGCTTCATAGGAGCCCTTATTTCTCACTTTACAAATGAATAAGTTTCAGAACAGTGATTCCAGTTCACCTGGAAAACTGATGAGAGAGCCAGTGTCAGAGGTTGCAGCTCCAGGATTCACCCTGCTGTTAACCCTGGAGGCACCTGCTCTTTCATAATCCTCCATGGCCCGAGTGATGTAAAAAAAAATAAACGCAAGGTTAATGCTCAGGGAAAGGAGGACATTTGATTTATTGTATCAGGAATGTGTTAAATCTTACCCTAGTGGCCTAAGAGTTAATACATCTTCCAAAGCAGGTAATTTACTGGCAGGCAACTGAGAGAAAAGAATATGGGATCATAAGACATTCGCTCAGAGGCCGGTGGTGCTGGGGGGCATCTTTGAGAGTATATAGCCCAACTGTTAACACACAGTGAAACTGAGACTCAAGAGGTGAAATGACTCACCCAGAGTCACAAAGCTACTTCCTTCCAGGGCTGGACTTGACTCAGGTTCCCTGACCTCAAAACCAGTGCTTGTCTAGCTTTCCTGCCTCTGAGCACAATAACTAATAAAGGTGACTGTAAATCTTATGGCAATGAATTCATTTGGCATTTGTATAGCACTTTTATAACTTCAGAGTGGTTTCTCTTTTTTTCCCCTCTGTACAAGCAACTTCAGTAGCCTCCTATCTATGCAGACAATTGCTATGAGGATGAAATTTGTTATAAAGCGTATAAAATTGTCCCTCATCAGCAGGGAATCCTAGCCTAGGTCCAAGCACAGCCAAAAGGAAATCCAGCCTCCTCATCTTGAAGTGTGAGTGTCTCAGTCTTGCAGAGGCAGCAGTCACAGTGACACAATGATCCTGACTGGTGGCTTGAAGTAGGAGGCAAAGGATCTGCTGATATGGGCCAGGTGAGAACTGAGGAAATAGCATGCTTTGCTGGAATAGCAATGCAAAGAAAAATACCTTGGGACAGCTAGTTCCCTCCCAATGTGGTATATGTATTATAATATGGAGTTGTTTTTCTTGCTAAGGCCAGTGTTTTCCTCCAGTAGGTCACAATAAATCTTTGATGACACTGTGAGAACAGTCTCAGAAATCCCAACTGGAAATGGTGGATGGATGATATGGTAGCTAGGTGCTAAAGTGGGGAGTAGAGTAGGAGACATTGTTTTTCCAAAACCGTGTGTTTTCTCATTGACAGCTGTGTCAGTTAATGAAGCCCTGGTCACTCCTGGGATCTTGAATGAGGCAGACACACTTACTTACACCTAAGAATATTCTTTTATTGTTGGATTCATTTCTGGGATGAGACTTGGGAGGAATTCCAGGTCATGCCCCCTGTGTCCTGACTTGGAGTTTTAGATTGGCTAGTTTTATTCTCAGCCCCACCCAAGCTCCTTTGATCCCTATTATTTAATATCCTGCGCTGATTGTATGTATTGTACCCTCAATAGAAAGTGTTTTGACTTGGAGGAGACTTTGGGTCCTGTCGGTCTAGCTCCTCATTTTACAGATGGGGAAACAGGGAAGTAGAGTCTAGTCAGTTATTCCAAGTGACTCAGTTTGTTAGTGGCAGATCTGGGAGTAGAGCTCATGTATCTTTCCAAAATGCCACGCTACCTGGACAGTGTCTGAAATGCTAATTATAATAGTTTCAGGAGAAACTCTTGAAACAGTCAACTTGGATTTCAGGAATAGGATTTTAAATAATGTTTTGGAAGACTCTTCCCAGTGGTTTCTCATGAACTCTGGTGCCTGATAGCCATAGTACCCTTTGGATCCATGTCATGGGATTGCTCTGAATATGAAAAGGACAGGTGGCTTAGCTCAGTGATTCTTCAGTTAACAGGAAGAAGACAGATCTTCTCAAGGGCAGAACCTTGTCTTATTCATTATGAATATCCTGATGCCTAGAATAATGCCCAGCGTAAGACTGCTACTTGGAGGGTTCATGAGTTTCTGGGGTAGGTCAGCAGAAACTTTTATCTATCACATTTTCCTAACTACTTCAATGCTGTTGACTAGAGGATGTGCTTTTGATCAGAGTATTTTAGAGTAAAGAGAACACCAGAGAAAAAGATGGGCTTGTTGCTTTTTCTTGTAGCAGAATTCATCTAACTCTTCTGAACCTGAGTTTTCTTATGAAAAAGCGCCAGGCTGAATCACCAGATTTTCTTCCTGTGTTAACATTACATGATCTCTCACTACCCTCCTGCAGAAGCATGAACTTTCCAGTCATGCTTTGGATTGAGACATTGTGTGTCTGTATGTGTGTTAGGCTTGCTTTATAGACATAATATATGGGAAGGTGGTTTTTAGTTCTAAAATCAAATGCACATGAGCTTAAATGAATCTCAAATTATATAGACTAATAATTTCTTTTTGGGTTATTGAATAACAAAAACAATTACACTATAAAGCATCAAAAACTACTTAGTATCTTGTGGAGGGAAAAAAACAAAAAAATTAGCCCTTAGTTAAATATGAATAAAATGAAATTAGAGGTTGGTATTTGTTTAGTGTTAAAGGCACATTGCATCTATTTATTTGGAAACTCTACCACTTAGTCCTCTGCCTGCCATAAACCACTGTACAGTGACAAACATACCATATTGCTTACTGTGCTAGAGCTGAAGACACTGCAGCTTGCGTTCAGAGTGTCTGATTGTGCTCAGGCTCCAGGAGTTGATTTATAACTTGAGGTGAAACCATGAAACCACATGGACTGTTGTCTGAAAATAAGTATGACCAATTGCACCTGTATTCCTCAAAGCAAAAGCTACTAAAATCTTAACTCAGCATACTTTTACTCTCAGTAGTACTCAAAAGATATTAATCATATACTGCTCCATGTAAAGAATTCATTTAAGAAAAATTGACAGCATTTTGATGAATTTCTCCAGAGTGTAAGCAGTAGGGATCCAGGAATCAGAGACATTTAAGAGTGAGAAGAGACCATTTAGTTAAACCTCCTTATATTGTAGATAAAAACATTGAGACCCACGGAGGTTAAGGGACTTGCTTAAGAGCACAGACCTAGTTTGAAACACAGTCAGCAATAAAACACATGTCTCCTAACTCCCTAGCCCAGTGCTCTTTGCACCTCTCAATTCCTGAGTGTAGCCATTACTTAAATCTTAAGGTTCATCTGCCATTTATTGTTTCCTGTGTGCTTGGGCTGCAAAATCACTGCAGATGGTGACTGCAGCCATGAAATCAAAAGATGCTTACTCCTTGGAAGAAAAGTTATGACCAACCTAGATAGCATATTCAAAAGCAGAGACATTACTTTGCCAACAAAGGTCCATCTAGTCAAGGCTATGGTTTTTCCTGTGGTCATGTATGGATGTATGGATGTGAGAGTTGGACTATGAAGAAGGCTGAGCACTGAAGAATTGATGCTTTTGAACTGTGGTGTTGGAGAAGACTCTTGAGAGTCCCTTGGACTGCAAGGAGATCCAACTAGTCCATTCTGAAGGAGATCAACCCTGGGATTTCTTTGGAAGGAATGATGCTGAAGCTGAAACTCCAATACTTTGGCCACCTCATGTGAAGAGTTGACTCATTGGAAAAGACTCTGATGCTGGGAGGGATTGGGGGCAGGAGGAGAAAGGGACGACCGAGGATGAGATGGCTGGATGGCATCACGGACTCGATGGATATGAGTCTGAGTGAACTCCGGGAGATGGTGATGAACAGGGAGGCCTGGCGTGCTGCGATTCATGGGGTCGCAAAGAGTTGGACACGGCTGAGCAACTGAACAGTGAACTGTGTGTGCTGAGGGATATGTTGAGCATTTTACAGGCTTCAAATCACTTAATCCTCAAAATAACTCATTTTAATAATCCTCAGGAAACTGGCCTTAGAGTGGTTTCTAACATTTAGTGATCACATGGCTAATAAGCAGTAGGACCAGGATAGAAGTACAGGCAGTTTATTTTGGAGCTCAAGCTAGGGTATATAGGACACTAAGCTAAATTTGAATTTCAGATGAGTAATGTGAAGCTTTTTTATAGTACAAGTAATATGTCCCAAATATTTCATAGGACAATTCAAATTTAAATGATTATCCTATATTTTCATTTGCTAAATGTGGCAGCTTTAGCTTAATCTATGCCAAGGCTCTTTATCTCATGCTTGTCTCATTTTCTTGGCTCCGAGAAGTATCCTCTGGTCATTTTTGTGCTGCCATTTCTTTGACCTTATCATATCTTGAAGTTAAAAGCTTACTTTGTAACTAGTTTGATTTCTTACACTTAGAATTTGACCTAAGTCTGCTGGGAGCTTGGGTTGCAAAGAGAGTTCATTGGGAGTAAGACAGGATAAAATGTTTCTTGGTATAGGATTTCAGAGATACTGGTAGCAATACTGAGGACAGCTGTGCAAGCACTATTCTAAGTTGGATGGTTTCTTTCCCTGGATAGGATTTGTTTGAGGGAATAGAATTTTCTCCTGATTGCCTCTTTTTTTTTCCGTCTACTTTGCACTGACATCTATATAGAGTCAGAAGTTAAAGAAAACATATCCCAAGAATGCAGGGAGGTTTCACCATTAGGAAACTTCTTGATGGAATTCACTGTGTTTCCCCACCACAAGATCCTCTCAATAGACATAAAATAAGCATTTATTAAGACTCAACACCCATTCCTATTAAAACAAACTCAGGAGTTAAGAGTAGAAGAAAGTTTTTTCCTTAACTTGGAAAAAGACTATATCAGTTCAGTTCAGTTGCTCAGTCATGTCCAACTCTTTGCGACCCCATGAACTGCAGCACGCCAGGCCTCCCTGTCCATCACCAACTCCCAAGAGTCCACCCAAACTCATGTCCATTGAGTCAGTGATGCCATCCAACCATCTCATTCTCTGTCGTCCCCTTCTCCTCCTGCCCTCAATCTTTCCCAGCATCAGGGTCTTTTCCAATGAGTCAGCTTTCCACATCAGGTGGCCAAAATATTGGAGTTTCAGCTTCAGCATCAGTCCTTCCAATGAACACCCAGGACTGATCTCCTAGGATGGACTGGTTAGATCTCTTTGCAGTCCAAGGGACTCTCAAGAGTCTTCTCCAACACCACAGTTCAAAAGCATCAATTCTTTGGCACTCAGCGTTCTTTATAGTCCAACTCTCACATCCATACATGACTACAGGAAAAACCACAGCCTCAACTAGACAGACGTTTGTTGACAAAATAATGTCTCTGCTTTTTAATATGCTATCTAGGTTGGTCATAACTTTCCAAGGAGTAAGCGTCTTTTAATTTCATGGCTGCAATCACCTTCTGCAGTGATTTTGGAGCCCCCCAAAATAAAGTCAGCCAGTTTCCACTGTTTCCCCATCTATTTGCCATGAAATGATGGGACTGGCTGCCATGATCTTAGTTTTCTGAATGTTGAGCTTTAAGCCAACTTTTTCACTCTCCTCTTTCACTTTCATCAAGAGGCTCTTTAGTTCTACTTCACTTTCTGCCATAAGGTGGTGTTATTTGCATATCTAAGGTTATTATTTCTCCCGGCAATCTTGATTCCAGCTTGTGCTCCCTCCAGCCCAGAGTTTCTCATGATGTGCTCTGCATATAAGTTAAATAAACATGGTGACAATATATATAGCCTTGATGTACACCCTTTCCTATTTGGAACCAGTCTGTTCCATGTCCAGTTCTAACTGTTGCTTCTTGACCTGCATGTAGGTTTCTCAAGAGGCAGGTCAGGTGGTCTGGTATTCCCATCTCTTTCAGAATTTTCCACAGTTTATCATGATCCACACAGTCAAAGTCTTTGGCATAGTCAATAAAGCAGAAATAAATATTTTTCTGGAACTCCCTTGCTTTTTCAATGATCCAGCAGATGTTGGCAATTTGATCTCTGGTTCCTCTGCCTTTTCTAAAACCAGCTTGAACATCTGGAAGTTCATGGTTCATGTATTGCTGAAGCCTGGCTTGGAGAATTTTAAGCATCACTTTACTCGCGTGTGAGATGAGTGCAATCGTGCGGTAGTTTGAGCATTCTTTGGCATTGCCTTTCTTTGGAATTGGAATGAAAACGGACCTTTTCCAGTCCTGTGGCCACTGCTGAGTTTTCCAAATTTGCTGGCATATTGAGTGCAGCACTTTCACAGCATCATCTTTCAGGATATGAAATAGCTCAACTGGAATTCCATCACCTCCACTAGCGTTGTTCATAGTGATGCTTTCTAAGGCCCACTTGACTTCACATTCCAAGATGTCTGGCTCTAGACCCACTCCAATATTCTTGCTTGGGAAATATGGACAGAGGGGCATGGTGGGCTATAGTCCATGGGCTTCGCAAAGAATCAGACATGACTCAGTGACTAAACAACAAAGTCAGCAATATACTTATTAATGAAATATTAGAAACATTCCTATTAAAGAGAATTAATATCCAAAATATAAAAACAGCTTATGGAGCTCACTATATTAAAAAAAAAAACCCAAACAATCCAATCCAGAAATGGACGGAAGACCTAAGCAGACATTTTTCAAAGAAGACATACTGATGGCCAAGAGGCACATGAAAAGATGCTCAGCATCACTAATTATTGCTATGCTCAGTTGCTCAGTTGTGTCTGTCTCTGTGTGACCCCATGGACTATAGCCCACCAGACTCCTGTCAATGGAATTTTTCAGGCAAGAAAACTGGACCTTGTTGCCATTTCCCACTGCAGGGAATCTTCCTGATCCGGGAACTGAGCTCAGGTTTCTTGTGTCTCCTGTATTCGCAGGCAGATTCTTTACAACTAGTACCACCTGGGAAACAGATCCTTCTTCAAAGAAGACATGCAGATGGCCAACAGGCACATGAAAAGATGCTTAGCATCACTGATTATTAGAGAAATGCAGATCAGTACTACAGTGAGGAGTTACCTCATACCAGCCAGAATGACCACCATCATATCTGCAAACAATAAATGGTGGAGAGACAATGGAAAAAAGGAAACCCTCTTACCCTTTTGGTAGGAACATAAATTGGTACAGCCACTGTGAAGAACAGTATGGAGGTTCCTTAAAAAACTAAACATAGAACTATCAAACTACCCAGTAACCCCACTAATGAGCATATACCCTGAGAAAACCATAACTCAAAAAGATACATGTACCCCAATGTTTATTGCAGCCCTATTTACAATAGTCCCAGGACATGGAAGCAGCCCAGATGCCCCTCAACAGGTGAATGGATAAAGAAGGTGTGGTACATATATACAGTGGAAGAATACTCAGCCATAAAAAGGAGTGAAACTGAG
The DNA here is from genome assembly GCF_014754425.2 of Oryx dammah. Lineage (NCBI taxonomy): Eukaryota > Metazoa > Chordata > Mammalia > Artiodactyla > Bovidae > Oryx > Oryx dammah. Next base: position 42,797,143 of record NW_024070185.1, on the reverse strand, counting down.
TCAGTTCAGGTGATGTGGATGAACCCAGAGCCTGTCATACTGAAGTAATCAAAAAGAAGAACAAATATCATACATTAATACATATATATATATATGTGAAACCTAGAGAAATGATACTCATGAACCTATTTGTAGGGCAGGAGTAGAGACACAGATGTAGTGAATAGACTTGTGGACACAGGAGGAGAGGCGGGATGAATTAGAGAGTGTCACTGACATATATACACTACCATGTGTAAAAGAGATAGCCAGCCAGAAGTAGCTGTATAGCACAAGGCACAGCTCGGTGCTCTGTGATGCCCTAGAAGGATAGAATTTGGGGGTGGGATGGGAGGGAGGCTCCAGAGGGAGGGGATATATTCAGTTTAGTCACTGAATCATGTCTGACTCTTTGTGACCCCAAGGACTGCAGCAGGCTTCCCTGTCCATCACCAACTCCCAGAGTTTACTCAAACTCATGTCTATCAAGTCAGTGATACCATAAACCATCTCATCCTCTGTTGTCCCCTTCTCCTCCCGCCTTCAGTCTTTCCCAGCATCACGGTCTTTTCCAATGAGTCAGCTCTTCGCATCAGGTGGGCAAATTATTGGAGTTTCAGCTTCACCATCAGTCTTTTCAATGAATATTCAGGACTGATTTCCTTTAAGATGGACTGGTTGGATCTCCTTGCAGTCCAAGGGACTCTCAAGAGTCTTCTCCAACACCACAGTTCAAAAGCATCAATTCTTTGGCACTCAGCTCTCTTTATAGTCCAACTCTCACATCCATACACAACCACTGGAAAAACCATAGCTTTGACTAGATAGACCTTTGTTGGCAAAGTAATGTCTCTACTTTTTAATATGATGTCTAGGTTGGTCATAGCTTTTCTTCCAAGGAGTAAGCATCTTTTAATTTCATGGCTACAGTAACCATCTGCAGTGATTTTGGAGGCTCCCCAAATCAAGTCTGTCATTGTTTCTGCTGTTTCTCCATCTATTTCCCATGAGACAGGACCAGATGCCATGATCTTAGTTTTCTGAATGTTGAATTTTAAGTCAGCTTTTCACTCTCCTCTTTCACTTTCATCAAAAGGCTCTTTAATTCTTCCTCACTTTTTGCCATAAGGGTGCTGTCTTCTGCATATCTGAGGTTATTGATATTTCTCCTGGCAATCTCGATTCCAGCTTATGCTTCATCCAGCCCAGCATTTCGCATGATGTACTTTGCAGAGAAGTTAAATAAGCAGGATGACAATATACATCCTTGACGTACTCCTTTTCCTATTTGGAACCAGTCTTGTTGTTCCGTGTCCAGTTTTAACTGTTTCTTGACTTGCGTACAGATTTCTCTTGAGGCAGGTAAGTGGTCTGGTACTCCCATCTCTTGCAGAATTTTCCACAGATTGTTCTGATCCACACAGTCAAAGGCTTTGGCATAGTCAATAAAGCAGAAATAGATGTTTCTCTGAAACTCTCTTGCTTTTTCTATGATCCAACAGATGTTTCCAATTTGATTTCTGGTTCCTCTGGCTTTTCTATATCCAGCTTGAGCATCTGGAACTTGGAGGATTTTGAGCATTACTTTGCTAGAATGTGAGATGAGTGCAATTGTGTGGTAGTTTGAACATTCTTTGGCATTGCCTTTCTCTGGGATTGGAATGAAAACCGATATTTTTCAGTCCTGTGGCCACTGCTGAGTTTTCCAAATTCGCTGACATATTGAGTGCAGCACTTTCACAGCATCATCTTTTAGGTTTTGAAATAACTCAATTGGAATTCCATCATCTCCGCTAGCTTTGTTTGTAGTGATGCTTCCTAAAGCCCACTTGACTTCGCATTCCAAGATATCTGGCTCTAGGTGAGTGATCACACCATCGTGATTATCTTGTTCGTGAAGCTCTTTTTTGTATAGTTCTTCTGTGTATTCTTTTTTTTTTTTAATGTAAGACTCTTTATTTTGATACTATCACTAAGAGTTCCCACAAATAAAAATGTTTGTCCATATAACATGTCAGCTATGGATTTAATCCCCTTTTCGTATTTTCTCACTTAATCCTTATAACAATCCTAAGGAATTAGAAAAATTAGCCCCATGTAACAGATGGGGAAACTAGGCTCAGCGTGGTTAAATGAGATGCATCTTCAAAGAAGAATGGAACTGGAGGAATCAACCTGTCTGACTTTAGGCTCTACTACAAAGCCACAGTCATCAAGACAGTATGGTACTGGCACAAAGACAGAAATAAAGATCAATGGAACAAAATAGAAAGCCCAGAGATAAATCCACACACCTATGGACACCTTATCTTCAACAAAGAATATACAATGGATTAAAGACAATCTCTTTAACAAGTGGTGCTGGGAAAACTGGTGAACCACTAGTAAAAGAATGAAACTGCATCTTCTGTGTATTCTTGCCACCTCTTCTTAATATCTTCTGCTTCTGTTAGGTTCTTACCATTTCTGTCCTTTATTGAGCCCATCTTTGCATGAAATGTTCCCTTGGTATATCTAATTTTCTTGACAAGATCTCTTGTCTTGCCCATTCTATTGTTTTCTCTATTTCTTTGCCTTGATCACTGAGAAGGGCTTTCTTATCTTTCCTTGCTATTCTTTGGAACTCTGCATTCAAATGGGTATATCTTTCCTTTTCTCCTTTGCCTTTAGCTTATCTTCTTGTCTCAGTTATTTGTAAGCCCTGCTCAGACAACCATTTTTCCTTTTGCATTTCTTTTTCTTGGGGATAGTCTTGATCACTGCCTCCTGTACAATGTGTGTGTGTGTATATATATATATACACACACATATACATATAGCTGATTCACAGTGGTGTACAGCAGAAACTAGCACAATATTTAAAGCAACTATATTAGATAAAAATATTCATTCTATCCAAATTAAGCTTTCAAATACCAACAAAAATCCTGATATGTTTCTTTATATGACACCATGAGCTGACATAAAACGCAAACTTCTACAAACCAGTCTGTCAGTTTATTCACTGATAGACTTGTAAGTTGTTTCCATGTGTTCACTATTGCGAAATGATGGTGCAGTGAACTTGAGCATGTAGCTATCTCTTGAGGTTCTTGTTTTCATTTCCTTTGGAGATTATATGTGTGTGTATCAGTTCTGTTCAGTCGCTCAGTCGTGTCTGACTCTTTGTGACCCCATGAATCACAGCACGCCACGCCTCCCTGTCCATCACCAACTCCCGGAGTTCACTCAGACTCACGTCCATTGAGTCAGTGATGCCATCCAGCCATCTCATCCTCGGTCATCCCCTTCTCCTCCTGCCCCCAATCCCTCCCAGCATCAGAGTCTTTTCCAATGAGTCAACTCATCGAATGAGGTGGCCAAAGTACTGGAGCTTCAGCTTTAGCATCATTCCTTCCAAAGAAATCCCAGGGCTGATCTCCTTCAGAATGGACTGGTTGGATCTCCTTGCAGTCCAAGGGACTCTCAAGAGTCTTCTCCAACACCACAGTTCAAAAGCATCAACTCTTCTCCACAGTCCAACTCTCATATCCATACATGACCACAGGAAAAACCACAGCCTTGACTAGATGGACCTTAGTCGGCAAAGTAATGTCTCTGCTTTTGAATATGCTATCTAGATTGGTCATAACTTTTCTTCCAAGGAGTAAGCATCTTTTAATTTCATGGCTGCAATCACCATCTGCAGTCATTTGGGAACCCAAAAAATTAAAGTCTGACACTGTTTCTACTGTTTCCCCATCTATTTCCCATGAAGTGATGGGACCAGATGCCATGATCTTCGTTTTCTGAATGTTGAGCTTTAAGCCAACTTTTTCACTCTCTTCTTTCACTTTCATCAAGAGGCTTTTTAGTTCCTCTTCACTTTCTGCCATAAGGGTGGTGTCATCTGCATATCTGAGGTTATATTTCTCCCGGCAATCTTGATTCCAGCTTGTGTTTCTTCCAGTCCAGTGTTTCTCATGATGTACTCTGCATAGAAGTTAAATAAGCAGGGTGACAATATACAGCCTTGACGTACTCCTTTTCCTATTTGGAACCAGTCTGTTGTTCCATGTCCAGTTCTAACTGTTGCTTCCTGACCTGCATACAGATTTCTCTAGAGGCAGGTCAGGTGGTCTGGTATTCCCATCTCTTGAAGAATTTTCCACAGTTTATCATGATCCACACAGTCAAAGGCTTTGGCATAGTCAATAAAGCAGAAATAGATGTTTTTCTGGAACTCTCTTGCTTTTTCCATGATCCAGAGGATGTTAGCAATTTGATCTCTGGTTCCTCTGCCTTTTCTAAAACCAGCTTGAACATCTGGAAGTTCATGGTTCATGTATTGCTGAAGCCTGGCTTGGAGAATTTTGAGCATTACTTTACTAGCATGTGAGATGAGTGCAATCGGGCAGTAGTTTGAGCATTCTTTGGCATTGCCTTTCTTTGGGACTGGAATGAAAACCCACCTTTTCCAGTTGTGACCACTGCTGAGTTTTCCAAATTTGCTGGCTTATTGAGTGCAGCACTTTCACAGCATCATCTTTCAGGATTTGAAATAGTTCAACTGGAATTCCATCACCTCCACTAGCTTTGTTCATAGTGATGCTTTCTAAGGCCCACTTGACTTCACATCCAGGATGTCTGGCTCTAGACGTGTGTGTATATATGTATATATATGCACACACACCCAGAAATGGAAGTGCTAGATCAATATAATAGTATTACTTTTAATTTTTTAAGAATTTGAGGAATAAAGATGTGTTTATATTTGTATATGTTCATTTAGTATTTGTGTATACATATATGTATATATTAGGTTGTTATGTAATAGAACATAAATGTAATGGAACATAAACACATGACACATATATAATGGGATATTATTTATCCGTGAGAAAGAAGGACATTCTGTCATTTGTGACAACATCGATGGACCTTAAGTGCATTAAGCCAAGTGAGATAAGTCAAAGAATGACAAATGCTATATGATATCACTTATATATAGAATCTAAAAAAGCCAAACTCATAGAAATAGACCAGTGGCTAGAGGGTGGAAGAAATGGGGAAATGTTGGTGACCAGTTATAAGTTCTGAGAATCTAATGTACATCGTGGTAACTGTAGTCAATAATACTTTCATGTTATATACTTGAAAAGTTATATATATATATATATATATATATATATATATATATATATACTACACACATATATATACACTCACATATATATAACATATATATATAACTATATATATATATACTACATGTTATATACTTGTATTATATACTTGAAAAGTTCTGAGAGTAGATCTTAAATATTCTTGCCATACCAAAAACTTTATATAAATTGAGATGTTAACTAGCCTTAATCATTTTGCAGTTAGTGTGTGTGTATCACAACATCATGTTGTACACCTTAAACAACATTATATGTTAATTATATATTAATAAAGCTGGGGAGAAAAGCTTAACATAAAAACTCTTATTTTAAATTTCACAAAATATTTAAATAATATAGATGACAAGCATAATGGCATCTGAAAAATGAGCATGCATATGTGTGTACAGTGTTTGATAATATATACATGCACACACAGGTACATGTATAGAAAAAATATGGATGAATACATTCTGAACTGTTGATAGGATGGTTATTCTAAAAGTTTAGGTGAACAGAATGAGTGGACCCAGGGTTTTCTTTCTATAGACTTTACATTGTTGGAATTTTTTATCATAAAAATATTAAAAAATAGACTTCAAAATGAAGTTGTGTTTTGATATTTGTGGCTTCAAGGATTGGAGTTAAATAAGAGGAGTAGAATTAACATATGGTTAGTTTCTTTTAATGTCTTATATGTTTTTGAATAATGAAAGAACAGGTATGAAGAACAAGCCTGTTTTTAAATAATGCCCATCCATTAGATATTTCACTCGTCTCTTTAGTGATAACTTCTTGCCAGAGTCTGGTAAAGAAATGGGGGCTTCATGGATTCTTCTAGAAGTAGAGGAAAAGGGATCAAAGTTTCCCACAAACTCTTGGTGAACCTTGTAAAATATTCACTCTTCTGAAGGTTGAGAAAGTTGTGACTTCCATTTGTCTTTCATATTCTAAATATTTTCTGTGATTTAAAGCATTTATTGCTTCCTTTTGCTGTCAAGGAACTGAAGGAAACACATTTCAGTAGCACTTTCCTGAATGCACTTATCTCTAGCTACTGCTATAAATATGCAGTAATCAGATTCTCCTAGTGCCCAATAAATCAAGAACTTTACTTATGTCCTATGAAGAAATAGTCTCTCCCCAAGTTATATTGTGAATTCTATAGTAACTACCCTCTCTGGGGACAAAAAGGAACCAAAGGTAAATGTGGGTTAAAAATGCTACTTTCATGGCTTGATTTACAACAGGTTGTGAAACATCTGCATGAACTGGAGGTTGGAGGGTACAATTACGTTCGAGAGTCACTTGCTGATCAGCAATTGTAAGCCAGGCTTTGTCTTTGGTGCAAAGGTACATGGTGTAACAAGTCATGGTTTTTGTTCTCAGGGAGAACAAAGTCTTTAGAGAAAAAAAGCGGTATTTGGGTCAAATCAGAGAGGTGGGAATGAGTAAGTAGGCCTAAATAAGGGAAATCAAGCTGATTAAGAAAACAACTTGATTTAAAGTTTTTGAATATGTCATGGCTTTCTCCAATTAAGATGCTAGAATGATGATGTTACTGTTGATGTTCTGTTCCTGTTGTGAGATTTTGTTGACTTGACCTGTGGGCACCATATATGGTGTTTGAGCACTGACAGATACTGAGTGTCACTTGGAAGCATTCTGAAAGACAGAGTAAAGTAACTCCCTTTCTACATGCACCCCTAAGATTTCCATAGAAATCCCTCTTAAACTGAATACAAGTCAGTTAAAAAAAGAAAAAATCTTCTCAGAAACAATGAGATAAGGGTGAAAGTCTACGCATTTATAATATATGAGCAAGTACACTTAGGGCAGTTGTTTTAGAATTGTACAATGAGTCAGAGTCACCTGGAGAATTGTTAAAGCACAAGTTGCTGGGCCCATTCTCTGAGTTTCTGATCCAGTAGGATTAGGGTGGGGCTAAGAATGTACATTTCTGAGGCATTCTAGGGGGATACTGATGTTACTGATCTGGGGACCACACTTGGAGAAGTACACCCTTAGGGCAAGCTGTCTCAAAGAGAAGACTGATTCGTTTTAGAAAGAAACCTTATAGTCTGATGCCAGTCAGAGTCAACTTTGAATTATATGCACTGAGGATCATCTAGGGTCAACTCAGAGTCTTTGTTCCAGAAACAGAGGTGGGAAGTGCAGGTTTGAATGTGCAGGTTCAGGCAGCCTGAATTGGAGAATCTTGGCGCTGATCCTCACTAGCTGTGTGAACTTGCAAACATAACTTGATCCTTCTGCATCTTAGTTTCTCCATTTTAAAAATGTGAACTATAATGGTACCTGTATTAGAAGTACTTGAGAGGATTAGATGAGTTAATGTATGTAAAACCAAGTAAGACTGCACCAAGTAAGGACATTACCACATGATAAACACTTGACTAGTATTAGTTCTTATTCTCCTGTGGGTGCTGAAGGTTGCTGTGCTGTCATGAGCCAGGGGTTTTATGTCTAATATTTCATCTGGATGCTTGCCTGAGGAGGCAAAAATTTAGTTACTGCCCTAAATTGATTGGGATCTAGCCATACAATTTAACACGAGTGGGAAATCTTATAGAAGCTTTCTGTCCATCTATATATATACATTGTTGTGGTGCCATAAGACCATTGGTATTATATTTTTTTCCCATTGGTATTCTTGAAGGATCATGTCTGCAAATCTTTTGTTTGTTTTTATTTTCTTATTTTTAAATTTATTCTTTAAACCTTTTTAAAATTCTAAATTCACACTCAGGAAGAGGTTTTACTCCATTTTTTGGAATTGTCTTTCTGTTGAGAATCCTTTGCTTTTTATATAGTTCCTTTAAGTCCAAGGCACTGCCTTTCCAACTTTAACTGATGTTTAAAATTTTCTAACTTATTGGCAATCTTCTATAATAATGAAAACATTTTATTCCTATTTTTAATCACTACTGGGAGTTTTCTGAACATCCCTAAGTGGTGAGTGTTTTAAAATGTAGGGTTTTTTTTTAATTCTTTTTTATTTCAGGTATTGTGAGCATATTAAAAAGCAGAGACATTACTTTGCCGACAAAGGTCCGACTAGTCAAAGCTATGGTTTTTCCATTAGTCATGTATGTATGTGAGAGTTGGACTGTGAAGAAGGCTGAGCACCAAAGAATTGATGTTTTTGAACTGTGATGTTGGAGAAAACTTTTGAGAGTCCCTTGGACTGTAAGGAGATCAAACCAGTCAATCCTAAAGGAAATCAGTCCTGAATATTCATTGCAAGGACTGATGCTGAAGCTGAAACTCCAGTACTTTGGTCACCTGATGTGAAGAGTTGACTCATTGAAAAAGACCGTGATGCTGGGAAGGATTGAAGGGAGGAGGAGAAGGGCATGACAGAGAATGAGATGATTGGATGGCATCACCGACTCGATGGACATGAGGTTGAGCAAACTTTGGGAGTTGGTGATGGACAGGGAAGCCTAGAGTGCTGCAGTCCATGGGGTCGCAGAGTCAGACATGACTGAGTAACTGAACTGACTGACTGTGAGGCCAACAGATCAGGAGATGATTGAAAAGATGCTCACAGTTCCCAAGAGGAGGGGGAATACCACTGGGAAGAGCTACACTGGGAAGCACCAGTGCTGGTCAGGAAGGCAGAAAGAAGGGGAAACTGAGAGCAGCAGGTTTCTAGGAAAAGTGAGGTGCAGTATAAGCAGATCCAGGTGGCCTAGTTTGAATGACTTTAATGGGCTGTTGTTTAGAGGGGCTGTCTCTAATAAGCCGATACCTGGCCCCAGGGTAATTAGGGCAGGTTGATAGTGGCTTGACTGTGAGATACTTAAAGAAGGTGGTTGGGGTATGTGCTTTGGATTGGGTGGTTTGTTTGCCTATGAAAGGTGTGCACCCTAGTAAGCTATGGCTGTCTTGAGGTATTAGCTAACCCTGGGAAGGGCAATGCCTCCCTCATCATTGAGGCCCCAGATGGAATACAGAAATAAGAATATATAGTTAATACACAACAGGAGTGCCAAAGCCTCTTTGAGACAAGGCTGGTTGTGAGTGTGCCTCACTGGCTGGGTGACTCACACTTGCTCACCAGTGTCTCAGGATCTATTTACTTGGTTCTTTACCATTAGAGTTCTTTATGCTATGAATCTCTGGAATAATTCAAATTCATATGAAAATGATAATGTTACTTTATAAGGTCTGTGAGGAAAGGGAGAGTATGTCTTTCCATTTTTCTTTTCTAGGATGTCTCAATAAAACAGAGGATGCCCAGTTACATTTGAATTTCAGATATATGGTGAAAAAAAAGTGTTAAGCATGTTCCAAATACTGAAAAAAATTTCTTGTTTATGTGAAATTCAAATTTAACTAGACCTCCTATGTATTTATTTGCTAAATAGGGCAAGCTCACTCTCCTACCACCTATTCAGAGCTTGAAATACTTCTTGAATTAATCCCTATATCCCATTTTGAATTGTTCCATCTGTGCCTCAGTTGCATTCTTATGAAACATTGACCATTAATACCAATTTGCATATATGTTCTTTTCTTCTGTTGACTCTGGTAGTTCCTGGTCGTTATAGTCTTCCTTCTCTTATTTGAGGCTGCTCCCCAACTCCCAGATCCCAAGGCCAGCTAGAATTGGGAAGTTTAAAGAGCTATCAGGACTATCTAGAAGCCTTGGAACTAAGTCAGACTTGCTACCCAAGTTTGTTAATTGAGATGATCTTAATAACCCTCCCCAAACCCCAGATCCTCTGAAGCAGAGGACTGAAATTCTCCTTCCAGAAGTTATCACAGTCAGGTTTCTGAACCCAGGAGCCATTTCTCCAACCTCAGTTTTTTAGACCAGTTTTTTGGGACTTTCATGGATTTGTAGGAATTCACAGTTAGACAGCAATGACTGGGTATTATCAAAAGAGGGCTCTGATGGCTGCAGGGCCATCTCCTGGGCGTTCCTATGTGATTCTAATGTGAAGCCAGGTTGAGAACTTTGCTTTACCTTATGGAATTCCGTACAGATGGAGCCTTAACTGTATTTCCCCCTTCTTACCATGATGATCTTGTCCATACCGTTTTAGACTACTAACACTGACATTTATATCACTAGCCAGACCTCTCATCTCAGATCCAGATTCACAAATCTGTCTACTTCATACCTCTATTTGGAGGTCTTACACATATCTCAAATGTAGCCTGTTTTGCCCTTCAGATTTCTTCATCTGTCTGGTATTCTCCAACATGGGAATTCGAAGTAAGAGTTTTCCAGTTTTTCTGGCCTGAAATCTGAAGTCATCCTTAATTCTCCAACATCCTAACTCCTTACCTTCCATCAAGCAGCAAGTTCTCAATTCAAGCTCTAAAAATATATTTTAAATGCATTCCTTTATCTCTGTCTCCACCATGTCCCTGAGTCTTATCTCCCAGCATCTTTCTCCTAACTTGCATTCCCACTTTTTTTCTTGCCTTCCTTTAGTCACTTCTCTCCCTAACAGCCAAAGTAATACTCTCCTATTTCAGATGACATTGTATCCCTTTTATTGCATAAAAGTCTTTATTGGCTACTCACTGAATTTGGAATAAAATCCGAGCTTCTTACTTTGTTCTATAAGACCATTCATGAACCTTATCTCTGCTGAACAATCCCAGCCACTTTTCCAATTTTCGGCCTGCCCCATCCATTCTGATCTTATTTTATCACCACCTACTTTCCTACCTCCATGCCTCTGTACATGCCGCTCCTCTGTTTTGAATGCTGTCCTCTTATATGGCTAGCTCTTTCTTATCTTGTGCATCGCACCTTAAAGGAAACTGCCCCAGAGAACATGCCCTGACCACGATTTCTAAATTAAGATTCATCCCCACCATATTCTCTACTTCAGTGCCTTATTTGATATTTTTCATAATGCTAAATGATACTTATTTTGTCTCTTTACTTAACTCTTGTTCCTCTCGATGAGTATAAATCCTGAAGAGCAGGGACTAGTGCTTGTTTTTTTCACTGCCATACTTCAGATCCTGGTACATAACCCTGTGCAGAATTGGCTTCATAAGTATTTTTGAATGAATGATTTGGGACCTGCTTTTACCCTACCCCAAACCTGGAGTTTTGTCACTTAGCCGGATTTCGGTGCCTTGGTCCTTAATCTGCTTATAGAACCTTCCTGCTTACCAGCCTGCTTACCGAGGTCTTTGCAGAGTGAGGACAAGAGCTGAGCCTGCTTAGCTATCAGATTGAGAGATTACTATATTCTGCTTATCAAACTGAACTTTCTGAAACTAGATCTGCTCCTATAACCTAGACATTTTTCCTCTAAAATATTTTTTCTCCTGGTCTTGGGCTATTGCAATTAACTTTTCATGCCCACGTCATAGGAAGTGACAGAGATTCCTTTATTTTCCTGATACACTTGAAATCTGAAGATGTCCATGGTTGTAGATAACTGTCACTGTCATTTTCCAGCTGTGCCAAGTGGTAGAATTGTCGATATAGTAGAACTTGAGGTCCCTCATTATTGAGATGTTAAACTGTAGTCTTCTTATTGAAAGAAGACTTCCTATTTCTTGAAACAAAAAATATTATCATGAGCATCATCTGTGGCCCAGTGCAAGCCAGTTTGGACAGGACAACATGAAGCTAACGGTTTAACAGAAAAGCAAGAAAAGTATGCATTTGTGTTTATGCTATCTTGAATTGTTCAACCCTTGCTGGGGTTTTTGTCATGCCGTCCCAGTAAGGCCATAAACTTGAGAGTAAAAGCTGTTTTTTTTTTTTTTTTTTGGTTTGTTTGTTTTGAGAGCATTGACAGCAATCCACTAGAACATTCTTATCCCCTTGAAAGATATTTGACTGAGGAGAGACCCCAGTCCATAATAGTTGCAGGCCATGTGTTAGAACAGATTATTGAGATAGCAAATTGCGGTGGTGAAGGGAGCGGCCTTATGGGTGCTGGATGCATGAATGTTTCACTACTAATCTGTTGGCTTATGACAAGTTTTTAATAGGCAGAGTAAAAAATCACTTGTTCTTCCCCAAGAAGGACCAGGACGAACATGGACGTGCTTGAAATCAGTGATGGGTCCTGCTGTTAACAAAAACTATGCAGAAAAGAGTTAGCCTGCTCATAAACTAACAGATGAAGGTTGGGGAGAGAGATAAATAAATAAAAATGTAAAAAATAAAAAAATTGTTTGTAGTCTTTATTTGGATCTTCCCAGATGGCACCAGTGCCAGTGCAGGAGATGTAACAGATGTGGGTTTGATCTCTGGGTCGGGAAGATCCCCTGGAGGAGGGCATGGCAGCCCACTCAGTATTCTCGCCTGGAGAATCCCATGGACAGAGGAGCCTGGGGGGCTGCAGTCCACGGGGTCATACAGAGTCGGACACGACTGAGGGACATAGCATGTACCTTCCTCGTTTATACTGCTCCTCCATGTCTTTGCTGTGATGCTCTTTTGTCTGAAGTGTTCTCTTCCCAACTTTCATCTGCCTTGTGAACTCTTATTTAACCTTAACCTCCATCCAGGAAAAGCTTGTCTCTCACAGTTTCTAACATCCCCTTCTCCTTCCACAGATTGAGTTACTTCTTCTCTGTACCTCCTTGTAGGGTACAAATATCAGAGTATATACTGACAGAGAAAATCTGAGCCAGTTAACTTGGCTGTCCAGATTTATTTAAATCTGCCAAGTCTCAGGGACCCACTCAATAAAGGCGTGAAGGCAGAATTACCTTCAGAAGTCCCTGCCTAAACACCTTTTGTCTCTGTCTCCAGGAGAATCCAGTGTTCCCTTCTGATAATGGATAGGTAGAGGGTGCAGTAAAAAGCATCTTAATGATAGCCGTTTGGGGTTACCAGATAGAGGAAAAGAAGGCAGTTTATCTTATAAGAAACGTCTGTAGTGGGTCAGCCCTCCTGCTAGGCCCGTTTCTTGCTCAGAGGATTCTAACAGGAAATTGGTTACTGTAGACTCGCATGGCCTGAGAGCTCAAGGAGAGTATTTTATGTGGCTCCTTAGCATGTGGTTTGAGGGTTCTGGAGCCCAGGTACTACCCTGAGTCTCCCATTTCAGTGGCTCTTACAATGTTGAAATGCAACACCGGGTGTCTCCAAATTTATAAGGCAACTATGCCTGATTTCTTGGTCTTTGACGGCAGTCAGCTGCTTCAGAAAAATGGGAAACAAAATGCTGTCAGCAGTGTGGGTATATCTGTCTCCTAAAGAGCTCTGCAGACTGTCATGGTAGCATTGATAACATTGGTTTATAACTTATGTTTTATACTCAAGCTTTGCTCTCTGGGTTTCTAGTACCAAAATAATCTCTAACAAATAGTAAGCATTCAGTATATAATTTTTGACTTGAATGTATAAATAATAATGACTATTATTATGGTAGAATTGTACTATATATATTGTGAAGTATGATCTTAAAGTGAATAAAAATTCCTTAAATCACCATTGGTACTATAAAGAATATTAACAGATATGTCTATATCTGTTTATAAAACAAATACTCTTTCAGAAAAGTCTAGCACAGATATATTTCCTCTGCCTGTTTTAGACCAATTCTATGACTTGACAAAATAAATTAGTTTGCTTATATTTTTGGCCTATCTTATAGGGCACAGATGTGGTGTTTTTAGACTTGAGGGTTACACTTTGGGTAATAAGCTAACACAAAGCGAAACAGTAGAAACAAGGAGGTAACAGCTGATTCACATGCTCATTGTACTCTTTTTCTAGGACAACTCTTCAATGAAACAAGTTGGAGACAGAAATGAGCTTAAACTCTTACTCTTTTCCTCTTTAGCAAGTGAGCTGAAGTAGTGTAAGCAAAAGTGCATATGGATCTGCTATACCTTTCCTGAGGCATTTACACTTCACATTGCTTAACATTTTGAGCTGAATTATTTTCTAACCATGAAGTTGGATTATTTCCTTACAAGGTTTATTTATTTTTGAATAATAAATTTAGACACTTGATTCAAACTTCTAAAGATGTTAAGAGGGAAAAGGAAATACAGTAGTGATGAATGTTGCTGATAAGTTGAAGGAGAAGATGGCTAAAAAGGGTCATGTTGACTTAGCAAATAGAGGTAGGTGATGACTTCTGCCTTAGATTTTTTGGTGGATCTTTGAGGGAAAAGATGAGAGTGAGTTGATTTGTGAGTATAAGGTGAAGAAATGAACTCCATAAATCTTTTAAAAAATAAATGGGATCTAAGAGAATATTGAGCCATTTGAGCTTTAAAAAAACTCGGTGAAGAGACTTCTGGTAATGATAGTCTTTACCAAAGTCTGTCTGTACCAAAGTCTTCTGGTACAATCTGCTTTAGTCCTAATTTCCCACTTAGGACAAAGAAAAGCTGTATAAATTTTTAAAAGTCCTTTTTTAAAGGTCTTGAATTCTATAAGAAAGGTACTAAGAAATTCTAGGGCCTGGGTCTGGGAAGTAAAGCATAGAGAAGAGTTGAGCATTTGAGAGTGGTTTTATCCAGGAGGTATTTCTTATTTCACTTGCTGATAAAGAGCTGAACAGAGTTTTCCACAGGCTCACGGGTTTGTAGTGCCAAAATTGGATTTTAATGCTCTTCAAAGAGAAGGAGGCCAAGTAAACGGGAATCTTTGGGTCAAAACCACAGAAAGCCCAGTACCGCTGTATGAGTAAGGGTATTCAAGAAATAGACCAGCCCTTGCAGAAACTGAAGTTTAAATTTTGAATAATCTCAAATCCTCATTGGATTATGGTGATCTGGATAATTAATGCCCCCATTTCCTTGCCTGTAGAAAATTAAATTCTCTCTAGGAAGCTGACATATTCAAAAGTTCAAATAATCTCTGCAGTTTTTAATTAAAATTCCAGAAAAAATAACCAGGTATAAAAGTAGTTGTGTCTGACTCTGTGACCCCATGGACTGTAGCCCACCAGGCTCCTCTGTCTGTGGAATTCTCCAGGCAAGAATACTAGAGTGGGTTGCCATTTCCTTCTCCAGGGGATCGTCCCAAGTCAGGGATTGAACCCAGATGTCCTGCACTATAGGCAGATTCTCTACCATTTGAGCCACCAGGAAAGTCCCCAAAGTAGACAAAACTAGACCATAAATCACAGGAGACAAAAAGAAAACAGGAACAGTCTCCTAGGACACCAGACAATGGGGTAATTGGACATAGGTTTGTAAATAACCATACCTAAGGAGTTAAGAGATAAGATTTAAAATTTCAACAGAAAACCAGAAAATATGAAAACTAAATAGGGATATTTTGTCTAGGGATAAAAATGATATTAATTGAAGTTAAGAATACAATGGATCAAGTTTAACAGGTGTTTAAGGCAAGCTGAGAAAAAACTTTGGTAAACTAGATGATACGTCAGGAAGGTCTTTTAGAAAAAACATCTTCAGTTGAAGATGAAAAGATGAAGAACAGATAAAAGACTAAAAATCACATAGATCATCATGAAAAGCTTTAACATATTTGAAACTTGAATTCTAAAAGAATGAGAGACTAGATGCAGCAGGAGCAATATTTGAAGAGATAATGGCTGTGAACTTTGCAAATATGGTAAAAAATATAAAATCACAGATTTAAGAAATAACATAAACAGTAATAAGCTAATTAACAATACAGTATCATGCCAGGAACTGGCACGCACTGAAAAGGAGAACAGAGCAATGTAAAGGACAAATGGTGATGGAACTGCTATTTGGGGTGAGGGAAGGCCTGGGAGGTAACATTCAAGCAGAGACTGGAGTGAAGGACTGGATCCCTCCTTGGGCATATCTGGGGAAGTGTTCTAAGATGAAAGAGTTATAAGAAATTCCTGATGGGTGTGCCACTTGGATCAGTTATAATGTTTCAACTGACTCTTCATAGATAACAATAATTTTTGAGGCAAGTATTGCCAATAAAATTCAACATGATATTAAAAAAAGAAAACACTAAACAGGAAAAATAAAACCACATCTTGGCACAGTAGAGAGAAACTGCTGGAAACTAAAGACAAAATAATTTGAAAGGCAGGCAAAGGAAAAAAAAAATACATGCTACCATTAAAGGGCGTCAGAGGATGAGATGGTTGGATGGCATCACCAATGTAATGGACATGAACTTGGGCAAACTTCGGGAGATGGTGAGGGACAAGGAGATCTGGTGTGCTGCAATCCATGGAGTTGCAAAGAACTGGACATGACTGGGCAACTGAAAAACAAGAATGATTAAAGGAGCAGCCATGATTCCAACAGTTAATTTCTCAACAGAAATGGAAAAATCAGAGGAGAATGGAATGGTATTAGGTTGGTGCAAATGTAATCACGGTTTTGGACTGTGAATTATAAATCATTATTGATGTTCAATTGCTTAGTCATGTCCAACTCTTTGCAACCCCATGGGCTGCAGTATGCTAGGCTTCCCTGTCCTTCATCTCCCAGAGCTTGCTCAAACTCATGTTCACTGAGTTGGTGATGCCATCCAACCATCTTATGCTCTGTCACCCCCTTCTCCTTCAGTCTTTCCCAGCATCAGTGACTTTTCCAATGAGTTGGCCCTTTGCATTAGGTGGCCAAAGTATTGGAACTTCAGCATCAGTCCTTTCAGTGAATATTTAGGGTTGATTCCCCTTAGGATTGACTGGTTAAATGATTGTAACTAGGCTCAAATACATCTCTATTAATCAAAATAGGAACCATTACAATCAACACATTTTTGCCAATGAGAAATAAGTTTGCTTATTCCTGTAGCATAAAAATCCATGCTTTGGGATTCAATGAACTCTTGGAAAGCATTTTCTGCCTACTGCTGATTATGGTAGCATTTTCCCTGCAAATAATTGTCAAGATGCTTGAAGAAGTGGTGGTTGGTTGTCAAGACGTCAGGAAAACATGGTGGATGAGGCAAAACATCATAGCCCAAGTCGGTCAGGCATTGTCACGGGGGTTGGGCCCTTTCTGCTGACCAATGCCAGCTGCAGGCATTGCAGTTTTCAGTGCATCTCATTGATTTGCTGAGCATATTTCTCAGATGTAATGGTTTCACTGGGATTCAGAAAGTTTTGGTAGATCAGACTGGCAGCACACCACCAAACAGTGACCATGACCTTTCTCTGGTGCAAGTTTGGCTTGCTCCTTGGAAGAAAAGCAATGAACAACCTAGATAGCGTATTAAAAAGCAGAGATATTACTTTGTCCACAAAAGTCCGTCTAGTCAAAACTATGGTTTTTCTAGTAGTCATGTATGGATGTGAGAGTTGGACCATAAAGAAAGCTGAGCACCGAAGAATTGATACTTTTGAACTGTAGTGTTGGAGAAGACTTTTGAGAGTCCCTTGGACTGCAAGAAGATCCAACCAGTCAGTCCTAAAGGAAATCAGTCCTGAATATTCATTGGAAGGACTGATGCTGAAGCTCTAAAACTTTGGTCACCTGATATGAAGAACCGACTCGTTGAAAAAGACTGTGATGCTGGGAAAGATTGAAGGCAGGAGGAAAAGGGGATGACAGAGGATGAGATGGTTGAATGGCATCACCGACTCGATGGATATGAGTTTGAGCTGACTCTGGGAGCTGGTGATGAACAGGGAAGCCCAGTGTGCTTCAGTCCATGGGGTCTCAAAGAGTCAGACATGACTGAGTGAATGAACTGAACTGAACTGAACTTGGCTTTCACCACTGAGCTGGTCATTGCTGGGTGTCA
The DNA here is from genome assembly GCF_014754425.2 of Oryx dammah. Classification (NCBI taxonomy): domain Eukaryota; kingdom Metazoa; phylum Chordata; class Mammalia; order Artiodactyla; family Bovidae; genus Oryx; species Oryx dammah. The sequence continues at coordinate 42,779,341 of NW_024070185.1, read as the reverse complement.
CAGTCTACTTTTCACCGCACATCACAATCCCATCGAGAAAATGGTTCATTGTTGTTATATAGTGTAGAAGATAAGATGACAGTTCAAAATGATGAATTTTTTGATTTTGACTCAGCTCATGGGAAACCCACTTATTGAGCGTTTTCACTTTTCCAGTTTGCTTCAAATGCTGAACAACCGTAGGATGGTTGATGCTGAGTTCTTCAGCAACTCCCTTTGTGGCTGTAAGAGGGTCAGTTTTGATGATTGCAGGTGTCATTGTCAACTTCCAGTGGCTGCTCTTAATCTTCAGGGCTCTAGTCTCATTTGCAAAATTTCTTGACCCACCACTGCACTGTACATTTGTTAGCAGTTTCTGGGCCAAATGAGCTGTTAATGTTGAGAGTTGTCTCTGCTGCTTTATAAGCCATTTTGAACTCAAGAAAATTCCTTGAATTTGCATTTTGTCTGATATCATTTCTATAGTCTAAAATAAATATAAAATAAACAGCAAGTAATAAGTCATTAGGAAAAAATATAAAGCAAGAATGCATTAAAATGATGTATAACATAACCACATTCATCTAGAATATATTCCAATATCATGGCAAATCTCAATTATGCAAAAACTGCAATTACTTTTGCATCAACCCAATATCTTTAAAGTGCTGGAGGAAGATAATTACCCACTTAGAATTTTATGTCCATTAAAAATGTCTTTCAGAAAACTAGGAGAATAAGATAGTGGAGGAGTAGGTGGATATGGAGCACATCTCTCTCCATGGATACATCAGGAATACACTTTCAGACACAGAAGTGCATGCAGAACACCAGCTGAGGGGACAGGAGGACCTGACCAATGGAAAAGAGTATATAGACCCACGCAAAACTTGGTAGGATGAAGGAACTAGGGGGAAAAACTGGAGTGTTAGTAGGACTGGACCTACCCTTGGTGGGTGGGGGAACTGAAGCAGGGGTCTGATCCCCACAGCGGGGGCAACTGTCTGAGTCAGATGAGAAACATTTAAGGCTGAGAGTGAAATAGCTGATCTGTGGCAGTCTAAATGGAATGAGAATCAGACAGTCCTTGCTGCAGCCATACGTATGCTGGGCAGGAACTCAGGTCTCCTGGAAGGGGCAGCGGCTGCAGCTGGAGTTTAGGGATGCTGTTGACTGTGGAGAGATGGATCGAGGGGAGGTGAGGGAGGAGATTGTGGTGGGAAATGCCTGTGGAGGAAAGCCAGGCAGCCATGGAAGCAAGGCGATACTGCTGAGTCACACATAGAGGGTGGAGCCATCACCATATCCGCTCTCTTTCCATATGCCAGCATCAGCAGCTGAACAGTAGAGAGGCTGGCCCATCAAACGCCTGACACACTGAACTACAGAGTAGGACCCTACCCAGGGTGCCCCTTTAAATGCCTGATGTGCCAGTATACAGAGTAGGACCCCTGTCAGGGGGGCCCCCTCTCTGTGCCTGACGTGCTGAAGAGCAGAGAAGGACCCCAGGCAAGGGATCCCTCTTAAGTGCTTGAACGGGCAGAACTAAGGAGAAAGACTGGCCAAAGAGGCCTTCTGATCGCCAGCTATAACAGGCTTGAGAAAAGACTCTGATGGGGCCATAACTCCTGCGGCAGAGCCATTTTGTGTCCCTGAACACTTGGCGCCGCCAGGGTCCCAAGCCAAGCAGCTGCACCACCTTCAAGCTCAACTCTCACTGGGGCAGAGCTGCCACAGGCAAAAAAAAAAAAAAAAAAAAAAAAGTCACGTGTATTTATGCGTGCAGGGTTGCTTCGGTCCTGTCCGACTCTTTGCAGCCTGTAGACTATGGCCTGCCAGGCTTCTCTGTCAGGGAGGCGGGTTTTCCAGGCAAGAATACTGGAGCATATGGGCCAATACTGGTTACCATACCCTTCTAGAGCACTATATTTCCTGCTGCCCTAGCCGCCAACCCCTTGAGTACCTGGTGCTGCCAGAACCCCTGCAACCCAAGCAGCTGCACCACCTCCACACCTGGCCCTCACAGGGGCAAACTCAGGTCCTCCAGGGCAGCCTCAGGAGCTAAACCCCAGCCGATAACCCACATGTAGAGGTGGAAATAAAACCACAGCTGAAACCCAGGGGCAGTGTTGCTGAGGAAGAAGACCCAAAACCTTCCTACCAGCTGTACAAGCTGCAGATTAAATCCACACAATCAACTAAGCAGACTCTGTGTCTATGGAATATATAAAAGGCCATTGAGAGCTCCCACAAAAGAAAACGCACTAGCTCTGATAGCTGTGGACATTGGAGGCAAGAACATACAGAAGTAGGACCAGATTAGAATCTGAGCAGCCCCCACGGCAGGTCCAGAGATCAAGCAGTACAGTGTTGGAGGGCATCCTCGGGAGGTAAGGTGGACCATGATTGCCAGTGTGGAAAAGGACTCTGAAGGCAGAGACTCAAGAAAAACATTTATTATTCTTATCTTTTGACTTGTTCTGTAGATTCTTTGGGATTTTTTCTTCTTTTTTTCTCTTTTTTCCCCTCTCTGTTGTAGTTGTCAATTTTATTGGCATTAAGAAATCAAATTAAGCTTTTGATCTATTTTTTTTTGTTTGTTTTACTCAGTCACATTTTTTATTGTTGTCATAAACCTCTACCTCTACATTGGGCTTTTGCAGTTCTGTGGAGTTTTCCTTTTTTCCCCCCTTTTTTCTTTCTTCTGTTTTTTCTCTTTTCTCTTTTTTATAATTTTAATTTTTAAAAACCTATTATATTTTTCTACATTTATTCCTTCATTTGCCTTTCCTACTGTTCTTTTCTCCTTGCAGTTAATCTTTAATGTATATAAATCTTCTTTGTCTACCTCTATTTAACTTTGCATATCTATTCTTTCTTTCCTTTCCTCTCAACATATTTGTTAGTTTTGTTTTCATTGCTTTATTCCCCACTTGGCACTTTGCTTTAGTTTTGTTTTCCAATTTGTGCTTAAGTTACTTTTGTTCTTAACTGGTAAATATAATTTTTGATTTCCTTTGTTTGCCAGCTCAATCTACTGTATTTTATTTTTGTTGGACTGTTTTGACTTTGCTCATGGGTGTATATATATATGTGTATATTCCATTATTTTAATTATTATTTGCCTGATTTTGTAACTGCCATTTTTCTGGGGTTCATCTTTGGTTTCTCATTTTTGGATATTTGCTTTACTCTCCCTTAATGCCATAACAAACCACTTGTGGAATCTTCGTTCCTGACCAGAGATCAAACCCTGAGCCTTCGGAATGGGAGCAGTGACTCCAAGACCCTAGACTACCAGAGAACTGACCCTAGAGAGTATCAAATAGTGAGAACTCACACAAAGGAAAGCACTTGAATACAACACCCAGCTTCACCCAACCACCAGTAGCACCCTGTGCAGGATGTCTCATCTAAACAACAAACAAAACAAAAATACAAACCCAATCAGCAGCAGAAAGGATCACCACCTCACTCAGCCTTCCCCATCAGAGGAAAAACAAACAAACAAAAACTTAGCACAAATCTCACCTTATATGAAGCTCACACAAACCACTGGACCAACCTTAGGAGGGCAGAAACCAAAAGGAAGAAAGAATTCAACCTTCTTCAAGGAAAGAATTCAGCTTTCCTTGAAGCCTGGGAAAAGGAGACCTCAAACACAATAACTTAAAAAAAATGAAAAGGCAGAGAAATACTGCATGAATTAAGGAACAAACTAGAAACACAGAAGTCCAAATAAATGAAGAGGAAATAGGAAAATTACCTGAAAAAGAATTGAGAATAATGATAGTAAAGATGATCAAAACCTTGAATACAAAATGGAGAAGATGCAAGAATCAATTAACAAAGACCTGGAAGAATTAAGGAATAAACACAGACAAACAACACAATTACTGAAGTTAAAAATACTCTAGAGGGAATCAATAGCAGAATATCTGAAGCAGAACAAATCAGTGAGCTGGAAGATAAAATGGTGGAAATAACTTCTGAAGAGTAGAATAAAGTAAAAAAAATGAAAAGAACTGAGGGTAGTCTCAGAGACCTTTGGGACCATATCAAATGTTCCAACATTCAAATTATAGGGGTCCCAGAAGAAGAAGAGAAAAAGAAAGAGTATGAGAAAAATTTAGAAGAGATTATAGTTGAAAATTTTCCGAACATGGAAAAGGAAATAGTCTATCAAGTCCAAGAGGCACAAAGAATCCCATACAGGATAAACCCAAGGAGAAACACACCAAGACACTTATTAATGAAACTAACAAAGACTAAACACAAAGAAAGAATATTAGAAGCAGCAAGGGAGAAGCAACAAATAACATACAAGGGACATCCCATATGCTTAACAGCTGATCTTTCAGCAGAAACACTGCAGGCCAGAAGGGAATGGCAGGATATATTTAAAGTATTGAAAGGGAAAAATCTACAACCAAGATTACTGTGCCCAGAAAGGATCTTATTCAAAATTGATGGAGAAATAAAAAGCTTTTCAGACAAGCAAAAGTTAAGAGAATTCAGTACCACCAAACCAGCCTTACAACAAATATTAAACAGACTTATATAGTCAAGAAATACAAGAGAAGAAAAAATGTCTACAAAATCAACCCCAAACAAAGGCAACAGGAACATATATATCAATAATTACTTTCAATGTAAATGAATTAAATGCTCCAACCAAAAGACACAGACTGGCTGAATGGGTACAAAAACAAGACCCATATATATGCTGTTTACAAGAAACCCATGTCAGACCTAAAGACGCACATAGACTCAAAGTGAGAGGATGGAAAAATATATTCCATGCAAATGGAAAGCAAAACAAAGCTGGAGTAGCAATCCTCATATCAGACAAAATAGACCTTAAAATAAAGGAGATTACAAGAAATAAGGAAGGACACTACATAATGATCAAGGGATCAATCCAAGAGGAAGACATAATTCTAAATATCTATGCACCCAACATAGGAGCACCTCAATACATAAGACAAACACTAACACATTAAAGGAGAAATTGACAGTAACACAGTAAAAGTAGGAGACCTTACCACCCATTTACACCAATGGACAGATTATCAAAACAGAAAATTAATAAGGAAACAGTCTTTTTTTAAAATTTTACTTTACAATATTGTATTGGTTTTGCCATACATCAACATGAATCCGCCACGGGTGTACATGAGTTCCCAATCCTGAAACCCTCTCTCACCTCCCTCCCCATACCATCTCTCTGGGTCATCCCAGTGCACCAGCCCCAAGCACCCTGTATCCTGCATCAAACCTAGACTGGCGATTCATTTCTTACATGATATTATACATGTTTCAATGCCATTCTCCCAAATCATCCCACCCTCTCCCTCTCCCATAGAGTCCAAGAGTCTGTTCTATACATCTGTGTCTATTTGCTGTCTCGCATACAGGGTTATCATTACCATCTTTCTAAATTCCATATATATGTGTTCAGTTCAGTTCAGTTCAGTGCTCAGTCGTGTCCAACTCTTTGCGACCCCATGAATCACAGCACGCCAGGCCTCCCTGTTCATCACCATCTCCTGGAGTTCACTCAGACTCATGTCCATCCAGTCCGTGATGCCATCCAGCCATCTCATCCTCGGTTGTCCCCTTCTCCTCCTGCCCCCAATCCCTCCCAGCATCAGTCTTTTCCAATGAGTCAACTCATCGAATGAGGTGGCCAAAGTACTGGAGCTTCAGCTTTAGCATCATTCCTTCCAAAGAAATCCCAGGGCTGATCTCCTTCAGAATGGACTGGTTGGATCTCCTTGCAGTCCAAGGGACTCTCAAGAGTCTTCTCCAACACCACAGTTCAAAAGCATCAATTCTTTGGCGCTCAGCCTTCTTCACAGTCCAACTCTCACATCCATACATGACCACAGGAAAAACCATAGCCTTACTAGCCGGACCTTAGTCGGCAAAGTACTGTCTCTGCTTTTGAATATGCTATCTAGGTTGGTCATAACTTTTCTTCCAAGGAGTAAGTGTCTTTTAATTTCATGGCTGCAGTCACCATCTGCAGTGATTTTGGAGCCCCCCAAAATAAAGTCTGACACTGTTTCCACTGTTTACCCATCTATTTCCCATGAAATGATGGGACCAGATGCCATGATCTTCATTTTCTGAATGTTGAGCTTTAAGCCAACTTTTTCACTCTCCTCTTTCACTTTCATCAAGAGGCTTTTTAGCTCCTCTTCACTTTCTGCCATAAGGGTGGTGTCATCTGCATATCTCAGGTTATTGATATTTCTCCTGGCAATCTTGATTCCAGCTTGTGTTTCCTCCAGTCCAGCGTTTCTCATGATGTATTCTGCATAGAAGTTAAATAGGCAGGGTGACAATATACAGCCTCGACATACTCCTTTTCCTATTTGGAACCAGTCTGTTGTTCCATGTCCAGTTCTAACTGTTGCTTCCTGACCTGCATACAGATTTCTCAAGAGGCAGGTTAGGTGGTCTGGTATTCCCATCTCTTTCAGAATTTTCCACAGTTTATTGTGATCCACACAGTCAAAGGCTTTGGCATAGTCAATAAAGCAGAAATAGATGTTTTTCTGGAACTCTCTTGCTTTGTCCATGATCCAGCGGATGTTGGCAATTTGATCTCTGGTTTCTCTGCCTTTTCTAAAACCAGCTTGAACATCAGTGAGTTCGTGGTTCACATATTGCTGAAGCCTGGCCTTGGAGAATTTTGAGCATTACTTTACTAGCGTGTGAGATGAGTGCAATTGTGTGGTTTGAGCATTTTTTGGCATTGCCTTTCTTTGGGATTGGAATGAAAACTGACCTTTTCCAGTCCTGTGGCCACTGCTGAGTTTTCCAAATTTGCTGGCATATTGAGTGCAGCACTTTCACAGCATCATCTTTCAGGATTTGAAATAGCTCAGCTGGAATTCCATCACCTCCAATAGCGTTGTTCATAGTGATGCTTTCTAAGGCCCACTTGACTTCACATTCCAAGATGTGTGGCTCTAGATTAGTGATCACATCATCATGATTATCTGGGTCGTGAAGATCTTTTTTGTATATTTCTTCCGTGTATTCTTGCCACCTCTTCTTAATATCTTCTGCTTCTGTTAGGTCCATACCATTTCTGTCCTTTATCGAGCCCATCTTTGCATGAAATTCCCTTGGTATCTCTAATTTTCTTGAAGAGATCGCTAGTCTTTCCCATTCTGTTGTTTTCCTTGATTTCTTTGCATTGATCACTGAGGAAGGCTTTCTTATCTCTTCTTGTTAGTCTTTGGAACTCTGCATTCAGATGCTTATATCTTTCCTTTTCTCCTTTGCTTTTTGCTTCTCTCCTTTTCACAGCTATTTGTAAGGCCTCCCCAGACAGCCATTTTGCTTTTTTGCATTTCTTTCCCATGGGGATGGTCTTGATCCCTGTCTCCTCTACAATGTCACGAACCTCATTCCATAGTTCATCAGGCACTCTATCTATCAGATCTTGGCCCTTAAATCTATTTCTCACTTCCACTGTATAATCATAAGGGATTTGATTTAGGTCATACCTGAATGGTCTAGCGGTTTTCCCTGCTTTCTTCAATTTCAGTCTGAATGTGGTAATAAGAAGTTCATGATCTGAGCCACAGTCAGCTCTTGGTCTTGTTTTTGTTGACTGTATACAGCTTCTCCATCTTTTGCTGCAGAGAATATAATCAATCTGATTTCGGTGTTGACTATCTGGTGATGTCCATGTGTAGAGTCTTCTCTTGTGTTGTTGGAAGAGGGTGTTTGCTATGACCAGTGCATTTTCTTGGCAAAACTCTATTAGTCTTTGCCCTGCTGCATTCTGCATTCCAAGGCCAAATTTGCCTGTTACTCCAGGTGTTTCTTGACTTCCTACCTTTGCATTCCAGTCCCCTATAATGAAAAGGACATCTTTTTTGGGTGTTAGTTCTAAAAGGTCTTGTAGGTCTTCATAGAACCGTTCAACTTCAGCTTCTTCAGCGTTACTGGTTGGGGCATAGACTTGGATTACTGTGATATTGAAGGGTTTGCCTTGGAAATGAACAGAGATCATTCTGTCGTTTTTGAGATTGCATCCAAGTACTGCATTTCGGACTCTTTTGTTGACCATGATGGCTACTCCATTTCTTCTGAGGGATTCCTGTCCGCAGTAGTAGATATAATGGTCATCTGAGTTAAATTCACCCAATTCCAGTCCATTTTAGTTCGCTGATTCCTAGAACGTCAATGTTCACCCTTGCCATCTCTTGTTTGACCACTTCCAATTTGCCTTGATTCATGGACCTGACATTCCAGGTTCCTATGCCATATTGCTCTTTACAGCATCAGATCTTGCTTCTATCACCAGTCACATGCACAACTGGGTATTGTTTTTGTTTTGGTTCCATCCCTTCATTCTTTCTGGAGTTACTTCTCCACGGATCTCCAGTAGCATATTGGGCACCTAATGACCTGGGGAGTTCCTCTTTTGGTATCCTATCATTTTGCCTTTTCATACTGTTCATGGGGTTCTCAAGGCAAGAATACTGAAGTGGCTTGCCATTCCCTTCTCCAATGGACCACGTTCTGTCAGCCCTCTCCACCATGACCCGCCCGTCTTGGGTTGCCCTGCAGGCATGGCTTGGTTTCATTGAGTTAGACAAGGCTGTGGTCTTAGTGTGATTAGATTGACTAGTTTTCTGTGAGTATGATTTCAGTGTGTCTGCCCTCTGATGCCCTCTTGCAACACCTACCATCTTACTTGGGTTTCTCTTACCTTGGGCGTGGGGTATCTCTTCATGGCTGCTCCAGCAAAGCACAGCCTCTGCTCCTTACCTTGGATGAGGGGTATCTCCTTATCGCCGCTGTTCCTGACCTTCAACATGGGATAGCTCTTCTAGGCCTTCCTGTGCCTGTGCAGCCACTGCTCCCCAGGTTGCTCCTCCCAGCTGCCGCCCCTGGCCTTGGGCTCGGGGTGGCTCCTCAGGGTCACCGCCCCTGGCCTCGGGCGAGAGGTGGCTTATCCTGGCCGCCCCTGACCTCGGACGCGGGGTGTCTCCTCCCGGCTGCCCCTGACCTCGGATGCGGGGTGTCTCCTCCCAGCCGCCACTGGCCTCGGATGCTGGGTAGCTCCTCCCAGCCACAGCCCTGACCTTGGACGCGGGGTGTCTCCTCCCGGCTGCCCCTGACCTCAGATGCAGGCTAGCTCCTGCCGGCTACCACTGACCTTGGACGCAGGGTAGCTCCTCTCGGCCGTTCTTGCGCCGTCGCAGCCTGGCACTCTAGGTCGCTGCCCCTGACCTCGGACGTGGGGTAGCTCCTCTCGGCTGAGCTTAGTCCGCTGGCCTGCCCTCGCAGCCTTCTGTGCTTAGTGTGCCGGCCGGCTGTTAGTATGCTGTATTGGTGTTTTTCTTTCTGGCTTACTTCACTTTGTAAAATCAACTCCAGTTTCATCCATCTCATTAGAACTGATTCAAATGTATTCTTTTTGATGGCTGAGTAATACTCCATTGTGTATATGTACCACAGCTTTCTTATCCATTCATCTGCTGATGGACATCTAGGTTGCTTCCATGTCCTGGCTATTATAAACAGTGCTGCGATGAACATTGGGGTACATGTGTCTCTTTCAATTCTGGTTTCCTTGGTGTGTATGCCCAGCAGTGGGATTGCTGGGTCATAAGGCAGTTCTATTTCCAGTTTTTTAAGGAATGTCCACACTGTTCTCCAGAGTGGCTGTACTAGTTTGCATTCCCACCAACAGTGTAAGAGGGTTCCCTTTTCTCCACACCCTCTCCAGCATTTATTGCTTGTAGACTTTCAGATTGCAGCCATTCTGACTGGTGTGAAATGGTACCTCATTGTGGTCTTGATTTGCATTTCTCTGATAATGAGTGACGTTGAGCATCTTTTCATGTGTTTGTTAGTCATCTGTATGTCTTCTTTGGAGAAATGTCTATTTAGTTCTTTGGCCCATTTTTTGATTGGGTCGTTTATTTTTCTAGAATTGAGCTGCATGAGTTGCTTGTATATTTTTGAGATTAGTTGTTTGTCATTTGCTTCATTTATTATTTTCTCCCATTCTGAAGGCTGTCTTTTCACTTTGCTTATAGTTTCCTTTGTTGTGCAGAAGCTTTTAATTTTAATTAGATCCCATTTGTTTATTTTTGCTTTTATTTCCAGTATTCTGGGAGGTGGGTCATAGAGGATTCTGCTGTGATTTATGTTGGAGAGTGTTTTTGCCTATGTTCTCCTCTAGGAGTTTTATAGTTTATGATCTTACCATTTAGATCTTTAATCCCTTTTGAGTTTATTTTTGTGTATGGTGTTAGAAAGTGTTCTAGTTTCATTCTTTTACAAGTGGTTGACCAGTTTTCCCAGCACCACTTGTTAAAGAGATTGTCTTTAATCCATTGTATATTCTTGCCTCCTTTGTCGAAGATAAGGTGTCCATAGGTGTGTGGATTTATCTCTGGGCTTTCTAATTTGTTCCATTGATCTCTATTTCTGTCTTTGTGCCAGTACCATACTGTCTTGATGACAGGAAACATGAGTCTTAAATGATACATTTGATGAGATGGATCTCATTGATATCTTCAGGACATTCCATGAAATGCAGAAGAATACGCCTCCTTTTCAAGTGCACATGGAACATTCTCCAGGATAGATCACAAATCAAGCCTCAGTGAACTTAAAAAAACTGAAATCATATCAAGCATCTTCTCAGACCACAATGCTATGAGACTAGATAACAATTACAAGAAAAAAATGTATAAGAAACACAAACACATGGAGACTAAACAACACGTTTCTAAATAACCAACAGGTTATTAAAGAAATCAAAAGGGAAATAAAAAAATTTCTAGAAATACATGACAATGAAAACACGACAACTCAAACCCTATGGGATGCAGCAAAAGCAGTTCTAAGAGGGAAGTTTATGGCAATACAATCCTACCTCAAGAAAAACATTGAATAGACAACCTAACTTTACACCTAAAACAACTGGAAAAAGAAGAACAAAATAACCAAAGTTAGTAGAAGTAAAGAAATCATAAAGATTCCAGCAGAAATAAATGAAAAAGAAATGAAATAAACAATAGTAAAGATTAATAAAATTGAAAGCTTTGTTCTTTGAGAAGATAAACAAAATTGACAGGTTTTTAGCCAGACTCATCAAGAAAAAAAGAAGAGTCAAATCAACAAAATTAGAAATGAAAAAGAGGTTCCAACAGACACTGCATAAATACAAAGGATTATGAGAGACCATTATGAACAACTATATGGCAATAAAATGCATAACCTGGAAGACAGATTCTTACAAAAGTTCAATCTTCCAAGAATGAACCAGGAAGAAATAGGATTTATGAACAACCCAATTACAAGCACTAAAATTGCTTTGAAGCTGTGATCAAAAATCCCCCCCCCCCCAAAAAAAAACCCAGGACCAGATGGCTTCACAGAAGTCTATCAAACATTTACAGAAGAGCTAATGCCTATCCTTCTAAAACTCTTTCAAAAAATTGCAGAGGGAGGAACACTTCCAAACTCATTCTGTGAGACCACCATCACCCTGATACCAAAACCAGACAAAGACAACACACGAAAAGAAAGCTACAGGCCATATCAGTGATGAACATAGATGCAAAAATCCTTAACAAAATTTAAGCAAACAGAATTCAGCAATACATCAAAAAGCTCATACACCATAATCACGTTGGGTTTATTCCAGGAATGCAAAGATTCTTCAATATACACAAATCAATCAATGTGATACACTGTATTAACAAATTGAAAGATAAAAGACATATGATAATCTCAATATATGCAGAAAAAGCCTTTGACAAAATTCAGCACCTATTTATGATTCAAACTCTTTAAAATTTTAATCTACTTTTGAAGTGCCTCAACATAGTAATGGCCATATATGATAAGCCTACAGCACACATTGTTCTCAATGGTGAGAAACTGAAAGCATTCCCCCTAAGATAAGGAACAAGACAAGGGTATCTATTTTCACCACTGTTATTCAACATAGTTCCGGAGGTCCTAGCCACAGCAATTAGAGAAGAGAAAGAAATAAAAGGAATCCAGATTGGAAGAGGAGAAGTAACACTCTCACTGTTTGCAGATGACATGATACAGTACATAGAAAACCCTAAAGATAGTATCAGAAAATTACTGGAGCTAATCAGTGAATTTAGCAGTTGCAGGATACAAAATCAATACACAGAAATCACTAACTCTATATACTAACAATGAAAAATCAGAAAGAGCAATTAAGGAATCAATCCCATTCACCATTGCAACAAAAAGAATTAAATGTCTAGGAATAAACTTACCTAAGGAGACCAGAAAATTATAAGACACTAATCAAAGAAATCAAAGAGGACATAAACAGAGAGATAGTTGACGTTCCTGTGTTGGAAGAAACAATATTGTGAAAATGACTATATTACCAAATGCAGTCTACAGATTTAATGCAATCCCTATCAAATTATCAATGGCATTTTCCACAGAACTAGGGAAACACAAAAGATCCCGAATAGCCAAAGCAGTCTTGAGAAATAAGAATGGAGCTGGAGGAATCAAGCTTCCTGACTTCAGGTTATACTACAAAGTTACAGTCATTAAGACAGTATGGTACTGGCACAAAAACAGAAACATAGATCAATGGAACAAGATAGAAAGCCCAGAAAAAAAACCATGCACCTATGGGTACCTTATTTTTGACTAAGGAGGCAAGAATATACAATGGGAGAAAGAGAGCCCCTTCAATAAGTGGTGCTGGGAAAACTGGACAGCTACATGTAAAAGAATGAAATTAGAACATTTTCTAACACCATACATAAAGATAAACTCGAAATGGATTAAAGACCTAAATGTAAGACCAGAAACTATAAAACTCTTAGAGGAAAACATGGGCAGAACACTTGATGACATAAATCAAAGCAATATCCTGTATGACCCACCTCCTAGAGTAATGGAAATAAAACAAAAGTAAACAAATGGGACCTGATTAAACTTAAAAGCTTTTGCACAGCAAAGGAAACTATAAGCAAGGTAAAAAGACAGTCCTCAGAATGGAAGAAAATAATAGCAAATGCAACAACTGACAAAGGATAAATTGCAAAAATATACAAGCAGCTCATACAACTCAATATCAGAAAAGCAAAAAACCCAATCAAAAAGTGGGAAAAAGACCTAAACAGACATTTCTCCAAAGAAGACATACAGATGGCTAACAAACACATGAAAAAGATGCTCAACACCGCTCATTATGAGAGAAAGGCAAATCAAAACTACAATGAGATATCATCTCACACCAGTCAGAATGGCCCTCATCATAAAGTCTACACACAATAGATGCTAGAGAGGGTGTGGAGAAAAGGGAATGTCCTGCACTGTTGGTTGGAATGTAAACTGATACAGCCACTATGGAAGATGGTATGGAGATTCCTTAAAACACTAGGAATAAAACCACCATATGACCCAGTAATTGCACTCCTAGGCATATGCCCTGAGACCAAAATTGAAAGAGACAAATGTATCCCCTTGTTCATTGCAGCACTATTTACAATAGCTAGAATATGAAGGCAACCTAGATGTCCATCGACAGATGAATGGATGAAGAAGTTGTGGTATATATACACAATGGAATATTACTCAGCCATAAAAAGGAACACATTTGAGTCAGTTCTGATGAGGTGGATTAATCTAGAACCTATTATACAGAGTATAATCAGAAAGAGAAAGATAAATGTCAGGAAGCATTTAACAGGAGGCTTCCTGTGTGCTGTTTTGGATCTGTCAGGAATTCTCTGTTCCTTATTAATTCCTGAATATTCAGGAATTAAGAGGGGAGGCAAGCCTCTCCCGGGGGCTGAGGAATCCAGGCATTTCCTTCATTAGTTTTTCTTTATGGTGATAAGTACCCTCTTCCTTTTTATGAACCATATGGTAAAAGTGATTATTTATAACCCTCTCTCTTTCATATGGATGACCTCATGTTTCCTTGATAACTTGTAAGTTTTGATTTTATCTCTGCTGAAAATAGCTGCCTTGTAAGACAGTATAAATACTCACACAATGTTGAATAAAACACCTCTGCTCCATCAGAGCTTTGGTCCCTGTGTCTTGCTTTCTCTCTCTCTCTCTCTTTTTCAGGCTGATCCCCTGGAGCACAGAGGTCCTCTGGGTTCACTTTCCTGCCCTGCTTCTAAGACCCTCTTGAGAAGGTGCTCTCGTCTTCACCCCATCAAGAGGGTGCCTGAGGCCTTTGTGAACAGAGCCAGCCCCATGCCAGGGGCTTTATTGACTTTCTGCGTAAACCAAGGAATATCAGCCTCTTTCTCTCTCCTTTACTTTCGTATTGGTCAACTCCGGACCACCGGTTCCAGTCCATTAAAGGACCTCAACAGATAAATACCATATTCTAAAATACTGAAAGTAAAATAAAATGAAATAATAAAAAAAAAAGAAGGAAAAAAATGGTACTGAAGAATTTACTTACAGGGCAACGATGGAGAAACAGACATAGAGAATAGAATTATGGACATGGGGAGAGGGGAGGAGATGGTGGGATGTATGTAAAGAGTAACATGGAACCTTAGATTACCATATGTAAAATAGATAGCCACCTGGAATTTGCTGTATGGCTCAGGAAACTCAAACAGGGGTTCTGTATCAACCGAGAGGAGTGGGATGGGGAGGGAGATGGGAGGGAGCTTCAAAAGGAATGGAATATATGTATACCTATGGCTGATTCATGTTGAGGTTTGAGAGAAAACAGCAAAATTCTGTAAAGAATTATACTTCATTAAAACATAAATTAATTTAAAAAATATCTTTCAAAACTGAAGGAGACATAAAGATACATATATAATTAAAATATCTGTCATTTCAGTTCAGTTCAGTCGCTCAGTTGTGTCTGACTCTTTGCGACCCCATGGACTGCAGCATGCCAGGCCTTCCTGTCCATCACCAACTCATGGAGTTCACTCAAACTCATGTCCATTGATTCGGTGATGCTATCCAACCATCTCTCCTCTGTTGTCCCCTTCTCCTTCCGCCTTCAATCTTTGCCAGCATCAGGGTGTTTTCCAGTGAGTCAGTTCTTCGCATTAGGTGGCTGACGTATTAGAGTTTCAGCTTCAACATCAGTCCTTCCAAGGAACATTCAGGACTGATTTCCTTTATGATGGACTGGTTGGATATCCTTGCAGTCCAAGGGACCCTCAAGAGTCTTCTCCAACACTACAGTTCAAAAGCATCCCTTCTTCAGCGCTCAGCTTTCTTTATAGTCCAACTCACATTGATACATGACTACTGGAAAAACTATAGCCTTGACTAGATGGACCTGTGTTGGCAAATAATGTCTCTGCTTTTTAATATGCTATCTAGGTTGGTCATATCTTTTCTTCCAAGGAGTAAGCATCTTTTAATTTCATGGCTGCAATCACCATTGCCAGTGATTTTGAAGCCCCCCCAAAATAAAGTCTGACACTGTTTTCACTGTTTCTCCATCTCTGCCATGACGTGATGGGACTGGCTGCCATGATCTTAGTTTTCAGAATGTTGAGTTTTAAGCCAACTTTTTCACTCTCTTCTTTCACTTTCCTCAAGAGGCTCTTTAGATCTTCTTCACTTTCTGTCATAAGGATGGTGTCATCTGCATTTCTGAGGTTATTGATATTTCTCCTGGCAGTCTTGATTCCAGCTTCTGCTTCATCCAGCCCAGCATTTTGCATGATGTACTCTGCATATAAGTTAAATAAGCAGGGTGATAACATACAGCCTTGACATAGTCCTTTTCCTATTTGGAACCAGTTTGTTGTTCCATGTCTAGTTCTAACTGTTGCTTCCTGACCTGTATACAGATTGCTCAAGAGGCAGGTCAGGTGGTCTGGTATTCCCATCTCTCTGTCAAGTGGGTAGTAAATAGAGTTGAGGTGTTCTAAAGGCTTTGTGTTGAGAAGTGATAAAAGATTTTAAGATGTCAAAGCTGTAATCGCTAAGGTAATCATTAAACCAATGACAAAAGAATGTATGTATATAAACTAACATAATGAAGAGAAAAAACTGAATAAAACAAACCACTTAACCTAATAGAAGGCAAGAAAGTATAAACCCAGAACACAGAACAGGTGAACTAATGAAGTACAAGTAGAAAGTTTATTTTAAAGCAAAAAGATACAGAAGAATGTTGATAATGATAAACAGTTTATTCACCAGGCTATAGTAATTCTAAACTTACATATATCTAATAATTTAACTTCAAAATATTAAAAGCAAAAAATGACACAATCAAGGAGAAAGAGTCAAATTCACCATCACAGGGGGAAATTTTTAATAAACTTTTTTCTTAGTAACTTATAGAACAATTAAAAAGTTCAATACAGATATAAAACATTCGAGCAATACAATGAAAAATGACAGAATAGGCCTATCCTTCACTGTACCCAATAGCTGCAAAATCCATGTTTTTTCTAAATACACTTGAAAAATTCAAAGTCGAACATATGCTATGTCATAAAATAAATGAATCTCAACAAATTTTAAAGATTAAAATTATACGGATTGTGTTATTTAAACCAGTGAAAAGAAATTCATAAATAAAAACAGAAAAGTCCTAAATAAATGACAACTAAGTAGTATACTTCTAAAAATCTGTGGGACAAAGAAGATATCACAATATAAATTAGAAAATATTTTCAATTAAATGAAAATGAAAATAGGACATTTTGATATGATATTTTGTGGGACACAGCTAAAGCTCTGTTTAAAGGAAAGTCTATGGCCTTAGATGCATATAAGAGAAAAAAACTAAAGGTAAGTGAACTAAGCATCTATTAAAATAAATGGTTAAGCATAATAAGTTAGGGGAAAAAAGAACAGCAAATGAAACTCAGAAGAAAAATAATAAAATTAGAGTGGATATTAATGAAAACATTTCCTAATGTACAATAGAGATTATTGAAGCCCCAAGCTCATTGAAACTCCAGTACTTTGGCCACCTCATGAGAAGAGTTGACTCATTGGAAAAGACTCTGATGCTGGGAGGGATTGGGGGCAGGAGGAGAAGGGGACAACCGAGGATGAGATGGCTGGATGGCATCACAGACTCGATGGACGTGAGTCTGAGTGAACTCCGGGAGATGGTGATGAACAGGGAGACCTGGCGTGCTGTGATTCATGGGGTTGCAAAGAGTCGGACACGACTGAGCTACTGAACTGAACTGAACTGAAGCTCATTGAATAATTAATAATAAACACTTTGGCAAAATTGAACAACGAAAAGGGAGTGATGAAAATGAGATCTCACTGTGTATCCTACAGGCATTAAATGACATAAAAATATTATGAATAACGTATGACAATACATAAGAAAATTTAGATGAAATAGGCAAGTTACTAGAAATGCAAAAGTACCAAATTTAGATGAAATGGAAAACCTACTAGAATTACGCAACTTAAGAAAATCTGAAGAATGTTACAAGAATTTTTAAAACATCAGTAATTGATAATTTACACTCAAAACTCCAGGCTCAGATGGCTTCTCTGAGTTTGACTATTAGTAATTACTTGAAGAAGAAACAGTCCCAAGTTTACAGATTCTCTTCTAGTAAGAAGGAAGGAAAAGGGAAAACTTCCCAATTCAGTTTAAAAAAACGAATCCAAAAATCAAATATCAATTCACTTAGAACTTCAAAACCTATCTTGTAGTTTTAACCATTTGAAAAAGAATTTAATAAAGTGTAGGCTATTTAGTTTTCCTTTTGGTTCTAGCAACTTTGATTTGCAAAACTAATTATTAAAAGTAAATTGTAGACTCTGAACTCTTCATTGAACCAGTCATAAAATAATCTGTTGATGTTTAAGTTACTGCTACCATTAGAGGTGGCTCAGATGGTAAAGTGTCTGCCTGCAATGTGGGAGACCAGGGTTTGATCCCTGGATTGGGAAGATCCCCTGGAGAAGGAAATGGCAACCCACTCCAGTATTCTTGCCTGGAAAATCCCATAGATGGAGGAGCCTGGTAGGCTACAGTCCATGGGGTTGCAAAGAGTCAGACATGACTGAATGACTTCACCATTAAAGGTACAATTTCCAATTTCAGTAACTGAACAAGAGACAAACATTTGTTAAATAATGAATGCATCTTTCTATGTAGGCCGTCATTTATAACAGTTAGTTCACTTGCTTTTTAGATAGTGTACCTCATTGCTTAAAGAAACAAGATATTACAACTTGACACATATCTCCATTAACAGCCTGCATAAAACTGTGAGTTTCTTGGTTTTTGAGCAAAACTAAAAACACTGATGCATAAATTTAGTGATAGATCCTGAAAAGTACTTAAGTGAGCACTGTAACTTTAACAATTAATCTCCAAGATGAATACCCATTTAATTTACAGCGTTTGCAGCTTTTGTTGTATGAATTACAACACTTCATTGCCTTTAACAAAGGGTAGAGGTGAAACATTTTTATATAAAAGAGACTTCGTTCCAATATTCTTTAGAAATTATCATTTTATCTGCTGAACATTAGTAAAGGCATTTATCTCCTGCATTTCAGGAGGATTCTTTACCTCTGAGCCACTGGGGAAGCCCCCATAGGCATTTTCATGCATAACCAAATTCTTCATTAAAAAAACAGCTTAAAGAAAGATAGTTGATGGATGAAGCATCAGTTCATTCTTTCTCTCAAACGTGTTTTTTTATTTTAAAGTTCATTAGGAACTTTAGACATAGTTTCATAAATGAGGGGATATATATTAATACAAGAAGGTGCTATCTTATCCGAGAATAACCAGAGAAACCATAGAGAGTGTCATGAGATTTGCTGCTAGTCTGTAAAGTTGAAGTTAAAGAAATGTTGTCGTCCAGCATACTTCTTTGTTTCCATCTTGTTTACCGTCTCTTTCACAAAAATGGACTCAGAATGGAAAGTTTTCACTCTCAACCATTGTCTTCAAACACAAGCTCAGTAATAAACTTTCATCTCTTATATTGCTGCTGCTTGCAAAGGCAAGTTCATATTTCCAACCAAGAGTGATTTTATAATATTCACAATAGATACCCACTACAACATGTTCACCAGGGAGAGGGCTGGTCGTCTTCTGGGCCACAGCCCACATTGCACCCAGAATTAAAGAGGTGGGCTTGATATTGACTAACATGAAAGGACAGTCAATACAGCATGATGCTAAATGAGCCTTGCAGTGGATACAGCAGGAAATTCAGTGACAGTTTGGTGGATAACCTTGAAAAGTTATGGATTTTGTCATTTTTATCATCTCTGCTGGAAGTTTTTTAACTCAGTTCAGGGCTGGCACATGAAGAATTGCAACTCTGTTATATTCTACTAGAAAAGAAACCCAGAATGTGCAGGCAAAAGCTGTTATTCTGAAGAGTATGAGTGCTTTGCATACAGATAAGGAGAGAGAAAATGTCACAGTGTCTGCTCAGCTATCTGTGCCCTGGCCAGCTCCCCTCCCCATAGTCCTAGACCACAGCTCCTATCTGGCCAGGTACTCATTGCCACCAGCTAGGTGAATGGTCACTTCACCGCATGGCCAGCTGCTGCCTGCTCAGATCATCAGGCAGCCTTGGCTTGGTGGCTGATAGCTCCTTTGTGAGACATGAAGCAATCTCACTCTTCTGGACCAAGCTCATGCTTAATCTTGATAACATGATCTGATATAGCCATTATGGGAAAGTTAAATTACAGGCCAACCTCACTCATGAATATAGATTAAAAAATATTAGAAAGCTAAATCCAGCAATGTATAAAAAGGATACTGATATATATCAGGATCTTCCCTGGTAGCTCAGTTGGTAAAGAATCTGCCCGCAGTGCAGGAGACCTGGGTTTGATCCCTGGGTTTGGAAAATACCCTGGAGAAGGAAATGGCCACCCTGCTCCAGTATTCTTGCCTGGAAAATCCTATGGACAGAGGAGTCTGGCAGGCTCCAGTGCATGCAGTCTCAATAGTTAGATACGACTTAGTGATCAGGACCAAGTTGTTTTGTTTGTACGTGTGTGTGTGTGTGTTTTTTTTTTTGGTGCTCAAAATGTAGGGTTGGTTCAAAAGTAAAATATCAAACAATATAATATATTGTATGAAAGAACAAATGAGGAAAGTTATAAGAATATCTCCATAGATGCAGAAAGTCCATTACAAATTAATATTCTCTTATGATAAAATTGTAGGAAACTGTTAATAGGACAAAACTTCCTCAATTTGATAAGAGTACTCACCAATAACCTCTAACATTACCCTCAGTGGTGAAATACTGAAAGCTCTGTCTCCTTTTTGAAATAAGAAACAAAACAAATTTATTCACTATCACCATTTTCTCTTCAACATTTGCATTAAACAGCCTAGGCAGACACTTCAATAACAATGAAAAATAAAAGAGAAAATAATGCATATAGAAGAAGAAATAAAACTCTTAATGTATTGTAGAAAATCTAAGATACTATATAGATAAATTATTTAGAAGAATATATTAGTTTAACAGGTTTTCCAAATAAATGGTCAATATACAAAATTATATACTGGGTGTATTAGCAGTAATTTATTAGAAAATAAAAATTATTCAGTTTTCCAAAAAAGCAGCTACATAGAAGTTCATCTAACAAAAATTTATGAGCTCTCAGAAAATGAAAAATATTAAGAGAAATTAAAAGAAGCCCTAAATAAATAGCCATGTCATATTCCTGGACTGAAAGACTCAGTGTAAAGATATAATTCTTAACAGTATGCCAAGTTTCTCTCTGTGTGTGTATAGAAGTTGACAAACTAATTTGAAAAAGTATATGGAAATTCAGAGGCCCAAGAATAGCTGAGACTTTCTTTAAGAATAAAGTTAGGAGATATCAAGATTTGTTACATAGCTGTAGAATTAAAGCATCATGTTTTTGGTGCCAGGATAGACATATATTCCTGGAACATCCAAGAGATGTTCATGGTGTCATTTGATTTAAAACAAAGGTGGCAGTGAAGAACATTAGGGATAAGATAATCTTTTCATTAACTGATGCTTTTCTTTCCATATTAAAAAACACCTGATGCAGCTCTGTTTCCATATACAAAGATTTTAGGTGCATCAAAGTCTTAAGTATGAAAAGTGAAGCAAAAAATCTACTAAAAGTTGACATGAGAATATATTCTTGACTTTGGAGAATTACATGACTTACCTGATAGATAAACTGAAAAGAGTAACGGATTCAGATTCTCCATTCTTGTTCCCCCCTTTCCTGTCTTCCATTGGATAGTTGGAACTTATGTTTTTGTTTTTTGAAAAGTACTTCTATACTTTTTACTTCAGGTAGCTGCCTTCATCATAAGACTCATGTTTATTTCCACTGATTCTTTAAATATGTCAATATTTACATACTTCTCTTAACAAGAGAATATTTATATTCATTCTTATATTTCTTATCTCCACCAGTTCTGTCACAGTGATATATTCCAGAATTTTATTTCTAGTTTATTAAAGTTGTACATTCTCTTCTTCATTGTCCTTAAAAATTGCTTGCATAGCAATAGTCTTACCAAGAAATTTGCTATCCATTACTTCCCATATTTTTATATTTCTGAATGTGTTTCAAAAGTACACATTCTTATTTTGTGTGTGTGTGCATGTGTGTAGCAAAGCATTGGAAGCCTGTGTGCCCAAGGATATTTAATTATGTGCTCATATTTGAATGGCAATTTGGTTGTTTGAAAAAAATCTTGTTTTGAATGGATCTTTCTTCAGTACTTTAAAAATAACTGCTCCACTGATTTCTTGTACCTTGTATTAAGGTTAATGTGTATAATTATGATATGATTCTTCTCTTCTTCAATCCAGATGCTTTTAAAATTTTTGCTTTGTCTTTGCTAATCTTAAATTCTACCTCTTGATAGAGGTGTACTTTATCTTATATATTCTGTTTCAAATTCTGTGGGTCTTTTAAATTTCAGCTTTCTGTTTCAAATTCTGTGGGTCTTTTAAATATCGAGGTTTATTTCTAGGAAATTTATCCTCAATGTTTTTTCAAACATTTTCTCCTCTTTATTTTTGTCCTTTTTTCTAAAAGCCCCATTATCCAGTTATAGACAGTTTTCCCTTGTTTCACAGATCAAAGATGCTCTTTTATATTTTCTATCTCTTTATTCTTCTGTCATCTGAAGAGTTGCTCAGTTTGTACATTACAAATTTGTTCTGCAGCAGTACCTGTTAGCTCATATTTCCCTTAGGTATAAGATACCCTGTCTGATGATGTGTCCGATAATCTGTATTGCAGGTGTTAAGGCAAAAGAAGAGGATGAATCTCAGGGCACTGAGACTCTGCCCAGTAGAACCATTGCATAGCACTCCTTTTAAAAGACATCTGTTTTGTGTTATTTATTATTAAAAAAAATTTATTGTATTTATTGAAATATAGTTGATGTACAATATTATGTTAGTTTCTGATGTACTACATAATGATTTGACGTTTGCAAAATGGCAACCCACTCCAGTATTCTTGCCTGGAGAATCCCATGGACGGAGGAGCCTGGTGGGCTACAGTCCATGGGGTCGCAAAGAGTCGGACACGACTGAAGGACTTCACTTCACTTCATACATACCAGTATATGCATGCACACACATGTATGTATGTGTATTGTATCTTCTTGATCCATTTGTCTGTCAGTGTACAGTTGGTTTGCTTCCATATCTTAGCTGTTGTAGATAATGCCGCAGTGAATATTGCTGTGCAAATACCTTTGCTACTTAGGGTTTTCGTTTTCTTTGGGTAAATGCGCAGACATGAAATCACTGGATTTTGTGACAATTCTATTTTGAAATCTTGAGGAATCTCCAAACTGTTTTCCATAATAGCTGTATCAATTTATAATCTAACGGTGTACTAGAGTTACCTTTTCTCCACATTCGTGCCAACACTTGTTATTTGTTGTCTTTTTGATGATAGCCATTCTCACAGGTGTGAGGTGGTATCTCATTTTGGTTTTGATTTGATTTTCCTGATTAGTGATGTTGAGCATCTTGTCATGTGTTGGTTGCCTGTGTATCCTCTTTGAAAAAACATCTATTCAGGTCCTCTGCCTATTTTTATTATCAAGTTATTATTATTAAGATGTTGATTGTATGAGTTCTTTGTATATTTTTTTTTCTGGAATATAGTTGATTTAAAATGTACTGGGTATATGCAGATATCTACTTTTTAAATATTCTTTTCTCATGTAGATCATTAGAGCATTGAGTTGAATCCCCTCTGCTGTACAGTAGGTCATGATGAGTCATCTGTTTTATATACAGTAGTGTGTTTATGTCAATCCTAATCTTCCAATTTATCCCTCCTCACTCTTACCGCCTGGTAACCATAAGTTTGTTTTCTACATTTGTGACTCTATTTCTGCTTTGTAAATAAGTTCATTTGTGCCATCTTCTTAGATTCCACATATAAGCAATATGTGGATATTTGTCTTTCTCTGTCTGACTTACTTCACTTGGTATGACAATCTCTAGGTCCATCCATGTTGCTGCAAATGACATTATTTCATTCTTTTTTTTAATAGCTGAATAATATTCCATTGTATGTATATACCACATCTTTATCTACTCCTCTGCTGATGGACATTTAGGTTGCTTCCATGTCTTGGTTATTGTAAATAATGCTGGTATTAACATTCAGTTCAGTTCAGTCGCTCAGTCATATTTGACTCCTTGTACCCCATGGACTGCAGCATGCTAGGCTTCCCTGTCCATCACCAACACCCAGAGTTTCCTGAAACTCATATGCATCAAGTCAGTGATGCCATCCAACCATCTCATCCTCCGTCATCCCCTTCTCCTCCTGCCTTCCATCTTTCCCAGCATCAGGGTCTTTTCCACTGAGTCAGTTCTTCGCATCAGGTGACCAAAGTATTGGAGCTTCAGCTTTAGCATCAGTCCTTCCAATGAATATTCAGGACTGATTTCCTTAGGATGAACTGGTTTGATCTCCTTGCAGTCCAAGGGACTCTCAAGAGTTTTCTCTAACACCACAGCTCGAAAGTATCAATTCTTCAGCTCTAAGCTTTCTTTATAGTCCAACTCTCACATCCATACATGACTACTGGAAAAAACCATAGGTTTGACTATATGGACCTTTGTGGACAAGTTAATGTCTCTGCTTTTTAATATGATGTCTAGATTGGTCATAGCTTTTCTTCCAAGGAGAAAGTGCCCATTAATTTCATTGCTGCAGTCACCATCTGCAGCGATTTTGGAGCGCAAGAAAATAAAGTCTGTCACTGTTTCCATTGTTTCCCCATCTATTTGCCATGAAGTGATGGGACTGGATGCCATGATCTTAGTTTTCTGAATGTTGAGTTTTTTTTAATTTTAATTTTTACTTTATTTTACTTTACAATACTGTATTGGTTTTGCCATACATTGACATGAATCTGCCATGGGTGTACATGAGTTCCCAATCCTGAACCCCCCTCCCACCCCATATCATCTCTGTGGATTATCCCTGTGCACCAGCCCCAAGCATCCTGTATCCTGTACCGAACATAGACTGGCCAGTTTTAAGCCAACTTTTTCACTCTCTTCTTTCACTTTCCTTAAGAGGCTCTTTAGTTCCTCTTCGCTTTCTACCATAAGGGTGGTTTCATCTGTATATCTGAGGTTATTGATTTCTCCCAGCAACCTTGATTTCAACTTGTGCTTCATCAAGCCCAGCATTTTGCAGGGCGTACTCTGCATAGAAGTTAAACAAGCAATGTGACCATGTACAGCCTTGATGTACTCCTTTCCCAGTTTGGAACCAGTCTGTTGTTCCATGTCCGGTTCTAACTGTTGCTTCTTGACCAGCATACAGATTTCTCAGGAGGCAGATAAGGTGGTCTGGTATTCCCATCTCTAACTCTTTTCCACAGTTCATTGTGATCTACACGGTCAGAAGCTTTGGCATAGTCACTAAAGCAGAAATAGATGTTTTTCTGGAATTTTCTTGCTGTTTCAATGATCCAGCGGATGTTGGCAATTTGATCCCTGATTCTTCTGCCTTTCCTAAACCCAATTTGAAAATCTGGAAATTCTCGGTTCATGTACTATTGAAGCCTTGCTTGGAGAATTTTGAGCATTACTTTGCTAGCATGTGAGATGAGTGCAATTTGTGGTAGTGTGAATATTCTTTGGCAGTGCCTTTCTTTGGGGTTGGAGTGAAAACTGACATTTTCTAGTCCTTTGCCACTGCCAAGTTTTTGAAATTTGCTGTCATACTGAGTGCAGCACTTTCACAGCATCCTCTTTTAGGATTTGAAATAGCTCAACTGGAATTCCATCACCTCCACTGGCTTTATTTGTAGTGATGCTTCCTAAGGCCCATTTGACTTCACACTCCAGGATGTCTGGCTCTAGGTGAGTGATCACACCATTGTGGTTATCTGGGTCATTAAGATCTTTTTTGTGTAGTTCGTCTGTGTTTTCTTGCCACCTCTTTTTAATATTTTCTGCTTCTGTTAGGTCCATACTGTTTCTGTCCTTTATTATGCCCATCGTTGCATGAAATGTTTCCTTGGTATCTCTCATTTTCTTGAAGTGATGTCTAGTCTTTCCGATTCTGTTGTTTTCCTCTGTTTCTTTGCATTGATCTCTTAGGAAGGCTTTCTTAATCTCTTCTTGCTATTCTTTGGAAGTCTGCATTCATATGAGTATATATCTTTTCTTTTCTCCTTTGCCTTTTGCTTCTCTTCTCACCTATTTGTAAGGCTCCTTAGACAACCATTTTTCCTTTTTACATTTCTTTTTCTTGGGGATGTTTTTGATCATGGTCTCCTGTGCAATGTCTCCTCTGTCCATAGTTCTTCAGGCACTCTGTCTATCAGATCTAATCCCTTGAATCTATTTGTCACTTCCACTGTATAAGGGATTTGATTTAGGTCATACCTGGGCTCCAAAATCACTGCAGATGGTGACTGCAGCCATGAAATTAAAAGACGCTTACTCCTTGGAAGAAAAGTTATGACCAACCTAGATAGCATATTCAAAAGCAGAGACATTACTTTGCCAACTAAGGTCCGTCTAGTCAAGGCTATGGTTTTTCCAGTAGTCATGTATGGATGTGAGAGTTGGACTGTGAAGAAGGCTGAGCGCCAAAGAATTGATGCTTTTGAACTGTGGTGTTGGAGAAGACTCTTGAGAGTCCCTTGGACTGCAAGGAGATCCAACCAGTCCATTCTGAAGGAGATCAGCCCTGGGATTTCTTTGGAAGGAATGATGCTAAAGCTGAAACTCCAGTACTTTGGCCACCTCGTGCGAAGAGTTGACTCACTGGAAAAGACTCTGATGCTGGGAGGGATTGGGGGCAGGAGGAGGAGGGGACGACCGAGGATGAGATGGCTGGATGGTATCACGGACTCGATGGACATGAGTCTGAGTGAACTCCGGGAGTTGATGGTGGACAGGGAGGCCTGGCATGCTGTGATTCATGGGGTCGCAAAGAGTTGGACACGACTGAGCTACTGAACTGAACTGGCTGAACTGAATGATATAGAGGTTTTCCATACCTTCTTCAATTTAAGTTTGAATTTTGCAATAAGGAGTTCATGATCTGAGCCACAGTCCTCAGCTCACAGTCTTGTTTTTGCTGACTGTATCGAGCTTCTCTATCTTAGGCTGCAAAGAATATAATCAATCTGATTTCAGTATTGACCGTTTGGTGATGTCCATGTGTAGACATGGACATCATGTGTAGAGTCATCTTTTATGTTGTTGGAAGAGGGTGTTTACTAGGACCAGTGTGTTCTCTTGGCAAAACTCTGTTAGCTTTTGCTCTGCTTTGTTTTGTAGTCCAAGGCCAAACTTGCCTTTACTCCTATATCTTTACTTCCTTCTTTTGCATTCTAGTCCCCTATGATGAAAAGCACATCTATTTTTTGGTGTTAGTTCTAGAAAGTCTTGTAGTCTTCATAGAACTGTTCAGCTTCTTCAGCATTAGTGGTTGTGACATAGACTTGGATTACTGTGATATTGAATGCTTTGTCTTGGAAATGAACAGAGATCATTCTGTTGTTTTTGAGATTGCACCCATGTACTGCATTTTGACTCTTCTGTTGACTATGAGGGCTACTCCATTTCTTCTAAGCGATTCTTGCCCATAGGTCATCTGAATTAATTCACCCATTCTGGTCCATTTTAGTTCACTGATTCCTAAAATGTCGACATTCACTCTTGCCATCTCCTATTTGACCACATCCAACTTGCCTTGATTCATGGACCTAACATTGCAGGTTCTTGCCTTGATTCATGGACCTAACATTGCAGGTTCCTATGCAGTATTGGCAATGGCACCCCACTCCAGTACTCTTGCCTGGAAAACCCCATGGACGGAGGAGCCTGGAAGGCTGCAGTCCATGGGGTCGCAAAGAGTCAGGCACGACTGAGCAACTTCACTTTCACTTTTCAGTTTCATGCATTGGAGAAGGAAATGGCAACCCAGTCCAGGGTTCTTGCCTGGAGAATCCCAGGGATGGGGGAGCCTGGTGGGCTGCTGTCTATGGGGTCACACAGAGTCGGACACGACTGAAGCAACTTAGCAGCAGCAGCAGCGTGCAATATTATTCTTTACAGCATTGGACTTTACTTCCATCACCAGTCACATCCACAACTGGGCATTGTTTTCACTTCGGCTCAACCTCTTCATTCTTTTTGGAGTTATTTCTCCATTCTTCTCCAGTAGCATATTGGGCACCTACCTACCTGGGGAGTTCATCTTTTGTCAGAACTCTCCACCATGACCCATCTATCTTGGGTAGTCCTACAAGGCATGGCTCATTGTTTTACTGAGTTAGACAAGCTGTGATCCATGTGATCAGTTTGGTTAGTTTTCTGTGATTGTGGTTTTCATTATGTCTGCCCTCTGATAGATAAGGATAAGAGGCTTTTGGTGGGAGGGACTGGCTGTGGGGGAATCTGGATCTTTCCCTGATGGGTGGGGGCTTGTTCATTAAATCTTTAATATAATTTTCTGTTGATGGGGGGTTCTGTGTTCCCTGACTGTAGTTTGGCCTGTAATGGTGACCTCTTTCAAAAGGACTTATGCCAGCACACCCCATGGCTCACAGGACTGTTGTATTCAGTGTCCCTAACCCCATGGCAGGCCACTGTCAACCCAGACCTCCACTGGAGACTCCTGGACACTCACAGGCAAGTCTGGCTCAGTCTCTCGTGGGGGTCACTGCTCCTTTCTCCTGGGTCCTGGTGTTCACCAGGTTTTGTGTTCTCTAAGAGTCTGTTTCCCCAGTCCTCTGGAAGTTTTGTAATCAAACCCCACTGGCCTTCCCTGGGGTTCTCTGTCCCTTTGCTGGATCCCCAGGTTGGGGGATCTATTGTGGGCCCTAGAACTTTTCCAACAGTGCAAGAACTTTTTTGATTTAATTGTTCTTCAGTTTGTGAGTCATCTTCTTGGCAGCTCTATGGTGGGGCTAATGGCGACCTCCTCATAAAAGAGGATTTATGCCACATGCTGACTCTCCCAAGTCTGTTGCAGCCAGAGCCCCTGCCCCTGCGGCAGGCCACTGCTGACCTGTGGCTCTGCACGAGACCCTTAAACACTCAGAGGCAGGTCTGGCTCAGTCTCTGTGGGGCCTCTGGGTCCTGGTGTGCATAAAGTTTTGTTTGAACCCTCCAAGTGTCTGTGGTGGGTATCAGGTTTGATTTCTAAATGTGATTTTGCCCTTCCTACTGAGTTGTTGGGACTCCTCCTTTGTCCTTGGACACGGGGCATCTTTTTTTATGTGGGATCCAAATTTCTTGTGTTGATGATTGTTCAGGAGTGAGTTGCAATTTGGGAATTCTCACAGAAGATGAGTGCGTGTCCTTCTACTCTGCCATCTTGAGAGGTTGTTTGAATTAAGGTACATGTAGCTTTTTGAATTATGATTTTTTCTGGATATATAACCAGGAATGGGATTGCTGGATCATATGGAAACTCTATTTTTAGCTTTAAAAGGAACTTTCATACTGTTCTCCATAATAGCTATACCAGTTTCCATTCCCACCAACAGTGTAGGAGGGTTCCCTTTTGTCCACACCCTCACAGCATTTATTGTTTGTAGATTTTCTGATGGTCATTCTGACTGGTAGGTATGAGGTAGTACCTCATTGTGGTTTTGATTTGCATTTCTCTAATAATTAGTGATTTTACGTACTTTTTCATGTGCCTCTTGTCCATCTGTATGTCTTCATTGGAGAAATATCTATTTAGGTCCACCTGTCTTTTGATTGGGTTGTTTTATTTTTTTTTAGTATTTAGCTGCATGAGTTGTATATTTTAGAAATTAATCCCTTGACAGTTGCTTCATTTGCAAATGTTTTCTGTCATTCTGTGAGTTGCCTTTTCATTTTGTTTATGGTTTCCTTTGCTGTACCAAAGCTTTTAAGTTTAATTAGGTCCCATTTGTTTGTTTTTGTTGTTATTTTCATTTCTCTAGGAAGTAGATCAAAAAAGATATTGCTGCAATTTGTGTCAGAGTGTTCTGCCTATGTTTCCCTCTACAAGTTTTATGGCATTGCATTTAGGCCTTTAATCCATTTTGAGTTTATTTTTGTGTATGGTGTTAGAATTTGTTCTAATTTCATTCTTTTACATGTAGCTGCCCACTTTCCCCAGAACCATTTATTGAGAGACTGCCTTTTTACCACTGTATATTCTTGTCTCCTTTGTCATAGATTAATTTACCATTGTGTGGGTTTGTTTCTTGGTTTTCTATCCTGTTCCCTTGATCTGTATTTCTGTTTCTGTGCCAGTACTATATTTACTGTTTTGATTACTATAGGTTTATAATATAGTTTGAAGTCAGTAACCCTGATTTCTCCAGTACTATTTTTCTTTCTCAAGATTGCTTTGGTTATTCAGGGTCTTTTGTGTCTCCATACAGTTTTAAAGTGGTTTTTTTTTTTCTTTTTTGGTTCTGCTTCTGTGAAAAATGCCATTGGTGATTTGATAGGGATTGCACAACTTCGTTTGTGTCATATTTCAGATTCCACATATAAGTGACATCGTATGGTATTTGTCTTTTTCATTCTGACTTAACTTAATACAATAATGTCTAGGTCCACCACTGTAGTTGCAAATGACATTATTTCATTCTCTCTTATGGCTGAGTGGTATTCCCTTGTATATATGTAGCACTTCTTCTTTATCCATTCATCTGTCAGTGGACATTTAGCTTGTTTTCATGTCTTGGGTATTCTAAATGGTGCTGCTATGAACATAGCGATGCATGTATCTATTCAAATTATAGTCTTTTTTGTTATTAAATTGTATGAGCCATTTGTGTAACTTGGAAACCAGTCCTTTGTCAGTTGCATCATTTCAAATATTTTCTCCCATTCTGTAGGTTGTCTTTTCATTTTGTTTACGGTTTCCTTTGCTGTGAAAAAGGTCATCTGTTTGATTAGGTCCCATTTGTTTATTTTTGCTTTTATTTCTATTGTGTGGATAATATTTTTATATTGTTAAATGCCTCTACTGGAGCAAAGAAAATTGCCCTAACTTCAGAATATTAGACATAGGTACCCTACAGATGTGTTTAGAGGATGTGAGGACATTTTTTTCTTTTTCTGTGACTTTAGAAGTCTACAACTTTTAAATTGCTCTGCCCACATCAAGCTTTATTTAATAGAGAGCCCAGTTGAAAGATACATCCCATCAGTCTTGGGTGTGAATGTAATGAATCAACGTGGCTTTGAATGGCAAGGAAGTGAGTGAGTGTGTGTGTGTGTGTGTGTGTCTGTGTATGTGATGTCTACAGAATGTGTAAACAGATGCTGACAGGCATAGGCACCGATATACAGAATCCCACTTATTACTGAGATGTATGCCACTTGGAAAAGTTTTTTTTTTTTTAACCACTAATCATATAAATAAATGGTTCAGAGACCTCTAATTTTCTCATTATCAAAAACAAACAGAAGTAATATTTTTCAATTAACAGTCCTGAGTTGGCTGGGCTGGGTGGGTGCCTCTGCTCCATTTGGTCATTTAGGTTTCATCTGATGCTGTTGCTCCAACTTCACCATTCTGTGGCATAGCCCTCATCTGCCTGGCATGTGTTGTCTGTGCCTGAGTGTGTGTATGCATCATTATAAGAATGTGCATTTATTCCACAGGGCTCTATAAAGCTGTATTAATATTAAGTGGAACAAATACAGTTAACATTCTTCCCTGATATCTTTTCCAGCAACAAACCTCTGATTTATGTTGTCCCTTTTTAAGGGGTGAATCTTTTGCAGACCTATCCTTACTGAGTCCTCACCTCCTCACAGCAAGCTGCAAAGCTGGTATTACAGAGGCTGGAGTTCTAAGGGGCTCAGTAAGGAGCCATAATACAGGGAAGGACCTGGAAGTGGCTACGAATAATGAGAAAACCAAACGGGATGAGAGTGACAGTGGCAACAGATAGCTCTGTCTTGTGTACATTAGGTCTGTCCAGCGGCAAGAGACGCTGGGATAAACTCAGAGTGAAAGTCCATCTTAAGGCTCATGCTACCTTCAGAAGCAATCAAAAAGGCTAAAAAGTAACCCAAGTCACTTTTGAGTCAGGAATTTTCTTTATGGGTAATGTTACCAGTAAGAGCTAAGTCCTAAGCTGTTCCCTTTTCCATAGTACTAGTAGACTTTCATCATGGATACACCCACCACATGCCTCCTTCTCTTTTCTGGGTGCCTTGGTTAGAGAAACTCTTCATTGTATTTTTCTGTTTTTCTAACAGAACCTCTGTGCTCTCTGCTGCTCACATCTCTGTATAAACATCACTCTCTAAAGTAGACAGACCTGGGGTTTCACTTCACACTCAAGAGGCAGAGCTCTGTGAGAGTTTGAGTGAAAGGGTATAGTTTGTTTAAGCCTTATTCAGGAGAAGTTGGAAGGAAAGGTGGTCTCTGGGTGTTTAGAATGGCTTGTTTTCCCTAAGATAAGCTCTGAAAAGCACTCTCATTGGCTGACATGTTTCCTGGCGAAACAACAGCAAAAAGTTGTTCTAGGGGTAGCAAGGTGTGAGGGGAAAAAGTGTAGTTTTTAGAAACTGACAGAATTGAGTTCTGATCCTAATAGCTCCAAACACCAGCTGTGTAATCTTTGGAGACAGCTAGTAATACCCAAGTATGCATTTCCCCTACCTTCTTTTGAAAATAGAAGAATGGAATACGTCACTTTTCAGGTTGGGACTCTATTTCACAATCCTTTTGAATTGAGGTGTGGGCAAATAACTATGTTTTCCCAGAGGAATGTGAGTGGAAGTGATATGTGAAATATCAGTGTCACCTCCTTAAAGAAACAGCCAGTCCTCCCACAAGACTTGCCTGTACACATTTTGATGGGTTGAAACAGTGATGTGGCCCTGAGGAGGCACCTCCCACCAGGCCGGTGAGGACCGCAGTGTAGAGAAGGAGATAGAGCAACAACGTGGGAAGAACCTGGGTCCCTGAATGATCACATGGAACAGAGCTCCTCACTAGTCCTAGCCATCTGCTGATCCCTGTACTGCTGAGAGAAAACAGAAGTATCTTATCCTTGAGTCACTATATTATGTGGTCTATCTTATGTTTTATATATAATAAATTGAGAATGTTTTTTGTCTGTCCCCTAAGTTTTCTCATCTGCAAAACGAGGAAAATATATTGCTTATCTTATTTATAAGCTTATTATGAAGATCACACAAATAAATGATTAGTAGTGTGTTCGTATGTTCTATAGTTGCCCCGTATTATTATTGTTTATGCATACATATAAGTCTACCAGAACAGCAGATTTTTAAGATGGATGAAACACATGTCTATAGCATTTTTACTTTTTGTGTCATGTGTAGGATGAACAACCATCCCAATTTTCCTAGGCCTGATGGGATTTCTGGAAGGTAGGACTTTTAAGTTTTAAAACTGACTCAATCTCAAACTGGATCAAATTAGTCAGTCTAACTGGAATTCCAGCATGTGGGACTTTCAGTGCTAAAACAGAGGCTGTCCTAGGAAAACGGGAAAGAGCTGGTCACTCTATTCACAACACACCAGTTGGAGACGTTCTCTGAAATAAATCTGAATTTGAAGTAGCATGCATCCTAACTCTCTCTTTCTCGAGTCTGGTGAGGATTTAACCCACTGATACCAACTCTACAATTTATATAGTTTTCTTTACTTTGAAACATTCATTATCATAGATGAGAAGTGCTTTATACATACCTTTGCCATTAGTGGTTTCCCAGGTGGCTCAGTGGTAAAGAATCCAACATGCCAGTGCAAGGAGACACAGGAGATGTGGGTTCAATCCCTGGGTTGAGAAGATCCCCTGGAGAAGGAAATAGCAACCCGTTACGCTTGCCTTGGATAATCCTATGTACAGAGGAACCTGGCAGGCTACAGTCTGTGGGTTGTAAAGAATCAGGCATAACTGAGCACACACACAAAAGTATTGCCATTACTAGCTTGCACATTGCCACCCTGAAGAAGTAGATGTTGCCATCCTTTTGTATTAAGGAACTGTAGGGTGTAGCAAAAGGCAAATGGTGACACAGTCATTGAGTCCTTTGGGGAACTTTATATCAAATCTAATTGACTACGAGGTGATCACATTGGTGGTTCCACACACTGAGATCATTGAAGTACTGACTTGATTTGCTAGGGAAAATTTGGTTCCCTTATTGTGACTATAGGTTCATTTGGAGGAGAAGAGGCAACAGTACAACTTACTTACCCATAAGACTGAGTTTGCTGGCCCACTGTCCATTGTTTAACCTGTATCTCAAATTGGAATTTAAATTTACCAACTAGTAAGTTGATGTGGTGAACTGTGACTTAGTGAGAGCTTAGAGGACAAAAATCGAGGTTATTTTTTTCTTGATAAAATTTCCTTCAGATTTTACTCATTTCCCTCCTTCCTCTTGAGTATGAAGAAAATTCCTGTTATATCCTAGGTCAAGCCTAAGCTCATTCCTCCAAATATGACTCAGTGTCTCCAGCAGTTACTTCAGTGCCAAGCATGTGCATCTAATGTTCAGGAAGGTAGTGCACTGGGGCAGTGTGGTGAACCAGGATTGAGAGTCCACTGGAATCACCATTCACCTTTGATGCTGGAACTTATTGTTGATCTTTCTGTTGTAATAACTTGATATTCTCCAGGATTTCTTGGCAGTATTTCCAAAAGTACCTGGAAGAAATCTTCATCGTAAGTGAAATCATATGGGAGCAATAGGCCCTCTGGCAGCAGTAATGAGTACTATATAATCAATAGCAAGTGCAAAGCCAGTGTCCGCGTGGGGCTGTGACGGTTTCTACAGTCGGTTCCATTGAACTGACTAGCAATGGCTGTGTCCTCTACCCCTCGGATCTCCCAAGCTTCATGCTGGACCTGAAAGAATACTATTTGAACCATGATTTGCCAAGGATATGAATATTATAGGTAGGGAAGCGGTTCCTTCCTATCTAGGGGAGGAATTATCTAGCTTCACAAACCAGATTGCATTTTCATTGCTGAAAGCTATAGCTTTCTTGTCAAACAGATATTTCGACTATCTTTGCCAGAAAATCAACCTGATAAATGTTGCACACTTTTTCAGTGTTTCTTTCTGGCACCATAATGTTGTGACTTTAGCTTGTGCAATATTTATGCAAGGTGAAGTACAGGTCTGGGAACTAGCTCTTTTGGGTCAGCAATCAGGGGACTGTTAGTAACAAGGAAAAGAGGATATAGGTCCTCATAAACTTTCCTTCTCCATTTTTGATGGCAAGAAAACGCTGTTACTATAGTAATGGAATCTTAAACTATATATATGTGTGTGCATCTTATAAATCATATATATGATTTATAAAGATTCTTATATGGCTAGAGACATGTTTTTCTTATATTTGGGGGCTTAGGGCATTTCTGTAAAGTTTCCTGTTTCAGAAAAGTTGAAGTGAGAGGAATACCTCTGCTTCCAGCACTCTGATAATTTTGTAAAATTATTGAGAGGAAATAACCTAGAGGGTTACATGTATTGTCTTTGAGAATATTGTTTACTTTTAATTTCATTGCAAATGTTTATCAAGTAGATTTAAATATCCTATTAGCATTGTTTTCTATTGGACCTCAGTTTTCTTTTCTTATGTTTTACATGCTATTAATGCTATCATTGTTATCATTACATTGTCTAAAAAGTGGAGTGGGGCATAAAGAAAGAGCTATCTTCAAAGAATTTATAATCCAGTTGATAAGACAGGGCTTAAACTTTCAAGTTTTCCCATAATGTATGGTGGTGACATTTGAGCTAAATTTTCTGGTTCTATGCGAATGGTTAATATTGGACTGAGAAAGTCCCCATTTTGGCCTAGTGTGTGGACCAGAGAACAGAGATTGAGAGCAGAAGACGACTATTCAGGAAGCAAATATGGATATTCACAGCCAGAGTAAGCAATTGCAAGACCTATGATTTAGGGAGCAGTCCATGGGAAAACTGATAGAAGAAAATAAACAGCCCAGTTGGGGAGAAAAAACAGATTTACTGGAAAATTTAAGTTGGACTGATGGTTGTTGTTGTTTTCTCCCTTTTGGTGTTGTCTTCCTCCCTTCATAGATCTCGAGATGCCCTCCTGATCTTTGTCTTGTCTGGCTACTGAGAACCAGTATATTGGAGTGACTGGAAAAGGTTCTGTAGAGGAAATGGAACTCTAAGTTGACTTTGATAGATTGGAAGAATTTAGAGGATGAATAAACAGGAAACCATAAAGAATATTAATTATCTTTGTACTGAATCTAAAGATAAATTATTTTTTTAAATATTAATGTGTTTAATAACAGATTTGATGAACACATATGGGCTCTTCTGTCTACTTGGATTCTAATTACATGGGAGTGATGTTGGGAGGGATTGGGGGCAGGAGGAGAAGGCGACGACAGACGATGAGATGGCTGGATGGCACCACTGACTCGATGAACGTGAATCTGAGTGAACTCCGGGAGTTGGTGATGGACAGGGAGGCCTGGCGTGCTGCAATTCATGGGGTCGCAAAGAGTCGGACACGACTGAGCGACTGAAATGAACTGAACTGAACTGGTGATATTTGAGCTTACCTTCTAGGAATGTCACTTTAAGAAAACTAGTTGGACATTACTTGGAAGAATGATACACCATATTACTCTTATTCTGATATCATTCTAGAAACTGGGAGTCTTACCTGGGCACAGCAATGTGCTAGGTACTTTAAGGGAATAGAGAAGTGAATATGCATGGTTTGTGCTTTCAAAATAATGAAAGAATAAGACACTTGCGTAAAAAACTCAGATAAAAAATAGACTATGTATGTAAGAATCAATGGCATGCAGGCATACAGCTTGGGGTTTTAGGAGGGACAGTAATTCTGAAGGCAACACAACTGATAATAATGTTTTTGAGAGGAATTTTTTTTCAGGGTGAGTGCTGTTACTTCTTAAAAATTATTTATTTATTGACTGTGCTGAGTCTTGGTTGCTGTGTGGGCTTTTCTCTAGTTGTGGCAAGTGGGGGCTATTCTTTGTTGCAGTGGATCGGCTTCTCATTGCAGTGGCTTCTCTTGTATACAGAGCAAAGGCTCTAGGGTGTGCAAGCTTCAGTAGTTTCAATAGATGGGTTCAGTAGTTGTGGCTCCTGGGCTCTAGAGCACAGGCTTACTAGTTATGGTGAATGGGTTCCGTTGCTTCATAGCATGTAGGATATTCGCAGACCAGGGATTGAACCCATGTCTTCTGCATTGGCCGGCAGATTCTTTACCACTTAGCCACCTGGGAAACCCTGTTACTTTTTCAAAAGAAATGGCAAAAACCACTACAATATTGTAGAGTAATTAGCCTCCAATTAGAATAAATTAATTAATTAAAAAAAGAAATTTCTTGACAAATCATCATGAGTGGAAGCTGAGATCATATGTGTCCTGAATGAACTGCCCTTGTCAGGACAACAGAGAAGGCAGTGGCACCCTACTCCAGTCCTCTTGCCTGGAAAATCCCATGGATGGAAGAGCCTGGTGCGCTGCAGTCCATGGGGTCGCTAAGAGTCAAACACTACTGAGCAACTTCACTTTCACTTTTCACTTTCATGCATTGGAGAAGGACATGGCAACCCACTCCAGTGTTCTTGCCTGGAGAATCCCAGGGACGAGGGAGCCTGGTGGGCTGCCGTCTCTGGGGTCGCACAGAGTTGGACACGACTGAAGCGACTTAGCAGCAGTAGCAGCAGCAGTCAGGATAAAGCAAGACTTTTTTTTTTTTTTAATTGTAAGAGGGACAGAGGAAGAGAAGGAAGGAGGGAGGGAGAACCTGACATGGAGCCAGAAGGCAATGCAAGGTTGTATGCTTCTCAGTATAATTCCTAAGAATTCCTAAGCAATTCCTAAGAATTGCTAAATTTTCAGTAATGCCTAAAAAGATTATTAAATGATGAATATAAATACATTTCCCTAGACTGAATTGTATGTTCTGGCTCTAATGAGGCAGAATGAAGCTATTTTGCCTATAGTGAAAGGGGAAGAAATAAGTGACAGGAATTCATGGTTATCACGAGGTTAACTTCTCCCAGGAGAAAGAGACCCCAGATGACACCTGCGTGATGTTAAGAAAGCTCTTGGGAGAGATGTGGTTTGAACTGGGACTTTGACTTCAGCAGGCAGCTATGGGGAACTGTAGGGGATATTCCAGGAGGAAGAATGAGCATGGGCCAAGGCACCGAGGATGGAAGAGGCAGGGTCCATCACCATAATCAGCAGCTGTGCCAACTGTGTTATACAAATCAGTCCAAAGGAAAAGCAGAGACTGGCCAGACTTGACATGGGCTGGTTAGGATGGAACCCAAGGCTGTAGTTCCTCTGCAGTCCACCTGTTACTGAGTCCAAGGTTATACTGCTTGCCATATGTGTGTATGCTTAGTTACACAGTTGTGTCCGACTGTTTGCAACCCTTTAGACTATAGCCCACCAGGCTTCTCTGTCCATGGGATTTTCCAGGCAAGAATATTGGAGTGGGTTGCTACTTCCTTCTCCAGAGGATCTTCTCAGTCCAAGGATCAAACCTGCATCTCCTGTGTCTTTTGCATTGTGGGCTAATACTTTACCCACTGGGCCATCAGGGAAGTCTTCTTGTCACATGACAGGCCAATAAATCAAAAGATGAATTGTTGGGGGAAGTAATAGTGACTTTATTTGGAAAATCAGCACACTGAGAAGGTGGTGGACCCAAAGAGCCATCTAGTGTAGGTTTGGATGCTAGTTTCCTCTAGAGAGCAAAGAGGGCGAAGTGAGGAGGTAGAGTAAAAATGGTTAAGTAAAAATGGTTAAGTTGTTGCAGATCTTTCCTGGCCTTGACCAGACTCTGGAAGGGATGTGTTAATTTCCTTTTTCCTGCAGCCATTCCAGGTGGGCCTGGTCAGGATGTTTCCTGTGAGCTAAACAAAGGTATTTCAGTGTAAGCTCAGGCATGGGAGGCAGGGCTCCTGGAGAAGAGCCATTATCTATACTTGAAGCTGTAGGCAGCATTCTTTTAGTGACTACCCGATAGCAAAAAGCAATTGAATGCAAAGGTTAAAGTAAAAGAAAAAAAATGGAATCAGATTTGTTCTTCCCTTTTGCACTGCTAATGTGTAGGTGGTTCCTGTTGTATTACATTTGGAACCTGGATCTTTGCGGTTTCTTCTTGTTAGGCCCACTCCTAAAGGATTGCTTTCTGCCTCCTGGAAACAATAGTGGCAGCAGACTGGGTTTCAGGAGTGGGGCACCTACAGTGGCCCATCAGGCAGTGCCCCATCTTCTGGTTATGATTAAGTTGTCGTTTGGCACATTTTTGCTTGGATATGGCTTTCTGGAGAATCTTGGGAGATGTCAAACCCCATAACTGATCCCTGGGACCAAAGCCTTCACGGACAATTAAATGAAAGCAGACACGTCACTGGGGCCTGTCCCTGAAATATGGCAGCCCACATCTTTGAAAGTTACAAACCCCACTGTCTGTCATCCCCCATAGACTCTCCATTGCTCCTGCTTGTCAGCTCGCATGCAACCCGAATCATCTGACACTGGGGAAAAGGTGAAGAAAAAGGGCAATAAAACCCTCTGTTGACTGGCAGTGCCCTTGAACGTGACACTCCCTTTCAAAGAACAATGTTTGAAACATCCTAGAATTTCTGACAAACATGTAATTAATGCCCATCAAATGCATTTGATTAAAAAGAGCGTGAATCTAAAGCCACACGGAAAGAGAATTTCTCTAGTTTTTTTCTTTTCTTTTTTTTTTTTTTTAAGGCGAGGACGTTGCTTGCACCTTGGAGGGTTATTTAGTAACCCTAGAACTATGGTTCTGGGAGTTGGAAAGTTGTCCAATGTGAGGTTGCAATCTATGTTTGATTTGCAAACATAGTTGCTCCTTCACCAAGTGGCCACTCAACTGAAGTCAAAAGTTATCTGATTACAGGAAACTAACTTGATCATTCTGGTTACTGTCAATATTTTGTAAGCTTGTTCCAACCAAACATCCTTGGAAAATTTCCGTTTTCATCTTATTGTGTGTATACAACTTGGGTAATATTCCCTTTCTTTTGGAAAGAGCTGCAGTTTGAGAAGATGCCTTTTGAGGCCTTTCAAAATGGTTTGCAGTTTTTTTTTTTTCACTGTAGGAAAGCATTGCAGGCCAACACAATATGGCCTCAGTCTAATATAATAAGTTAGTGATGCACACCTAGAGAAGGCAATGACAAATCCACTCCAGTATCCTCGGCTGGGAAATCCCATGGACAGAGGGGCCTGGCAGGCTATAGTCCATGGGGTCACGAAAGAGTCGGACACGATTTAGTAACTAAACAACAACAACTCTGGAGGGTAAGATATGGGAAAGTTCCTTCATGATAATTTCCTGCCTATTTATAATCACTAGGTCTTAAAATTCCCCATGTATCTCTGTCAGGTAGATAAAAGGGCCCCATGACTTCTGCTCAGATATTTCTCACACCTGGGGTTTGATAGTAGTTCTAGAGCTTAAAGCTCAACATTCAGAAAACAAAGATCATGGCATCCGGTTCCATCACTTCATGGGAAATAGATGGGGAAATAGTCTGACACAGTGGAAGCAGTGTCAGACTTTATTTTTTTGGGCTCCGAAATCACTGCAGATGGTGACTGCTGCCATGAAATTAAAAGACGCTTACTCCTTGGAAGAAAAGTTATGACCAACCTAGATAGCATATTCAAAAGCAGAGACAGTACTTTGCCGACTAAGGTCCATCTAGTCAAGGCTATGGTTTTTCCTGTGGTCATGTATAGATGTGAGAGTTGGACTGTGAAGAAGGCTGAGCACCAAAGAATTGATGCTTTTGAACTGTGGTGTTGGAGAAGACTCTTGAGAGTCCCTTGGACTGCAAGGAGATCCAACCAGTCCATTCTGAAGGAGATCAGCGCTGGGATTTCTTTGGAAGGAATGATGCTAAAGCTGAAACTCCAGTACTTTGGCCACCTCATGCGAAGAGTTGACTCTTTGGAAAAGACTTTGATGCTGGGAGGGTTTGAGGGCAGGACGAGAAGGGGACGACAGAGGATGAGATGGCTGGATGGCACCACTGACTCGATGGACGTAAGTCTGAGTGAACTCTGGGAGTTGGTGATGGACAGGGAGGCCTGGCGTGCTGCGATTCATGGGGTCGCAAAGAGTCAGACACGACTGAGTGACTGAACTGAACTGAACTGAACTAGAGTAGGAAGAGAAGAAGGCCTAAGGAAACGAAACAAGCAAAAACACTTCCAGTCTGCAACATCAAATTTCATTAGGTTCCATCATAAGTAACTCCAATCAACCAAGTCTTTTCACAGTTAAAGTTACTTTGTGAAAAGCAGTTGTGTGTCCCATTCTTTAGGAGCAGATGGCAGTTATATGGAATCATTGCACTGTCCTTCACTTCAGAGATTTATAAGAAGAGTGAGGTCATGTTTACCAAGCCTTCTGCTTTCCTCACCAAATCAATTCCTTGTCAGTTTCCAGCCAGATCTCTGGAAGGGGTTAAGTAGGAGTCCAGGGGGACCACTTGACATCTGCTCCACTTACGACTTTTTGATCTTGTTGTTTTTGGTGTTTGAAGGGCAGGTCTACATGGAATGTGTGTGTGTGTGTGTGTGTGTGTGAGCATGCAATGAGGGTGGAGGGAGAGACTCTGTACACTTTGGTGTGGGAGCGAGAAGAAAAACAACCCCACGATGACAGATCAAAAGGAGTCAAAATAACTTTTTTTTTAAGTTGAGTGGAATTACATGCTATAAAACAATGATAATGGGAAGGAAAACACTGGGGGACTCATTCTGAAACCTTTGTGAATAGGAATGTAAACTCTGGGTGTTTTACTATCATTAACCAACACTTTAACATGGGTGTCAATGGAAATCAAATTACATACTTCTCTCTGAGCTACAGCCCAGTTAACTAAGCCTCCAGGCATATTCTTTTGCAAAAATAAAATGAAATTGTGCCAAGAAGAATATGTGCGAAGCTTGGGCAGAGGCGGTAGTGGTGGTTTAGTTGCTAAGTCACATCTGACTTTTGTGACCCAATGGATTGGAGCCTGCCAGGCTCCTCTGTCCATGGGATTTCCCAGGCAAGAATACTGGTATGAGTTGCCATTTCCTTCTCCAGGGGATCTTCCCAACCTAGGGATCGAACCCAAATCTCCTGCATTGCAAGCGGATACTTTATTAACTGAGCTACTAGGGAAGCCCCTAGGGTAGAGGTGACAGATGCCTGAAAGCACAAAGACAGGATGCAAATGGCAAGGCCACTAGCATTATTATCTCCTGGGCAGAGGTGACAGATACTAATGCTAGTGGCCTTGCCATTTGCATCCTGTCTTTGTGCTTTCAGGCTGCTGATACAGAAATACCATAGACTAGGTAGCTTATAAAGAACAGGGAAGTCTTTCTGAGTCCTGGAGAGGAAGTCTGAAGTCAAGGTGCTTGCAGATGCAGTGTCTGGTGAGGCTGCACTTTCTGCACTAGACGGCCATGAGCTCTCTGGGGCTTCTTTTTTAAGGGCACTAATCCCATTCACGAGGGCTCCATCTTTGTGACATGTTGTCACCTCCCAAAGGCCCACCTCCAAACACATCACACTGGGGGCTAGATTTTAACATATAAATCTGGGGGAGTGGGACACATATTTAGTTGATGGCACATCCCAAACTCTGGTCCTCATCTTTGGTAGGGATTGAGAAGAGAAATGAGGGAAAGGTAATTGGGATGGGCAAAAGAAAATTGCCTGAAGCATCCCAAAGCCTAAAGTGTTTTCTGAAGTATTAATACCTGGAAGAGCAGTGCAAATAGAGGGTGAAGGACAGTCATTGCTGTGGTAACAGTGGGATTTGGGATCTCAGGACAGGAGCCACAGCCATCACTGCCTCCCCTGAAACTGCCATTGGTTGACTGGACAGCCTCTCTTTAGATCCTGAAAGGATTAGAAGATGAAGGCCTGAGTGTGACGGAGATGGTCTGGTTCACAAGTTTTTAGCATTAGCAAGTCTCCCTGTCTTGGCCACTCTCAAACTGAGTCCTTGATTATGTTTTGTTCTGACTGCTCTGGGGTTAAGGTGTTCTCTTGGTCTACTATGAGCATCCTGTTTATTTATCCTCAGATATGAACAAAATTGGTTTATCTGGATCTTCCTAACCTAACTGAGGCTGAGAAACCACAGTTAGCTGTGGGGAGCAGGGAGAGTCAAGTCCAGGGTTTGGTAACAGGAAAGCCTGGACAGTGGAAAGGAGGCGAGGGTAACCACACAAGGGGGCATATCATGTGAGGACCCGAAGTGCAGCTTTTGCTGCGACCCAGATAGCCAAAGGGAATATGATAGCTTCAACTGCACCCTAGGGCTTCATGTTCATGAAATATCTGCAGTAGGTAATTACCACTCGTGCGCTGGTTTACAGATCGTGAAGTTGTCTCATCCTCCTCACACACCTAGAAAGTGGTCAAGGTGAGAACTGAACCCAAGTGTCGCTAAGCCAGGGAATCAGTATGCTAAATCCTGTGTCCTGGTCCTAAGGGACTTGGGGGCTGGGGAGTTTTTCCAGCCTGTGTTTTAGAGGTCAGATCCACCAGAGGAGGCAGCCTGGCCCCTTAATGACAATCCCATCTACACCTCGAATTGAAAGGGTCTTGTTTTCTAGTGATTTTTTTTTTT
The DNA here is from genome assembly GCF_014754425.2 of Oryx dammah. NCBI lineage: Eukaryota > Metazoa > Chordata > Mammalia > Artiodactyla > Bovidae > Oryx > Oryx dammah. Next base: position 42,736,202 of record NW_024070185.1, on the reverse strand, counting down.
TTTTCATGGTGGAGAAGGTGTGTTACACGTGGCTGCTATTAGCTAGAACCTGCCCTGGTTAGGTCTTCGTGATCTGGCTGCCCTGGACATCCATCTCGACACCCTGCCTTCTGAGTCCAGACATCTGGAGGGGGGTGTGGGGCCACAAAGGGGGTGTGCCCCTCCTCTGCCTTTCATGTCACCTGGCATCTGCTCAGCAAGGTCTATCGTGAAGGCTTAAAACTAATCTTCTGTAGTTGACGAGCCCAAATCCATTTGCAGTGAGGAAGACCCCGGCTGACCAGCAGCCTAAGCAAATGTCCTCCTCTATAGCATTCCTATGGCGAGACGTGAATTCCACATGCATGATATAAGAGAGAGCCCAGGCAGGCCTTTCTCCCACACGTGGCTCAGAAATCATTTAGAAAACACACAGAAAAGACAGTCCTCGGAAGGCAACTGTTTCTTCTGCTCTGGGCCAGGCCTGAGCTCGCAGGCCACTCCTCGTGGGCTCCTCTGATCTCAAGGTGTGATTAAAAACAGGTGTCTACCCAGTGCCTATAAAATATATACTGGCAATGGGGGAGATCTTTGGAGAATCTTTCAACTGGTAGATATATGGAGATAATTCCCAGCTCTGAGTCTACGTAGATCCAGGCCTCCAGACCTATCTCTTTAAAAAAAAAAAAAAAAAAAATCCAGAAAACTTTCAGGGAAACTGGGAGCATATGGTTCCATCATCCTGTTTTGTAGAAAGAAATGTGAAAAGCATTAGAGAGACTCTGTCAAAATGTCAGAGCGGGCATGGCTCTGCTGGAAAAGCCTCTCTTGTCCCTTACCTTGTTCCCCCCACCTTCCCCATCAGGGTGACCCAAGTGACCTTGGGCTGCAGGGCGAAGTGGTGACTGCGATTCAGATGCCAGATTTACCCAATTTTTATTTAGTAAATAAATTGAATGTACTGCTGCTCATGTTTGGGATAAATATCTGATTAGAGTCTCTTAAAATATGACTACTGCTGACCATAAATGAAAGGAATTTCAGCTGGGCAGTGTCTGTCCCGAGCAAGAGGATTGGGTTTCCTCTTTATTTGTTGTCAGCAAGGGCTCCTGATCTTTCGTACCTTGCAAGCTCATTAAGCAGATACTCGAACGTGGGGATACTGACAACGCAGCTGTATTTCATTTGTAGATAATTGATGCAATATATGTAATAACCAAACGAGATATGTTGACTCATGAGCTAATTTGGGTGTAGATGTTACAGCACTTGTGCAGCTGGAAATGTTTCCATCATACAAATCTGTTTCAGATAAATGCGCCCCATTCCTGTCCTTACTAAGAACAGAACAAAAAAAAATAAGTCAAGTCATTCTGTATATCTGAAAATACAGAAGTTCGTAAGTTATGGTTGGTCTAACTACTGTTTGAAAAAATATTAATACTAGCAATTTATTACACAAACAGGTGACATTAACCCCTTACACATTGTGGGGTGTAAATTAAGGTGCTTGGACCTGACTTCCTAGGCACTTTGTTCTGAACCCCGGAAGAACCTTGGTCGAAAAGCTGTGGCTACAGTGTTTTTCTTCTGCTCCCTTTTACAGCAGGCAGAATTTCTTTTTTCATGGTCCATCTATTTCCTCACCTTTTATCTTCTTTGATATTTAGAGCAGGCAATTGAGTAGTTCTATGTGAGAGGCACAGCTCTGGGACTTTAAAACAGTGGCTCTTGGGATGGACAGTCTTCTGTTAAGGCTGTCCATGCCAAGTTTCTTTGTAGTATACAGAAACTTAGTGAGGAAGAAGCCGTTATATTAGTCAAGCGAATAGCCTAGATCAGGGACTGGTATACTATTAATATATGAACTGTTTGTTTTTGTATAGCTCAGAATTAAGAAAGTTTTATAGTTTCAAATGGTTGCAAAGAATCAAAGAAAGAATAATTTTGGGGGGTGACATGAAAATTGTGTGAATTTCAAATGTCAGTGTCTGTAAAGTCTTAGAACATGGCTACTCATTCATTTACTGTTTTCTGTGGCTGCCTTGGTGGTTGGTTGCAACATTTACCATCTAACCCTTTACAGAAAAAGTTGGTCAACCTCTGGCTTAGACTAAAACATCACTAATTCATGCAAGTGAGGAAAAGCTAGACTTGATCACAGTATACCTTAAACTGAAATGATCTCCAATTAAGTACACAAAGGGAAAGTAGATTCATTAGCAATGTCAGCAGAAGTCTTTCTTGAAGAAGGCATTGTTATTAGCATATATCAGCAATAGCCTAGTCTTTGTTCCTTATGCTGATATCTCAGTGGGTCATACCCTTAATATGCAAACACTATTTTAAATCTGTTTGAAAAATTTGGGCAACTTAAATTTTATAATCTTATTTTTGTGCTGAAACTATTCAACAAATTGTTTTCTCACTGGTAGTTTAGTCACTAAATTGTGTCTGACTTGCGACCCCACAGACTGTAGCCTGCCAGGCTCCTCTGTCCATGGGATTTCCTAGGCAAGAATGCTGGAGTGGGTTGCCGTTTTCTTCTCCAGAGGATCTTTACCTAGGGATTGAACCCAGGTCTCCTGCATTGCAGGTGGTTACTTTACTGACTGAGCCACCAGGAAGCCTCAATAGATATATTTAAAAATCAGGTTCATGGAAGTATAATTTTCATATATAGCTTTATAGTTCTTGAGTTTTGACACAAATGATTATTTTGCCACCACCACAATCAAGATACAGAACTGTTGCATAACCTGAAAAGGTCCCGTCATGCCCCTCAGTGGTCAGTCCCCTTCCCTGGTCTCTTGACTCGGACTGATGTGTTTTCTGTTCCTGCAGTTTTACATTTTTCAGAATGTCACAGAAATGAAATCTTACAGGATGTAATAGATATTTTAAAGTACATTTCAGTTCCTGCAACTGAAATTTACATGCCAATGAACTCTTAATTTTCCTTGGTTACCTGGGCAAGGAATTAAGTTTGTTATACTGTTATCCATATCTATACACTAAACTTGTGGGATTGTGTTTCTGAAGCTAGTATACAATGCTTTTGCTAAGAAAGGAAGAAAATATTGGTATCAGTTATACTGAATTTTCCTGGATGAAATTTTTTTTGTTATATAAATATAGACTTTTAATAGCCTCCAAATGGAGCAACAGTTAGAACTGGACATGGAACAACAGACTGGTTCCAAATAGGAGAAGGAGTACGTCAAGGCTGTATATTGTCACCCTGCTTATTTAACTTATATGCAGAGTACATCATGAGAAATGGGCTGGAAGAAGCCCAAGCTGGAATTAAGATTGCCGGAAGAAATCTCAATAACCTCAGATATACAGATGATACCACCCTTATGGCAGAAAGTGAAGAGGAACTAAAAAGCCTCTTGATGAAAGTGAAAGAGGAGAGTGAAAAAGTTGGCTTAAAGCTCAACATTCAGAAAATGAAGATCATGGCATCCGGTCCCATCACTTCATGGGAAATAGATGGGGAAAACAGTGGAAACAGTGGCAGACTTTATTTTTTTGAGCTCCAAAATCACTGCAAATGGTGATTGCAACCATGAAATTAAAAGACACTTACTCCTTGGAAGGAAAGTTATGACCAACCTAGATAGCATATTCAAAAGCAGAGACATTACTTTGCCAACAAAGATCCGTCTAGTCAAGGCTATGGTTTTTCCAGTGGTCATGCATGGATGTGAGAGTTGGACTATGAAGAAAGCTGAGCACTGAAGAATTGATGCTTTTGAACTGTGGTGTTGGAGAAGACTCTTGAGAGTCCCTTGGACTGCAAGGAGATCCAGTCAGTCAATCCTTAAGGAAATTTGTCCTGAATATTCCTTGGAAGGACTGATGTTGAAGCTGAAACTCCAATACTTTAGCCACCTGATGCAAAGAGCTGACTCATTGGAGAAGACCCTGATGCTGGGAGGGATTGGGGGCAGGAGGAAAAGGTGACGACCGAGGATGAGAAGGCTGGATGGCATCACCGACTCGATGCACATGAGTTTGAGTGAATTTCGGGAGTTGATGATGGACAGGGAGGCCTGGCGTGCTGCGATTTGTGGGGTCACAAGGAGTTGGACATGACTGAGTGAACTGAACTGAACTGAACTGAAATGGTTTCTAAGGTAGATAGGCTTCTTTGTGAGTGAAAATTGAGACGAAAATTTGCTTTTACAGTCATAATCTGTCAGCCTAAACCTTTCTCTTCACTTTATCTCTTAAAAATAAAAATTATTTCAAATAGTATAGGATTATTCTCTAGGATTGAGGCATTGAAAGAAATCTTTCACCATATACGTAAACAAAAGAGGCAGAATACACACACGTACACATGTGCTTGCACTAAGAAAAGAAATAAATGTGGATTTCCTATTTTTCTATATTGCACTGATTTTCTAGTAAGTTGAATTTGCTCTTTAGAAGCAGCTCTTAATATGCGTTTTCTTTCTAGACAATCCCACAACAAAGGGAGATGTTCCTGTATGCTGACAATGCTGTGATCAGTTCAGTTCAGTCGCTTAGTTGTGTCCAACTCTTTGTGACCTCATGAATCACAGCACGCCAGGCCTCCTTGTCCATCACCAATTCCCGGAGTTCACGCAAAGTCACGTCCATCAAGTCAGTGATGCCACCCAGCCATCTCATCCTCTGTCGTACCCTTCTCCTCCTGCCCCCAATTCCTCCCAGCATCAGAGTCTTTTCCAATGAGAGCTCTTTGCGTCAGGTGGCTAAAGTATTGGAGTTTCAGCTTCAAGATCAGTCCTTCCAATGAATATTCAGGACAAATTTCCTTAAGGATTGACTGATTGGATCTCCTTGCAGTCCAAGGGACTTTCAAGAGTCTTCTCCAACACCACAGTTCAAAAGCATCAATTCTTCGGTGCTCAGCTTTCTTCACAGTCCAACTCTCATATCCATGCATGACCACTGGAAAAACCATAGCCTTGACTAGACGGACCTTAGTCGGCAAAGTAATGTCTCTGCTTTTGAATATGCTATCTAGGTTGGTCATAACTTTCCTTCCAAGGAGTAAGTGTCTTTTAATTTCATGGTTGCAATCACCATCTGCAGTGATTTTGGAGCCCCCAAAAATAAAGTCTGCCACTGTTTCCACTGTTTTCCCCATCTATTTCCCATGAAGTGATGGGACCAGATGCCATGATCTTCGTTTTCTGAATGTTGGGCTTTAAACCAACTTTTTCACTCTCCTCTTTCACTTTCATCAAGAGGCTTTTTAGTTCCTCTTCACTTTCTGCCATAAGGGTGGTGTCATCTGTATATCTGAGGTTATTGAGATTTCTTGCGGCAATCTTGATTCCAGCTTGTGCTTCTTCCAGCCCAGCATTTCTCATGATGTACTCTGCATATAAGTTAAATAAGCAGGATGACTATATACAGCCTTGATGTACTCCTTTTCCTATTTGGAACCAGTCTGTTGTTCCATGTCCAGTTCTAACTGTAGCTTCCTGACCTGCATACAGATTTCTCAAGAGGCAGGTTAGGTGGTCCAGTGTTCCCATCTCTTTCAGAATTTTCCACAGTTTATCGTGATCCACACAGTCAAAGGCTTTGGCATAGTCAATAAAGCAGAAATAGATGTTTTTCTGGATCTCTCTTGCTTTTTTGATGATCCAGTGGATGTTGACAATTTGATCTCTGGTTCCTTTGTTTTTTTTCTAAAACCAGCTTGAACATCTGGAAGTTCACGGTTCACATATTGCTGAAGCCTGGCTTGGAGAATTTTGAGCATTACTTTACTAGTGTGTGAGATGAGTGCAGTTGTGTGGTAGTTTGAGCATTCTTTGGGATTGGAATGAAAACTTACCTTTTTCAGTCCTGTGGCCACTGCTGAGTTTTCCAAATTTGCTGGCATATTGAGTGCAGCACTTTCACAGCATCATCTTTCAGGATTTGGAATAGCTCAACTGGAATTCCATCACCTCCAGTGCATATTAAAAGTAATTAATATTTAGGATCATCAACCCTAATCTAGTTCCTCCTTTTCTGTCTTCTTCCAGTTTAGTGTCAAGTAGGGTCACATACTGTTGCCCCTAGGAGGCCCTTTTCGAACTTTTTAGGATGGGGAAATCCACAAGACTCCCTCTGGAGTCTGAGCATGAACTTGGGTAGTGTAGTGGGTATTAAGTGTGCAAAAGGTCTTGTGAGGTTTGGTTCTCTACCTTAATATTTTTATGCTTTTGCATATTTTCCCTCCAGATCATGGACGAGTATAAGAGAATAAATTCAAGGTACTGTAAGTATCTTTCTCAGTGGTAGGCTTTTATCCAAGAGGCCTAGAATTTTTGCCTACTCTTTCTCTTCAGTCAGGTTTTGGATTAAAACTTAAAGTAGCAAGTCCAAAAATTGGTCTGAAGTTTTCATTTTATTTCAGACTGAACTCATATTACTCCTGTTGAAAATTGTACTGACAGGCCTATATGTATAATTTATGATATTTCCTATCAAGATGTTTAGCTGAATTAGAAACATTTGTGAACCAGTCCTTCTGCACTTGGTTAAAAGGCCTTTTTCTTCTGGGGAAGGGAGGAGTGTGGAATGCAGAGGCACCAAGAGAACCCAGAATACCTTTGATTTTAGCAACTGTTGATCAAGTAATTGACCGTAAACTGTTTACAACCATGACCCTTGTTGCAATCACAGAGGAGGTGTTTATGGATAGACATTAAGCTCTTTTAAAATTTGTTCACAAAGTGCTGTTTACAGAGCAAACATCCAAAAACATCTTGTTTTTTTCTGAAAGGTTACATAAAATAGGTAACAAGGTAGGTCAGAGAGCAGTGAGAGGGAAAAGGAGATGAATAAGTGAAGCTTTGCCTATATTTTGGGGAAAACCTATTTTTAAAATAATAATTCCATTTTCACATTTCAGATCATGGAAAAGGGAACCTTCAACATAAGATCCACCGGTAGCCTTTAAAAGCACCCAGCCTTTTAGATAGAGGCTGTTGGGTTGGCCTGTTAAGATGCTTAAAGAAAAAACAGTTGTTGACCACATTGATTCCTATATAGGATTGATAAACCTTACCAACGAAGAGGAATAATATGCTTGTGAGAGAGAAAATATAATTGCAGTTGCATTTTCAAAGGGTAAAATAAGATATGATCCCTTTAAATCAGACTTTTGCCAAGAAGATGCCAAGAGATTTTTTTTTAAATGTTCATGTGAATTGTTAAAGAAAGATAAGCTTATATTTTTAAAACTTTATATTTTATATTGGGGTATAGCTGATTATCAAACAATGTTGTGATAGTTTCAGGTGAACAGTTTCAGCCACATATATACATGTATCCATTCTCCCCCAAACTGCCCTCCCCATCCAGGCTGCCATGTGACATTGAACAGGGTTCCATGTGCTATACAGTAGGTCCTTGTTGATTATCCATTTTAAATATAGCAGCGTGAAGGTACACTTACTTTTAAAAGAGTGCATCTTTGGAAGGTAAGATTGTAACCTAGTAAAAAATTTCTGGAACAAATGTTGTATAAAGGGAAATCACCACTTCATATAAGTGTGGCTCCCCCATGGAAGTGCATAGCTGAGGAACATGTGTGCAACATAGCCGTTATTTCTTGAGGACACCTTCTGTGTCTGCACTTGCTTAATGCGGAAGAGACACTTTGCTTCATTCCGGTGAGTCTCAAATACTTGAAAAATGGTGAAAAGATTGCTGGAGAATTCAGGCATCACTACGAGCAAAGCATTTGAGAAGCTTTGGCAACTCTGGGTGTGAGGTGAAGTGAACTGAGACTCAGGAGTTAGCAGAAGAAAATGAACAGAGCAGAAAATTAGGAGAGATCTAGAGAAGGGAAAGCTGGAAAAACTAGTGCCTCAGCTGGGAGAAAACACAAGTGACTCTCTTTCATGTTAGACAGGCCAAAAGAAACAGGGGATTCCACGGAGAGGGTTTTGACAAAGAAAGAGGATGCCAAGCTTAATTTCAGAGAAGGAGATTTTAAGAAGTTTCTGGAATATACAAGGGAGAGTGCCCAAAGGTAGGAGGAAATAAATCATTGATGATTCTTAGGTTCATTTCAGTGGCATGTGGGGTCTGATGCTTCAGATATTAATCAGCTGGGATATTGAACTGAAAGGCAATCATTTTGATGATGTCATGCACTACTTAGGAGCCCAAGGTTAGAGTAAATTGCTGGAGGAAAAGAAGCAGATGGAGAAACATTATTTCCTGAAGATTCTACCAACTCCTGGACAATAAGCCATGTGTTTTTGCATGCTTTCTCATCTTCATCTTTACAACACTTCACCATTTTTAAAAACATTTAGGTTAGGATGTGCAGGTTAGAAGGCTCAGGAAGGCTTTGTCCCTACTTTATAGGTAAGGAGCGAGAGGATTAGATAGGTTCAGCAACTATTCACAGGGTAATATTGAAATTGAGGTCTCCTAGACCTCTGAGATCCATGTGCTTTTCTCTGTACTCCACGGTTGGCTTGGCCTCAATTTCTTTTTAATCTCTCAGTTGTGGTTTTAATGGCCTTTCTACATCCAGAGTTCTTTTAATAATCCCTCACTAGGTTTGACTTTCAACCCCTATTGACATTGCCTATTACTTACAGCTAAGTCAGAGAAAATATGCTTCAAGAACCCCGTCACATCAAGTCAGTAGCTAACTATACTGTCTTTAGACACTGTGGGTACTCTATTTCTCAAGTGACCAAGCAAAACTTTGTTTTGGCTGACTTTTTCACTATCATAGTGCATGCAATGCTCATGACAAGTTAAGTATGGAAAACCAAAGTGTCTTCTGAGGGGCCTGGGAGCCTCTCCCTAGATGAGGACACAGGTCATGCACATAGTTCAGTTCAGTTCAGTTCAGTTCAGTTGCTCAGTCGTGTCCGACTCTGCTACCCCATGAATCGCAGCACGCCAGGCCTCCCTGTCCATCACCAACTCCCGGAGTTCACTCAGATTCACATCCATCAAGTCAGTGATGCTGTCCAGCCACCTCATCCTCGGTCGTCCCCTTCTCCTCCTGCCCCCAATCCCTCCCAGCATCAGAGTCTTTTCCAATGAGTCAACTCTTTGTGTGAGGTATCCAGAGTATTGGAGCTTCAGCTTTAGCATCATTCCTTCCAAAGAAATCCCAGGGCTGATCTTCAGAATGGACTGGTTGGATCTCCCTGCAGTCCAAGGGACTCTCAAGAGTCTTCTCCAACACCACAGTTCAAACGCATCAATTCTTCAGCGCTCAGCCTTCTTCACAGTCCAACTCTCACATCCATACATGACTACTGGAAAAACCATAGCCTTGACTAGATGGACCTTAGTCGGCAAAGTACTGTCTCTGCTTTTGAATATGCTATCTAGGTTGGTCATAACTTTTCTTCCAAGGAGTAAGCGTCTTTTAATTTCATGGCTGCAATCACCATCTACAGTCATTTTGGAGCCCACAAAAATAAAGTCTGACACTGTTTCTACTGTTTCCCCATCTATTTCCCATGAAGTGATGGGACCAGATGCCATGATCTTCATTTTCTGAATGTTGAGCTTTAAGCCAACTTTTTCACTCTCCTCTTTCACTTTCAGCAAGAGGCTTTTTAGCTCCTCTTCACTTTCTGCCATAATGGTGGTGTCATCTGCATATCTGAGGTTCTTGATATTTCTTCCGGCAATCTTGATTCTAGCTTGTGTTTCTTCCAGTCCAGCGTTTCTCATGATGTACTCTGCATATAAGTTAAATAAGCAGGGTGACAATATACAGCCTTGACGTACTCCTTTTCCTATTTGGAACCAGTCTGTTGTTCCATGTCCAGTTCTAATTGTTGCTTCCTGACCTACATATAGTAGGAGACTTATTTTCATCCCATATTGTATTTCTCACTTCCCTGATCTACAAATGTAGTTAGGCCTTCATGGGTCCCCTCTATAGGTTTTGAAGCATAGACTGACTTCAAGACACATCTGTTCCTGACTTTTCTTAGTCCAGGCTCATTGGAGTGGATGGGGAAGAATTTATATGTTATGACATTGAATCAGAGGTGAGTGAATAAACAGTGAGGCTCATCTCTGGGTCTGTGGCAATGGAAATGCCAGAGGGAAATATCTGCATGGCACCCTTAGTGAGGCTGGCTCTGTGTCCTAGAACTCCTATCTCCCAGAATCCCTGTAGCCCACATGTGACTTGTATTCAGAGCATCCTACTGCAATGGAATAGACTGGGCTCAGACAAAAGGGTGCTGGTGAGAATGGTGATGGGCTGGATGAGTCACGATAACACGCAAGTCTCTTGTCTTTGGTAGTGGCCTAGCAGTATCCTTCATTTCACGTAATGACTGATGTCTGTAGGGATAAAGGCAAAAAGTCAAAGTCAATCTGACTTCAAGAAAAGGGAGTTACCATGTTATACGTCAAGATTCTAGGTTGAAATTTACATCTACTGTATATGTAAATAAATCACTATTAGATTCATGATTATTGTTGGACTTCCAATGGGAGGAACGCAGATAGTAAATGATGAAGAAATTTTACAGTGCGAGAAATCTTTATGGGAAAAGGGATTTCAAAAGCTTCATCACAGATATTTGTGGCAGAAACTGCTAGTTGTCTGCTCAGTCTTTTGTTCTAGTCTACTCTAGCTAAAAAATTAGTCCCTTGCAGCTTAAATGGTAAAGTTGCATATTTCTGGCTATTATATGAACAAGGTGGAGTTCTCAGGGAGCCATTTTTGGTTTTGTTCCTATTTTTGAAGAAAAAAAGAGCCAGGCTTTTAGTTAAGCATAAAAGACTTGGCCTTTAGTCCTCGCCTCTGTCTTTTTGTCTGTAAAACACATGTGATGCTCATGGGTGGGATTAACCATCTTGAAACCTAGAGGACACAAGCTATATGCTCAGCAGGGTGGACAGAGGAGGGAAGGGGGCCTAGGCCCTCAATCACATCTTGAGCACCTGTACTGGCCCTGAATGGTGTATTTCCAGACTTCTTGTTGGGTAAGAAAAACCATTGCTTCTTGGGTTAAGCCATGGTTGTTGGGTTTGTGCTCTAGGTAGCCAAGTCCTAAGTGACTGGGTGTTTATAAAGAGGGGAACCAGAAAAGCAGAGCAGAAAGGGGAGGGACATTCAGGGAGAGGCACAGAGGCGGGAATGGTTGTGGCATATCCAGGGAGCAAGGTGTAGAACAGTCTGAAGAGTTTATTTATTCTGGCTGGAAAATCTCTGGTGAAAAGATGGGGAGAGACCAGGCAAGTTATGGAACTGATTAAATATTACAGTGCTGTTCTTTTAAAATACTGAGAAGAGGACTAACAAATACGTTTGGGGCCAATTGGGTTAGATTGGGCTTTCACTGATGATAGCTTTTTTAATGGGAGAAACAGTTTAGCTCTCAATTAGCAGAACTTGTCAATATGCTTTCATAATGAAGATTCCACTATGTGAGCCAGCAACTGGCTGATGGATTTATGGGGTGGTTGGGCCTGCAGATGTTATGCTACTGGCATATGATATAGATTGTGTCTACACTACAGAAAACAAAGTGGAAACCTGGTGATGATTCTGACTGATGGAATTCTTCCTCTCTACTGACTTAAGTTTTATTATTCAGTTGAAGTCATTCAGGTAGAGGCTGGGTGAATCCCCAAGGAGCTTCAGGTAGCTTCCTTCATCTTTCCAGTGATTCTTGGACTTGAACAGGCATCAGACTCGCTGGGCAGATTGTTCAATGCAAATTCCTGGGTATGACCCTCAGAGGTTCTGGTGCAACAGGTTTGAAATGGCTGTTGGGAAACTTTATTTTTAACAAATCCCCTGGTGATTCTGTCACAGATGGTTTTCTAAGTGTCGTTTGGGAAGTACTGATTCAGTTTGTTCTGTTCCCTTATTTCCTTTCCTTCCTTTTAAAAAATATCTGTTTTTAATTGATTGATGATTGCTTTACAATATTGGCTTGATTTCTGTCTCCATCAACACGAAGTAACCACAGATGTACATACGTCCCCTCCCTCTCGAATCCGCCCCCCACCTGCCACCCTTTCCCACCCTTTTTTGTTACTACAGTGTCCCAGTTTGACTTCCCTGAGTCATAGAGCAAATTTCCATCGGCTGTCTCTTTACATATGTTAATGGATATGTTTCCATGCTACTTTCTCCATGCATCTTACCCTCTCGCTCCTCTCCCCTACCCTTGTCAATAAGTCTGTTCTGTATGTCTGCATCTGTATTGCTGCCCTGCAAAAATAGGTTCATCAGTACCATCTTTCTAGATTCCATATATATGTGTTAATATATAATATTTATTATTCTCTTTCTGATTTACTTCACTCTGTATAATAGGCTCCAATGTTCTGGTGATTTGTAGAAGGAAAGGAGTTTCTGAAGGTGAGTATCTTATTTCATTTCCTGTGACTTTATGTTAGTAGCTGGAAGGTGTCACCAAAAGCTACACTGGTTTTCAGATTCTCTTACCTCTTAAATATTTTTGTTTTTTCAGATTCCAAAGAAATACTATTTATCTCTTTGTTAAAAATAATCGTGTTTATTAACTACTAAGCTTGTGAGTCGGACACGACTGAGCGACTTCACTTTCACTTTTCACTTTCATGCATTGGAGAAGGAAATGGCAACCCACTCCAGTGTTCTTGCCTGGAGAATCCCAGGGACGGGGGAGCCTGGTGGGCTGCCGTCTATGGGGCCGCACAGAGTCGGACACGATTGAAGCGACTTAGCAGCAGCAGCAGCAAGCTTGTGAAAATTCAGGAAGGGTTAAATGAAAAAATACAAATAACCACCATTCCTCTACTTAGGACCATTGCTAGTGTTTCAGTATATTTCCTTTTCTTAGCTCTTTTTCCACAAAAGTTGGACTCAATTGTATGCTTTTTTTTCATATCCTTCATGTTTTATCATCTCAGATTTACTGATGTCAGGGTTCTGATTGCTAACGTGGAAGCAAAGGTACTCTGCTATCTTCTTGAATCTGCTGTTCACCATTACCTTATAAAACCTCTCTAGAATGTTTATGTATATATTTTTGCTTTATAAGATATACTTAATAAAGGAATGAAGTCTTGCTGGCTTAAAATAAGCAGATTTGTTATTTTAGAAAAGACACAGAAGTGAATAATTTGTGTAAATCTAAGTTATAAGGAGATCAGTCCTGGGTGTTCATTGGAAGGACTGATGCTAAAGCTGAAACTCCAATACTTTGGCCACCTCACGCGAAGAGTTGACTCATTGGAAAAGACCCTGATGCTGGGAGGGATTGGGGGCAGGAGAAGAAGGGGACGATGGAGGATGAGATGGCTGCATGGCATCACCAACTCGATGGATGTGAGTTTGAGTGAATTTCGGGAGTTGTTGATGGACAGGGAGGCCTGGTGTGCTGCAATTCATGGGGTTGCAAAGAGTCAGACACAACTGAGCGACTGAACTGAACTGAACTGAAGTTATAAGCAGCTCTTCTTATAGAAGAGCTGTCATTTTCAGGTAAAGGCTTACCACTTATTGTGGAATAGAAGGACACCCAGAACCAGGTCACCACATCGCTGTATATTTACGACAATAAATGGTGTTATAGTGAAAGCCTAGATATTTGGCTTCTTGAGTCAACTAGGAATCTTTTGTTGCAAGCAGCAGAAACTGACCCTGGATTATATAAAAAGGGAAATTTACTGGTTGGATAGGAGCAGCTCATAGAATCAAAGAAGAACTGGGCTGTAGTGATTGATGGTAGTGATGATAGAAGGACAGCTCAGAAGATCTAGGTGGCAGGGAATAAAGTGTGCTCTCTTTTGGGCACTTGTCCCAGAATGAGCCTGCAGTGTTTTCCATCACTGAATCTCCTCTAAACACAACACTGTGCTCACTGTTTGTTCGTTTGTTCATTCATTATTTAATGAGTGCCAGGCACTCTTCTAGGTTTTATGCTTACAGCAATGAACAAAACAGACAGAAGCCCTACCCTCATGGAGCTTGCATTCAAGTTGAGGGAGATGATAATAAACTAACAAGCAAAAATTACTAAAATATTTAGTATGTTAGGTAGTGATATGTTTATGGAGTATAAATGGAGGAAGATATAGAGGGATAAGGGGATTCCCTGGTAGCTCAGACTTAAAGAATCTGCCTGCAACGCAGGAGACCCAGGTTCAATCCCTGGGTGAAGAAGGTCCCCTGGAGAAGGGAATGGCTACTGGGACTTGCAGCAGGTGGGTGATAGCCTGTCACATAGAGTGGCCAGAAAATTCCTGACCTTACAGGGTGGTGTTTGAGTCAAGACCTAAAGGAGATTGGAATTTTGAGTGAATGTTGGGAGATGAGCTTTCCTGGCAAAGGGAATTGTGTTGACTTAGGATCATGCTGGTTGCTTTGTTTATAATATACCTAATATACTGAAAGCCGAATCATGGTCCCTGATAAGAAAGCTTCTGCAGTCATCCAGCGGGGACATGATTTGGGCTTGGGCAAGAGTGATCTTAGTGGAGATGATGATAAGAAGTGACCAGTTTCTGGATCTCTTGTGAAGGAAGAGCTGTTAGATTCTATATGGAGTGTGAAAAGCAAGAGGAGAATCAGTGACAACACCTAGGCTTTTTAAAATCTGAGCCGTTCTTAAGATGAAAAAGACTATGTAAAAGCTGGCCTACAGGACTCAGGAATGTGATTGGGGCATGTTAAGGGCGAGACCAGGTGGGAGCATGAAGAGTAGGCAGTTGGACTTGAAAGTAGGTGATTGGGGTGCAGGGGAGAGATCTGTGATGGAGATGTTAATAAAGGAGATAGCAGTATATGAATGGTATTTAAAGCCATGAGGTTGGGTGAAATCAACTTAGGAGTGAATGCAGATGGGAAAGAGAAGGGGCCTTGGGCAGGGGAAGGAAGGACTTGCAAAGGGAACTGAGAAACGAGTATTCTCACTGATTGGACAAACTTATGTTTTGTGGCCATGACTTGACCTGCGTTAAGAGCAGTCTTATGAAGTTGACAGACTCATCCATACTGCAAGCAGTGGTGGAGGTGGTTTCCCAAATTCATTATCAGAAGGAATGGCCTCTCTGCAAACATAAACAACCTGTGGCCACCATATTTCTTTTTCCAGAATTGTTTAGATAAGCATTTATCTCTTCTCAAAAAATAATAGAAGTTAGTTACATTCTAGGCACTAAGGCATACTCACCTGGATTTTATGAAGTTGCTAGATACTTGTGCTAATCCATGCTATTTTATATTTTAATAAAAATAAAGTCAAGAATCTTTACTCTCCATTGAGCTATTGAAATTGTGGATTTTGTTGCTAAACTGGATACTAGAATGTAACACCTTTTAGGCAAGGGTTGTATCCTGTTTGTCACTGTGTCCCTAATACCAAACACAGAGCTAGAGGTAGGTTAGTTGTTCATTATATCTTTTGTTGTTGTTCAGTTGCTCAGTCATGTCTGATTCTTTGTGACCTCATGGACTGTAGCTTGTCAGGCTTCTCTGTGCTCCACTATCTCCTGGAGTTTGCTCACAGTCATGTCCATTATATCTTTTACCATAAATCAATGCATGAATCATTTGGGATGGCTGATATATTTTATTTTCTTCAAGTTATGGGGTAGTATATTTATTAGAACTCTTGTTTTCAAGTGGGAAACCCAGCTGAAACTATCTTGTGAGAGAGAATTTGTTGGTTCTTGTGATTAGACTGTGGCAGTGACTTCAGCTATGGCTGGATCCAGGTGTCAAACAATGTTTTCATGTATTTCTCTCACTTCCTTTTTCAAGGGCAACAGTTTCACATAGAATCTCCCCGACCCTCATCCTGTGGTGGCAAGATAGTCACTCTCAGATGCAGTTACATCTTACCAGCTTAGCAACTCCTGTGGAAAGGGATCATTTCTTTCATAATAGTTCTTGAAGAAGTTCTTAAAGGTGGGTCACACAGCTGTCACTGAATCATTCACTGTGGCCAGGGTAATAGAGTCTTCTCATTGATTAGGTCTGGTAAAATGTTCACCTTGAGTGCTAGGAACAAGGGATGGGCCCCACCAAATTTTATGAACTAAGATTCCCCAGGAGAAACGAAGGTACCAATAGCACAAGAAAAGGAATGCGTATTGAGTGGGTGGAAGCAGTAGACAGCCACTACAAGTGTGAAGGAGATCATGGGAGTACTTGGATAAAGCACGTTCTCTGATGCTTCTGTGGTGTCTGTCTGTATAGAATCTGCCACATCTGGTTGTGTTTGGTCTACTATGGTTTGGAATGAGTTGCAAATTGCAAGCAGTTGTGTTTGAATTTCATCAACCATGGAACCACTGGGATGCTGCTTATGGTCTGTCTCCTGTCTCCCTCTACACCTTGGGCCTGGGAGAGCAGCTCCAGGCATTGCCTCCCCTTCTGAAGGTTCACAAGGCTGAGGCCACCTGGAGCCCTGCCCGGAGGACACCCTGTTAAATGCAGAGATGAAGTTATCATGGGCTTGGTGATTTCTTCTCTTGCTGTTTTATGACAATACCCTCAAACAAGGAGATGATCCAAGGCATGGTGCTTCAGAGCAACGAAGCCCCCAAGTGGAACACCACAAACCTTGGAAAAAAGAATTTTGATACCCCTAGGGGAAGGCTGCTGTAATTTTGAAGGTGTTTCACTCAGGAAAGGAGCATGTGATTTGTGAAGCAAGACTAATCTGCTCGTGGGAAGCTGCAGCATGAAATGAGACAAGGTGTGATAACCTGTCAAGTTCCAAAGAGAGATGATTTAGGGGGAGATAGCGGCTTGAAAACGTGAGGATGGGTGTTACTAACTTAATCCATATGATGCCTTCAAAACAAAAAGTATATTAGGGGAGAACGGCATGAAGCAGACATTATTCATTGTCTCTAGGTGATATTTCTCCCGCGAGTTTACAAGCAAGTGTTGGCATGCTGTGTGCAGACATTTGTACAATAGATTAGAGAGCCCAGAACACCACAGATGAAAAGTGGAGGTGGAGGGGGGCACCTTTGGCTCTTTCCCTTCCCCGTCTAATTTATCTATCTCATTTATTCCAGACAAGAGCTCCTTTGCTTTGTGAAAATTAGAGACATCTGTAGTTATACAACCTGAGTTGAGGATAATCAAAGCTTACGCTGCCAGGTGTGAACAGATTGCTTGTCGGGTCAGGAAGGTGACTTCTCCTCCTCTCATGGGCACCATCCACAATCATTAGGAGATGTTTTTCAGGAGTGAATGGGGCAGAAGAAGCCCTATTCTGGTGGGAGAAGTAGATGCCAGCTGGACTAGGATGACTCATGCAACCTGGCAATGTGCTTCCACTTCCATCAGATGCTTCCACAGACTCCCCTTGCTAATCAGGATGATGCTGTGAAGAGGGAGCATGGATGGTTCCTTATTTCCATTTCTGAATGCTTCCATATTTTGGTAGTGTTCCAATTGTCAACAACTCACTTTCACTAGGATATTCATGTACATCCCCTGGACTGGGGAAAGGCTTTCCAAATCTAGGTAATAGATTCTCAGAATGGTGTATTGCTTCTGGAAGATTGGACTGTAACAAGTCTCTAATTAGGAAAAAAAATGAGGATGGGGTTCTGAGGTGATTTCCACAGGATTTCTGTTTAAATTTGAAATTTTATTTATTTTTAACTAACTTGAAAAGTGATAGGCAAGTAAGTTGCTGGAGAATTTTTAAGTATGTTTGAAATGACTTGGATATGTGAACTTTTTAAAAGAAAAACAGACTTTTTTTTTGGAGCAGTGTTGGGTTCACAGCAAAACTGAAGAGAAGGAAAAGAGATTTCCCATAAAACCTCTGATCCCACACAGTTTACTCTCTCCCACTATCAATATCTCCCATCAAAATGGTCCATTTCTCACATCTGATGGATCTGCATTGATGCATCATTGCTCAAAGTGAATAGGTTACATTAGGCTGCACTCTTTGGTGCTGTATATTTCTTGGGTTTTAACAAATGTGTAATAAAATGCATCTACCATTGTAGTATCATACAGAATAGTTCTACTGCCTTTAAAATCCTTTGTTCTGCCTCTTTATCCTTTCCCTCACCTCAAATGCTGGTAACCATTGATTTTTTTTTTTTTACTGTCTCCTTCAGTTCAGTTCAGTTCACTTCAGTTCAGTCGCTCAGTCATGTCCGACTCTTTGTGACCCCATGGACTGCAGCATGCCAGGCCTCCCTGTCCATCACCAACTCCCAGAGATTACACAAACTCATGTCCATTGAGTCGGTGATGCCATCCAACCATCTCATCCTCTGTCGTCCCCTTCTCCTCCCCCCTTCAATCTTTCCCAGCATCAGCATCTTTTCCAATGAGTCACTTCTTTGCATCAGGTGGCTAAAGTATTGCAGTTTCAGCTTCAACATCAGTCCTTCCAATGAGCATTCAGGACTGATCTCCTTTAGGATGGACTGGTTGGATCTCCTTGCAGTCCAAGAGACTCTCAAGAGTCTTCTCCAACACCACAGTTCAAAAGCATCAGTTCTTCGGCGCTCAGCTTTCTTTATAGTCCAACTCTCACATCCATACATGACCACTGGAAAAACCATAGCCTTGCCTTGATGGACCTTTGTTGGCAAAGTAATGTCTCTGCTTTTTAATATGCTATCTAGGTTGGTCATAACTTTCCTTTCAAGGAGTAAGCAGCTTTTAATTTCATGGCTGCAGTCACCATCTGCAGTGATTTTGGAGCCCCCAAAATAAAATCTGCCATTGTTTCCACTGTTCCTCCATTTATTTGCCATGAAGTGATGGGACCGGCTGCCATGATCTTTGTTTTCTGAATGTTGAACTTTAAGCCAACTTTTTCACTTTCTTCTTTTACTTTCATTAAGAGGCTCTTTAGTTCTTCTTCACTTTCTGCCATAGGGTGGTGTCATCTGCATATCTGAGGTTATTGATATTTCTCCCAGAAATATTGATTACAGCTTGTGCTTCCTCGAGCCCAGCATTTCTCATGATGTACTCTGCATATAAGTTAAATAAGCAGGGTTGTTAAATAAGACAATATACAGCCTTGAGGTACTCCTTTTCCTATTTGGAACTGTCTGCTTAGCTTTGCCTTTTCCTGCTACATGGAAGGAATCATAGAGTATGCAGCCTTTTCAGATTGGCTTCTTTCATTTAGTAACATGCATTTAAAACTCCTCCACACTTTTTCATGGCTTGATAGCTCATTCTTTTTAGTGCTGGATAATACTCCACTGTCTGGATGTACCACTCCTAAGTGAATTTGAAATAGTAGGCTTTTTGCTTTGGGGCAAGGGATGCCACAGACCTAGAGGACTGCATGAGTCAGGACCAGGTGGGCTCTTTCTGCAGCCCGCTGACACCGGAATGGCCATTATGGTGGTTTAGCAGAAAATTGCTGCTGCTTTTTCACCTTTAATTTTTGACTGGACTTCTTTGCTACCACCCAACGAGCAGAGATAGCAAGTAGTAGGAAGAGGAAAAGGATGTGGAATTTGGATCCATGAGGATTGTTTGGGTCCTGGTTCTGCCACTTATGAACTGTGGGATCTTGGAAAAACCATTTTACCTCTACTTCTAAGTTGTCATTTTTCAATCTGTAAATAGGAGACAGAGATCCCGTTCAAAAGACACTTGTGAGAGTTAAATAATGCATGCGATACTGTTTCATAAACTGTTTAACACCTTTTCAGATTTTGACTTAGTAGTTGTTCAAAATGAAGGGACTAAGTCCCTGGGTATTCTTATTCTTGGTTTCCTTCCACTCTGTTTCCCAGCTTTGCCTGTGGTGGTGAACTACATCTTCATATACTGAATGGCAGTTTTTGCTGAACATGGTGTTTCAGGGCCCAGATCTGCTCTTTACTTTAACTCATGAAAAAACCTTTCCTCACTCTCAACCCCTGCCACCCCACCAACCTCCAAAGTCACAGTCTAAACACAGAGATTCTCAGAGGTTGACCTAAATGGGGACTGCTTCAAACTTGATCAGGACCACCCCAAACTGCTCCAAACTCAGAATTCTCAGCTAATTAGACCACAGTTGATTTCTAGACCAGCTGATTAATTAAAATATTTTCCTCTGAGTTCTTCTAGCAACAGCACAAGTTTTGGGTGACTTGGAGTAAGCTCTTTATAGAGACCCTCAGGAAAGGAAATGTTCCACATTTTTCTACTTCAGGTCATAGACCGCTCAGGTTCAACCATATCATTGATACTTACAGGTCTGATGTACCCACAGCTTATCCCTAATGAAGGTTTTTATTGCCTTGGAAATATATTCATCTTTCCTCTAAGCTGTTCTACTGAAATGCAAGGCAGAAAGTCAATGTCAAGATGAAGGAAGGGCTCTAAGATCACCTCTCAGGTCACAGAGTTTGGTTGTGAATTCTAACGTCTGACTCCACAGGAGTGTAGATCTGGCTCCTCTGGGATGAGGTGAGCTCCATGCAGTCAGCAGGCATTGTCTTATGCTACTGTTATGCCCCCACAACTTGTAGCACAGTGGTTCTAACAGTTTGGCCTAGAGAGGTATGACAGTAACCCAGAGACTTTAAGAAATCGAAACTGTTCCATAGATATTTAGTAGTGCAGAAGAATTGATGCTTTTGAACTGTGATGTTGGAGAAGACTCCTGAGAGTCCCTCGGACTGCAAGGAGATCCAACCAGTCCATCCTACAGGAGATCAGCCCTTGGTGTTCATTGGTAGGACTGATTCTGAAGCTGAAACTCCAATACTTTAGCCACCTGATGCGAAGAGCAGACTCATTTGAAAAGACCCTGATGCTGGGAAAGATTGAGGGCAGGAGGAGAAGGGGACGACAGAGGATGAGATGGTTGGATGGCATCACAGACTCAATGGACATGGGTTTGGGTGGACTCTCGGAGTTAGTGATGGACAGGGAGGCCTGGCGTGCTGCAGTTCATGGGGCCGCAAAGAGTCGGACATGACTGAGCAACCGAACTGAACTGAACTGAAGTGCAGAAGAAGCAGTCATTTAGTCAGAATGTATGTAGACTTCAAGACTGTTAAGCAGGATGAAGAAATGGAGACCAACACTGGCTTTGAAGTTTTACAGTGGATTTGAGGAAGGAAAGAAATCCAGCAAAGAGGAGGTTGAGGTTTACAATCTCTAGAGAAATAAATTTCTTTGACTCCTTACCTTCAAATCCTTTATTGGAAGCAGAAGTGGATATATTAATAAATGGTAAAAAAGTAAATATTTTAAGAAATATTTGGCCAAAGAAAGGTAAGGTCAAAGAATGTTCAAACTAGTACACAATTGCACTCATTTCATATTCTAGCAAACTAATGCTTGAAATTCTCTGAGCCAGGCTTTAGCAGTACGTGAACTGTTAACTTCCAGATGTTCAAGCTGGTTATAGAAAAGGTAGAGGAAGCAGAGATCAAATTGTCAACATCCATTGGATCATTGAAAAAGCAAGGAAGTTCCAAAAAACATCTACTTCTGCTTTATTGACTATGCCAAGGCCTTTGACTGTGTGGATCACAACAAACTGTGGAAAATTCTTCAAGAGATGAGAATAGCAGACCACCTTACCTGCCTCTTGAGAAATCTGTATGCAGGTCAGGAAGCAACAGTTAGAACTGGACATGGAACAACGGACTGGTTCCAAATTGGGAAAGGAGTACGTCAAGGCTGTATATTGTCACCCTGCTTATTTAACTTATATGCAGAGTACATCATGCAAAATGCTGGACTGGATGAAGCACAAGCTGGAATCAAGATTTCCAGGAGAAATATCAATAACCTCAGATATGCAGATGACACCACCCTTATGGCAAAAAGTGAAGAACTAAAGAGCCTCTTATTGAAAGTTAAAGAGGAGAGTGAAAAAGTTGGCTTAAAGCTCAACA
This sequence comes from Oryx dammah, assembly GCF_014754425.2. NCBI lineage: Eukaryota > Metazoa > Chordata > Mammalia > Artiodactyla > Bovidae > Oryx > Oryx dammah. The sequence goes on along the minus strand of NW_024070185.1, from coordinate 42,714,380 downwards.
TTCAGAAAACGAAGATCATAGCATTGGGTCCCATCACTTCATGGCAAATAGATGGGGAAACAATGGAAACAGTGACAGACTTTATTTTGGGGGGCTCCAAAATCACTGCAGCCATGAAATAAAAGACACTTGCTCCTTGGAAGGAAAGCTATGACCAACCTAGACAGCATGTTAAAAAGCAGAGACATTACTTTGCCAATAAAGGTCTGTCTGGTCAAAGCTATAGTTTTTCCAGTAGTCATGTGTGGATGTGAGAGTTGGACTATAAAGAAGCTGAGCACCAAAAAACTGATGCTTTTGCACTGTGGTGTTGGAGAAGACTCTTGAGAGTCCCTTGGACTGCAAGGAGATCCAACCAGTCCATCCTAAAGGAAATCAGTCCTGAATATTCATTGGAAAGATTGATGCTGAAGTTGAAGCTCCAATACTTTGGCTACCTGATGTGAAGAAGTGACTCATTGGGAAAGACCCTGATGCTGGGAAAGATTGAAGTGGGGAGGAGAAGGGGACAACAGAGGATGAGATGGTTGGATGGCCTCACTGACTTGATGGCCATGAGTTACAGGAAGGTCTGAAAGTTGGTGATATACAGGGAAGACTGGCATTCTGCAGTCCATGGAGTTGCAAAATGTTGGACACAACTGAGTAACTGAACTGAACTGAATGAAGAGAATGGGGTTTAGACAGTGGTTTGGGTTTGACTGGTACAGATTGACTGGTGGTCTTGTTGGTGAGAAGACTGGTGGAGGTGATCTCATTGTGCAGAACAAAGGGTGTCCTTAAGGAATATCAGAAAGCAGGATGGGGCCTGTCATGGGGGCCTTTGTATTCAGACAAAGGAATTTAGCCTTAAGATTGTAGGTGTAGAGGGAGGTATGAAATGGCAGAAGCACTGCTGAAGGAAGTCTAGTCTCAAGTTGGTATTTGGAATAGATTAGAGGGGCTAGAGGCTGGAGGCAGGGAGCACAGCTCCAAAGCAGTTGGACTAAGGATGTCGTGATCATCTGACTTGAAGAATCATTTTGAAAGAGAAAAGACAAGACTTACTTAACTGCATGGAGATAAGGAAGAAAGGTTAGAGAAATGTGACTGTAGTTTCACACCTGTTTTATGTGGATAATGATGGTTCCATGGTCAGAACTGAATAAATGTTTGGATGAAAGAGGATGGTTTTGTTTGAGACCATATTGGGTGGTGGTGTGGGTTTGAGGGCATTATTCAAATGATGTGGCCCAGTGAGCCTTTTGGAGATATGAACTGGGTAAAGTGCCAATGGGAATATCTTGTGAATGTATTTGTCTTCTTAGTACATGCCCTTGGTGTGTGTGTGGTTCTGAGTGCATGGATAGGTGTGTACCTAGCACAGAGATTAAGAGCACTGCTTCAAAGTCAGACAGATATGGATTCCAACCCCACTTTGCCATTTACTAGCTGTTTGACTTGAGCAGTCAGTTTAACCTCTCTTAGCCCAAGGATCATTATATATAAAGGGAGGAGTATTAATACCAAGATTACAAAGATATTAGGATTAAATAAAACTGGATACAGTTTTAGTCACAAAGAAGTGTACAGTGGTATGAGTACTCCACACATCACAGATGCTGTTATTGTTGATGACCCATCAGTGAGTTAGAGACTCACAAGAGTTGGTACTTAGGGACTGAGACTATTCTGGGTGTGGGGATCTGGCTGATAAACTTGTCATCACTCTGGGGCTGCTGAGCTGAGATAAAAGCATTGACCCCTTTCTGAGAGCCTGGCTGGAGAAAGATACTCATTCACCAGGGGTTTGTTTTCTCCTGGAAAAGGAAGTGGCAACCCACTTCAGTATTCTTGCCTGGAGGATTGCATATAAGGTGAGCCTGGTGGGCTACAGTCTGTGGGGTTGCAAAGAGTCAGACATGACTTAGTGACTAAACCTCCATCCTGTGCTGTAAGTAGTTATCTATGTTGTATATAGTTGTGTTATATATTAGTTATCTATGTTATATATACTTGTGTTATATATTAGTTATCTATGTTATATATAGTTGTGTGTACATGTCAATCCCAGTCTCTCAGTTTATCCCTCCCCCATTCCACCCTGGTCAGCAGAGCTATTCGATGTGTTGGAATGTTAGCAAATACTGCATGCATACAAGCCAGGGTTGGGTAAGCCTGGGTGTCGTAACAAAGGAAGGGCAGCCAAGCCTACCTGCACACAGAGAACAGTGGGAAACATGAATGGGACTCTCGGCAGCTTTCGGACAAGCCGGACTCCTTAGCACAGGGCTTGGGAAACTGAGCTGAGAGGGGTTATTCTTTTCTTAGTGAAGTAAAGCGTGACAAGCCTGATGGTGAACACCCTAGAACTGTGACAAAGGTTCTTTTGTCATCTTTCACACCACCTTCGTAGGAAGTGACACGTGCCTGATCCATGTGTTCCTGGGTGCCCGACTGTGTGTGCAGCTCTTCAGTGGAAGGGCATAGCATCTGCATTCCCCTCCTCTGGACAAATAACTCAGGCCAGAACGGCTCTGGGCTCTCTGTTGGCTCTCATCAAATCCCTACCTCTTCGGTCCTGTCATGCTCATTTGATGGCCAATGAATGTAGCCTTTGGTGTGCTTAGGCCTGGTTGTGGGTACTGTTTTGAAAGACAGATTTGCGTAGTTAAGCATCTTAGAAATATTTTTCTGAAAGCAAAGGAGCAATGTGTAAGCCCAGAGGTGGAAGGAAGCTGGGGGAGGGTGTGGGAGAGGAGGCGAGAGCGGAGGACCAGAACATATGCTTTTCAGCTGCCCCGGCTGGCCCTGGAGCAGCCTCACTCCTGTGGGAGGGGAGGCTCTGCAGGTTGCAGCGCGGATCTGAGAGATTTATGCCCTGCACGCTGAACACATATCGACGACTCTCCACGGCACAGTTTTGAAAAGGTGATTATGGGTCTGACATGAAGGAATATTTTATATGAAATTGCTGAAAGATTTCTGGGTACTAAGCCGTAATCACCTTAATGCTTTAGAAAGTGTTCCAATTTGTTTCCCTCTGGTTTCTTGGCAGTTGGGATTTGTATGCCACTTAACATCCAATCCTGGGCATCCCGTATGCCACCTCACTAAGCAGAGGGCTCCCCTTGAAGAAAAATGTGCTACACTTTAGGGAGAAGTCTCAGTAGCTTTACAAACGTGCATAGACTCAGTATCTGTGACTCTCCCTCTTGGAATACTTTAAAGAAAAAAAAAATCAGCAAAAGGATATTGATTGAAAACATACATGTTCAAAGATGTTTATCATAGTATAATTTAAAGAATACATATCCTTTAGAGAATTAAATATCATGCAAATGTGTGTGTGCCACATTTTAACAGAAATGTTGGAAGCATCTTAAATGTGCCAAGTAGGGGATTTGATGTTTTAAAAAGTATAAGACTGTTGTGTATTACTAAATCCGAAAAAGAAGTGTAGCACAGTCTATACATATAATATAATCCTATTTTTATAAAATGCAAGTTTGCTTATATATTTCTGTGGGAATGAATTCTACAAGGGCATATATAAGCTTGCAAAAAATGGTTATTTATGGACAGTGAGGATACGGGTGCTTTTGCTTTTCAAAATGTCAGCCTGTTTATTTTCTGTAATAAACATAGATTATGTTGGATAAAAGCAGGGGTGTTGCCTTAGCAAGTGACTCCCTTGTCTTCTTTGACCACTGACATCTGGGTCTTCCTCAAATGGTTTGTGCTCAGGTGACCTTTGTGGGGCGTTGAGCGAGCCAGTTCTGTTGTGTCCTTTGGTGTCCAGCAGGCAGCCTCTTGCAGCTGAATGGAACTGCCCAAAGTAGGCCTGAGCTGCAAAGAAGACGACAAGCAGCCCCTCAAATTCTGCTCAGTGCCGAGGAGAGGAGCCCTTAGTTAGGTGGCGTCTTTCATCAGCTGATCTGGGCTTCCTTATCAGACATGTTGGGAGAGCTTGGACCTTTTTACCCTGGTTGTAAATGATTGTGTCTGGCCTAGGGCTGAGTGTCTTTGCAACCAGAGGCTGGATTCTTTTCTATTGGTCTCTAGTGTTTCTTATTAAAATTGTATTATTTATTAGATACTGGTTTCATCAGCACTGTGGGTCTTTGCCTCTAAATCTGAGTCCAGAAATGAGAAGCTTTATGAAATCTGGCATCAGTGCTTTGTTATCCTATTTAACTGAAAATTTTGATGTAAAGATTCAGATATTGAGCTATCTTCTTACTGCAGTGCAGGAACTATCAGAAAACCCTGTCTGGATTTCTTCCCTCTGTGTTCTTCTCTCACAGCACAGCAGGAAGGGCTTAGTTTTTAATATAGGGTCTTCAAAAGTGGCCCTGATTTTGAGTAATCTCACATTCCACACTCCTACCCTACCTTTAGGGAAATGAAGTTGAGCAGAAAGAAGTACTCCAAGACTATGAGACAAGAAGAAACTCCCCTCTCTTAAATTGTTTTTCTCTTTATCATGCATGTCATTCTGGAGACAAATCAACTGAGCTGTTTCTTAGCAAGGACCTAATGCTCTTCTTGTGCAAAGGAAAAATGAAGCCCTAAGTATCAGATCTCAGTTCCTGTGCCAGCAGGCGAAGAAGCAATGAGTGTCTGCAACATCTGCCTTAAAACTGGGATTTCTTTTGCTATTGTTGGCATCACATGGGTAAGATGTGCTTTTGGACGCAGATATTTGAGCAGCTTTCACTGTTTCAATTTCAGCAGCACATGGAAGACCCTGGGAAAGGTCATATAAGGAGAAATAAAATTTGCTTGGATCTGACCATAGGCTGGGTGTTTTAAATCCATGTTTAATTGCAGGTTTAAGATTACACTCACCATTCTGATCCTAAAGTCCACCGTGGACTACATATGAAAAACAAAATGACATTACATCTCCAGAGCCAACAGTTGATTTTTCTTACTCTACTTTTTAGAAAGGAGGAATCTTTCTCTTGTAATGAGTCTAATACAAAAATCAGTATTTTATCTTTGCCCAATCCAGTTTACCCTAAAAGTTACTGGATAGGGTCATGGGCCTAGATAGAAACCATTTCACTGAATCCTGTAATTTCACAAATGAGAACACTGAGATCAGAAGGTTAAGGGACTTGTAAAGATCACGCAGAGAGTTATAGATCAGATCCTGGAATTCCAAGATGCCGATCTTCCACTCCTGAATGGTGCCGTCCGAGAGTGGTTTTCCGTTTAGTTGGTTATCTACTTTCTGATGAAAAAGGGCTTAGGGAGCAAATCTTCACACTTGGATACAACAGAAAGGACAGGAAGAGCTGTGCTTTCTGTTTTCTGATGACTCTGCAGCCATGAATCTATATTCTGGTTTCCTACATTGGGTGCCTGTCTATGTTGAATCTTGAATACTCGAGTGATGATAGAATGGAAACTCACCACACAGGGCCCAGGAAAGCATTTGTTGCATCCCAAGTCCTTTGAAAATTCCCAAGAGAGAAGAGACAAGGGCTTCAGAAAGGTGACTCATCTACCTCCCAAAAAACTAGCAGATGAATCACCAAACCCTTGTGATCAGTGACATCAGAAGCTGTTGATAGACATGACCCATCTTTGGGCAAAGAGAATGGCACTCCACGGGCCTCTTATATCGCAATTCTTCTTCTAGGCCTTGGAGTAAATTGCAAGTTAGACTTCGTGACAATGTGGTGTTAATGTATAGATAAAAATGTTAAAGTATTCTTTTTTTTCTGCCATGAATTACACTTCTTTTTCTGTTGTGAATTAATGTATACTTTCTACTTCTTATTCTTGAGTTGTCAGAATTTCAACCATCCCCCTCCTTGCTGGAGTTTTTAATTGGTGGATGATGGCAGATGTGGTGCCCTTGCCTTGGCCAAGTGGCTCACAGACCAAACCTCTTTCAGCCCCATACTTATCTCAAGCCAGCTCAGCTTTTTCACAGTCTATTGTTTACAAAAGCTGTGTTGGAAAAAAAAATATATTTATGTAACATGTACTATTATATCTATTGTTCACCTCAATCCTCCAGTCATATTTTAGCTTTTGAAAGCTGTGGAAGCTGCAGACTGGAGAAGCAATAGGACTTGACTGCGAGTTGTATGCACTTGTTAACTCAAATGCAGGACCTGCATTCAAAACTATGACTTACAGCACACTTTAAATGGTTTTCCTACCATGTCAGAGTTGATGAAAAAATGCTGAATAGAGTAGCTTATTAAGACAAGGAAAAGGCATTTAGGCATAATCTATTAAGTTCTACTGGAATAGAGAGCATATTTCATGATTTTTTTTAAGTGTGAGTGTTATTGTGAACATTTTAGAGATGAGGAAATTGAGACTTTTAGAGACAAAGTAGCTGCCATGTAATTTATAAGCTAGAAAAACAAATTTGAACACATATTGATTTGAATTTGATAACTCACTGAGTGTCTCAAATGTAACCTGCATGAGTATCTCTGCAATACTATAAATGAATGAATGAATGTATCCATGCCACAGTGAATCCCTTTGGTGTTTAGAAGATTTACCATGGTAGATGCCAAAAAATCATGAAATACATTTATCTGTTCAACGGAGTGACAGTTCTACTAGTTATTAAAAGATATACCTTTTTTTTTTCCCAGTGTTAATCATCCTTTAAATTGAATTGACAGTGTTGAAGATTTGCAGGTCTTCATGGGCTTCCCTGGTATCTCAGGTGGTAAAGAATCTGCCTGCAATGCAGGAGACCTGGGTTCTACCCCTGAGTGGGGAAGATCCCCTGGAGAAGGAAATGGCAACTCTCTCCGGTATTCTTGCCTGGAAAATTCCAAGCACAGAGGAGCCTGATGGGCTACAGTCCATGGGGATCACAAAGAGCTGGACATGACTGAGAGACTAACACCTTCACTTTCACGTATATATTTAGGTAGCTGTCACAAATAAGATGTAAATTATATGCAAACGAATGTGAATTACAGGGATATTAATTGCTTAAGCTCCTCATTTTTGTTATGAGGTTTTATGATGAATGGAATAGAATGGGAGGTGATGGACAATTTAATCTATTCTAAATTAAATTTTTGGCTGTATTAGTGACTAATAGCTTTGAAATACCTGTTATGAGGAGTCCTACTTCCTCATTAAGTGGTCACTGCTCCCCACTAATCCTCATTTTACAAATGACTTTCACCCCTACCCTTACCCCTAAAGGTATATTTTCTCCAACAATTTGGCATTATATATAAGCCCCAAGGAGTCTTACTGCTGCTACTGCTGCTAAGTCGCTTCAGTCGTGTCCGACTCTGTGCGACCCCATAGACAGCAGCCCACCAGGCCCCCCCACCCTTCCCTGGGATTCTCCAGACAAGAACACTGGAGTGGGTTGCCATTTCCTTCTCCAATGCAGGAAAGTGAAAAGTGAAAGTCAAGTCGCTCAGTTGTGTCCGACCCTTAGCGACCCCATGTACTGTGGAATACCAGGCTCCTCCGTCCATGGTATTTTCCAGGCAAGAGTACTGGAGTGGGTTGCCCAAGGAGTCTTAAAAACATGTTAAATGTGAGATTCTCTCCCTCTGGAGATGGACATTAAAAAAATTTGTTCTATGTCCAGGCACTGTGATTATACTGTGAGACACAGCAATAGCCCCTGTTAGTGTGACATGAAAATTTTATTTTCAAAGGACCAGATACAGAAAGACTGAAAAGAGGGAAAGACAAGAGCAGAAAGAAGAAGAATGAAGCCAAATGGGGTGAAGGTGGGGGAGAGATAGAAAGAGCTGAAGATGGAGAAGGGGAACAGAATGGAGAGAGAGAGAAAAATGAGTGATGAAATGATGAAAAGAGAAATAGACAGATGGGGACAATGGAGAATGACAAAGCGAGAGAAAAGAGATGGAGATGGGAGACAGAGAAGGAAAGAAACCAAGAAGGCAGGACCTCCGCTCCTCCTGGGCTCAGCAGGGAGCTGGCAAGAAAGAATTTGAAGCCAGAGGGACATATTATCCAGAACCAGGAGTTGCATCTAATTGTAAGCAGACCCTACCCACCCCCTTCAGATGAGTGATGGACTCCTGGCATGTGACCTGGCTTGGCAATCTCCACCCGGTCTCCGGGCTGCTATAAGGAGATGCGTCATGTCTGGAGTGATGGGAAAGGCACGCCTGCAGATGGCACAGATGGAGCAGCCTCATAAAATGACTCACTGTGAATCCTCACTGAAATCTCCGCTATAAAATGATAATGGAAAAAGCACAAGAAAGGCTAAACGAGCTTGAAAGAAATTTGTTCCAGCTTGTGTAGCTCCCTTCAAATTTTGAAAGGAGGAGAAAAAAAGACCCTATTAGTAAAATGCCAAGAAGATAATGTATCTTCTCTCCAGGCTCTAACCCGTCATCACCCCTACCCCCTATCTGACATCAGTATGTAAATGAAAGTGGCAAGGGAGAAAGAGGAAGCATTTTGGAGGAAGATGTAAGAATTATTTATTGAGCAGGAAGGATGGTGTTCTAGGGAGGGAGGGCTGGGAGGCTGGGAAGGAAGGGAGTGGTGTTTTGGAAAGCAAAGACAAGACTCTCAGGGAGCAGGAGAAGGGGTGTTCTGCTTGTAGTCTGGGGTAGATATTGCCAGAGTGGAGTGGGTCTCTCAGAGACTGAGGTCAGACACTGGATGAGGGAGGCATTTCGCAGTTAGTCATGAAGAACTCTGTAGCAAGAATAGGAAGTTTTTAACTCCAAAGAGCATGGCATTCCAAGAATAACTATCATTGGCTATTTCAGAGTCACCCAAGACCATGATACTTCTGCACATGAGGCCAAATATAGCTCAGTTTCATGGGGGAGAAATCTGCCAGAATTTGAGTGTTTTTAATGGAAAGATAATTACTCAGTGGGAAGTCTTCTGGCTTTCATCTCCTTATATCCTCTGGCAGAGCTGGTGCAGCAATGGATTACAAACTGGAGGTGCTAGCCGGAGCAGAATTACAGGCTGGAAGGGCAGATGTGAGGGCAGCCTAGATCCCAGTAGCATTTGGAAGCTGGTAGTCAGGGGCTTCCCAGGTGGCACAGTGGTAAAGAATCCACCTGCCAATGCAGGAGACGCAAGAGATGTGGGTTCAATCACTGGGTTGGGAAGATCTCCTGAAGGGAATGGGAACCCACACCAGTATTCTTGCCTGGAAAATTCCATGGACAGAGGAGCCTGATGGACTATAGACCATAGGGTCACAATGAGTCAAACGCAACTGAGCACGCCCGCACGTGCATGCACACACACACACACACACACACACATACACACACACACACAGAGTCAGAGCAGAGCTGGGCTTCATACAAGGGGAAGAACCCAGCGTGAGGTACATCCACTGTTCTCATGGTGAGTGCAGTCAGGAACAGGGTGTTCACGAACATGTATTGGGACAATCACAGGTCAGAAATGGCCCAGGTAGACAGCAAAGTCATGGGTGTCTTGCTTGTATAGTTGGAGTATGGAGAGACCTCAGTGCAGTGTCCTGAATGGAGTAGAGCCTAACACCCAGGTTTAATAGTGTGGTTGGGACAAGTGGTAGGATGTAGGGGCCAGGAATGCCCTGCCCACTTGACAGAGTTGGCTTAGGTAGGGAGTAGATAATATGGCTGATGGAGTGGGGAAGTGGGAAGGACATGATGGAACATAGAAATTAGGGTGCTTGCAATCCTGTTCAGATGGTTCAAGGCACTATGAGGAAGGGATGAATTAGGAAGGTGTGGATAGGGGTAAGCAAACCAACAATGGCTGATGAGGTATTCAGGAGCTAGTGACAGGTGGATCTTGACTATGCTATACCTGAAGGAGCAAGGCTGGGCGCAGATGTTTCTGCAGCCTGGTGAGAGTGGAAGCTGTGGGATAGGGTTTCCCTGGGCAGTTGGCCAGTGTTGTGATCACAGAAGAACACAGCCACTGCTAGACAGGTTAGGGAGGGTGTCTTAGTCCCTTCAAGCTGTTATAACAAAATAATGGAGGCAGAGTGGCTTATAAACAACAGAAATTTGTTTTTCCCCAAGTCTGGAGGTTGGAAGCCTAAGATCAGGGTGCCAGTGTGGTCAGGTGAGGACTTTGTCCTGTATTGCAGACTTTTTCCTGTGTGTGTCCTCATGTGGGGGAAGGGCTAAGGGAGCTCCCTGGGGTCTCTTTTATATGAGCACTAATCCCATTCATGGGGGTTCCACTCTAGTAAGCAAAGACCCCATCTCCTGATACCATCACATTGGACATGAGCATTTCATCATGTGAATTTCAAGGAATGCAAACAGCAGAGGGAGTGTAGAAGGAATATCCTGCCCTCTTTTCCTTCCCTCTCATCTCTTTCTGGTGCCTCTGATTAGTGGAACTCAGTCTGAAGGCAGAAGTGAGGGAATGCATGAAGTTAGCCTTCTGGGGCACAGAGCAAGCCATTCATTGCAGGGTGGAGGGTAAATGGAGTTGAGGAGAAAACAGAGACTGACTAGCATACATGCAGAACCAGCCAGCCAGATGGCAGCTGTCTATTGTCAGGTAACTTGTTTCTTTGTGTCTGAACCTGGTCACAGGCAGCCAGATCCAGCTCACAGGGAGAGGTGATTCAAAACTACAGGCCTGCAGTATGATGGGCATGGCCCCAGTGCCACTGGGCAGCACGAGGGCTAAACAGGGAAACTAAAGCACAAAACTTACCCCTTGGAGAGCTTCAGCATGATGAGAGATGGGGAAGGTTGTGATTCAGAAAGAAGCCTACTAGATTCCTTGGCTGTATTCAACTGATTTAGTTCCTGGTTCCATCAGATGGGAGTGGAGGCAAGCATATGGATGTCCTTGTCTCTACCTGGTGGGCTCAGGAAATGCGCTGGGCCTGGGACCTCCCAGAGTTTCAACTGTCAGTGGCTGTGTGTGTTAGTTTGGAGAAGGAAATGGCAGCCCACTCCAGTGTTCTCGCCTGGAGAATCCCAGGGACGGCGGAGCCTGGTGGGCTACCGTCTATGGGGTCGCACAGAGTCGGACACGATTGAAGCCACTTAGCAGCAGGAGCAGCAGCAGTGTGTGTTAGTAGGGAAAGCCTTGATGGTTCGAGTACTAGTGGACTTCTTAGCACACAGAGAATACAGGAGCCTTGGGGGAATGGCTACAGGTGACCAGGAGTCTAGAGCGTTAGTTTCTCAGAGCTGAAAGGGTCACGTAGGTTGAGGCAGCATCCGTACCAGAAAGGGCCTTGGAAACAAATTGTCTCCTTCACCCCAGAGTTCTTTTCTTTTGGTCATGATGAGGGCCAGTTTCCACGTCATCAGCCTGGGGCCTGTGGAGGGGAGCAGGGTTGGGGAGGAACTTGCTGAGGAACATGGTGGAAGTGGGAGGAGAAGTATTAGTTTTCTGGGGAGAGATCTTGACATTCTCTGGTTTTCAGCCCTGCATGTTCTTAGAAAACATATATCTTCCTTGAATGAGGCTTGCAGTTCAAGAAGGGACCTTTCCACCTCATGTTAAATTGAAGTCTTGATATAAGATCATTTCTGAATTGAGGAAATAATTGATTCTGTTGTGTACATGTGGGATAGATTTTTTGTTTGTTTCATATGTTCATAAATCATACTAATTTAAAAAAACTGAAGTATAGTTGATCTACAATCTTGTGTTAATTTCAGGTGTATAGCTAACTGATTCAGCTATATATACATTCGGTTTTATACAAACATATACACACAGACATATATATACACACACACATTTATTATTTTATCAGATTTTTTCCATTATAGGTTATTGTAAGATGTTAAATACATTTCCCTGTGCTACATAATAGGTCCTTGCTGTTTACCTATATCATATATCTGTTAATATCAAATTCCTAATTTGTACCCCCCTGGTCTTTCCTTTCCCCCTTTGGTAAACATAAGCTTGTTTTCTATGTCTGTGAGTCTGTTCATTTTTTAGATTCCTCATATAAACTATCATACATTTTCTTATCTTTCTCTATTACTTCACTTAGTATGATAATCTCTAGGTTCATCTCTGTTGCTACAATGGCATTATTTATTTTTTTGGCCAAGTAATATGTCAGTGTATATGCACCACATCTTCTTTATCCACTTATCTGCTGATGGACATTTAGATTGCTTCCATATCTTGGCTGTTGTAAATAACGCTGCTGCAAACACTGAACATGTATCTTTTCAAATTAAAATTTTTGTCTTTTCCAGATATATATGCCCAGAAGTGAGGTTGCTGGGTCATATGGTAACTTTTAAAATGGACTTTAAAAAAAGTATAGAGTATACCTTCAATTAATTTCTGTAATCTCCTTCTGAGATAGTCACAAGGAATATGATCAATCATTTTCTAGTTATGCCGTTGGGCATGTTCTGGTGTTTTAAATCATTGCTGTTTCTGTCTTGAAAGAATCCTGCAGTGTTATTTTTTGTCAGTGTTGCTGGATCCGGAGTGGGTCATCTTTGGGCTGCTGCCTTCCATGAATGTGGGAGCTGTCTCTCAGGTTCCCCCTCTGATTTCTCCTCACCCATGGCATGGTGACTTCCATTAAAAGTTAATAATTCTGTCTCCATTTATGTTTCTAGAGTTGGACAGATTCAAAGTTGGAAAAGTTAGAATTGCCAGGACGAGTAAAGAGAACTGCCTGAGACTGCCCTTTACGTCTCCAGGGATGTCACAGGTGTTCCTAACATTTGTTTCTGGTAATGTAGGTATGATTAGAAAGATGGGTACTGCATCTGCCTTCTCTCCAGAGAGCAGCCTCAGGGAACACGGGGGCACCCCTTCAAGTGCAGCCACCTCCAGACTCCGTTCACAGCTCGCTTCTGTTATTACATCTTTGAACCATTTCCTCACAGGGTTTTCTGCTTCATGCTTTTGTTTTGTGGCCACTTGAAAATAATGGAACCAAAGGTCTCAGGCAACTTATATTGAAGGTGATACTTAAAAACAGCTATGAGTGAGTTATAAGTGGGGAATATAATTAATAACTTACTAAATGCCTTTGAATAATCATCCAAAATTCAAGTATCTAGATTCTGAGCTAACTTCCGTATATAAGAGATTATGTCACCACTGTTACTGAAAATTCAGATGAGGGACCATTGTTCCCTGGTCGCAGCCGTTAGCTTCCAGGGAGGGTTTGCTGTCTTGATTTTGGACAGGAATAGATAACTTTGGCATTGTCAAGACCGTTATTCTAGAAAAGAGAAAACCTTTCCTCAACGATCATCTTTCACTTTCCCTGGAGTATTGCTGAGACATACCCATCTTAGCCCAGGAAGGAAATCTTGTGAGTCCTTTAATACCTTCCCTGTTTTATCCCCTGTATGTGCCTGGGTTACAGAGGCAGCTGAGCCTCTGGATGTGTCCTCCCTTTCTCCACCTTCTGAGAATGAATGTGATCATGTGATCACCTCTCCTGATTTTCCTCCTGATGTGCCTGGAGGACAGAGTTACCTTGCTTCTATAGTCTTGTGACTTGTAGACTAAATATGCCCTACTTTGTTTTGATTCATTCACATGTAATTCTACATATTCCAAGTGGGCAGTATTGTATGAAAACTGTCCTGCTGGAAAATTTACTTGTAGCCTCTTCCACTAAAACTTTTTTTACTACTTTTGTTATACCTTTGTTTTTCTGCTTATAAAAGTAATACAGGAAAGTATAAATTACTTCATTAGACCAATTCCTACAAGTACAGATACTAGTTTTCTGTAGAACATAGTTTAAAGACCCTTAGTATACATATTGTAAAATTATATTCCAGAAAACTTGCACCAGTTTACCTTGCCACAAGTTAAGTGAGTAAATTGTTGTTGGAATTGAGTCATGTCATTACTAATTAAACCTTTGGTAACTTGATAGGTGAAAATATCTTATTTTCACTGAATTTATTTAATTATTAATGAGCTTTATAAAAAATATAAAAGCAAAAATGCTTATTTTCAGCTTTATTGTACCTACTCCAAGGTACAGAAATGTATCATTTTGACTGCTAAAATATATTTGTCTTGTTTTCTTTTTTACTTTGCTTTAGAGGGTCTTCCACCTGAAGTTCACCAATATTTTTTTTCTAGATTTTTTAAATGATTTGATTTAAAAGCATATTTGTCACTTGATCTGCATTAGCATGTGGTGTGAGGTGAGAATTTAAATATGCTTTTACTTTAAATCAGTAACCAATATTTATGAGTACCTTACTTGTAAATAACAGAATTCACTCTGTCTAGCTTAAGCAGATGTGGAACATTCTGAGGGGTTTAGATGGCTCAGAGAATTTCTGGGCTCAGGGCTGGGTGCTAGCAGTAACACCCAGAGCTGCACCATGAGATTTGGCCAGGCGAGGCATCTACTTGCTGCCTCTGTCACCACCCGGACCAGCAAAACGGAGGCCAGGCCACACTTAGAGCTGGTTTCCCCACTCACTTTTGAGGAAAAGTCTCATATTGCTGCATCTGATTGGGGAAGGAGTTTTTATGGAAATTATTTTGGCAAGGCAGTCCTTACAGTGTGGAACATGATCAGAGTATAGGGAGAATGTGTACCAGATTGGGCGACCCCAAGTGACCAGACCAGCACCTTTCACCACTGATTAGTGATGAAACCTTCATCACATATTGATTTTGCATTTTAAAAATTATAGATTAGTAGGATCAGTTTCTGTTGTGTATTCAGTTTTATCTGATTATTTTTATATTCTTGTGCTCTTGCCATAATTATTTTTTGTTGTGTTATTTTTAACTACTACGGTGTACATTTCATTTCTCTTTCAGTTCTTAGTTATTCTTACCTATTTTATCTTTCAGATGAACTTTAATGAGATTTTATTAACTCACAAAAATAAATTGATATTTTGGTTAGAATTGCATTAAACATTCACATTAATTTGGTACTTTTGACCTTGTTAGAATATTCCATTCTTCCCATCTAATTATGTGGTATATGTTTTCATCTGGTCAAAAAAATTTAATGCTCCTCAATAAAGTTTGTAGTTTTCTTCATAAGGTTATTCATATTTCTCACTAAAGTTATTCTGAAGTATATATTATTATTAATATATCAATGGATTGACTCAACTTTCCTTTTATTTTCCCTGCCTTTTTCTGCTAGGTAGGAGAGCCATTAAATCTTGCATATCTATTTTGTGTTAGACACTTAAAAATCATGTTAATTCTAAGAAAATTTCTGTTAATTTTGTTAAGCTTTCTAAGAATACATCAATGTCTACAAATAACAGTAATTTTAGAACTGAAGTCAAACAAATACCAGACATGAAAAATAATTTATATTTAATTAATTCAGTAAGCTAGGTGTAAAAATACCCTGAAAGGGGAGATTGTTCTAATATTGTAATAATGCTTGCATTCCCCCCTGTACAGATATTCTAAGTAACATGTGTACAGATGGTGATTTATAGCATCCAGATATGCTCTGTAAAGTAAGCCACATGACAGCCTTGGCTTCCCTGTCAATCTCCACCACATCCCCAGACACACGTGGTGTTTTCTCCCCCAAATGCGAGAGCTTTAAGTTCCACATTCAGATTTTGGGTAGCAGCACATTAATTCAAGCAGATTGATGCCTCTAGAAGTTGGTCGGCTCACTGGGGTGGGGGGGTTTCATAAATAAAAACAGGCCAGGGCTCAGTCCATTCACTCTTTGTGTCCCAGGCCACTTTCTTCCTTTCTACAACTAAGCCACGTGTGTGGAGAACAGTGTTGGTGGGGTCTGTGGAATGTTACACTTAGAAGGAAAGAAGAAAAAAATGGTAAATATGTTCAAGCAAGTGGAAAAAATTTGGTGAATGCTTGCTTTTAAGACTTCAGAGACTCCAAATAATCCTGTCTCTCTCAGGCAAGCTAACAACTAACAAGAGTGCATTAGTTATATAGAAAGTCACTGAAAAGCCATGGGAAGATTAATTCCTAGAGTTGATAAGATGCATCATTGGATGATAGCTTCTAATTCTATGAGGTATAAAATACACAAACAAGTCCTGAATAGGGACAGGATCCTGCTTGACAGATTTTCCCTCGGACTTTTAGACTTCGAGTAAGTATTCATTTTTATTTCAGTTACCAGGCAGCCTTGTGCCATGGTTGTTCCTTGGCCTTTGAGCTCTGCACTCAGTAGTGTCTGCACCTTGCCTTCTGAGCATATAAATAGAGGCTGAGCAGACCAGACTGAGTCACCCACCTGACTTGGCTATTCTGAGACCCACAGGAGAAGATGGGATTTGGGAGTGTTTTCATCATAAGACAATTGGAGGCCCTATCTATTTCTTGAGGTTTTCAGTCTCTGGAACTCACTTGTGACCCTCATTTTAGGTTGGTTCTTAATGAACTTAGGAATTTGGCTATGAGCCTAACCCAAGTAGCTCAGATTCTGTTCTTTCTGGTAAAGTGGGCCAGAAGGAAAGGCCTTGTGGCAAAGTGAGGTAGTGTGTTAAGTCACACTCATGTAAGGCCAAGGTGGGAGCTTTCTTAATACTTTTAAGTATTCCAGGATATTTGAAGTTGGAGGAGGTTGCATTTACATCAGGAAATGCAAGGAATCCCATCACATCTTGAGGGAGCACTATAGGAGCGGCCGTAACATTCTCCTGCTGGGCTCAAATATTAGAATCCTTATGCAGTCCTTTCATGCTCCCTTCAAAGTCTGCTGGCTCTGACATTAGTATTGCCACAAAGCAACACTCTACACATTTCTTTCTGGCTAGCAACGACTGCACAATAGCTGAAAGTTTTTTTAAAAATAATAACTGTGCCTGTGTGGGTAATATCTTGTGGTGATACTGCCTTAGAAAATCAATATAATTAACCATTTTTGCTATTTAAAAAATGTTGCAAATCTGATCTGGAAGGTAGGACACAATCCCCTTGAAGCTTAAAGTTCATTTTGGAAATGAACTGCAAATCTGCTACAGTCATGACTGATTATCCAATAATCAGTTATTTATTCTGGTAATCAACTTCATGATGAAACACTGCCTTTCAGAAAAGTGAAAACAGCTTATTTCCAGTTGGAAAAAGGCCATCTCTTTGATATCAAGGAGAATTGGATCAAGCTTTTAGTGTTGTAAGCTTAAAGTTTTGTGCTTTTAAAATCTTTTCTTAAATGATATTCTTTAAAAACTTAGGCAATAGCAGATTATTTTAAGTTAATTAATATACTAGCCAATTATACTCTACATAGAAAATGAGGTTGAGTGGAACAATATTGGTCAGTGCAGGTGTCTGTGTCTCACAAGCTTCTATGTTTGGGCCATAAGGGTGACACTTCAGTGATTGATGTGATGTTGAGAAGAGTCACACATTATTGGTAGAGAACAGTGACCTCGGACATTTAGAAATAGAATTAAATTCCCTACATGAAAATTAAATTATACCTTCTGTGGACTTTCCTTTTTTGGGGGTGGGGTGGGGAGGTGGAGAATGCTGAAATTTTGTTCTCTTAGCAAATTTTGATTCTACAATACAGTATGATCAAGCTGTAGTCATCATTAAATCCTCAGACCTCTTTCTATTGACATTAAACGTATTTGCTAAGAGTCTGAGAAGAAAAGAAAAGTGAAACACTCAAATTGGAGAATTTGAGAAGGGACTAAAAAGTATGGCCTATTTATAAAAGGGAAGGCAAAATTTTGTGAAAGCCAGAAATGATGGTGTCATGTCTTGAGGCTATTGACAATGG
Source organism: Oryx dammah (assembly GCF_014754425.2). Classification (NCBI taxonomy): domain Eukaryota; kingdom Metazoa; phylum Chordata; class Mammalia; order Artiodactyla; family Bovidae; genus Oryx; species Oryx dammah. The sequence continues at coordinate 42,696,721 of NW_024070185.1, read as the reverse complement.
GAAATAATTCCCATTCCTAAGCCCAGAGAGTAAAAAGGGCTTGTTGGTTCCTGGAACCCAGAGGGAGAGAGGGAGCGAGGGAGAGAGAAAGAGGGAGGAGGAGGTGGAGGAGCAAGATGAAGTAGAGGAGGAGCGGATGAAGAGGGGGAGGGGGAGGAGAGAGCTGAAGGAAAAGGGCCACATTCAGGAGCCGCCTTTAGTAGAGAGTTGTCACTTTGCAGTGGTTGCCTGGGAAGGAGTGGGTGGGTCAGTATTGCACCTCAGCCACATCGCCCCCGTCCCCCCGACTTTTTTTTTTTTCTGATTTCCTGATAGTGCCTTTTTTGGCCAAACTCAGCCAGAAGCTAGAGGACAGGGAACCCAAGGATGCAGTCCAGTGGTCACGCTCCTGAGGCCCAGGAAGAGGAGCACAACAAATACTGTAAGAGAGCAGTAGTGATTATCACCACCACACAATCATGCTGCAAAATTTTACTTTTTATTTATTTATTTTTTTGCTGTGCCAACAACATAGAGCAGAAGTATTTGGCTTAAATTGAATCAGAGGGAAAAACAAAGAGTACGGAAGACATCTGAAAAATCAGTGACTTCAGATATTCATTTTCTACCAAGCCTTTGGTTTAATTATTTTATCGTGTTAACCAATTTGTTTCTGTTTTTTTTTGCCAAAGTCATCTGGAGTCATCTGCTATGTATAGACAGGTTCAAGACATGGATGACTATGGTTGGTCTCTTTGAAGGAAACCTAATAGGATAAGCAATAAATAGGACTGACTCAATAAATAGGTAAGGCTGCCCAGGCTCACAACCCAGCGAGGGTTACAATACAGTGAAAAGAATCTGAACCCCAGCCTCCTTCCTTAGGAGCGCAGTCTTAGCCACTGGACCACCAGGGAAGTCCCTCTCTCACTTTTTTTCTTAAACCTTTTGGTGGAAAGAACTCCGTTGGGGGCCCTTTACTCATTCTGCCTTAGGGGAGATAAGTTGAGTCACCTGATTGGTAAGTTTCGAAAAACCACTGGTCACACTTATCGCAGCTTCACCCTCCTTTCATTTAGGGCTGTGCCTTTCCAGAGAGGGCATGAGTTCTCTGCTCCAATGCCAAATACCGAGGAGAGGCCTCTCTTGTGGGAAGGGCATGCTGTTGAGATGCATTTTTTTTTGTGGCTGGATGTCTAAGTTGATGTCTTTTTTAAATTCTAGGTTTCAGTATTAACAACCCCATTTGGCTAACAGAATTATTTATCATAAAACTCTTAGCAAACTAGAAATAGAGGAAACTTTCTTGATCTGATCAAGGGCAACAACAGAAGCTTAAATCAGAAGGCATAATTAATGGTAGAAGGTTGAAAACTTTCCCTCTGAGATGAGAGCAGAATGGGGATATTTGCTCTAACCACTTCCATTCATCATTTTACTGTAGGTTTTTAGCCAGTGTAGTGAGGTGGACAACAGAATGAAAAGATTAAAGATTAATTATTAGAAAGGGGGAATTAAAACTGATTGTTCAAGGTGAAATAATCATATAAAATGCAAAAGTGTTTTTGAGTATGTTATTAGGATTAATAAGTACACTTAGGTTACTGCATATTACACTGATATTCCAGAGTCAATTGCATTCCATAAACCTTCGACAATCAGTTAGACATGTAATTTGAAATAATTTTATATTTACAGTAACTGTAGAATTATAAAGTACACAGGGATCAATGAAAATGAAATGTAAGTCCTTCACCCAGGAAATGATGGTGCTGCTGCTGCTAAGTCGCTTCAGTTGTGTCCGACTCTGTGTGACCCCATAGACGGCAGCCCACCAGGCTCCACTGTCCCTGGGATTCTCCAGGCAAGAACCCTGGAGTGGGTTGCCATTTCCTTCCCCAGTGATGGTGCTAATACAAGGTATTAAAGTTCTAAATAAAAGGAGAGGTGTTTCAGATAGTTGAATAGAAATATGTCAGTCCTCTTCAAATTTATTCATAGATTATTAGTAATCATGATTAGCATCCAAATATTTAAGTATGATTAGTCAAGAGACTATAAACTGTATTTGGGTGAGCAAAGGGCTCCTGAAGAATAAAAATACTCCTGAAGAAGGGCAAGACAGGAACGTGAGAAAGAGCAAGACTTGTCCTAGCATGAATTTTAATAAATCTGTGGTAATAAAGATGATGATATTGTTGCAGGCATTAATGAAAGACCAGAATGGGAAGTTCAGAACAAAGTCAGGGCATATAGAACTGTACTGATAATGTAACTGACTATGCTGTGAACCCTCATTTTCCATATTTCTAAAGGAAAACATTTAGAAAGCTCAGGAAACAGCTTAATGACTGTTCATTGATGCAATTTTTTTTAAAACCCAAGCAAACAACAAAGAAAAGACTGGAAACATTTTGGCAGAACAAAACCAGAATTATTTAATGGAATACTAACTATACAGCAGTAAAAAGAAATGGACTACAGCTATAGATATCAAGAGAGATGAATCTTGGAAAAATAATTTTACTTCTTCAGAAGTCATAGAAGACTATATTCAGTATGATTCATTTATATAAAGTTCAAAATTAGGCAGAAGTGAGCAATACATTTGTTTAGACATACATCATTCATAGTAAAGTCTTAAAGAAAAACAACAACAAAAAACACAATTGTTAAAAATTTCTGAGTGGTTGTTACCTCTGTGAGGCAGAAGGGTAGTATAGGCAAGGAGAATGCTATTAGGAGGGCGTTTTCAAGTTACAGGTATGTTCTTAAGCCACATGTTGGGTAAATAGGTATTTACTTTTTATTCTTCTAACTGCACATACGAATATTATACGATTTGTGGATGTATAATCCACAAATCGTAGCTGGAAGATATTTGAAACTGCAGGGAAGAGATCCAACAGGCAACAGATGACATTTGAGGGAGTGAAGTCTTCCCTGGTGGCTCAGACAGTAAAGGGTCCACCTGCAATGCGATCCCTGGGTCGGGAAGATCCCCTGGAGGAGGGTACGGCACCCCACTCCAGTATTCTCGCCTGGAGAATCCCATGGACAGAGGGGCCTTGCAGGCTACAGTCCATGGGGTTGCGAAGAATCGGACACAACTTAGTGACTAAGCACAGCACACAAAGGAGCAAGACAGTACCCTTCTGCTGCTTGGGTGTTGAATGCAGCTGGCAGCAGCCTGGCTCCTCTTCCCCACTGAGCTCTTTTTCCTGGATCTTGCACTTTCATAATCTATGATGGATATAGCTCTTGACAAGATGAGGAAAAACATTGGTTTGATTCTTTAGGAGTATCAGCCAAGGAAAGAGCAATGGGATCACCCCATGGGCTTTGCAAATAACTGAGGCTAGAAACCATGAGGGACTAAACCCTCCTTTACCTGCCTTTATCACTCTGAAGGCATCCCCAGTGGCTCAGCAGTAAAGAACCTGCCTGCAATGCAGGAGACAAGGATTCGATCCCTGGGTAGGGAGGACCCCCTGGAGAGGAGCATGCCAACGCACTTCAGTACTCTTGCCGTGAGAATCCCACGGACAGAGGAGCCAGGCAGGCTTCAGTCCATGGGGTTGCAAAGAGTTGGACATGACTAAAGTGACTGAGTACACAGCACACATCACTCTGAAAGCAAGAATGGAGATGTTCTGACATCTTTAAAAGTCAGAATGCATTCTAAGTTGCTGACTGGTTCAGGCAGCAAGCCTCACCTAAAGTATAACTCTCCATTGTGTCCTAGGCCAGTTTTATCACTAATGACTGCATTGTCTGTTTCTTGATAGTTTTCTGAAATTAAACAAATTTCAGTGACTTGAAAGTTTCCCTCATGATTTGTCCCTGTGCACTGATATTCTGTATGCCTTCTCAAATGGAAGCGGGAAAGGTGGCATTTCACTTAGGGATACTATGAATAGTAATGTTAGGAATTAGTTTTCTGTTTAACTTCTCTGCCAAATATACTTGGGCAGAGAAGGGGATCTAACTTTGCCCGTAGGCTGAAAATGTCTCTAGTTTTCTGTGCCGGTGTTAAAAGTGCTGAGAGTTGATAGGCTGAAGTACTGTTATCTGCCTACCTGCTTGGAAAAATACCTGAGCAACTTTCATAACCCCCAATAGGTTGAAGTCAGCAAATGGGACTAAACCTTACCAAGCAGGTGAAGGCATGCTGATGGCCCACTGGAAAAGATGATGGCCATTGCGTTTTGTAATTCATAGCTATTAAATAAACTCAAAGGCCAAACTATCAGGCAGCCAGCCTTTTCCTTAGCTGCTGCTTTTCCAGTTTATCTCAAATGCATCTTGAAAACTATGGTACTGAACAGAGAATAGCCCAGCATGGTCACTTGAATCAGTGTGTCTGAGTCTTTCCTTCCTTCCCATCCTTCCGGATGCACGGGTGGAGCAGATACCAGCTGGATCCTTGTGGGCAAGTCTGTCATGACAAATGCCTCATTGCTCATCTCCAGAGATGGTCAGAAGTCCATTTCCTGAGAATTACTGGTATTTTTCAAATCCTGTTGGACTCTGAATGGATGGGAAAGTTCAGAAGCCATGTGTGAGCCCCTGGCATGTTGGGAACACTTGCTGAGTGAAGAGCAGACTGAGATCATTCTATTTTTTTTTACCATTAGTTGGACTGCAGGCCAGTAGAGAAGTAAAAAGTTGTGTATTTTCTTTTCTGGGATCCAGGCCATGCTTGTGGAAGACTGATCATAGAAAATTGATTATGGAACTAGGAGGTGGCATTATGTCTTTTCTCGTTTCCTAACCTCAGGAGTTTGGGCTACTTGAAGCCACTCAGAAATTAGTTTGCAAAAGTCTGTCTGTCTGTCTGTTTCCCTCTGTTATACTCTTGTCAAAATCATTGCCAACTTGTTTTCTGTTTCTTCAGAGAAGTAAATGCTGGACAGTGATTTTTAGTGTTTGAACACACGAAAAAACCTAATAAATTTAGATCTGAACTTCTGCCTCCTGATACTTCAGACTGTTTTTTGCTCCAAAAATATGTTTATTGATATATTATCATGCTGTACTATATCTACTTTTAATTTCTAAAGAAGTTAGTTTTACAGAATTATATAATTTTGCTTATTAGATGAACTAAAAATTCACCCATAAATTCATTAACATAGCAAGCAATAGTTTTCTTAAGAAGGAAGAGGAAGTTGTTGTAATTCATATGTATTGATAACATAAAACAATATACATTCTTCAGGTAATATGGTATTATAATTTTCCATGGTGGTACATAGTTCTCATAGCCATCACTTAATATAGATGATTAAAAATACATATTCTTTAAAGAACATATTGGCAATAGCTTAATTGTTAACCGTCTGAATATATTTGCATATTTTGGTCTATTTTAATCCATATTCTAAAACTACCATGCAATTCACTATCCTGTTTTTGGAACTTAGCATAAGATTTTTTTTCCTTTTTATTATATAATCATCATACACAGAATTTGAATGGTTGCATTCTATCCCATTTAGTAGATTTACCGACAGTATATATAAGCACTTTTTGTTGACATTTAGGATATTTTCTTTAATTTGCTATTATAAAAATGCTATTTCAGGTATTTTTCTGCCAGTTGCTTTTTGTTTAATTGGATTGTTTCACTAGAATATTATTAGGTCAAAGGCTAACCAGTCCCCCATCTCCTGATGTTGTTGTCAAGTGGTTTCCAGAAATATTGCATTAATTTACACAGCTGTGAACCTTGTATGGTAGAGCCCGTTTCTCATTGTTCTTGATAATAATAATTTAATAGTTATTTTCATTTTATTTATTAAATTAATGGTGAAATTAGTTTCTTAATATATTTACTTTTTTTGTGTGTGTGAATTCTCTGTTTACACAGTCCATGATCTTTTTCAGTTTAACTTTCAGAATAGTATTTTTCTGATTGTATATATGAAACTTGGTATAAGAACTACTGTGAATATTAGTTTTCCTTAGATTTCTTGGCTTTTATTTTTTTCACACAACAAAACTTTCATTTTTGGAAAGTAATCAGTCTTTTCCTCAGTGATTTCTTTTTTTTTTAAATTTATTTATTTTTTATTTTACTTCACAATTCTATATTGGTTTTGCCATACATTGACATGAATCCACCACGGGTGTACATGCATTCCCAAACATGAACCCCCCCCCACCCCCGCCCTCCCCACAACATCTCTCTGGGTCATTCCCACGTACCAGCCCCAAGCGTGCCATATCCTGTATCGGACATAGACTGGCAATTCGATTCTTACATGATATTATACATGTTTCAATACCATTCTCCCAAGTAATCTCACCCTCTCCCTCTCCCACTGAGTCCAAAAGTCCGTTATACACATCTGTGTCTTTTTTGCTGTCCTGCATACAGGGTCATCATTGCCATCTTTCTAAATTCCATATATATGTGTTAGTATACTGTATTGGTGTTTTTCTTTCTGGCTTACTTCACTCTGTATAATAGGCTCCAGTTTCATCCATCTCATCAGAACTGATTCAAATGTATTCTTTTTAACGGCTAAGTCATTTCCCCTTTGAGGAGTGGGTTAATATGTAGTTCCATGTTCTTATTTGTCACTTATACAGAAATATCTTGTCAAGTAATATGAAATCTGTGGAAAGCTTAAAGCATAAAAATATTCAAGAAAGGAAAAATAACAATAAAATAATCAGGAATCCTTCTTCTCAGAGAAAATCAGGTAACCTTTCTTTGGTGTGAATTCTTTTAGACTATTTATATGGTAAATATAGAAAACTAAATAGGCAATTATACACATTTTATAAAAATCATATTGCATATAGAGCATGTATTGTTATATAAGCCACATTTTTCCTTAATCACAGAGTAACACATCTTTCTGTGACTATAGATGTTGCTCAGAATTTCAAATGGCTACAGAGCGTTTCCTTACATATCTGATCATTCTTTTAGCACTGGACATTTGGATTTTCTATTATAAACAAATGTTAGGTGAACCGTCTTGTACAAACATTTTTCTTACTTGTCCAGTTCCCAGCAGGGGCGATTCTGGGGGTCAAGGTATTTTTGAAAAGATTTTTTATTATTTTTCTTAATTAGTTTTCCAAAGGTTGTACTAATTTCAACTGCAGTCAGTTAAGTTTGACAGTGTCTTGCTTCCTATATTTATATGACTTTCTTTAATCTTTACCAGTCATATAGGTAGGAGATAAATAAAGATGTCTTATTGCTTTAATTTGTAGTTTATGTTATTAATGAAGTGGAATATTTCTTCAATGATATCACCCATTTGTATTTCTACTTTTGTTCATATTCTTAGCCTACTTAATATTAAGGTTTTATATCTTTCTGTAATTTGTTTTATAATAATTTAAAAATCTGATGCAGAATGCTCACCCCTCCCTTTTTTGATGGAGTATAATGTTTTGCAATCAGTTTTAAACCTGAGAATTAAGGGAGAAAAGTATTCTCCACGCACAGAGCAACTTTACAATTGCTGCCTTCTCCACATGTCAGAAAACGTTTATCCTGTTATTTTGAGCATGGAGTTACAATTTCTATCAAATCATGGGAACTGTTAGCAAGTCAGGGCAAAGCTACCCTAAAGTATGTGCAAGGAGCCATTTCCTCCTTAAGGTGATGTTCTCTTTTTATGTCAACCACATGAGGGAGAGATGTCTGAGGCCCAGAAGCCAGGTTGAGAGAAGGGCTCCTGAGTGGGAAACAGAGAGAGTAGATGGCTCTTGAGCACAAGGATGTCAAGACTGTATCAGTTCAGTTCAGTTCAGTCGCTCAGTCATGTCCGACTCTTTGCGACCCCATGAATCGCAGCACGCCAGGCCTCCCTGTCCATCACCAACTCCCGGAGTTCACTCAGACTCACGTCCATCAAGTCAGTGATGCCATCCAGCCATCTCATCCTCTGTCGTCCCCTTCTCCTCCTGCCCCCAATCCCTCCCAGCATCAGGGTCTTTTCCAATGAGTCAACTCTTCTCATGAGGTGGCCAAAGTACTAGAGTTTCAGCTTTAGCATCATTCCTTCCAAAGAAATCCCAGTGGGTATAAAAAGGCCCCATGATTATACCTCAGCATGGAGGGTCCCGTGGCCCTTCCAGTGGGAAGAATGCCTGGGATGGTTGGACTAACAGATACCATACCATGAAGGAAGAACACTGAAGATCAGGTTGGTAACTTGGACTACAGACTGCTAATATTTAACAACTGAACCATTAATTTAACCATTAATAACAACTGAACCACTGGGCAGTAGTCGTCCATAATCAAGACTATATTTGGCAATTTCCCTTGCAGCTGTTAGTAGCCATGGCACTAACTTCTGGGAATAGGAATGGGTACAGAGGTAGTCTGCACCCCTTCTGGGAAATTCCCTGAAAGAGAATGAGGGTGCTTCTTCCTCCTTTTTCTTTTTGCGGTCCAGAATGAGCAGTGGGTAATTGGACAGCGTAGTGGACACTGAATGTCCTGTCCAGCTCCTGGCTACTGGGCTGGGACATCCATTCCCCAGCTGTGGAGCATGCTGACAGTGATGCATCACAGCTGTCCCCTTCTCAGGGACAGTCAGTCTTTCTTTTTGGAAAGGATACAGCTGTTTCAGGGCCTCTATTTTGGACTTTGAGATGGAAGTCTTATACTGAGGATAGTAGAACCACAGAGCTGAAGAAAGCTCTTTCTCTGCGTGTTATGACTGTCTGCCCCTGGAGTTTTATGTGTGAAGGGACTTGGAAGTACTTGGAAGGTTAAGAAGAGTGATCACAGCCTATTGGCTCCATTTGCTTTTGTGAGGGGGTAAAAAATAATGCCATGCTTGTGCCAGCGACTGCAGGCTGTCTTTAGCAGAGGACTGTCCTGAGGGTGTCACCTAGTAGATGACTTCAGCAGGTGGAAATTTGACCATTTGATTAGGCATTCAAGTAATTAAGCATGGGCTTCCTTGCTCAGACAGAGAGAGAATCCTGGCTCCACTGCTTTTCTCTGTGTGACTTTGACATTTCCCACTTGTAAAATAGGCCTAATATTACCTACATCATAGGGTTGTTATTAGGCTTTACTGTGTAAAACGTATCATTTAGTGCTTAGTATAAATGGGTATAAGTAGAGCCATTTTCCCCATAAGGATAAATTCTTTCACAGCTTTAGGACAGGAAAATGAAATTATTTGGATACTTTTCAGGAACGCTTTCCAAACTAGTTCTTTTAGATCATTCCCACTCTCTTTAAGTACATTTCCCAGAAGGGGCATATCGAATTTGCTGATAGCTTTTCCCATAGATATTTCTTTCATGGAAGAAAGGAAGCTGGAACCTAAATCTGTTTTCTTCACAGATTATTGACTCCTGATTAACAGGAAGAGCATTTGAAGTAGCCAGGTCTTTTGTTGTTCTCTGAATAGCAGCACAGCTTCCATATGAAGTCAGCATTCAGTCTAAGTGAAAATCTATGTCGAAATCAAGAGCCGTTGATGTTCCCAAGCCTGATTGGACAATGTGAATTTGAAAGAACCAATTGCTCAAGACAAGAAGATTCAAAGGGCCCATTGAGGCCATAGGTTGAAGAGAGCATGCAATTGAGGGTCAGGCATTAGGCATTAAAGGTAGGTGACATGAGAGTCTGGGTCCCCTGTCCTTGAAATTTACTATTGATTTTTTGAGCTCAGTACTGAATATACCATTTCCATTTTACAATAGATCTGTGCTGCACATACTCATCCTCTAACTTGGTAGATATGACAGTACTCAACTCATGTAGCATAGTTCCAAGTGCAAGTCATTTGATACCCTGCACAGTAGTTTTCTGATGGAGATTAATTCTCTATTAAAGCCTTGTTCTGGAACTTTTGCAGTATATGCAACAATTTTCCCATTGAGGCTTGCCAGTGTCTCCATGGAGAATCCTTTTCCACTACAGCCACCCTCATCAACATTGCCTCCACTAGGTCACATAGACTGTGGGGGCAGTTTTTACCATGGTCTTGACCTCCTCTGGTTTCTGGCCACATCTGAAGCTGTGGCAGCCTTCCAAGTCATCAGATAGAGCCAAGACTCTAGCGCCTGGCTCACATATCCTAGGCTGTTGCTTCTACGCATCAAAAGCTGTTCACTCTGAATACCCACGACTTTGCAGGTATAGAAGCGTTCACAGCCCAGGCACAGAGCAAGCCAGAAGTGTCAGAGAATGAATGCCTCTGGAAGCCATCCTTAAGAAGTTACACATGGGTTAACCACTTGTTTGGGATGATTTTGAGATGCGTTCTTCATATTCCCCCAGAGTTCCCCAGTAGGATTGAGCTGCAGGTGTCCATGATGGTAATCTTGATGCAACACATCCTTTAATGATATCCTTCCCTCTTCTCTCTAACTGGCTTAGATTGCCCTTTCAAATAAACTGCTTGTTCTACTTACACTTTTACCCTGGAGACTGCTACTAGGGAGTCCAACCTAAGACATTTGATAAATAAATAAAGGCTGTATTCCATGGGTAGTTAATGCCACCTCTAAAACCCAAAGACACCCAGAAAGCACTGTACCCCTTTCTTGCAGGTATAAGGTGCAAGATATAATGACCAGCACACAGCAACTGGCTCTTAACTTTAGAAGAGTTATCCTGGGGGGCCTGGAGTTAGTAGGTGCATCTTCTGTAACTTTAAACAACTTACTGATGCTGGAGCTTTCCTTGACTCTTATGCTCTGCCCTACAGGTGATTCTAGGGCATCTGGCTCACTTGGTCCAACTAACACCCAGGCATTAATATAGTGGACCTGCATAAAGTTCAATGGACTGTCAGGAAGATCAGGGTCCCTACATACTGTATTAGAACAGAAAACAAGAGAGTTAATGTAGTTCTGGGGCAAGACAGTAAAAATGTATTGCTGTTCCTGTCACATAACACTAACTAAGCTGTCTTTGATTCTCACTAGTGTTGTGAGTTGACCCTTTTGCTGCACTGATGGCTGCTTATCAAGCGCCAGCAGCTGTATTGATCTTACTAGTAAAAATGGCACATCCACCAGAGCGGCTGTGACTGGGGCAACTACCTGGATAAGTTAACAGTAAATCACCCTCATCTGCCACAGTTAATCTCTTTTGTTCAGAATCAGACAACTGAATTGAATAGAGATATGATGGGGATCTCCATACCTGTATCCTTTTAAGTTTTTTTTGCAGTGGTGAGATATTGCTTCTCATGTTACAGTCTTGGTTGGGCAATGTTGGGTGTAGTTTCTGGTGCTTCCACTTGATTTTTCCTATCATGTCTCCTACTACACGGGTCAGGATACAAATATGACAGTTCTGACAGCTGCTAAGTATTTCCACCCCAATTATACACTCACTCAGAACTCGGGGAAATAAGCCATTGTACTAAGTGTGAGATAAAATTAGGATGTGTAGTAATGATTCACCTGACCTTCAAAGCCCCTGCTCTACCTAGTACACTACACTGGCAGCTGAGTGTTCTGCTATTAGTATTAGCTCAGACTCTGTATCTGTTGGTCTTCAAAAAGCACGTGATCCCTTTCCCCAGTACACAGTTGCCATGGCAATTAACTTCCGATTCCTTGGGGAAATGTCAGAGGAACACTAACCATTATACCTATAGTTGTGCTGCAAGATCTTTCCTCAAGAAGACCTGATCACCCCTCCAGTCAGTGGTCTCTGGGAGGGTAGGATGGATTAGTTCTGGATAAGGGGCTTTTATTTTTCCATTGTGATGGCTGATGTCAGTTGTTTGCTCTCTGAAGTACTGTACCCAGCAGCCTATCTCATTAAGCTTTTATTGGTCTCATCATTATTTGAGTGTTCTGTCAAATGTAAATTCTGGACATCAAAGTAATATTTAAACTCAACAGTGAGGGTTATTTTATACCTATCAATGTATAAGTCACAATGCAAATGTAACAATTGTGAATATGTGTGGAATAGTGCAGGCTAAAAGGAGTTGAAGGAAAAAGTTGCAACCACGGGGGTCAACTGGTAGGATCATGGCAGATTCTTTAACACATCTTTATAAATTCAAAATGAATTAAAGCCCTGAAGGTAATGCCAGAAACCATAAACGTCTTGGAGGAAAATATAGGCAGAACACTCTTTGACATAAGTTGCTGCAAGATCTCTTTTGACCCACCTCCTAAAATAATGGAAGTAAAAATGAAAATTAGCAAATGAGTCCTAATTTAAACTTAAAAGCTTTTGCACAGCAGAGGAAACCATAAACAAGATGAAAAGACATGCCTCAGAATGGGAGAAAATACTTTCAAACAAAGCAACTGACAAAAGATTAATCTCCAAAATATACAGTTTATGCAGCTCAATATCAAAAAAACAACCAAATCAAAACAAAATGGGCTGAATACTGAAATAGATGTTTCTCCAAAGAAGATATACAGATGGCTAACAAACACATGAAAAGATGCTCAACATCACTGATTATCAGAGAAATGCAAACCAAAACTACAATAAGGTATCACCTCACACCAATCAGAATGGCGATCATTTAAAAATCTACAAATAAGTAAATGTGGAGAAAAGGGAACTCTTTTACACTGTTGGTGGGAATGTAAATTGACAGGTCAAATAGCAACAGTGAAATGCATTTTGGGAAGATTTTAATAATGAAATGATTAATGGCACTGTTACTGTCACCCTGCTTATTTAACTTATATGAAGAGTACATCGTGTGAAATGCTGGGCTGGATGAAGCACAAGCTGGAGTCAAGATTGCAGGTAGAAATGTCAATAACCTCAGATACACAGATGACACCACCCTTAATGGCAGAAAGTGAAGAGGAACTAAAGGAACGCATGTACACCTGTGGTGGATTCATGTCAATGTATGCCAAAACCAATACAGAATTGTAAAGTAAAAAAAAAAAAATTATTAAAAAATAAAAATAAAAAAAAGAGCCTCTTGATGAAAGAGCAGAGCGAAAAAGCTGGCTTAAAACTCAACATTCAAAAAACTGAGATCATGGCATTTGGTCCCATCACTCCATGACAAATAGATGGAGAAACAATGGAAACAGTGACAGACTTTATTTTCTTGGGCTCCAAAAACACAGCAGATGGTGACTGCAGCCATGAAATTAAAAGACGCTTGCTCCTTGGAAGGAAAACTATGACCAACCTAGACAGCATATTAAAAAGCAGAGATATTACTTTGCCGACAAAGGTCTATCTAGTCAGAGCTATGGTTTTTCCAGTAGTTATGTACGGATGTAAGAGTTGGACGATAAAGAAAGCTGAGTGCTGAAGAATTTATGCTTTTGAACTGTAGTGTTGAAGAAGACTCTTGAGAGTCCCTTGAACTGCAAGGAGATCAAACCAGTCAATCCTAAAGGAAATCAGTCTTGAATATTCTTTGGAAGGACTGACGCTGAAGCTCAAACTCAAATACCTACTCCAGTACTCTGGCCTGGAGAATTTTATGGACTGTATAGTCCATGGGGTCACAAAGAGTTGGACATGACTGAGCGACTTTCACTTTCTTTTCAAGTGTACTAGGTCAGTGAGAACCATTCTTAATGTCAAAAATATTTATGTATCCCTTGATTATGAAATTCGTAATATTGGCAATCTACTGTGAGTTCAAGTGTTTGGGTGGATGTGGTTATAAAATGATGAAACCAGGGTTGTTATCTAGTAGGCAAGGAAAATGGTGGATGTGTGTTTTTGGAAGGCTGATTAGGTCGAGTCTGGAAGATGGAAGTACATTTTGTCTTTTTCCTCTGGCTTCTCATGCTCCCTTCAAAATGCTGTCTGATGAGTTGGGGAGGATTAATTTGAAAGTATTTTTCACTGGAACACTACATTGAAGTTATAGGTGTGTTTTTTTTCTCTGGTTTAGTTTTCAAATTGAAGGCTGGTTCTTTGAGTTGGTAACATTAACCCTTCAGATATGGTACATCTGTCAGCAGAAGGAATGCATCTTGTTTGGTTAAATTATTTGGCAAATATAAAGCTATTTGGAACATGCCTGACATGTAGTAACTGCCCAGCAAAGCACAATTATTATTCAACAGTGTCCTACTTTGACTCATCTTCCTCAGCATTTGGCTCAAGTCTCTTCCTCCAGGATCTTCTCTGGATGTTCCAGTCTAATCCACTGTGGTATCTGTTGTGCATTTTGTCGCGTACCTGTCTTCTAATTGTTTCCTGGCATTGGTATTGTTCCTTGTGCTCTACAGCAAGCACTTGAAGGCACGATGCCAAGTTCTTTTGGACCCTGGAGTTTGGGGCAAGAAGTATAGCACTGTATTAATAATTCAGTGTATGTTGCTGCTGGTGGCTGCCTGGGTTCAAAACCTGGTTATTCCCTAAGTAGTTGTATGATGTAGGGCAAGTTGTTTAGTATCTCAAAGCCATTCATATGTTTGTGTATATAGCTTTTTCTTTCTTTCGAATTGTTTTCTTCCCAGCCATGGGATTACTGGGTCAAAAGATACTACTTAGAGCTGTGTGATTTAGTCAGTCAGTTTTATCTCTATGCCTCAGTTTCCACCCGCGTAAAGTGGGGATAATTAGATTCTCTCATAGTGTGGCTGACAATTAACAGATAAAACACAGTCTTTGGCAAATAGGAAACAAGTGTTTGGTTATTATTGCTAACTATTATTGGTTTTGACTTGAAATACTTTTGCTGACACTTCCTTTTGAACAGATGTTGTTTTGCCCAAAAGATAGAGTGGAAGTTTGAAAAAGAAAACCAAAGGCAATGACTCACTTAATCGGGACTTCTGTATTATCTAAGGTTTGGTGCAGGGACATGGTGCACTGTGATCGTACTCTTTGTTGTATGTTATCTAAGGTTTGAAATTTTGCTTACTTTCCTGACTCTTCATATCCATGATTAATTAAAAGAGTGCTGAATTTGGTATTGGTGGCAGCTTTTCACAAGATCTGCTTAAAACACGAGCTATAAAAGTTGTTTAGGTAATCTGGAGAGGGGTACAAGAAAAAAAGAAAAAACTGATTAAATAGAAAATCTTAAATCTTTCTCTGCTTTATAATAAGGCCAACTTTCTTCTTGCCCATATAAACAGTTTACTTTTAGAACAGAACTTATGGAATGTAGACCTAGGATGGGAGGCAAGATTCAATTTGTGGGGTCATGCTTAGTGAGAAAACTGTTCCCAGAAATAATATTTGAAGAAGGATTACATTCTGAACCCTGGTCAATTTCTTACCTCCTGGCAAAATAAATTATGGTCCTGGGTAGGTTTTAAGCCACCCCTCCCACCCCCCGTCAAATGCCAGAGTTGATATCCGATGAGGTTCTATTCCAGGCTTTTTACACACATTTTAAATGGCTGCCAAGACACTTGCCTTTTCACTACATCTCTGTTAAGCAGTAAAGCTTATGGCTTGATGTGCTATACAAGCTGCAGAAGGGAGTGGATTTTGAAAACTTTGTGGGTCCACAGATCCAATAGAGGCTGAGATCAGCTGGCAAAGGCAAAAGAGACACAGTCCCCTGGTGGGCCACTTAGAAATGACTTTCATTTCTCTTGCTTTAAAAAGGGAAAAGGGATATGGTCAATTTTGGTGTTTTGGTGAGGTTTTGAAGTAAGCTTCTATATGTATATATATACACACACACATATATAAGTATATGTAATTATAATATGTATACATGTCACTATATCTTGTATAGTATCATACATAATTATAATTATTATGTTGCATGTGTAGATGTATGTGTCCTCTGAATACATTCATACACACACACAAACATTCACTTACATATACTTTTTGTCTTTTATGTTTTGGGCCATGTTAAAAAAGAAGAAAAGGCTGAGTGTAGATTAAAACATTATTTGGTAGCATTTATTGCTAAATACTGAACTCTGAATCTGCAGCTACCAAATAAGATGAATTCACATCATCAATTTGTTAAATGCCCACTGTGCGGACACTGATCTAGTCTGTTGTCAACACTCTTTACAAGAATGTTGAAGCCAAGTGAGGATGCACAGCCTAGATTATGTTGTAATATGATACATGCATAATTGAGATCATAGGAGGCATAGGAAATATTTTTTCAAATAGATGAGAGAAAAAAAATGCTACAGCATGCCCAATAACGACAAAAAAAATCACAGAAATGATACAACTTCAATCAACGGATTTGGTCTTAGGAGAGAAGGCAGATTTATGGCTAGTAATTTGTGTCCTTCAGATTTAGAGGCAAGAGGCAGATGAAAATATAGCATGCTCAGCAAAACCTCTCTGTAGCCAACTGTTGGATAGAAACCCAAGTTTCCTGAAAACTCATGGAAAAGCCATTCCGAGCCCTAACTCCTGGACCCTTATTATGATTGTGAAGAAAATAACTTTTAAAACCTGATACATTCACTTATGCACAAAGGTATATTTTTACAGTATTTCAAAAAGGTAAATTAGGAATATTCTTATATTCCAAATGACCTGGTATTATTTTATTTTGCCATAAATTGCATGTATCCCAATGCAGTTGAAATCCTACCGGGGATTGAAGTTATAACCACAGCTAATGTATTTGAAAAAATAAAAAGCTTTTTGTCAGTATAGTTTCTGCTTCAAAGATCCCCTGTGCAAGATACACTTATTCTCCAAGATCGAAGGACCTCCCTTTTTTTGAGGGGAAAAAAACACAGAACCTTAAAAGACTAAGCAGGAAATAACGCACACTGACTGAGACATTTTAGCCAAAAAGGAATAATTGAATGCAAGTGAGAAAAGGATTTATTTTAAATTAAAGAATTTTGACAGGCCAGCCATAGAACAAAGGGCTGTATTCTATATTACCTGTTTTCCCAGGGGTTCCAGGCTCTCGTGGACTTCAGTGGGAGGGCTCCTCACAGAAGGGAGGCCTGGAGCTAAAGAAATGTGGATCAAAGCAATCAGCTTAACGCATCTCAATCTACCTTTGATAGGCCAGCTGTTCAGCAAGTTCTGTGGCCTTCCACAGTCATGCTGGCTCTTTCTGAAATGGCAATTGCAGGAGAGCTAAAATCCCATTCTGAGTGACTGGGTTCGGTGTAAAATACTCTGTTAGGTGTCTTCTATATTTATCGCACAGTCATATGGGGCCTGAATGGGTTGAGCAGTGACAGTGGACTTTCGGTTGGTGGAAAAGAGGAAAGCAACATAGAAATGATGGTTTTTGGATGAATAACATTAAGAAGGTACTTCCTACTTAGGACTAGGTTTGGCTCTGACCTCTCTGTGCTGACAAAGTGAGCCCAAGAATGCGTATGATGCTGAGGAGAGTAGGTAAGATTGGAACCTGTCAGATATGTGTTTGAATCTAGCTTTGCAGTTCTCAGCAAGAGGATCTTAGACAAGCCTCCTTTTGTTCCTGGGGCTCAATTTTTCTCACTTTAAGTGGGGCTCCTAATACTTATCTAGGGAAGTGGGGATGAGGATTAAGTTCTAGGACTTCAGAGGGAAAAGCCAAAGGAGTGTGACTTAGCAGTTACTACTTTCAATACGCATCAGGCTTTTCTTAGGACTTCAACATCTATGGCTTCAGAACTAGGTTCACGTTCTAGCTTTACTGCTTCTTCACCTGTGATGTTGGCGAGACTCTTAGATGTCTCTGAATTAAATTTGGTGCATCAGTAAAATGTATTGATAGATGCATAAAAATTTGTGTGTATATATATATATATGTAAATCTTAAAAGTTCATTAAAAATAGTAAAACAAACATAAAAGATAAAATTTAAAACATAAATGAAGCAGAAAGTAGTTAACGTAGATTCTGGAACATGGTAAAATCTCAAAAAAAAAGTTCTATTATTGTGATTGAGTTCTCTGTTAGGCTGTTTTTCTAAACCAGTTCCCAAACTCTTCTTCAGAACCCGAATCTTCTTTCTCTTTCACTGCATCCTCTTTTCTAGCCGTAGCAGACAGAGGCTGTGACAGCTGCGTTGTCGAACAGCTCCTTGGTTCCCTTCTATTGTCTGAAAACAGCATATGTATCTGCAGTGGAATTGGGTGCAAAATTGTGATGCTGGTCATTGTAGTGTCTAATGCCTTCCCTTGGGCCATTCTGGTTTCTCTCCTTTGGGATAATAGAAGTGACAGTTTTCAAATTAAATAGACTGGACGGTATGTTACAGTTTTGATGTGCTCCTATAGAAAACTATATATAGAATGATTATGTAGCCTATATATTCTGGCATTTCCAGAGTGACTATGTATTGCTTCCTTATTCATGACAAGGGCTTCCCTGGTAGCTCTGACAGTAGAGAATCTGCCTGCAATGCAGGAGACCCGGGTTTGATTCCTGGGTTGGGAAGATCCCCTGGAGAAGGGAATGGCGATCCACTCCAGTATTCTTGCCCGGAGAGTTCCATGGACAGAGTTGCCTGTAGGGCTGCAGTCCATGGAGTCGCAGAGTCAGACACGACTAAGTGACTAACACTGACACTGATTCATGACAAACAGCAACAAAAGACCATAAGAAATATACATAAACTCAGACCTTACTTCTTTGCTTCCTCTCCACCAAACACATCAAAATGAATGCATCATATGAGCTGAAGAATTTGTTGTGCCACTTATCAAAAAATGACAAGCATGTAGATTCTCTGCCTAGAGTGCAGGTAAATGCTGAGACAGCAGTGTCAGCACCAGCCCCCCACATCTGGCTGAACTCCTTTCATGAAATGATGGTGTATGTATATTTTCTGAGAGAGGTAATGGTGAAAAACTGATGGGAGAAACTGTCCTTTTTCCATTTCTCATAATCTCTCTAAATACAAAGTTTCTTGAGAATAGTTCTGGATAGAGCAGATGCAGTTGTGTTCTTGTGCTCTGGGGTTCTATGTGGTATGGTGTGGCAGAATTCATGCTAGACTTGTAGGAAGACAACTTGCATTCTGTCAAGCTGTTGGTGAATAATCATGAAAGCCTGCATACATCACTGAATTTGTTTGGGATGCTGTTTCCTCATCTGTAATTTTGATCTATTAATCAATATTTGTCTTTCCAAACACATGGACAGCTTGTGACATTCAAGTGGGAAAACCACTGGGGGTGGGGGGGGGAATGGTGAGACATTATTAGGTTATGTTCACTGTATGTTTTTTCTCTCCCTGGTTATCGTGTGAGTATCCTGTACATGTAATGAATGCTTGCATAATAATGAACCATTGATTTATAAGTCTCAGATATACCTGAATAGACTTTCACGCACTGCTTGGGATCAAGCAGCATTATATAGCTTACGCAAATGAAGATTATCTTATTTTTATCACTGGGAAAGTTTCCAGGACATTATCAACACGTACTAAAGTTTCCTACATAGAATGTAATACTGAAACCTCTGCTACCTTACACTTGGGCTCACAACTTCCATATGATTTGCCTCTCACTTATAAAAAAGCCACAGGCCTTGTCAGCTAAATTCCAAAGTGACATTCAGCAGTGAATATTTGGATTCAGTTTTGGTTTTGCTTTCACACTGTCATAGAAAACTACAGAAGGGCTGGACATGTATGCCCCCCTTCCCCACTTTCTTTTCTTTTTCTCGAGCTTGACGAACACGTTCGTCTCAAAACCACTAACACACACGTTCACATAGACACCTTCTGCAGTATTCTTAAAATCCTGCTTTCCACATGTGGATCATAGATCAATCTAACTATACAGCACTGCCCTGGATGATGGTCCCTCTTGCAACCATGTGGAATACTCATCTTCTCTAATCCTGGTCTATAGTATTTCCAAAGTACTTTACAAGCCCAAAGTAATGGCTTCTAATGCTTTGCAGCAGCTGAGCTGGTAGCACACATGATATCTTAAATGTAACAATCAAAGGCAGAGGCAGGATCTTGGTATTTCCGCTGGCTTGCAGATGTGTCCTGTCCTGGTCCAGAATCTGTAATGTCAATTTTAGACAAAAGAAGCTTAAAACAAAGGAAAGTCTCCCTGCTTTGTGTCCACAACTGAACTAGGCTAAGAGAAAGCTCCCCAATAGGGAAACGACATGTATTGTATATCAGTTACCTGACCCATACAGTAATTTTTTGGGGGGTTTGTGTCTGTGAGCAACCTTGCTTAAGATTTATGTAATGGAGGGCATTGTATTATTAATCTACACCATGTGGGACTCTCCAGGTGCTAAGCTTTGATCTTCCTGCCCTCTGGTACCTTACGTTTTCTAGTGCTCATTGACAATGATGTCTGTGATTTAAAGCACTCTTTCCTTGCTGCAGCGGGGTGGGGGAAACAAAAAGAGTTCAGATAACTCTACCTCAAATCAGAGACCCGTGACTTCTTCCCTTGTCTGGTCTCCGTTTGGTATAAAATCACCCTGATTCTGTTTAGGAGAATTTGATCAGCACTCCAAGGAGTAAAAGAATATCTTTCTGAAACATTTTATGGCACATTAGATTACTGCTGGAAATTCTGGACGTGGCCAACCAGGGAAGCTTGGCTTTGGTCAAAGTGGTATGAGAAGACGGAAAGTAAATGGCAATTTTCTATTTTCCCTAAGAATGAAAGGGGAAAAAGGGTGGGAGGGATAAAAAGGGATACAGACATTCAGAATCCAAGTCTCTCATGACCCTCATAGCATTAAGAACAAAAGGATAACCCTTTTCTAATAAAGGATAATGAAGAAGCTATCTGATTTGTTGTATTTCAGGAAATATGTTATTACATTGCAGGAAAATATAAAGAAATGTCAAGCAGGTTAAAGGCGATATAATACATACTCATCAAGGATATAGACCCTGACAACAGACTGCATATTTCAAACCCCATTTCTGCTGTTTACTAATGTCAGTTTCCTGACCTGGAAAATGGGGATAATAATAGTACTGTCTCCCAGATTATGGAAAAGATTAAATGAGCACTTAGAATAGGGCTTCTTCATCTTAAGTGCTCAGTGTTTGCTAATACTTTACTGAAGACATTGGCTGCAGTACCTGTGGTTTGCAAGATGAATTTGTTTTTTCCTATTCTTACTTCTTTTATTAAATAGTGTAACATTATTGGCCTTTCTGGGCTGGCAAAGATCAAGGCTGGGTTCCTACATGGTATGTCAACAGTAGCCATTTTAGGGGGAAGAGAATAGATTTCAACTGCATTTATGTTCAGGAACACTATTTTGAGAGGATGAAATTAGGGGCGAGGCACAGTGACCTTCTCAGGTCATGAAGTCCTTATGGCTTTGTAAGGTCATCCCTACCTTCTCTTTTGCAGGTAAGGGGAACAATTTCTTCCCCAAACGTCTCCCTCCTTAGGTGAATACAGAAAGAGTACCCTCACCTCTGTGACTACAGATTCATTTTACCTCTTCTTAAACTTCATATAAATGGGATCACACACTAGATGCTCTTCTGTCTGATTTTTTCATTCAGTAACAGTTCAGTTCAGTTCCGTTCAGTCGCTCAGTCATGTCTGACTCTTTGCGACCCTATGAATCGCAGCACATCAGGCCTCCCTGTCCATCACCAACTCCCAGAGTTCACTAAGACTCAGGTCCATCGAGTCGGTGATGCCATCCAGCCATCTCATCCTCTGTCGTCCCCTTCTCCTCCTGCCCCCAATCCCTCCCAGCATCAGAGTCTTTTCCAATGAGTCAACTCTTCACATGAGGTGACCAAAGTATTGGAGTTTCAGCCTCAGCATCATTTCCTCCAAAGAAATCCAAGGGCTGATCTCCTTCAGAATGGACTGGTTGGATCTCCTTGCAATCCATGGGACTCTCAAGAGTCTTCTCCAACACCACAGTTCAAAAGCATCAATTCTTCAGCGCTCAGCCTTCTTCACAGTCCAACTCTCACATCCATACGTGACCACTGGAAAAACCATAGCCCTGGCTAGACGGACCTTTGTTGGCAAAGTAATGTCTCTGCTTTTGAATATGCTATCTAGGTTGGTCATAACTTTTCTTCCAAGGAGTAAGTGTCTTTTAATTTCATGGCTGCAGTCACCGGCTGCAGTCACCATCTGCAGTGACCTTGGAGCCCCCCAAAATAAAGTCTGCCACTGTTTCCACTGTTTCCCCATCTATTTGCCATGAAGTGATGGGACCAGATGCCATGATCTTCATTTTCTGAATGTTGAGCTTTAAGCCAACTTTTTCACTCTCCTCTTTCAATTTCATCAAGAGGCTTTATATTTCTCCTGGCAATCTTGATTCCAGCTTGTGCTTCTTCCAGTCCAGCTTTTCTCATGATGTGCTCTGCATATAAGTTAAATAAGCAGGGTGACAATATACAGCCTTGATGTACTCCTTTTCCTATTTGGAAGCAATCTGTTGTTCCATGTCCAGTTCGAACTGTTGCTTCCTGACTTGCATATAGGTTTCTCAAGAGGCAGGTCAGGTGGTCTGGTATTCCCATCTCTTTCAGAATTTTCCACAGTTTATTGTGATCCACACAGTCAAAGGCTTTGGCATAATCAATAAAGCAGAAATAGATGTTTTTCTGGAACTCTCTTGCTTTTTCCATGATCCAGCGGATGTTGGCAATTTGATCTCTGGTTCCTCTGCCTTTTCTAAAACCAGCTTGAACATCAGGAAGTTCATGGTTCATGTATTGCTGAAGCCTGGCTTGGAGAATTTTGAGCATTACTTTACTAGCATGTGAGATGAGTGCAATTGTGCGGTAGTTTGAGCATTCTTTGGCATTGCCTTTCTTTGGAATTGGAATGAAAACTGACCTTTTCCAGTCCTGTGGCCACTGCTGAGTTTTCCAAATTTGCTGGCATATTGAGTGCAGCACTTACACAGCATCATCTTTCAGGATTTGAAATAGCTCAACTGGAATTCCATCATCTCCACTAGCTTTGTTCGTAGTGATGCTTTCTAAGGCCCACTTGACTTCACATTCCAGGATGTCACACCATCGTGATTATCTGGGTCATGAAGATCTTTTTTGTACAGTTCTTCTGTTTATCTTGCCACCTCTTCTTAATATCTTCTGCTTCTGTTAGGTCCATACCATTTCTGTCCTTTATCGAGCCCATCTTTGCATGAAATGTTCCCTTGGTATCTCTGATTTTCTTGAAGAGATCTCTAGTCTTTCCCATTCTGTTGTTTTCCTCGATTTCTTTGCATTGATCACTGAGGAAGGCTTTCTTATCTCTTCTTGCTATTCTCTGGAACTCTGCATTCAGATGCTTATATCTTTCCTTTTCTCCTTTGATTTCCATTTCTCTTCTTTTCACAGCTATTTGTAAGGCCTCCCCAGACAGCCTTTTTTCTTTTTTGCATTTCTTTTCCATGGGGATGTACAATGGACAGCTTTTCCCTGTCTCCTGTACAATGTCACGAACCTCATTCCATAGTTCATCAGGCACTCTATCTCTCAGATCTAGTCCCTTAAATCTATTTCTCACTTCCACTGTATAATCATAATGGATTAGATTTAGGTCATACCTGAATAGTCTAGCAGTTTTCCCTACTTTCTTCAATTTGAGTCTGAATTTGGTAATAAGGAGTTCATGATCTGAGCCACAGGCAGCTCCTGTATAGAGCTTCTCCATCTTTGGCTGCAAAGAATATAATCAATCTGATTTCGGTGTTGACCATCTGGTGATGTCCATGTCTAGAGTCTTCTCTTGTGTTGTTGGAAGAGGGTGTTTGCTATGACCAGTGCTTTTTCTTGGCAAAACTCTATTAGTCTTTGCCCTACTTCATTCTGTATCCCAAGGCCAAATTTGCCTGTTACTCCAGGTGTTTCTTGCCTTCCTACTTTTGCATTCCAGTCCCCTTAATGAAAAGGACATCTTTTTTGGGTGTTAGTTCTAGTAGGTCTTGTAGGTCTTCATAGAACCATTCAACTTCAGCTTCTTCAGCATTACTGGTTGGGGCATAGACTTGGATTACTGTGATATTGAATGGTTTGCCTTGGAGACGAACAGAGATCAGTTCATGCATATTTTGCCTATATCAGTATTCACTGATATGTAGAATTTTCCTATATGAATATATCACAATTTATTTGCCTTTTCCACTGTTGATAAGTTATTTTCAGTACTAGAAGTAAAACTTGAATATTACTTTATAAGAGACATTTGAATAGTATCCTCTAGCAACAATTTAATTTTGTAGTGATGTATATACTAACTTTTCTTCTTGTTATAGTCAAATTGACTTGTTACAATTGAGTTGAATTCAGGAAGCCTTTGCATTCTATAGGCATTTTTTCATCTTTCCTATGTAAAACAGATTGTCTTTTAAAGATGGGTTTAATGTTCATAACTTGGGTCAATGCCAACTATCTTCATTTAATAGCGATAGCTGGGTGAACAGTAATGAATGATGATCAGGTGAGATTCATCTTGCTGTCTGCAAAACTATTGAGTGATTTCTTGATGCATTTGGTCAAGCTCCAAAAAGAGGTGGAAAATGCCAAGACAGTGAAAGGTGCATGTTTCTAAACTAGGATATATAGGTTAATCAAGGTTTTTATAATGAAGGGGTCTATGTCTTATTCATTTTGGGGAGATGAGTGTGGGATACTTTGAAGCCAGCTTATTTGCTATACACAGGTGTTCTAGGATTCCACTGCTTGTTCATGTAATACTAGGCAGAAATTAAGAGGCATCTTTTTTCAGAAGAGTAGAGAGAAGGGAGAAGGGGCACATCATAGGCTCAGATAGCCAGAGCCTGTCCAGCATTCCTCATCAGCTGTCAGTGCTGGAGACACAAGTCATGGGGGTAACACAGTTGGAAATGAATGGGATGGTTGAGGGTGGATTGAATGTTAGGGTCTAGCAGCTCCATTTCTCTCTGTAGGATGCACAGAAATGGAGAAATGCCTCATGAGACTGTGTAGTAGTTGACAATGCCCAGAGAGGAAAGGAAGGCAGAGGAGAGTGCCAGTAAGTCTTGGAGCTTTGTCTGTAAAAGAATGTACATGCTGGGAGTGCATTAAGTCAGGCTGCTTTGTTAGGCCCAGGGAGAAGATTTTCCATGAACTTGGGACTTTAGTGGTAAAACTGGGAAGGTCCTGAGCAGAGCTGCTGCTAAGTCACTTCAGTCGTGTCCGACTTTGTGCAACCCCATAGATGGCAGCCCACCAGGCTCCCCCATTCCTGGGATTCTCCAGGCAAGAACACTGGAGTGGGTTGC
Organism: Oryx dammah; assembly: GCF_014754425.2. Classification (NCBI taxonomy): domain Eukaryota; kingdom Metazoa; phylum Chordata; class Mammalia; order Artiodactyla; family Bovidae; genus Oryx; species Oryx dammah. The sequence continues at coordinate 42,671,664 of NW_024070185.1, read as the reverse complement.
CATTTCCTTCTCCAGTGCATGAAAGTGAAAAGTGAAAGTGAAGTCGCTCAGTCGTGTCCGACTCTTCGCGACCCCATGGACTGCAGCCTACTAGGCTCCTCCATCCATGGGATTTTCCAGGCAAGAGTGCTGGAGTGGGGTGCCATTGCCTTCTTTGCCTGAGAAGAGCAGGGCCTTAGAATAACGAAATGGATGTAACAGCTCCATCAGAGTTCTAGATGGTTTGCACTGTAAGGAATCATCTAATCCAGGAGTTTTAAAGTTGGTTTTATGGAAGGCCAGCCCCTCTTCTTTTGAATACAAAATCTTAGGCATCAGTTTTAGAAATTCAGACCGATGAAACAAGCTGCGCTATTCAAAGCAAGGTGGGGTGTGAGAGTTCAGGGACGTCTCCTTCTGGCCTAATTGGTTGTCACTACAAATGCTCCACAAGCAACACCCCAAAACTCAGTGGCTCGTTCAACAGTGATTTCTTCTCATGATTCTTCAGGTGACTGTTTTAGGCTGTGGTTCTGCAGGTAATCTTGGGTTGCTCTTCTCCCTGTGTTTCATGTAGGGGACCAGGCTTCCCAGAGTAGATTCTCATGGTGATGCCAGAAGCCAGTGTATCTCTGTAATGTCTTATCTATCAGTATCACATTGGCCAAAACAAGGCACATGGTCAAGGCCAAAGTGAGAAGGCAGGAACGTGCACTCTGCCTTCATTAGGTCCTGGCAAGGTTATGGATTGCTACCACCACAGGGGAGTGTGGAAGTGAGGCCAGCAGAGTATCTGTGTAGCACACTTGCCTCCCGTCTGCCCCCTCTACAGTCCACATTCTACATGCTGAGGAATCTAGAGAACCCAGACCTGCTTTGGGCTCCAGGCATCAGAGGCAGTGCCTGGCAGAGGGGATGGAAGTGCCTAAGGAGGTTGATGGTGCTCGGTAAGGGCAGCTGGACTGTGTTCTGGAAACTATGACAAGTGCTGCAAGCAGGTTAGTGTGGCTGAGGTTCAGCAGGTGGCATTGGTAACTGGAGGTACAGCAGGAGAGAAAGGGCCAGATCTTACATAGCCAAAAGAACCTGCAAGCATGCAGGAAACACCCCTAGAGGTTCCTGGAAACAACTAGGGATGACTTTAGGTGGCTGTACTAATTGTTGGTGATTATTTATCACTGTTAGTATAACACCATGTATATATATATATATTTCAGGCTGACATATCTGGCGAAACACGAGTTTCAGTAATCAGACTTGAAATATCAGGGTTGAAAGGGACCTTAGACCCATGTAACACAACCCCTATTCCATAATATCACAGGTAAGTGTTGTTCACCTTCTGTGTGAATATCTCTGCTGACAGACAATCTACTCCTCATAAGGGAACCATCTCACTCTAGACAGATAGCACTGACAGTGACCTTCTGAATGTGCAGGACTAGAAAGCATGAAATTAGATATCAGGGAGGCAAAAGTCTAGAATGAGAGGAAGTTTGTGAAAAATTACTAATTTAGGGAAAAGATTCTTTTTTGATATGTTTAAAGGGAGGATGAGGGTGAAACCATAGAAGCCAGAAAGAATAAGAACTATTTTTCTCTTTTCATGTTTGTTGTCAGTTTGAAAATTAATGTGATTAAGAGAGTAAAACCTGGCGAGTGGAGACTGTAATGTCTTAATTGTCTGAGGCTAAGGGATTGTGTCTATGAGAATGTAGGGTAGAAAAAGACTTTTGGAGTGTGAGGCACCAAGTGATTCTACAACTGATAGATAAATCTGATGCTTAGCTTAAGTTTGACCCTGGTTTACACATTGTATTTCCCAACTTACAAATTCCCCTCAAAGATAAGGGAGCATATAGACAGGGATAAGTCTACTACTGAGTAATGTCAACTAAGGAATAGAAATGTTCTCCTCTAGTCCTACTCTACTACGCCCACCTTGAGAGCTGATAAAATCTTGAGTCCAGTCTATAAGACTGAAGGTTTTTGTAGTTATGAACTTTGCCCTCAGTGTTTAACTTCTAGGGAGTTGGGAGCCAAAGCAGCTCTCAGGTTGTTTCAACAACACCAAGATCAGCTGTCAAATGGTCATGGGGGAAACTTGTCAGACTAGTTATTTGACTTCTTACCTGTATACCCAACCAAGGGAATAACAACCACCAACAATAAAGTTTAAAGACTGTTGTTTTAAACTTTTCAACAAGCTATGTTGACATGTAGCTACAACCTTCATGGGTAAACCACTTCATGCAGAGTGAGTTTTAAATGCTGTAAACTAAAATCACGGTTTTTTGTAAACTTTTGAAATTTTTGAGGAACAAATAAATCAGCCAGATCATCCTCTACCGAGAATTACAAATTTCTTCAGGAAACTTAGAGCTCAAAAAGAAATTAAAGCAGAGACTGAAACTGATTTTAGATTAGCGATTTACTGCCTGTCAGGAGGCGTGACTACATTGTTGTTTATTTGATTTCATAATGCACTTTTTCTCTTTAACTTTTCCTCTGAAGACATGGGTTCAAATCCAGTCACAATGCTGGTCAATTGTAGGTGGATTTCTCTGGTACTTCTTATTCCTCCATGTATGGATCCAGACTAGAGCCAGACCCCAGTGTATTCTGGCTGGAGTGTAGTAGAATGATTGCTTAAGGACATTGACGGCAACAGAGGGGCTCTTAGGAGAAATACAACTTTGTAAAAGTCCCATAGCTGAGGTCTTATAAAAAATCAATTAATAATGTCGATTTGATCAAGTACATTTTTCTCTGAAATACCCATTATAAGGAGGATATTTCTCAAAACCCAGACTGAGACATAAATCCATGTTAAGAAGGCTAGGAATGGCTATTACCATATTAAAACAAATCAGCTTTGGTTCACAATAAACTTGGACAACCTACATGTCTGTGGTTTTAGCTATCTGAGGGAAGACCTGACATCTCTGGGACCCAGTTTGTATATGTGCCTTTCTGCTGTCTATGGGAAAATCCACTTGGACTTTGGGACTGTGACTGCATTCTGATTTAGGGCAATGCCTGGGTGCTATGATTCTCTCTACTGTGCAATCTTCCAAAAATAGGCAGAGTCACCCCTGTGAGCGAAAGAGAAGTAGAAGACCTTCACCTTGCCCAGTGGCCCATTAAGAATATGATTTTACAGTATTCACACATTCTTCAGGAGCTGAAAGAACTAAAAAACCTTGGAGCTATCACTGGTGATTTAGCAGAAATATTGCCCTGTAGAAGAAGGGCTGAGAATAGCTGTGTAATTTCCCAGGAATGGTTTAAGCTGTATCCTGTGGCTGAGACTCATTAGAGAGTACAGTAGCTTTACAGCCAATGAGGCGGCAGTAGTGGCCACTGGGATAAGAAAGAAGGTAGAATCCAGAAATCACTAGCCTGTTGTTCCATTTCAGCTGGAGTCATCATTTTGAAAGCAGAGAAGGGGGAATGGTTAATGGGTTTGTGGTGGTGGTGGTGGTGATGGTGGTAGGGTGAGACAGACAGTAGTGGTCAGTGAAAAGTAGAGTGAGGATGAGTTATAAATTTATTGCAGCTGGGACAGCTTGAGGGTTGGGGGCCAGGCTTAGACCACTTATAAATGACCAGAAACACCAAATAAGACTCCATTTCCACAAATACCTCAGATTCTCAAATGGGAAGGTTCTGCAATGGGAGTGGCTTGAGTTTTCTAAGTTTCTAAATTATTTTGTGGTAGTATGAATCATTTATTTGTGTATATGTGCAATATACATACTTTTACCTCACCTACATGTATTTATTCACTTATTAATTGGACATCTGCTAAGTGCCTGTGTTGTGCCAGGTTTTGCAGTAGGTGATGAGGATAGAATGAGGTTCGTGACATTGTACAGGAGACAGGGATCAAGACCATCCCTGTGGAAAAGAAATGCAAAAAAGCAAAATGGCTGTCTGGGGAGGCCTTACAAATAGCCGTGAAAGGAAAAGAGGCGAAAAGCAAAGGAGAAAATGAAAGATATAGCATCTGAATGCAGAGTTCCAGAGAATAGCAAGAAGAGATAAGAAAGCCTTCTTCAGCAATCAGTGCAAAGAAATAGAGGAAAAGAACAGAATGGGAAAGGCTAGAGATCTCTTCAAGAAAATTAGAGATACCAAGGGAACATTTCATGCAAAGACGGGCTCGATAAAGGACAGAATGGTATGGACCTAACAGAAGCAGAAGATATTAAGAAGAGGCGGCAAGAATACACAGAAGAACTGTACAAAAAAGATCTTCATGACCCACATAATCACGATGGTATGATCACTAATCTAGAGCCAGCCATCCTGGAATGTGAAGTCAAGTGGGCCTTGGAAGGCATCACTACGAACAAAGCTAGTGGAGGTGATGGAATTCCAGTTGAGCTATTTCAAATCCTGAAAGATGATGCTGTGAAAGTGCTGCACTCAATATGCCAGCAAATTTGGAAAACTCAGCAGTGGCCACAGGACTGGAAAAGGTCAGTTTTCATTTCAATTCCAAAGAAAGGCAATGCCAAAGAATGCTCAAACTACCACACAATTGCACTCATCTCACATGCTAGTAAAGTAATGCTCAAAATTCTCCAAGCCAGGCTTCAGCAATACATGAACCATGAACTTCCTGATGTTCAAGCTGGTTTTAGAAAAGGCAGAGGAACCAGAGATCAAATTGCCAACATCTGCTGGATCATGGAAAAAGCAAGAGAGTTCCAGAAAAACATCTGTTTCTGCTTTATTGATTATGCCAAAGCCTTTGACTGTGTGGATCACAATACACTGTGGAAAATTCTGAAAGAGATGGGAATACCAGACCACCTGACCTGCCTCTTGAGAAATCTGTATGCAGGTCAGGAAGCAGCAGTTAGAACTGGACATGGAACAACAGACTAGTTCCAAATAGGAAAAGAACATCAAGGCTGTATATTGTCACCCTGCTTATTTAACTTCTATGCAGAGGACATCATGAGAAACGCTGGACTGGAAGAAACACAAGCTGGAATCAAGATTGCCGGGAGAAATATCAATAACCTCAGATATGCAGATGACACCACCCTTGTGGCAGAAAGTGAAGAGGAGCTAAAAAGCCTCTTGATGAAAGTGAAAGTGGAGAGTGAAAAAGTTGGCCTAAAGCTCAACATTCAGAAAACGAAGATCATGGCATCCAGTCCCATCACTTCATGGCAAATAGATGGGGAAACAGTGGAAACAGTGTCAGACTTTATTTTTTGGGGCTCCCAAATCACTGCAGATGGTGACTGCAGCCATGAAATTAAAAGACACTTACTCCTTGGAAGAAAAGTTATGAGCAACCTAGATACTATATTCAAAAGCAGAAACATTACTTTGCTGACTAAGGTCCATCTATTCAAGGCTACGGTTTTTCCTGTGGTCATGTATGGATGTGAGAGTTGGACTGTGAAGAAGGCTGAGCGCCGAAGAATTGATGCTTTTGAACTGTGGTGTTGGAGAAGACTCTTGAGGGTCCCTTGGACTGCAAGGAGATCCAACCAATCCATTCTGAAGGAGATCAACCCTGGGATTTCTTTGGAAGGAAAGATGCTAAAGCAGAAACTCCATTACTTTGGCCACCATGCGAAGAGTTGACTCACTGGAGAAGACTCTGATTATGGGAGGGATTGAGGGCAGGAGGAGAAGGGGACAACCGAGGATGAGATGGCTGGATGGCATCACGGACTCGATGGACGTTGAGTCTGAGTGAACTCCCGCAGTTGGTGATGGACAGGGAAGCCTGGCGTGCTGCAATTCATGGCGTCGCAAAGAGTTGGACACGACTGAGCGACTGAACTGAACTGAACTGATGAGGATAAAAAGACTGAATGGAACGTGTCTTATTGTTTGACTTGTAACAGCATACAGCCTAGGGAAGGAGGGAGACAGACTAATAAACCAGTGATCATAACAGAACGTGGTCAGGGACATACGGAAGGGGCTGTGCAAGTAGAGTGGAGGGGGAGCCTGAGCCTCCCATGGCAGAAGAGGACACTGGTTCATGTTTAGGGAGATGAGAACCCCCCAGCTGACACAATTGAGGAGGCCAAACGCGCTGAAATATTGCACAAAGGGACAGTAATTAGGCCAGTGTGGTTAGATAATGTGGAGCATGGTGGGGGAGAGAAAGGAAGTAACGCTTGAAAAGGTGAGTAGGGGCCATATCTGAAGGGCTCTGAATGCCACAAAGAGAAAAGCTAGAGGAGCCACTGAAAGGGGTTAAGCATGAGGTGAGGATGTGATCTGCATTAATTCTGCAGTTATCTCTGGGTGTTGATTATGATGGATCTGTACAACTGCAGTTCTGTTCAGGCTGGGAATGATTCCCCTTCATCCGGATTGCGTTTACCATGGCAGCTTATGGTAGCATTTCAAAGGGAAGTCCGTGGTCATTCTGAGAAACTAGTGAAGACCAGAGCATTAGGGCAGACAGAAGAGGCAGGACACCCTCATGAGTTGAGCCCTGAGTGCTTTTAAGAGCCAGCTCTGTCTCCCTATATCCTTATGGTTCGAGAGAGTGAGTGTGGGAGGAGGGGTTGACAGCTTACTCCACAACTGGGGTATTGTTCTGACTGGAGCTGCATGCTGCTAGGCTGGGGCGGGCCTCAGAGAAGGAGGAGCTCTGCACTGCCACTGGCTAGGCTGCATACAAGCAGTCCTGTCCCTCGAGTCCTCTGGATGAGCAGATTCCATGGTCTTAGACGAGTCTATGGTACGTTAAAAAGTCATATGGAGCTTCTGACCAGTGCAGGAAGAGAGTCACAGCACAGACTGCTAGGATTCCTGAGCTCGGCCGTATCATCTGTGCAAAAAATATTACTATCTGAAAAGCAACTGTTGGCAAGCTGATTATGCTCAGTATCTTATTATGGGACAGCAAGTGGTCAGCCTTTATGATGTTGGCATGTCAGGCCCGTTAGACAGAGACTCACTGTGAGAAGGAAGTGTTCTGTTTAGTATGAGCTTGAGTTCGGAGGGCACAAATAGCAGGGTGAACAGATGGTGCAAGTCCCATGTTCCCCACCACTCTGGCACTGATGCACTCCTCCGTTCACCGATGTGGTTTCTGTATGACTAACTGATAGAAGAGGAACATCCCTGAGCTTGTTTCATGCAGGAGTTGATGCATGTGTTGGTGCAAACCCCAAATAACTATGGCACTACCACCTCTTCCACCAGTGGATCCAAAAGGCAAAGCTGAGGGAAACCCATATGGAAGGCAGAGCTTCATTTAGGAACCTGGTCACCCATTCTGTGTGGATGGAGAAATGTTCAGAAGTAAACATAGGCACAGACTTAAGGGCATTGGAGAATTAACGGGTGGTCAGGGGCCTGGAAAGAGCATGGTTAGAAGACTGAGGTCTGCTGCTGCTGCTAAGTCGCTTCAGTTGTGTCCGACTCTGTGTGACCCCATAGACGGCAGCCCACCAGGCTCCCCCATCCCTGGGATTCTCCAGGCAAGAACACTGGAGTGGGTTGCCATGTCCTTCTCCAATGCATGAAAGTAAAAAGTGAAAGTGAAGTCGCTCAGTCATGTCCGACTCTTCGCGACCCCATGGACTGCAACCTACCAGGCTCCTCCATCCATGGGATTTTCCAGGCAAGAGTACTGGAGTGGGGTGCCATTGCCTTCTCCAGAAGACTAAGGTCTAGATAGTCTATTAAAGAAGCACGTGGCTGGGCCTGGGAGGGTAACAAATTGTGAAGGACTTTGTATGGCATAGTGATGCCACTAGAGGACATCCGCTGCTAAAGTGTCCCTAAGAACCACATGGCTAGCATGTTACCCAGCCCTGTCCTTGGCCAACTTACTAGCAATTCTATTACACTGAAACTTTTCCACTTGGAAGAATCAACAATTTATGTTACACAGAATTAACCTATCTTCTAGGTATGGATTTTCCTTTCCTGCCCACAGTGAGCTCATTGGTATGGCAATCTGAGGGCTTACAGATTATCTAAAAAACTGACAAGGACCCTGCAAAGTGTTGCCTTGAATCAGGGGACCCAACCAATGCCAAAAGTGCCATGATGGTGGTCATGGGTTCATGGAATCCACTGGTTATGCTTCATGCCATGCCAACAAGAAATTGCAGGCCTGATGTGATTTGGGGACTGATTTCTTGAAGGCAACAGCTGAAATATCAACTTGTAGTTGATGCCCTTGGGGCTGGGGTGATACCCTTCAGGATATGATATATTGACCCAATACACCTTGACCCATGACTGTTGGTAGAATAAATGGGTCTTAAAACCTGGGGATGAAAATAAGAATGGCCCTGCCCCCCATCACTTTCAGCAACCCACGTGGGGGAACTTTTGCTTCCTTTCTCTGCAGTTTTAGGCTCTGTGGATCTATAGGTTCTGATTCCCAGAGGGGTTACTTCCTGGAAGGTCACAGTAAGGGTCAAACTAAATTTAAAGCTATGACTGTGACTGGTTACTTTGGATTCCTCCTCCCAGGAGAAAGCAGGTAAAAATAGGAATTAGGGGGAGGTAAGTGATCACTATATGGAAGTAGGGCTGCTGCTATGTCTTGGTGGCAGGGAGGAAAATGTTTTACATTCAGATAACTGACTGGCACATTCTTTCCATGTTCAATTCAAACTGTAAATGGGAAGTTAAAGCAGTTTGATCTGATAAAGACACGATAAGCAGGGGCCTCAAGGATGAGGTCTGCACCCTCCGTCAGTCAAATCACCTAGATCAGCAGAAGTGCTAGCTGAGGGTGACAGGACTAGAATGGTGGTGGAGGAGGGCTGTGCATTGATGAGTATCAGTTCTGGGTCAGGTCTAACTGAGCAGCTGAGACTGTACTTCTTCAAAATAGTTTATCTTTGGTCCCTAGAAATGTTGACCAATCTGACTCCTGGAGAAACTGTGTCTGGAAGGATGAACTTAATATGGGAAGGACAAGGGCTCTGAGCAGTGCAAGAGGCAGATCACATGAGCTGCTGGTGGTGCCCTGCCTAGCTTCTCCTAGCTGGGCCAGTGCACCCGTCTCTGGCTGTGTTAAGTGTTGGCTGGTAAGGGCTCACAGTTCATTCATTTGCAGAAAAACCTCTTAGGAGATGGGAGGTTATGCATATCTTCACCCTTCAGGGGTGATCTGCCACCAACGAGTGCCTGATATGTGAGTAGTAGTTGGTGGCATCTGAGTAGGAATTCATGCTTCAAGGCTGCCAGGGGCATTAGGCTGGAGCCTGTCATTAGCTGAAATCACATTTGCCCTGTTCTCCCAAGTCCCTTAGAGATTTCTCCTAAGACTCCACAAGATTCCCTTTTCCTTCTGCTTTTCAGTGACCCAGCCTAGGGCAGGTGGCCAATAGAAGAGGATTTGTTTGGGGGAGCAGGCAGCCCTTTGCTTTAAGCACAGATAGTACTGTGCAGGCTCCCAAGACACTCCTGAAGCATGTGTGTCTGTAGGACACTTGGTCAGACTTCAAGTGAGGCAGCCCTCCTCTTAACACTGACCCTGGAATACAGCCCTGGCCTCACCAAGTAGTTACCTTTTAAAAATTCAAACCCAGTAGGGTGGGGGCAAGGGAGCCCTGCTTCCTCCACCTGGCATCTTCTAAAATAATGTGATAGCTCCCTGTGGATGCCTGGCTCTTCACGCACCTCAGGCTACTCCTGTCAGCTTGAAAACAGGAGGGCAGTGGGTGGACAACACCTGGTGAATAAATTTACACGCTGAAATAATGGTTTCCATGTTGGTTCTTCATAATTAACTAAACAGGCCGGAGTTAAGTTTCACGTGTAAAAGAACTTGTGAGGAACTCTTGACAAGAGATGGAGGTTGATGAGGCCAGTGAAGGTTTATAAGAACTTTTTTCCTGCTGAGCCTTTGTTCTCTCTCTTCTCTCTCTATTCCTCTGTCTCTATTCTCTCTTCTCCTCCCTTGCCTGCCTCCTGCATCCTTTCCTCTCCTTTTTCCATCTCTCTGCTCCTAAAACTCTCCTTGGTCCTGTTTGGCTTTTCATGTATCCCTACAATCTTCACTTCTCAGCCTGTGTGAAAAGAAAAATAGTAACATCCAAGATTACATTGGTGCTTACATAATTTGACAATTATATCTGCAGATATATCTCTGATCTTGAAGGGGAAAAATGAAAGCTTCTGCTAAGTTTCTAGCAGAAGAGATTTGGAAAATAAATGGGGTGGCAGGTGGTGGGAGCTGAGCCATTCAGGCCCACTGAGGATGCTCCATCCTTACCTGGAAGAGAGAGCTCAGCCTTCTCGTCAGAACTCTGTAGCCTATCCAAGGTGGGAGGGGAACACACTGGATAAACTTGCCTTGTTTGTGAAAATAGACCTTGCACTTCTCCCTTAAGAGTCTGCCATGCTTGCTGACGGAACAGAGGGCTTCCAGCGTCTGGGTCAGATTTTGGTATTTTGAAACTTAACAGCTCACATTGCTGGCTGGGGACATGCTGCTCTCCTGTGTGATTTATAAGAGAAGATGGCCCTGAAAATCCACATTAGAGCAGCTAACTTCTGCCTTTAGGAGATTCTGCCTTTGTGATTCCATGCCAGGTCAGCTGAAAGCATTAGGAGAATTAAGTTTTTTTTTTTTGTTTTGTTTGTATATTTGCTTTGCTTGACAATTGGAACACTGTTGACCCTGGCAGTGATCAGTTATTTGGTTGTCCTGTCATGACCACAAGGCTGAAAACACTGAGATCCGCCTTTGCAGATGCCAGTGAGGGCTTTGAGGCCCTCAGTTCTCTAGTAAAGTCTTTTTGGGGTTAGGCCTCCTTAACTGAATGAGTTTAGTAACAACTTTCTCATTGTGTAAACTCTCTATGCCTGCTGGTTTCTTTACCAGAGGGGATTTTGTGGGTAATATAACATGGGGTTCTGTAATCTTTGTTCCTGTGGGTTTTTTTTTTTTTCACTCTAACATGGGTGGCCTCACTCAGGGTTTTTCTTTGGTACTGAAGATGTGCTGTTGACTTCTTCAGGCTGTCCCTGGCTGGTTTGGGGTAGAAGATGGACCTATTTGTGGCACTTGGTCATCTGAAGTGTCCTCAGTTCCCAGCAAACCCTGCCATATTAAGATGCTGTGGGTGTGGAAGTCCTATTTATTGATAAAACAGAATTACCAACGATAATTAATGTATCACTTTAGAGATCTAAGTTCCTGAAAATAATGTAGTTTTGAGCACTTAAGGACGTCCCTGGTGGCTCAGACAGTAAAGTGTATGCTTACAATGTGGGAGACCTGGGTTCAATCCCTGGGTCGGGAAGATCTCCTGGAGAAGAAAATGGCAACCCACTCCAGTATTCTTGCCTGGAAAAACCCAATGATGAAGGCGCCTGGTAGGCTACAGTCCGTGGGGTTGCAAAGGGTCAGATGGACACAACTGAGCGACTTCACTTTCTTTGAGCGCTTAAGAGTTGCAGGATCACAATCTCTTGACCTCCCCTCCATCAGTTTTCTTTATGACAGCTCCTTTCATTGAAGAGATTCTCGATCTCATTCTCTAATTTTGATGCATTTAGGAAAGGCGTTACTCAGGAATCAGTCAGATAGAAAGTCTTTCCATAGCTTATTATGGAGCAACTAGAGGTGCTGCTTCTCTTGTGGTCCCACCAGCAGTACAGCCCTTTCCTCTTCTCTCCTTTCCTCCACACACCCTGCTCCCCTGTACCCATCATTCACTCAGACACCGTCTCCATCTTTTGTTACCCTCGCTGGCCACTTCTCCCACCATCACTGTCCCTGCTGAACTTGCCTGCTCTTCAAGGTTCAGCTCTCCTCCTGGCCTTTTCCATAAGGACATATGTAAGTGTTCTGGCCCACTTCTCTCTGAATTCCTATTGCTTTTTTAGACAGTTCTACATAATTCAGTGCTTGTCTTGTCTGTTCTCTAACAATTTTACATTAATTTCTTAAAATCTTTGTATCTCGTAATAGTAGTGATGATTTATTAGGTACCTGTTAGCACATTAATGTGGAGAAGGCGATGGCAGCCCACTCCAGTACTCTTGCCTGGAAATTCCCATGGACTGAAAAGCCTGGTAGGCTACAGTCCATGGGGTCGCGAATCAGACACGACTGAGCAACCTCACTTTCACTTCTCACTTTCATGCATTGGAGAAGGAAATGGCAACCCACTCCAGTGTTCTTGCCTGGAGAATCCCAGGGACGGGGGAGCCTGGTGGGCTGTCATCTTTGGGGTCACACAGAGTCAGACACGACTGAGGCAACTTAGCAGCAGCAGCAGCAGCACATTAATGATGTGTATTACCTCCAAGTTTCACAATAACTTTGTCAAGTATGTTTTTATCCCATTTCAGAGTTGAGAAGGTGGAAGCACAGACTGGTTAATAACTTGCCCAGTTAGCAAAGCCAGACTGGGAACCCAGGACTGTCTGATTCTAATTTTTATGCTCTCAACACTTGTCTCAGGCCTGCCTCTCAAGAGTAGACATGGCATTGTGTATTTCTCTCTTAATTTTCACATTATTGAGCATACAGCTGGGAACAGAGGAGTTAACGTAAGTTCCTGAATGGTTCTGTGATAGGCTTTTTATTTAACGTTTTGTATTTTTTGGTATTTTTGTATACCATTTTATTTAACATTTTTGTATTTTTTGTATTTAAACATGGATGTTTAAGAACTCCTATTCTGCTTATTTTAATGTTTATTGAGCAGCAGCTCCATGCCAAGCCCTGTGCTTGTTGCTGTTGATACAGTGAAGAGAATGAGTATGGTTGAGTCTTCATCTTCCAGGTATTTATAAACCAACTGTGTACTCTGGTACATGGTAGGCATACAACTGACTGGTCTACCATATGAAGACTTGCCCTTGGGTCTTATTTCCAAAGTTGGCATTGGATTTGTGTGGACACAGCCATTTTCTCCTAGCTTCATGTTAAACATGAATTTTCGTGGTGCCTGGCTAGATTCAACTTGTAAGGAAGAGATAAGAAGTAAAAAATCCACATGAATAGAAACTTACGAGAACTTTAACCAACTAAACAGCCACACATGATCGATCTTTTGCATTTTTGAAATGTTTCTCTGTAATGGTATACATGGTGGGGGTTTGAGGAGTTGACTAGGGAGTCATTTCCAATTTTCTTTAAACAAAATACAGTTTTACTTAAACAAAGTAGAAGTACTGACTACTTTGCGAGGGTAGTACGTTAAGGAATTTTTTTGTTCAGTGAAATCTTTATTGATGTTTCAAAATTCCTTAACTTTTTGAACTCTTAGGAAATTTTTTGAATGTTTATGGAATCTTTATTGCTCTGCCTTTTCTGAGAATAAAATGCTGGATATTAGTGAACCATTTTTTTCCTTAAAATTCAAGGCCTTTAAATTTTGCAAGTGTATTCCTACATAGATTCTGCATGGTTTGTGATCTTCAACTATAGTAGTAGAAAGTTATACTCCAGCACAAAGTGTTGAAAAGTTTATAGCATATGAAACGAATTTTCCATACAATAGTCTTTAAGATAGGAACTTTTTTAAGGAATTCTGAAATTCAGAATATCTGAGCCATACCAACTAAGGGCTACATAGTTAATTTGTGAAAGCAGTTATTCTATGAAATATTAATTTATCTTTAAATATTTACACCATTACCTTAGAAAACAAATGGAATAAACTCCATCTTTTTAAAAGAATATATGCACACACACCCACATTTATGTATATATATGTATGTCTATTCCCTGCTTTGAATACATGTTATTTTATAACTTTCACAGAACCTGTTTATTAATTTTTTATTTCCAGCTTTATTGTGATGTCACTGACATATAACGTTATATAGGTTTAAGGTGTACAGTGTTGATCTGATACCCTTATATACTTAATGCAAAATAATTACCACCATAGCATTAGCTAACACCTTTATTACACCATATCATGAAACATGTCTTTTCTTTGGTGAGAATATTTAAAATATACTCTCTTAGCAACTTGCAAGTACAGTTGCCCCTTGAACAATGTGTGAATTAGGGGTGCTGACCCTACATGCAGTGGACATCTGAGCAAAACATATGATCAACTCTCTGTATATGCAGTTCCTCCACATATACCACAGTTCCTCCATATACACCACAGTTCCTCCATGTCCATGATTCCTCTGTAACTGAGGTTCTGCATCCGAAGAGCCAACCAACCTCAGATTGTATAGCATTGTAATATTTACTATTGAAAAAAATCTGCGTATATGTGGACCCTCATAGTTCAAACTTCTGTTGTTCACAGGACACTTTTGTGTATAATTTGGAAAACTCAGCAGTGGCCACAGGACTGGAAAAGATCAGTTTTCATTCCAGTCCCTAAGAAAGGCAATGCCAAAGAATGCTCAAACTATTGCGCAATTGCACTCATCTCACATGCTAGTAAGGTAATGCTCAAAATTCTCCAAGCCAGGCTTCAGCAATATGTGAACCGTGAACTCCCATATGTTCAAGCTGGTTTTAGAAAAGACAGGAACCAGCGATCAAATTGCCAACATCCGCTGGATCATGGAAAAAGCAAGAGAGTTCCAGAAAAATATCTGTTTCTGCTTTATTGACTATGCCAAAGCCTTTGACTGTGTGGATCACAATTAACTGTGGAAAATTCTGAGAGAGATGGGAATACCAGAGCACCTGACCTGCCTGTTGAGAAACCTATATGCAGGTCAGGAAGCAACAGTGAGAACTGGACATGGAACAACAGACTGGTTCCAAATAGGAAAAGGAGTACGTCAAGGCTGTATATTGTCACCCTGCTTATTTAACTTATATGCAGAGTACATTATGAGAAACACTGGGCTGGAAGAAGCACAAGCTGGAATCAAGATTGCCGGGAGAAATCTCAATAACCTCAGATATGCAGATGACACCACTCTTATGGCAGAAAGTGAAGAGAAGCTAAAAAGCCTCTTGATGAAAGTGAAAGAGGAGAGTGAAAAAGTTGCCTTAAAGTTCAACATTCAGAAAACGAAGATCATGACATCCGGTCCCATCACTTCATGGGAAATAGATGGGGAAACAGTGGAAACAGTGTCAGACTTTATTTTTGGGGGCTCCCAAATCACTGCAGATGGTGACTGCAGCCATGAAATTAAAAGATGCTTACTCCTTGGAAGAAAAAGTTATGACCAACCTAGATAGCATATTCAAAAGCAGAGACATTACTTTGCCAACAAAGGTCTGTCAAGTCATGGCTATGGTTTTTCCAGTGGTCATGTATGGATGTGAGAGTTGGACTGTGAAGAAAGCTGAGCGCCGAAGAATTGATGCGTTTGAACTGTGGTGCTGGAGGAGACTCTTGAGAGTCCCTTGGACCGCAAGGAGATCCAACCAGTCCATTCTGAAGGAGATCAACCCTAGAATTTCTTTGGAGGGAATGATGCTGAAGCTGAAACTCCAATACTTTGGCCACCTCATGCGAAGAGTTGACTCATTGGAAAAGACTCTGATGCTGGGAGGGATTGGGGGCAGGAGGAGAAGGGGACGGAACTGAACTGTGTGGGTCTGATATTTATATCAGATCTTCTTTATCCATTCATCTGTTGATGAACACTTAGCTTGTTTCCATATCTTGGCTATAGTAAATAATGCTGCAATGAATTTGGGAATGTGGATAACTCTTTGAGATCCTGTTTTTGTTTCAGTTCAGTTCAGTCGCTCAGTCATGTCCGACTCTTTGCGACCCCATGAATCGCAGCATGCCAGGCCTCCCTGTCCATCACCATCTCCTGGAGTTCACTCAGACTCATGTCCATCAAGTCTGTGTTGCCATCCAGCCATCTCATCCTCGGTCGTCCTCTTCTCCTCCTGCCCCCAATCCCTCCCAGCATCAGAGTCTTTTCCAATGAGTCAACTCTTCACATGAGGTGACCAAAGTACTGGAGCTTCACCTTAGCATAAGTACTTCCAAAGAAATCCTAGGGTTGATCTCCTTCAGAATGGACTGGTTGGATCTCCTTGCAGTCCACGGGACTCTCAAGAGTCTTCTCCAACACCACAGTTCAAGTGCATCAGTTCTTTGGCGCTCAGCCTTCTTCACAGTCCAACTCTCACATCCATACATGACCACTGGAAAAATCATAGCCTTGATGAGACAGACCTTAGTTGGCAAAGTAATGTCTCTGCTTTTGAATATACTATCTAGGTTGGTCATCACTTTTCTTCCAAGGAGTAAGCGTCTTTTAATTTCATGGCTGCAGTCACCATCTGCAGTGATTTTGGAGCCCCCTGAAATAAATTGGGATATATACCCAGAAGTGTAATTTCAGGATCATGTAATAGTTCTATTTTTTATTTTTTGAGAAACTTTCATACTGTTTTCCCCGCGGTTGTACCAATTTACTTTCTCATCAACAGTGTGCAAGTGTTCTCTTTTCTCTGTATCCTACCAATAAGTTATCTCTTGTCTTTTCGATGATAGCCATTCTAACAGGTGTGAAGTGATACCTCCATGTGGCTTTGATTTGTATTTTCTTGATGTTTAGTGATGTTGAGTACCATTTCGTATATACCTATTGGACCTCTGTATGGAAAAATGTCTATTCAGTTCCTCTTCCTTTTTTAAATTGTATCATTCATTTTTTTAAAATTTTGAGTTATATTAGTTGTTTACATATTTTGGATATTACCCCTTTATCAGATATATTATTTGCACATATTTTCTCCTGTTCTTCAGGTTGCCTTTTCATTTTGTTGATGCTTTCCTTTGCTGTGCAAAAACTTTTTAGTTTGATGTAGTCCCACTTATTGACTTTTCATTTTCTTGCTCATGCTTTTGGTGCCATATATAAAAAATCATTGTCAAGACTAATGTCAAGGAATTTTTCCCTGTTTTTTTCTATGAGTTTTACAGTTTCAGTGCTTATACTTAAATCTTTAATCCATTTCAAGTTAAATTTTGTGAGTTGTATAGATAGGGGTCCAGTTTCATTTTTCTGTGTGTTGCTGTCTGGTTTCCCCAATGCCACTTATTAAAGAGACCATCCTGTGCTCATTGAGTATTCTTGGCTCCCTTGTCAAATATTAGTTGGCTGTGTAAACACAGTTTCATTTCTTACCTCTCATTCTCTTCCATTGGGGAGACTATATATATTTTGAGTATAACATAGTACCCCTGTGAGTTCTTTATGGTATATAGATGTATGTGGAATGTATAAACCATGATGGACTTAATTAAGAGACACACTAAGTGGTAATATTTTATTTCTTTGTCATTCGTATATCATCACCCACAAAATTTTATGATGTGATTCTGTTCACTCTTTTTGGCTTCTGGCTTGCTGCCACCCAGATTTTCCTTCTAAATTTGCCCTCTTTTATTGAGTGAAAGATTTGTCCCTCTCACTTACCCTCGTCTGGGTATCCGTGTAAGCAATTTGCCGTCATGCCTTGAAAAAGGCCTGTAGCACAGACATATGCAAAGTATTACCACTCTGCTTTAATCACCACAGTAGAGTCACTCCATGAATAATTTGAGCCACAACATCCTGTTGAAAACCAGGACCTCTGGGTTGTGAGTCATCTGTTCTTTCTGTGGCAGGTGTTGGGGTCGGAGCACTTTGGATCTTTACTGTGGTTTGTAGAAAGGACAGTTAGCCTTAGAAGTCCCAAAGCTACTGCAGTCAGTGCACTTCATTAGGCAAGGACTTGTACTGGACTAGAGAGTTTGTCTTTCTCCCTTCAGACCTGGAGTGTAGGCTCTTTCTATAGTATTCACGTGGAAGCAACTGTGGATGAATTCTTGTCTCTCAGAGCTGGATCTTTAACCTGAATCATAAAACCAGCAAGCATTTTAACATGCCTCTAAACCTGTCAAGGTCTGTTTTATGCTGAGCCAGGTATGGACAGAGGTTGGAAAGGCCTGTGCTCTTGCCACCTAGTTCCCACATTTGATTTGGTTCAATCTTGTTGATAGTCACATTTAACAATTGTCATATTGAAGGTAAGTGGGGAAAAGGCCTATAGTGTCATATCATTGTTTGAGAGCAAGGCGATATGAGTACACGAAATATTGATTTGAAAATGATATAACGGTGGCTGAAAAATATCCGTTACTTCATTTGTTTCTTTTCTAATTTACCCATTCATTCAAACCTTTTTGATTAGTAGCAATGAGGAAGCTTGTGATAAGATACAGTGCTAATTTGTAAGTGGCATATTGATTTTTTATGTATAGATATCTCAAAATTCTGAGACTGCTTAAAATTTCTCCCTGAAAATATAAAATCTGTGTGAATATAATGAAGGGTGATTTCTCGAAATGCCATTTTTTTTGGTCTTTCTCTTTGGTTAGGAGACTGAAGGAAAGCAGCGATTCCACACTCTTGCAGCCATGGGCAGTGTCTATATTCTGGCCTTCCTTGTCTCCAGAGAATTAGTTATTTCCTTGGATTTCTGTGGTTAGCAAAAGAAAGCCCCTTTAAGTCTTTGTTGGGAAGCCCTAGGACTTCTAAGGGAGGAGGCTGGAATTTCCTGTGATGTGGGGAACAAGAAGCTCCAAATGCTGAACTGGACCCTTTCCTGTGCCCACTGATGGGGCATGACAGTATGAATGCCCAGGACGGAACACCAAGTAATGCTTGTCCACAGGCAAAGGGTCTGGAGTATAAAGATGGGAGATACTTCAAGCACAACAGCTACTACCTTCAGATGGACTGTGCTTGGTTAGACAAAGGGCCTCTCAGGGTGACCGCCAAAGATGCGTCTTCAAGCAGCAGAGCACCTTCTCCATGTTTCCAAGACTATGTAAACCCCTACATGGTCCTAGGATCCCAAAGATGAGGGAAGAGTCCTCAACAAATTTAAGACAGTTGGTGTTTGTGCTCATACTGCTAGGCATGGTCATAGCTAGCTTTGTTTGGATTTAGAATAGTGTTCCTGTATCTTTATTGTGTGTGTGTGTTTGTATTAAATGGGATCTTATTAAAATGCAGATTCTGACTTAGTAGGTCTGAGATAGGGCCTGAAATCCTGTGATTCTAATTATTAGTAGTTCCCAGGTGACACAAATGCCATTGGTTTATGTATCACCTTTGAGTAGCAAAGTATAGAAAAATAATCTTGGTCAGTTTTCCACACTGGACAACTTAGGAACAAACTTATATGTACATACATCCACACATGTTCATGCACATATACTAACATGGTATACACATACATATCTATGTATTTTCAATAGAGCATACTGACCTTTAACCAAATGGCAAGCTGTGGAACCACCTGCTTCAGAACTAAACTCTCTGATGTGTGTGTTAAGGGTGCAGATCCCTGATTCCACCCCAGGCTTGACGCATCAGAATCTGGCAGAGCCTCCTGTCAATCATAACTACAAGTTGAGAAACTTTGACTAGACTTGTGGATTCTCAATCTGGTTGTACCTTAAACTTATGTTCAGAATCCTCTAAGAATCCTTGTCTTTATTCCTAGAGACTCTGATTGAATTTTTCTAGGGTGGGGTCTGGGCTTTAGGTGTTTTTGTTTTTTTTTTAAAGCTCTCCTGATAGTGGGACTATGTAGTCAAGATTGAGATCCACAAAGAGGTCAAAAGCTGTGCAGCTGGAGTCTGTCTTCACTGTGAGGTTTGGCAGGCGTATTTCCTTGCAGGGTGACCTGTAATAGCCACTTAACCTTTTAATCTCAGGTTCCTCATCCATAAATGGGGGCTTGATAATGAGAACCTCACAGATGAGAGGGTGCAGGACAAATATTTGGTTATAGTGCCTTGCACATGGTAAGCAGTAAGTAAAAGCCTTTATAATTCCATTTCTACTAAGGATTTATCAAGAAACATCACACTTTCAGTCTGTGTCCAGTTTTTCACAAAACCAGAATTATGAATATTTGAATTTGTTGTTAGTGGTCATGTATTTTATGGTAGAGTTAGTCACTGCTTTACTTCTTTTACATTTGGCAGTTGAAAGCAATTCATACTCACTATAAAAATGTTCGGAAAACTTAGGAAAAAGAAAAGTCCAATTCACTCATACTCCTTTTACCTGAGGTTAACTATTATTGTGTTTCATTTATTTCCTTCTCATATTTTTGAATATACATATAGAATAATATGCATAAATAGCAAAGCTTGATATATGTGAATATTATAAAATTGGAATTATTACTATATATAATTTGTACCATGTGTTTTTAACATTAATATTTTGTCATAAATATTTACCTATGCTATTAAATATTCTTCAAAAATATGACTTTTAACTTCTACCTAATATTCTGTTACAGGACTGTACTATAATTTACTGAATCTTTTCCGTATTGTGGGATTATAATTGAGTGATAAATATTTTTGTACATAAATCTTTTACTACATCTATCATTTACTTAGGATAGATTTCTGGAAGTGGTATTATCGATTCAAAAGTATGAACACTTTTATGGCTCTTAATGCATATTGCCAAATAGCTTTCCAAGTTAAATTTCCAATAGCAATATATAAAAATACTTGCTTTTCTCACTCCTACTAGTATTATACCTTACCCTTAAAAATATTATTACCATGTGATAGAAATTTTAATTTGTATTTTAAAAAGTTGAGCATGGTTTCCATTTTTCAAATGCTTAGCATCTGTCAGTTGTTTGTTCTTTTATGAATTTTCTGCTCATGTTCTTTCCCTTATTTTTCTATTGACCTACTAGCATTGATCTTGTTGATTTGTGATTTTTTCACTTAGTATAGATGTTCATCCAGTTTTCACTAATTAATCATTTAACGTTTTTTACTTGGATCTTTTTTTGTCACAGAAGTTAAAAAAATAATTGTATTCAAATATGCCAATACCTACTTTGTGATTTGACTAATTGTTTTATAGTGTAAATGGCTTTTCTAAACCTCAGACCTGTTAAACAGCTTCCTATGTTTTCTTGGGTATATTTTAAGAAGTATGTTACTCTTTTAGCTGTTACAAATGTTGTTTTGGCATATGATATAAGACATGACTCTGACTCTGTGCTGACTGGCAGAGAACCAAGCTCTGGATCTGGAGGTTTGCATGGATCTTGTAGGATAGGCTGCAGGAACTCTCTCCTTTATTTTTGAATTATTTGGCATAGAGCTAATGGAGAAGGGAGTGATTTGGTTTTAATCCTGATATGGGATTATTTATGACATTCTCTTCTTGCCCCACCTTGTTTGCTAGGAGCTTGTATTAGAAAAGATTGTCAATTAAATTGTTTAACTTTGGTTTATAAATATCTAGGGTTTCCCCGGGGGCTCGGCAGTAAAGAATCCACCTGCAATACAGGAGATGCGGGAGACCCAGGTTCGATCCCTGGGTGGGGAGGATCCCCTGGAGGAGGGCATGACAACCCACTCTAGTTTTCTTGCTTGGAGAACCCCATGGACAGTGGAGCCAGGCGGGCCACAGTAACATGGGGGTCTCAAAGAGTCGGACATGACTGAAGCGACTGAGCACGCTCGCATAAATATCTAATTTCACCATATTATGTTTGAAGAATGTGGCTTATATTTTTAAGACTTTTATGTATCTTGTCATGTAACAAAATAATTGTCTCACTTCTTTTGTTTTTAACGTAGTTGAATGAATCAGAGAGTTCGGTAGAGCTTGTTATGAAGAGCAGCAGCGACCCTCTGGCCCCAACTTTCTGTCATCTCTACCTTCTCAGAGGTCAGTTGTTCCAGCTCTTAGAAGTAAGTTCTAAGAGAATCTACTAAATGTCTTCTCAAGACATACTTGTATTGCTGCTTCTCACAATGGAGGGGGAGGATTTATCCTTCTGATTTCTCCAGACACAGAGATGTGCTCAGGGACCTCACCCCACATGGGCACGAATATCACATCTTTTCATTCCCCTCTGGTATATTTTCATATTTATGGGGCAACTTTGGTTTTGCTTCTATTCAGTGCTTCTATTCTCAATATCCATCAATACAATTCACAGCCAAGGAGCACTTTGATGAAGCGTATTGATTGTTGATGTTGCTGTATTTTGAGCTGACTCGGCTGTTTTACTGTTAAGTCTTTCCTTTTGGACTGGTCAGGTACGCTAGATAAAGCTCTTCTAATTTCCTGCTTGGAGGAGGTATAAAATCTTATTGCCGGAATTTTGGGAACTGCTCAAAGAAGGAGAGATTGCTGGTGTTCAGAATGTCCTCAATCCCTTTATTTTGAGAATGGCTCAGTACACCCGTTCTCACCTGTATCTGATGCCTCCTTGTCCAGGACGTTCTGTTGTGCTCTCTCTAGAGCTATAACTTCCAGTATAATGAATGGGTTGGGGAAGCTTGAGAGGAGGGCGGGGCAGTTGTCTGACCACACAAAGTCATGGAGAGGACTTGGGGATCTCCTTACTTCTTACAGACTCACACAAATCCTTCTTTCGTCTGACTCTCACTCCCATTTACAGAGATACCTGGTGCAGCCAGTTTTGGAGTCTTTTGGGTGTTCTTCAGGGTAAATTGTTTTTTTCATGGTTTTTCCCACTATCAGCTTAGTATTCTGCTTTCTTGGGTCTGCTAAGACAGTTACCATGGGTCATCTGCTTTCTAGCTTCCAGAATTAGGTGGTGGTTGTCTTTTCTCTTGCTCTTTACTCTAATGGGCTATATCTTTATAAAAATCCTTTAATTGTCATTTTGTGGAGAATCTTGGGGGCAGTATATGCAAATACAAGCACTCACTTTGCTTTCTTTATCTAGAAGCCCTTTTTTTCTTTATTAAAGAAAACTTATGTGTTCATTTTAGAAAAATTAGAAAATACAAGGTAGACAAAATATTTAAAAATCACTCAATTTCACTTTCTAGTCATACCTTTTGTTAATACCATTTTGATATATAGCTTTTAAGATACAGTTTTTGAATATATTTATAAAGAAATGAGTTTATTATATGCAGACTTCTGGTAACATCTTTGGAGATCATCTTAAGCTAGTAATAATATAAATTTACTTAATTCTTCATAATATTCTTTTCATATTTTCATAATATTCTTAATTGAAAAGACTAAAAAAGATTATCTAGATAATTTTGTAAATATGGTTACAATGCTGAATACAAATAATTATGGAAAAGAAAGATATGTTAAAAATAATAGTCTCAAATACAATTATATGTGAGTTTTTAGCTACCATCTTATATTAGAGCTTAAGAAAGGAAGTAGAGCACTGTGTAGTCTAACCTGGCAAATCCCTTGTTTTAGATAAAAGGATGTCAAGAAATTCCATTTTATTCTTGAATTTGATAATTAGAAAATGTAATTTAAAAATTTTTGTTTAATTTATGTAGTGAAGTCAAGCAAACACAATATAGAAAAAAAAAAAGAAACAGCCACGAAGCAAATACATTACAAGTTCAGTTGAGTTCAGTTGCTCAGTTGTGTCTGACTCTTTGCAAACCCATGAACCACAGCACGCCAGGCCTCCCTGTCCATCACCAACTCCCGGAGTCCACCCAAACCCATGTCCATTGTGTCGGTGATACCATCTAACCATCTCATCCTCTGTCGTCCCCTTCTCCTCCTGCCCTCAATCTTTCCCAGCATCAGGGTCTTTTGAGTCAGCTCTCCGCATTAGGTGGCCAAAGTATTGGAGTTTCAGCTTTAACATCAGTCCCTCCAATGAACACCTAGGACTGATCTCCTTTAGGATGGACTGGTTGGATCTCCTTGCAGTCCAAGTGACTCTCAAGAGTCTTCTCCAACACCACAGTTCAAAAGCATCAGTTCTTCAGCACTCAGCTTTCTTTATAGTCCAACTCTCACATCCATACATGACCACAGGAAAAACCATAGCCTTGACTAAATGGACCTTTGTAGGCAGAGTAATGTCTTTGCTTTTAAGTGTGCTGCCTAGGTTGGTCATAACTTTCCTTCCAAGGAGTAAGTGTCTTTTAATTTCATGGCTGCAGTCACCATCTGCAGTGATTTTGGAGCCCCCCAAAAATAAAGTCTGACACTGTTTCCACTGTTTCCCCATCTATTTTCCATGAAGTGACGGGACTGGATGCCATGATCTTAGTTTTCTGAATGTTGAGCTTTAAGCCAACTTTTTCACTCTCCTCTTTCA
Source organism: Oryx dammah (assembly GCF_014754425.2). NCBI lineage: Eukaryota > Metazoa > Chordata > Mammalia > Artiodactyla > Bovidae > Oryx > Oryx dammah. The sequence goes on along the minus strand of NW_024070185.1, from coordinate 42,647,654 downwards.
CTTTCATCAAGAGGCTTTTTAGTTCCTTTTCACTTTCTGCCATAGGGGTGGTGTCATCTTCATATCTGAGGTTATTGATATTTCTCCCAGCAATCTTGATTCCAGCTTGTGCTTCTTCCAGCCCAGCGTTTCTCATGACGTACTCTGCATAAAAGTTAAATAAGCAGGGTGACAATATACAACCTTGACGTACTCCTTTTCCTATTTGGAATCAGTCTATTGTTCCATGTCCAGTTCTAACTGTTGCTTCCTGACCTGCATACAGGTTTCTCAAGAGGCAGGTCAGGTGGTCTGGTATTACATTACAAGGGAAAAACACTCATGAAAAGACTCACGCAAAATTTCTTTTACCTTTTGTAATTTCCTCTCAGTCTCTTGCAAGTTAGTTAAATTGATTGGATCACACTACCAACCACGGTAAAGCTAATTTTCTTATTCTAAATGTGTTTCATGTAGGAATGACTCCAGTCAATTGTTTCTTTAAAAAATGCAATTTCTCCAAAGATCTCTGTAAAAATCTGGATGACTAGCAGCTCAAAGATATTCATAAAGAATGGAACAATAGATTAGAATATACACCTTTTTCATTGTGGGTCAACTGAATTATATTCTGTATTTAAAAGTGGACACCAATTATTGTGCATTTGTTTGCAAGGCATTAAAATGTGTATATATATATATATATACACACATACATACATACATACATACATACATATATATACATACATATATATATATATATTCATATATATGTGTGTCTCTGTATGGGCTTCCCAGGTGATGCAGTGGTAAAGAATCCATCTGCCAGTGCAGGATCAATCTCTGGGTTGGGAAGATCCGCTGGATAAAGAAATGGCAATCCACTGCAGTATTCTTGCCTGGGAAATCCCATGGACAGAGAAGTCTTGTGGGCTATAGGCCATGGGGGTCATGAAGAGTCAGACTCGACTTGAGTGACTAACAGTGACAACAACAACGTTTTCTATGTCAATGTGTGTGTGTGTGTGTGTGTGTGTATATATATATATATACTGTTTAGTTGCTCAGTATACATATATATGTATATACGTATATATATACACACTCGTTTACATACACATATGCATATGTATAAACACATATCGTCTCTAATCTTTCCAATGATAAGTGCAGAGCATGCATTATCCAGTTTATTTAGTACATAGGAAAGGGAAGGCTTGAAGAGGTTAAGTAATTTGTCTATGTTTATTTAGCCCATATGCAACAGATAATAGACTCAAACCCAGGTCTTATATTCTGTGCTCCTCTACAAGGTGGTACCTTAAATTAAAGATCCATATATTTTTCCCAATTGAAATACTAAACTATGCCCCAGTGTAATTCTCCCTCCAGGTGCTAATATTTGGAAAACTGTCTGTCAAGTTCTTCTAAGTAAGTATTCCAATGATTGAAAAAGTTTTAGGTGGTGCTGTCTTGAGAGATGCTAAATATATCTTTCTGGCAGCCTTTAACATACTGATTGTGTTTTGAATCATTGGAGGGGCGTGTCATGTACCCAGTTTTACAAACTTAACTGTGCAACCCTTTTTGTTTCTGATACACCTGAAATCGACTCTCTTGGAATCCTTATTTGGGACATTATGTTTCAGTGACCACCATACATTGCACTACAGGAGCTAATGTACTGAGTTTCGTAACTTCTTTCCTCCTTATGAAGGACAGACAAGAAAGGTGGGAAAGAAGGAGATAAAGAAGAAAAGAGAAGAGAGGGAGCTTTAATCCTAGGCAGTGTCCTCTTTGCAGTCATTAGGTTACGTCATTCAAAGAGATTTTCTGTGGTTTTGAAAATTACGACAGACAAATAATAAAAGCTTTCATGAGTGAGAGAGTATGTTTTATCTGTCTTTACATCCATGGTGCCTAACACAACTTGTCACCAAGTTGGTTGTTCAATAAATTGATGATCTGGAGAATGAATGAATGAACAGAAGTGAGAAGTCTGAGGTCTGGAAGTCCCGAGTGAGCTTGGGTGTCCCCCTTGGTCTCTCTGCTCCACCTGGGTGAAATGGAGATGGATCCTTTGTTGCAGCGTGTTATAAGGATAGCATAAATCGTGAAGTCCTTACAGCAGCATCTAGAACAGAGTAACAGTCTGCTACACTGCTCAGTGACCATCCTGTTCTCTTTCAGGTGAAGATTTTATGCTCCATACAATACTGGCATTTTGTTTCAGAATTCCTCTTTCTTAGAGACATTAAAGGTGAGGAAAATAGATATCTAAAGATTTTGGTATTCTTAATATTCAGTCATTTCTGAATATCTCAAGGATGTTTTCCTTCAAATAAGTAGTCTCCATCCCATCCTGTTATAAACTTTTTTTTTTTTTGCACAAGATAATGGGCTGTCTAGACTTAATTCTGAGTGGTGATTGAGGCTGCAGAATGTTCACATTTCTCTTCAGTATAAATATGGAAGTTGTTTTTAATAACTGTCACTCAGACGGTAATCAGCAAAGAAACTCTGTGTGATGTTTGGCTAGGAAAGAGGAAAATTAACATATAAAAAATCCTGGGCCCTGCATTACACAGGGCACCAAAGGAACCCCTTGGGAAGAGACAGTCAGGAAGCAGTAGGAGGTGGGACAAGGTTCGTGTTACTAGCTCATAACTATCATGATTTATTTCTAAAAATTAACAGAATCTATGCAGATATTGAGTCTAACATTTTCATTCCACCATGTTTTTTCTTTCTGTCTCATCTGCCTCTGTTCTCAGCCATGGTCAAGTTAGGAACCATTGAAACTTAGCTGACTTTACCTTCTGCCATTTACTTAACATTCTGAAAGAAAACAGAGAGAAGTGGTCAAGAAAACCCCTAGTAATTCTGCAATGATTTTTTCCTTTTTTCTCCTCATCTGTGGAATAATTCTGTTCACCTTGACTTTGTGTGTGTGATGTGTGTGATGACACACACAAAAGGAAAATGCCTTTCAGAAAAGACCAGAGACAGAGTGTCTGATTTCCCAACCTGATAAGGCTTACCAATAGAAAGATGAGAAAGAGAGTTAATTTTAGGGCCTGAATGTCAACACTTTTTGTTGCCTCTGTGGCCTTGCAGTCTGAAATACTGCACTATTGGATTTCTCAAATTTCTGTGCACTTCTTAGTAGATTTTTGAGCTGATGGTGTGTTGATGTCCCTCTTACCAGCAACAGCAAAACCATCTCCATGTATATGTTTCTTTCATCTGTGTGGATGGATTGCTTTCTTCCAAAAGGCTTTAGCTGGAGGTGGCTGTGATCTTGAGTCACTGTTTTCATTCTTTTTCACAGGAGAGTTAGGGTAGGGTCCTTGTCTGAGAACAAGTCTGTTCTTTAAACTGTGATGAGCTACACAGCACATACATTTAATACATTTAGGGATATCTACATGTGGTTGGTGTTTAGCTAATTAATGGCGTTTGGATAAAGGCTGGATTCTCTTCTTTCTCTTCTCCATGTTTCTATCAAATGGCCTCCCCTTTTTAATTACTGCGTCTCTTGTTTCTGCCCAGAGATCTTCCTTTCTTTCCGCACTGCTTACTGACCCACCTCCGTCATGGATAAGCTTTGGAAGTCACCAGTTTGGTGCTAGGGAACATGAGGGGCTTGGCAGATCTAGGCTCCTCTTTAAGGATGAGTGTGGTGGAAAGACTCCAGGGCTGGGAGTCAGAGACCTGATTCTTTTGCTTACTGGATCTGACCACTGAGCAAGCCTTAGAGCTAATGCTTCTTTTTATAATCTGTAAAGTGGGGTAGCAATATATGGATACATGGTTTCATGAGTTTCAAAATAATAATAATAATAACGGCTATAAAGAAGTTCCCACTGGAGAAAGCCCTGGGCTTCTATAGCTATTTTGGCCTAAAAGGAAATATGTCCCTGCTCAGGTTCTTTTTCCACATCGCACCAATCCTCTGCTTTTTTCTGCCTGTAAAGTCCTTTCTACCATCAGGGCCCCTATTGGTTCTATCTGCTTTATAACACTTTCCCCTGATGCTTTGACCAGTTGGTCTCTCAGTGTTCAAATTGCCTGTAAGCTTTATTGACAGAAGAGTTTTTTTTTTTTTAATCACTTGAACAAATACAGCTTTGTGTTTGGTTTAACTTTTCTGCTTGTAACACAATAAATTGATCCTGCTTCTGACCAGTCCCAGCAATGTTATATTCAGAAAATATTCAATACATAAATCTGACATCTAAAATAAACACCCATTAAATCTTAAAAATTTTTTTTTGATGTGAGCTATTTTTAAAGAAGTCTTTATTGAATTTGTTACAATACTGCTTCTCTTTTATGCTTTTTTTTTTTTTTTTTTACCTTGAGGCATGTGGAATCTTAGTTCCCTGACCAGGGGTTGAATCCACACCTCCTGTGCTGGAAAGTGAAGTCCTTATCACGGTATCACCAGGGAAGTCCTCATTAAGTCTGAACTGTAACTTTTCTACAAACAACAAAGGACACGACATTGCATGACGCTCATCACAGCATCACAGTTACTCTGCTCCCTTTTCCAGACTCTGTGCTCCATGCTGACTCCTGTTCCATCAGTTCCTTTCTTCTATCCTTCAGGGTATTTTTCCCCTTCAGTGAGTAGCTCTCTAACGTTTGTAACATATATTAAATTTGGCATTCTGGCCATTTAGAAAGAAGAGACTCTGTTCGAATTTTTCACAGTGACTTCTTAGTACAAAAGCATACTAAGCACGCAGTAGGTATGCCTTCAGTGATTGTGGTATTGAATCTGTCCTGGAATAACCGTGTGGCTTTTGTGATAAAGTCAGATTGGTGGTGGGTGCCACAGTTTTTGGATCTCACAGTGACTTCCAGGGCTGGGAATGGCTATGTTAGAGGCTGGAGAAGTATAAGAAACAAGAGTCTTCCTTTCATAACCATCTCTGTGTTTGCAACCTGTCAGCTGGTCAAGGCCTATTGCCCACTGTGGAGTCAGTGGCTGGTGGGGTGTAGGAATCGGGTCCAGCAGCCTTGATCTGCTGTCTCTTCCTCCTCCTCCTTGGCCAGTCTCCACTGCAGCTCACCCAGTTGGCCAAGGGATCAGGGCTCGCACAGTCACTTTTTCTGGGAGAGGAGCCTCCTGAGCACATCTCCCACAAAATGGGTGTTACTGCCCAGCCAGCTATTGGACCACCTTACATTTGTAAAGAATTCCCAGTTTGCAAGCCAACTTCACATATGTTAGTATGATTTAATACTCCAGATTACCATGGAAAGCAGACATTTAGGGCTCTGAAATCCCTCTTTCCTAGATGAGAGAAGGGAAACAGGTAAACAAGATTTCCTCTGTCTTTTACCAGCCACAGGCTGCCTTTCTGCAGCCCTCTCCAGTATATTCCTGTTCCAATTCTTTAGTTTACCTAGTGCTTAACTTTTTTTTTTTCCTCTTTACTAGTTTAATTGATGCCACAGCTCATGCTTTCTTCTACCCGTTAGGATTTGTCAGTATGGGTCTGTCTTACCTGTATATTTTCTGGGCAAAATCCTATCAGTCTAATCTCAGGGAAGGGAATTCAGAAGAATTCTGAATTTATTATGTAAAATGCTTCCTCTCAATGGTGTTGACAACTGCATACCTATTAGAAGCCAGGCTTGGGAGCACAGATGGTAGCCAAAGAAATGAGGATCACTTGGAAAGAGTCTCTTCTTTGACATGTGACAAGACGAAAGGCACACCTGGACTTTTATGGGGGAAGGAAATGAAAGGGAAATGATTTCAGGAAAGATGCAGCTTTAGCTAGCTCCTCCCAGTCCATGTGGGTTAACTCTTAAATGCAAGTCCTGCACTGTCTACCTGTGGTTTTATGAACATCATCTGGTTAAGAGACTCAAATCTGCCCTTTAATAAGTTAAGCAAACCTGTCACTGGGTTCCAGCTGTATTTTACTGTTTTCACTCTTCGGATCTGTGTTTCTAGATTTGAATAATGAAAAATGGATGGTTCCTTGAAGTCACAGGTCACAAGCTGGTAGGCTTTGGGCTTCATTTAACCTGCAGATGTGTTTTATTTAGCTTATTCAGAATTTTTAAAAAAGAGAGGAAAGAAAGGAGTTAGTTTCCAGCATTTGCAGATTGTGACATTTCAGGTAAAATTGTAGTTTTAGCCTTTTTAGAAAATCAGTTTCTCTGGGGCCTTTGAGATTGAATGATTATTACACATCAGTGTTTGGTTAGAGCCAATGAGGGCCCTGTGGGCAGTCATCTGTCTCGGTACTGGTGGGCTGCCTCTCTCATATATGGCCCTTACCAAGCCCCTGGACATTTTGAGTTTCCCACCCCTCCCCTAAAAGTCACTCTGCCTCAAAACTCTTTTATTTAAGTTTCGCATCAGGCAGCATAGAGACATAATTTGAAGCTGAAGGACAGAGGGAAAGAAGAAGAAGAAGAAGGTTGCCCAGGGAATCTCTTTAGGTTTCTCTTTTCTTTTTTCCATTCCTCCTCTCCTCTCTCATAGGTAACTTAATTCAGACCAGAATATTACAGTGCACATTAGAAGCAAGCCAGGTTTGTCCCAGGAATGATAGGCTATGACAGTGGTTCTCAATGCTGGTTGCACACTAAATTCTATACAGACATTTAGAACATGCTGGAGTCTGGGCTTCACTCTGGACCAATCAAATTAGTCTCTGAGAGTGGGACCTGGACATCAGTAATTTTGAAAGCTCCCTAAGTGCATTGGTAGTTGAAAACTCTTGGGTTAGACCTTAGAGGAAGTTTGTAGAGTCTTTCAGGTCTTTGAACTTAAGAATGCTCTTTACCATTTTGCTAGGCAGATGCAGAGATGCTTCTCAGATAATGAACATTGTAAGTATCTGCGTGCATCTATGCGTTCTCCTCACTACTTCCCAGAGTTCCCTGGGAAGATCGAGGGCGGGTTTCTTCTCCATCAATATAAGGGGTACAGTCCAACATCTAGTCTCCCGCCACAGTGAAACTGGTATGTGTAGCAGCAAATGTCATTTGTTTTCACTATCCAATGGCCAACTACTCCAAGTTCATGACACTTTTTCAAAGCACTAAGGATTCTTTAACTCACACACAAACTGCCAGTAGAATATTAACAAGAATATGTTATCTTCTTCACTCAGTAAAGTATTATAGCAAAACAAAACATTCTTTTTTAGCTTCAAAACAGATCTTCGCAATACAGACTGGAAAATTTTACAGTTATTTATAGGGAAGTAGGATTAGCAGACAGGGCTTGTCTTTCTGGCACCAATTCTAGCTGGTTTTCAAATGCTACTTTTCCCTCCGTGGGTCAGAGCCACATGTGCGAGTAATTCTCAATAAGATGAATAACTGATATGTAGCTAATGGGTACCTCCTGCAAGGGTGGATGGTTTACCTCAGACGTTCCTAATCCTGCCTGATCCTTCTATTTCCTCAGACACTTAAGAAAAAGATAGATATTCTGGGGCCCACCTCATACTGCACCAAACTTTCTGAGAGTGTGAGGCCTGGGCATCTGTGTTTTTAAAAAGAACCACCCCTGTTCATCCCTAGTATGTCTACTCATATATTACTGGCAGAATTGTAAATGGAAGACCTTTGTTTGAAAAGCCCACTTGATTCTATCAGTCAAGATGTAAAATACACTTCCCTTTGAGCTTGCAATTCTACTTCATCCTGTGGCTGTATTTGCACAAGTATCAAATATATCTGCAAATCTGTGATAGCAGAAAGCTGGAAACAACCTAAATATTTGTTAAAGTGGAGATGGCTAAATAAATGAAAATATATCTGCACAGTGAAATACTACTTAATTAAAAATAATAAGTTAGATCACTGTGTGTTGATATGGAAAAATATACATGTATATTTTAAGTAAAGAAAGTTGCAGAATAATTTGATTAGTGTGATTCCCTATGTGGGTGTCTATGTATATTGGTGTGTGTGTGTTTGCATACACATAAACACATATGTATACATATTCAAACATACAGATGTACACATGCACATTTATATACATCCCTACATCTAGTTAGTTAACTTCTGGAAGGATATGTTGTTAACCATTTGAATTTATTTGAGTGTGTTTCCTAAGCCTTTCAGTGTTGATCAGACATGTCTGAGAACCAATGAGTCTAGCTGCTAATGTTGGATTCTTAGGCCAAGCCCACGATCCTTGGAACCTCCCAAAAGATAGTCTGTACTGTTCCTAGTTAACTGAGGAGAGAGCCACCGCTCTGGTCCTGTTAAGGCAGAAAAGCCCCTGGATTGGTTTGGGGGTCACCATGAATGATGGGTGACAGTTTGTCAGGTGACAGTTCCTCATAATTTCTTCTCCTTTATTTCACGGATGAATCAAGTTCAGAAATAAGTTTTTAGAATCAAAGGGGTGATCTTGCTTTCCTAGTGGAAATAATATTTAAATGACTTTGACCTTTGAATCTTACTTCATGGGTTCATTAGAAGAACTTCTTTTTACCTTTAATCAGTGTAAAGAGGACTTTTATGATGACGATAATTCATTTTAACCCCTTGTTTAATTTCAAGGAAGCAGGGGATTGGGGAAGGTCCTTATACTTGTTAGTATGTAGGACTTCAGAGGATGGGGCACAAACATCATTTCTCCCTGAAATGAAAGGACTCTTTCCTTGATCCTGATATCTAACTTCTTCCTTTCTTCATTTCCAGTTAGCTGGACATCACATGCAAGGGGCATGCAAGAAAGAAGTGAAAAAACACTTAAGTACCAGGCATTGTGCTTCATAGAAATTGTTTTGTCACTTGCCTGAATAACCCTACAAAGAGATATTATTCTCCTTTCAGAACTGAGAAAATATATTGAGAGGATTTTGTGTTGTCCAAGATCTCACGCAGTTGGGAAATGTTGGAACTAGTGTTGGGCTTCTCTACACCTAGATCTCTTCTGGTGCCTCTAGCAAGCAAACTCCATAATAATTTTATAATAATATTATTTTGGATATTAAAACAACACAGGAGTCACTTTATCAAGATTGGAAAATGCTGATAGCATCCTAAAGTGCTAATAACATTTTTGCAATCAAATTCCCAAATAACCCTTTTTATATAGGTCTTTCTTACATTGTGTGGGATGGCAGCAGAATAATATTTTTGATATTTTCCCCAGTGCTTTTCCCCCAAGGATTTTATCCCTTTGACTCTTTTTCAGTTCAGTCATGTGGACTGAAAGTATTGGTTGCCTTAGGGCAGAACCATTATGATAGCAATCATACAATCTATATTAGTTTGCTAAGGCTGCCATAACCAAGTATCACAAATGGAATGGCTTTGTTAACACAGTTTTGTTGTCTCACCGTTCTGGTATCTGGAAGTCCAAGATTTGAGTTGATAGGATTGGTTCCTTCTGTGGGCTCTGTTCCAGGCCTCACCTCCTGCTTCTGGGGGTTGGCTGGCAGTCTTTCACCTTCCTGGCTTGTAGGTATATTATCTTCACATGACGTTCTTCCTGTGTTTGTGATTCTGTGTTCAAATTCCCCTATTTTATAAGGATCCCTTTACACTGAATTTAGGGCTCACCCACTCTAGTATTAGCTCATCTTAACCAAGTACATCTCCAACAACCCCAAATACAAATAGGGTCATATTCTGAAATATGAGGATTAAGATTTCAATGTGTGAACTGGGGAGCCCAGTTCAACCCATAGAGCAATCCCTGAAACGTTTGGGGTATTTGAGGACTGAGGAATCCTAGGCCATATTTCTCCAGTGGACGGTAAGGCCTCAAGGATAAATGACCGGGTGGGAGTACTGGATCCACACAGAGAGGCCCTCAGCGTACAGGGGCAAGAACAGCAGAGCGGGGCTGTGTGTCTGAGCTGGGCCTGGAGGAGGCAGGGTCTTCCAGGGTCCATGATTCTTCCTTAAACACTGATGCACTGGGGCAACGGACTGCATCCATGGACTGAGAAGACCCCAAGACTCAGAGCAAGTGCCAGACCAGAAGGATCTTTTTAGACAGGAAGGAGAAAGAATGCAGTTGCCCTCTGTATGGAATGTGGAGGAAGCAAAGTGACATTAGTTGTTATCTGACTGTGGGGAAGACTCAACCCTTCTCTCCTCCCTCCACGGGAGTGGTTGGGTTTGGAATGTGAGCTTGAGGGAGCCAGCTAGGAGAGAAGGAAGCCCAGAACTGTTCATGCCAGCAGCATTCAAAGAGGAAAAAACCCAGGAAGGTAGGGGTGGTTGAGGAGGCTCTGGGGTGTGGTCTTCTCAGACAAACCCAGAGGGAAAATGGGCAACTTCCCAGGGTAACTGTTTAGTGAACAAATTGATGGCCTATTAGCCAACAGTTCACTGCATGTTGTGGAAAAACAAATACGAACTGTTTTCCTCCTCATTGCAGTTCGTGGATTGAAACTCTTTCGTAATGAAATTCTGTGAGACACTAGAGGCCAGGTAGATCACTGAATTTTTCAAATAAAAACAGACTTTTCTAAACATTGGCAACAATTTCCTTTGTAAATAGGTTTAACCTTAGACCTTCTGTCATCTCTTATTTTTACACAGGAAATTAATTTCTCCATCTTCTTGGTGTTTGAGGGAAGAGGGAAAAAGTTGAAAAAGTCTCTGGGATTTAAAAAAAAACCTGCCATATAAACTTTAAAATTAAACAGATGTTATGTGAATCACATGTAAATTGGAGCCATGGGAACCTGGGTCATAAACTGAATGGGATGTTCTGAAGCAGGCAAAGAAGTGGATTTTTTTTTGGCAATTATTGGGGGCCTCATGGATCAGAAATACCAAATGGAGGTGGATCTTTGTGTTTCAGCAAGAGTTAGAGGATATTCTAAGCCATAAATCCTTTCCAGAAGATTCTAAACTTCCCAAGGGCAGAGGCCATGTCCCGCTCCTCTGTCTAATCTCGGCACCTGGCAACTGCCTGGCTCACAGCAGACACCCAGGCCATTTACTGGGATCAAGTGCATAGTCAATAGTAGGTAACTTAAGTGCTGAGGTCCCTGTAGTTGACCTCAGTTTCATTCTTTGCTGTTTTAGTCTAGATTTTCCCAGAAGCACAGACTGAGGCGAGGACTTGGGTGTGGATAGTATATTTTGGAGGTGATCCTAAGAAGCAGAAATGAAAGAGAGGTGAGGAGATGGGAAAGGGCAAAAGAAAACAATAGAGGCCTCTATTGAGGCCTCTGCTATAGGCAGTTGGGGGGTTTGTTTTACAGGACCCCTTTTGAAAGTTACAAAATGCCTCCAGGTTTTGTCCATCCCATGGACAGAGGTTGATCCAGCACCATCGTGGGGTTTCAGGAAACATCATGGGTCCTCGTTATCCACTGTATCCGGTCCCTCATGTCTGCAGAACTTTTCAAGGCAGAAAGGCAGAGAGAGGCACTTATATACACTTGAAGGGGGACAGTCTTATGAATTATGGGCAGGAACTAGAGTCGGAGGTGGGCCAAGAGTGTGTGATGTGGGACACCGAGAACATTTTCTCCACCCACTGAAACAACTTACCTTCCTCCTCCTTTGAGGAAGATTGTTTTATTTGGTCTATCCTAGATGCTATAGAAACAGATTCATCCTTCATTTGAACTGATTAACTTTGTTATTTAGATTCACAGAGCGGGAGACTAAGAAAATCAGAAAATATCTGGGCATGTTCTGCCTCCATGGTCCTTAGGGACCTGCCACACTCTTCATGGGAGAGATTCCTGGAGGGTCTTTCCATCCTAAGTCTGGGCCCCTTAGCCTTGGCACTCTACCTGTCTTACCTCTTCCTACAGTACACATTGGCTCTGCCCCACCAATCTGTATCTTTGCTCATTTGAGTTATTCATCAATCAGTTCACCAAAAACTGTCTTTCTATATTTATACCCCTTTCTAGCTGTTGTGGGTTGAATTGTGTCTTGTCTCCTTCCCCTAGCAAATTTGTATTTTGAAGCCTAACTCCCAATACTTGAGAATGTGATTTTATTTGTAAATGGGGTTGTTCCAGATATAATTTGGGAAGAGCCCCTGGAGGAGGGCATGGCAACCCACTCCAGTATTCTTACCTGGAGAATCCCCATGGACAGAGGAGCCCGGAGGCTGCAGTCCATAGCGTTACACAGAGTTGGACATGGCTAAAGCGACTTAGCAGATGTAATTAGTTAAGATGAGGTCACACTGGTGTAGGGTGGGTTCCTAATCCACTAGGAATGGTGTTCTTAAAAGGGGGAACATTTGGACCCAGAGACAGACCGGTATAGAGGGAAGACACATGAAGAGGTACAGGCCATCTGCAAGGCAAGGAGAGAGGCCTGGAACAGCTCCTTCCTCATACCTTTCAGAGAATTCAACCCTGCAAGCAGCCTGATTTCATACTTCAGCCTCCAAAATTGTCAGACAGTACATTTCTGTGTTTTGACTATTTTTTCAATGGACTTTATTATGGCGGCCTTAGCAAGTAAATATATTTTCAGCTCCAAGCCCTCATCTTCCATGAATTTCAGTGGATTATACAGAGCCCTGGACCAGGGGTTAGAAACTCTTGAGTCTAGTCTTGGTACCTCTCACTAAGAAATTTTATAAATGTAGGCAAGTGTCTTAAGCTCTTTTCGTCTCTTTCTTTGAAATGCAAAATAAGGATGATAACCATCCTGCCCCTGTTGGCTCCAAGAGGGGCTGTGAGGATCAAATGTGATCCTTGCATATGTGGAAAAGGGTTTGTAATCTGGAAAGCAGTATGTTAGTGCATGACGGGGTGTAAAAAAGATGAATGCATTGAATCTTGATCTGGGAGTCAGTGATCTTGAAACAGTTGTTTATTTCCTTTGAGCCTCAGTCTTGTCTTCTGTAAATTGAGCTGATTTTAAGGTGCCCTCCTAGCTCTCAAGCTCTAGGATTACATGATGATATTATTATTAGTCATTTATTGATTCAACAACATCAGTTGTCTACTCCATGCCAGGCTCTGGGATGAGGCACAAGGGAAACAAGTGTGAGTAACCTCAGGCCCGGTCTTCCAGGAGCTTTGTTCCTCCAAAATTTTCCATCTCAGTAAATCTCACAATGGGCTGTCTCCACCCTTTGATGATATATTTTTCTCAGCCTTAGAAAAACAAAATTTTGGAGGAAGATAAAGATGGCAGCAGCAAGGGATGGTTTTAGAAAGAGACTGTTTCCAAAGCCATGTTGTTTTGTCAACAGTTAAGGAAGTGGTTGGCTGTGGATTCCCTTTATATAGGTCAACAGTGACATTTTATTAAAATTTCATCTTTGCAATGTCCTAGCTTAGCCTGGTTTCATTTTGTTGGCGAACCTCTGGGTTTACTAACAACATGCAGCTGTTTAAGGTGTGGAGTGAGCACATCTTTTCCTTGAAATATTCCTGACAACCAGTATTTGTGCTGTAAATTGTGTCACCATCTCCTCTTAGTTTGTATTTTGTTTTCATTGTATTTTGCCTCATGGACACTCTCCACATTTCCAAGAGAGAAAAGCTGTCTCCCCTTATCCCATCTAGGCAGACCTCTCTGCATGTCTGTCCTGTGTCCAAATCTCAGTGGCCGGATATGAGTTTGAGTCGAGACACTGGACTTTTTCAGAGTGCCTATACTTGGCTATACTTGCCTATACAGCAAGTTAAGGAAGCTTATTTTCCTCCTTGGAGGTTCCATTCTGCTGGGAAATAAGTATGTAAAGAAACAAAGTTATTTAAAAAACAGCAACAAGATTAAGTTCAGATTATGAATGCCAGGGCAATATTTTAGAGAATGACAAGGTTGGGCAGGGAACATTTGTTGGTGTGGATGAAGAAGTCCTCTTTGAAAGGTAATATTTGAGCAGACACTTGGATGAGGTAGATTTGGGGTGTGAAATGTCTTCCATGAAAAGATTATAAAATGTGAAGACTTCAGGGAGGGAAATTTGGTGTGTTGAGAGAATCAGAAGAGCAAGTGGATAGATTGTATAAGAATATCGATGTTAGTCCTGACAGTACCCCACCCCATTTATCTGCTTTCCTTTTGTTTGAATGACTTCTTTGGATCAGTTCTTCCCCCTGCCTCCTCATTTCTGTTTCATAGATTTTCTACAGTGTCTATAAACTTGGGTCCCTTGAGAATTGTCTTTATTAAGTCTGAAACTAAAGAGAAATGTTTTGTGGGATGGTTTTACTTATATAAATGGGGGGAAGTTGGATGGATGGAGGAAGGGAGCTAATTTGCATCTCAGACAGAGAGGAGTCATTTAGTTATTTAAAAAAGAGCACGTTGGAGTTAGCATGAGAAAAGGGGGTGCTGACTGTGAGGATGTAGGGGAGGCTGTGGAGCCCCATGGCAGGGGTGCAGCTGGGCCTCGTTGTTTTAGGCAGCTCCTGTCTTCCTGCTCTCTTTCTGGAGTACTTCTCTCATGTCTGTGTTTCTGCTTGTCTGCTCTGTTCTGCTTTCTGCAGTTATCTTCCTCTGCAAGGCTCTTGGTTACTTTTCTCCTGTCACTTTGGGCTGTTGTTGACTTAAGCATGGCTTTGTGGCAGGCAAACAACTTGACCTTTTATGCCCAGCTTTATAGACTTTAGTCTCAACTACAAATTCCTACAAGAGTGACTCTCCTTGGTTCAGTAAGGGTCAGGCATCCATCTTTGATCAGTTCAGTTGTAGCTGGTGTCAGGGATATTTTCTTGGTTCATAGAGGTGTCCCCTTGGTGGAATAGCTTCTCTAATGAAAAGGTATTAGTAGGGATAGAGTCAAGACCACCTTTAGGAAACAGATTATAGGTAGAATTTGCTTGTGGTAGGAGGATTCACACCAAAGGAGGAAATGTGATCTGGAGAGAAAACTAAAGCAAAGAAGGAATGGATTAGTCACTGAAGGGAAAACAAGGTGGCCATAAAGATGTAGGTTTAGTTTTTGTCTGATATTTTTTTATAACATATATTCTAGTGTGGGTACATACATATATAACTCCATCTCTTTCCACAAATGATGTGACACAGCTTACAAAAAACATTTAAAATTCAGAGTTAGTTTAAGGCACTTCCTTCTGCTTTATTGTCCACTTACCTTCTATAAATAGACTATGGCTTAATTTTTACATGTAATTCTTCCATAATCAAGATTTAATTGTTTAGGACTGCTATGTGCACAACAAATCTCATTAAATATTTTTTCCTTAGCACACAGAAAAACTGCGTGTCCCAGCCTTCTCTGCAGGTAGATGGGTCCATGTAGCCAGGTTGTTGTCAGTGGTATATGGGCGTAATTCCCCTCCTGGCCCCTGTAGTCTTCCCACTCAATCTCCATGCTCTGCCATTCTTCAGTAGCTTGCTACTTTGTTCCCAAGGATCCCAAGCAGTAGAGAGGGCTTCCTAGGTGGCGCTAGTGGTAAAGAACCTGACTGTCAATTCAGGAGACACAAGAGTCTCTGGTTAGATCTCTGAGTCAGGAAGATCCCCTGGAGGAGGGCATGGTAGTCCACTCCAGTAGTCTTTCATGGAGAATCCAATGGACAGAGGAGCTTGGAGGGTTACAGTCCATAGGGTCGCAAAGAGTTGGATATGACTGAAGTGACTTAGCACACAGTAGAGAACCTTAAATCCTAGAAGTTGGTTCAGCCATGGGATAGAAAAATTCTAGGTTCCTAGAATTTTTTAACATTAATTGTTATGCCTGTCAGTTTTATCCTTGCCAGTATTATAGGAATATTCTTTTCTGGAGTTTCTGTCTTCTCATTTAATGTGCAGAAAAGATGGTGTTGTAGTTTAATATAAAACAAATAAATCCACAAAATAGAATGATGAAGTTACAGTAGAATGAAAAGTAACTGGAAAAAAGAATATAAATTTGACAATAAATTCTTTTAAAAGTAAATTATACAGTAATATGCCTAGATATTTAATCTTCAGGGATGGAATAAATTCATTTAGTAATTTATTGTTTGACTATAGAAGTTGTTTGCTTTTCACAAGAATGTTTGAATTTCATCTTAAGTTCATCCAGAATGCCAGTTATGGTACACCCTTTTGTTTACTAATGTAGTACAAGGAGAAATTTTCTTAAGGGAAAAAATTCTTTTCTCTTACAAACAATTAGCTTTTGGTAATGAAAATGTAAATAGAAGCACAATTCATTAATGTTTAAATTTCTTTCCTTGCCACACATATAGCTGACATAGGTACATAACATAGATGATATATGCAACTACACACAAACACACACACACACACACCCCTGTGCTAACACACCTCACATGTTAATCTTGTACTAACCTGTTTGTTTTGTTTTGTCAGTTCTGGGTTTGCAAGTTATAGAATTCTCTAAAAGTTGAAGAAAATGCACTGGACCAGAGTCAGTGATTCTTTCTGGTCTCACCTCTGCTACTACCTGTCTGTGACCCTAGATGTTACCTCATTTTTAAAATTTTATTTTAACTTATTTAACTACAAGGTGGAAATAGACTTTAGAGTTAGGTGGATCTAGGTGCCTTTGGGCAAATCCTTTAACCTCTTCAGATCTTCCATTCTCTATTACATGGAGATGATACTTTGTCCCCTTTGAAGTCAAAGTGAGTATTAATGGGACATATCTCAAGGGCTGGTTCACAGTGAGCACTGAATTATTTGCTTCCCTTTCTTTGTCCTCTGGTTTTTGGAAAGTTCCATGTTCTCCTCAAAAGAGCAACAATATGGGAATCCAATCTTCCTTATCTTGTTGGAGGTCAACCCGTTGTAGCTTCTACTAGGCAGAACTAGACTTCTGTCTGATTCTCTTGGTGATCAAGGAAATGCCTAGAAAAGGAGAGAGTTGGAGACAGCACCTCACTTCAGTTCAGTTGCTCAGTCATGTCTGACTCTTTGTGATCCCATGGACTGCAGCACGCCAGGCTTCCCTGTCCATCACCAACTCCCGGAGCTTGCTCAAACTCGTGTCCATTGAGTTAGTGATGCTAACCAATCATCTCATCCTCTGTCATCCCCTTCTCCTCCTGTGTTCAATCTTTCTCAGCATCAGGGTCTTTTCCAGTGAGTCAGTTCTTCACGTCAGGTGGCCAAATTATTGGAGTTTCAGCTTCAGCATCAGTCTTTCCAATGAATATTCAGGACTGATTTCCTTTAAAATGGACTGGTTGGATCTCCTTGCAGTCCAAGGGACTCTCAAGAGTCTTATCCAACACCACAGTTCAAAAGCATCAATTCTTTGGCGCTCAGCTTTCTTTATGGTCCAACTCTCACATTCATACATGACTACTGGAAAAACCATAGCTTTGACTAGATGGACCTTTGCTGGCAAAGAAGTGTCTCTGCTTTTTAATATGTTGTCTAGGTTGGTCATAGCTTTTCTTCCAAGGAGCAATCATCTTTTTATTTCATGGCTTCAGCCACCATCTGCAGTGATTTTGGAGCCCCCAGAAATAAAGTCTGACACTGTTTCCATTGTTTCCCCATCTATTTGCCATGAAGTGATGGGACCGGATGCCATGATCTTCATTTTCTGAATGTTGAGTTTCAAGCCAGCTTTTTCACTCTCCTCTTTCATTTGCATCAAGAGGCTCTTTAATTCTTTGCTTTCTGACATAAGGATGGTATCATCTGCATATCTGAGGTTATAGATATTTCTCCTGGCAATCTTGATTCCAGCTTGTGCTTCATCCAACCCGACATTTCTCATGATGTACTCTGCATATAAGTTAAATAAGCAGGGTGACAATATACAGCCTTGATGTACTCCTTTCCTGATTTGGAACCAGTGTATTGTTCCATGTCCGGTTCTAACTGTTGCTTCTTGACCTGCATGCAGAGTTCTCAGGAGGCAGGTGAGGTGGTCTGGTACTCCCATCTCTTGAAGAATTTTCCACAGTTTGTTGTGATCTACAGTCAAAGGCTTTAGTGTAATCATAAAGCAGAAGTAGATGTTTTTTCTGGAATGAGACAGCACTCACCACACATTATACTCACTGTGAGCACCCCTTCCACATGAGCAACCAATTGCATGCAAATGTGCATACACACACACACACACACTTTGAACTCGGCATTTGTGGGATCCAGTCAGCCCTCACCTGTGCCTTCTTCACTCTTGGATAATATCCACAGGCTATAAGAGGACAAGAGAAGAGGTGGGAAGAGGAGTGGGGGTCCTGTATTTGCTGCATGGTGATCTAATGCTATCAGTGTAAATCATTAAGGAAGTAATTAAAACAAAATGATCAAGAAATGTTATAGTGCACAGCTTATAATCTCTTTTTAGAATATTGGTTTTTCTTTGTAACTTGTAAAAGATCAAAAAAGCAAAAACATCACTGTCTCCTTTAGCAGAACTTTTTTTAGTGTGATTAAGAGTGTCTCAAGTGACTTGTGAGCTGACCAAGGTGAGAAATAGTTCCCTGTGTCAGTTCTTGGCTTGGTTACTTTATGGAAAGGGACAGATTGCAGATGGCCGGGTTGCTCTCCTTACTGTCATCAAATGAATAGAGAACTAGCCCAGGTGTGGGTAACCTCATTTCTTGTTCTGGTTTTGTTGATAACTAGCTTGTAACTTTCAGTTAGTATTTTAATTTTTCAGGCCTCAAGTTTCTGTATTTTTAAAATGAAGGAGTTGAACAACACTGATAGCTGAGAGCTTTAGTTCTAGTATTATATGATTTGAGCATAAGATTTTTTGGACGTATGTTCTAATATGTGAGTCTCAAAATTCACTGATTTTCATGTTACCTCACTCTATACTTTTGCCTTTTTCTATGAATTACCAAGACTAGACAATTATTTTTATTTAAGTGACTATTAAAACTTATTCTCTTTCTCAGCAGTAATTTTCATTAACTTATAGATTTATCACACACACAATCCCCAAATATGAACATTTTTTGTATGTATTCTTCCATGAAATAACACATTTTGGGAAATGCTGTTATAGTAATTTTTGGAGGGATTAATGCACAACTACTCAAAGTTTAATTTTTCTATCTTGAATAGCTTATCTCATAGAAATTATAAGTTGATGTACCAGTATTTATGCTGGTCCGTTGCCTCCCCCTGCCCAGTCTGAAGTGTATCATTGTTTTTGGTCTAAAAAATTGAAAAATGGGAACTTTGCTCTTCCTAGTAACACCTGTTGACCTATACCTAGAATTCAGTGCAACACAATTAATATGGATGGTAATATCAGAAGAACAGAGAAAGGGGTAAAGCAAAGGTTAGAAAAATCATTTAGATCAACTTATGGATAATAGAATTTTCCTTTTTTTTTAGCTAAGAAAGTGTTGGATCCTATGACAAGGCATCTTGTATGTCTATCTCTTCCATATTTCTGTATGTTGGCATTTGAACTGAGTTGCTACACACCTCTGCTAAGCCCTCTTACAGAAATTTAAAATGTCTAATGGGCTTACATTTATTTAATTAATCTTCAAATATGAATTCCTTGTAAGTCTTGCTTTTGAAAGAGTTCCACAGAAATTGGAATTTATAAAACCCAGCAAGTTTAACCTAGCCTTCATTTTGAAATCACCTGATATCAATTAGCATTCCTCCAGTTTGGGGCTGATTTATGATGCCCTTGTAAGGCCCTGAAAATATGAAAGCAGAGAAGCAGTATTTCAAAATGCAGCATAAAATCAACAATAAAATGTATATTTATAACCTGAAAAGTATGATTTCAT
Organism: Oryx dammah; assembly: GCF_014754425.2. Classification (NCBI taxonomy): domain Eukaryota; kingdom Metazoa; phylum Chordata; class Mammalia; order Artiodactyla; family Bovidae; genus Oryx; species Oryx dammah. Next base: position 42,628,038 of record NW_024070185.1, on the reverse strand, counting down.
CTTGGAGAATTACCAACCCAATAGCAGTAATAAGCATGATTTTCATTGTACCATATTGTACTTATTAAGCACTTCAGGGGACTTGTAAATAAATCAAATTGTGGGATCAGTTTTGGATATCTGAACATATTTTTAAATATTGTAAAAATGTGGAAAAGTATCACAACTGGTTATCATTTGTTCCTGTTTTCCAAAAGGGTTTTAATCATAAACTCATTCTTACATCCTCCTACAAGCTGGACTGGGGCTGGAATGGCCTGTAAAGTGACACACTTTTAATAAATGTAGATTTAATATGGTCATGAGATAAGATTAGACCCTTCAAAAACCCCATTCAAATACCACAGAGTCTGATTTATGCTTATAGAAGTCAGGGAGAGGTAGGTGGTTTAGAGGATGCAGTGTTATCAGAGAATTTAGGGTGCTAGATATGCCTGCTTTTGATTTAAAATTTTAATTAAAAAATTCAGTATGGGAAGTTAAGGCACCTAATTGAACTGCCTCAGCTTGCTCTTGTTCACATTATACTGACCTCCACAAGTCAAGTCAATCCAACAAACATTTATTAACAATGTATAATGTGTCAGACACTGTGATGGGTATGGGAGCTACGGTGTCAAGAGATTGTAGTTTGGGAGATCTTTCCCTGGTATACTGATCAGTGCGAGAGAGCTGAAGTTCCAGGTTGACCACAGAGCATGACCTTCCCCAGTTTGGTCATTTTTCTGATTTTTGATCAATGATCATGGAGTCCAGTGGGACAGGAATGCATGATTTGACCCTCTTCTTAGAGGTCAGTAGCCCAGGGAGTTATTTTAGTGTTGCCCTAGGTTAGGTTTCAAGTAGCAGCTGGGTTAACCAGAGAGTCTTGCTCAGGTAGCCTCAGATGGATGGTTCATCTAATGAGAGGGGTGATGACAAGGACATCTACAAGGAGCTTTATTATCAGGACAAAGAAACAAGGTTTAAAACAAAAAATTTTTATTGACATTCCTTTTTACAGGCTGTGAGATACAGGTTCGGTAACTAAAGGCAAAACAAACCATTTTTGTTTCTGATATACACACGGCAGGGTGTGAGCCCCCTTCCAGGTTTCCCAAAGCAAATGAGGATCATGAAAGAATCTCAGAGAATTGGCAGGTGAATCCTCCAGTGTGCTGCTAGGGAGGACAATGACATTGAATGTCAGCATTTGGATGGGTTCTCCTCCAAACTTCTCAGTTACTTGCTGATGTTGGGCCCCAGAAGCAGAAACTTGAGGCCTGTGGTGACCTGGGATTAATGGGAAGAATGCTTAGTTTTCTAGTGTATTACAGAAAATGAGGGTTGAAATCAACTTTACTTACATCCAAAAGAATAATGTGTCCCTAGAAAGATGGTGACTTGGAGACATCTAAGAAGTTGACATTAGGATCCTGTCTATTTCCCCCACCCACTCATGGCGCTTCTCTCCTGCTATACCAATGGGTATCTGAAAAGAATAAACAAGAGAGATGGGAGAATATAAGATCTGAGAGACAGACATAGTGACTCAGACTCAGTCTTGACACTGAGAGCAGAGTGTGTGCAGATGCAGATACCTGCTTTTGAACAGGGTGAGGTGCTCACATGGTACTGAGACTTACAGCATGCATGAGGTGTAGTCTGTGCTATCTCCAACACAGGTCTTTTCTAGGGGGATCTTATTTTGATTGAGTGGCATCTTAGAAATAGTGAAAAGCACGTTGATCTGACTTCCAGAGGTATGGCTTCTCATCTTCTTTTACTGTGTTTCCACTGTGAGTTTTTGAGTGACCTATCCCCTTGGCTTTCTTCTTGTAGGGAGAGGAGGGATATCATTTTCCTCTGGTCTTAGCAACTCTCATGTTTGACCTATACCAGTGGTGTTTCATACGAGTCCTTGGAGGCTTCATGGAGCCCCTTTAACAGCTTCTAGATGGCCTGGGAGAAGGAGGATTCCTCCCCACCACCCTCCATGGCTTCACCAACAGCAACCCTGCATTTCTGCTCTGTGTATTGAGACTTCTTTGTTAAAAACAAAAGCTAAAGCAACAATGTATGAAAAACTGCTGTACTAAACAGTCCACAAGGGAACCTTTTCACCTTTCAATGACTAAGAAGGGCCTGAAATCTGGAATCAACATGAAAAGAAGCCATTGAAAAAATGTTTTCCATGGAAAAGTTTCAAAGCAACAAAAGGATATGAAAAAGACCAGGCAGTCCTTTTTATGGCAGGTGGAGAGCAATATTATTAGTGACCAATATGTTCTGCCTGTTTGGACAACATATGATAGGCTATCTTTGCATCATCTTAATTTTTTAGTCAGTTCAGTTCAGTCGCTCAGTTGTGTCCAACTCTTTGCGACCCCATGAACCACAGTACGCCAGGCCTCCTTGTCCATCACCAACTCCCAGAGTTTACCCAAACTCATGTCCATTGAGTCAGTGATGCCATCCAGCCATCTCATCCTCTGTCGTCCCCTTCTCCTCCTGCCTTCAATCTTTCCCAGCATCATGGTCTTTTTAAATGAGTCAGCTCTTCGCATCAGGTGGTCAAAGTATTGGCGTTTCAGCTGATGTTGAACACCCAGGGCTTATTTCCTTTAAGATGGACTGGTTGGATCTCCTTGCAGTCCAAGGGACTCTCAAGAGTCTTATCCAACACCGCAGTTCAAAAGCATTCATTCTTTGGCACTCACCTTTCTTTATAGCCCAACTCTCACATCCATACATGACTACTGGAAAAACCATAGCTTTTACTAGACTGACCTTTGTTGGCAACATAATGTCTCTACTTTTTAATATGCTGTCTCGGTTGGTCATAACTTTCCTTCCAAGGAGTAGGCGTCTTTTAATTTCATGGTTGCAATCACCATCTGCAGTGATTTTGGAGCCCCCAAGAATAAAGTCAGCCATTGTTTCCACTGTTTCCCCATCTATTTGCCGTGAAGTGATGGGACCAGATGCCATGATCTTCATTTTCTGAATTTTGAGCTTTAAGCCAACTTTTGCACTCTCATCAAGAGGCTGTTTAGTTCTTCTTCATTTTCTGCCATAGGATGGTATCATCTGCATATCTGAGGTTATTGATATTTCTTCTGGCAATCTTGATTCCAGCTTGTGCTTCTTCCAGCCCAGTGTTTCTCATGATGTACTCTGCATATAAGTTAAATAAGCAGGGTGACAATATACAGATTGATGTACTCCTAATTTTAGTGGGCAACATGAATATATTGATTGGCTGTTTCACTGCAATTAGGAGATGGTGAATGGAACAGCCTAGTTCTTGCTGGGACTAGTCTAGTGCTGGCTGAATGAACAGATGGGCTGAATGAACAGGTGTGACATAGATGAAAAACTGTGTGGCTCACTTCTGGTGAGAGAACTTCCCTCTCTGAAAGCTTGAAACCAGTCAGTTCTACTTCAAACCCATGTTAGCATTGACCAGATTGGAGCTGACTTGAGCAGCAGAAGGGAAACAGTAAGTAAGTCAATACCACAACATATTGAATACTTCAGTTCAGTATTCAAATCTGGCCCTGGTGTTTTTCTCATTACCTATACTGCAACTTTGTAAGGTAAGTAGTACAGATAAAAAACTGAGGCTTAGCAAGGTTAAATCATTTCTCCAAGGTTACCATAGCTGGCGAGTGATTGCCATTAGTGGCTCCAACTTCCTTTCTTCCTTCATTACACCTTGTGGCTGCTTATATCAAAAGACATCTTGAGCCTTACTCATTCTAAGCCTTTTTGAGCCGCTATCTGATAAGTGGTCTTTGAATTTCAATTGATAATTTATTTATTCAACCAAAACTATTCATAGAGCATCTGTTGTGTAAAAGGCATTATATGTGGAAGTTGGAGGATAAAAGATAATTTAAGTATTCCTTTTTTATCCATAAAGTTTATAGTCTAGTAGAATACAGAAGCTTATGTGCATAAATAATTACAGTTCAAGAAAGCAATTGACATGTGTCCTCTGAGGAGGTTAGGAGATTCAGAGGAGGGAGATAAAACCTGATCAGCAGAGAAGTCTTGTGGAGGAAGGTTGCATTTGGATTGACTCTTCAAGGGGAATATGACTGGTGCATGTAGACTGGTACTCAGTAAGGAACTCTGGGAAAAACAAACATGAATTGAGGTATATGTTACATGAATAATGAGGAGTAGACAGTGAAAAAACTGTTGGCTGGAAAGTAGAGCATATGAAAGGGAGCCATAGAAAATAATTGTGGGAAGATAAATTGGATCGAGTTAGAATGTGCATGGGGGGGTCTTGACTCAAGCTGAGGAATGTGGACTTTATCCCCTGGGAATGGATGGAAAGCCATCAAAAATTCTTGAGCAGAAATGTGACATAGCAATGCCTCAGAAAGACGAATGAAGTCATACTGTGTATGATGGATGTTCAGGGACCAGAAGAGGGTAGACAACTTAGAGGAGTCTTTGAAAATAATCCAGGTCAGGGACATTGACTACCTAAAAGAAGGTGAATGGGAGGAGAGAGGAGAAAATCTGCAAAACATGAATATGGAAATAGAGGTACATAGGCTGAGCCTTTGACTGAATAGGGAATGGAGTAGAAAATTGGATTTGGAGGGGAAGAGAATGAGTTTGGTTTGGGACAGGCTGAGTTGACCTGTAGGAGAGAAGAGCAGATGATTATGGAGCAAGGGGACATGGAAACATGAAGCTTGGTGCAGTGTAGTGGTCTGAAAAGGCTAACTCAGTTGAGAGAAGCAGCAGTGTCCAGGCAGGTGTCGGGACAGGTGCTAGACTGTTCTATCTGGGTAAGGGTGGCAGGATTTGTATTTTTCATTCTAACTTGCCCTGAATTGTTGTTGAATGTCCTGAAAGAGCAATGAGGCTTTGCCTGCTCGCCCATGGGATTGTCCGTCCAGATTTTGGTATTTTAAGACCGCATTAATGTAAAGGATTTGGTTTTGATTGAATGACTATTAGTATTTCTAAAGATGGTTATATTTGTCAAACATATGTTTTGTTTTAGAGAAAAATCTTTCCCACTGGAATGACTGATGGTTTTTAACATCCCTGGGACATAGTTGTCTTTGTCAGGAGAGGGGAGAGGCCTTGGTCTCTTGGCTTTGAAAACTGCCCAGCAGTTTGGCATCGAGGACATTTGCTGGGTCTTCTCTATGGAGACTACTGCAAGGGTAGAAAGAATGGGTATCTTGTGATAGGATTAAGTCTGGGGATAATGTATCCTCCATTTGGGTTCTTTTTTTTTTTTTTTTTTTTGGTGGTAGGATAGATTTTATTGCTCTTAAGTAAAGTTTAATTTTGTGGCCTAATTTACAAGCTTGAAACTACATGCTACTAAACACATGTTTACTTTTCTGACTTTGCCATTTCTTTGGCTTTTCTAGGCTGGGTTTGCTCACAGTATTCAGTCTCTGCCTTACCAGCTTCTGGTGCTGCTTGTAATGCTTCTGTTGGAGATGGGCTGGCATTCTCCACCAAAGCACTGATTGGCTTCCACGTCATGCATATGATCAGAGGTGTTTTACAGCTGGAGATCCTGAGATGTCCTTTCGTTCTTTGACCAGCAGCATGCAAGATGATAAGGACCAGGGCCTGGAAATGGGCATAGCTATCTCAGCTGCAATAATGACATCTGAGGTGGCTTCTTGTAGGAATCCCTAGAGAAACAGAGTTCAGTGATCTGTGGTCTTTTAACAGACTTAAGTTATTTCTTCTCTCGTGTCTATCCTGGTGTCAGAGTCCTTAGACTTTATATCCAACAACTAAGTAGCTGAAAACAAAGCCTTGTCAGGCTTCTCTATCATTAAGTGCATTCCCTAGGAGAACCCTTGTAATAAATCCATTTTTCCATGATGGACTGGCCAAATGGTACACCATGAAACCTTACTAGCTGGAGGGAAGTGTCATGAAACTAAGGGAACCAATTGACCAGGAAAGAGAAAAACGTTGACCCACTTGGGATATCTCTTTGAATATTCTGTAACCAATTACTGATTATTTTATGCTCTTAGACATTTTGAGTGTATTAATTGGGAATCAATTGTGAGATGAAGCCAATAGGATGAATGTGTTCTTTGTATGCCTTATGCTGGTTAAGTCTTATTTCTTGAGTTAGTTTTGTCAGGAGCTATTCATGATCCCAGAGATTTTAACATTCAGGAGCTAATTGAATTTCTAGCAATAGGTAATCAAATATGATCCTTGTGGGTCTGGAAGGTTAGAACAGGAGCTGGTGTATAAATGGACATATGATGGGAACCAGTCCAAGATGAATAAGGGCAGAGGACAAAGGAGTAAGAATTAAAGGAAACTGAGGAGGTGCAGGCTGCCTTGAAGTAAAAGCAGATGTATTTGTGGAGTATGAGGAACATCTTATCAGCTAATCAACATCAGTGTGGGTCCAAGGAGGACTACCTTTAGAATCCGTGTAACAGAGTGTAAATCTTGTTTATGTTTTCCTTACTGTTGATATTTTTATTCCTGCTTTTCAGAGGTGCAAACAAAGAACTGATAGATCATATAGCTGGAAAGTGATGGAGCTAGGTAATTTTACTTTCAGAGATCACACATTTTGTCTGCAGAGAAGCATATTAGACATATGAGAAAAATATTTATTTAGCTGTGTCGGGTCTTAGTTGCAGCATGTGGGATCTCTGTTACATCACGTGGGATCTTTCCCTGCGGTAAATGGACTCTCTAGTTGTGGCTCACAGGCTTAGTTGCTTCATTGCATGTGGGATATTAGTTCCTTGACCAGGGATGATCAAACCAATGTCCTTTGCATTGCAAGGTGGATTCTTAACCACTGGACCACCAGGGAAGTCCCTGTGTGTGTGTGTGTGTATAAATATTCTTTTAATTCATTTTATTATTTAGATCATATAAATCTATTCTTACCAATTCCTAGTCTCTATTGTGTGACCCTCCACGGCAATAAAGAATGAGAGTTTGTTTGATTGAATTACTTCATAAGCTTAAAGACCACAGTGGGATCAACTTTGGGGTCACAAATAGATCATACTTTCCCTGTTGGTTCTACCAAGTTTGCCACTGGTGGGCATGTATGCCTGCATGATCTGGTGGCTGTTTCTTTCCAGTCTCAGAAATGGAGAATTTTAAGAGAGGGTTGTAGGATACTAATGTGGCGTCAGATAGTTCCATTGTTCACTGGTATTTATGGAAGTGGGGGTTAGCTGGTATTTATGGAAGTGCGGGCAGGGGGCAGCAGTTTTTCAGGGAATAGTTTGCATTTTAGTCTTACTACAATTAACAGATTCCTATGGGGATCCTGCAATTCTTTTCAACAACCTAACTTCCTCCCACAGCCATTTTTGCATCACTTGTTGTGTGCAAAGAAGGTGCTCAGATTCCTTGTCCTCTAGGAATTGAAAATCCACTATCTACCAATGGATGGTACTTTTTTCCCTAAGGGGTGATTTACTGCAATTTTGTTCATTTATGCTGATAATATGCATGGATCTCTCTTTTCCCTATGGCTCTAGGACTTTGGGATGTTTTCTTTTCCTCTTATCATCCAGGAGCTAGTACAAAACACATCTTTGAACTACCCCCAGAACTCTATTAACTTCATCTCCTACTCTGTCAAAAGCTCAGTAGTTGATGGACCTGGCTTGGCACCCAGTCTGCTTCAGCAGAATTCTCTGGACAAGCTGAAGCAAAGCATATGATTTGCCTCTCCACTTAAGAAGGATATTCACAGTGAAGCACTACATTTATAGCCTATATGGAGAGGTACAGGTATGGTGATGGCCAGCCTTGTGGTCCCTGCACCTATCAAAGGCCCCATTAGCATTTGTCTGTCTGACTATGGATTGTTGTCTTTGGCAAGTATCAGTAGTGAGATTTTGAAACCTTTTCTGGCTTCTTCTTCTCATCCAGGATGCCATTACTTATCCCCGTCAAGACAGGTGTATGTTCAAATGAAAGCTAATATGAACTTAGCATATAAATTATAGACACAATTGATCTGAAGTCTACATAACTTGAAAACTCAAAAGTTGAAAATTTCTGCTTTCTTTCTCTCTTTTTTAAATAGAAACCTGCCCCCCCGCCCACCAAACGACAACATGAGCTGAGTTTTTGAGATGACCTTGGTGTCCCCCTTCTCCCCACAATGGGTCTTTGACTTCTTCAATGATAGAGGGACAGAGAATTCAAAGATGCTTGGTGAAGTCATGGTTGGGCCTTCTAGTAAGTCATGGGCTGACTAACTTAGGATATCTGTTCTGTTCTGCTTTCTGTATAGGACCCTGTGGAACACCACCAAGGTTATCTCTGGGGCCCTTTGAGAATTCACCAAGCTCTAACTCTCTTCAGTGAAGTCTCCTATTGTCCTATGTAACTCTGGAATTCCTTCTCCTTTTCCCATTCCTCCTCATGCTGTAGGCATGAGGATTCTACTCTTTTGGGCTAAGAACACTGCAGATCTCTCATAACTCTGGGAAAAATGGAGGTTATTGTGCTTGGAGTCAAAGCATTTTAATTTTTTGTCAGGAAACAGTAAACAAATCATTCATTCATTTATTCATTCACTTGGCAGTTAAGAAATTATTGAGTACATTCTGTGTGCCCAAGAATGTTCTAGAAATTGAGAATATAGGGTGGAAAATTGAGAATATAGGGTGGAAGTCCAAGTAGAACCTGTACAGTTTTGTCATTCATCTTCAAGCATGTAGATGTCTTATGTCTCAACTTATGAAGAGGAGGGGCTGTTTCCCACAGCAACTGAGTTCACACAGTTATGGCTTCCTTCCCATTCCTCTAGAGCAGCTCAGCCTGATGGTGATTTTGAAGGACCAGAAAACATAGGATCCTTATCCATCTCAAGTGTGACAGTGTATATGCAGAGTACCTGCTATTTGAAGCCACACGAGAGGACCAGTTTCCTGAGGAAGCATACTTAGGATATCACATATTTTCTAGGATAGTCCAATGACAATTTCATATAATTCCTTGAGGGGGGAGATCGGTCCATTAAACGGGTGACTAAATAAAATTTTATTTTAAAATCCTTTAAGTCTTTTCACAAATAAAAACGCATCCTTGTTGAACTAGGAAGTCTAAATTTTGGTTGAGAAAAGTAGCTGAGACAAAGTGTAAATTGTATGTTGATAGTTTTCAGTACCATCTGAGCACAGCTGGCATTTACCTTGATCAGCAATTACATTCTGACAGCAGTTTTCCAACTTAAAAAGTTTGCATAGCTAAGTACACCAAAAAGGAAGGTAGAGGAAGTTCCAGCTATGCGTTTGATTTCTGTTACGGATTTCATTAAGGATCTCATTTATGGATTAATTCATGGATCTTATTAAGGATCATATTTACAAAAAAATTGAGTGCATTGTTTTGCCATAGAAAAACTTGAAAAGTAGTTCCTCCTTCACTCTCCTACTCTGTAGGAACCTGAGCAAAACCAAATGTGGTGGTGAGCTCAGGTAAGCAAAATGGGAGCTGGTGATGTTACCGACAGGTCTTACGCATTTAGAGCTCGGTCAGAGGTTGTGAGGGAGGGGGTGGGAGTTTTCGTCCTGGTAATTGGTGTGTTTGATCAACCAACAGCATCCAAACAGGTTAGGCCCAGGCATGGCCATGGATTTCACTACCCCCTTAAGACTCATCCGGAGTCCTCCTAAATTAACTGGAAGTATGGGACTGCTGTCTTTTCTGTGTCCAGTCTGCCTTTCTATTGCAGACTCTCTGTCTTCTCTCAGCATTTCCCTTGAGAAAGAAGGAAAGCCCATTTCCTTTCCAGCCCCTCAGGAAAGACTTAGTTCTTATTCTCTCTTCAATTCTTTCCAGCAGCCAACTTTCCCAGCTTAGAAAGGAAAGTGACACCATAAAGGAGAGTGGCATCTGCTGAGGTGTTTATGCCTCACTTGGGTTCAGTTCAGTTACTCAGTTGTGTCCAGCTCTTTGCAGCCCCATGCACCGCAGCACACCAGGCTTCCCTGTCCATCAAAACCCTTGGAGCTTGTTCAGACTCAAGTCCATCGAGTTGGTGATGCCATCCAATCATCTCATCCTTTGTCGCCCCCTTCTCCTCCTCCCTTCAATCTTTCCCAGCATCAGGATCTTTTCCATTGAGTCAGTTCTTCACGTCAGGTGGTCAAAGTATCAGACTTTCAGCTTCAGCATCAGTCCTTCCAGTGAATATGCAGGACTGATTTCCTTTAAGATGAACTGGTTGGATCTCCTTGCAGTCCAAGGAACTCTGAAGAGTCTTCTCCATCACCACAGTTGAAAAGCATCAATTCTTTGGCCCTCAGCTTTCTTTATAGTCCAACTCTCACGTCCATACATGACTACTGGAGAAACCATAGCTCTGACTAGATGGACCTTTGTTGGCAAAGTAATGTCTCTGCTTTTGAATATGCTGTCTAGGTGGTCATAGCTTTTCTTCCAAGGAGCAAGAATCTTTTATTTTCATGGCTGCAGTCACCATCTGCAGTGATTTTGTGTAAATCAAAAGATAAAGGCGTTTTATTTTCTGATGAAAATTTCTTTCTTACTTTCTTAGAGGGAGAGGATGGCAGAATGGGGTATCTAACAACATATCTAGCAGGGATATCTAGCCAGGAGTGTGTACAGTGTGGTTCAGAGCTTAATAAATATGAGACATAGTCTGGAAATAGAAGTTATACATCTCCTCTAGGCCTCTTGTAATATCCCAGATGGGACTCCCTTGGACTTCTGTGTCAGTTACTAGCCTTCACTGAACCAGTGTAAGTGCCAGACACTGTATGAGTACTTAATGTGTATCTCATATAATCTTTACAACAGTCCTATGGGGTAAGTTTTGCATCATTTTAAGATGAAGAAAATGAAGTGCTGAGCAATCAAATAACTTTTCAAGATCATACATTTGGTAAGTAAATGCGTTGGGATTCTTGCATTTTTTTAAAGCCTCTTGGATATCCCCAGTGAGGATCTCATAACCCTGTTTAAAGAAATGCCAAGATAACCTTGAGTAGACCAGTTACACACATCCAGCTATGCATCCCTGAAGCCAAATGATGTTTGGCATAGGTGAGTAGAATGGCTCCAACACTGGGCTGGAGGAAGCAAGGTATATAGATCTGAGGAGTGTTTATGGTAGAATTAAACATAGGCAGGGCTTGAACAGAGGATCTTGCATATTGTCCCTTCATCCCTGGTGTCCCATTCTTCTTTTGAAGAGGGGAGCAGATACTTTTCATTTTCCTGAAACTTCAAGGTCCCAGGGAGGGCAGGGCTCTGACAATGCAGTGGTCTGTGCGTGAAATGCTGAGGCTCAGGTGTGTGTTGTATAGGCAAGGGCACTAATACTGATTGCAATCTTTTTCCCTCCAGAACACCCAGCAGACCTCAGAGAAGGAGGCTTCTTGGCCAAAATCTTTCTTCAAGGAGAGAGAGACATGAATAGCCACTAGTAGATGATGCCAAGATACTGCTTAGGAAAGCTAGCGTCATATGTTCATTTGTTTTGTAAACCCAGAAAATGATGTCATGTGTAATACGGATCAGAAAACAGAGACATGGAGTGAACTCTGGAAATAACCACAAGACCTGGGAAAAGGTTGAGGGTATGTGAGAAATTGTTTTGAGTAAAGTGTTAGATTTGAAAGACTAAGGCTGTTCAATAGTAAACTAGGTCCTCAGTTTGAATGAGGGTCTGCTTTTTTGCTTTTCAAAATGTGATTCATATCATTGGTATCAACTAGCCTGTTCGAAAGGGAGAATTTTATTTCCTGTCGTGGATTTACTGAAACATTTGTCTGCAAATATTTGCATTTGCAGGGTCTGCATTTTCAAAAGATCCCTAGGTGGCTTGTATGCACAGTGAGGTTTCAGAACTATTGTGCTAAAACATAGTAGATATAGCACAGTATATCAGGTATTGGTCAGTGGTCTCAATCTTGGCTGCACATTCAGATCACTTGGGTAGCCCCACCCCAGACCAATTAAATCAGGTTCTTTTGGAGTAGGGCCCAAGTATTGACATTAAAAAGTCCATGATGTACAGCTAGGTGGTGGGTGACCTATATGAAAATGGGAGTGTTGCCGTATTAATTGGAGTTCTGAAAGAACTGGCCTCTAGTGTGGCACTGCTTAATGTATTTGTTAGTGGTTCAGAAGAGTAATTTTAAGATATACTGATTCCATCTGCAGATGATCGAGAATTGCACAAGACTGCAAGCTAACATCCTGAAACCCATCAGGACTAAAATGTTAAGTGACTGTGGCTGGAGGGGAGAAAGTGTGGACAAGTAGAAGAGGTCTTGTACATCTCTGGGGGCCCCATCCTACCACATCAGAAAAGGATCCAAGTGTCAGTGTGAGCTGCAAGTGAATAATGATTCGGCAATGGTAGCAGGGTATAGTTAAACAGCAGAGAAAAATCGGAGCATGTGAAATGTAAGGAGTGAGAAACCCTGATATCACCTTCCACTGCTATTTGATATGATTAGGACTTTGTATAGTGTTGTCCATGGTAGGGTGCTGAGGCTGAAGAGCCATTAGGATGAACTTGGGATATTTTCAGAGGAGACTCATATATATCAAGCATGAAATAAAGGACAAAAGGTGGATTTTATTTAGTATGTTTAAAAAAAACTAAGGGGAAAATGTAAAATTTTGAAAATATAAAAAAGTGCATTGTATGAAAGATGGTAATTAGCTGATCTCTTTTACCAGAAGGAGATTAGAATAGAGAATAGACTCTATTTTGGAAAAAAATTTATGATATAAAATGGGAGGAGATTGTGAAAAGGGGTATGATGAAAAGAAACTTTTATGTGCTTCTGTTGCTTTGGGGCCCTTTGCTTAGAGGCCACAATAGATGTTAATAATATACCTGGAAAGTGAGGCTCCTACCAAACGGTAAATGACAGACTCTTGCTCTCAGGGGATGAGATATTGTCCTGGGTTTCTGCAAATTGACATTGACAAAGTTGGCATTTCTTGAGTTTGCTTAAACACCTGAGCCAACTTTGATTTGTATATACCCAGTCTTAGCCGGGGGAGAAGGCAATGGCACCCCACTCCAGTGCTCTTGCCTGGAGAATCCCATGGACAGAGGAGCCTGGTGGGCTGCAGTCCATGGGGTTGCTGAGTCGTACACAACTGAGGGACTTCACTTTCACTTTTCACTTTCATCCATTGGAGAAGGAAATGGCAACCCACTCCAGTGTTCTTGCCTGGAGAATCCCAGAGACGGGGGAGCCTGGTGGGCTGCCGTCTATGGGGTTGCACAGAGTGGACACGACAGAAGTGACTTAGCAGCAGCAGCAGCAGCAGTCTTAGCCATCTAGTACTATAGGAAATCTTATTTACTCTGATAAAGAGCATCTACAGATTACCTCAGTGAATTATCAGACTTGATGGAAAACATGCAAGCATTATCTTTGAGACTGTAAGCAAGACAAGGGTGCCCTCTGTCACCATTTTTACTTAGCTTTATTTGGAGTTCCCAACCAGCATATAAGATCAGAGAAATTAAATATATGTAAACATTAGAAGGGAAGAAACGAAGCTACAGTATAACTAGGTTTTATTTGAAAACCCCAATGAGTATATTAAGTAAGTGATTGGAATTACTCAGAATTTGGTGATGTGGTTGGATATAAAAATCAATTTAGTAAAACTGATCGCATTTCTACTTGTCAACTACAATTGAAAATTAGTTGTGAAAAGATAAAAAATCTAAGATACTAGAGTTTCACATCCAGTAATGGCTGACCAGGATATTTCAAACCAGTCCTCAGAGAAAAGATGGACAAAATACAAAAGTAAACATTTGAAGGTGCTATGTAGGCAGTGATAATTTTCAGATTCAGGATCTGGAGTCAGAGAGAAGCCTCTGGAAAAGTGAATTCAGCATTTGGGGATTGCTTTTCATTTTGAGGTAACCTCAGATTCTGACAACAAAAGCAACGGCTGAGAGGTCCAGAAGCTGACCAGAGCTGTTAGTACTTTCACAGAGCTGGAGGAAGGAAGGGGATTCCCAGGTGGCGCTAGTGGTAAAAGAACTGGCTTACCAACTCAGGAGACCTGGGTTCAACCCCTGGGCCAGAAAAATCCCCTAGTGAGGGAAATGGTAACCCACTCCAGTATTCCTGCTTAGCAAATTCCATGGACAGAGCAGCCTGGTGGGCTACAGTCCATGGGGTTGCAAAGAATTGTACATGACTGAAGCAACAGCACAGAGAAGTGAAGAGTAGAATTAAGGCCCAACTAGAAGAGGATGCCCCGAAAAACATCCCAAGCCTTTAGTTAGGACCATACAGACCTATACACTAGGAGTAAAAGTGAACCTGAACTAGACAAGTCCAAATAGGATAAAGCTTAAATCAGCTTAATTCTGATTGGACCTTAACTTCAAAGTAAATCAATTAAATCCTCTCTGGAAAATAATAATATCATCCAGAGCATTGTATTACTTGTACAGTTTTTCCTGATAAAATGCCCTCAAAAGTAATTGGATATACAAAAAGACAAGATTTGACTGAAAAACAAGATAAAAAATGACAATGAAAATGACCCTAAAGGAAATGTATCAAATACAGACTTTAAAATAATCATGATTAGTACATTAAAATATCTAGAAGAAAATATAGAGAATGTTGACAAGAGCAAGAAAGTTAAAAGAAGAATCGAATGGGTATTATAAATGGAAAAAATGTGATACTAAAATTACGAACTCAGTGGGTAAATTTAACTTCGTGTTAGGTATAGATAAGAAAAAGAGTAAATTGTTAGATCAGAATAAAATGTACGTATTGAAGAATGAAATGGAAATGGATGGACAATTTTAGAAGAGCATCAGGTATATATGTGACAGAATGAAAATGTCTGAGAAGAGCTGACGAGAGAGGATGTGACAGGAGCAGTAGCTGGTTAAGTAGTGGCTGAGAATTTTCCAAACCAAATGAAAGACTTCCAACTACAGGCTCAAGAAATGCTATATCTTTTCTTAATGGGGCAAATGAAGCATATCTGGGCACTTTATTTCCTCCTGTCTCCTGCTTCTGGTGTTTCTTTTAGAAACAGCTGTCAGTCCTCCTGTTGCTCCAGTGAAGGCCCTATTATTTCTTTCCCTCTGGCTTGCTCTACCCAATAGATGGTTATTGGCAGAGGGGTAGAGAATAGGCTACTTGAATAAAGACCAGTAATGGACCCATCAATGTAAGGATATCTGTTCTAATTACTGGGGAGAGTAGAAGAAAAAGGAAGTATTTTTAATAAACCACGCTGAGACAATTGCTTATATAATGCATTTGAAAAATAAATGAAACTTGATTCCTATCTAGCATGATACTTAAAAATTAATTTCAGCTATACTAATGACCCTCATGTAAAAGGCAAGACTATAACATATTTTGAAATTAATGTAGGAGAATGTCATTGTCAGATTAGGATAGAGAGGATTACTTAAATAAGACACAAAAGATTGACAAACCTAGACAACATATTAAAAAGCAGAGATATCACTTTGCCGACAAAGGTCCATAGAGTCAAAGCTATGGTTTTTCCAGTAGCCATGTATAGATGTGAGAGTTGGACCATAAAGAAAGCTGAGTGCCAAAGAATTGATGCTTTTGAACTGTGGTGTTGGAGAAGACTCTTGAAAGTCCTTTGGACTGCAAGGAGATCCAACCAGTCAAACCTAAAGGAAATCAGTTCTGAATATTCATTAGGAGGACTGATGCTGAAGCTGAAACTCTAGTACTTTGGCCACCTGATACGAAGACTGACTCATCTGAAGAGACCCTGATGCTGGGAAAGATTGAAAGCAGGAGGAGAAGGGGATGACAGAAGATGAGATGATTGGATGGCATCACTGACTCAATGGACATGAGTTTGAGCAAGCTCCAAGTGTTGGTGATGGACAGGGAAGCCTGGTGTGCTGCAGTCCTTAGGGTCACAGAGTCATACACGGCTGAGCAACTGAACTGACTGATAACATATTTTGAAATTAATGTAGGAGAATGTCATTGTCATATTAGGGTGGAGTGGACTACTTAAATTAGACACAAAAGATTACCCCTACAGGGAAATGTTCATTATAATAGTCTCTAATAAAATTATGTTTTTGTTTATTGAGAAATATTACAAATTGTATGAATATATTACTCAGAATATACAAAGTCCAACTAATGAATTAGAAAGAGAAATAACCTAATGGGAAAATGGACAAATGAAATAAGTAGTAATTTTACCGAATAAGTTTCATCTGACAGATGGATCGATGGTCAATTTGATTACAGTCGGGGAAATGCACATTGAAATCACAATGCACTACCATTTCATACTCAGTTGTTGAACCAATATCAAGTGTTAACTGGGATATGGAGATATAGACATTTTTACCTACTGCTGTTAAGAATAGAAATGGGTATATCCATTTTGGAACTGTGTTTGGCAGGGTCTAACCTTGAGCATGACCTATGAATTATAAGACCAGGTATATACCTTAGAGAAAATTGTGCATATGTGTACCAAGAGGTGTACAAAGCTATTCTTAATGGAATTTTTTATGAGTAGAGGTATATAATGTATGTTTATATAGGTTAAATACATAAATAAAATATAAAGTAATATAAAAGTAGTGGTGGTTACTCTTTATGTGTCAACCTGAGTTGATACATGTGTATCATGGAGTGCCCAGATTAAACATTATTTCTAGGTTTTCTATGAAGGTGTTTCTGGATGAGATTATCATTTTAACTGGTGCAGTAGACTACACTTTTCGGTGTGGATGGGCATTATCCAATCTATTGAAGGCCTAAAGAGAGCAAAAGGCAGAGAAAGGAGGGATTCACCACTTTTTTTGCTCCTGCTTGCCTGTTTGAGGTGGGGCGTCTGTCTTCTACTTTTGGATTAGAACTTATATTATCAGCTCCCCTGGTTCTCAAGCCTTCAGACTTGGGCTAGAATTACACCATCAGCTCCCCTGGATCTTTGGCCAGGGGAACTGATGGTATAATTGCATGGAGCTTTTGTAAATGCATGGAACTTTTCAGCCTCCACAACTGTATGAGCCAATTTTCATGCTCATGTATATTAGTAGTTACCTATTTATAACAGAGCTAATAGGTTATGGTTTGGTTCTGTTCCTCTGGAAAACCCCAATAGACTTATCAAGAAAAAGATGTATATTTACACAGTGGAATACTATACAGCAGTGAATATGAAAAAATTTACATGCCTGTCAGTGATCAGTTGCACACAGTATTGAATTAAAAAGAACAAGTCGTTAAAGAAGAATATATTGGCTTAACTCCATGATTATAAAGTTCAAACGTAGATATTAAACTTTATATTGTTTCAGAATAATTACGTAGGTAGTAAACCTTATAAATAACTGACACTGTTACCCCTAAGGAGGAAGGAATGAGCTGTAATCCGTGATGTATACAAGTGGCTTCTGGGTATGGTGGTGTTCAGTTTCTTGAAATTGATGGTAGCTGTTAATTAAAGAAAAACTACAGCATCAGTCTCTCTCCCCTGTGCAAGGCTAGGTGGTGATGCCCCGTGAGTCTGTAGTCACCCTGTCCTGGCAAAGGCTGTGCATTGTGTGTGAACTAAGTATAGAGAGATTTGGTTTCAGCCAAATCTCCAGTTGCAGATTTCCTTTGAGAACTGTCCTTTTCAAAACTATCAACTCATATTTATAAACAAACCTGCTTGTTTCAAATCATTTGTGACCAGATTGCCAAGATACAGGAGCCGATATAGCTACTTACTTCCCTAAGATCTTTGGAGACTATTTGTGCCACACTAAAATTGTTCTCCTTCTGTCCTGCCTAACAAATTCTGAAAAGTTTGGGATGATTACTGTTTCTAAGCTGAAGGCCTCCACGCAAGGTCAGATTAAGGTTTTCTCTCTGATTCCACGAACGTTAAGGTTTGGCTCTCCCACACTGAGTACTGTACATTTCTCCCTGCTGTAAGGAAGGAGCTTTCTGTTGGACAGTAGAAGCAGCCCAGGTCACCTCCAGCGCAGAGTTTTGGAGAACTCTCTTTGAAAGCAGAGCTTGGTGTCACACA
This sequence comes from Oryx dammah, assembly GCF_014754425.2. Classification (NCBI taxonomy): domain Eukaryota; kingdom Metazoa; phylum Chordata; class Mammalia; order Artiodactyla; family Bovidae; genus Oryx; species Oryx dammah. The sequence goes on along the minus strand of NW_024070185.1, from coordinate 42,609,987 downwards.
GTGGCTTTCAGTTCAAAGGGGACCCTTTATTCCTGCTCCTCCTCCTCCATCATCCTTTGTTTGTTTAGGCTACTGGTTCTTCCTCCAAGCATTCTGAGTAGATGTGGGTGGAGAGAAGGGCAGGAGGGTGTGTGTGTGTGTGTGTGTGTGTGTGTGTGTGTGATTTCAGTGAGGAGGCTGAATTTTCACAGACTCCTTTTTTACTTAGCATTTGTTTATGCTTATCTACTCCCAATCTTTAATTCTTACACTCCACCTTAGTGGATTTCAGTCTTTCTTTCATTCTTAGTGTTTGGGACTAGGATGTCTCTCGAACACCATATGCCCCCCTCACCAATCTGGCAAGGAGAGAAGGCAGGATTATGGGATCCTAGGGTGAGGGGAGGGTGAAAAGTGGAAGGAGGGAGGTTTGTTTGTGTTTTCCAAAGAGAGCTGCATGTGATTCCAGGCTGCCAGACTTTGCTGGTTTGAAGTCCTTGGCAATAACCCTTGCTTGTTTCCGAGTATCCATGAATTATCATGAGGTCTTTTAATAAGCTGACAGTAGTGGTCACTCAGTGTTCTAATAAGGGAGGAGACATTGCCTCATGGCCTTAGGCCCTGCTGGTGGTGAAAGAATGTAAACTGCTAAAGCCACCCCGGCCCCAACCGGGTGCTCAGCTCAGACCCCATTACAGCTGAAAACATAGGAACTGAAAAGCAGATAAAATACCCTGAATCTTCACAAAAGGAGAGTCCGGCTCCAGCCCACAGTGACATAGGCTTTATGGGAGGAGAAGGTCTGAGTAAGGAAAGAGAGAGAGAAAGAAAAAAAGAAATGGTGCTCAAATGAGCCAGGAGAACAATTGTGTGTGGCTTTTTGAGGCTTTGTGATAGTGTGCACTTCCGGGTTCGCTTGGGGTTGTTTACTGACTTTTTAGACTGTGTATAGGAGATCCCAAGACCTTATCAAGTATTGTAACCCCTGTCTGATTGGGAGTGGGTGAATGCATCAATTAAAAGGGGTGTATATATTTGGCTGTGGTGGGGGAGCGGTGATTCAACAATCCAGCCACAGAAGGTGAAGGCCACTTGAAAAGCCTTCATCCCAGGCCAAGCCCTGGGTGCCGCCTCTGTCCTCTCCCCAAGAGGCTCTGTGCCAGGACCCCCAGAGGGTGGAGAGCCTATGATAGCTAAATCGCTGGATGCCTGCCTGCTGCCTGCCTGCTGGGGAAGACCCTGGAGTTGGCTTGGGCCTGCTTCTGTTTTATAGCCTGATGGATTTGGGCTCTCCCTTTCCCTCTTCAGAGGCCTACAATCTGCACCAAATGTTTCACATTACTCAGTGTGAAAAACCTCCTATTCTTTCAGATTTTTTACAAGTTCATACATCCGTGGAAACCCGATATTCCATATTTCATTCTGCTTCGTGGATGTCATTGTGAGGGATGCGGGTTCACATGCAACAGGCCTCTTCTGGCTTTGATCAGCTTGACCGCAACTAATTGTAAATGGAGAACAAATGAAAGAAATATTTACAAATTTCATGGGAATTCAGGCGGGGCCTAAGCCTCCCCTAATGCCTCCATTCACAGTAAATGTTTATTGAATACTTTGACTCTACTGTGCACTTCAGTATTTATATAGTATTAGGTTTTAGCTTGTTCTGAAGGAATCCAAAGAGTTAGTAAGCTGACCTTCCCTGTCTCCCCATGTTACCCCCTTCCCTTCTGCAAACTTCCTTTCTTTTGCATCACAAAATCTGCTGCTGCCTAAAGGAAACCAACTCAAATTCCAAAGCTACAGCTGTAAGAAGGGGAAGGAGAGAAAGGGATCCAGAGAAGAAGGGGTGGGGGTGAGGGGAAGGACCGTAAAATTTAAAACAAATTTTGAGTTGCACAGTCGAGTTGGGAAAAGTCAAATGAAAATGTTCGAAATCTGTTCAAAATAAAGTCATAAATGCTTGGAGCCAAGTTAAGCAGCTGTTGGGTCAGGCAGGCTAAGGCCTGAAAGGCAGCACCAACTAAGAGCTGAGTTTTATGCAATTAAGAAGCAGTTGCCTGGATATAAAGAAACATCCATAGCCCTGTAGAAGGATTTCTTTCTCTTTTTTAAATTTATTTTTGACTGGAGGAAAATTGTTTTACAGTGTTGTGTTGGTTTCTGCTGCACAACAACATGAGTCAGCCATAAGTATACATATATCCCCTCCCTCCTGAGCCTCTCTCCCTGCCCCCATCCCACCCTTCTAGATCATCACAGAGCACCAGGCTGGGCTCCCTGTGTTATTCAGTGACTTCTCAGCAGTTATCTGTTTTACACATGATAGTGTATATATGTCTGTGCTACTTTCTCCATTTATCCCACTCTCTCCTTCCTAAGAGGATTTCTGATTTAGGACTTTCCATTTCTAAACATACTTTTCCAGAAGAATTTTTGTTCACTCAGGAACCAAAATAACTTTTGTGATTCCTCCCTGGAGGTAGTGGAGTGGGGTCACTCTATGGCTCAGAAAGGGTCAGCTGACACTCCGCCCACCCTCGCCACCCCCCTACCCCACCCCATCCAGCTTCCCTGCCTCATAGCATAAGCTGGAGTCCTGTCAGCCCCTATCTTCTTCCCGCTGCTGTCAGGAGCTGCTGGCACTTCCCAGAGCAGCTTGGACAAGTGGTGGTCCAGATACCAAAGGGTAGACAGGAGGTAATCTCTTTCTGGAGAGTCCTTTGGCTACCACTTTGGATGGCAAGTGCTTCTGAGGTTGGCCAATCAATGCTCCAACAACTGCTGTTTTAATTAGGAGTATATCACATCTATATCTGTGGTATCCTGGGCCCCTTCCACGCTAGGAGTCGTAAAAGTCAAGCTAGGTTCTGTTGTTTATGGATGCTGGCTTAACTTGCCGTTCTCCAAGTTTCTCCAATATTTCCACCCAGGCACAAAAGACATGATTTAGGGGTCATACAAAGGAGAGGGTGAATGGTCCCAAAGAACCCCAGAACACCCCAAAAGTCTGATGAGAGAGGTATTTGCAAGGAAAGTGGTTGTACAACAGGAGCGATGGCTTGAAAAGGAGAATTAGGAGGTAGAGAAGAGGAATGTGGCACTGGAGGAGGTCAACTCCAAAATTAATAAAAAGTGGAACCGAGTTCTCAGAAAAGAGTATTCAGAGCATTTTATTACACATTTGCTTTGTAAAATAAAACTTTAATTTTTACTCATTGTTCTCTTTCCAGTGGTATCTGGAGCTACACCTCTCATTCCCAGGAGTTTTTTTTTTTTTTTTTTCTAAACAATATCTTACCATCAAAGTGTGCTTGTACAGCCCTGTTTACTCTTAAATGTAAGTGGACAATATGAAAGTTTTCATTTTAAAGATTATTTATAAAAAGCCAAATGGACAGAGCTGAAATGGTGGGATTTCTTAGCCACACAGCAGAGCACAGAGCTGGTTGGAAGTGAACTGATCACAGGCAAACAGCTTGACCTTACATGTGGTCAGTTAGTGGGGGACATTGGTCTTCGTGGGTAAGGTCAACTTCTGTAGCTTCAAATGGGAAAGTTTCTCAGCTGCTGTCTACCTCAGATTCCTCATCTAGAAAGCGAGGCAAATAATATTGCCTATGTCACAGCATTGTTTTGAGAACTGAATAAGTCAATGTACATAAAATGTTTAGAGCATTACCTAGCACATAATAGATGGTGCATCAATATTGGCTGTGCTTATTGCTTCAGGAGGCAAGAGGTATTTTGTTTATCAGGGAATTCATTAAATTCTCACTGCCATCTTAGCAACAGAATGTTTATGGAACTTAAATTTCATTACTCATTTGAAGAGATTCTCTACTTTAGGGCCTTTCTGGGACTAACAATTCTGTCAGTTTACATTTAGTACTCAGGAGTGACTGCTGTTTTCACATGCTAGTTCTTAAGAATTTTAGTTCAGTACTACATGCATTTTAAATCATGTTGTTATTGTGTGTGTGCAGTCATGTCTGACTCTTTGTGACCCTATAGACTATAGCCCACCAGGCTCCTCTGTTCATGGGATTTACCAGGCAAGTAAACTGGAGTGTGTTGCTGCTGTGCCCTCCTCCAGGGGATCTTCCTAACCCAGGGATCAGACTCATGTCTCCTGCATTATAGGTGGTTTCTTTACTTCTTAAGCCATTGGGACTTGTTCCCCTGAAGAAGGGAGAGGAGAAAATCCACTTGGAATGCATTTGTACAAGAGTGCTTGATTAGAAATATCTTTAAACTTGCCCTTCCTTAGACCTTAGCAGTTCCTTAGACCAATTTTCTTCGATGTACCTTAAGCAAGAAAATGGGGGGTTTTCCTAATTATCTATTTTATAATTTTTTGATGGTCAGATATCAAATGAATTGTTCAGAAATGAAATTAGAGTGCAAGTTCAGTTCAGTTCAGTTCAGTCGCTCAGTCGTGTCCAACTCTTTGCGACCCCATGAATCGCAGCACACCAGGCCTCCTTGTCCATCACCAACTCCTGCAGTTGATGCAAACTCACGTCCATCGAGTCGGTGATGCCATCCAGCCATCTCATCCTCTGTCGTCCCCTTCTCCTCTTGCCCCCAATCCCTCCCAGCATCAGAGTCTTTTCCAATGAGTCAGCTCTTCGCATGAGGTGGCCAAAGTATTGGAGTTTCAGCTTTAGCATCAGTCTTTCCGAAGAACACCCAGACTGATCTCCTTCAGAATGGACTGGTTGGATCTCCTTGCAGTCCAAGGGACTCTCAAGAGTCTTCTCCAACACCACAGTTCAAAAGCATCAATTCTTTGGTGCTCAGCTTTCTTCACAGTCCAACTCTCACATCCATACATGATCACTGGAAAAACCATAGCCTTGACTAGACGGACCTTAGTCGGCAAAGTAATGTCTCTGCTTTTGAATATGCTATCTAGGTTGGTCATAACTTTCCTTCCAAGGAGTAAGCGTCTTTTAATTTCATGGCTGCAATCACCATCTGCAGTGATTTTGGAGCCTCCCAAAATAAAGTCTGCCGCTGTTTCCACTGTTTCCCCATCTATTTCCCATGAAGTGATGGGACCAGATGCCATGATCTTAGTTTTCTGAATGTTGAGCTTTAAGGCAATTTTTTCACTCTCCTCTTTCACTTTCATCAAGAGGCTTTTTCATTCCTCTTCACTTTCTGCCATAAGAGTGGTGTCATCTGCATATCTGAGGTTATTGATATTTCTCCAGGCATTCTTGATTCCAGGTTGTGCTTCTTCCAGCCCAGCGTTTCTCATGATGTACTCTGCATATAAGTTAAATAAGCAGGGTGACAATACACAGCCTTGACGTTCTCCTTTTCCTATTTGGAACTAGTCTGTTGTTCCATGTCCAGTTCTAATTTTTGCTTCCTGACCTGCATATAGGTTTCTCAAGAGGCAGGTCAGGTGCTCTGGTATTCCCATCTCTTTCAGAATTTTCCAGTTTATTGTGATCCACACAGTCAAAGGCTTTGGCATAGTCAATAAAGCAGAAGTAGATGTTTTTCTGGAATTCTCTTGCTTTTTCCATGATCCAACGGATGTTGGCAATTTGATCTCTGCCTTTTCTAAAACCAGCTTGAACATCTGAAAGTTCACAGTTCACGTATTGCTGAAGCTTGGCTTGGAAAATATTGAGCATTACTTTACTGGTCTGTGAGATGAGTGCAATTGTGTGGTAGTTTGAACATTCTTTGGCATTGCCTTTCTTTGGGATTGGAATGAAAACTGACCCTTTCCAGTTCTGTGGCCACTGTTGAGTTTTCCAAATTTGCATGTTAATCAGTATTAATTAACGGAAGCAGAAAGAGGTGGCTACTAACCACTGTGAAGTAGGGTTCTTTACCTTTCTCATTAAAAATTTGTCTGGACTTCCATGAACAAGGGACAGAAGACATTTATTACACCTGCAATTTGAGCTATGAAAATTGTCCTGTGTCTAAACATTCTAAATGCTTCCAGCATTTTTTCTAAACCGCAATTTAAAGAAGCACTAGAAAGCAAGCAGTTTGCAAATGATGCCTCTGTACAAATGGCCAGCATTCCAGTTGGTGTTTTATGGGGCTACACCCACATTAAATTGACCAGAATGGGGGTGACCCAATGACAATAGATTCTTTTGTTGCATTGTTTTGATGCAGAGCAAGTGACATTCCTCAGGCCCCTTTCCATGTAACGCTCCACCACAAATATGTTGCTACTCTTCTTACCTGTGGGACTGGATCGTATCAACTCTAGCACTTTCAAGCTTATCTGATGGCAAATGAAAACTGATACTGGTGGGGAGGGTTATGGCTACTTGGTTACTGGACAGCCATTCACCTCTGTTTCTACATTCTTTAAGCAGTTTCAGTTTAACCCTTAAAAAATGTTTATGAGCAATGAAATATACCCAGATATCAATGAATATATTTATATAAGAAAAATAGGAAAATATGCACCTGTATTCTCTTCATATGATATATATTGATATTATGCATTTATTCTGAGATTGGACATTGTATGATGATGATAGGTTCATGTGGATTTGCCTGTCCATTTGTTAATGTACTGTAATGGGACTCTGCATAGATGTGTGTTTATGTGGATATAGGTACATGTGGAATGAGATCTTTTCCCGTGACAATCTGCAAACAGTGCTTCTATGACTCTGGAGTGAACAAAGCCTCAAACTCATTGATTATGTGAATGTTCCTCATATAATATGTAAATCCTACAACAATGCTAAATGTAAGAATTGTGGGAAAACAGAGGTGGTCTTAGAGTATCTTCTATAACATTCATTGCGACATTGTGATTTAATTGTCCTGAAATATAGCCTAAGCCTAATATATTGCACCTTTTACCCCCTTGAGCACTGAGAAAATTATAGGCTCAGCCAAATTACAATGAAACAAAATCTGTTGAACAATCTCTTTCTATAAATGATGATATAAACAATATATTCAATTATACATGCTAACACATTCAATACATTCAATTTTTCACCTGCAAATATTTTCTAGAATACCTTGATGTAGTTATATCTACTCTCTGTGAAATTGCATTTTAGCCTAGGGTAAATTTCAAAGAATCACATTTTACTGGAAGTGAGTCCAGATGCCATTGAATATAGTAATTGAAAACTGGCAGCTAGCATGCCAGATTTTGCCAACAATTGGGTTTGGTTTGGCCACTTCATATCAGTATGTGTTTGTGTGTGTGTGTGTAAACATTTTATTGAGGTATAATTGTGCACAATAAACTGCATATATTTAAAGTGTATGATTTGATATCTTACAAGTAAATACCTGTGAAACCATCTTTATAACCAAGATCATTAACATATCCATCATGTGGAAAGTTTTCTTGTAGCCCTTTAGAATCCCTCTTTCCTGTCCTCAGCTCCTCCAGGTAATCACTGATCTGCTTTCGGTCACTATAGATTAGTATGTGTTTTCTGAATGGAAGCATACTGTATGTATTCCTTTTATGTCTGACTTTTTCCACTCAAAGTAATTAGTTTGAGATTCATCCCTAAATCATAATATTTACAAAGGTTTTCTCCTATGTTTGCGTGTAGAAGTTTTATAATTTAGGTTTTACATTAGGATCTATATCCATTTTAAGTTATTTTTGAATATGATCTATGTTCTGTATCTATGGTTTCATAGATGAAAGTTCATTTTTTTTCATATGAATATAGAATTGTCCCAGTACTGTTTATTAGGAAGACTATCTTTTATTTACTGCATTGCTGTGGCTCTCTTTTAAAGCTGGATCAATTTAGGGCTTACTTCATTTTCCATTTCTCAGGGGTCACTGTCCCTCATTGACTGATGTCCAGTTCTTGAAAACCATTGTTTCCTATATCTTGTCTATTTTTATTTATTTCAAATGGAAAGTTAAGTCTGATCCCTGCTGTCCATCTTGGTGGGAAGTAGAAGTCCCATTCTTAGAGTATTTTTTGAAATTTTAAAATGTGTTTCTAATAAATATAAATTAGGAAATATCACATTCAAACTAGATTTCTGGCTTCTCATGAAAAATCATCAAATTTGGCAAAATAAGGTGCACACTCCACACAGCATCCATCGATTACACAGCTTCCTGTCTTCTTGTGGCAAGAGCTTCCTCGTTTCTCCCAATCCTCATCTTGCTTGCTTCACTCATTTAACTTTCCTACTCAACTCCCTTAGGCCTGATCAGTCCAAGTCTTTCATTTCATTCAGGAGGAAAAGGAGAGAGGCAAAATGAGATGAAATTAGAATCTGTTTCTCTGGCTCCAAATCCAGTGGTATTTCCACTGCGGTTGAGCAGTCATGTTGTAGTACTGGCACGGAGATACACAGACTGAAGGCCTGAATAATTGCTGACAGATTCAGATGCTCAGTGCCTATTGTCCACCCTCTTCCTACGTCTCGATATGGACCTGTGAAGTTTATTATAATTTACCCTTCTCTGTATTTGAAAACAAATTATGTAGCAGAGATTTAACTATTAATTTTTAAAAAGAAACTGTTTATTCAACAAAACCACCTTTTGAGGATCACCATCAAATGATCAAGTCAGCGATCAAACTGATCAAATCAATGATCACTATCATTTTTCCTCATTAAATAATTTTGAAACACCTATCAGAATGATCAAAATCTAATGATACCAAATGCTAATGAGGATGGTGAGCAGTAAGAACTCTCATTTGTTGCTGGTGGGAATGCTAAATGGTGCAGCCACTTTGGAAGACAGCTTGAAAGTTTCTTACAAAACTAAGATACTCTTACCATTTGATCCAGGAATCATGCTCCTTGGTATTTACCCAAAGGAGCTGAAAACTTATTTTTACCCCCCAACCTGCACACAAATTTTATAGAAGCTCTATGTATAATGACCAAAACTTGGAGGTAACAAATATGTCTTCAGTAGGTGAATAGATAAACTGTGGCAGATTCAGGAAATGGAATTCTGTTCATCACTAAAAAGAAATGAGCTATTAAGCCATGAAAAGATGTGGATGAAACTTAAATGTTTGTTTCTTAGTGAAATAAGTCAATCTGAAAAGGCTATGTAGTGAATGATGCTTAACTACTGACCTCTTTTTCCCAAGTCTTAGAATCAGCACCTTAATGTGGGTTCTGCCCGGAAGCTTGAGTTGAGAATGGTCATGGACCCCATGAATGCTCAACCTGACTCTGCCGGCTCCGTGAATGTGCACAGGAAAATAACTTTCTCCCTCTGAACCCCAGTTTCCTTATCTGTGTAGAGATGGTTAGATGACATGAGCTCTCTTTTCCAACATTTTGTGCATTCTAAGAATTTTGTTTGTCATCAAGCTACTGATTTCCACCTTATGATCACTTTAAAACAGCTCTGATCTTGCTTCTCCCCCTATAGTTTGGCATTGTAGTTTCCATTTTTAAACTCTTTTGACCTTTAGTTGTCATCTGGAAATCAGATTCTTAAACTCTTGGTTTCAAGATCGCAACTTATCAAAGGACAATCCCTGACCAGGTATTTGTTCTTCTTGAAAGGCAATGCCAAAGATGGCTCAGACTACTGCACAATTGCACTCATCTCACATGCTAGTAAAGTAACGTTCAAAATTCTCCAAGCCAGGCTTCAACAGTATGCGAACCATGAAATTCCAGATGTTCAAGCTGATTTTAGAAAAGGCAGAGGAACCAGAGATCAAATTGCCAACATGCGTTGGATTATCAAAAAAAAAAGAGAGTTCCAGAAAAACAACGATTTCTGCTTTATTGACTATACCAAAGCCTTTGACTGTATGGATCACCACAAACTGTGGAAAATTCTTAAAGAGATGGGAATACCAGACCACCTGACCTGCCTCCTGAAAAATTTTTATGCAGGTCAGGAAGCAACAGTTAGAACTGGACATGGAACAACAGACTAGTTCCAAATAGGGAAAGGAGTACGTCAAGAGTGTATATTGTCACCCTGTTTATTTAACTTCTATGCAGAGTACATCATGAGAAACTCTGGACTGGAAGTAGCACAAGCTGGAATCAAGATTGCCAGGAGAAATATCAATAACCTCAGATATGCAGGTGACACCACCCTTATGGCAGAAAGTGAAGAACTAAAGAGCCTCTTGATGAAAGTGAAAGAGGAGAGTGAAGGAGCTGGCTTGAAACTCAACATTCAGGAAACTAAGATCATGGCATCTGGTCCCATCACTTCATGGGAAATAGATGGGGAAATAGTGAAAACCGTGGCTGACTTTATTTTTTGAGGCTCCAAAATCACTGCAGATGGTGACTGCAGCCATGAAATTAAAAGACACTTACTCTTGGAAGAAAAGTTAAAACCAACCTAGACAGCATACTAAAAAGCAGAGACATTACTTTGCCGACAAAGGTCCATCTAGTCAAGGCTATGTTTTTTCTAGTAGTCATGTATTGATGTGAGAGTTGGACTATAAAGAAAGTTGAGCACTGAAGAATTGATGCTTTTGAACTGTGGCGTTGAAGAAGACTCTTGAGAGTCCCTTGGACTACAAGGAGATCCAACCAGTTCATCCTAAAGGAAATCAGTCCTGAATATTCATTGGAAGGACTGATGTTGAAGCTGAAACTCCAACACTTTAGCCACCTGATGCGAACAACTGACTCATTGGCAAAGACCCTGATGCTGAGAAAGATTGAAGTGGGGAGGAAAAAGGGACGACAGAGGATGAGATGGTTGGATAGCATCGCCAACTCAATGGGCATGAGTTTGAGTAAACTCTGGGAGTTGGTGATGGACAGGGAGGCCTGGCGTGCTGCAGTTCATGAGGCTGCAAAGGGTTGGACACGACTGAGCAACTGAACTGAACTGAAAGCAGAAAAAGAAACTATAATGTTTTGGGCCAACCATAAACTAGTTTCCTCTTCTGTGAAATAAAGAGGTTTTATTAGATGCTCTTTTAAGCCCTTGTTTGCTTTAAAATTCTAAGTTAGTTTAAGAAGCATGATGATGTTCTTAGACTGAATACAACTTATTTCCTTTTTGTCCCAATTAGCAGCTTTTGAAGCATTTCAAGTTTCTTCTCCCATCAATTATCTACAGATTTTCATAGAAGTATAAGACTTCTTAGCTGCTGCTTGGCTCACCAAACTTATGTAACTTGGTGTTTGACAAACACTGCTGTTTTGGGAAGTTTCCCTAATCCATATTATTTTAAACATTTAAAGATCTGAAAAACATTTTTTTCCCCCAAAGTGTAAACTTCCCAGCCACTACAGAAGAGAAGGGCTTCCTTGGTGGCTCAGAGGGTAAAGTGTCTGCCTACAATGTGGGAGACCTGGTTTCAATCCCTGGGTCAGGGAGATCCGCCAGGAGAAGGAAATGGCAACCCACTCCAGTACTCTTGCCTGAAAAATGCCATGGATGGAGGAGCCTGGTAGGCTATAGTCAATGGGATTGCAGAGAGTCGTACATGACCAAGTAGGTTCATTTCTCACAGAAGAGAAAACTGTGAGTGTTCTCTGCTTCATTTGCCAGGACAACTGCATAGACCTTGTGCATTCTGATGCTAGGAGACTGTAAGGTTTGGTTTCTGGATCCTTGTTTATTTATTTTTTTTGATAGCACCCCTTTTTATTTTTGCTGGACAGCTTTAAAGGTAGGGGATAATAGATCATAACTTTAATTTATATAAATTCTCAAAAGAAAAATGTCTAAAAACTTTGGAATAAAATCAGAAATACATGGTATTTTTACAGTGGTGTTTTAAGAACATTGTTTTTTCTTGCTACTTAAAATTAGGGGAAAATGAGGTCAATTATTTTTATATTATGTTTCTGTTATATTTTAAAAACACCATATTATAAGGTACTAAGATGCTGGGGGCCTCCTTGACTCCTATGTGGTTTCACTTCCCAGTTCTGTGAATACTTCCAGGTCACTGACCCAGCTCTGCAGTCTCTGGGGCTGCTGAAGGGGCCAGTGGGAGTGTAGGCACCTCCTGTTGAGTCCTGGCTTGTCGCTTCTGTCCCACCGGCCTTCCCCACAGGACTTCAGTCATTTCTTTCTCTTAAGTGGTAGCATATCAGTTATAGAGAAATGCATTTTTGGAAACAGTCTTCAGGAGGGTCCAGGTAAACCGATGCCATCTAAACAGAGCATCCCAAACTTACCCATCAAGTTCCACTTCAGTGTGATAAGTCTGTAAATTTAGCACCAGCACTGACAGGCCGGGACGGAGTCAGCATTCCAGAGGCTCTTGTTTGTGTGTTCAGATTCTGTGATCATGTGTGGACTTTTATATTGAGTGGGGCTGACTGCAGAGAGATGACAGAGCTTATTAAAGTGGATAAAGTGGAAATTGTAGCTTAAGATGGTAAAAATACTGGCTTTAATACTGCAGAGTGAAAGAGGAAAATTGGCCTTTTAGTTCTGTCTTCTGTCTTTAGGCAGCACATTGAGGGGCAGCAAAGAAGAGACTCTAAAATGCATTATCCTGTTATAGAAATGCAGGAGTGATTATGCTGTGCTGCACTGATTGGAGGATGTCTATAGAAAGAAACCTATAATTCTGTGGCTGCTTATATCATCTTCATTATGCAGCATGAAGAAACTTAACTGTTTATGACAAATCAGAATTGTAGCCAAAGAACCATATTTGATTAACTCATTCTAAAACTCAATGTGAGTAATAATAGGTGGAACTGTTAAGCTAGCAATATAAGATATCAGATAAGCATTTTATTAGCATTAGATAAACAGCACCATGTTCACTGTAGGGGAGTTGGAAAAACATATCATTTCAATAAAGTCATGTTAGTTTTATCAATTGTAAATTTTACAATGAATAAAAAGCCTTAGCAAGAGGTTGTAGAAAATTCTGGATAAATTTTACTTAGAAAATTCAATTTCAGAAGAATTTTAAAAAAGAGTGGATATATGTATATGTATAACCTACTCACTTTGCTACATTCCTGAAACTAGCAAAACATTGTAAATCAACTATACTTCATAAAATTTTTTTTAAAAAGCAATGCAAAACCAGCGATAACATTGATATGAGAAACCTACCAAGAATAAAACTCTGTTAGGAAAAAGTAGATAATCTTTAGACAGAGTTCCCAGCCAAAACAAAGCAACTCAATCAAATCGCAAATCCCTGTTCCTTATAGGATAAAATAGTTTCTTGTGACATTAAATTATTTACTGAATTTGTAATTTTGATCAAGTATCATACAATTAAAAATAACCTCATGTCCTATTACATATATGATTTTTTATTTAAAATCTTACTAAATGATAAAATGATAAAAGGGGATGGTGGTATGGAGAATTTACAATATTCAATAAACTGTGTTGTAAACAGATGTGCTGTCATCTAGACTTTCTTGTTCCATTAATAGAGCACAGGTAGGGTAGATTTATCAGCTTTTTTAGGGGCTAGGATTCTTCATAGTGGTCATCGAGTACTGGCTCAACTGAAAGTCATCAGCTGCATTCACCCCATAACAAAAGAGTCCTATCTGTCCTCTGAAGCTGTGAAGCCAGGCATTGACTTCTCCTCTCTAGCTATGGAAATCCTAAATGGCATCATCTTCCAATGTAAGACTGTTCCCTCTGCACTGTAAATCTCTTGTTTAATGTACTCACCTTCATGACTTGTCTTCACTAGACCTTCTGTATTAGCACTTGCTGCTTTATCTGGCACTTTTATGTTTTGGAGATGGCTTCTTTCCTTAAACCTCATGGACCAACCTCTGCTAGCTTCAGACTTTTGTTTCCAGCTTCCTCACATCTTTCAGCCTTCATGAAATTGAAGAGAATTAGAGCTTTTCTCTGGATTAGGCTTTGCCTTAAGGGAACATTGTGATTGATTTGATCTTCTATCCGGACCATTAAAACTTTATCCATATTAGCAATAAGGCTGTTTTGCTGTCTTATGATTTATGTTTTCACTGGAGTATAACTTTTTAACTTTTTGGAGTAGCACTTTTAATATCCTTCAAGAACTTTTCTTTGTACCTGCAGTTTGGCTGTTTGGCACCAAGAAGAATAGCTTTCAGCCTGTTTCAGTTTTCAGTATGCCTTCCTCATGAAGCTTAATCATTCCTAGCTTTTGATTTAAAGAGATGTGCAACTTTTCCTTTCACTGGAATACTCAGAGGATATTATGGGGTTATTACCTCAACACTGTTGTATCTTAGGGAATGGGGAGGCTTGAGGAGAGGAAGGAAGATGGTGGAATGGCTGTTAGAGCAGTGAGAATACACACATTTATCAGTTAAGTTTGCCATCTTATTTGGATGTGGTTTGTGGCACCCCGAATCAATTATAACAGTAACATCAAATATAACCAATCATAGCTCTCCATGACAAATATAATAATCAAAATATTGTTGCAAGAATTACCAAAATGCAGTACAGAGTCATAAACTGAGCAAATGTTTTTGGAAAAGTGGTGCCCATATGCTTGCTCAACTCAGAATTGCTATAAGCCTTCAGTTTGTAAAACACACAATAGCCTTGAAGCGCAATAAAGAAAGCTCAATAAAACTATGTAAAGGGGGAAAATACTATACCATTCCTGTTGAACAATGCAGGCAGAAAGAAGCCATGAGAGAAGGTTTCTTCAAGGAATAGTAGCTGCTGACTTGCATCGGCCCATTCTGGGATTCTGAACATTGACTGTGTCAGCAGGGATTGGCCCAGTCCAGCTACCCATGTATAACCCCTGAAGTGGCATCTCTAATGTGGAACTTTGTGAAAGTCAGCAGAAGAGACCTTTTGGTATGGTGAGGCCTTGAGCCATGCATACTCCCAGACCACACCCGTCAGGGTCATCTAGGAGATCTTGAGGTCCTTGTCCCACCACAGTCCTACTGAATCTGAGACTTGGGGGTGTGGTCTGAGAGCCTGAAGTTTCAGCAAGATTCCCAGATAATCCCTGCTGAATTCTCAAAGTCTCTGCTCTTGTAGTTACTTTCACTATCTCTGGGCTCAAATCCTGGTTCTGTCTCCCTGTAACTAGGTGACCCAGAAGAGCTCTTTCAGCTCTCTGAGTTCCACTTTCCTTCTTCTCCATGAAATAGGAATAATGATGGTACCTGCTTTCTTGGGTCCTCTTGAGAATTGAGTGAAATAGGCTCTGAAGCTCTTACTGCAGTGTCTGGTACAGACAAAGCCCTCATAGATTTGGAATGCTATTCTTATCATTATTTTGAAAAGTTTGAAAAAGGATAGTAGACTCTCTACCCTGATTAGAGAGGACCATAGCGTTGGTTTATTGGAGTGAATACAAACTACATAGTGGATTCTGAATTACAGCACCTCTTTACTAAAGGGGTTAAAGTGATGGTCACTTCCCTAGCTTTGCCTGCATTTTTCTTGTCCCAGATTTTGCTGATGTTCTTTCAGCTGCTCTCTTTGCTTCATGTTCCTCAGAGCCAGGGGTATAGCCCTCTTTTGTTGACTTTAAGGCCATTACTTCTGAGTTTCTGCTTTTGAACCTGTTCTAAGGGGAGTCTTCAGCAGATAATTTACAAAGCGGGCTTTGATGCTCTCCAGCGTGTCCTGCAAAGCGCTGTCAGTTTTCCTTACATGTTAACCCTGGTGGCCTTTGAGAGCAAGGCCATGCAGCTGTCTCTCTCTGGTCACTCTCCTGTCCCAGTCTGCAGCCTCTCTCTGCTGTGCTCAGCTTTGTCTGCTGATCACAGCCTCTCCAGGATGGTGATGGGATCCCTATTTTCTGAGATTGGTGGGACAAATCCCTTTCTTTTGGCAGTTTGAGCAGCAAAGGGATTCCTCATTGCAAACAGGATGACACTTTATGGATAACAACAGTAAATACACGTGATCCCTTCCTTTCATGGATTATTTTCTTTACTCTTTATATTTTTGGTGTTTAGGAGTTGTTAATGGTAAAGAACCACTGATTCTGAAGACTAAAAATGTTCTTGAGTCATTCATTAATGTGTCTTCTTTTCCAGAAAATATTTTAGGACAAAACCAAGTACCAGTCTGGGTTTACTTGAATAGATACTTATTTCTCACAGTTTCAGAAGCTAGAAAGTTGCAGATCAAGGCACCAGCAGAAAACCTAGTGTCTGGCTTGCAAATGACTGTTTTCTCATTGTGTTCTCACCTGGCAAAGGGAACTGGGGGAGAACCATTCTCTCTTATCTCTTCTTACAAAGGCACTCATCCGTTATGAGGCTCTATCTTTATGATCTAATTGCTTCCCAAATGTCTCTCCTCCACTTACCATCATCACCTTGAGGATTTAGACTTCAACATATGAATTCTGGAGAGACTCAGACTTTTAGTCCATGGCACGTGCTGTAGCTACTGTGAGAAGTTATTGGAGACTTTCATTGTTCAATTTGCAAAGCTAGGGCATTTCTAGTCTTAGAGGTAGACTTGTGATAAAAAGGCAGGCTCTCAAGACTCATGGTCCAGACTGGAGTGAAAGGGCAGAATGTGCTCAAGTCTGGGACTCACTCCGTTTGGGTGGGGTGCAGCAAGAAGCGACAGTGAGGGCAGCAAGAAAGCAACATGTGTCCTTGGGCAGAGATGCCATGAGACAGACAAGCTCTTAGAGAATGGGGCGGGCCGGCGGGGGGGGTGGAATGCCCCCACTTCTACCAGAGGATGGGGATTCTGAGACCAAGTCCCACAAAGGCAGCTGTGTGCATAGGCAGACAAACTCAACAGAGCTTGGTGGAGCACAGCTCAAAGCCATGTACTGCTTTTGACACTCTTTTCTATCACCTTGAGCTTCCCCAGGTGGTACTAGTCCTTAAGCCCCTCTACTGCATATGTCCTGGCAACTGGAATAATCCCAGTGTTCCTTGAGGAATTTAGAATTGGAGCTGGAAGAGCTGAAAGGTCTGAAGGAGATGCTGAGACTCCATGCACAGAGGCCTCTCTGTTCCCTGGGACCTCTGTGCCACTTGGAACAGGATGCCAGCATAGCAAGTGATAAAAACATTTGAGTTTTGGGATCTGACAAATATGGAATGAAATCCAAGCTCCTCTCATTAGTTGTAGCATTGTGCGTTTATACAGTACACAATGCCCACAACTAGCATTTATTAAATGTCTACTCTGTGTCAGATATTGATCACGTATTCACACCTGCAAGCATTCAAGTATTTTAAAATATTTAAAAGTGTGCTATGAGGTGTGTGTGTGCTCAGTCACTTCGGTCGAGTCCGACTCTTTGTGACCCTATGGACCATAGCCCACCAGGCTGCTCCATCCATGGGATTCTCTAGGCAAGAATACTGGAGTGGGTTGCCATGCCCTCCTCCAGGGGATCTTCCTGACCCAGCGATCGAATCTGCAGCTTCTGCATGGCAGGTGGATTCTTTACTGCTGAGCCACCAAGGAAGCCCCTGCTATGAGGTAGATGTTATTATTAACTTCATTTCACAGATGAAAAATATTAGGTATGGAAGGGTTAAGTAACTTGCCTAAGCAGTTTGGAACTAAGGGAATGTGCCTTCAGCACCTTTACTCTTAACAAGTCAGTTCAGTTCAGTCGCTCAGTCGTTTCCTACTCTTTGCGACCCCATGAATTGCAGCACGCCAGGCCTCTGTCCATCACCAACTCCCGGAGTTCACTCAAACTCATGTCCATCGAGTTGGTGATGCCATCCAGCCATCTCAGCCTCTGTCGTCCCCTTCTCCTCCTGCCCCCAATCCCTCCCAGTATCAGGGTCTTTTCCAATGAGTCAACTCTTCGCATGAGGTGGCCAAAGTATTGGAGCTTCAGCTTTAGCATTAGTCCCTCCAATGAACACCCAGGACCGATCTCCTTTAGAATGGACTGGTTGGATCTCCTTGCAGTCCAAGGGACTCTCAAGAATCTTCTCCAACACCACAGTTCAAAAGCATCAATTCTTTGGTGCCTAGCTTTCTTCACAATCCAACTCTCACATCCATACATGACCACTGGAAAAACCATAGCCTTGACTAGACGGACCTTTGTTGGCAAAGTAATATCTCTGCTTTTGAATATGCTATCTAGGTTGGCCATAACTTTCCTTCCAAGGAGTAAGCGTTTTTTAACTTCATGGCTGCAATCACCATCTGCAGTGATTTTGGAGCCCCCCAAAATAAAGTCTGCCACTGTTTCCACTGTTTCCCCATCTATTTCCTATGAAGTGATGGGACCGGATGCCATGATCTTTGTTTTCTGAATGTTGAGCTTTAAGCCAACTTTTTCACTCTCCTCTTTCACTTTCATCAAGAGGCTTTTTCATTCCTCTTCACTTTCTGCCATAAGGGTGGTGTCATCTGCATATCTGAGGTTATTTATATTTCTCCCAGCAATCTTGATTCCAGCTTGTGCTTCTTCCAGCCCAGCGTTTCTCACGATGTACTCTGCATATAAGTTAAATAAGCAGGGTGACAATATACAGCCTTGACATTCTCCTTTTCCTATTTGGAACCAGTCTGTTGTTCCGTGTCCAGTTCTAATTGTTGCTTCCTGACCTGCATATAGGTTTCTCAAGAGGCAGGTCAGGTGGTCTGGTATTCCAATCTCTTTCAGAATTTTCCACAGTTGATTGTGATCCACACAGTCAAAGGTTTCGGCATAGTCAATAAAGCAGAAATAGATGTTTTTCTGGAACTCTCTTGCTTTTTTGATGATCCAGTGGATGTTGGCAATTTGATCTCTGGTTCCTCTGCCTTTTCTAAAACCAGTTTGAACATCCAGAAGTTTGTGGTTCACGTATTGCCGAAGTCTGGCTTGGAGAATTTTGAGCATTACTTTACTAGCGTGTGAGATGAGTGCAATTGTGCAGTAGTTTGAGCATTCTTTGGCATTGCCTTTCTTTGGGATTGGAATGAAAACTGACCTTTTCTAGTTGTGGCCACTGCTGAGTTTTCCAAATTTGCTGGCATATTGAGTGCAGCACTTTCACAGCATCATCTTTCAGGATTTGAAATAGCTCAACTGGAATTCCATCACCTCCACTAGCTTTGTTCGTAGTGATGCTTTCTAAGGCCCACTTGACTTCACATTCCAGGTGAATGATCACACTATCGTGATTATCTTGGTCATGAAGCTCTTTTTTGTACAGTTCTTCTGTGTATTCTTGCCACCTCTTCTTAATATCTTATGCTTCTGTTAGGTCCATACCATTTCTGTCCTTTATCGAGCCCATCTTTGCATGAAATGTTCCCTTGGTATCTCTGATTTTCTTGAAGAGATCTCTAGTCTTTCCCATTCTGTTGTTTTCTTCTGTTTCTTTGCACTGATCACTGAAGAAGGCTTTCTTATCTCTCCTTGCTATTCTTTGGGACTCTGCATTTATATGCTTATATCTTTCCTTTTCTCCTTGGCTTTTCACTTCTCTTCTTTGCACAGCTATTTGTAAGGCCTCCTCAGACAGCCATTTTGCTTTTCTGCATTTCTTTTCCATGGGGATGGTCTTGATCCCTGCCTGTCTCCTGTACAATGTCATGAAGCTCCATCCATAGTTCATCAGGCACTCTGTCTATCAGATCTAGTCCCTTAAATCTATTTCTCACTTCCACTGTATACTCATAAAGGATTTGATGTAGGTAAGCTTGCCTAATTTGGTTTCTTCATCTGTAAAATGAGGTTAACAATAGCTTTTTCAGTGTTGTGCAGATGAAATTTTCAGTGAGATGCCGACAGACAGAGCATCTGTCTTTGCCCAGGTCACAAAGCGGGGTGCTCTACCACCAGCTCCTCTCTTGTTGTCTCATGACAGGCAGGACCACTCCTTGTTCTGGACAAAGCTGGAGTCTCTCACCTCGCATGTGCCCAGCTCTCCTTTCCTTGGGCTCCCTGTTGCCCTTGTGTTTGTACTTCAGCAGCAACATCACTTGCCTCATCTCTATGCTCATCTGTAACTCCTTCCAGTTTCCGAGTATGATGCTTATTTTACACAGCATCCTTTCCAGTTAGCTGCTTCCTGGCCACATCTATAAGGTACCTCAGTGTCTTGGCGCTTCTTCATAGCACACTGCAGGGTAGATGACTTCTGGGAAGGGCAGCTCTCTTTGTGTTGTTTCTTGCTGATTTCTCTTTCAGGGACCTTCCCGTTCCTAACCTTTTTCTGGTGCTCCTTTCCCACTTCTAGTGGCCTACCTCAAGTCGACCTTGTATTGGCCACTGCTCTAGCAGTACCCAGCAGCCCCTGCAGTGTCTGAGACTTCTTCAGTGAAGGATCCCTAGCGCCCAGAGTCTCTCTGTTCCTGTCCTGGAGATGGCCCTTCCTGGTTAATTTCCACTGGTAACTGACTGCATTCCCTGTGGTGCTGTGCCTTCTGGCTTCCAGATGGGTTCTGTTTTGGGAGGCTCCAGGACTAGGTGGAAAGGGAGTGCTAGCTGCCTCCCTCCCTCTGTGGTAGGTCCTCCATCTAAAGGGGCTCCAGTGACATTGTCTTCTCTCTTTCCACCCCTGAGATGCCCGTGCCTGCTGCTCTCTGGATTCTCCCCACCCCTATGTGCTCCCTCAATGCCGTCCCTCCTTTATGGGCAATTCTGAGTAAATATCTCTGTATTTCAATGACATGGGGTAACTTCCGTGCCCCTTTGGGACCCTACAGACAGATATGGCTAGCAACAAAAGGCCACTGGGAGGACTCTTATCATCCTCACCTTTATAAGCATGATTCATATTCTATCTGGTGAAAAGATGAAATTTACAAGAATAACACAGTGTTTGCAAATACTTGGCTGTTTCCTCACTGTTAGAAACAAGGATGAGTCTTTATCAGGGTCCGATGGAGAGTGCAGTTGAATTGAGAAGGTCCTGGTTAATAAGGAGTTTTGCTGTGGATGACAAGCTTTCTTCTTCTTTTGTTATTTAAAAAAAAATATTCTGATCATGTGACTTTGGGCAAATCATAAATCTCTTAATCTCAATTTTATTGTTAGAAATTATGAAGCAACTGACTTTATGATGTCTATAACTGCCTTTAGCTCTAACAGAGGTAAATAGCTGGAGAAGGGCTGCTCCTTTGAACACTGAGAATTGGCTGGGGAGCCTGCAATTCCTCTCTGAGTACAGGTGAAAGCTGCCCCATGCATTTCCTCATCTCCCCCTGATTGTGACCTCTCATGTTTCAGCTTCAGCTTTGAGCACCCCTGACTATGATCTGATTTCTTTGCCGCTCTTATTTCCCACTAGTTGATAAGCCTAGTGTGACACTGGGCTGTGCACTGACTTCCCTCACTGGAGAAGGAAGGGCCAAGATCCTTTACTAAGACACTGCTACAGCAGTTCTTGCTGGGAGAACTGACCTCTTTCAGGGAGTGACTTCAGGGCAAGTTCTTGGTGTCCGTAAATAAAGAGTAAAGGCTTTCCTTGTGCCAGTGTGGATTTAGGAAAGGAAGGGAGAGAGGAAGGAAGGAAGGAGGGAGGGAGAGAAGGGAGGGAGGAAGGGGAATTTCAGAGAGTGCTTTCTCTGTGTCAGCCAGTGTGCTAAGAAACTAACGCATGTATATTCTCATCTAATCCTTATAGTAACCACATTATTCACAAGGCACAGATGGTGAAACTGAGGCTCAGAGGAATCTGGTACATTGCAAAAAGACACATCTTTCATAAATATCTCAGTTGTGGCTATGCTAAAGGATTAGACTTATCTTTTTCAATTTGATTGAATCATAAAATAATTTCTAATCTTCCCAGACTTCACATGCAAAACAGGTCCTTATACTTCCCCCAAAATTTAAGATAGATGGGTATTCCATTTACACTTGTCTTTGGGCCTGCTTTGGTTCAGGTTTGCTTCCTCTTTTCTATTTTAAATTCTATT
This sequence comes from Oryx dammah, assembly GCF_014754425.2. Classification (NCBI taxonomy): domain Eukaryota; kingdom Metazoa; phylum Chordata; class Mammalia; order Artiodactyla; family Bovidae; genus Oryx; species Oryx dammah. The sequence continues at coordinate 42,588,254 of NW_024070185.1, read as the reverse complement.
TCTGGTCTTTTTCCAATTGGAAGATCACTCAAGTATCTGTGGGTTTTGTGTCCCTGCTTATTGGCTGTCTTTGTGCTTTTTCAGGAATTGATGTACTAAGACCTAGACAAGAAATGAGAGAAACAATAGGAAAGGTTTCCCAGCAATGCAAGGTCACATGGAAGTGCCTCCTCCTGGCCGGAACCCAGAGAAGAAATGCTGCCCTGCGGGTCACGGCCAAAGTCACTCTGCCAGTAACCCAACACCTTTCCCACCTCCAGTGGGCAGACCATGTTAGCATTTTACTAGAGATAACATCGTTGACCTTGACAAAAAGTCAGATCTCTTATTTCCATTTTCTGTCAGCCCTCACATTCTTGTCTACGCTCATAATATCATTACTAGCTCCTTCATCTAGTGGTTGTTAAGGTACTTTCTCGCTGCTTTAATTTGAACAGTTGAACCAGACGTTTGTAACCACTCCTCAGGGTAATTATGGGCCATGTGTAATAGAAAAAATTTGTTTTTTCTATCTCCAATGCTAAAAGGGAGTCACCTCTTACTTAGCTGGGTGACAACTGTGCGCTGGAAGATTTTGACTTCAATATATACCAGGGGCAGGAATGACTCAAGTATGTTTGCAAAATACCCCGAGGGTTTAAATGGTCTCATCTAAACATAATTACAGTAAACTCACACTTTCTGTATCTTGTGATGAAAACTGTTGATATTTCATGCAGATCATGTTTGAAGCAGTTGGCCTCAACAGGCTTTTCAAGTTCTTGTTTATACTTATTTTCTCGATTGAAACTCACCTTCCCTCAGTAGAGAAGAACGTGAAAAAATCACCAGAATAAGAGTCAGGCCATATACCTCTCTCTCTGTTTTTTAAGTTTTTATTTATTTTTGGCTGTGCTGGGCGTTCGTTGCTGCGTGGACTTTGCTCTGGTTGCAGTGAGTGCGGGCTGCTCTCCGGCTGCGGTGCGTGGGCTCCGCACTGCAGTGAGTGGGGCCACTCTCTTGTTGTGGAGCACAGGCTCCAGGCAGGCAGGCTTCAGCAGGTGCAGTGCGCTGGCTCAGTAGTTGTGGCACACGGGTTTAGTTGCTCCACGGCATGTGGAATCTTCCCAGATCTGGAACTGAACCTGCATCTCCTGAACTGGCAGGCAGATTTTTTACCACCTGAGCCACTAGGGGAGCCCATCCGTTTTCTGTGTACTTATTTGTTTTTGTCTTTTCCCTCTCTCCTTCTTCCACTATAATTCTGCCAGTTATTAGCTCACGTGTCCTCGGGTGAGTTGCTGAACATCTCTAAACTTAGTTTTGTGCAAGTGGTACTATCTTACATTGTAAATTAATGTACTTCAATAAAATTAAAAAATACATATTCTAATGTATATATAACATAAAAGATATAATATTACAGAGACATATATTTATATAGAGAAAAAATATATGACATATATAGGTATGACAGAGAAAAGGAGCAGTGTTGTCAGCTAGAGGGTCGTTTTTGACAGTGACTGGAAGTATTTTTGGTTGCCACAGCTGGTTGAGGAGGGTGCTCCTGCCATTTAGTGGGCAGAAGCCAAGGATGGTACTAAACATACTGCAATGCACAGGACAGCCCCCCCAGCAGAAAACTGTCCAGTAGCAAATGTCAGTGGTGCCAAGGTTGGGAATCCTTGCGTTAGAGGTTGTGATGGGAAGAAATGTTAGACTTAAGTGCTTTTTTTGGTAAAAGGTTTAGAACACATATGAAGGATTACCAGAGCTTCTTCTAGACATGGGTGTTGCTCCTGACTCTAGTTAGTATCCAGCATGCCCTCAACAGCATTAAATTCAAGGGTTCCATTTCTTTACCATTAAAATGTACTGGGCTTCATGATATTCAAGATCCTTCCTGGCTCCAAGAACCTACATGGCAGAAGGATTATATTGTACATGGGCCCAAAGTTGACAAAATTAATAGTTGCTAATTTCAGCATTTTTTGGCCCTTATGCAAGTCACTGACCTGAATCTTTTCTTTCCAGATGAACTTACAGTTTGCTACAGGCAGGAGAAAAAGAATTCTCAACTTTATTCCTCTACTAGGCAGACATGATTTACCTGTGGCCATGTTCCGTTTCATACCACATGGAATAATGTCAGTGTTGAGTGCTTACCTGGTGCCAGGCACTTGAACACGTACTGTGTTCAAGAGCCAGGCCCTGCCCTTGTGCTCTAGTACAGGTCTCATTTCATCATCACAGCATGCCTAGACTGTGGGTATTACTACTTCAGTTTTACAAATGAGAAAAATGAGGTTCAGAGAGGCTAAGTAACTTGCCTAAAATCACACAGCTAATAAGTCATCAGATTGCTTAAAAATACAAGACATGAGTGCTTTTCATGTCTCTGTAGTCATACTCAAGGTGGTCTTTAAATGAAATTGCAGTGGAGGATTAAGGAACAGTGAAATGAGTACCAAGAAAACAGATGAAACCCTACCGTCTTATAAAGTCTCACTCTTTGCAGGCATATGTGTACACTGAAAAAGAGATTCTTGCAGTAAATGTTGCCATTAGCCGAAGCTGTCAGAGCGTAGTGCAAGACAGCTCAGGTAAATGGCTGTCTCTGCTTTCTTTCAAGTAATAAACAAAACAGCTGCTGTGCATACGGTTAGCACAGAGATCCAGGTACTAATAGTGATAACATTATTGATAATAGTTGAGAAAACAGCACTTACACTAAAGAACTGTTGGTTTTTCAAGGTTTTGCCAATTATTTTATTCTTTTAATTAGTCCATGACTTTGTTATATTCTTTATTACTTGTTCTTTTTAAAATTGAAGTATAGTTGCTGTCCAATATTATGTAAGTTACAGGTGTACCATATAGTGAGTCACAGTTTTTAAAGATTATATTCCATATATAATTATTGGGCTTCCCTGATAGCTCAGTTGGTAAAGAATCTACCTGCAATGCAGGAGATCCCAATTTGATTCCTGGGTTGGGAAGATCCTCTGGAGAAGGGATAGACTACCCACCCAAGTATTCATGGGCTCCCCTTGTGGCTCAGCTGGTAAAGAATCCGCCTGCAATGTGGGAGACCTGGGTTCAATCTCTGAGTTGGGAAGATCCCCTGGATAAGGGGAAGGCTACCCACTCCAGTATTCTGGCCTGGAGAATTCCATGGATTGTATAGTTCTTGGGGTCGCAACGAGTCAGATATGACTGAGTGCCTTTCACTTTCACATAATTATCTTAAAATATTGGCTTTATTCCCCATGTTGTGCCATGTATCTTGTTGCTTATTTATTTTATACCTAATATTTTGTACTTTTTAATCCCTACTCCTATCTTGTCCCTCCCCTTTTCTCTCGCCTTACTGGTAACCACTAGTTTGTTCTCTGTACATCTGCTTCCTCTTTCTTGTATTTTTTTAGTTTCCATATATAAATGATACCATATAGTATTTATGTTTCTCTGATGTATTTCACTTAGCATAATGCCCTCCAAGTCCATCCATATTGCTGCACATGGCAAAATTTCATTCTTTGTTTATTGCTGAGTAGTATTCCATTGCATATACATACTGTATCTTTTTTATCCATTCATTTGTTGGTAGACCCTTCGGTTGCTTCTATATCTTAACTATTGTAAATAACGCTGCTACTGACTTTGTTATAGTCTATTGAATAACAGTGATGAACACTGCCCATAGGTTTCTGGATTCTGTCATTAAACATGACAGATAAGAATATTAAGAATTTCAGATGATTTAATGGGGTTTGAGATATACAGGAATCAGTTATTCTCCTTTGAGGGCAGTAAGCCTTCTTCTCTATTAGTGGTTCTCAGACTTGGCTGCCCCTGGGCACCTTTGAAAATTTCTGATGTCTGGGCTATACCCAGGCCAATTATATCCATTTTGGGGAGGGACCTGCGTTAGTGATTCTTATAGCTCCCTTGGTGATTCTAACAGGTAGTCAAGATAGAGAGCCAGTGCTATGTATTAGTGGCCTTTAAATGCCTGTGTTCAGTTTAATTCAATTCAATTGCTCAGTCATGTCTGACTCTTTGTGACCCCATGAACTGCAGCATACCAGGCCTCCCTGTCCATCACCAACTCCTGGAGCTTGCTCAGACTCATGTCCATTGAGTAGGTGATGCCATCCAACCATCTCATCCTCTGTTGTCCCCTTTCTCCTCCTGCCTTCCATCTTTCCCAGCATCAGGGTCTTTTGAAATGAGTCAGTTCTTCGCATCAGGTGGCCAAAGTATTGGAGTTTCAGCTTCAGCATCAGTCCTTCCAATGAATATACAGGACTGATTTACTTTAGGATTAACTGGTTGCAGTCCAAGGGACTCTCAAGAGTTTTCTCCAACATTACAGTTCAAAAGCATCAATTCTTCAGCACTCAGATTTCTTTATGGTCCAACTCTCACTACTGGTCCAACTCTGACTACTGGAAAAACCATAGCTTTGACTAGATGGGCCTTTTTTGGCAAAGTAATGTCTCTGCTTTTTAATATGTTCTCTAGGTTTGTCATAGCCTTTCTTCAAAGGAGCAAGCATCTTTTAATTTCATGGCTGCAGTCACCATCTACAGTGATTTTGGAGCCCCCCAAAATAAAGTCTGACACTGTTTCCACTGTTTCCCCATCTATTTGCCATGAAGTGATGGGACCTCATGCCATGACATTAGTTTTTTGAACTTTTAAGCCAGCTTTTTTGCTCTCCTCTTTGACTTTCATTAAGAGGCTCTTCAGTTCCTTTTCACTTTGTGCCATAAGAGTGGTGTCAGTGTATTAGAATAACCTGGAGAACTCAGTAAAAACACAGGGGCCCACCCCTTCTCCTTCAGTGAGCTTCTAGTTTCTTTATGAACTCCTAGATGACTCGAATAAACACCATAGATGAGAATCACCACTTTATTTCACTCCTCTTTAGGGTTTACTGTGTTTTTAAAATGAGAAAATGACCTTATTTCAAGATGAGGAATTGCTTAGGTTAAAACCTGTATACTGATGAGTGTGTTGTGGGTCCACAAGAGGTGTTACTGGGCTGTGAGCGGGCCAGCCATCTATTCCTCATGTCTTCTAGATGCCAGCCTTGGCTTCCTCAGCATTTTCTTTCTAGATCATTCCCGACCATGGTCCCTAGTCCAATTTGAAAGCATCTCTTTGTCCTATTTTGAAAATACAGTAAATTTGTTGTTTATAAATATAGTTTTTCTGTGATATGCATAGATACTTGGTTCTTAGACGGTATGATGGTTGCTTAGTTATGAGCTTAAAGTAAGGCCACTGCCTATAGACATTTGTATTGGTCATGGCTCTCCAGAGAAACAAAACCAATAGAATGAAGATGATACACACACACACACACACACATTATATATATATATTTAATTATATGCATACAAATAATGTTAAATTTATATACAATTATATATATGTATACATATATGTATTTGTTATGAGGAGTTGGCTGTGTGATTATGGAGGCTTAGAAATCTCCAGATTATAATCTGCTGTCTACAAGATAGAGACTCAGGAAGTCCAGTGGTGTAACTCCGTTTGAGGGTAGGAGAAGAGAAGATGCCCAGCTTAATAGTGTGGCAGGAAAAAAAGGTGCAGATTCCTCCTTCCTCTTCTTTTTGTTCTATTCAGTCCTCAGTGGTTTGGATGTTTCCCCCCTTCCACACACCCCGCCACCCTGGGGAGGGCAATCTACTTTACAGAGTCCATCAATTGAAATACCAATCTCATCTGAAAACATCTTTACAGGCACACCCAGAAATAATGTTTAATCAAGGCACCCCATGTCCAGTCAAGCTGATACACAAAATTAACCATCACAACACCTTACATCTAATTTTACTCCTGGTTGTTCTCATAGCATTTGGATGCCTACTAAATTGCGAATGCCTCTAAGAAGCCTTTACTATTGTTGCAAAAATCCCCACATTCCAAAAACACCCCTTTCAACTTCCAAGGATTTGTCATGCACCAAAATGGACTCTGAGAATAAAGATCTGACTCCCTAAAGCTCAAATTAATTAAATTATGGATACAATTTAACCCATAGTATGTTGTCTGCCCATTCATAAACATTTGGTTTGCTGGAAGAGCTGGACTTTACTAGGCTCATTCTGCACCACGCTTGCATCTTCAAAAACTGTAATTTAAATTTTGCATTTCTTCTGCTGAGAGCCCCCAACTGGGTTTCTGTCTCTCACAAAGTAAAAGCCAACTTTTAAACCTAGTTTGCCAGGCCCTTCCTCATCTCCCTTTACAGCTCTTCCCCTGACTCACTGTGCTGAAGCCAACCTGGCTTCATTTCTGCTTCATTGAACATACAGTCTCAGGGCCTTTGCACTGATTCCTCTTTTTGCCTGGAACACTTTTCCTCCAGATACCCACATATCTTTTCCTCCTTTAAGTGTTTGCTCAAATATTACCTTTATGTATAGACCTAACCTGATTACCCTGTAAAGTTACTTCCTACCCTTCTCATCACTGCTTCATTCTCCCCCATAAACACTTATCAGGGTATAGTAAACACAGGTTTACTTGGTCATTTTCTTTATTGCCAGACGATTCCCTTTAGCATATAAGCAAGAATTTGCTTTTCATACTGTTCATGGGGTTCTCAAGGCAAGAATACTGAAGTGGTTTGCCACTTCCCTCTCCAGTGGACCACATTTTGTCAGAACTCTCCGCCATGACCCATCCGTCTTGGATGGCCCTGCACAGCATGGCTCATAGTTTCATTGAGTTAGACAAGGCTGTGGTCCATGTGATCAGTTAGTTTTCTGTGACTGTGGTTTTCATTCTGTCTGCTTTCTGATAGATAAGGATAAGAGGCTTATGGAAGCTTCCTGATGGGAGAGACTGACTGAGGGGGAAACTGTTTTGATGGGCAGGAGCATGTTCAGTAAATCTTTAATCCAATTTTCTGTTGATGGGCGGGGCTGTGTTCCCTCTCTGTTCCTTGACCTGAGGCCAAACTATGGCCTTAGGTTGTGATGGACATGAGTTTGAGTAGGCTCTGGGAGTTGGTGATGGACAGGGAAGCCTGGCATGCTGTAGTCCATGGGGTGCAAAGAGTCAGACACAACTGAGTAACTGAACTGAACTAAAGAATTTGCTTTAGAGTATAGGGGTAAGAATTTTTATCTGTTTGGTTCAATTTTGTTTCCCCAAGCTCTAGATTCTAGATAGGGCATGGCACATGATAGGTGTTGATAAATATCTGTTGATTGAAATGCAGATAATACATAAATTTTCTTGCCTAGACAAAAAGAGGAGGCCCTGAAGCTGTGGTAGATCTGGAATTGCCCAGTTAAATGCGTTTTGTCTGGTTGAGTTCCATTTTGAAGTAACTAAAATAAACCTCAGGTACAGAATCAGCCTTACTTGAAGTGTTTATTTGGCATGTTTCAGTCCCCTAAATGAACTAACTGTGTGTTCCCAACCATCTCCCCACTGACCTGCCAAGTGCCCCAAATAGTCATTCAAGCATATTTGTCCAAGGGAAACGATCTTGCTGAGAAAACCAATAGTAAAAATAATGACCGACGTTTGTTCTGTGTTCACCACCCACCAAATACTGGACTCTGCCTGCACTAACGTGCATTAGCTCATTTCATTTCTCTCGTAACTTTATAGGAGCGGGGACTGTAATTACCCGTGTTATGGTTGAGGGACTGAGAGTTTGAGTGTTGAAGACAGACTGGGGCTTGTATGGGAGAAAAATATCTGAGGAAAGAGTGACCTACCTGAAGGCTTAGAGGGAAGGGAGGATGTGGTGTACTGGAGGTACAGGAAAGTGTCCAAATAGCGGGAGTGAGAATGCACGTGACATCACTCAGGCTGAAGATGGCGACTTGCAGTTGCAAACACTTTAGGTCCATCGGCTTAGAGATGCCTCTACATATACTTTGGTTACTATTTCATCAGTCTTTAGATTCAGAAGCACGTGAAATTCTTGTCTATTATTATAGTTCTTCCACCATGTTAGGGACTTCATCATTTTTTTCACCTAAAGTACTGATGTTTTTCTGTATACCTCTAAAAGAAGGGAAATGCAGGATTTCTTGATTTTAAACAATGTGTTCACCCTCCCCATTAGGCTTCTAACTGTGTTTTTGCTGACTGTCAGAGACCTTTGTTTTATAAATGAAAGTTATGTCATTTGCAGTCATTCTTCTGCTTGATTCTGCTGCCAGATCTTAAAGTACAGCCTGGTGTCACAGAAGTTTATACAATAAGCTATTTATTAGGATTATTACATCACTCTAAGGTCAAGCAAGAAAGCTAAAGGGGATGGTTTTAAATATCTAAAACAGGGATAAGTTGGAAAAAAAAAATCTCCACAAAACATAAGTCAGTTAAAAAACATGCCACTTATGTAAACAAAGTCTTTTGAGATTCTTGTTAACTTATGGCACAGGTGTTTTTGCTGTATTAGATACACTGATAATTAAGTTTACATAGATTTTATTGTTATAAGTTGACAGTTTGTTTAGGACAAAATATAAAACAGCAGCAAAGGACAAATATATACAGTTCACAAATTTGCAATCATATTGCAAGCTGAAAGCGTAAACCATTTTTATATTCCAGAAGATATTATCAGACTTCACAAAATTAACTTGATGGCAGAATTTTTGTGTAAACTATTTGTGTAATCTAGTTCTCTAGATTCACCTTTCACCTATTCGTTCATCTGGGGAAGAATGGACACCGGTACCTGTATGACTGAGTTCCTTCGCTGTTCACCCAGACTGCCACAACATTGTTAATCAGTGATAGCCCAATGCAAGATAAAAAGTGTTTTTAAAAAACACAAATACTGAATGTCTGTCATGCCCATGCACTGTTACAGACACTGGAGATACAACTGTGAGCAAAAGAGATTTTTCCGAGGTGGGGTTTACATTCTGGTGAAAAGAAGTGGACAGCAAACAAATCAGTAACTATCAATACACATGGTATGTCAAATGGCAATAATTTCTAAGAAAATGGCTGACAGAGTTGGGTTGAGGAGGAAGATGTGGCTATGGAAGTGAAAGGGCTAGCCATTCAGTCGTGTCCGACTCTTTGCGACCCCATGGACTGCAGCCTGCCAGGCTTCTCTGTCCATGGGAATTCTCCAGGCAAGAATCCTGGAGAGGGTAGCCATTCCCTTCTCAGGGGATCTTCCTGACCCAGGGATCGAACCCAGGTCTCCTCCATTGCAGGTGAATTCTTTACGGCCTGAGCCACCGGTGACTGTGAAAGGTATGTATCAAAGGGCATAAATCAGATTACTACCAAGTGGCTAATTGGACAGCTGACAGAGTACCCTATAGAGTTTGGCGGCTTATTACAAGTCTGGTAACCTCTACTCTATTTCATCTCAAACTCAGTGAGTGACCTGTGGCTCCATGATATTTTCTGAGCCCCAGTTTATTTATTTGGAAAAGGAGAGGGCTGTACAACTGGGTCTTTGAGATCTTCTCTGGATGTAATTTCTGACTCTGTCTGAAGTGGAATGAATGCTTTGCTGAGATGAACACAGAGCTGAGAACCCTGTTTCTGTAGTTAAGAAGTCTGGTGGGAGGGGAGACTGAAATAGAACATGATGGTCCTTTGGGTGTCCATCAGTTCAGTATTCTTGCTGTCTTTAGGCTGAATAATGGCCCCTAAAGGCATCAGGTCCTAATCTCTGGAACCTGTAGATATTACCTTATTTGGAGAAAGGTTCTGTGCAGATGTGAATAAATGAAGGACCTTGAGATGGGCAGATTATCCTAGTGGGCCTAAATGCTATCACATGTCTGCTTATAAGCAGGGCAGAGGGAGATTGAACACATACAGAGAAGAAAGTCATATGAAAACAGAGTAGAAAGAGATTTGAAGGTGCTGACTGTGAAGACTGGAGTGTGGTGGGCTAAGGAATGCTGACTGCTTCCAGAAGTAGGAGGAGACAAGGAAGAAATCCTCCTTTAGTGCCCTCAAAGGGAGCATGGCCCTGCCGACAGCTGGTTTCAGCCTCGTAATGTGAACTGTGAGCTTCTGGCCTCTAGAACCAGGAAAAGTTTAAGTGAGAGTGTTAGTTGCTCAGTCGTGTCCAACTCTTTGGGACCCCAAGGACTGTAGCCTCCCATACTCTGTCTGTGGAATTCTCCAGGCAAGCATACCGGAATGGGTAGCCATTCCCTTCTCCAGGGGATCTTCTCAACTCAGGGATCAAACCCAGGTCTACAGCATTGCAGGCAGATTCTTTACCATCTGAGCCACCAGGGAAGCCCTAGAACTGTAAGAGAATAAATCTGTGTTGCTTTAAGCCACTGTGTTTGTGGTAATTACAGCAGCCCCAGGAAACTAGTTCAATAGTTTTTTACCTTCATACCCACTTGAACTTAAATGTGACAATGTGGCTGCTCCAGTTGATGACACATGAATGGAGATGATGTGTCTTTAGGAGCCATGGTGTGCTTTACAGTGCTCTCATTTCATTTTGGTGATGAACAGGTTTGGAGATGGTGGCTGCCTTATTAGACTGGGTCTCAGAGTGACCACGTTGAGCATAGCCTCCTAGTTAACTCATGAAGGACATAGGAGTGATTGAAAAATTATTAATAACATTTGCTGTTGAAAGCTCCTGAACCTTGGGGGTTGTTCTACTAGCCTCTCCTGACTGGTGGCAAGGAGACTGTTTGGACACTATGAAATGTTCCTGGGAATACTCTCTTTGTTGTGCTTTTTGCTTTTCAGTGGTCCTCTGAACCCTTTCTCCTAGCATCCCACCATAGCCAGGATAGTCTCAAATCCGTCCTCCAGGTCACTAGTGTCCTATGTGAAGCTGATGCATATTCCAAGGTTCTGTGGTTGAATGAGAGGAGGAATGCTGGGCCATGCAATGGGAAACAATTTTCCTTGCTTCAAGACTCTTCGGTGACTTCCATGTGCTATGTATGCCTCTAGAATGAGGGCTGGTATTGCTATGGAAGAAGTTTGTGCCTCCCTCTCTCCCCCCAGTTCAGATGTTGAAACCCTAATCCCCTCTGTCATGGTATTTGGAGGTAACGAGGTCATTAGGGTGAAATTCTTAAGCTGAGATTAGTACCCTTATGAGAAGAGAAGCTTGCTTCTTCTCTTTCTTTCTCTCTGCTATGTGAGGACATAATGAGAAGAAATCTATCCATAAACCAGGAGGAGGGTCCTCACCAGAGCCCAACCATGCTGGCACTCTGATCTCAGGCTTCCAACCTCTAGTACTGTGAGAAATGAATTTCTTTAGTTTAGGCCATCTAGGATATGATACTTTTTGTTATAGCAACTTAACTGACTAAGATAGGTATACCATGTTTAGGAAGCTGTGGTGGCTCAGATGGTAAAGATACTGCCTGCAATGCAGGAGACCCAGGTTCGATTCCTGAGTTGGGAAGATCCCCTGGAGAAGGTAATCACAATCGACTCTAGTATTCTTGCCTGAAGAATTCCATGGTTAGAGGAGCCTGGTGGGCTACAGTTCATGGGGTTGTAGAGTCGGACATAACTGAGCGACTAACACCCTGTATAAAAGCTCCACTTTCAAAGTATGAGGTACATCCAAGGTGAAACTTGTACTGTATTATATTGGGTTGTGACCCTTCCCATGTCTGTCATTAACATAGCACATCCCTCACCCAGTAACCCGTGGAGTAGGAGACTTTTACAGCAACTGCCTATTCACCAGGTGCTGGCCTCTATCAAGTCATTAGAAAACAGTTGACTACTGCCTCTGACAAATGAGGGAGGTCGGCTTTACACGTAATGATGGGGGCGTTCACCTGCCTTCCCCTTATTCCCTGAACTGGTCGCCTTGGGCCTCCTCAAAAGCCTGACTGTCTGAGGATGCAGCCAAGGGCTTGGTCCTGTGAGACCTCCTCTCAGCTCTTACTTGTGTGATTTTGGAAGGGTTCCACCTCTCAGTTCTCCCAGATATTTTTCCATCTCTTCAGTGGTTGAGATCCCAACCTAGAGCTCTTGGATCTCAGAGGCACTGAGAAACAGGTCCCTGCTTTTTATTAGCTGTTGTCCTTGGAAAGACTTAAAGTGTCCTTGTAACATCCAAGACCACATTAATCTTTATGAGAAGAGTTAAGGTTGCCAAAATGAAGATTCAATATGAGGCTTCAAGTGACTAGTAAAAAAAAATAACATAAAAAATAAGTAACAACAAAAGTGACTTGACTCGTCCCACACCTAGTGGAGCCTGAAAAAGAGCTGAGTATTCCTCTGGCCTGGTTGAGTACCTGTGATAAATTCTAAAAATGGCCCCAATTCTTCAGCAGTCCGAAATCCACTCACTTTTCCATGTAACTTTACAGAGTCCTTCCACTCTGGTATTTCTGGCTTACCCTGTTGCTCTGACCTTAACTGAGTGGTTTGCTTTGTGAAAGTAGTGTAGCAGCTCTCTTGGAAAAAAAAAATATATTGTGATTTGTAGTGTTGGCTGATTTTTAAATACCAGTCTACCAGCAATTTAATAACTGACTCACAGGCTTTCTGAATATTTTACAGTTGGTTCTCGCAAGCTGTAAGAGCCAGCTCCAGCCGACTGTTGGTCTGTGCCTATAGGATGTTAGCAAACATGCACGTCCAAGTTTATTTATTTATTTTTTTGGCAACAACCTCTATAATAATGTAAAGTAGCCTCCAATTAAAATAAATTAATTGATTAAAAAAAAAAGCAGCACAGCAGGATGACCCAGGGCCTTGGGAATGCATCCAGGCCCATCATGCTGGGCCCTCACTGAAGGGCTAAATACATCTTTGACACTTGTTCTCTCTGTATTTGTAAGTCAAGCGGACGACTTTGGAGGAATTACATTGTCTGAGTCTGCTCAGCTGCCATAACAAAATACAATAGATGGAGTGCTTAAACAATAGGAATTTATCTCTCAGAGTTCTAGAGGTTATATGTCCAAGACCAGGGTCCAGTATGGTGAGATCCTGGGTAGAGCTCTCTTCTTGGCTTGTAGGTAGCTGCCTCCTTGCTATGTCCTCAAGTGGTGAAGAAAGAGCTCTGGTGTTGAAGTTTAAAAAGAGCTTCTGAGATTGGTCTTGCTCACTCTTGCTCCTTTACCATTGCCAGGAGGATTGCCTGGCTAAGCCTCTTGAAAGATAAGAGACATATGAGGTAGGGAGCCCCCGTGGCCCCAACTGATAGCCATGTGACTCCCAACTGAACTCAGACCCACAAATAAGGAACTAACTGTTATGTGTCACTGAAGCTGTGTGGTCATTTGTTATATAGCGTTGTTGCATTAAGAAATAATGGATACTGCACTTGATAGCAGTGACTCTTGTGGGACAGAGCTTTCCACAGCTCTTTTCCCCTTGTGACCCCACCCTCTTCAGGATGGGATCTGATATGCCCCCTCTCCCACTGGAGGTAGAACCTTTGGGTGGAGCAGCAAAGTGTTTCCTCCCTTAGAAAGTCTTGAAAGTTCTCCTTCCATGAGGTTACTTTGAGTGGTGGGGCCTGGGCCCTGTTTTGGATGTGCTTTTGTTTTGCGTGAGAGGAACTTGCAGAGAGCTAAATTTGCCAGTGAGAGGTCTCTGGAGAAAGAGCAGCAATAAATTGCATAGAGCTTTCTGTTATCAGGTTTTGAAGATAGCGTTCTTTAAAGAATGGCCTGCAAACATTCCAGGCCGAGGGAATAGCAATCACAAAAACCTTAAGGAGTGTGTTTAAAACTGGCCCACACCCCATATCAACCAATGACAAACATTCAGTAGATTCATTATGTGCTGGTCACCTTGGTTAGATAGACGTACACACCTAGGGTGTGCACTTGGTATGCGTTCATCTTCACCTGCGAAGGTTCAGGCAGGTTGGATGTTATGCACAGACATGGTAGCCCCTAGACATTTTGGTGTGCTCCATCAAGTTCCTATCATCAGCCTCTGCATCCTGGGCATGAGGGCTTTTCTTCAGCCCAGCAAGGTATCCATCTACGTGCATGGCAGGCTACAGGAGCAGTCCTCAACCCAGACTCTTGGGAATCTGTGTATAAATACCCCAGTTCCCTTGCATACTGGGCTGGGATGGTTGTGAGGCCCCCCTTCTGCTTAATTTCTTGGAGTTCTGTAGGACTAAGCTGCAGGAGCCCACAGTGCTAGTGGGCTTTATCTATTGCCTTCGTTTCCCCATATCCCACACTTCTAACCATATTCTCTGCAACCCCCAAATAAGTTACTTGTATTTAATTATTTGTCTCAGGACCTACTTCTGGGTGAACTCAAACTAAGACTGTTACAATAAAAGTAAACTCCAATTCTAGCAAGTAAACAAACATTTGGCAAACAGTCAGAAGTCAGGTTCACAACCAGTTCTATAATTCTTGGCATTCCTTCTAACACCTTACATGGAAGACTTCCTCTGTGGCAGATGCAAAAGTACTCTGAGAACTGGACCAGGTCATGGGGCATCTATGAAGTGGGGGGATCCAGGGAGAACCACATTAGGACCTAGAGTGTTGATCTGATGATGCTGACCAGATCTCTGGACGTTATTTACTTCAGGGCAGTGGAGCCTTAACAATATTTCTAACTAATCACCTATACTGAAATTCTCTCATCTTACCAATAATAATCAGCTATCTCTTTTGGTAATTAACTCAGCTTTGGATAATAATATTTTAAGTGCTAAGTAATCATCACTTATTGAATCTTGATGAGGATCTCTCATATTGTAGTTAACCATCCATGGGCTATTAAGATTTGATATAGGAAATTGAAATGCTGACTGCCTCAAGGGTGTAAATTACAGTTTACTTGCAAGAACACACACACACATTCACATTCACAATTTCCCTCTTATACATGCATACATAAATGCATATATAAACATTTCACATTTTACACTAATTCCCCCGCCCCTGCCAATGCAGTATAGCAGTAGGAATGACCTTGCATGTTCAGACAGTAGAATGAGGGGAGTGTGGCCAGTGCATAGCGAACATTATGAATGAGGTATGAGGAACCAAACCACACAGGGCCTTTATAAGGAGAGCCAGTAGTTTGGGTTTGGTTCAAAGTGCAATGACCAGCCACTTCAGCAGGAAGAGATGTACTGAGCAAAGAATGGGTTTTGGAAGTAGGCCTGGGGAAGAATGAAAGCAGGAGGGCTCATTAGGAGATGAGAGGTCATTATAGTTTGGAATTGGGGGCAAGCTGGAGAGATGGAGAGAGGTGGGAAGATTGGGGATACAGTTTGGAAAAAAACTAGTTGCTGATAGATTGGCTGAGGGGATGACACCAAAGCAAGGAAAAATGGTTCTGAAGGATTGGGTCTGATGATAGAACCAGGTATAAAGGAAGAATACATTTGTAGGGGAGAGCTGAGAAAAGCTTTATTTTGGCCATGTTATATATAAGATGTCTTTTAGATATCCATCCATTCATTCGTTCAGGAAATATCTGTTGAATGCCTGTGTGTGTATGTCCGTGCTCAGTCATGTCCAACTCTTTGCGACCCCAAATACTGTGGCCCACCAGGCTCCTCTGTCCATAGGATTTTTCCAGGCAAGAATACTGGAGTAGGTTGCCATTTCCTACTCCATGGGATCTTTCCAATCCAGGGATCAAACCCAAATTTCTTGCATCTCCGGCATTGGCAGGCAGGTTCTTTACCGCTAGCATCACCTGGGAAGCCTGATTAAGATATATCATTAAACAAAAGAGATGAAGATCCTTGAATTCTTGAATTACACTGAATTTTCAGGTAGATGAGGGGGTCTGGAATTCAACGCAGTGGTCAAGCTAGTAATAACAGTTTATGAGTCTTTCTGAGGTAGACAGGCCAGGCATCCTCACAGGCACTGGGAATGCAATCCTGGGCATGGGAATAGTAGCGGAATCTGCATTCCATGGTGTGGTGTTGTTATCTGTGTGCAGGCTCATTATCAACTTCATAATTTATCATCTTAGATTAAAACAAATCCATGCTTTAAAGGCCGACATCTTTATGGACATAGTTTAACATAACATGCCAGCTCTGGATCAGTCTGTTGAGATTCAAATACCAGCTTCACCTTTATAAACTGAGTGATTTTAGGTAGATATCTCAACTGTATGATCTCTAATTTTCTCACTGAAAAATGGAGATAATTTTGGGACTTATATTTTAGAGAGTTACCTTAAGGATTAAATTAATTAGGGTTCTGACAAATACAAATTATTCAGTAAATGTTGATTTTACTTGTTATAAATGTTGCTGCTAATAGTGTTAAGACAAATTCCAAAATGACCTATGTCTTTAAATCAAATGGGGGAGGTAAAGAATTCCCACCAGCCTCTCTGCAGTGTTTGCCACCCAGTGCCATTCTTAGCCCCCTTTTATTCCTCCTGGTCTCCAGTTTAACCTAGTCTGAAAGAAGTTAGAAATACATCAACTTCTCACAAAGGCAAAGGAGTTACTCTTACAGAAGGTTCAGATTTTTTCCTCGTCTTTCCCCGGCCCCCCACCCCCCTCTTCTCCTTCTTGAAACTCATAAGACTACCTGGATGAAGAATATCTTGTTTCTCAAAGGCAAATCCCTAATGATATTTGGCCCAAATAACCTTTCCTGCCCATGCAACTTTCACTGAGCTCATCGTAGGGAGACACAATTTGCATAAGAAGTGAATCTGTAATAAATTTTGCCGTAAATTCCTTCCAACAGCATGCAAACCTTTTTAGTTCCACGGTGTGTGCTCCTGTAATGATCTTCCACCTGGCTTGGGACCTTTTTATGTGGGAACATTAAACTAATTTTGCTTGGAATGTGGGATGGTTTCTCAAGATGGCACACCTGATGCTCAAGCGCAGATCACAAGGCTCCTCGGGAAGATGGATGGGTCCCTTGAGGCTCTTTAGGCACTCTGTTGCTCTCAGAACTTCACTCAGAGCCCAGCGCATCTCCCACAAACTTCTGCTTCACATTTGGTATCCCTGTGACAGTCACCAAATGATTGGGTCGGGTCAAGAAGTCAACTGACTTCCTCATATGCTTCTGCCATCACTCTGGGCCTGGGTGGGGGTGGGGCCAGCCAAGGTGCCTTGGGTCTCTATGAGGATGTGAGAGTGACTAGGATCCTGATCAGAATAAAAGATTAGGTGGAATTCTTCCCAGGCCTTGGGTTAAGTGGCACATTGCATGAGTGGCTTTTGTCTGGTAGCAGCAAAAGCGCTGAGTGGTGTGGTCCCTCCTCCATTGTTTATGACACGAGAATATGCCTTCCTTCTGCTAACAGCTGATTCCTCGCAGTGCACGGAATGGTGCTACGACCTGACTGGGCCTAATTCCTGGGGGTGCTGTGACTACAGATGGTGTGCATTAAATGATTTCACCTATTAGCTACCGGATGCCAGCCTGTACAGAAGACAGGGAGGCATCCAGGGGAAGCTTAGCATAAATAAAGGGTTTGACTTAATGAAAAGGACCTAAGGAAACATGTTTGCAACTGGAGAAAAAGCTAAACCAGGACCTTGTGGTATTTGTTGCCTAAATGGCAACTCCTGCTGTGTTTTTAACTTTCAGAAACCTCAGCTGAATCTAAATCTCCTGCTTATGCTTTGTGGAGTAACTCAGCTTAAAGCAAAGCCACATTATCCTGCTTGATATGGCTGGGCTATGAGTGTAGTCAGAAAACCTGGGCATGAAAGAGACTTTAAATGAACAGATGAATAGAGCAATCAAAGGGCCATCCAATCAGATCTAAGCAGGTTAGAACTTCATGCAGCCTCAAACACAAAAATAGACTGAGTGCTCTGTGATGTATTAAGGTCACTCATTCAAGATGCTCATGTATCCCTGACCCTCAACTGCTACTCTTGGGGCTGACTTCAGCTTGCACTTTTCACTGCCTCAGGCAAATGAGTGTCCATGGAATGGGACCCTGGCTTCTAGTATTGCTGTAGTTTGTCTCTTACTGTTGTTCATTTATAAATATTTCTATGTTTAGGCTTTGATCAGCATTTTGCGATGAATATTGTGGTCATTTTCCAGATGGTGATTCTCAGCCTGAGGTGATTGTTTGGAGGTACTTGTGATTGTCCCAGTTGGTTGGAGGTGCTACTAACATCTAGTGGGAACAGGCTAGGGATGTGGCTATATATTCTACAATGCATGGGAGATTTCCCACTCCCTCCCCGACCAGCCCCACTCAACAAAGAATTATTCAACCCCAATTATTGAAAGCGATGAAGTTGGAAAATCCAGACTTAGAGTGATGCTGTTGGGCATTTTTGTTTCAGAGAAAAAGTTTCTAAATTGCCACTGCCTTTGGCCAAGGCTACATCATGTCTTAAGTAGACTTTTTCAATAATTTCCAGTTTTCAATAATCTGATTAAATCACATTTTTGCTTAAAGTCTTTTAATGGCTTCATGTCCTTTATAGTATGTGCCTTAACATGGCAGATGACATTGACCACCCCGCCCCCCACTCCTTACCTCCACACTCAATTCAGTATCAGGATGAGTCAGTACTGCCTATGTTGCATATCTCCATTCATTTGCCATCAACCAGCTCTCATGTCGTGGTAAAGAGCAAGGGCTCTGAAGTAGACAGATCTAGGGGGTGCTTTCTGGTTCCTCTGTTTATTAGCTCTATGACTTGGGGAAAGCGCTGTAACCTCTCTGAGTCTATGTTCTGTCCATAAAAATCAAGTTCTAGCACTCCACCATGTTGTCTGGAGTAAAGCCTTCTGTGGCCTCCTGCTTGGCACACGAACAGTGGGTGCTATTTTATCTCCTCAGACACCAGTATATTCAAACCAAAACTATTGTAATGATTTCCTGACTGGCCTTGCTGCCTCTTCCCTTAGGATAATCTAGGGCCTGATGTATGTAATTTTTTCATGGAGATGAATTGAGGGAAACTTAAAAGAATCTGTTGGTCAGAGTTTTTGTTTCTTATTCAAAAAGAAAAAAATAGCTTTATTAAGTTTCAAAGGAAAATACATGGATTCTTCTAAGTTAGAGGAATTGATGTATGAAATTGAAGAATTTCAATGAAAAAACTGCTTTTTAAAAAGCTACTGGCAAGTGAATAGCTAGATATGATTGAGAATAGTAACATGAAACTGGCTTCCTACTCTTTCATCCTTAAATTAGATCAGACTTTATTACCAAGCTGGGATCACTGTGTGCAGCCCCCAGGTCCAAGGTGCTCACTGCTAATCTGGACTGTCCATCACACATCTGACTTGGATATCACCTTAGAAACAAGTGAACTTGTGCTCAGGCCCACCAGAAAACCATTCATGAGTCTCTCCAGTTTCTCAGTGTGTGTCCAGTGCCTCCACCACTCAGCCCCATCCTTCTTTCCTAGTGTTTTCACACTTTGTTCCCTTACTGACCTACTCCAGCTATTCAAACAGTTCTCATTAGTCTTCTTTTCAACAAAAGGAAAAAAAAAATTTATATTTATTAACAAATTATATATACACATATATACACATTTGTTAACAAGTTAATATATTTATATATTAACTGCCTCAAGATTGTTAGGATCAAATGAGGTTACCTGTATTAAGATATTTTTATAAGCTGTACACTATTTTCAAGCAGTATTGCTGCTATAATTATTGTTCCGTGGTAAAATCCAAATGTTCTTGTCACACAGATACAGTTCACTGTGTCCCCACCATTGTCTAGATGCCATGTTGCAGGGGCTAAAAGCTTTGGAGCAAGTTACATCACTTCTTTGCCTCAGGTTTTCTTTTCTTTTTTTCTCTTTTTTTCACTTTATGATCTTCATGATGAAGACTTAAGTAAATGAGATAGTGTCGATAGTTTTCTTAGTTTAGTACCTGGCACATTAGAAATGCTTCCTAGGTGGCTCTGTGGGTAAAGACTCTGCCTACAATGCAGGAGACGCAGACAGACGCGAATTTGAGTACCAGGCTGGGAAGGTCCTCTGGAGGAGGGCATGGCAATTCACTCTAGTACTCTTGCCTGGAGAACCCCATGGACGGAGAATCTGGTGGGCTACAGTCCATGGGGTCACACAGAGTCCAACACGACTGAAGCAACTTACGGAGCATACATGACAAAAACATAAATTATTTCTCAGTTTGACAGATACTGACAGAATATCAGAGAAATACACTACCTCTCTCCTGCATGCATTTCTCTAACATTTTGACAACAGATGAGCTCTTGGTTTATAGCAGCACCCTTTACAGAATGGGATAGTTTTCTTTTTATGCCTCCTATGGTTCTGTATGCCCAGGTCTTTTCCTTTAGGTCAGCATCCGAAAACTACCTCTCCTGCCTGACTGAAGAGGGTCCAGTCTGCTTAGACAATAAAATGCTTCAGAATTTGGCCCACAGTAAAGACAGATGCTCTCCAAGGTTGAGTGCAGAAACATGATCTCTCTTCTGCACAATTTTTTTTGGTTACTTTTTTTTTATTACAGAAAAAATATATATGTTCATCTCTAACTACCATGAGATTATCACTTGTCATTTACTGTCTGTCCCACTAAATTTCTACTACAACTACTTTGAAGTTTTGGTGGTTCTAAAACTTTTATTTTATGATCTTTTCAGGTCATGAACTATTTCCAGTGATACTTTTTTATCTTTGATGGGGAAGCCATTGATTAATGGGTTCCTATAAATTCCTGAAATCATTTTAACAGTTAAAACTATTTTTCTATTATAGTTACAAGTCTGGGAGTAGGTGGAAGTTACTAAATCCAGACACTTCAAGGCAGAGGCCAGGCAGATACTCTAAATGAGCTGGTGAATCAGGCTGGAGCTGCACCAAGGGGAAGAGGTGTACCCCCGGGTGTTGCAGCTAGCTATAGAGGAGAGTTGTTACCTATAGCCAGGGTTGCTATAGCTTATGACCACCCTCATGGCAGAAAGTGAAGAGGAGCTAAAGAGCCTCTTGATGAAGGTGAAAGAGGAGAGTGAAAAAGCTGGCTTAAAACTCAACATTCAAAAAACTAAGATCATGGCATCTGGTCCCATCACTTCATGGCAAATAGATGGGGAAACAATGGAAACAGTGACAGACTTGATTTTCTTGGGCTCCAAAATCACTGCAGATGGTAACTGCAGCCATGAAATTAAAAGATACTTGCTCCTTGGAAGAAAAGCTATGACCAACCTAGACAACGTATTAAAAAGCAGAGGCAATACTTTGCCGACAAAGGTCTGTAGAGTCAAAGCTATGGTTTTTCCAGTAGTCATGTATGGATGTGAGAATTGGACCATAAAGAAAGCTGAGCACCAAAGAACTGATGCTTTTGAACTGTAGTGTTGGAGAAGATTCTTGAGAGTCCCTTGGACTGCAAGGAGATCCAACCAGTTCTAAAGGAAATCGACCCTGATTTCAATATTTCTTGGAAGGACTGATGCTGAAGCTGAAGCTCCAGTACTTTGGCCACCTGATACAAAGAGCTAACTCATCAGAAAAGACCCTGATGCTGTGAAAGATTAAAGGCAGAGGAGAAGGGAACAACAGATGAAGAGATTGTTGGATGGCATCACCGACTTGATGGATGTGAGTTTGAGCAAGCTCTAGGAGATGGTAAAGGACAGGGAAGACTGGCATGCTGCAGTCCATGGGGTCCAAAGAGTCAGTGTGACTGAATAACAACAATGAGTTCTCCAGAAAAGGCAGAAACAAAGAATGTTGAACCAAAGTTCCTGGTTCTTAAGTATAGACAACTATTTTTAAAATGCTGTGAGGACTAAACAAATGTGTTGGTGGGCTTCTCTGACTATCACTTTGTGGCCTCTTGTGTATGCGATTTTATACCAACTCAATTCTCAGTTTAGTAGGCAAATTAGAAGTCTTCACCAGAGCAGAGGAGTGACTGTTTGCTAATGGAAAGCAAGCAGGAGTTTTCACCAAGCAATGTTCTTGGACCATTAGTACTACGGTAATACTCATGAAGGATGTTTGCTGTGTTAGTAGGGCTGTCTCTGAACTTCTCAAACTCTTTAATGTGGATAATTATAACTGGGAAGGAAGGGAGAGGGAATAAGCCAGGTAATACCCCTGACTGTTGTTTTTTCTTGAAAGTTGTTCTTTGACGCATTATGTCTTATTAGCTGTCTTCTCTACATGATCAGGTTAATAGATGGTGATTCCATCTAGTGAACTAAAAATCAAACAAAACATATTTGTTTATTCTGAGGCTATTAGTGAAGCAAAGGGTTGTTTTTCTCAAACTACTAATCATTAGTAAACAGAAGTCCCTCTGTTTGAGGGTGGATTGGAGTTTTACTCTGAGCAGATCCTGCTGGTCGCTTAACCAATATTCATTTTCCCATTCTTTTGCATCATAATTGATCAGAGTTTTGGGTGGGAAGAATAGTAGCATGTCCAGAAAAAGAACAAAAACTCAATGAAAGAACCACTCTACTTCTGCCTCTTGCCCTAGAGTAGCCATGTGACTTGCTTCTGGCCAAACAGAAGTCAGAAGAATGAGGCTTCTAGAAAAGGCTTTTAAGAAGGGAGAGATTGACCTAACATGCACTCTTTGCCTCTCATCTTCTCTCTTTATTCTGTCTGAAACATGTAAACAATAATGTTATACTTTTTTTAAAAATCAATTTATTGTCTGTTGTACACCTCTGATACTGTTTTCCTATTGTTTGGCTGTATATTTTGTCTTGCCTTTTCTTGTGGGCCTGATTTTGTAATATTATTTTGATTGGGAGCATAAAAAGTTTTCAGTCTTACTTATGGAATGGTTTATCACAATTTGATTATTATCATTAGTAAATAGTAACCATAAATATAGACTTCTATGATTTTTTAGGGATGCCCTTCTTCCTGGTAGCACTGATTAAGATTGTGTCAGACCAGGAATTCATTTCTGTTAGATTTAATTTCACATAATTACCATCAAAAAAGAACAAAAATACCTATGATTGTTTATGATGGTAAAGGTAAGGTAAAGTCGCTCACTCGTGTCCGACTCTTTGCGACCCCATGGGCTGTAGCCTACCAGGCTCCTCTGTCCATGGGATTTTCCAGGCAGTAGTACTGGAGCGGATTGCCATTTCCTTCTCCAGGGGATCTTCCCGACCCAGGGATTGAACCCGGGTCTCCCACATTGTAGACAGACGCTTCACCGTCTGAGCCACCAGGGAAGTGTTCCTGAAAGGAGAGAACCTCCATTTTGATGGCATCAATAAGATCCTAGTCCTCTAATCCTCTGCTTACAATTTTACCCATTGAATGACTGACAGGATATTCCACAGCCCAAGATCTGGCATGGACATTTTAACCCATGTCTCTCTCATTCTACACTTCTTCCAGGGCTGGGCCCCATAGGACTCATTCATATTGTGACCTGACCTTTGTCTCTGTGTCTCTGTATTACGGTGCTGGATGAGTTGGCATTTTGGGCTGTGGGAGAATTCTGGCAGTTGCTCCTATGCTAAGATGGCTAATAATGACTCAACTAGATACAGAAGTGATTGTAAACCATTTAAGCATATCTTCCTGAATTCAATCAACATGTGTGCCCATCCATAGCTTTCAACAGATCCCCAAAACTTCTATGGCCACTTGGAAACCACACTTTCATTAGGGGAAGTGTAACAGAGAAGCAGCTAGAGTGGAAACAGACAGTAGCACTAACAGATTACAATTAGCATATTCTGTTTTCACAAATTCACAAGGTCTGATAACATGTGAACATGAAGGCAAGACCGTGGATGGGGCCTGTGCAAGCTTAAGCTTTGTTTGCTTCTGGTTAAAACTGCCTCTGCTTAAAACTTGAACTGACATAGATATGCTGCCTTTCAAGGGTAGAACTCTAATTAATATCTGTGAAGAAATAAATTTCTGCCTTGTTCTTTCTCACAGAGATACCTACGGGTAGAGTGTCTGGAAAAATATAAACTTCAAAGCATTTTTCACTTCTGTGTCACTCAAAGATAAATTTGGAAGTGAGGAAATATATTTAGGCTAAGTACATATGTACAGAAGGGATTGAATATAAAAAATATAAATATAAAAAAGGATAATTGAGTTTGAGGGAAGGAAACTTTTCTATTATCTATCATGGTATCATAAACCATCACACAAATAATAGCTTAAAATAAAATCAATAATAGTCTTTCTCATGATCCTGTGGGTTGGCTGAGCTCAATTGGGATGTTCTTCTGCTCCATGTGATATCAACTGAGGCTGCAACAGCTGGTACATCCAGTGTCACTCACATGGTTGGCAGTTGGTTCTACAAGCCGGGAGGTGGCTTGAGGCTGTTGGCCATAGGGCATTGGTCTTCTTCCACGTGCCTTGTCAACTTTGTGTGAGCTTCTTATACCACGGTATTTAAGATAGTCTTGGAGGGAGTATTAGAACAAAAATGTAAATTGTAGATATTTTAGGACCCAGCCTTAGAAAGTTAAACAGCATAATTTCTAAAACATATGAATCAAAGCAAGTCACCATACAATATAGATTCAAGAAGAGGAGAAACAGATTCCACCTTTTGATGGCATAAGTGGCAAAGAATTTATGGCCACCATAGGGCATAAGCATATTCAAAGTTTTGCATTCTTACTGAGTAGTCACTTGACATCTGGATTATGAAAACAGAAGTAAATAAGGATAGAAGGATAATGACTGACACATAGTAGGTGCTTAAAAATAGTTTGTTAACATAAAATATGTGAGCCAGGTTTTTTAGTCTATGACTTTTAACATCTGTAATATTATATTTGCCAAAATATTTATATTTTCAAATGCTCTGTTCTAGTCTCACATCATTCATCAAGTTGAATCCTATTTTTGGTTCAGAAAATCTGGTCCTTGTTCTTATTATAGATCATTCATCTGTGGTCTTGAGTTGGCCGGCTCTCTGGCAGTTGAGTTTCATAGGGTTATTTAGAGTCCTGTTGCTTTCTTTTCCACTTTTCTTTGCTTAATAGACATTTTTGGGCAGAGGCAGGTGAGACGGACTCCAAGGTTGAGGTTTCCTGTAGACTATAGGCTTGAAGGCATTCTTCTACTCTGAGGCAATCTGTCAAAAGAGGCAAGCAATCCTATAGTGGGAATAATAACTGCAACCATAGCACATGTTTGTATTTCTACTGACAATTAAGATGAGGGGGAAACCAATTTTCAAAAAAAAAAAGTTTGGAATATGGAAAGGGAATAAGGGGTTTGTTTGTCTACATGAAATATTGGTTTGAGTGTAAGAGGAAGCCTTGAGAACCATAAAGATGAGGTGGGAATAAAAACCCTTGATGCATGCACAACTCACCTGGGATTAAAAGCCAAGGCCATCCTAGAACCTGATATAACCATTCATGTTGTAATCTAAAGCCTTGTCAATCTACCACAGGTGCACACCACATGACCAGGTTGGGGAAAAGAAGGTGAAGCCAACTGGGAAGAAATGTGGCAGTTTCATCTTCATAATACATACATCCCAAGGTGCGAGTGTGCATCTGGTTTCTATTTCAGAACTTTTTACTAGTAGCTTTACCAAAAGTAGGGCAGACAATTCTGTGAGTTAGGGAGAACATATGTTAACACAGGGCTGGGAGGGACATGGCGTGGCAGTGATGGTGAGGGACCTACGGATGGGGACCAAGAGGATGAAACTAAGGGATCTGGGAGGAAGTGTTCAGACTTGAAGTTGGGCCACCTAAACAGTCATATGTTGCTTGGCACTGCTAAATCTTCAGGGAGTCCACAGAATTTTGAAGACATGGATTTAAAAAATTGTTTTGAGCATGATTGCATTTTGGATAGAGCTAAAATGCCTTTCTCATGTGGAACAGATGAAAAATCATTGAATTCTATAGCTGGAAGGGGTTTGAAAGCCATCGAGTACAGCTCCTCATTGACAGGGCCAGTCCCTAGTGGCCTGGCATGCCCAGTGGATTATTGGCCCTGCCCAGGGTTACAGAGTTTGTGTTTGAGGCAACCTTGAGACCCACATTCCTGCCCTCTATGCAGGACTCTTTTCTTAAACGTGTACTGCTCTGTGGAGCATCAGCCATGTGAATGTGTTAAGACCCCTCTGGTCCCAGATTTCTGGGCCACTGCCCTGGTGATCAGCTGGCATTTGTTGAAATTCACATTTGGGAACATTTTTCTTATTCTCAGGTGAAGTGAAGCCATGGTTGTAGTGGTGCTGAAAGCCTCTCTCAATGGTTTTACAACATGAGAATATACTAGTTTTCCTCCAGGAAGTCATCATCTCCACTTTTGTAAGGAGATGCTTGGATACCACCCCCTCCCATATACACACACCAGTACAACCACTCTTCACCAGTGCACCCATGGGATTGGCCCTGAGATCTTCATTTGGTTATATTTATTTCTGTATTGACGAAGGCTTTGTTAAAGACCTATTTTAGACAAAGGACCATAATGGGTACTATAGGGGTGACATATTAAATGAGTGTAAGCCCTGAACTGCTTTTTTTAATTAGTTTTTTTCCTGGATGCACTGGGTCTTTGTTTCTGTTCATGGGTTTTGTTGTGGTGTGTGGGTTTCTCATTGTGGTGGCTTCTCTTCTGTGGAGCATGGGCTCTAGGTGTGCAGGCTTCAGTAGCTGTAGCATGTGGGCTCAGTAGTTGTGGTGCTCAGGGCCAGTTGCCCTGCAGCATGTGGAATCTTCCCAGACCAGGATCAAACCTGTGTGCCCTACACTGGAGGGCAGATTCTTAACCACTGGACAGTCAAGGAAGTCTTAGTCCTGAACTTAAGAAATAGACTGTTTAGTAGGGTTGGAAGTATCACACCATTTAAAAAAAAAATGCGTTTTAAGTATTTATCCAGAAAGGACAAGAGGAGTTTGATTTTATAGCTGAGAGTTTTGATCTGGGCCTAGGAAGTTTAATAAGATGTGGTTGTGGAGGAAGGAGGAGCAGCATTCAGATGGAAAACACTGTGTGAGCAAAGGTGCCATCTTCCCATATCCAGAAACGCAGTCTCGGAGGAGAGGGGACTGGGCTGTCCCTGCTGCTGCTTCTGTCACCCCACTAGCAATTCTCCCAACTCTTCCATTAAAAAGAGAATAATTTTCCAAAGTTCCCTTTTCTCTTCTTCTGCAACACTCATCTCTGGCATTTTGACTAGACATCAGTAAGGAAGAAACTAGGAAACAAATTAATTTGCTTTTTTTTTTTAATACTTACCATCATATTATTATCTGAATCTGTAAGAGTTCCTTAAAAAAAAAAAACAGAAAAAGTACAGCTGCTGCTGCTGCTGCTGCTGCTAAGTCGCTTCAGTCGTGTCCGACTCTGTGTGACCCAATAGACAGCAGCCCACCAGGCTCCCCCGTCCCTGGGATTCTCCAGGCAAGAACACTGGAGTGGGTTGCCATTTCTTTCTCCAGTGCATAAAAGTGAAAAGTGAAAGTCACTTTTCAGAAGTACAGCTGGTGCCTCCTAAATGTCAAAATAGAAGTTTTTCCCCCAAAGCATATAATTTTGCAGTCTTTGACGCTTTCCCATGTTCTGCTTGGTTTTATTCACCTTGAACCTTTCATTGCATGCTCTTGAGCATCTAGCAGATTTGATGACATAGGACTGTTTCTCTGAATGAAGAAGCTTCTGGGAACTCTTTCTCTGTGTTGCTCTAGTGGGTTCAAAAAGGCTAACTTGCTTGTCTTGGAAGGACACCCAAATGAAACCTTCCAGTAACGTCAATGAGTGGTGGGCCTGAATGTGTGCTGTTGGCGTGTCAAGTTGACACAAACATCTGTCAGGCCTGCCTTTTTATGACTCCCTCCAGACAGCTTGAAAAGAGATGAAAAGGTTTATTGGATTCGAGGAAGAAAGTGGTCAGGAAGGAGCATGAGGAGGGTGAGGCTCTTGCCTAGCTCAAGTTCCCCTCTGATATCTCAGAACATGTGGTTTCTTTGCTCGCCAAGTGAAGTGTGTGGTTCGTATTCTCTGTCTGTCTGCCTCTGTCTTTATCTCCATTTCGGTCTCTCTCTCCGGGAGCCATCTTTGTGTTTTCTCCTTGGAATCTGTTGCCTTTTATTTCTTTGTTTTTGGGGGACTTGTAGTCAGCCTCCACACCTTCCTAATGTTATTTCAAATAGGGGCAGTCTTTGTGTAGCCCTGCGTTTTTGTAGTCCTTTCTGGAAGGTATAAGAAGGATGGGAATGATATTGTCATCTTTGTGCAAACCCCTTACCCTCCTCTTGCTGCTGCTACTGCTAAGTCGCTTCAGTCGTGTCCGACTCTGTGTGACCCCATAGACGGCCTCCTACCAGGCTCCTCTGTCCCTGGGATTCTCCAGGCAAGAACAGTGAAGTGGGTTGCCATTTCCTTCTCCAATTAGAACTCCATAAAGCTCTTTGCTTTTCTTCTTCTGTAGCTCTTTGTGCTCTGTGGCCTCTTTTGATGATCCTCTTACTGCGTTTTGGGCTTCCCCGGTATCTCAGACGGTAAAGAATCTCCCTCCAATGTGGGAGACAAGGTTTGATCCCTGGGTTGTAAAGATCCCTGGAGAAGGAAATGGCAACCCATTCCAGTATTCTTGTCTGGAGAATTCCATGGACAGAGGAGCCTGGTGGGTTATAGTCCATGGGGTCACAAAGAGTGGGACATGACTGAGCGACTAACCCTGAATTTTACCTGACTAACCACTCAATCCCAACCTGAAGTCTCAGCTTTATCCTAGGCTCAAGGAGCAATTCAGTCGTCAACTGGAGCAATTTTAGGAACACTAGTTTAGCTCACATTTCTCAAAATAAGGTCTTTTTGCTGCCACTTGAGACCTGACTCTGGGACTGTTCATTTGTTTGTTCACTCATTCAGTAAGTATACATTGATTATATACTACTCTGAGGCATTGTCTTAGTATCTGGGGACATTGTAGGAAAAAGGCAGACAAAACGTTTGCCCTCAAGTAAGACAGATGACAACTCAACAACGAAGTAAGCTATGTATAAAGTATATTAGATGGTAATCAGTTTTAAAGAAGATGAAAGCAAGGATTACTCCCAAGAAATAGAGAAAAAGTTGAAGAGATGCCCATAGAAGGAAATATTGAAGTAATTTAGAGAACTGATACAGTAATTAGAGAATGACCCAAAGTAATAGGTTTCCAGAAACAGAAATGGAAGAGAGGAAAATTTTTGAGAAGTGATACAAAAATATTTTCCATAATGGAAGGAACATGAATTTCCATATTGCAAAATTCCGCTTGGTCCCTGAAACCATGACTAGAACCAGGACACATTCTTATGTCAAGGATGAAGAGGCAATTCTGAAATCTGTACTATTTTTCTATATTCCACATATATGTGTTAATATACATTATTTGTTTTTCTCTTTCTGATGTTTTTCACTCTGTATACAGTCTCTAGGTCCATCCCCACCTCTGCAAATGGCACAGTTTTGTTCCTTTTTATGACTGAGTTATATTTCACTGTCTATATGTACCACATCTTTTTTATCCATTCCTCTGCTGATGGACAGTTAGGTTGCTTCCATGTCTTGGCTATTGTAAATAGAGCTGCAATGAAATAGTTTCATATCAGAAGAACAGACAAGTAAGATGAAAGTGGTTGCTTTCTAGGAAAGAAGATGGTAGTGAGTGAGGGAATAGTGAGTCAGGGGACTGTTAGTCTTTGATATATACCTTTTAGTATCATTATCTCTAAAAGCTATATATATATATATATATATATATATGACTATGTAAGCAACAAATTCAAGAAAATTAAAAATAAGTGAATGAATGAAGTGAGATGAAGGGCAGAGGATTTGCTCTATCTCTACCTGGGCATATGAGTAGCAGAAAAAAAGGAAATTTGCTTCCCAAAAGGTACACTCAGTTTACACAGGGCCAGTACATCCATTCACAGGAGTTTACTCTTTCTTTCCTTGTGGTTGTTGTTCAGCCACCCAGCTATGTCTGACTCTGTGACCACATGAACTGCAGCACAACAGGCCTCTCTATCCCTCACCACCTCCCAAAGTTTGTCCAAGTTCATGTCCATTGCATTGGTGATGCCATCCAGCCATCTCATCTTCTGACACCCTCTTCTCCTTCTGCCCTCAATCTTTCCCAGAATCAGGGACTTTTCTAATGAGTCAGTTCTTTCACATCAGTTGACCAAAACACTGGAGCTTCATCTTCAGCATCAGTCCTTCCAATGAGCATTCAGGGTTGATTTCCCTTAAGGTTGACTGGTTTGATCTTGCTGCTGTCCAAGGGACTTTTGGGACTTTTTCTCTGGCACCACAGTTTGAAGGTATCAATTCTTTGGCACTCCACCTTCTTTATGGTCCAGCTATCACAACTGTATGTGACCACTGGGAAGACTGTAGCCTTGACTATACGGACCCTTTGTTGGCAGAGTAATGTCTCTCTTTTTCAACACACTGTCTAGGTTTGTCATAGCATTCTTGCCAAGAAGCAGTCGTCTTCTGATTTTATGGCTGCAGTCACCATCTGCAGTGATTTTAGGGCCCCCCAAATCTGTCACTACTTCAACATTCTCCCCTGCTACTTCCCATGAAGTAATGGGACTGGATGCCATGATATTAGTTTTTTTTTTTTTTAATATTTGGTTTTAAGCCAACTCTTTCACTCTCCTCCTTCACCCTCATGATGAGGCTCTTTAGTTCCTCTTCGCTTTCTTCTTCACAGAAAGTGGTATCATCCGCATATCTGAGGATGTTGATGTTTCTCCCACCTATCTTGATTCCAGCTTATAACTCATCCACACTGGCGTTTCTCATCCTGTGCTCAGCATATAGATTAAACAAACAGGGTGACAGCAGACAGTCCTGTCATATGCCTCTCTTAATCTGGAACCAATTAGTTGTTCCATTCAGTTCAGTTCAGTTCAGTCGCTCGGTCGTGTCCGACTCTTTGCGACCCCATGAATCGCAGCACGCCAGGCATCCCTGTCCATCACCATTTCCAGGAGTTCACTCAGACTCCCGTCCATCAAGTCCGTGATGCCATCCAGCCATCTCATCCTCGGTCGTCCCCTTCTCCTCCTGCCCCCAATCCCTCCCAGCATCACAGTCTTTTCCAATGATTCAACTCTTTGCATGAGATGGCCAAAGTACTGGAGTTTCAGCTTTAGCATCTTTCCTTCCAAAGAAATCCCAGGGCTGATCTCCTTCAGAATGGACTGGTTGGATCTCTTTGCAGTCCAAGGGACTCTCAAGAGTCTTCTCCAACACCACAGTTCAAAAGCATCAATTCTTCGGTGCTCAGCATTCTTCACAGTCCAACTCTCACATCCATACATGACCACAGGAAAAACCATAGCCTTGACTAGACAGACCTTAGTCGGCAAAGTACTGTCTCTGCTTTTGAATATACTATCTAGGTTGGTCATAACTTTTCTTCCAAGGAGTAAGCGTCTTTTAATTTCATGGCTGCAATCACCATCCGCAGTGATTTGGGAGCCCCCAAAAAAAGTCTGACACTGTTTCCACTATTTCCCCATCTATTTCCCATGAAGTGATGGGACCAGATGCCATGATCTTCGTTTTCTGAGTGTTGAGCTTTAAGCCAACTTTTTCACTCTCCTCTTTCACTTTCATCAAGAGGCTTTTTAGTTCCTCTTTACTTTCTGCCATAAGGGTGGTGTCATCTGCATATCTGAGGTTATTGATATTTGTCCTGGCAATCTTGATTCCAGCTGGTGCTTCCTCCAGCTCAGCCTTTCTCATGATGTACTCTGATAAAAGTTAAATAAGCAGGGTGACAATAACAGCCTTGATGTACTCCTTGTCCTATTTGGAACCAGTCTGTTGTTCCATGTCCAGTTCTAACTGTTGCTTCCTGACCTGCATACAGATTTCTCAAGAGGCAGGTCAGGTGGTCTGGTATTCCCATCTCTTTCAGAATTTTCCACAGTGTATTGTGATCCACACAGTCAAAGGCTTTGGCATAGTCAATAAAGCAGAAATAGATGTTTTTCTGGAGCTCTCTTGCTTTTTCCATGATCCAGCGGATGTTGGCAATTTGATCTCTGGTTCCTCTGCCTTTTCTAAAACCAGCTTGAACATCAGGAAGTTCACGGTTCATGTATTGCTGAAGCCTGGCTTGGAGAATTTTGAGCATTACCTTACTAGCGTGTAAGATGAGTGCAATTGTGCAGTAGTCTGAGCATTCTTTGGCATTGCCTTTCTTTGGGATTGGAATGAAAACTGACCTTTTCCAGTCCTGTGGCCACTGCTGAGTTTTTCAAATTTGTTGGCATATTGAGTGCAGCACTTTCACAGGATCATCTTTCAGGATTTGAAATAGCTCTACTGGAATTCCATCACCTCCACTAGCTTTGTTCATAGTGATGCTTTCTAAGGCCTACTTGACTTCACATTCCAGGATGTCTGGCTCTAGATGAGTGATCACACCATCGTGATTATCCGGGTCGTGAAGATCTTTTTTGTACGGTTCTTCTGTGTATTCTTGCCATCTCTTCTTAATATCTTCTGCTTCTGTTAGGTCCACACCATTTCTGTCCTTTATTGAGCCAATCTTTGCATGAAATGTTCCCTTGGTATCTCTAATTTTCTTGAAGAGATCTCTAGTCTTTCCCATTCTGTTGTTTTCCTCAATTTCTTTGCATTGATCGCTGAGGAAGGCTTTCTTATCTCTCCTTGCTATTCTTTGGATCTCTGCATTCAGATGCTTATATCTTTCCTTTTCTCCTTGGCTTTTCGCGTCTCTTCTTTTCACAGCTATTTGTAAGGCTTCCCCAGACAGCCATTTTTCTTTTTTGCATTTCTTTCCCATGGGGATGGTCTTGATCCCTGTCTCCTCTACAATGTCATGAACCTCATTCCATAGTTCATCAGGCACTCTATCTATCAGATCTAGGCCCTTAAATCTATTTCTCACTTCCACTGTATAATCATACGAGGTTTGATTTAGGTCATACCTGAATGGTCTAGCGGTTTTCCCTGCTTTCTTCAATTTCAGTCTGAATTTGGTAATAAGAAGTTCATGATCTGAGCCACAGTCAGCTCTTGGTCTTGTTTTTGTTGACTGTATAGAGCTTCTCCATCTTTTGCTGCAGAGAATATAATCAGTCTGATTTCGGTGTTGACTATCTGGTGATGTCCATGTGTAGAGTCCTCTCTTGTGTTGTTGGAAGAGGGTGTTTGCTATGACCAGTGCATTTTCTTGGCAAAACTCTATTAGTCTTTGCCCTGCTGCATTCTGCATTCCAAGGCCAAATTTGCCTGTTACTCCAGGTGTTTCTTGACTTCCTACCTTTGCATTCCTGTCCCCTATAATGAAAAGGACATCTTTTTTGGGTGTTATTTCTAAAAGGTCTTGTAGGTCTTCATAGAACCGTTCAACTTCAGCTTCTTCAGTGTTACTGGTTGAGGCATAGACTTGAATTACTGTGATATTGAATGGTTTGCCTTGGAAATGAACAGAGATCATTCTGTCATTTTTGAGATTGCATCCAAGTACTGCATTTTGGACTCTTTTGTTGACCATGATGGCTACTCCATTTCTTCTGAGGGATTCCCGTCCGCAGTAGTAGATATAATGGTCATCTGAGTTAAATTCACCCATTCCAGTCCATTTTAGTTTGCTGATTCCTAGAATGTCGACGTTCACTCTTGCCATCTCCTGTTTGACCACTTCCAATTTGCCTTGGTTCATGGACCTGACATTCCAGGTTCCTATGCAATATTGCTGTTTATATCATCGGACCTTGCTTCTATCACCAGTCACATCCACAGCTGGGTATTGTTTTTGCTTTGGCTCCATCCCTTCATTTTTTTCTGGAGTTATTTCTCCTTGACCTCCAGTAGCATATTGGGCACCTACTAACCTGGGGAGTACCTCTTTCAGTATCCTACCATTTTGCCTTTTCATATTGTTCATGGGGTTCTCAAGGCAAGAATACTGAAGTGGTTTGCTATTCTCTTCTCCAGTGGACCACATTCTGTCAGCTCTCTCAGTTGTTCCATACAGGGTTCTAACTGTTGCTTCTTGACCCACATACAGATTTCTCAGGAGACAGGTAAGATGGTCTGGTATTCCCGTCTCTCACTCCAGTGGCAAGAACACTGGAGTGCATCCTAAGTCTCACTTGACTTCCCACTCCAGAATGTCTGGCTCTGGCTGACTAATCATACCATTTTGGTAATCCAGTTCATTAAGATCTTTTAATACAGTTCTTCCATGTATTCTTTCCATCTCTTCTTGATCTGTTCAGCATTACCATTTCTGTCCTTTATTGTGCCCATCTGTGGGCAAAATGTTCCCCTGATATTTCCAATTTTCCTGAAGAGATCTCTAGTTTTTCCTTTTCTATTGTTTTCTTCTAGTTTTATGCACTGTTCATTGAAGAAGGCCTTTTTGTCTCTCTGTGCCTTTCTTTGGAACTCTGCATTTAAGGAGGTACCTTTCCCTTTCTCCCTTACGTTTCGCTTCTCTTCTTTCTTCAGCTATGTGTAAAGTCTGCTCAGATAAGCCTTCTTGCTTTACTTTTTCTTTGGGATGGCTTTATTTGCTGCCTCCTGGACAATATTATGGACTTCTGTCCATATTTCTTCAGGCACACTGTCAACTAGATCTCATCCCTTGAATCTATTCATTACCTCCACTGCATATTCATAGAGGATGTGATTTAAGTCCTACCTGGCTGACCTAGTGGTTTTCCCCACCTTCTCTATTTAAGCCTGAATTTTGCTATGAGAAGCTAATGATCTGAGCCACAATCAGCCCCAGGTCTCGTTTTGGCTGACTCTGTACAGCTTCTCCATCTTCGGCTGCAAAGAATATAATTGATTTGATTTCAGTATTGACCATTTGGTGATGTCCATGTATAAAGTTGTGTCTTGTGTTGTTTAAAAGGGGCATTTTCTATGACCAGTTCATTCTCTTGGCAGAATTCAGTTAGCCTTTGTCCTGCTTCATTTTGTTCTCCAAGGCCAAACTTACCTGTTACTCCAGGTATCTCTTGACTTCCTACTTTTGCATTTCAATTCCCAGTGATGAATAGAACATCTCTTTTTGGTGTTACTTCTAGGAAGTCTTCTAGGTCTTCATAGAACTGATCAGCTTCAGCTTCTTTGGCATCAGTGGTAGGGGCATAGACTTGTATTACTGTGATATTGAACGGCTTTCCTTGGAAATGAACCAAAATCATTCTGTCATTTTTGAGGCTGAACCCAAGTACTGCATTTCAGACTCCTTTGTTGATTATGAGGGCTACTCCAATTTTACTATGGGATACTTGCCCACAGTAGTAGATATAATGGTCATCTGAATTAAATTCACCCATTCCTCTCCATTTTAGTTCATTGATTCCTAAGATGTTGATGTTTATTCTTACTATCTCCTGCTTGACCATGTCCAATTTACCTTGATTCATGGACCTAACATTCTAGGTTCCTACGCAATACGGTTCTTTGCAGCATCGGATTTTACTTTCATTACCAGACACATCCAAAACTGAGTGTTGTTTCCGCTTTGGCCCAGCCACTTCATTCTTTCTGGGGCTATTAGTAGCTCTTCTCTGCTCTTCCCTGGTAGCACATTAGATACCTTCTGACTGGGGGACTCATCTTTCAATGTCATATCTTTTTGTCATTTTATACAGTTCATGAGGTTATCATGGCAAGTATACTGGAGTGTCTTGCCATGCCTTTCTTTCCTTATGGCTGCTTGAACTTACCAGGTCAAACCTGTGTCCTCCTCTCTCTGAATCAAAGGCAATAAGTAACGTACATCACCACACTAACCAGAAAGTCTGCAGGATATTTTTTACATGAGTACCATGGTAGCAAATATGATTTTTTATTCTAGGGAATTCACACATTTGGCTTGGATTATAAGACATTTGAAAGTCCCTCTCAAACCATGCTGTTAGCATTTTAAAATGTTATGATCTGGATGGGAAAAACAGAGCTGACTGCTGGTATAGAGGTCAAGGGGAATTTATCTAAAGGCTTATTAGCTTTGTTCTGACCTGACCCAGCTATTTGGGTCTCAATCATCTGCACATGCCTGTTGACTTTAAACATAAAAATGTATATGTCCATATCTAGGGGCTCATGAAGTGGCAAGGTGATTTGATTCTTTGGAGGTGGTGATTCACCTCTCAACTAAGAGAAGTAAACTATTGTCATGATGAAGAGTCTGTGTGGAGACCAAAACCCTGTTAAGCTCATAACCTGAATGAAAATTCTTATCTTCCCATGGCCCTTTTAAATCAACAGGGCCATTTTAAGATTTTGTAAAAATTTCATGTGATATCATTGAGGAGAAAAAAACTTGATTCTTTTAACAAGCCTCTTCTTTGCTAAGTGTTATGCTCACCTCCTACAAGTGGGCTCCACAAAATATTTTTGGACACCTTGTATATGTCTTATAAAGAGTGAAAAGCTGACATGTTTTGTAGACTGAAGTGTCATGGTGCTTTTGGAAAATGTATGTGTAATTGATAACCCAGTGGGTGTCTAATTAGGTATACCATGTAAACTGATTCTTATTTCATCATAAATTATAGTTCACAGACGTGGTAAATGGGGCAATGCTGTGATCTCCCATGTGTGGGTATGTAGAAGTGTGTGTACACTCATACACACACATGTTTAAGAGTAAATGTATATATACACATATGGCAAAGATAAAGCCATGGTTGACAAGAAAGAGCATAATATTGCTGGACTGAACTAAGGGCAGGAGCTTCAGGAATGTATTAATAGCAAGGGAAGAGGATTAGAAGAAGTTAGAAGGTCTGTGCCAAAAGGCAATATGTGGAGCTGGCACAGTTTTTGTTCAACTGCTTCCTGCTTATACACAAGGAAATTGCTGTCCAGCCAGAAGGAAGTGATGTATTTAAGCCACACAGCTAGTTAGTGGTGGCGTTAAAACTAGACCATGACTTTACTAATCCTGGTCCAGTGTGCTTTGCAGCTGACTCCATTGCTGAGCAGTTAGGTAGGGAGAGGAGTAGGAGTTCATGATCATGATCATAGATTCCTGACAGAGCAATTAAGTTAGGCTTCCATATGACCATTGTATGGGCATAGTAGACATGGGAAAGGGTGAAAAGGTTAAGCATTGATCCCATCAGAAATGACCAATTGTCCACCAGAATTCAGGCTGGGAGGCTAAAAAATTCAGAGCTGAAGTGAAGTGAAAGTTGCTTAGTTGTGTCCAACTCTTTGTGACCCCATGGACTATACAGTCCATGAAATTCTCTAGGTCAGAATACTGGAGTGGGTAGCCTTTCCCTTCTCCAGGGGATCTTCCCAACCCAGGGATCGAACCCAGGTTCTCCCGAATTGCAGGTGGATTCTTTACCAGCTAAGCCACAAGGGAAGACCAAAAGATAAAAAGAATAATAAGAATTAAATAAAGGCACTTATTTGCAAAAGTGTGGTCAAGAATTAGGAAAAACCACACTGATAGTGGCACTTATTGGAGTTGGCAGCAGTGGAGTCCTAACCACCATTGGCCAGAAGGGGCAAGCAGATGCAACTGAGTAACTCCAGCTCTAGGAAAAGCAGGAGGAATGGATATAAGGATATGGTCCAACTTTGTGATCTTATAGGAGAGGAGCCAGAGAGGGAAAAACAAAACTGAACGGACCATCACTTAACTCTTTTCTGCTGCTCTTTTTTTTCCCCTTTATCTTCCCAACAGGAAGTTGGGGGGTATTGGAATCCATTGACAGGCTATATAGGTCAAGCTCCCAGGGCACAGAGCAGGACAGAGGAGAGCAAAAAAATAGATCTGTAGTGGTAAATGCAGGTTATCCAGGACAGGAGTCTTGAGTGATTGTGACACTGTTTACACAAATTGCATATGGATTTATTCTCTATATAGACCTCTTCCTTGAGAAACCACCTTTTTGCCATATCAGTAACTTATCCTAACATTACCAGTAACTTATGCTGACATTCTGGAAAAAACAAGAGCCCAACTCTGAAAGTACTCTTTAGTATACTTCTATGATCCCTTCTGCTATGTGACACTATCCCTTAACTTAGTGAGACAACTTTCTCTGGTTTGTTTATAAGCTCCAAAGCCTTATTTGATCTTATATGCCTTTAAAAATCCAGTGTCTTCACTAAATGAAATGTATTGTTCATGTGGCAAAGTCTGTCATGATGATTTAGTATTTTTCCCTTTAGTCTTGACACGTGATAACCAGTATGGTTTCCATGTCTAAAGGAACATGAGACTGTTTAGTTTTGCAAATGCAAAACTAAACTTCCAGATTTCATTGGAAGAAGGAGAGCTTGTTCCCTTAGAGCCAGCTTGCAATATAAGGCTAAATCCTGGGTCATTATTTTAAGTTCAGTAATATGTATCAGCTCACCTTGGGGTATGTAGACCTATCAATAGGTAAATGATATTACAAGACCCTAGTTAATAAATTAGAATGAAAAGCACTTTATATACACTAAGAAATACAACTGCCGAATGAACAGGAATGCTTATTTGGACATTAAATGGATTGTCATAATTCTCTCTGGGAATTGCTCTTGGCCAATTTGCCCTTGGCCAAAGGGAACTGTCTAACTCAAGCTTACATCCTTCTCTGAAAGAATCCCACATCCAATGGCTGGTCCAAATGTGTACAGGGGGCCTGGGCTCTGCGGCATCTTTGAAGAGCCATTTCAGCTTCAGACCTCCCCATAACGTCAGCTAAAGGCCTCAGTGGCAAATGTAACCCCATTCAATCTCCCCACTCTCAGTCTTGTTTCTCTTGCTCCTGAACAGGCATTGTTCCCAACACAGTTCACCAATAAACTTTCTTTGTGCAGTTCTTTGTATTAGAGTTTGTTTCCAGGAAAACTAACCTGTGACACTTGGTACTAGGAGAGTCCTAGGAAGCAGATTCCAAAATGGGATTTTTGAAGCTGACTGAGAATAAAGCCTCCTTCACTGATGGTAGATGGAGTATTAACAACCCCCAGCTTGTCAGTTGCAGGGCAGTTGTTAAAATTTTCACTTATGTCAAGCTTGAATGAGACATAGATGAAGGGAATGCACTGCTGATACAGTATTTCAAGTTTTTGAGAGGTTCATGTAGTAATTATCAGGACTGTGGAACTGAATAGCTCTTGCTAGGGCGTACTGAGGTATTGGAAAAAGACAACAATAGGCTGAGGGTGATTAATTATCAATTTAATCCTGTGTGAAAGCTAGAGAGCTCATGGCAGCTTATAAAAAGATTCTCATCTCCCAAAATTGGAGAACAAAAAGCAGATAATCTGATACTTCTCAACTGTAACAGTTGTGTCTGACACTTTGTGACCTCATGGACTATAGCCTGCCAGGTTCCTCTGTCAATGGGGATTCTCCAGGCAAGAATACTGGAGTGGGTCGCCATGCCCTCCTCCAGGGGATCTTCCCAACCCAGGGATAGAACCTGCGTGTTCTTCATTGGCAGATGGATCCTTTCCCCTCTGAGCCATCAGAGAAGCTCACTAGAGCACCAGGGAAGTCTAAGATCTCTACTCTGGCAAGTCTGCCCTGCCACCATTAGAACATGGATTGGAAAAAAGTGAGACCTTGCAATTTGGCATGGTTACAATACAGTAGAGAATTTTATATCCTCAAAATGTTTTCTTTTTTTCCTCCCAAAACAAAACTGGATCTGCCATAGACCTGTCCCTCCTTGTACTACAGTCTGAGCATGCCTCACTCTTTGAAGAAGATGCAGAAATATTTGTGTCAGATGACAACATGCAGCTCTCTCAGGATCTAGCTGGCAGGCCAACAATTAGGATCCAGTTGCAACATAACCTAGCAGGGAACCGAGCCCTTAGGTTAAGGGAAGAGAGGAATTATACTCCTAAGAAGTTGCAGAACTTAGTCAACTTATACCAGCCAAAACTAGGAAAAATATGGGTCCTATAGGTGCTGAATCAAGTGGGAGGGCAGAGAGGCAGTTGAGCAAGACACATTTACTGATGTGGGAACATTCTCCTACGATACATGGTTCAACGCTTGGAAAGACCCAAGAATATGAAGCTAACGTGCTGCTGGAGTTTCTCTTAAAGCTTGGAGTGATGATCTTCATTGAGTAAGATAGAATTGCCAGAACTGTCACAGCAGATGGTGAACAGATCAAAACTCTCAGAGAAGGGGGCATGTTAGTCTGCAAAACCCACCTGCCAGCTATATTCTGTTTGAGAGTCTAAAGGACGCTCCACTTACCAAAATGATAAAGAATGCAATAGTGAGAGGGGCCACAGTATTGTTGAGAGGCTCAGTGGTGACTGCCCTCTGAAGCCAGAGCTGATAGAAGGGTGCTATAATGGAACCAGGCTATGATGCAGTAGGACTGACTGGAGGCTGATAGGGGCCAGCTAGGGGCACTTGCCCATCAGAAGCAACTTTGCGATGATGATAGTAATACACACCAAGGTTGGAATGGCAGCTGGTCAGTGTGACCCACAGGAGCTTTGTAGGAGATCTGGAGATAGGTAATAAAATATTGTATTTTACTGTGGCTATGAGACTGTACATGGATATGCATAGTAGATGGTTGGTGGTCTGCCAACAGCTGAAGGAAGAAAGATTAGTCCATTAGAGACAAGAAGATTTGGGAAGTAATAGGCATGTGGATGGACTTATGAGAATGAGCATGAAGTTTGAAGGCCTTTTTCCATCAGAAAACCTTATTCATTGAAGAGGCACCACACAGGTTGACTTGAATGGTTGATGTCAGCCAGACTAGTTGACCACTCCATTTTGGGCACAATGGGCTCATCAACAGAGTATCCTTGATGACAGGGATGGGAAACTTTGCATGAGCCTAAAGCACGGGCTCCCCCTCCTCAATGCTGATCTACCTGTCACTGCTAAGAGAATCCACCCCACCAACCTCTCCAACCAAAGCCCCTGATCCAGCACTGCCTTCAAAACCAGCCAGCCACCCTGTAGGCAGGACAGCAAAAAAAGACACAGATGTGTATAGTGGACTTTTGGACTCAGAGGGAGAGGGAGAGGGTGAGATGATTTGGCAGAATGACATTGAAACATGTATAATATCATGTAAGAATCGAATTGCCAGTCTATGTCTGATGCAGGATACGGCACGCTTGGGGCTGGTACACGGGGATGACCCAGAGAGATGTTGTGGGGAGGGGGGTGGGAGGGGGGTTCATGTTTGGGAACGCATGTACACCCATGGTGGATTCATGTCAATGTATGGCAAAACCAATACAGAATTGTAAAGTAAAATAAAAAATAAATAAATAAAATTAAAAAAAAACAAAAACAAAAACAAAACCAGCCAGCCACTGTACACCCCCTTCACTGTAAAAGGGGGCAGTGATTCATCTCGAGTGAAATTGATATATATTCCAGGTATGAGTTTTCCTTTCCTGATGGAAGAACCATGTGCCCCACACTATCTGATACCTTATAGAGTGTTTTTATCCACTGAAATAGGATACCACAAAATATTGCCTGTGACAGGGGACTGCTTTCAAAGGAGGTGTGGCAGTGAGCATATGACCAAGCGTCCATGTGTCCTGTCACATACCACACTACTCAGAACCATCAGCTTGCAAGGCAGCGGAAGAAGCCTTTTGAAAGTGTAGCTGACTTCTCAGTTTTGAGGTGGTAACCTTCAGGGATGGAGTGCCATACTACAGATTGTGGTCAGTCAGTCAGTCACTTCAGTCGCTCAGTCGTGTCCGACTCTTTGCGACCCCATGAATCGCAGCACACCAGGCCTCCCTGTCCATCACCAACTCCCGGAGTTCACTCAGACTCACGTCCATCAAGTCAGTGATGCCATCCAGCCATCTCATCCTCGGTCGTCCCCTTCTCCTCCCGCCCCCAATCTCTCCCAGCATCAGAGTCTTTTCCAGTGAATCAACTCTTCGCATGAGGTGTCCAAAGTACTGGAGTTTCAGCTTTAACATCATTCCTTCCAAAGACATCCCAGGGCTGATCTCCTTCAGAATGGACTGGTTGGATCTCCTTGCAGTCCAAGGGACTCTCAAGAGTCTTCTCCAACACCACAGTTCAAAAGCATCAATTCTTTGGTGCTCAGCTTTCTTCACAGTCCAACTCTCACATCCATACATGACTAGTGGAAAAACCATAGCCTTGACTAGATGGACCTTTGTTGGCAAAGTAATGTCTCTGCTTTTGAATATACTATCTAGGTTGGTCATAACTTTTCTTCCAAGGAGTAAGCGTCTTTTAATTTCATGGCTGCAGTCACCATCTGCAGTGATTTGGGAGCCCCCCCAAATAAAGTCTGACACTATTTCCACTGTTTCCCCATCTATTTCCCTTGAAGTGATGGGACCAGATGCCATGATCTTCATTTTCTGAATGTTGAGCTTTAAGCCAGCTTTTTCACTCAAAATTCACTTACATAGGGCTATGTCCTTAATAGGTGAAATAATCGAGGCCAGGAATGAAGGGTTAGAAATTGAAATAGCCCTGCTTATCATCACTTCCAGTGGCCTACTTGGGGGAATTTACACTTTGTGTTTCTGCAACTCTAAGCTCTTTAGTTCTAGGGATTCCCAGAGGCAGAACACTTCTATCAGGGAACACAGCAAAAATGCTATTACATTTTAAGCTCTGATGGCCACGGAGGCACTTTGGGGTCTGATTGACAAGACATTAGCAGACAAGGGATAAGGCATCATCTCAACAGGAGTGCTAACCCTGATCATTAGAGCCAGGGGAGCTCTCATATAACTAGACAGGCAGGAGGGCCTTTGGCTCCCAGGTGATCTAATGGGGATGTTCCTCGGTTCTCTACTATGAAATTTTGTTGGTTAGTGGACTAGTGATGTAGCTACAGCCTATGGTCAGCTTATGGGCAAGTTGACCATAAGCTTAGATCCCTTAGGGATGAGGGTCTGGGTCTCCACCTGGTACACCACCAAGACCTACATAGGTGCTAGCAAAGGTTGAGAGGAGTCTGGAATGAATAATAAAGGAATGGCCACCAAATGTGTTCTGTGACCAGCTGCAAAAGCAGAAGTTCTAATTTACCTTAATAACTGCCCCCTTAAAAAGTTCTCTAGGGAAAGATATAATCTAGAAATAATGTCATGAGGGTTGTTTCTAGATGGAATGAACTCACAATTCTGAAGCAAGTGGTTTGGGTGGCAGGAGTGCTATCTAGTGGATCTGTGGTACACCCAGGTCCTGCTTTGGGAGCTAAAGCACCACAAGTGATGACTGCTGACTGCTGATAGCTGAGTTGCTTTCGGGGAAATGCTCTCAGCTGAATAATGCTGCCCCACCCAAGCTCACACCCTCTTGCTGGGTGTGCTCCCATTCAGCGACTGATCAAAGCATGGGGAGGAATATCCAGCTCCCTTTGTCTCAATTTGGGACACCTAGGATGGGCCGTTCCAGCTTCCTAGCCCCCTGTGGAATTGTCTGAGGCAGTTGTCCCAGCATTGCAGTTCAGCTTCTCCTCTGCTCCCTCAGAGAAGTTAATCCCCAATTAATTCCATTCTTGCAAATCTCCATCCCAAAGCTTGTGTTCTGAGAAACACAAACTTCTACAGATAAACAGTTTTTAAATCATAAAACCCAAGGGATACCTTCTGTTCCTGGCCATTGTAGGTTGAGTTTTGTTAGTTTAACTTTTTTTATAAAGTGACCTTTCCTAACATTGTTGCTGGATTTTAAAGTATACTTTACATGCCTTCCGGTGGTCCCCTCTCCCTTTATTGCATTAACCAGAGGCTCAGAAATTCTCTGAATTCCCAGCTGCAGGAAAAG
This sequence comes from Oryx dammah, assembly GCF_014754425.2. Lineage (NCBI taxonomy): Eukaryota > Metazoa > Chordata > Mammalia > Artiodactyla > Bovidae > Oryx > Oryx dammah. Next base: position 42,544,590 of record NW_024070185.1, on the reverse strand, counting down.
TGTCCACTGAGCAAGACATCATCTTCATGTGGATTTGCATTTTTCTATGGGCTTACTTAGTGGCCATGCCAGCTGTCATTTTCAGCTGCTTTGAGTTGGCCAGTGTTGCCATTGCCCTCTGGATGCCATTAGAAAAAAAAATTGGATTCATTATTATATGCCTATTGTACTGGCTAGGCATTTCTACACAGATTGTTTCATTAGCTCTTAAAACAAGACTGGACTAATATGTTTTCTAATTAACTGATCAGGAAAATTGAAGATCACTGAGGTTGAATATTTTGTTTAGCTAGCTAGAAATTTCTAATAGTCCAGATTTGAAGTCAAATTCTGACTCCAAGTCTAGTGTTCCCCTCACACCCTAATAAGATAGCCGCTCGTTGTGTATAGACTTAAAACTACTGCTGGACCAGGCTTGGGTGACTCTCTACATTAAACAGTCACCAGTAATGAACTAGGATCTGTTGAAAACCTTTGAAACTCTCCACATCCCTTTTTATAGCTGATGTGGATCCACCCCAAGTCATGGGTGTTGTTTTCTCCTTTATTGGCAAGTCCCTGAAGCCTGACTGGGGAGTTGCATCACCGTCCTGGCTAACCTTTTCTCTCTTACGTGAGGACGGCCCAGTGAAATACTCATTTATGAAAAGCCATAAACATGCAATGAAGCTCAGCAAACTCTTTCAGTCTCATTGATTTATCTGTTTGTCTCTTTCCTTCTACCATCAGTATTACCTGAATAGTCACCCTGTTTAGTCACAATGTAGATTTGCGGTCTTTGGCTGGGAAAAGGCTTATTGGTGAAGCCTGATACTGAAAAGTAATCTTCTTCAGGAAATGAGTACGAAAGAACTGTTATTCTGTGTAATAGCAAAGAAAGAATAAGGATCCCAAGAGAAAGTATTTTGGCAACTGATGGACCAGGGTCATTACCGACCAAGTGCTCAAATAAAAATACCTTCAAACCCTGAAGAGTGGGTTTCTGTGTTTTAAATACAGATTCTTGCTTTTCAAATGGGATTCTTTCCAAATGACCTCCTGACTTAAAGGGGTAGAGTTAAAGAGCATTTGAAGGCAGTTGCGTATTGGGAGGAAATGAAGTGAGACTAGAGCTGTGGAAACTGCAGAGTATGTCTTCTGGTGTTTCATATTTGAAACAAAGACTCTTCAGGTCTACATATAAAAGTATAAATTAGCAAGTGTGTTGTAACCAACTAATGTTTGGTGGCAAATTATCAGTGCCATTAGTGTTGTCTAGAAGGCTCAACAGGGCTCCTAATGAAGCTGGCCCCTTTGGAAGAAGATACAGGGCAAAACTTATGGGCTAGTCTTACGATACTGAAAAGCCCATGTGATTATTTACTTAAAAAAAAATCTATGAATTTTTTAAAAAAAGAAAATCACTTTGCCATACAATATCACATCTATGTAAGTCAATTCATTTGCCTCATGGAATAAACTCAAGAAAACAGCTGGTGACACTGATCTCACCAGGATGGCAGATTCCTTGGCCAATCTTCAAAACACATTTTGAAAAAGAGAGAGTGATTTTTGCCATTTGCCTTGAAAGTGTGACTATTCTATGTGGCTTCCAAGAGAAGAGAGGATGGGGAAATAGCCTGTATTAATTCCACACATGAATTTTGGCTTGATGTTCCTAAAGGATTTGAAAATTCTGTACACATTGTTGCAATCAGATTTATTTAAATAGCACCCCAAAATGTAAAAACCAAAGCCCTTTCCTTAGTTGCCACATTCCTCATGTTTCTACTTAAATCTAACTATCTTAGCAAAGATTACCCTCAGCCTGGTTTCCCTCCTTTTTCTTACTTCTAGCTAGGATTTTTTTTTCTTTTGGAAAAGTTTCAGGTTTATATTATATAATCATTTTTAAATCCAGTTACCTAAACTAAAAATCTCTTTCAAATGAAGAGGTGTCTTTTGAGTGTTATTAAATATTAAAGTATCATGAAAATATATATTCATTGATTCAACTCAATATGTGTTGAGTGACTGCTTGACCTGGGCACTGTTCCAGGTCATGGATGACAACCTGAGATCGGAAAAGTGCCAGAAAAATGGTTACACTATCTTGCACATCAGCTTCTGGCCTTTGAGTGACTAGATCTGCTGCTGGAGGTAATGGGGGAAAATGAGTAATGTTAGATAAACTGTAACATTTTTTGGTAAGTGTTCAATTTAATTAAAATCTCACTGTGGAGGTATATTTTAAATGTTTAAATGGAAAACCCCAAACTAAAAACATCTTGAGTAATCTGAAAGAATATACCTCTTCCTTAAGCTGTTAATGAGAAATTCCCTAAAAATAATTTCCTTGTCTAACAATGTTGGCTAATTAAAAATGACCAAAATTATTAGTTTTGGTCATAAGCAACAGAAATCAATTCCTGATATCTTGGAAATGAGGAGGGATGTTTATTAAAAGGAAATATGTTTTCTCAGAAATTCCAAGGACAGGAATGCAGCTGGGCCTTAGGAATTAAACTGCAAGAAGAACTCACTATCAAGATAGTTTTTCCATCTGTCCCTCTGCTCTTCCTCCTGTGTTGATTTCATTTTTTCCCCCCTTTTCAGGCTGTTTTCCCTTGCTTTTCTAGTCCAGGTGATAGAAATCATGGCCACTGAAAAGCCCTTGTTTCATTTGATAGACTCCCAAGCAGAATGGTAAAAAAATAATCATTCATTGTAAGGATTCTCAGTTCTCTGACCTGGATTTGTTCACATGATCACCTTGGTCCAATGAACAGTCTGGATGAATGAGTTCACATAGGATTGGACTAGCTAGGCTCAGCCATGTGATGGTTAAATGGGTGGAGAAGGCAGGTTTCAGGAAAGGGTGGCTAGGGGTCTTTGGAAGAAATGGAAGAAACTGTAGTTGTCCACAAAAAGTAAAGCTATTTTTATATACATGTATCTTGTGTGTGTGTATGTGTGTGTGTGTGTGCGTGCGCTCAGTCATGTCTGACTCTTGGAGACTCTATGGACTATAGCCTGCCAAGCTCCTCTGCCCATGAAATTTTCTTGGCAAGAATATTGGACTGGGGTGCCATTTCTTCCTCCTGAGGATCTTTTCAACCCAGGGATCAAACCCACGTTTCTTGCATCTCCTGCATTGGCAGGTGGATTCTTTACCACTAGTGTCACCTAGAAAGCCATGTATTGTATATACATTTAAAAAATTATTTGAGAAAATTTGGCAATAAACTTGAGTTGGCAAACTGTGTCCCACAGACCAAATTTGCACTAGGGTCTGTTTTTGTAATGCCCCCTGAACATTCTAAATGATTGTTAAAACAGAAGATTATAGAACAGAAATTATATGTGGTCTATGGAGTCTAAAATATTTATTTTTGGCTCTTTACAGAGAAAGGGGTCAGAAAAGCTGACCCCTGCTCTTTAGCACGCGAGGTGGGCCCTGCAGCCTCTGCATCTTGTCTGTGAGGTACTAATACTAGCTCTGTGATCCTAGAGTGAGACCTGAAGCAAGTTACAAAATGTGTATACAATACATTTGTAGATGAGAACAATAATAATTACAGTCATGACTATTTTATAGAATTGTTATGGATAATAAATGAATAAATATCTGTCAATCATTAAGAATCATGCATGATAAATGTTAGGAATGTAAATTATTATGTCAAATCACATATAATCCTAGTCATCTTTATATATATTTACATATATACAGGGGTTTCCCTGTTGGCTCAGACAGTAAAGAATCTGCCTGCAATGTGGGAGACCTGGATTCAATCCCTGGATTGGGAAGATCCCCTGGAGAAGAAAATGGCAACCCACTTCAGTATTCTTGCCTGGGAAATCCCATGGACAGAGGAACCTGGTGGGTTACAGTCCATGGGGTCTCAAAGAGTTGGACATAACTGAGCAGCTAACACTTTCAACTTCATATATATACACACATATAAATGAATATATAAAAAATATATATGGATATTTATATACACATATACACTATGAATAATTTGTTTTTGTGAATATAATTGTCCATAAAGTATACTGCTAGATAATACTATTGAAAGGAACCCTATAACATGATGATTTGTGAAGAAAAAAGCTATTTAAAAAAAGAAATTCTCATCTTTTATATGTATTATATGTCTCTTAATCTTAAAGCAGATGAACTATGTTGAATGTAAAAACTTAAATAGCTCATACCAAACCAAACAATGTGAATTTGACATTATCCTAAATGTTACTCCCTCCTTTAAAAGCAAAATTTACATTCCAACAGTAAATGGGAACATTCCTATTACAGCAATATAAATGTTTCACAATTAGTTTTGAAACATTTACAGAACTCCATAGATGTGACTTTGAACCATCAGAGTTCTTAGCATGATAGTATGATACGAATATCTATGTATGGATTAAAATTCACATGAGTGAATGCAGGGATCTGTTCTATATGATTACATTTTATCCATAAACCATCATAATCTCAACATCTTCCCTCTACTATGTTCTTAACGCCTTTCATATATACACGTTCGTATACATACTGTTCATGAAGACTTAGAGCATGTAAAGAGAAAAATGTATGGACACAACCTATATTTATCTGTAACCATATTTTACATTATACAAAATCCACAAAAGATCACCCTTTTAATATTTTCATTGAAAATAATATCTAGAGTTAAAAAGTATATCATACTGACATTATGGTACTTCATTTAACACATACAGTGTAAAGCCCTATTTAGAAAAGATCTTTCTGAAGAGGGGGTTATCTCATCAATTAAGAGCTTCCTGTGTATGTAATGTAAGTAATAAATGTATGCCACATGTGTGGCCGGAGGACTGCTAAAAACTCTACTGGCATGCTGAGGAAGTGCAGCTAAAATAACTTCTACCAATCTAGTCCATTTCACTCAGCAAAAATTGGGCAAGTCAAATTTATAACTGTTGATTTCAGGTTTCATTAGCAGGAACTTTTTGAGCAAATGTTAACTTTTCAGTTACATTTTCCATTTGACATTTCTCAGTAGACTCAAAGTGTTCACTGTATGTACGTCTTTTCATATAATTCAAGACTTTCATCAAGCAACCTTTCCAACCAAAAGAAAGAGTATAGATGCGTTTGCTTCTTGAAAAAGTAAATTTCTATATTTAGACAGCTTCATATGTCAGTTTGGAATCCTTGCTTCCTCCTCATCCTGTTTTTCAGAGTAAAGATTTTTGTTTGTTTGTTGTTGTTGTTCATCAATCACAAAGGTAATGTCTCACCATCAGAGCAATATTGGAGATATCATGAGACACTGATCCTGAGGAATGGCTCTGCTGGCTGTTTAGTGGGATGTAATGCACTACTTAGGACTTTGGAGCAAACCTCATTCTGGCCCCTTGACTCTAGAATTCTGATCCATTTGTGCCTCTAAGTGCCTCTTGCTTTCCTGAGCTCTCCAAGTCCACAGGATGAAGAATGTATCACAAAGCAGCTCACTGTGTTGAGAAGAGTATAGAGTGTCGGGTTGTGTGTTGTATTCTCTTTCACCTTACTGTCTCCCACCTTCCTTCCAAGCAATCCCCATAGCTGTTGTTTTATACACAGAATAAGCATTATTAAAGAAGCAATGTTGTCAGCTTAGAAAGTTAATTCCTTAAGGAGGGTGGATATTTTAAAAACTTACTTTAATGCAAAAGACAACTGTTCTATTCATAACCAAAGGAGTTGGACACAATTTAGATTTAGCAACTAAGCAACAACAAAATTGCCAATCCTGCCCCTTGATTGATCAGGGGGTAAATGTTTGATCAAAACTGGGCCAATTAGATTTTTTCTCCTGGAAATCTGAGACATGGCCCAGAATAGTGGGGAGCCCAGGGCTTCTTGGAGCCAAAAGTGAATGAAAGTGAAGGTTTCTCAGTTGTGTCGGACTCTTTGCAGCCCCATGGACTATACAGACCAGAATACTGGAGCGGGTAGCCTTTCTCTTCTCCACGGGATCTTCCCAACCCAGGGATTCTGCACTGCAGGTGGATTCTTTACCAGCTGAGCCACCAGGGAAGCCCAAGAATACCGGAGTGGATCTTCCCGACCTAGGAACTGAACTGGGGTCTCCTGCATTGCAGGCAGATTCTAACTGAGCAATGAGGGAAGCTCAGGTTAGGAGTAAATTAGCTCATTAGAGAGAACTACTGCATAGTGATGGAGACTCTGGGGATGTCTTGGTGTCTGTCTTTCTCAAGCATTAGCTGTTCAACAGTTCCTTTAGTTCCAGCAAATTACTGTTCTTTTGCTTAAATGAATCAGAATTAATTTCTGTTGCATGAAACCAATACAGACACACATATCTTCTAGCAGTTGGTTACATATACCAGATAATCAATTTAAGATTTATTTATTGTGTGTGTGTTGAGAATGGGAGGATGGAGTAATTGTTTAGGTAAATATTGATGAACTGAAAATGTTTGTGTGCTTAAAGTTGTAAAACACTTTACTGGAGCTGGATCAAGTATAGCTGTAGAACTCTACCAATGGAAATACTTTTAAGGTATACTGATATTTGGGCTTCCCTGGTGGCTCAGATAGTAAATATCTGCAATGCAGGAAACCTAGGTTCAGTCCCTGGGTCAGGAAGATCCTTTGGAGAAGGGAATGGCAACCAACTCCAGTATTCTTGCCTGGAGAATTGGACAGAGAAGTCTGGTGGGTTACAGTCCATGGGGGTCACAAAGAGTGGACATGACCGAGTGACTAACACACACACACGGTGACTTTCATTTAAACTGGAAAGACCTCAGCCTTGTAGCTCCTGGACATTCCTAGGTCATTTTGAATCAGGAACCTCCAACCCCCCTGTTGGGATGGCTCTTTGTGCTGTATGATACTGAACCCAGACTCAGAATCCTTCTGTGTAAGAAAAACTGGAGAATAAGAGAAAAAAAAAATATATATATATATATATAGGCTATACCTCATACAGCCATCAGTGATTTTTGTCAAGGAGTTTACCTTCCATAAGCAATTGTTCATCTCCTTCATTTCCCTTGTGCTTATTCATGAGACGTGATTGTGTGAAATACTACTATACTGAGGTCTTCCTTTTATTCACCTGTGTCCCTAGCACCAAGTGACTCTTGGCACATGGGTTATACGCTATGAGTGTTTGTTGTACAAATGAGCATATAGATATATAACACAGATCATCTCACCTCATTTGGTGTATTATTTAAGATCCTAAAAACTTTATGAAAACAGGATTACTATAGTTGAATCTAATTTTATTATGTTTCTTGTCATGTGTCATTTCAAAGACTTTCTGTATGATTCCTTTTGTGATAGAAATAGTCGTCTCCAGTTTTTATTTCTGATAGCTTGTCATGTCTACCTTCATGTCATGTCACAGCTTTGCTTATGTCAAGGTGCCGGAGCTAAATACTTCTCACTCTAAACAGTATAACTTATCTGAATGTCATTTTAGCTGCCATGACATCAGGTTTGCATGTATCAGAAACTAAAGCAGGAAAATCAGAACAGCAGAAGTAGAGGAGGTAAGAGAGAGACCCACCCAGCAGGAGAGAGTCTTACAGGGAATTTACCGGTCAATTACCAATCCATATCACAAGCCAGGTGGAAGAAACACCAGAGTTCTTTTTATTTTTCATCTTCTATATTTGTAGACATGGAAGACATCTTTCATAATAAAAAAGTTTTAAAACTTAAAATGAGAAGAGTTTTAACATCAGATCATGGGCATTTTTAACATGTAAAATATAATTGCTACACTTAATTGTATTAATGAGATTTGATTATATTTATTTTACTTAAATTGGATTCCTGTTTAATCCCTTTTCTTTCAGAATAAAAATGAATGACCTAATTGTGAAATGCACATTCCCCTTTGAATTCCTCACTAAAATGAGAGTATTATTCAAACTACTTTAAGAAATATGTTTAATTTTATACAAGCCCTTAATAAGAAGAAGCTAATTGAATTTAGCAGCTTCTGAGTACCACAGGGTTGGTACTTTGAGAGGACATTTTAATTACCACAATATTCAATGAGATTAAACATGGGAAGTTCTTTTTAGGGGGATGGAAATGTGACCTAGTTCCACAGGGACTTCAGAATGTACTCAGTTTTCTTTCTCCCTGTAGGAACATGAGCTTTTGGAATCCTTTTACATAGAGATCATTTATTCTTTTTAAACATTTTTTGAAGCTTTTTGACTTCATGCCCGAAACCAATTAATGACCTCTTTCTGTGAAAGGATGAGACACACTGAGTGATGGGGCCACATGGCCTGCTGTGACCTCGAGATTTTCTTAATGACACATTGAGATTCAGTTTAGAGATGGACCTTGTTGCTTTTGAAGGATGGTGGGTAGAAGGCTCACTCATACCTGGGCACTGATTGGATCAGCTTTCATAGTCCTGCACACAAAATTCAGTTAAGATAAAAGAGCAACCTTTGCAAGGCTCTTTTTCATCATTTGCAAATTTAGTAATGGTATTAGTTTTCTGGGAATGCCAAAACAAAGAACCACAAATGGCATGGCTTAAAATGACAGAAATTTCCCCTCTCATAGCTCTGGAGGCCATAAGTCTGAAATCAAGGTGTGGGTGGGGTTGCTGCTTTCTGAGTGTTCTGAGGGAGGATTTATTCCATGCCTCTTTCCTCGCTTCCGGTTGTTGCTGGCAAGCCTTGGTGTCCTTGGCTTGTAGCCGCATTATTCCAATCTCTGTCCCTGTCATCATGTGACCTTCTCCCTCTGTGTCTTCACATTTTCTTCCATTAAGGACACCAGTCATAGTGAATTAAGAGCTTATCATACTCCAGTATGATCTCATCTTAATTCATTATATCTGTAACAACTCTCTTCCCAGAGAAGGTCACATTCTGAGGTACCAGGGGTTAAGATCTTCACTGTATCTTTTGGAGAAACATAGTTCAACTACGTAACATTCGTTATTTGAAATAATGCTTTAAAGAGGTGAGGTTCCTCTGTTTAATCTGTTGTGGGAAAGGAATTGCTTGATGAATGCTCTGGAATCTAGAGCAGTGGGGCGAGTCTCTCTTCTCTGATTCACTTCAGAGTTTTTTCGTAGAAAGTGTGAAGGCTATTATTGATGGACTTCGTGTGTCTCCTTCAAGTGAAGTCTGTCTCACCACGAGCTTCCTGGAGTCCTAGACTCTGGCTTTGCATAGAGCATTAGAAGACATCTACTCCTGTGCTTTTCTAAGCAACAAGTCTCTTATCAAGCTAGATCTTACAGGGTACTAATCATTGAACAGGAAAGCCGAGTAAAGATGGTAGAACTCTTTTCAATTCTACCTCCTCACCCCAAAACTCTGAAGCTACCTCCACATCAGTCCTTGCATCAGAATCAGCTGAAAAATTGGTCAGTAATTTAGTTTCCTGGTCCCCCTTTCTTCCTGACCTACTGAATGAAACTCAGAGGTGAAGGATCATGAGCATGGATTGTGAACACACTTCCAAGGTGATTCTTTATACTTACCATGGCTTAGCAACCTTTTCCCTAAGAACTTCATAAAGCACATTTTTAAAGTTTCTGATCGATTCCAACCCCTTGAAGATGAGGTGATGGAGAAAAGCAGGCCAGCTGAAGCTGGAAGGAAGAAGAGGCTGGAGAGTAACAGGGCTTGGGCCCCCACGTTTCTCTGGCTTCCAGCCCCTTTGCAAGTTCTGTATGAGAGACAGCTCTTTATTTTGTAGCAGTGTCAGGAGAGAGCCCACCTTTGAACTCTTCCAGAACATTTCCCACACATTACTTATCAACAAAAGGTATTTATTTCTTTATTTTAAGGGTGAAAAATAAATCCGTTACCCATGTTTTCACCTAATAGAATGCTGTATCCCCCAGGGTCAGCCTTTAGATAACTTGTAAAAATCAATCTCCAAAAGCTAATGGTTTCGATGGGAAGGTGAGGATTTTTGGTCCTAAGCCTTTTCTTTTACCTAATGGCTCAATAACAAGACTGAACTCATTTGGGACTGAAAGGAATTTCCAATGATGAAGGAGTATCTTAATAAGACATGAGTGGTCTAGTGCTGTAACCCTGAAATCTTGGTGCTTTCAGCCTCGTAAACCTGCCTAAGTTCCTGAAAGCAGCTTTTGTGCCTTGTCTGGCACCACGTTCGAGAGAGATCCCAGATTTCTCATGAACTGACGTGGCTGGAGTGATGCATCCGATGGTGTGAGGTGACACACGCCAGGCCTTGGAAGTGCCCTAAATGGAGGAACCTCTTAGCATGCAGGATTGAACCTTGGGCAGGCCAAGTCAAAAGAGCTCTTTTCTTTTTTCTCCTATTGGTTGACTGTTAGAGGCACTCAGTACAAGTTTGGAGTGGATTAGACAAAGGGTAACTTACTTCCATTAAGTATAGGTGTAACTTGAGTTTGTAATAAGAGGTAAAATATGACAGGGCCTTCAAACCTCGTAATTTTCAACAATTTGAATCCCCCTTCAAGTCCTCCTAGAATGAGGGCACACATTTTAGCCCTAGTCAATTAAGGAGTGTTTTCAGGCTGTGTTTGTTCTTCTCTCACATGTGTGGATTGCTGGGCCTTTTTGCATCTTTTGCTTTTGGGGAAGTGGCCCAATGTTTTCAGAGAATATGGGACTGTTCTTTGAAGATTCATCAGTGTGCCCTGTCTTGAAAGGTAGGCCAAGTCACAGGAGCTCTGTTCTTTTTTCTCCTATTGATTGATTGTTAGAGGCATGCAGTGCAAGTTCGGAGTGGATTAGACAAAGGGGAACTTATTTCCATTAAGTATGGGTATAACTTGAGTTTACCTGTCTGTTTCTAGAGAAGCTATTGCTATCATAGAGTCTAGCATGTGTTGGGGGAAAGCTCCCTTCTTGTTTCTCTGCTGGATACGGTTCCCACTGTGCTTTTCTGATAACAGTGCCACCTGGCGTCCTCCTAGAGATGGGTGCTCGCTTTGGTGAAGCATTTGTGACAACACAGAGCTGCTGCAGGTCTGGGAACACTCATGTCAGTGTAGTGGTGAGCGTGCTTCTCTGCGAGCAGACCTCCAATGGGAAGCAGCTCTGGTTACCAAAAAGCAGGAAAACACTGTCACTAAAGGAATGACCATGTCAAGAGTTTCCCTATCTTCTGTGGTCTTTCCATCAGTGGGTCATGCTCTTTTGTATTTGCTTCCTAACATCATTTTAAGTAAATAAAAAATTTAAATCACTAGCGTGAATTATGCCATTTATATTCTGCATTGCCAGTTTTAAATGTAAATTTAAGAGCATTTCATTTGCATGCGGAATCATTGAAATGGCACACGGTGTATTTGGTAGCTCATGCACGTTTATGTATTTCGTTCTTACCAGAACAGTGGAACTCCTCCTACAGGATGCTGACTCAGTTATTTTGACTTCAATTCTTGATTCATCTGTAGTATACCAACACCTTCCACTGTTGGCTAACTGAAGAGAAAGAACGAATTGAAAGGGAGACTTCCTGGGTGGTCCAGTGGTTAAGACTCTGCGTCCCCAATGCAGGGGGCACTGGTTTGATCCCTGATTAGGGAACTAAGTTACTGTATGCTGATCAGTGTGACCTAAAACAACAACAACAACAACAAGAAAACCACACACAGAAAGAATGAACTGAAAGGAATAGGAACTATGGCTTACCCTGTCTTTTCCTTTCTATAATGTCATTTTCAGCATCAATGGTTGGTTAATACCGGGATGTAAAGTGGGTAAATAAAGCTGTGATATCATCCCTTAGTGGCTCTTGTTTCCTAGAACACCACTGGATTCTTTCTTTCTTTGAAGCAAATTCTGGTTAGAAGAGAAAGCATGGCCTTCCTGGGTCATCAGCAATCCTATTTACTCAGTTGTAGACATAACATACTTATATTAGACTCACTTTGGATGTCATTGAACTCCTAAGCATTGCAGGTCCACCATTCTGTGCTCATAGAACAAATGCTATCTGTGAATGGGCCAGCAGGCACATTGTCCATACCTCCTCTGCTCACATTCATGCTCCTTTGTCCCATGGGACTTCAGTTACAAAGCACAAGTTCAGAGATAAAATTACTGAGAAGTTCAAGATGGTGACAGTAGAACATTCCACCAGGTGTGAGGCCCTTTTGAGCATAGGGACTTGTGTGGCTACAGAGATCACACATCTAAGAAGCCAGCCCTGATCAGAGACCATTTGGTAAGCATAAAGTACAAACCAGTCTTTAGGAGATCTTAAGTATTCCTCATGGGGAATTAAGACCCAGACACGACCAAAAGAGTGGTGGAGGGGTGGGTTCTCGCTTGAAGCCATTGGTCAACTTGATACCATGAAGGCGGCCTTGCTGTGCAAGTTTATGGCATAAACATAGTTGTAGGAGTACCTCCTTCTTTCCCAAATCCTCTGTGATTGCTATTGACTGGATATATTAATCCCTGGAAAGGAGGGTTTCCTCAGTGGCTCAGTGGGTAAAGAATCTTCCTGCAGTAGATCCGCTGGAGAAGGAAATGGCAACCCACTCCAATATTCTTACCTGGGAAATCCCATGGACAGGGGAGCCTGGTGGGCTATAGTCCATAGGGTCACAGAGAGTTAAGTCACAGTTTGACCTGATGTGGTTTGGAAAGAGTATCCATACCATCCTGGCATTTTGAGACCATACACATTCTTTTACTTTTAGTAGTTGCCTGGCTCTTCTCCATCATCAAAAACATCAATCAAATATTATCAATAATGTTATCAGTAATTATCAATAACATTATCAATAATTCAGACATGCTATCAATAAACTACGCATGCAAGCTTTCCAAGAAAAGCAGAACTTGATATGAAATCATTTTTCAAGCAAATGTTCAAAATTCAAGTGAGAGCTATATGAACAATTATGTTTTGGTAATTGAGTCCAGCAGATTTTCCTCTTAATCATTCTATGCATGTTGATTCATGTCATCTTTCCCATTGAAGAAAAATATTTCTTTTGACTTTATGTATCTTTGGCACTCTTAGTCATTGAAGCCTCAGTCATTGAGAAAGTTCTTACTATACTTGCCCCCAGTGTACACATAATGGGCTCTTGTGCTTGAAGTCTTCTACTGCTTTCTGTACTTTCACTGTCTGTATTTTTCTTTTTATGAAATCTTGCGAAACTCTAATCTGTGAAAGGATACACTCAGATTTCTAAATGAAATTTCTAAATTTCTAAATGAAAGGAATTTCTTAGGGAAATGTCACACATTTTTTAAAATACGGAAAAGTGTCTTTCTTGATTTTATATTGTTTGCAGTAAATATATAATTGTTCTTTTAAATCAAAGCAGTTTCATGTAGCAATAGCAACAAAAGCCCAAGACATATCCTGGCACAAGTGACATTCAGGTCTTCATTCAGATGCCATCTTCTCAAAGAAGTTTTTTTCCAACTTTTCATGGAGGTTTTTTCCAACTTTCCCTTCATCATTATTTACTATTATTTTTTACCAACTTTTGCCTCATCATTATTTATTACATAAATAGTTTTCAAGCTTGAGTGTACATCAGATTGCTTGGTCCTATCTCCAGAGTGTCTGATTAAAAAAGTCTCAAGTGAAGCCTGAGAGCTTGCTTTACTAATGAGTTCCCAGATCATGGTGATACTGCTGATTCAGAGAACAGACTTTGAGAACCATTTCTCTATTTCATTACTTGCTTTATTTTTCTTACAGCATGTATCTAAAATTGTATACATATTTATTTACTTGTTTATTATTTGTTTCTACCACAAGAAATTAAGTTCAGTGAGGGTAAAAATTTATTCTAAGTTCATTGCTGTATCCCTAGGCTTGGGATATTCCAAACTGCAATAGGTATTAAATGGGGGCTTCCCAGGTGGCACTAGTGGTAAAGAACCTGCCTGCCAATGCAGAAGATGCAAGAGGTTTCAATCCCTGGCTCCACTGGAGTAGGACCCTCTGGAGAAGGAAATGGCACACCACTCCAGTATTCATGCCTGGAAAATTCCATGGACAGAGGAGCCTGGTGGGCTTCAGTTCATGGGTCTGCAAAGAGTCAGATATGACTAAACGACTGAGCACACAGTAGGTGTTAAATACATATTTATTGAATTAATAAAGAAATATATAACGAAGAGGTTCAGTGGATAAGAGATTTATTAGATGGCAGTGTTACTGAATCCAAGCATGCTCCACTTGCCACACGACAGGCCATTGAGTCTGAGAGATGAGCAGTTGAGGCAAGGAAGAGACTTCAGTTGGGGAGCAGCTGACCTAAATAACGGCAGGTTAGTTCCTCAAAATAACCCTCTTAGCAGGGTCTGGATGCCAGGTTCTTTTATAGATCAGAGATGGGGGCGGGTGAGGAAGCAATGTAAAAAAGCCATTAATCTTGCAAACATCTCCTAGAATGGCAAGCCTCAGACAGCAGATGTGCTGATTTTTTCCTTCTTGCCATCTACAGGTGGCCAGGGTTCTGAACAAAGGTGCTTTAGTTTAGCAGTCAGGCATAGGGTCAGGATTCTCTAAGGCAGGACTTTCTGTATGATTATAATAACAAAAGCAATGAAAAGCAAGTCAAAGAAACAGTTCCAGCATGGGGTCAGAACTGGCTTCTTCTCTGCAATGGTAGTAACTGGGATAGGGTTGGGTTGCAGGAACACTTGCCCAGATAGGAGGTATTGCTGGTCAAATTTGCTTCCAGGCAAATAAAATGCAAAGTTGCAAATCTAGGGGCAGGGAGCAGTAATGCTAAAACATGATGGTAGGGAACCAACTGGATAATTTAAATGGTGGAAATGCAAGGAACTGCATAATTTCCTTTTGGCTTGGGTATTTGACTGTGGCTGAAACAGGATCACATGCAAGAGTCCAATTTCTCATTCACAGGTAAGATTCCAGAGTCTCAGAAACTCTGCGTGTGAGGGGTCCCTGTGTTGCTTTTTTTTTTTTTAACTAAAAGCAAACACCTAAGCTGGATCATACATTGCAATCCTGATACCTATGTGCTTGTGAACTGAGTGAGGGGGCGTGATCTTCCACAATAACTCCTTGGAGAATCGCCACAGCTTTCTCAGAGGCCACCTTTAGAGGGTGGGTCTCCTTGACTCTGCAACCCCAGGAAGAGTTGCAGTCTCTCAGGACTGGTATCTCATGAGACCTCAGGCTTAAATGCATAGTCCTTGAGCTACTGGGCTGTTTCTGCTTTCCATCTCATAGAGCTGTCCAGTAGTTTGGTCAACTTGACCCTATCTTCTTTATTTCCCCTACACTTTTTTTTTTCAAGAAATAGATTTTCATGCCATCTTTAAAATACCCATTTTAGTTTTCTTTCAAATAACTTTGAGAGAAGTAGGTTCTGAGGCGAGAAGTCCTTTTGAAACTCCTAGAACAAAAAAAAAAAAAAAGTGGCAATTATTTTACAAGCAATCAAGTTGAAGGAAAGAAGGAAGAACCAAGACCCCACCATGGACACCTAAGAGTGAGTGTTTCTGTGGGGAGAGCAGGCCCAGAACTTGGCCATTGTCAGAATAGGTCAAGGTCATGGGTAACCTGGGGAAACCTGTTAGCATCTTGGGAAAAAGTCCATGTTGGTGCTTCTTAAAGCCTGTCTGATGTGTGAGACTCACTCCTGCCATCAACCTCTAGAGATTTTGATTCACTCTGTTTAGAGGGCTTTGTAACTGAAGACCACAGACTGGATTGTACATCAGGCATTTATTGTTTCACAATTCTGGAGGCTAGAAGACTGAGAACAAGGTGTCAGCAAGGTTGGTTCCTTGTGAGGCCTCTCTTCTTGGCTTGTAGACAACTGTCTTCTTCCTGTATCTTTATATAATCTTCCCTCTATGCTTGTTTGTGTCCTAAACTTTCTTACAACAACACTGATAGTATTGGCTTAAGGCCCACTTGACCTACTTTAACCTTAATTACCTCTTTAAAGACCCAGTCTCCTAATCTAGTTGTATTCTGAGGCACTGAGTATTAGGACTTCAACATAAGAATTTGGAGGGTACACAGTTGAGCCCTTAATGACAGAACCCAGGGAATCTGAGTTTCTAGCAGTGTCTTCAGGTAATTTTGATATAGCCAGGGGTATAGCCAGGGTTTTGTATCCACTAGCAGACACCTGCTAGATCTGAAGCCCTGTAAGCACAATCCTCACTTTTCTCCTTTGCAAATGAGAGCTTCTCAGCCAAGTCAACTGATTTTCAACAGGATTGTGACAAATATGCTCCAGAGGGACTTGGTAACCCAATACTTTGCTGCCTGCAAATATGATCTGGGTTAATCTGTAGCTGGACTTTTGGGTGTCAACTCAGAGACATTTCATTTCATGTCCAGTGAATTACATCCTCAAAAGCAAAGCAGGTTTGGTCTTTGCAGAAAAACATGAATCTGAAGACAGGTTATGAGTGAGGCTTAGTGTGCTGGAAAATGGATCAGATGTAGACCAAATTGCATTTATTTTCTGTGGCTACAGTTTGGTCTATTTTCCAAGAATCCTCATTAAATCTTAAACCCCAGGATACACCCCTGTCCTTTAAGGACCAGTACAACACTAGCAAGCATTTGCCTGAAAAGTCAATCTTCAGTATAGATTTCCCTCAAATAAACCCTTTCTTTCTGCCAACTGTCAAAGCTGTCTATGTGAATACAAATAACTCCTCTACAGGGGGAATCCCTCCTCTCTGCATGTGTGTTTTTGGGGGCGAGGTCAGTTAGGATTAGCCTCTCTTTATTTGTCTGGAAGAGAGTTTCACTTTAGGAACACACTCCACTTGCCATTTCTTGAGTTTATGAAGTGGTAAATCTGCTCCTAAGTGGAGATAATATTTTCATTAGGATTTTGTGGGGCAGGAGCAGTTTTTGAATCATGCCTCCCATGTCTCAGGATAGTAAAAATGATACATTTTCTTGACTGATCCTACTGTATTAACAGTAGCAACACCTATACCACAACCTAAGTATGTAATTTCACTATTTGTGTAGGAGATTATAGTTCTGATGTTGGACCAAAAGGAAGCCTAGATACAGAGGCTACACTGACTTTCCAGAGGGTTTGGAAATGTATAGGGGTGTTTTTGTTTTTTTTTTTTTCGGAGCTCATAATATCTGGGGACATTCCTAGAATTTAATAGTGGGAAGCAGAGAAGTGAGACATCCTACAATGTCTCAAGCAATTTCACACAATGAAGATGGATACACCCAAGATGCTTTTAACAGTCTGTTGAGAGGCATTGATGTATATCAAAGGGTGAGCTTTAGTAACAGCAAAGGTGGAATAAAAATCAACATGGTGCTTCCCTTCAGTTCCTCCAGCTCTGGAAACAGGCAAAATGGAAA
Source organism: Oryx dammah (assembly GCF_014754425.2). Classification (NCBI taxonomy): domain Eukaryota; kingdom Metazoa; phylum Chordata; class Mammalia; order Artiodactyla; family Bovidae; genus Oryx; species Oryx dammah. Next base: position 42,527,261 of record NW_024070185.1, on the reverse strand, counting down.
GGCTTGCCTGGTTTGTTGAGAAGCAGAACCAGAATGGAACAGGCAAGCAGATCTTGCTGCACCTTTGAAGCAGGTCCCACCTGGTCTGCATTTCCCATAGGACCTGCAAACTCAAGGCAGTTCCCCTGGTGTATTACTGCTGGCCTGGGAGACAGATGAGGCCACCCAAGTATACACTAACCCCTCAAAGAGCAATGTGGTCCCGTGAAGGCAAGTCAGAGGGATAGGAAGTACGGTGTTGGTTGGGTCAAGGAATTGAAGTTCCTTGAAAGGAGAGAAGCATTTGCATGGTTCCGTTTCCTAAGATGCATGGATGGAATGGAGAAGAACTCTTTTCCCTTGTATTTTGAAGTTTATCTTTTATAGGTTTGTGTGAGTGTTTTCCTTATTACTTCCTCAGTTCCTCTGCATTGTCCTCAAAGACTAGGTCTTCATCTTTGATTCCTTTAAAATTTTCTTTTCTTCTAGACTCTTACACTTGAACTTTTAGTTGGATTCCACACACTGTTACCACTGACAGAAGAGTTAATGAGAGTAAAAAAGTTTTTTAAAATTCACTTTATTTCTGCTAAAGTAATCATAAATGATTATTTAAAGCAACAATGCTCTCTACAAGCATTTCTTAACTATTGGTTGGTCATAAAAGGACACGTCACATAAATTTTGAAAGGAATATTTCCCAAAGGTGACTTAGAGTTGAAAATAAGATAATTACTTCAGTAATAAAAAGTATATATTATTTCTGCAACTTGAGGTTTAAGAATCTTATTTTGCAATAATGGTTGGTAGTATAAGAACAACATTATTTGCTTACCACTGAAATACTTAATTCCATTTCAATTGTCATAATTAAGGAATGTCAAAACCTAAATTTTGTTCCATGAATTTTAGAGATTTCTATTTTGTATGTGTAGGTGATTCCAAATGTTACACTTTTTCCTTTGTGAAGAAAAAAATATCTTATTGGATCCAAATCTTTCTTTTGACCTCCAAAGGAATGAGTGCATTTAACTGTTCAATTTCACAAATATTTATCATGAACTTCGTGTGTTTAAAAGAGTCTCCTACGTGCATGGATGATGTCCAGATTAATAAGATATATTCTTATTCAATTCCTATTAGAAGATAGACATAGAAACTGTCATGGCTAGACTCTAAGGCAGACTTCGATCAGTGCTGTGACAGACATAGCGGGAAGATGTCCGGTGCACCTGGAGCACAGTTATTCAATAGATACGCATTGAACACTGGCTAATCTAGGGTCTCGCCTGAGGACTGGGAAAACAGTGGCCAACAAAACAGATAATGACCCTGTTCTCTTGGTGTCCATAAGGGAGGGCGGGCATTTGTGTCTGGAATGGACTAAATCTGTCTGGGATGATGAGGGCTGACAGTGTTGCAAAGAATGTTAGTTTCCTGGGATTGATAGGTAGGGTTTCATCAAGGGCAACTAGATAGAGAGAACAGAAGCTTCAAGAAGAGCCTTTGGAAAGTGTATTTGGAAATGGAATCAAAGTCCCAGACACTGGGTTCAAAACCCTGGAGCAGAGGGTAAGTGTAGAAAGATGCTTGGCAATTGTTCCCACGTTCTGAAGGAGTCCCAGTGACACATCTCAGTGAATGTCTCATGAATCACAAGGTGACAAAAATCTCCTAATGGTGGAACTATGTTCTATTAAATTTTGTAGGCAAGTATTTTTTTGTCCTTCCTGTTGTGAACAGTCATCAAAGGCTTGGTGGGGTTTGGTCAGGAAGATGCTGTGATTGTATCTGAGTTTGAAAATAATAGCGGGGGTAGTAGGAGTGTGTAAAGACATGTTGGTTTTCAGCTATCCTGGAACCCTCTCAGATCCCAGTAAATTTAGCCATGGGGGACACATCATTCACAGGCAGTTAAGCCATAGGCATCCAGCTTAGTAGAGTAGTGAGAAAATATAAATGGGGCAATCAAGTGGGCCAAGCAACGGCTTTTGTGAACCTGATCTGTAACATACAGAACTTGCCAGTTATGTAACTGATGGTGACAGGAGGTCAAGAAATTCTTGAGTCTAAATTCAAAGCCTCATGTGAGCCAGAAAGTGAGAAGCTGGGGACAGAGAAGCTAGCAGAGAAATTTCAGTAGTGTGGATGAACAGAGAAGGGCAGAGACTGTGAGAGAGGATACGGTGACACCAAGAGTGATTTAGATTCAAGGTCATGAGAGTCAGAGGGAATGGCCAGGAAATCCATGGAGGCAGGACATCTGTGTTTTGATAACTTGATGGGTGTGGGGAAGGGAACTTTATGAGAAGGGAGGAGTTGAATAGAATTCTAGGATATCAAGATGGTGATAATAATTGTAATTCCATCATCCATGTTAGAACACAGGAATAAGAGAATTTCGTAGAAGCAAAAAGTGCTGAGTTTGGTCTTGGACCAATTGGGTGGAGGTATTTGTGGAGAAAGTGGCATAGTATGGAGAGATGCAGAGATGAATAGCTCTGTGAATCTAACTCAGAAGATAAATGAGTCAAGGGCCAGGAGCCACTATTTGTGGGATGCCACTTGATTTTATTACTTAGTTATATGGCAGGCACTGTGCTAAGTACTTTACCAGTGGGTCTGCATTTAGTTAGCATTCTCCGGGCAGACCATGCCGTTTGTCAGGCATTTTTTCTCAAATCCATCTCCCAGTGTTTTTTCGCTCCGTCTTCACTGAAGGAACACTGCAACAGCATTTCCATGTCTTTGTTGAAGTGGCTCCCGGCTTGTTCAGTCAGTGGGAGTCACGTGTGGGAGACGGGTGGGCAGGAGAGAGGTATTTCTCTCGTCTTTCCTCCTGTCGCACCTCCAATGTCACTTGTGCCGTATCTTTTTGGGGACATTCCCCCACTGGATAGAAATAGGAAAGCAAAAAAAAAAAAAGCACAGTAGATAAGCTAGATTTGGCTGCATTTGTATATAAGAAAAGAAACTTGGCAAACAGCAACCCCCTCTGCGCCCCATTATATAAAATGTACACCATTTGGGGCTGCTATATTGTTATGGTAACTTTGCAGTCTCCTTGGATACCTAGTTATGTATCTGCCTAGTGAACTCAAGCATCTGGCTTCTCTTCTCAGGATCTCCTCCTGATCCAGAACGGCTGATGAAGCTCAGTCATTGTATCTGTGTTCTCAAAAAGAGGAATGAGGGAAGTGGAGAAGAGGCTACACCTCAGATGTCTCGGTTTGCTTCTCTTTGGCTAGAACATAATCACATGACTGCATGAAGCTGAAAGAGAGGCTGAGAAAGGGTGTTAGAGCCTGGCAGTGAGAGAGGATTCTGCTACAAATCAGGGCTCTGCTACTAAAAGGAGAAGATAAACGTTAGAGCCCCTGGACACCCTGACCTCATCTTTGAGGTAAATATTGTCCTTATGGTTTTATAGAGGTTTTGTAGGAAATGGTTTTATAGAGCTGAGGAAGGTCCCACAGATAGCATGGAGCAGTGCTGGTTTATCCCCCTAGGTCTGTCAGACTCCCAAGTTCATGAGCTCAAGTGTAGGGCTGGAGAGGCAATGGAAGGTCCACCAACTTGAGCTGATGGTTAAAGAATGAGAGGCAATTTTTTATTTATTGCTTTATAAAAAAAAAAAAAAGAATGAGAGGCAATACAAGTTCCCGAGAAAAAACATAGAAGTTAAAAAAGCAGAGGGGTTGAAGAGAGAGATAACAAGCGAAAGGGGCTTGGGGGAGGCCTGGAGTCCAAGGTAGAAGAAAAATAGCCATTTAGGAAAGATAGCATGGAAGAAGTGAAGAGGACAGATGCCGGGGAACCAAGGTACAGAGTCACCAAGGGAGGTCCAGGCAGAGGCAGCTGTTCTACGATGGAGGAATATGGGCCTTGGAGTCTGGGAACTGGAGTTCGAGTCTCAGCTCTGTCATTTTCTGTTGACATGAACTTGCATAGTTCTTCTGTGAGCTGAACTTCATTGCACTCATTTCCTGGTAAACAGAAACTATGCTCAGGCCATTGTTGGAGAACGTCAGGACAGTTTGTATTTGAATATGAACACAAGTCATATTGGCAGGGATGTTTCACAGGCTATGCACCATGAGTGAAAGCACTGCTTCCTAAACTCCTGCTCATTTGATAGTTTCCACTACCTTGGATGTGGCCTAGGACTATGATTTGTAGTTTATGGTGCATAGCCAAATTCTGGGTCACTATTCTGACTTCTGTTTACAAAACAAGTGTGGAATAGCCAAAGGCATGGAGAGGTCAAGCTGTTTCCTCCTGTGAGCCACAGCAGCGTAAAGGAGCTTGGATTCAGCAGACATGCCTATGTCTAGAAAGGATCCCGATTCTGGACATCTTCATCTGTCCATCTGTCTTCTTGCCTTCCTCTCTCCTCAGACACCTCTGCCATTGGACTTGACTTGCAGGTCCTTTTCTCGGCATTGGGAGAAGGTGTCGTTATTGCCCTGGCCCTCTCTGTGATATTCTGCAGTGCTCTGCACATTTATAGCTTGCATAAATATTGAATAATAATAAATAACTACAAGGGAGGAAGAATATTGTAGGCTGGGGAGAGTGAAAGATGCTGAACTCATTATTTGAGGGCCAATCTTGGGACTCTTGGCTATCTCCTTCAAAGAGATTTGTTTGCCAGCTGTGTTGAGAAATATACTTTCCATATGATGAGCCCAGAGAAGCTGCCAGTTTCCCTGCAGTTCTCTTTCAGAGTAGCCCCATGAGGACCTGCGGAATCCTTAATGGTGTTTCAGAGAGGATAACCCCTCACGCCTCCTTGGCAACTGGGTTAGAGGAAAGCCCCAGGGAGAATGGCTGCAGCAAGATGATGAAATTAGAGGAATGGGATGGAATCTTTTTATTTCACTATATTTTGTGATTCCATGTGCAAACAGGGCAGCTATCCAACCATTTTATGGATGCATCATCGGCTGAGAAGGTCACTTGCTTTTCACTTCACAATGATCTTGGCTCAAGGAGGGCATTTCTCATTTAATATGTAATCCTGGTTCAGCGTGTCAATCAGATATTATCTCCTCCATCTGAAGAACTAGTTTTTCTGTTTGGTGCCCATAAACCAGTTAAGAGAGACAACTGAATTCTTAAATTTAAGTACAATAAATATTGAGCAAATATTTACAGAACCTGGACAATTGGAGGAGCTATAACTAAAAAAAAAAAAAAAAAAGAAAAGCGATATGCAAACCAGTTGGATTCACATTTTTGTAGTTCATTCTGGCTGCAGCCCTGCCCAGCCAAGGAGGTGTTTACTAAATAAAACTAAAGCCTTCTTTATAATATGATCAAGATCTGCATGTTGTGCTGAAAATGTTTTCATCATCTGTGAACAGATTGGTTTCATTTACTCAGAATGTCACATATATCCACCTTGGGTTGGGAGTTGCATTTCTTCTTGAATCTAAACAAACAGGAATGAGCAATATGTTCCTTTGCCTTATTTCTCGATGGACCTTTGTGATAGCCCAGCTGTGTATAAAACTCAGTGGGGCAAGGAGGAAATGAAAGGAACTGGGCAGAAGTCAAGAACAAAAGATAATGATGGATAAATGGTGGTTTTAAGAGCAGCAACTCAGTGATGATCTTGGGTATCATGTCCTTGGAAATCCCAGCATGGGTCTGGCTTCTCAGTGGTAGTTGGTAGCAGTTGGCACCATGAGTTTACTAAGTGGGAGAGTTTTTTCAGAAACACAGAACTATTTGCACTCAGATTTGAGAATCAGATTTTTGAATTCTAGGTTTATCCTATGACAGTAAATGGTACTATAAAGCTTTTCTGATTTGTCTGTCAATTGCCCTCTAAACTAAAGCCTCTTCTTATCTTTTGGATCCTTTTCTTATTATGGAAGACCCATGTATAGAAATAGCCAAAGAAGACATAGAAGGGAACTTCCTTGAACTTATTATCAGAAGACTAGCCAAAGAAACCTGGGGAAGGAAATGGCAACCTACTCCAATATCGGCAGAGGAGCCTGGTGGGCTACAGTCCAGGGGATCACAAAGAGTCAGACGTGACTGAGCGACTAAGCACAGCACAGGCAAAGAAACAGTAGATGTTTTGCTCAGAAAAGAAAATGTGTGTTCTTAGGTCTTAGCTGTCTCCAAATTTGTGAAGGAATATTACAGAGGAAAGAAAGAAATCTATCTTTTGGAAAAAAGACCTTTCCTGACCTACTTAACCTACAAAAGGCCTCCCCTGTACACCTGTCTTGTTTAGTTTCCTTCATATCACTTCTTAGAACTTTCAATTATTTTAGTTATTTCTTTGCTTACCATTTGGGTCTGTTTCCCTTCCAGGAGGGCAGGGATCATATTTGTGTAATTTACCTCTGTCTCCCTAGCCCTGGGTGTACTACAGGTATGTAATTAAGACTCAGTAAATATGTGTGGAAAGGATGAGTAAATAGGACAGCTCAGGAGAGATCAACAAAATGATAATGTTCCTGAACATACAGACTGATCCCATTATTAGCCAGTGGGTTGGCTGCTCTCCACCCTGGACTTACTAGCTACTCATAATTCCACTCATTATCCAGTCAGTTGAAGTACAAATTCATATAAATTCACATAATAGGTTGCGTGGTGGACTAGGAAAGAAAACATCAGTGGGTAGATGCCAATCTTCATTATAGAAATAAAAATAAGCTTAAAATGTGTATCTTGATAATAGTTTCTTTTTAATATTGGAATCAATAAAGTAAAAAAGTTATCTTTCCTATGTCAACTCTTCAAAAGAGTGGGTAGTTCAATTTTACTTTCAGGCCCAAGTGGTAGACAGCAGCAGACTGTGACTCCAGACTGGAATTAAACAGACTTTGTGCTTGAAATGGGTTGCTACTTGGTGAAATGCTGAATAATAGATTATGCATCAATCAACTTACTTGGGTTAATGAGATTTTATTTTGAAGAAAAACAAAGCAAAACTAAAATATAGCCGTGAGTAAAATAATTCTCTGCTTCTAGCTATTTTTCCACCTGAAACTAGGTACTTTGTTGAGCCAGAATGGTGCCCTCTGTCTCAAAGTGACAGTTTTGCTAAATTTCTTAAATCAGGTGGTATCCAACCTACCTTTGACAGATGTATTTTCATTAGTTCAAGCAGCAGCTCTGCCTTAACCTCACACCATAGGATTAAAGGACAGTTTTTAAGACATATGCTGCCCCCAGTCTGCATGACAAGAGGGTTTACCAACAGGCTGAATAGAACATAGGAAACTGAAGCTGTGTAGCATGTGACGATCTGATAAAACCCATCAAAGTTTATTCTGGGTGCAGAAGTTATGTAAGTTTTCTTCTGAGAGATGTAGAAAAATAAAATGCAGTTCTGCAAGAGAAAAAGCCATTCAGCAGTCAGTGAGGGACTTCCTGGGGGTCCAGTGGTTAAGAATCCACCTTCCAATGCAGGGGATGAGAGTTTGAATCCCTCGTCGGGGAACTAAGATCCTACATGCTATGCAGCAACTAAGCCCATGTGCCGTGCTGCAGCTACTGAGCCTGCATACCTGCACAACTAGAGTCCAAGAGGTACAATGAAGACCTCATGCAGTCTTAAAAAAAAGTTAGTGGAATGAAGCCCAGGGCCCTTGGTGGGAACTTACACCACTGGTGTAAGTACTCTCATTATTTTCGTAGGTACAGAGCCTAAGAATTTGGCCACAGTTTTAATCCAGGACGACAGGCCTCAAAATACTCCAGGGTCAACAGTTCTTCCAGAGTGTCCCAATGGGAGTCATCTTCTTAAGTGTCTGATCAATATCTTTTAAAAATATGATCTTGCTATTATAGGAAAATAGGAACTCCCTTTCTTTCTCCCTGTCCACTAAAGAAAATTTGTCATTGTCTGCTGGGTTTCCCAAGCTTCTGTTGAATAGATTCTGGGTGATGGAGGAAGGGCAGAATTGAGGAGAAACAAGACTGGCCTGATTTGATTTTTACTGAAGGGACAATGATTCCAAAAATGTGAAAATGTGAAGAGGTGCTGAAGTTAGTGTGGCCAGGATATGGGAAGGTTTAGAGTGAAGTGGGTGGTCTTTGGGAACAGTTACCCCTGGTGTGAAAAGAGATCAGGAGGTGTGGAAAGAGGATTTCAAGTATCTGGTCATACATTAGGAATGCACAGTCCTTCTTTGCTATTGTCTCAAGATACTGCAATAAAGTACCATAGAGATCTTCAGTTATCTTTTGATTTTAGGCTGATTGACCTTTGAATGAAAATCTGTGTCCAGATGGCAGTGAGGAATTTTAAAGGTTGCACAGGTGAATGTGCAGAGTGGGTCTGTTTTGTACAAGATCTTGTGCATCAATGTAAGGAGAAGGCACAAAAGTCCTCTTAGTTAGGGAAGAGTTGTTACTACTCAGGATTCAAGACATGGCTGTCACCATAGTAGCCTAACATGGATATATTCATTTTCTTAGAGTTGTTGAGAGATTAGAACCCTCAATGAGGGAATTGGTGGTGTTATATTTATTTTCTTGGTATTATACCAATCAGTTTGAAAGTTATTAATACACATAATGCTATAAAGGAAAACATTTAAGAAGAATTTGATCATCTAATTAAACAAAGTGACCTGAAAGTCATTATTATGGCATAGTGGGCTAAACAAATTTTGTAGTTAAGATTGCTGCTGCTGCTGCTGCGAAGTTGCTTCAGTCGTGTCTGACTCTGTGCGACCCCATAGACGGCAGCCCACCAGGCTCCGCCGTCCCTGGGATTCTCCAGGCAAGAACACTGGAGTGGGCTGCCATTTCCTTCTCCAATGCATGAAAGTGAAAAGTGAAAGTGAAGTCGCTCAGTCGTGTCCGACTCTTTGTGACCCCATGGACTGCAGCCTACCAGGCTCCTCCATTCATGGGATTTTCCAGGCAAGAGTACTGGAGTGGGTTGCCATTGCCTTCTCCATAGTTAAGATTACAAGTAGATAATAAGGAGACCAAATTAGCTTATTTATTAACAACTGAACTTTAGAATCTATCTATCAATTCCTTAATAATTTCACTGGGCGAAGCAGGGGGAAGTTTTGGTGAAGACATTTGGGAAAGTTTCCCTTTGCCTGTGCCACTAGAATTTCTTTGGCCTGTTGTGTTTTCAGAGCTTCACGGAATTTCCAATTTCTAGGTTTTCAGGAATGGTGTTATGCTTTAATAGTTTTATGGCATGATGTCAGCAGAGGATAGATTTCTCCAAAGCCCAATAAATCTTACCTCAAGTATCACAACTGGGATTAAAAATATATGGATTATATAAATTATATATATATATAAAGCATATAAATATATATGTGTGTGTATCCATGTGTGTATACACATACAATTGACCCTTGAAAAAGTTGAGTTGGAATTGTGTGGGTCTGCTTCACTTATATGTGGATATATTTTGATAGTAAATACTGCAGTACAAGATGATCTGCTGCTGTCAGTTGACTCTGTGTATGTAGAGGGACCACAGATAAGGAAGGTCAACTGTAAGACTAGCAGTTATATGTGGATTAACCCCCATGCTATTCAGGAGTCAACTGTATATAAATTTGGAACTTCCAGTGCTAAGTCCTTAGCCTACCTTGACAATGCTTTGGAATTTATTGCCACCCACCCCCTCCACCGCTCGCCCCCGCACCCCGCTCACCGCCCCCCCTCCACCAGATAGGAGTTACCTTCAGGCTCTTGTAGTCTGTTCTAAAATCAGTGCAATCCCTTCTGGCCTTCCTGAGGCTTCCCGATATCTACTCTCTTTTCCTTCCCCCGTTGATGAACCCTTTAATGTCAACCATCCAGCAAAATGAGCATCACTTACTTTTTATGTCTTTTAGGCTTCATCTTACTGTGTAGGGTCTGTCCCTAGCCTCAGAATTTCACAATGTATTTTTCATTGTCACTGGATGGTTAATAGTTAAAAAGCACTGAGGGAAAATTCATGTTAAATTTGTAAGACCAGTAAAAAGGAAGATCATCTCCCAGTGTTTCAAAGTACTTCCATTTCCATCTCTGATTTTTCTTTTTTTTCTGTTTTGGTTTCTGCTCTAATGCAGGAGACCCTGGGTTCGATCCTTGGATCAGGAAGATCCCCTGGAGAACGAAATGGCAACCCACTCCAGTATTCTTGCCTGGAGAATTCCATGGACAGAGGAGCCTGGTGGACTCCAGTCCCTGGGGTCACAAAGAGGTAGACTAAACAAGTAACACTTTCACTTTCATTGTATTTATGGAACTAGGATTTGCCATGCGCTATGGTTCCTAGGGAAGCTTGACTCAAATGAGTCTAATGCATATGTGTTAAGGAATCAAATTTGAATACCTTACCATTTCAAGCAAAGGAACAAACTTAAATGAAGAATACAATCTTCTAAGCATGTGGATCTACTAATACAATCTACCAGCAAAGCAGATGAAGGGAGGAGACCAATCAGTAAGATTTTAAAGGTTTGTTATTTGGCAACATGTCATTCCTCATGCAGTAACAGTCTTCTCTAGTTCATGCAAACTGCTAATGACATATAACACATCCACACTTAACAAGACTTCCATTTTACTTTATGATTTTTAAATTCAACAGGAAAAGATTAGAGATACATCTCTGTTATCATTCATTTTTAGCTCATTTTAGTCATAAAAGCAATCCTTTGTCTATTAGTCCCAGTTAGGTTACAGATCTAACCCGGATGTAAGTTCTAGCAATTTACATCTTCAGATATGTCTTTTTATATTTTCTCATTGAGACCTATTACAGTTACGTTTGAGTCCCTCAATATGTATTTTTCTTGTCAGCTTTCCTTTAATAATTTTCATTTGTTTGTCTTTCTGTGCTGGGTTCTGAGTAATTTAATTAATTATATCTTCTAATTGACTAATTCTTTCTTTATGCCCCATCCATTGTTTATCCCATCTATTGAGGCTTTAAAAGAACAGGTTTTAGGATATCTATTTGTGCTTGGGTATCACAGGCATTGGTTTTATAACCACCTATTTTTGTTTTATAGATATAATTTTTCTCTTAAAGATTTTAGACAGCTACACTTATAATCAGTTCAAATTGCTTTATGATTTTTGGTTTCTTGGCTGCTAATTTTTGGTTATTATTTTCTGTTTTACCCACTAATGAATTATTTTGAGGTACTTTGTAATTTTTGTTTGAGAGTTACCTTGGGTGGGTGTTTTATTTTTGTTATCCTTATGGTCACCCCTCCCATTAGGATTTCAGTGATGTCTCAGGCTGGCCCTCAGTGAGAATTAAGTAGGTATAAAAGTCAGGATTTTATATGTACCATGTCTTCTGGTTTCCTTGAGTACTAAGTATAGTCACTAATAATCCTTCAAGATTTATTATAAGTTTTACTATTCCATGTAACAAATATTCAGATGAGTCACTGTTGGTCCCATTATTTCTTGGATTGGATTCCTGCTTTGTGAGATGATTATGAGGATTCTGTCTTGTAATTTCTACTACATAGTTACTTACAAAACAGCTAATGCATGTACATATGAAATAGTAATAGTGTATTGCGTGGGTGTGACTCCAGGGGCGTGTGGCACGTTAGGTGCCCTCCTTTCTTCTGCACCAGTCACCAGCCTGCTCACATTCCCTTGCTTGTCGTGGCAAATCGTCAGTAGCATGACTCCATTTTAAAATTTGAGTCAGGTGAAAGGAATTGATTCCATGCCATTTTAAGCTTTGTAAGAAAACTCCATCAACAACTTAAAGTGACTTAGGAAGTTAAATACGCAGTACGTATGAGAGAGAGAAAGAGAGCAAGCCAGCGAGCCTTTGTATAGAGGGGGCTTGGTGAGCCTGATGAAGGGGCCTTAAGTTGTGATGTGTGGATTTTGTTAGAACCTCCAGACTCTTTCCCACCCCTACCTCCACCCCCTAGTGAGGGGGGCACCCTTTTCTCTCCTCAGTACACACCCCTGAACCATAGGATCTGATTCACACTTTGCATTCTACCTTCTTTACGAGGTGGAAGCTTGTTGAGTTACTCACCAGCAAATGTTCAGGAGACATGGAAGCCTCTGTCGGTGAAGGTCTAAATTGTGTAGCACAGTCTGGTTCCTGCCTGCCTGTTTACCATCATGAACTGCTGCGTGCTCTCTGAACTTGATGCTCCAGGAACATGAGCTCTCTTACATCTCTGTGTCTTTGCATATTCCCTTCCCACCCTCCATGGCCCCAAACCAGCCCAGCAGGCATGTGCCTCCTCATCTTCCCAGCATGCCCTCAGCACTACCTTCTCCATGAAGTTTCCCCTGGTTCCACCAGGCAAATGCAGGGGCTCTCTCTCTTACGTACATCCAACACACACTTGTGTATCATTGTAATTGCCACTTTGAGTGTATCTTTGCTGTCTGGTTAGCACTCTGTGGTGACAAGGACCATGTTTCCTCATCTTTATGTCCCCAGGGCACAACACAGATGTTAAAATGCTTGTTGAATGAATAATGTCTGGAATAGTGTCTGGAGAAACAGCCAACGTGCTGCCAACAGGACAAGAGACTGACTTTGGAAGGAGAGTTGGGAGGGGAATCCCTGGCTCAGTGGCTCCCCTTGTTTAGTCGCTGACACCCAGTGTCTCCAACCTGGGGCCGAACCTAGCCTGGCACAGTGAACATAATAGAGAGACACATCCAGCCCCCTGGTGAAAGAACAGCTGAAATTGGGTTTGATGTCACTAAAATCCAACTCCCCAGAAAGAAGTAGCCAGTTCAGCCTTTTGGTTAAACAGCCTCAGTAAGGCCATATTCTTTAAAAAAATTTTTTTTTTAATTTTTTTATAGATTCATATTCACTTTTATTTATTTATTTTTTTACTTTACAATATTGTATTGGTTTGCCATACTTCAACATGAATCTGCCACAGGTGTACACGTGTTCCCCATCCTGAACCCCCGTCCCACCTCCCTCCCAATACCATCCCTCTGGGTCATCCCAATGCACCAGCCCCAAGCATCCTGTATCCTGCATCAAACCTGGACTGGCGATTCGTTTCTTATATGATATTATACATGTTTCACTGCCATTCTCCCAAATCATCCCACCCTCTACCTCTCCCACAGAGTCCAAAAGACTGTTCTATACATCTGTGTCTCTTTTGCTATCTCGCATACAGGGTTACTGTTACCATCTTTCTAAATTCCATATATATGCGTTAGTATACTGTATTGGTGTTTTTCTTTCTGGCTTACTTCACTCTGTATAATAGGCTCCAGTTTCATCCACCTCATTAAAACTGATTCAAATGGATTCTTTTTAATGGCTGAGTGATACTCCATTGTGTATATGGACCATAGCTTTCTTATCCATTCGTCTGCTGATGGACATCTAGGTTGTTTCCATGTCCTGGCTATTATAAACAGTGCTGCGATGAACATTGGGGTACATGTGTCTCTTTCAGTTCTGGTTTCCTCAGTGTGTGTGCCCAGCAGTGGGATTGCTGGGTCATAAGGCAGTTCTATTTGCAGTTTTTTAAGGAATCTCCACACTGTTCTCCATAGTGGCTGTGCTAGTTTGCATTCCCACCAGCAGTGTAAGAGGGTTCCCTTTTCTCCACACCCTCTCCAGCATTTATTGCTTGTAAACTTTTGGATCGCAGCCATTCTGACTGGCGTGAAGTGGTACCTCATTGTGGTATATTCTTAAGTGCTTACCAGATATCGAAGCATTCTAGTTTGTTAGTAGGCAGCATCTATAAAAAAGAGCTGTTCTTTCCCCTAAGTTTTGGGAGCCTCTGGGTTACAAATCTCCTCCTCCAATTTTTTCCAGCTCCTCTCCTTCCCTCCCCTGCCAGTGTTGACAGTGAACTTGGTTGGGTTACATTCTAAAACACAGTGACAGCTGGGTACTCTTGAGCACTGAAGTTTCCACTGGTCTCTGTACGAGGAAGATGATGAGTAACCAGACTCTGAAATTGGAAGAGGAAAGATGTGTGCCCCCAGTCCTCATACTCACAGTAGCCTTCACGGACTGTGGGCAGAGCTGTGCTGTCTGGCCGCAGTGCAGGGGCGTGGCCTGTAGCCCAGTGTGAGAGGACTCTGGAAGCGCTGAAGTGCTCCCGGTCCTCTGGGGCTCCCAGGGCGCCTCCGCACAGACTCTCTGTCGGCTTGGTGCTGCTGGGAGCGGGAGTGGAGGTGGTCAGACCAGTGACTCGCCGTGACTTTCACCGGATGAAACAAGGCAACTTTGGCTTTCCTCCACAGTTGTGCATTTCTAGAGCCTGTCTCACAATGCAGAGCGTAATCGTTTCTCCATTTTCTCTCACTTACATCCTCATTTTGATTTTCTTATGATTTAGGTATAATATTTATCAAAAATACTGGTTTGAGTTTCAAACATGGTTTTAAAATTTTCTTGTTATGATACACGCATTTTTAAAATGTGCCTGGTACATTAGAATAAATATATATAGTGCGAAGGGGCCACAGAGATCACGGAGTTCTTCTCTTCATGAATAGAGAAGCATATTGAGGGACTGAGGTGACATGACTTCTGGAATATCACTTGACCGCAGTATCATTCTGAAAGTGGGGTGTGAACTCAGGTGTCCTTTTTCAGGCCCCAGGGTTCTCTTTAGTGTACAAGGAAATTTGACATATCTCTTTTCACAAAAAGCATTAGGTCATAACCTCAGTGATGTAGGACTCTTGAAAAAATATCTAATTAAATTAGTTTATAGTACAAACAAATGGAAATCAGCCTGGACCTAGATTCTGAGTGTTTTAGAGTGTAACTTATTTTTAGTTTCCTCTGATGGCCTTGGCAACAACAAATATATATATATATATTATATATATTTATAAATTTATATATATATTGTATATATACATATACATCTATATGCATATACATATACATCTATATGCATATACATCCATGATCTCTGTGGCCCCTTCACACTATATATACAATATGTATATATACAATATGTATATAAATTTATAAATACATATATATATACAAATATTTATATATATATAAAATAGTGAGTCAACCCCAAGAAAAATATTGGGTTGGCCAAAAAGTTCATTTGAGTTTTTCCATAACATCTTGCAGAAAAACCTGGTGGACTTTTTGGCCAACCTGATATTATTAGTGGGAATAATTTTTTTTTATTCTATAATAGGAGTAAGGAAAATTGAAATAATACCATAAACCTCTGAATATTCCATATGGGAATATGGAATGATTTGTCTTATTTTCTGATGAGAGTTCTAAGTTCTTAAAATGAAATAAAGTCATCAGCCTGAAACCTTTTCACAGTATCTATCAAATTCTTGTTTTGTTTTTTTTTAGAAAAACAGATGGACAGAAATCTCCAGACCCTAGAAGGCAGGCATCATTGGGGTTCCCTCCCTCTGTACTTTGCACAGGGCTGCATGTGAGCTGTTCAGTTGATATTTGGATGTTTCCTGGTCTTCCATTTTGCTTGAGTAAAGGGAGGAAGGAGCCACAACGGACCTGGCCAGGCCTTTAGCAGTCAGGATCCTTGTCCAAAGAGAATAAGAAAGAGTTCACTTTTGAAACCTAACTGCAAGCTAAACACAAAGTGTTGTATAAATTTGAAGATTTCTGGTTTAATTGCTGTATCTAAGACCATGGATGCCAATGTCCTAGAAAGCTATCACTCTGAAATTCTCTTTGAAAGTCAGTCCTCTCATACTGGGCTTTCTTTATACCTTTACACAGACATGAACCATGGGCAGTTGGACTCTCAGAGGTTTCAGCAGAAAGGCTTATGCCCTTTATAGTTGTATAATATATCTCCTTTTTTATATCTCTTTGTAATTCTGCTTCGATCAGTTAGAGCATGGAAGCTGTAAGAATCTCAAGCCATGCTGTAATATTGTATATGCTGAGAATTCTCTGGGGAAAACTCATATTCTTGATTATTTCTTTGCTAAAGACATTGACCAAGATAAAGTGATCCCAGAAACACATGGTCTGCATTGACAAGTATAGTGTGCATGCCAAGTTGCTTCAGTTGTGTCCAACTCTTTGTGACCCTATGGACTGTAGCCCACCAGGCTCCTCTGTCCTTGGAATTCTCCAGGTGGGAATACTGGAGTGGGGTGCCATGCCCTCCTCCAGGGGATCTTCCTGACTCAGGGATTAAACACATGTCTTCTGTGGCTCCTGCACTGCAGGCAGATTCTTCACCACTGAGTCACCAGGAATCCCTGACCAGTGTAGACTTGTTCTTGAGTATCTGTGATTATCTACACATCCAGGAACCAACTCTATGTAACTTATATTACTGGTGTTAAAACCAATCATTATAATAAGGACTTTCTTTTTAAAATTAAAAACAGGGATGCCTATCATTGAACTCAGAGAAAATAACATTTATTATAAAAGTGAAAGTCATGTCCAAAGCCACAGTTGGTATCAAGTTTCTTTTCCCAACTCCTCCCCCACACCAGCGAAGATCCTTTAAAGAAGAATGGACAAAACAAATTTCATAGGCACTGGGACTGCCCTTTCTAAAGCATGCATTAAAAATACAGGAAGATGGCAACTTTTGAAATGAGTTAGTGAAAAAACCAAAGGCCTCACAGGTAAATGGACCTAGGTTAATGTGCTGTAAGTAATAAACGATGTGACTTGGCAAATGAGTTAACCAATCTCTTTGAATCTCAGTCATCTCATCTGTGAAGTGGGACTAATAAAATTTTTTTATTATACTGTTGTTCTAAAAATTTACTGAGATCCTGCTTGTAAAGTGCCTGGCTTATATGAGGAATTTAATTAGTGCTCATTTCTATCCTATTAGCAATTTGGGTATTACTTTTGAATCATATGTTGCCTTTTCCCTGAAAGTGGTTTTTAGGTTTAGTACTTTTTACTGGCTCAATAAGAAGCTCCAAGGGAATGACTTTGGCTGAGTCAAATATCTGTTCCCAAGAAACTGGAGGAATGAACACCTTGTCAGCCTGTCCATGAAGTATAGGAGCATGGGTGTTGCCCTAGGTTCTGATGCTCAGATGTACCAACACCAGTGCAGTGGTTGCCGGTACCTGCCTGGTGCTGTATTATTTCTCATGTTCAAGATCATCATCTTGCAACAAATGGAGATAAACTAATTTTTTGAGAGTCTGTGGAAGGTCAGTAAATTGGGTACTCTGTCAGCATTGGACAGAGATGAGGGTACGTGTGGGAGTCAAATGAAGGAAAACTTCAGGGAGGATGTAGGGGCTCCTGCTCACAGGACACAGAGCTTGTGAAACATGCTGCTGCGGAGCTCTGTTTCCGTGGGGACTCGGGCACCAGATGTGCGCAGCTGTGCTAGGGAAGCTGACCCTGCCAGAGCAAGGAGAGCCACACGCCGGTTGTTTTCCTTCTGAGTGAGAGGGAAGGGGAAATAAATCTCCCTCAGCAGAGAAAAACAACATTGTCAATGTTTATTATTTATCAACTTATCCTTTTCTCAAATCAAGAGAAATGGGCCATTTGTCTTTAACATGCCTTTCCTGATTTAAAAAAGTACAAGAGCAATTTTGCAAAAAAGTTTTCAATTCCAGTGGCCTGTTTAAAACAGGCTCCATTTATTCAGTAGTAAACATTTGAAAAGGCACATGCTTTTCTTGAGGATTTCTTAATGTCATGTCATGAAAAGAAATGAGCGGCTGATCCTAGCCATGGAAATAGTGCCTCTGTAACCGTATATATTTTTTTCTCTTAAGAGAAAAGTTACTTTATTTAAACTACCACTAACAAATACCATTGCTAATGGTCGTGTATACAGTGGGACTAAATTTTCTCTGGGGTAGTTAGTCCATTGAAACTGATCTGCTGTGACTTATTCTTCGCTGCAAGTAACATCATTGTCTCTAACAAAAAAACATTGAAAACTTTACATTATTAAGGAATATTTATACTTGTGGGACTGTTCTTAGGAAAACCAATGCTTTTGTCACTGAATTACGGGTAAAATGTATCCTGGAAAGATTTGAATAGAAGAAAGATAGTTTACAGAAGGCTTGTTTTTTCAGTTTCTATTTATCAAGTGTTAAGTTAACCTGGGAAAGTTGATTAGAGCTAAAATATTGCTTAATTTCAATCCCTTTAAAACTGAGCTTTCCGCTGTGTCTCTATACATACAGAATTGTATTAAAAATGTAAAACACATAAGACTGTATATTGTTTTCTGAATATGTCTTAGTTTTTTATAATTAATTGTAGTGACAATTCAAGTTGGAAGTATATTAGTACATTATGATCATACTAAAAGAAAGATTAGATTGGTAAGAGAATAAAATTAGCAGCAAAATCACCTTTTCCTTCCTGCTATCTCATTTGAGGGGGAACACAGGAAAAGGTACTTGGTTTACACGAAGTGGGTAAAAAATACCTTTTCAGTTGCAAACTAACCTTTAAGTCTCAGCAATGTAAGCACATGGTATGATCCACAAGGGGCTGAGTTCCTTCCCTGTGTAAATACTGCATATCGGCGTGGACATCCGAGAGGTGAAGTGATAAAGTCAGACAGACTGCCCTGGAACACAGACACCATCTCCCAGGGCCCATGATTTCAAGGCATAGAGACAGTGTTGGCCTATAGGGCTTTTGCAATAGTGAAGGACCACTGCCACCTGTGGACAGCAGTAAGCATCAGCGCCGGCATGCTGCAGGCTGCGTAGAGAAGTACCAGTGATGAACAATGATTGCAAAGTCTGGGCCGCCTGCTGACTCTGATGGTCTAAAATTTTCCCAACAGCAAGTGTTGTCATGGGTACTTTTGTGGCCTGGGGTGGGGCATTTTTTTCACAAATCAATAAGTATCCTTATAACCACACAAAGGATATGATTATCTTGTATAATATAAAGCACAGAGCAAGCATCTTGAATTCAAACACCTTCAAGGGACAGGTATAAATGTAGCTGTAAATGGATAAGAACCATAAGGACAGGGAATTGGAGAACACATGCTCCTTAAAAGGCATTCAGTTTTATTAAATTTTTTGTGGGGGAGGAAGATTCCTTCAGGTAGCACAGATTTGTGGCTCAGATTCAGCCTGCAGCCATCTAGCACTGGAGGTCAATGCGCAGATATACAGGATCCCAGGTGACAGTTGTGACCCAAGAACAAAAGTCTTTAAGAATATCTTATTCACTCATTCACTATAAAATCTTTATTGAATGCTTGTTTTATTTCAGGGATCACTCTATATTGATAGACAAGTTATGAAAATAGGTATTAAACAATTAATTACCCAAATGGAATTATAGTCATAATAAGTGCAATGAATGAAAATCTCAGATAGCTATATACAGTGTTTCATAAAAGTTGCTTGTTTACGTCACATCACTATTTATTGTTCTACTAAGAAAGATACAACCCTGTCAATTGAACTATAACTCTATGCTTTCTTAATTATAAGAAATTAATATTCTATGCTTTTAATACATTTTATTTCATACTTGAAAGAATGTATTTTAGATTAATTGCAACACTGATTTTTTAATCATATATCACTTGTTGTTGTTGAGTTTTCAGTCATGTCTGACTCTTTGCAACCCCATAGACTTCAGCACACCAGACTTCCCTGTCCTTCACTGTCTCCTAGAGGTTGCTTAAACTCATGTCCATTGAGTCGCTGATGCCATCGAACCATCTCATCCTCTGTCATCCCCTTCTCCTCCTGCTTTCAATCTTTTCCAACATCAGGATCTTTTTAAATGAGACAGCTCTTTGCATCAGATGGCTAAAATATTGGAGCTTCAGCTTCAACATCAGTCCTTCCAGTGAATATTCAGGACTTATTTCCTTTAAGATTGACTGATTTGATCTTCTTGCAGTCCAAGAGAATCTCAAGTCTTCTCCAACACCACAGTTCAAAAGCATAAGTTCTTCAGCACTCAGCTATTTTTTAGTCCAACTCTCACATCCATGCATGACTACTGGAAAAACCATAGCTTTGACAACATGGACCTTTGTCAGCAAAGTAATGTCTCTGCTTTTTAATATGCTGTCTAGGTTGATCATAGCTTTTCTTCCAAGGAGCAAGTGTCTTTTAATTTCAAGGCTTCGGTCACCATCAGTCATTTGGAGCCACAAAAAATAAAGTTTCTCACTGTTTCCATTGTTTCCCTATCTATTCACCATGCAGTGATGAGACTGTATGCCATGATCTTAGCTTTTTGAATGTTGAGTTTGAAGCCAGCTTTTTCATTCTCTTCTTCCACCTTCATCAAGAGGCTCCTTAATTCCTTTTCGCTTTCTGCCATAAGGGTAGTGTCATCTGCATATATGAGGTCATTGATACTTCTCCCTGCAATCTTGATTCCAGCTTGTGCTTCATCCAGCCTGGCATTTCACATGATGTACTCTGCATATAAGTTAAATAAGCAAGATGACAATATACAGCTTTAATGTACTCCTTTTCCAGTTTGGAACCAGTCCATCTTTCCATGTCCAGTTCTAACTGTTGCTTCTTGACCTCATTGCAGGTTTCTCAGGAGGCAGGTAAGTTGGTGTGGTATTTCCATCTCTTGAAGAATTTTCCAATTTGCTGTGTCAAAGGCTTTGCCATAGTCAATGAAGCAAAAGTAGATGTTTTTCTGGCATTTGCTTGCTTTTTGTGTGATCCAGTGGATGTTGGAAAATTGATCTCTGGTTACTCTGCCTTTTCTAAATCCAGCTTGAACATCTGGAAATTCCTGGTTCACGTACTATTGAATCCTAACTTGGAGAATTTTGAACATTACTTTGCTAGCGTGTGAAATGAGTGCAATTATGCGGTAGGTAGTTTGAACATTTGAGTTCTTTACCATTGCTTTCTTTGGGATTGGAATGAAACTGACCTTTTCCAGTCCTGAGGCCATTGCTAAATTTTCCAAATTTGCTGGTGTATTGAATGTAGCACTTTCACAGCATCATCTTTTAGTATTTGAAATAGCTCAGCTGGAATTCCATCCCCTCCACTAGTTTTATTCATAATGATGCTTCCTAAGGCCCATTTGACTTTGCATTCCAGCATATCTGGCTCCAGGTGAGTGGACACACCATTGTGGTTATCTGGATCATGAAGATCTTTTTTGGGGTATAATTTTCCTATGTATTCTTGCCACCTCTTCTTAATATTGTCTGTATCTGTTAGGTCCATACCATTTCTGTCCTTTATTGTGGCCATCTTTGCATGAAATGTTCCCTTCATATCTCTAATTTTCTTGAAGAGATCTCTGCTAAGTTGCTAAGTCGCTTCAGTCGTGTCCAACTCTGTGCAACCCCATAGACGGCAGCCCACCAGGCTCCGCCGTCCCTGGGATTCTCCAGGCAAGAACACTGGAGTGGGTTGCCATTTCCTTCTCCAATGCATGAAAGTGAAAAGTGAAAGTGAAGTCGCTCAGTCGTGTCCGACTCTTTGTGATCCCATGGACTGCAGCCTACCAGGCTCCTCCGTCCATGGGATTTTCCAGGCAAGAGTACTGGAGTGGGGTGCCATTGCCTTCTCCGTGAAGAGATCTCTAGTCTTCCCATTCTCTTGTTTTCCTCTATTTCTTTGCATTGTTCAATGTGGAAGGCTTTCTTTTTCTTTCTTTCTTTCTTTTTTTTACTTTACAATATTGTATTGGTTTTGCCATACACTGACATGAATCCACCATGGGTGTACATGTGTTCCCCATCCTGAACCCTCAAGGAAGGCTTTCTTATCTCTCCTCGCTCTTCTTTGGAACTCTGCATTCAGGTGTATATATCTTTCCTTTTCTCCTTTGCCTTTCTCTTCTTTTCTCAGCTATTTGTAAGGCCACCTCAAACAGTCATTTTACCTTTTTTACATTTCTTTTTCTTGGGGATGGTCTTGATCACTGTCTCCTGTACAATGTCACAAACCTCCATCCATAGTTCTTCAGGCACCCAATCATCTCTAATCCCTTGAATCCTTCTGTCACTTCCATTGTATATTCATAAGTGATTTTATTTAGGTCATACCTGTGTGACCTAGTGGTTTTCCCCACTTTCTTCAATTTAAGTCTGAATTTTGCAATAAGGAGTTCATGATCTGAGCCACAGTCAGCTGCTTGTCTTGTTTTTGCTGACTCTATAGAGCTTCTCCATCTTCAGCTGAAAAGAATATAATCAATCTGATTTCAGTGTTGACCATAAGGTTATGTCCATATGTACAGTCGTCTCTTGTGTTGTTGGAAAAGATAGATATAAATTAAGCAAGATATTGCATTGAGAGTTGCACTTAGAGTCATCAGTGTTCATACTTTTCTATATAGTGTCATTCTCAGATCATCAAGAGCGTTGGGGAGCAGAATTTCTTAAAGAGTACTTTGCTGTTGTCTAGAATTTTCTTCCCAGTAGCTGATACTAATTCTCCATTTAGATGCTGGTGCTTTCCTCATCTTATTAAAAGATGTCAACAGAAGCTTTTCAGACGTCCATGAGGACTTCTACTCATTCTTCAAAGTGTCTTTACATGGTTTGTAGACTGAAAAGACAGGGGGCTTCAGTATGGTGTCATGTTGCCAAAGCTGTCACCCAGATTCACTCATGTGCTGGCTTGACAGTCATGTCAGGATGCCCATGTGACCTGACCTGAGTGAATTTGGAAAGCCCCCTTGTTAGAAAGTCACATCTAATTTCAGAGATGTGAAAATATGCTAATAATACAGGATTCATGAAATGCAGTCAGTTAATGATCTGACCTAATCTTCAGGACCAGAGAAATTCTCTTAGAGAGCATGACATTTAGCATTAGACATGAAAACTAAGAAGGTATCCTGAAGCTGAGATGGAAGAGTATCATCCTAGTAGAGGCAGGGCTGGATGACGGAACAGACTAGCTGGACCGCTCACCAGGCCACCAAACTACAGTAGTGCTGCAGCATTTCAAAGGCCGTCCCTGCTATCTCAGGTTTCTATTGCAGTACTTGAGCTCTTCTCTTCCTGAAGAAATGTAAGTAGGTCCCACTTTCACTGAAGCTGAGGTGATTGTTGAGTGCAAAACAGGACAACATACAATCAAACTGTCACTGGTTTGTTTCTTATTACTGCAGCTATGTCAGAACCTGGCAGTTGTGGTCATCTGAAATTCCAAAACCTCATCAATATGTAGCGCAGAACAAGTGAGCTCCATGTGAAACCCTTTTAATATCCTGTCCCGCCCCTAGGAAATTGTCTTGTTTAATAATTGACAAAAGAAAGCCAAAGAGAAACAAACTGGAGAACACATGAAAATATGTGAGGCGGAAGGCTGGAGGCCAGTCCGGAGTCATGCCATGTAAATTCTCTATGAATGATTTTGGTCTTCATCCCCAGGGATGTGGGAGTTATCGAAGAGTTTTGAGCAGTGAAATGACATACTCACATTTGCATCTTCACTCTGGCTGCTATGAAGCGAATGGATTTTGAGTAATGAGTTATCTTCTCTCTGGGCAAGGTAGAGTTCATTATTCATGCAGCAGTCTGGATTTTAAACATCAGTGAACTGGCTTTTAGGCATTTTCTCAAAAGTTGTATATAAATTATTAATCACAAAATCATTTGGCCATATTACAGAGCTGGAATGAACAGTTAACTGTAATAATAATGTATCTATAAGCAATCAGTTAAATGGAGTCATCAGTAGTTTTATTTCTTTACTATTTTTGTTTTGGATAAAGGAGTTCAATAATAAATGAACAAAATGAGGATTTGGGGCCAAAAGAAAATTTCCTGTGAAACTTTACTGTGAAACAGAATGAGAAGAGACTCAGCTTATTAGTATGTCATCTGAATAAAAACACGCTGTAAATTGAGTCTTATTACATAAAAGGATGTTATGACATTTAGGTATTAAGCCATTAATGGTAGTTTTGGTTTAGTTTGTGGTAACTACTTTTGTTGGAAAATAATCAATTTCATTTTAGGAACACCGAATAATGAGAGCTAGTGGCAAAAGTGAGCTTTGGCCTCTTAGTTATGTCACCTAAACACCCCTGTACTTAGCTTTTGAGCTAGGTACTATTGTTCTTCATCTCTTCTAATTCTTTTAAACACTTTTTGGGGTAAGGACATGATTCTCAGTTTATGAACTTTACCTGAGGATTCCGATTAAATGAAAATCATTTTAATAATAATGATGAAAGCTAATCCTAACACAGTCTTCCTTATTATTAGACCAGGAACTGGTTTAGTTTTCATACCAGCCACAGAAGAAAGCACAGAAGAAAGTTTTTATAAATGGAGAAACAGAGAAGTTAAGTAATTTTGCCCAAGGCAACAGAATGTATAGGGAGTGTGGAACCAGAATTTGGTCTTAGGGAATCTAGCTTCAGAGACTATGGATTTAACTGCTATACACATCACCTCTTTAAAAGTTATGCTTTTTGAAGTCAGTTTGTGATATATACATCTATGTACACACAATATTTTTCTTTTAAACATTTTCATAAACCCCTTTCACTGGATCACCCCAACAGAAAAATATGGGAGATTTCTGAAACCGAATCCAACTTTACGGCATGAGATGAGTAAAGTTTAAAAGCAAGCAGATGTTTGCAAAGCATATAAAATTCAAAATTGCCCTTCACTAGACATTATTTGGAACACAGGCATAATTCTTTTCAAATATGATCTTTTATCTAAATGGTGTCCCTTAAAACTTCATTTTAACACCCAAACGATCCCCAGCTGTTTGGGTAGATTGGCCCCCGCTGGGTCTGTTTCCCAACGCTCCCCGTATTCCACCATAAATATTCATGGCACAGTGCTGCTGCTCCCCAAAGGGAGGCCAGGCTTCGTTTTTATGAACTCCTCTCAACTGGGATTAACATCTTTCACCTATTACCCAACTCCTGAATTATGGTTTTGTTCTGCTGTGCTCTCCATTTTCTTTATTTTTCCTGATATCTGAGAAGCCTGAAGAGAATGTGGAGTGTGAAAGAAACTTCTAATCCCAGGAAGTTGGCCCAAGGAGTATACAAAATCAATTTTTAAAATACAATATCTTATTCTAACTTTACACCCAGACCACTGTGAAACCACTGTTTTCTTCCCTTGCCAGATTTCCTAGGCAACAGCAGTGCCTTTGTGATAGGTTTGTAAATTTAATTTGAGGGCTTGGGGTGGGGATCATGGAGCTGTTAAGTGGAGGGGATGCTATTTCCACAGACAACACATGCATGGGCTACTAAAATGATGAATTTTTTCCCCATGTGATTTATATTTGAATGTGTTTAGATTCCAGAAAATACTACAGTTAATTTTGCCTTTTGGGTGATAGAAAGGTAGCAGGAGAAGTGTGAATTTTCCCATTTCTGCAGCTCTTTCTCTCTACCTCTCTCACTTGTACTTTCTTATATCAGGTATACTCTTTGTATTCTTTGTATTTCTAACACACCCTTATGCACCCAGAGATGCTCTTGACGTCATCCACACCAATATCAGGGAACTATGGCAACTTGCCACATCAGTAGGAAAAATCTTTGATCTTTGACATTAAACTTGAGTTCTTACGACTGCTTGGCACTAACCAGTCAGATATACTTGGAAACAACATTTAACTTCTTGAAACATCTGTTTTCCCATTTGTGGCATAGGGGAGACACCCAGTTACAAAGCCTTTTTGTGAACCATAAATAAGAGATGTAAATTGAGTACTTAGTGCAGACCTATATAAGGAATTTTAACTCACTTCTTCTCCCTCTATGTGACACCAGCTATCTAGGTGTCAGAGGAAGAAATAAACAGTAGAAGATTGATGGCGGCCCTTAGCACACTGGGCATAGTGGTCGCCTCCCACATTTCATGGGTTTGCCACATCCCACGATGGCAAGAGGTCAGTCCATGAATGTTTTGAAAATGTCGTCCAATTCTGCAAAGGTTTCTGACATTGTACGAGTGGGTTGTGAGGAGAGGAGGATTAAGTTAACTTCCTTGCATGAGTTGGTTAACTACACAGTTAAATGGGCAATACCTTCCAGCTGCTCTTTCTGTAAATGGTACCCTTCTCACTTTGAAACCCATTGGAACCAACCATTTACCACAAGTCACCCTTTTCGACACTGGCAAGTCTCTACTGCACATGAAGAGATGCTGGAAGAACAGTTACTCAACAAGGATGGATTATTGAGTTCCTGGAAATGAACTCCAGAAAGAGACACTACCAACACACTGACTGCCCATGTCAGAAGAACTGGCTAGAACAGAGTCAGTGAACATGAAATCTGGAGGCAAGATTATGGAGTCACTTAAGACATGAGATCTGCAGTCAGCCTGCTGGGGGTTGAATTCTGTCTGTGTTGTGCCCCAGCACTGTGACATTGAGCAAATTCCTTAACCTTTAACCCCAGGTTTCTAATTGCAATAGGACCTGCACCTTATGATTATGATAGGGATTAAGTGAGATACTCCAGATAGACTATCTAGTACACAAAACACAAGTGTTGGCACAATGTGTAATTTAGATTAGCCTAAAAATTATTTTTGAAAGAACTAGTTGAGAACAAACATTAGGCGCCATCTTATTCTTATGCCTGGGTACTTAATTGACCATTCTGGCAGGGCCTTGGGCAGATTGCAACAAAGGTATTGAGTGTCCACTGAATATAGAGTACATTTTTAACAAAACTGAAGGCTGCTTTATATTTTAAGGAGTGATACTCTGTGGGTTGCTCTGTGTGGGGAGGTGAATAATGTGTGCTTTTGGAAGGCACAACAGTGTTTTCCAAGGTGTGCACATGGAAAGGTCATTTTTTTTGATGTGAAATAGCAATTGATATATGCAGAGCCTGGTGCCACTTGGAATTTCATTTTTGAAATATAACTGTCACCCACCAGGCTAAGATGTCTGCTATTTCAATCTCAGGCATCTTCAGGCTTACCTTATTATTTTAAGGCATGCTACAGTGTGTACTTGGAGCATTTCTTAAGCTTTTCTTGCTTCCAGGTACAAGAGTTTAATCCCTCTTGGGCTGTCTCATAGTCTCCTACACCCACTGAGGAATCCAGTCCAGGGAATGGGGGTGGGTGGTGGGGGGCGTGGGTAGTGAGCATTGTGTAGATACAATCCAGTACCATCTGACTGATCATTTTGCATCAATTAAAATTAACTTAGCTGAGTGGCAACAATAATAAAATTGCTAAAATGAGGTGTAACATTCTGGTGCTTCTTTCAAACCTGACACAGTAGGGTCAGAGACTGAAGAGGAGCAGCCTCACCATCACCTCCTGCCGCAGTCTCACCTTATCTGTTTGTTCCAGTACATAGGCCTATAAGAGAATATTCTTTGAGTAAGAGGCAGGCATGTTGGATGAAGAGACTTGTACGGTGTCTGTCACTTATTTGATCCTGTGGACTGGCTTTGAACCTCTTTTGATAGAGGATGAGTGTCAGAAATGGTCTGAATTTGTGGGAAGCTCTGGGTCCAGTCTGTACTGTTTTGGCTTCAGGTCAGAAAGTGGAGCACAGCGAGGTGAGAGAGGCCAGTGTCCTCAACCCTGCTCAGAATCTAGCACTGTCCTGCCTTGTGGAGAACTAGCAGTTCTTGGACTCCTAGAACCATTACTCAAAATGGCACCATCAAGGTAGTATTGGGGTGGTTTCTACAAGTAGCATCACTTGACATTGATAGGTTCAGTGAGAAGAGATGAGAAAAATCAGAGGCCAGTAGAGACTGTAGCTGACAAAATGGTTCACTCTGGGGACTCTAGAAAACACAGGCAGAAACTTGGAGGATATCTCAGTTCTTATTCGGTATGTCTAATTTGTGGGGAATAGGAAATGCTAAAACTATTGTGACTTAGGTGTTTAAATTCAGTGTGATCTTAATTTTTATAAATAAAACCTTTGGAAGAAGAGTTGTATTATGCAAACCACTTTCAGAGGATTCTTTTAGACTGAAGCAGGAAAGGATTGCGGGTCATGTTTACAGTTAGTAGCTGCGTGATATTTCTTAACTGCATCATTCATAAGTAAGGTATTGTGTGTGCGTGTTCATCAAAATCAAGTCAAACATTCACAGCTTTCTAGATAATGTTATTCATGTGTTTGGTTTTATTTTTAGAAGACCTTTCATGTAATGGTGAATCTCTGCAATAATCTGTAGTGAGATGGTGAGTGATCTGACATACTGTTGTTCCATGCTGAAATGTGTTGGCTTTTAAAAGATCTGTTCGATTTAAAGATCTTTCCTGGTCTGTTCCACTTCTCGAAATGTACTCATGTTGTGAGGATAAAATGGGCTTGCATGTAAAGTATCTAGCACAGTAGATTCTGAATAATTGGTAGACCATTACCTGTAAGTTATAAAGGGCTTTGCATACTATATCTGTAAAGGCAGGATTGTAGGTGAGAAATTCTGTTTTGAAGCTGGAGGCTTACTCTTAGAAGATTGGGTAGCAATGTCTAAGTGTAAAGGAAACTCTGCCTGCACAAGTTAGAAATGCAGCCGTTGAATATGGCGGTCATATTCTGGAGTACCAGTCTGTTCATAGATTCCTTCTCTGGAAACTGCTCCCACCAATAACCTCTCCATCAGAAGTCTGGGAAGCCATGTCATTCCATGATCTGTTCCCCTAATCACAGTAGATTGGATTAAACTGGTCATATGACTTGACTTTGGCTAATCATACTGTACACTTAGGGTATGGAAATCAGGGCACTGAAAGAGACTAAGTGTTTTAGCTTGTTTTCCACCAAAACTCCAGGCAAGGATTTGAGTGCAGCAGTTTATTTGGGAAGAGTTTTCAGGAAACATCTGTAGGGGAGAGAAAAGAGAGATAGGAAATGAAAATATGCCAGTAAAAGGGAACTCATCAAACACATCAAACACCAGTGGGGACTGAGGATTAATCCAACTAGAAAATTTAGTGTCTGAGTTGTCCCATCCTATAGGGCAAGGAAACCATGGCATTTATTCATCAGTTAGTGTTGCCTTTTGGTTAAAGGCTATTCCCAGGAGTTGCTAGTTTACAGGCATGCTGGGGGAGAGCAGGACCAAATAGCCAGAGATAACGTTGGGCTCAGAGTTCTAGGTACTGGCAGGAAACTGGGCTGGGTTTCAGGAGTTTTAAACACAGAAGTCTTCAGGGCTAAGGAGATATGAGAAGGATGCTGACAGAACCTGATTCCCAAGTCAGTTTTATGTCAGGAGATGAGTCATTTCAATGGGGGTGCTGAAGGCAAAGTTTTAGGCTTTATGTAAGCTGATGAAAAGAAAGCTGGTCTTGAGACAGAAGGTGGAGAATGTAGTAGCAGGTATACAGAGGCAAAGAATGGGGCTTGTGGGTCCTGAAACTTAGGGAAGGTGAACTCTGTTAGTGAAGACACTCAGTTCACCTAAGACTCAGCTGTTTCATTTTCCTATTTCTATATAGTGTGAAAATAACTGACCCCTCCTTTTGCTCCTGCCTTTTTTATTTTGCTAACCTGAGTGGCAACCATTCATAAGCTGAAACGGACTTTGTTTTCTAGAAAGAACTCCAGGGGTATTTTTAGTCTCACTCTTTAGAACTGTAACATGCCCCCATCAAAAGGCAAAGTCTGTTTTCCTTCCCCTTGAGATTGTGTGGGCCTTTGTGGCTGCCTTGGTGGATGTACTATGGCAAAAGTGATGTTGTAAGACTTTGATGCTGGGAGGGATTGGGGGCAGGAGGAGAAGGGGACGACAGGATGAGATGGCTGGATGGCATCACTGACTCGATGGATGTGAGTCTGAGTGAACTCTGGGAGTTGGTGATGGACAACTGGCGTGCTGCGATTCATGGGGTCACAAAGAGTTGGACACGACTGAGCGACTGAACTGAACTGACTGAGGACTTCCGACACTAAGGCATAAAAGGTATCTCTTCCACCTCAGTGTACTTGTCCTTAGAATCCAGCCACCATATTGTAAGCAAGCCTCAGATATAAGGGGAGGTCACTAATAAACATTTTGACTGATTGCTTCAACTGAATCCTACTTGGCCACCAGTGTCAATCCCCAGAGGTATGAATGACAGATCTCGGACATAATTCTTGGCCCTAGATTTCAAGTTACCCACTCTGACACCAGGTGGATCAGATAGGACCTATCCTCACTGAGTTTCTTCCAAATTGCAGATTTCAGGTCAAAATAAATGGCCTTGTTCTAAGTCACTAAGTTTTAGGGGGACTTGTCATACTAACTTGATAAACTGCAACACAGGATAAGGTAACCCATGTGGATTTACTTATCTTTCAAATAATTTAGCATATTATAAATGGATGATTAGGCAGTTACCCATGTATTAAAGCTCCCTTGTCTCCTCCCAGCCCATCAAAACTACTAGAGTCCTTTAGGGGGAGTTTGTCATGACTCTCACTGGTTGAGAGCACCAAAGCCAGATCAGCAGACTCTCACCTAGTCTCATTGCTCCACAGCTGTCATACCCTGGAGAACTCAGGAAGGAAGTTCTTTTATTGTAGCTGCCTAATTTTGTCAGCAACTTTACTTTTCATGCCTCATCTCATTTAATTTTTGCCAAAATTCTGGGATATAGATAACAATCTGTCATTTATAGATAAGGAGCCAGAGATTCAAGCAGGCTGAATGACTTGCCCAAGATCACATAATAAGTGTCAGAATTGGGGCCTGAATGTAGTTCATTCTGATTACACGTATGTTTTCTTTCTTTTGTGCTACTTTGCCTTAGCCTTGAGGCCTTTGAAGGACTTGGGGTTCATAGTTTGTTTTTAATCCCATTTTAGCCATGTTCTGCATTACACAGATTTGCTAAGTTGGTGTGGTAACATAACCAACCATCATACTTTTTCATGAGAAAATACCTTTTGAGGTTAAAATTTTTTATAACATCATAAATTAGGGTGCCTTGCTTATATTTGGGTATGTGTGTGTATATATGTGTGTGTTCAGTTGCTTCAGTCATGTCCAACTCTTTGTGACCTCATGGACTATAACTCGCCAGGGTCCTCTCTCTATGGGATTTTTCCAGCAAGAATACTGGAGTGGGTTGCCATTTCCTTCTCCAGGGGTCTTCCCAACCCAGGGATCAAACCTGTGTCTCCTGTGTCCTTATGTTGCAGGCAGATTCTTTACCTACTGATCAATTAATATATATTATATTAATTTAAAAGTATATTATATAGTTATATATATATTACATACAAATTACATCAGTTAAAATTTTGTGTACATATTATATGTATATAAAATATGTATATGTATATTATATAACACATATATAATATATATGTATATAAAATATGTATAGGTATATAAAATATGTACACAAAATTTTTAAAATTAATTTATTTTAATTGGAGGCTAATTACTTTACACTATTGTAGTGGTTTTGCCATACATTGACATGAATCAGCCATGGGTGTACATGTGTCCCCCACTTTGAACCCCCCTCCCACCTTCTTTCCCATCCCATCCCTCAGGGTCATCCCAGTGCACCAGCCCTGAGTGCCCTGTCTAAAATTCTAACTTCCATAATTTGTATGTAATCTATAATATACATAACTATAATTATATATAATTGTTTGCCATTCCCTTCTCCAGTGGACCACGTTTTGTCAGAACTCTCCACCATGACCCATCTGTCTTGGGTGGCCCTACACGGCATGGCTCATAGTTTCATTGAGTTAGACAAGGCTGTGGTCCATGTGAGCAGTTTGATTAGTTTTCTGTGATTGTGGTTTTCATTCTGTCCACCCTCTGACAGATAAGGATAAGAGGCTTATGGAAACTTCCTGAGGACTGTGGGGGAAACCAGGTCTTATTCTGATGGGCCCAGCCATGCTCAGTAAATCTTTGGTCCAATTTTCTCTTGATGGGCAGGGCTGTGTGTTGTTGATGGGGCTGTGTTTGTGTTTGGCTCGTTATTGACAAATTCAGACTTAAATTGAAGAAAGTCAGGAAAACCTCTAGACCATTCAGGTATGACCTAATTCAAATTTCTTACAATTATACAGTGGAAGTGATAAATAGATCTGATAGACACAATGCCTGAAGAACTATGGATGGAGATTCATGACGTTATACAAGAGTCAGTGATCAAGACCACCCCCAAGAAAAAGAAATGCAAAAAGGCAAAAAGGTTGTCTGACAAGGCCTTACAAATAGCTACGAAAAGAACAGAAGTAAAAGGCAAAAGAGAAAAAGAAAAATATACCCATTTGAATGCAGAGTTCCAAAGAATAGAAAGGAGAGATAAGAAAGCCTTCCTTAGTGATCCATGCAAAGAAATAGAGGAAAGCAATAGAATGAGAAAGACTAGAAAACTAGTCAAGAAAATTAGAAATATAAAGGGAACATTTCATGCAAACATGGCCACAATAAAGGATAGAAATGGAATGAACCTAACAGAAGCAGAAGATATTAAGAGGAAGTGGCAAGAATACACAGAAGAACTATACAAAAAAGATCTTCATGACCCAGATAACCACAATGGTGTGATCACTCACCTAGAGCCAGACATCCTGGAATGTGAAGTCAAGTGGGCCTTAGGAAACATCACTATGAACAAAGCTAGGGGAGGTGATGGAATTCCAGTTGAGCTATTTCAAATCCTAAAAGATGGTACTGTGAAAGTACTGCACTCAGTATGCAAGCAAATTTGGAAAACTCAGCAGTGGTCACAGGACTGGAAAAGGTCAGTTTTCATTCCAATCCCAAAGAAAGGCAATGCCAAAGAATGTTCAAACTACCACACAATGGCACTTATCTCACACGCTAGTAAAGTAATGCTCAAATTCTCCAAGCCAGGCTTCAACAGTACATGAACTGTGATCTTCCAGATGTTCAAGCTGGATTTAGAAAAGGCAGAGGAATCAGAGATCAAATTGCCAACATCCACTGGATCATAGAAAAAGCAAGAGAATTCCAGAAAAACATCTAACACTTGCTTTATTGATTACACCAAAGCCTTTGACTGTGTGGGTGACAACAATCTGTGGAAAATTCTTCAAGAGATGGGAATACCAGACTGCCTTACCTGCCTCCTGAGAAATCTGTATGCAGGTCAAGAGGCAACATTTAGACCCATACATTGAACAACAGACTGGTTCCAAATTGGGAAAGGAGCGTGTCAAGGCTGTATATTTTCACCCTACTTATTTAACTTATATGCAGAGTACATTGTGCGAAATGCTGGGCTGGATGAAGCACAAGCTGGAATCAAGATTACTGGGAGAAATATCAATAAGTTCAGATATGCAGATGACACCATCCTTATGGCAGAAAGTGAAAAGGAACTGAAGAGCCTCATGATGAAAGTGAAAGAGACAGTGAAAAAGCTGGCTTAAAACTCAACATTCAAAAAACAGAGATCATGGCATCCAGTCCCATCATTTCATAGCAAATAGATGGGGAAACCATGGAAATGGTGAGAGACTTTTTCCCCTTGGATACCAAAATCACTGCAGATGGTGACTGCAGCCATGAAATTAAAAGCCACTTGCTCCTGGAAGAAAAGCTATGACCAACCTAGACAACATATTAAAAAGCAGAAACATTACTTTGCTGACAAAGGTCCATGTAGTCAAAGCTGTGATTTTTTCCAGTAGTCATGTATGGATGTGAGAGTCGGACTATAAAAATGCTGAGTACCAAATAATTGATGCTTTTGAACTGTGGTGTTGGAGAAGACTCTTGAGAGTCCCTTGGACTGCAAGAAGATCAAATCAGTGAATCCTAAAGAAAATCAGTCCCGAATATTCATTGAAACGACGGATACTGAAGCTGAAACTCCAATACTTTGGCCACGTGATGCAAAGATCGGACCTATTAGAAAAGACTCTGATGCTGGGAAAGATTGAAGGCAGGAGAAAAAGGAGATGACAGAGAATGAGATAGTTGGATGGCATCACCGAATCGATGGACATGAGTTTGAGCAAGCTCTGGTATGGTGATGGACAGGGAAGTTGGGAGAGCTACAGTCCATGGAGTCCCAAAGAGTTGGACATGACTGAGCGACTGAACCGAACAAAAGTGTATATAACATATATATAATTATATAAATATAGAGTATCTTTGTGGTGGAAATTACTAATTTATTTGCATTATTCTGCAGAAAATTAGACCATGCTTTATTGATGTCTCATAAGAATGAATGTCATTTTAATCTATTCAGGATTTATTGATTGCTTGCTTGATTTGGGAGGGGGGTTCATGTTTGGGAATGCATGTACACCTGTGGTGGATTCATATCAATCTATGCCAAAACCAATACAGAATTGTAAAGTAAAAATTAAAAATAAATAAATAAATAAATAAATAAATAAATAAATAAAATAAAATACTGGAATTGAGTTCCAAAAAAAATAAAATAAAATAAAATAAATCCTATTTTGAAATAATACCTAGATTTACAAAGATCTACAGAAATAGTTTCCAGAGATCTAAGATTCCCTTACATAGCTTGCCCAAAAGTTAAAATCTTACATGTGAATTTAACATTGGTACAATGCCATTGAGCTTCATTGGTGGCAATACCTTTATCCAAACTTCACTGTGTTCAGCTTTTACCAGTTTACCACTGATGTCCCTTTTTTCTGTTCCAGGATCTAATCCAGGATGCCATATTGCATGTAGTCACCATGTTCATCTTTTCTAGCCTGTGACCGTTTCTCAGTTTTTTCCTTCTGTTCATGACCTTGAGGCTTTTGAAGAGCATTTGCCCAGTAGTTTGTAGAATATATTTCAGTTGGGTTTGTCTGTTGTTTTCTCATTATGAGGCTGGGGTTTTGGCTTTTCTGGAAGAACACCATAGAGGTGAATACCTCAGTTCTCTTCTCATTTCGTCATTTCTAGAGTACATGATATATACATGGATTCTCACTGGCCAGCTTGACCCTGATTTCTTGGTTAAGGTGGTGTCTGCTGTGTTTCTTCACTCTAAAGATGCTTATTTTTTCCTTTCCATACTTCTGTTAGAAGTGAGTCAGAAAGTCCAGAGTATACTGGAGGAGAAAGGAATTACCTCCTGGAGGGAGGGTTTTGACCAGTCAGTTTTTTATGTGGCCATGGTAAAGAGTACTTTTCAATCCTGAAGTAGTCATAGTCTACCGAATTAGCAGCCTTCTGGTTTATACAAACACTTCTGGGCACTGAAACCTTGAGTCATCTACATCTTTAAATTTTTCATCATGGGATGTATAACCTACAGAGGGATGCCCACACTTATTGGCTACATGATTGAGAACCAAGCTGTAAGTATTCTAAATGTTTGCTCTTCACTCCCATAAAAAAGGGCTCCCTCTTGTCTCTTAAATCTGTAAGTATGTGAGGTTTGAAATACAGCATATATAACTTCATAGATTGTTTCTTCACATGTATAAAGTATTTTTCCACTGAAAGGAAGGAGTTATGTCTCTTTTGTATTTAAATTTTCTCTAGCACCTAGAAAATAATAATAATTACTATAAATATTATAAATCATGAAATTTATAAAATATAAAAATATAGTTATATTTAAATGTTGTTTGCTGTTTAGTCACTATAGGATTAAAGTGATTAACATTCCCATATAATAATCAAAAGATATTAGAGATGAAGTGTAAATTAAACAGGTAAAAACTAATCTCTGTGTGTGTATGGATGTGTGTGTGTGAGAGAGAGATAATATGAAGAAGTGTAAATATGAGTCTCAGACTAAAAACTCATGTAAGCTTCTATACAGCAGTATTGCTTCTCTGTATTATCTAGAAATCGGCTTGATTTTTATGTGTGTCCCTTTAATACTGTGGGATACTTAACTGCACTTATTATGTGACAGTTCCCCCCTACTGAATCATGTTGAGATGTGTTGGGGACGTTGGTATTGGCCTGGAAAGCTCTTGATGTTGGCCTGTCCTCCCAGGTCCCCACAGAAATATCTGGTGTACCATCCATAGTGTCCCTTTGGGTTAGCAGGCAAGCTTATTTTCTTTCAAGTCAAGTTGGCAGTTCCATCCAACAAAAAGGGCTCCGTTCAGTTCAGTTCAGTCGCTCAGTTGTGTCCGACTCTTTGCGACCCCATGAATCGCAGCACGCCAGGCCTCCCTGCCCATCACCAACTCCCGGAGTTCACTCAGGACTGGTTGGATCTCCTTGCAGTCCAAGGGACTCTCAAGAGTCTTCTGCAACACCACAGTTCAAAAGCATTAATTCTTTGGTGCTTAGCTTTCTTCACAGTCCAACTTTCAATTTTGTCCTACAGAAGTGGAAACTTTGGCTCAGAGAGAATTAGGTGGACAGGTGGAGCTGAAGACCTCAAGGCTTGTCCTGTCACCTGTGTGGTCTCAATGGGGCAGAAATTCTTGGGTGTTAAACCTGCAAGGAGATCCAACCAGTCCATCCTAAAGGAAATCAGTCCTGAATATTCATTGAAAGGACTGATGTTGAAACAAAAGCTCCAATACTTTGGCCACCTGATGCAAAGAACTGACTCATTGGAAAAGACCCTGATGCTGGGAGGGATTGAGGGCAGGAGGAGAAGGGGACGACAGAGGATGAGATGGTTGGATGTCATCACTGACTCAATGGACATGAGTTTGAGTAAACTCCGGGAGTTAGTGAAGGACAAGGAGGCCTGGCGTGCTGCAGTCTATGGGATCATGAAGAGTTGGACACGACTAAGCGACTGAGCTGAACTGAAACCTGCACGCCATGCCAGATGCGAGTCCCATGAGGAAAATGCGAGTTACCATTCTGGCACTGACTTGAGGATTCCTGGATTCTTTTTCTGTATTTTCTCCTCCTATGTGTCAGCCTCCTCCCACTGGGAGACATCATGGTATCCTGCTGTCCCAAGGTGGGGTTGTCTCCCCTGCAAGCTGCTCAGAATGCTGCTGGGATAAAAGTGCCCTGTGCCCTGTGCGCTGACAGCTGCCTCAGAGCAGCGCTGCCTCAGAGCCCTTAGGGTTTGGTTCCCTAGCACTGCTGTTCCACACATACCCAACTGCCAATCCTTCCACTGACACACAGGCCTTTTAGTTTAGCCATGGTGAGGTGTGCATAACTGAGCCTAAAGGACAAATACACAAAACTCTGCGTGTCTACTGCCTCCTAGACACCCAGCACCCACCCTCTGCCTCTCCTCTCTTCCCTTCTCAATTCTGTAATTTCAAAGTGAAAACAGAACTCCTACACTGCTTTTTTTCTCTTAGAAATTCTTGGTCCAGGATTACTATCTTTCACCCTTTCTTCCCCAGTGTAAACAGCACCAACCAGTCTTCTGTTTTAAAGCATTAACTTGAGACATAAAGCAGTTCTCATTTCTACTTTAGAGTGGGTCCAGAAAGTATGTGAAGACCCCAGGTTACGCTCAGCAAGCTGGTGCCCAGTGGGTCGAAAGGGTACACGGGGCTGGCCCTGCTTCTCAGCTTGGAGCTCACTGATTTGCTACAGCTTCTTCTGTTACTGCTGAGTTGGGGGCAGGGAAAACTTGGATTCATAAAAGCATGAAATAAAATACACGTGTAAAAATGGGGCAAATAACAAGGAAGGGTGTGGGGGTGAGGAGTAGAGGGCCGAAGAAGCTCATTGTGTTAAAAGTGAGGTTTCTATGATCTCTCCCGTGGTTTATTGGGAAATCGTGACATGAGCACCCTAAGACATTCACTGAGGAGAGTTGACTGATGGGTATCCAAATGAAAAACCATGCATGAGAAATTAATTTCCAGATATGCGTGACCATTTAATTTGGATGTGTTCCCCTTGGCTAATGTATCCACAGGAACAATTTTTATAATGTGATGAATGTACTATTTGTGTCAGTCACTCATGGTAGGTGCTCTTTGATGGGGTTTGGGATAAAATGCTCTCTCAGCCCAGGTAAAGGCCTTCTTCAAGGATTTTGTGTTTATTGTAAGGTATGTCTAAGCCATTTGGACAATGCCAAAGAACTTGACCATGTTCTGTGGGAGTTCATGTATTATATGAAAAATTACTATTAACTAAAAATGTCAATATACATGTTACTGTTTTATCTAACGGTTATGAGAACACAAAATAACAAAACACTTCTCTGCTGCATAAAAACAGATGCTGCATTCCAGGTGCTATGGTTTGTGATTATCATCGTCATTGTCATCATAAAGCAGTTATGACATATCTGAGCTCCATCAGAAATTGTATAGACACAGGTCAACTTCCTGACATAGGTGCTAAGTGCATCTTTGATGTTTCACCTACCGTTAATCTATCTTATCTGTTAAATGAGCAAGGTTGTCGAGACAATTTTGTTTACATGTATGTTGTAAATTTTCTATGATTCTAAGTCACAAAGACTTAACAAGTGAGCAGTGATCTGAAACAAAATGAGCAAAGTTAATTATTTTTGTCTATTGTTGTGGCCATCCATGTAGTTATGAGTGGTAAGGAGTAATGTTAAGACTTGAGCTGTAGCAAGGGAGGACAAAGGTTAGATTTTTCTAGGCCTGTGAAAGTCATCTGGAGAATGCTTACTTTAATGACATGCAATTTAGTTATTTTAAGTGACGTCCCTAGACAAGCAAAAGGTGAACTGGAATTCCTTCAGCATATTCTAGCGCACAGAATCTCACTGAATCATGTGACAAGCCTTGTCCAAAAGCTCCCTTATCTGACATTCTTAGCTTCTCCAGTAGCTTATCTACTCTCTTCATTTTTCCAGCCAGCAACAAAAGCTTACCAGTTTGTTTTTTAAACAGTTAGAAGGCATCACCTTTATTCGAGAGTCACACTAGATTTTACTCCTTACTTGCAAATGATTTTTTCTTTATAATGAATTTTATGCCATGTCTTACACTTTTATTTTCTTATTATAAGAATACTGTAAAATTACAAGGAATTTAAGAGTAGTGTCATGTTCCCATAGTTTTTTAGTCTCCCACAACTTAAATTTTGTGTATTTGTTTCCAGTCACTCTCAACGTCTTTATCACACACTTATAATCATTGTGTTTGAGGCTAAATTGTTTTAGTCACCATCACTGTTGGAAATTTTTCGCTTACTTGGATATCCTGTAAGCTGAAGAGTTATTTGATTGGGTTTGTGTATATGCCTCAGCTTTTTCCTTTGTTTCCATTTTTTTATATGCCTATTTATTCATTTATTTATTGGAGCTGAGCTACACAGCTTGTGGTGTATTAGTTCCCTGACCAGGGATCAAGCCCCAGTCCTGGCAGTGAAAGCTCTGAGTCCTAGACATGGAATTGCTGGGGATGCTGGGAGTTTCCTTTTAGAAGGGGTCAGTTCTGCACAAATGAAAAAGAAAGGCTGGAGAGTAAAACTGGATGACCCTGTAGCCAAGTAACTAAATGGGATGCAAACTGACTTCAGAGGCTGGGAGTCCAGTAGGGAGGGAATCATATATTACCTGATCCTTCTCAGAAGACAGAGATGGGAAGACTCACTCTGTGTGGAACCATGGGATTATCTCAGCTTGCTCTGCAGTCACCAGCTGCTTTATGCCTAACTGTTATTTTGGTTTTCTTCCTCGATCAACTAAATTATTCACATGTCTTTCACTTTGATCTCTGTTCATGAAGTTGCTACCTGTGTCTATATTTATGAAGTAGATGCACTCCTATTTGGCCCTTTGGTGAGAATGACTGCACTGTGACTTGAGTTTCCCGGCCATGGTTGGGATTCAGACTGTCAAGGTTTTAGAATCAAAGCTTTAGAGATTATCAAACACAGTCTCTAGTCCAAAGTAGGATCCACAGTACAAATATTTCCAATTGAGTGACTCACCCACTTTCAGTCTTCTGGGATGGGGTACCCTTTGCCTATATACTGATCTATTCTAAGCTCAACTACTATGGGAACTAGTAAGGTAACAGATGGTCCAGAAAAAGAAAATCAAATGCATAAGTAGATCCAAACTGTTTTTGTGGTTACTGAACTATGTCATAAGGATGTAACATGATATAAATATGTAAATATGTAAATATTTTAAGTTCAAAACTGAAAAACAAAGGGACATAGAACAATGGTTCTTTCAACACAGCATCCTTTGTACGCATATTAAACCCATATGCCTTTTCTCATTTTTCTTGTAATGTGGCATTTTCAATCTGTCTTTTATTTTCCTACATTGATATAGATGCAGGTTCAGAGAAATAATTCTCTACTATCAGGGGAAAAAATGGGTGAGCATGATGCTAAGTGGCAAGTGATATTAAACCCCAAAGTCAGGAAGGCGAGAGGCCTGTGGAGGGGTCTGCGGTGACCTGGAGAGTCCATGGTTCCTTCCAAATCAGGCAGCCCCTACCCAGTTCCAGACAACTGCTGACACTGTTGACATGTAGGAATGTGGACTCTGTGTTACTAATCTTCTACTTTCTAAAGAACAGCTAGGAATCTGGATTTTTTTGGTAAAATGCTCTTTTTTTGTTTTCTATTTTTAAAACACAGTTTGGGCCTAATAAAACATGGCTATGGGCTAGATGACATTGGTGAGCAGCCATTTTGCCTTCTCTGGCCTATTCTAGGGTTGGCAAACTATATTCTGTAGGCCAAGTCCAGCCTATCATCTTTCTTTTGTAATTAAAGTTTTATTGGCTCACAGCCATGCTCATTTGTTTATGTATTACCTATGGCTGCTTTTGTGCTATAGGTGCAGAGTTCAATAGTTAGGACACTAATTGTACGAGCTAAAAAGCATACTATCTGTACCTTAACAGAAGAAGTGTGTAGACTCCTCCTCTAGTCCAATTTGGTGAAACTCAACTTTTAGAAAGCTTTTTCTGAAAGAGATCAGCCCTGGGATTTCTTTGGAAGGAATGATGCTAAAGCTGAAACTCCAGTACTTTGGCCATCTCATGCGAAGAGTTGACTCATTGGAAAAGACTCTGATGCTGGGAGGGATTGGGGGCAGGAGGAGAAGGGGATGACAGAAGATGAGATGGATGGATGGCATCACTGACTCGATGGACATGAATCTGAGTGAACTCTGGGAGTTGGTGATGGACAGGGAGGCCTGGCGTGCTGCGATTCATGGGGTCGCAAAGAGTCAGACATGACTGAGCGACTGAACTGAACTGATGTTGAATTGAAATCTGCCTTTCCACAACTTTCATTCATTGATCTTGTGTCTCTCCCTGTTTACAGTTGGGCATTCATGAAAGACATTGGAACTCTCTGTGATTATTTAGTCATAAGACCATCCAGGGAAGGGTTGGATCATCTTTAGGTCTAAAAGCTCTCACCCAAATTAGACCTGACTTCTTGGATAAGTGATGTATTTTGAAATAATCTAAGGTACCACACGTTCATCCAGAAAGTGGATGGAGCTCATTAGCAAATTGCAGAACCAAAAACAAAAACCCCCAAACAATCCAAAGGTGGTTAATAAGAACACTAGAAGAATTGTCATGGTCTACATGAATATTTGTAAGAAGTTGACTGATGGCATGTACTTGTGAAGCCCATAGTCTTCATTCATCTTAGAATAACATCAAAATGTGTTCCATGGCTCACAAAGCCCTATCCAGTCCAGCCTCATCATCTTGACTCCCTTCTTTTCCCCACATTCATATTGCTTTGCCCAAGTTTCCGTGCATTCAGTTACTCAGACATCCAAACTCTGTCCTATCCTCCAGTCTTGGTACTTGTTATTTTTTCTGCCTAACACACTTGTCTCCATCTCTTCACAGGTCAATCATTCTTATCTTTTGGATTTTAGTTTAATGTCATCCATTTGAAGACATCTTCTCTAACCACCTGTGTTAGATGGCATGTCTCTAGCTAGAAATGACTTCTTAGCATACCTTTCCATTTATCAACTTTTTTGTACTTGTTTGTTATCATTGTGCTTATGTATCTGTATTCACATTTATTCTTAGAATCAGTGTGGTGAGACCAGGATCTTTGCCATCTCATTTGTTGTTTTTCATTGGGTCCAGAAAATTGTAGGCACTTGAAAATGCTTAAGGAACGAATGAATTACACATTAGCAGTACCTTAACATTATATACATTATAGTCCTAATTATTTTGTTTGACAGACTTACAAAACCCTACTTTTCTTACTATGTGGTAATGCTTTGAATTAAAGTATTTTTACTCAACAATAACTCAGTGTCTGTGCATCTGTATTTGATGAAGACATTTTTAGATGTTTTCATTAGTGGAAAAAATCATATACTAATGTAGATTATTAATAACTAAATTAATAATGTGAATATTGTCTATAGGGTGCTTTGCCATATGCAAAACCTATATCGCAAAAGCTCCCGCTTTGCAATTCTCCTGTAAGAGAAAGGTCAGAAGGGACATTTGTAATTTTCCACTTTATTTTATAGATGAGGAAACTGAAGCCCATAGAGATTTATTAAGATCACATAGCCAGTTAGTTTCAGAACCTGGAGGACCAGTGAGGTTGCTTCATTATTTAAATAATTGTATTTCCTCTTTGTTGGTGATGGGCTTATTTCATAAGTTGTGGTGACAGTAAGAAGACCTCATTTCTTAATAATAGTACTTTTTTTCTTTACAAAGCGCCTTTCATGCATGTTCTTCTAGATCTATAATAATGCCATAAGAAGATCTGAGCAGTTATCTTTTTTCAAAAGTTTAATATAAGTTATGATCAAGGTATGGGCAGCCCTAATGCCATGACCAAACCTCACAGGTAAAATGTGATAGAAGCAGAATGTGAACCTAGTTGCTCTTTCTTACCCTTTGATGTGGTACCTACCTGCCCCTCTTCTTCCTCTAATGTGGGAGCTAGAATTTAATGCTGAGCTTAGTGATTAATAAAAATGCTCAATACACACTAAAGACCCTTATGATGGTTTACTGAAATATTAGGCACTTTCAGATTTATAACAATGGCAAAAGCTTTATATAGTGCTTTAATATATGTATGCATGGTTCAGAGCACGTTACATTTATTAACTCTTATTCTTTTTTTGCAGAAAGCCTGTGAGTTAGATCCTATCCTACTCCCATTTTATAGCTGAGGAAACTGCAGCACAGAGAGATAAACCATCTTGCCCAAGGGGCATGGAGAGTGGACAGTAAAGCTGTGCTTTGAAGCCAGGTAGCCTGGTCCCCAAGTCTATCCTTTTAATAACTGCCAGGAGGCTTCCTTTCTGGCCTAAAGAATCATAAAACTGAAGTTATGAGGCCCAATATGAAGGCTGAGCTTAAGCCCTAGAGAACTTGGCTCCATAGGAACCAGGAGAATTCTCATTTCCTGGGGTGACCTGTCTCATCTCCATTGCTGTGCTAGTCCTGGGAGAGGGAACCTCTACTACCTTCTGGGGGGAAGTGTCAAGAGAGGAGCTTTGGTCTGTGTGCAACCTGCTAATTGACTCTTCTTTGTGAAGAAGGAGGGACTTGTCTGGCTGCTGAAATGGTGAAAGCCTTCCTACACTGGGCTATGTTAACCACACGTAATCAACAGTCCTATCCAGGGTAAGATGTTGCATATTATAGTCCGAGCCCAAAGTCCTTATCTGTAATAATAAAATGTCCTCACTGCTTTTCCGCTTCATACCTGGTGCTTCTCATTATTGGTGGGAGAGGAATTTTGCCAAGTATCTTTGCTTCTCATCAGAGTCAACCATGGGACGGTGAGGAGAAGGGATTAAATGTAGTGATGCTGGAGGCAGGCGGCCTCTTCAGAGGCCCTAGTGCTCACGGATGAGGGGAAGGAGATGATGGTTGTCTGAAGTAAGGCAATTTTTTGGATGTTTCGAGGGATAGAATGCAGAGTAGGAGCAGATTTCATTTACTGAGGACATTATTTGTCGAATTGTACTATG
Organism: Oryx dammah; assembly: GCF_014754425.2. NCBI lineage: Eukaryota > Metazoa > Chordata > Mammalia > Artiodactyla > Bovidae > Oryx > Oryx dammah. The sequence continues at coordinate 42,483,615 of NW_024070185.1, read as the reverse complement.
TACCAGACCTTGGGCATTGAGCTCTGAGCAAAATAGACATTCTTGCTCATGCAGACTTACATTCTAGTGAAAAGAGATAGAAGACATGTGACTGATAAATAGGATTATTTCAGAGAAGGAGGAATTCTCTGAAGGAAAAACAAACTGACAGAGTGACCAGTGAGGGGTTAGAGAGGTGCGACTTTGATTTGGGTGGTTGGGGGGACCCTGAAGAGGTGACACCTGAGTGATGAGGAGTGGTCTCCTGAGCTTCTTGGGAAGTGTTCTTGCAGAGGGACCTGCTTCTCCCTTTCCCTCCCATCTTAGACATGTAGTCAGTTTTCCAAATGCCTCTTTCATCCTGAAGGGCGTGCCTGCTCTTGTCTGTCCTCGTTTGCCTGATTTCACCAGCAGAGAAGACTCTTAGTGTTAGCAGATGTCAGTAAAGACTCTCAGGTGCCTCGGCCCCTCTCCCTTGCAAATCTTAGCCCAACCAAAACAAGAATAAAGGTTGGTTTGTCATGATGTGTTTCCAGGGTGCCTACAACTTCCCATGCTAAGAGCTCAGAAGCCATCTGTTTCATAACCTTTCCTTGAATTTATGAGAGGATTGATGTCATATGCCTCAGGATTGAGACTCAGAAATTCACCCCATCCCCATCTTTTGAAAATCTGGACAACATTTGTAAATTGCAGTCTTCTGGAACCACGCCTGCTTTCTACAGTTCCTCTGGGACTGCTGACCCTGACTGTGTGACCCCATCTGCATGTTCCTTCAGTGCCCTAGGATCCGATGTGCAGAGCAGGAAACCTCAGCTCATTCTCTGCGGCCGTTTCCTCTGTCTGTCCTCATCCAGTTTTGGCAACAAATCTCTCCCTTTAATCTCTTCATTGTGTGTGGCTTTTTGATTAAAAAGGTAATACATGTAGTAGATTGTGAAATATACAAAAAAAAATCCCTCCTAGTCTCAATACCTCATGATGATTGGTTTTAACATCTTGGGCTATGTCTTTCTAGCCTTCCTTCGACTATTACCTTGGCACACATGTATGCACACACACATGTGTATGCATTCACACACATACACATGTAAACACATGCATGTTCATATGTTTCCATTTTAAACTTTGGGGAGTAATGCAAAATCTGCTTTGTAGTATGATTTTTCTCTTAAAAATATATTATCCATATTACCCTTTACAGTCTGAAAAGTCTGTGTTTTTATGACAGAAGTGATGGAAGCAAACCAGAGCTGAAGGATTCCTTTCCTTTGAGACCTACAGCGTTATATTCCTTGTCTCAAGGAGAAGTACAGTGTCAGTTCTGCACTTTTTCACTTTCTGTGCTGACCATATCTAAGGTTGTCCATTGGGTGGACTCTTTTCTGGAGATCTGGGTGCAGAAGGAAGAGCACATTTTCCTGTCTTCTCCAGGGACTTTCAGAACTCCTGGCTGCAGGCCTGTGTCTGTGTCTTGCATTTGGGGTTGTGTAACACTTTGGTCAGTACATTTGTTCAAGTAACTTTTCATAACTCATATCACGCCAGTTAGCAGAGCCTTCTTTCATGGGTCTCCTGGCAGTATCTGAGAGAAAACACCAGCGTTCTTTCCGAAAGCTTATATTATGACTTGTAATTTATAGAAATGATATGCAGTACACACATCCAACAATGAAAGTGATGACGTCTTATAGGTGCTGGAGATTTGCGGTCAACCTCAGTCTACAAGACACTTCAGTCCTTCTCCAGCCCCGATTCCACTCCTGAGCTCCTGGGGCAGAGGCTGGAAGGGATCTGCACTGTGTTAGCTTTCACATTCAGCGTTCCATCTTCCTAGCTCTTCTCTCGAGCTCTGACCTCTGAACCCTCCAAGTTCAGTGCTGCATGGAAATCACTGTGCTCTGCAGTGCATTCCTCTCCTGAATAGCTGTCTCCTCAGTGCCCTCCAAAATTTGAGAATGTTTAGAGAAAATCCTCTATGCTTCATCTAAGCTAAATTCTTTTTTAAACAGGAGTCTGTGGCCTGCTGATTTTGTGTAGAACCTTCCCTTTGCAGGGCTCTTGTTCATATTATGGGGTGGAAACTGAATTTATTTTGTTGTTTGGGGTGGAGGATCCTCTCTGCATCTCCCTGCATAGTTACTCCAGGTTTTCCACAGGCTATTCTCAAAGGCTGGCCCTTTGAAAACCTCTCTCTGTTGTATGCTCCTACATTGCACCCTAATAGAGGTGGTTATGTATCCTTTTTCCCATTTCTGTAATAACACAGAGCCATCTGAGCTGAGTCTGTGGAATCGTCCTTTTAACGATGACAACTAGTTTGTGAGCTGCAGGAGAGCAGGGCCCACGTCTGCTGTTCAGGTTGTAGCCTAAAGGTCTAGCGGAACACCTGGCATACAGTATGTGTTCAGTAAATAGGTGTTCACTTATTTAACAAATAAAATATGGTATCGACAACAACTCAGCAAGTGTTTTAGAGACTTGTGGTATCCCAGTCAATGATAAAACCAAGTTTTTGCCTTTATGGGGCTTACATTCTCATTGTGGAAGATAGGCAATAAAAAAATGGTTATAACACACAAGTGAATGATATGGCATGTTAAAACATGGTGAGTGATACTGAAAAATCAGAGCAAGGTAACTGGATTCAGAATGCTGGGAGTTGCAATTGTTAATAGAGTAGTTGTAGGAGGCCTCATTTGAAAAGGTGACATTTGATCAAAGACTGGAAGGAAGTAAGGTATTAACTATGCCTTACCTGGGGGATAGCCACAGGCAGAGAGCAGCTTGGGAAAAGGCCCAAGGAAGAGTGGGAACTTGTTGGCAAGTTCAAGGAACAGCAAGAGACCCGCTGATATGCATAGCTGAGTGGGGAAATACTGGGTTAGTTAAAAAGTTCGTTTGAGTTTGTCTATAATATCTTACGGAAAAATCCGAATGAACTTTCTGGCCAACTCAATATTACAAAATAAAATCCTAGTGGTAAAAATCAAAGGATGAAGTTACCATCAGCTAAAATGGGGAAGACAGCATGTGGAGGAGGGTTGTGGGGGCAGATCACAAATTCATCCAGGGTATGTTAAGTTCAAGGTAACTGTTGTGGTTCAGTCTCTCAGTTGTGTCTGACTCTTTGGGACTCCAGGGACTGCAGCATGTCAGGGTTCCCTGTCCTTCACTGTCTCCTGGAGTTTGCTCAAACCCATGTTCATTGAATTGGTGATGCCAGCCAACATCTCGTCCTTGCCCCCTTCTATTTCTGCCCTCAATTTTTCCCAGCATCAGGGTCTTTTCCAGTGAGTCAGTCCTTCACATCAGGTGGCCAAAGTATTGGAGCTTCAGCTTCAGTATCAGTCCTTCCAATGAATAGTCAAGGTTGACTTCCTTTAGGATTGACTGATTTGATCTCCTTGAGGTCCCAGGAACTCTCAGTCTCTGTTTCTCTCTCTGTCTGTCTCTCTCTATGAGTAGCATACTGCACTGTTAATTATTGACTTCCTAGGTGGCTCCATGGTCAAGAATCCACCTGCAATGCAGAAGCTGTAGGAGACTTGGGTCTGATCCCTGGGTTGGGAAGATCCCCTGGAGGAGGAAATGGCAACTTGGTCCAGTATTCTTGCTGGGATAATCCCATGGACAGAGGAACTTGGCGGGCTACACTCCATGGAGTCACAAAGAGACAGACATGACTGAGCACACACACACACTGTTAATTATATTTATTATGTTGTACATTATATACCTAGTACTTTATATCTGACATCAGGCAGTTTGTACCTTTGGACTGCCTTCAACCAGTTCCCCCTCCCCACACCTCTACCCTCTGGTATCACACAGCAGATCTCTTTTCCTATAAGTTTGTTTGTTTTTGAAGTATAACTGACCTACAAACCATATTAGTTCCTGTTATATAACATAGTAATTTGGTATGTCTATACATTTCAAAATGATCACCACAATGAGTCTAGTTAATATCTGTTACAATATAAAGATATTATGTATTGACTATACTCTCCACACTATACATTTCATGCTTGTGATATCTATTTCACAACTAGAAGTTTTTGCCTCTTAATCTCCCTCACCTATTTATCCCTACCATTTATTTTTAGCTTTAAAATTTTTTTATTTTATTTTTTGTCTACAATGAATGGCATGTGAGATCTTAGTTCCCCAGTCAGGGATCAAACCCATGCCTCCTGCATTAGAAACTCGGAGTCTTAACTCTTAACTAGGAGTCTTAACTAGACTGCCAGGGAAGTCCCCTTACGATATTTTTCTTGCTGTTTTACTTAGACATGGCACTGCTTTCTCCTTTTGGCATTTATTAGAGTAGGCCATGTTACTGTAAAAGAAATCAAAACATATAATGGTATGATAAAATAGAAGATTGTTATTATTATTTTTTTTTTGCTGAAGTCTTGCTTGTAGCAGGGCAGCTCTCCTCCATGTGGCTACTTGTGGGCCCAGCTTGATAGTGGTTCTACTCTCTGAAGTTAACATATAACTTCTAAGGTCACATTGAGGTATGCTGACAAACCATCTCAGTTTGCCTGGGACTAAAAGTTTTCCTGGGATGGGAGAATTTCATTGCTAAAACTGGAAAACTCCTGGCAAAATGGGATGGTTGGCCACTTTACCTGGAGATCAATTTACTAGTCAACTGGAAGAGAAGAGGATAGAGAATCAAACGTAAGGGGTTTTTATAGGTCAAGCCTGGTGCCTGATACCATTTCGGCTGCTTTCTGATTCTCACAGAGAAACCTTAGACCTGTGATCATACCTAATGAAAAGGGATGTTGGGAATCACAGTCTAGCTATGTGCTCAAAGCAAAGAAAGGATTTTGATGGATGAATAGCTAGAGGTTTGTGCCACAAGGGAAAACCAATATTTTTCAGATTCCTTCAAGTTTTAATATATTTTTTTGTTGTAATTGGATGCCAAGTAGTTTCTGTTTTCATTTTTGTTATGGAACTGACAAGCAAATTTAGTGAAAGGAATAGGTCGTCAAGAAGATGCAACAAAATCACCTTTCAAACATTCCTTTTTAAAAGTGCTCTTCAAACTGAGGTATCAGTGGAGCTCATGCAGAAATTCACCTATGTACCAGGGCCACTACAGCGGGATCATACATGAACCTAGGGGTCCTTCCCAAGTGACAGTACGCTCTAAACACAAAGCCAGCAAGACAGAGGGGAACAAAGGGGAGGGCCTCTGAGATGACGATACTTCCGCAAAAGACTTCTATATTCAAACTAGGCAGAATGTTTCCTCTCTTTACCATTAGGTGAAAAGCATTTGAGAAACAGAGATCATTTTTAGTGTATCTCCAGATGCTGGCTAGAACATTTCTTCATGCCAAACTATACCCTTTACTGTCACACATTCAGAATTAGTGTGTGAACTTGTAAGTGATCCAAAGACATGTAAAAGTTCAGTTAACAGAGATGAGCTTTAAAAAAAAATCCTCCTTTAGAACTTGTCATTTCATTACAAAGATGCAACATGTGAATTTTGTAAATGTAATGACTCCCTAAGAGACCAACATCCAAAGTATTAAAGCCACATAATGAAGGTCCACTTTACGAGCACATACCCTGGTGGCTCAGACAGTAAAGAATCTGCCTGCAATGCAGGAGACCCGGGTTCGATCCCTGCATAGGGAAGATCCCCTGGAGAAGGGAATGGCTACCCACTCCAGTATTCTTGCCTGGAAAACCTTATGGATAGAGGAGCCTGGTGGGTTACAGTGCATGGGGTCTCAAAGAGTCCGACAGCACTCAGTGACTAACACTTTCACTTTATCTTTACACTGAGTATATAGAGATCTCAGAAAAGAGTGTTTCAAGAAACTTACTGTGCTCTTAAGATTCCTCTAATGAACTGTTGTGCAGCATGTGGTATGTCTTGGTGTTCTGTTTTAGCTCTGTATGGCCACACGTCTCTCTGACAGTGAAAGTTACTACAGTCCATATTCAGACAAAGCTAGGCTGCATGTGGGTGGGGTAATCTTCACTGACTCTTATTATTATTGGACTTAATCACTTCCTCCATCCAGAATCTCTACGTTATTGGTTCTTAGGCTCCTTGTGAAGACCCTGGGATGAAGATGAACCGTCTGAAATAGGTTTGGTTGATCTCTCCCTTCTCTGAATGCCTCAGTATCTCTAAGATTCCAATACTTAACATATAGCACGTTGTAAATACTCTGACACTGAGTTAATTTTGTTGTTTCACTTTTCTTGTGAGCATTGAAGTGAAAGCTCCCAAGCACCAATGTTTTTTCTTTATATAACCCCTGCAAAGAATATACAGCCCTCCTTTGACCTCCACAGGGGATTGCTTTCTTCCCCTGAAGGGGCTTAAATTCCTTATATAAAATGATGTAATATGATGAATACAATAGGCCCTCCACATCAGCAGTCTTCACATCTGTGGATTGAACCCACTGGATGGAAATTTCAATGTATAGGTATGGAGACTGACTGTATGTACGGTAGCATCACAGCCTTTCAGATCAGAGATTTTATGCACCCTGCTCTCTCACTGGGGCCAGGAAGAGAAGGGGATGACAGAGGATGAGATGGCTGGATGGCATCACCGACTCGATGGACATGAGTTTGGGTGAACTCTGGGAGTTGGTGATGGACAGGGAGGCCTGGCGTGCTGCAATTCATGGGGTCACAAAGAGTCGGATAGGACTGAGTGACTGAACTGAATTGAACCCTCTCATTTGAATTTTAGGAAACACAACAAAGATAGAGCAGTGGGTAACTAAAATGGGAAAAAGGGAGATTTGAGAGTTCTCCCAAAGTTTTACTTGTCTTTTACCATTCTTCATGGAAACTGGCAAGATAGAATGTGTCTGTCTGTCTAATAGCCTCATTCTTGAGTCTCTGCTTGAATGGTCTGGTGGAATCATAAAAATGAACATTCATAGAATGTTCTAGGAATTATCTAGGGCTCTATAGGTTTTATTTCATTCAATCCTTGTAACAGCCCTATAAATAAGGTACTGCTTGGTCCCATTTCACAGACATAAGATTAAGTGCCTTGCCTGTATTCCCACAGGTAGTAAGTGTAGAGTTGGAGTTTGTCCCCAGGTGGTCTGCTTTGAGAGCTCTTGACCTTTTAACACTTTTTACATGGCTTTCAGTGTCTTGAGACTGTTATGATAACAACAGAAATAATAATTTCTTGGTAATTTACTGGTGGCAGTTTCAAATCTATTGTCTTATTTGAAATTCACAACTACACTGTGAGCTACAGTCTGTCCTTTTATAAATGATGAAGTAGATTCAGAGATGTTAAGTGATTGACTAAGCTCACATAGTTTCCTATGTAGTGTTTGGGACCAGAACTCAAAATTCCAGATGTGCATTCTTATTTCTTCCCCAGTAGACCATATCAACTCAATAAATAATTGCTAAATGTAAGTGAAGGAATTAACTAGGAATAACTCTTACTAAGCTGGAGTTGGATATTCCAGTTAAGCAGCTGGGGTATTCATACCATTTGGATCATTCCAGTTGATTTTTAGAATACTGTAGTCTTCCACAGAAACTGATGACAGAAGTTAGGGTGGCAACTTCTGTAGATCAACCCTTTGCTAATGTGGGAGAGTGCACCATCTCTCCAATTATGGTTTTTGTTAGTTTCAAATAAAAATGTGTTGAATTCGCACATTTGAGTGGTTCTTAATGCCAGAGACACATTTATGGCCACTTGGAGGCTAAGTCATGAGGAAAAATTACTCAGTGTTGTAGCAGATGTCATCATTCTTTCTCTCACTTGAGGTGATGAGTCATAAATTTGGCTAGAATTTAAGATTAAGGCAGAATAGTATGTTATACATGAAAGTTGTTAGGAGAGTAAATCCTAAGAGTTCTCATCACAAGGAAAAATATTTTTTCCTCTTTCTCTAATTTTGTATTTATATGAGATGTTAGGTATTCACTAAACTTATTGCAGTAATCATTCCATGATGTATGTAAGTCAAACCATTATGCAATACACCTTAAACAGTGTTATATGTCAATTATATCTCAATAAAACTAGAAGAAAAACTTAAATTAAGGTAGAATATATATATGAGATCTCACATAACTCACAAATTCAGTGTTCAAGGAGGCAGGATAATGCAAATAAGAATGCTTAACAAGACTTGCTGTAATTTAACTTAGTGGGTTCAATACATATAGCATAACCAATGCCTCCATTCCCCACCCCATCCCTCTTCCTCAAAATTATATAGGTTTTACTTGGTTTAGGGGATAGAAACAGAATAGTTCTGTGCATTTAATATGAAAATTTAGAATGAAAAAATAAGCTACAACATTCTATGTGTTATTCCCTTTAAAGAAGACACAACTCCTTGGACTATTTTTGGGTGTAAACTTTTCAAATATAGAGTAGTTGGGGCATAGTTGCATAAATGTGTTGGGAATATACCTGGATGACATTGCACAGCACAGCACCATTACACACCTGCTGGAGTCCCGGGAGCATGAGCACACTCAAGCTGTAATTGGAGGCTCATGCAAATATAGAGGATGAGCAGCTTACAGTGGGACCAAGGGGGTGAGTGGAAGAAGAAATCAAATTTCATGACGGGGCTCAGACTGCTGGAAAAATCCCATTAACGTTTGTGAAGAGTTTATTGAATTCAAACAAACAATTATCCAGGCTTTTACAGGCATTGTGAAGCGCTATAGAAGAAATAAGCTTCAATTGTGGGTGAGGGGGAAGAGGAATGCATTCAGTTTCTGCGTATCACCTGTAGGTTCCCTTTGAGAGACTGGATGAGAAACTGCAAGCCTTTGGTAGGCCTGAAAATAACATGACAGAAAAAACTGTACAATATCCTGTTGAAGATGCTCTGCAAACGGATCCACTCCAAAGAGAATATGCTAATGTAACCCCTCGTATCTAGGTTCTAAAATAGTGCAACATGCTCTCATACCTTCAATAAGACGATATGCAATGCCATAGCACCTCACTAGAACTCAGTTAATATAACGTATGAGTCTAACTCTTGTCCCTGAAAACAGATTGAAAGGTTTCTTTAGTGAGCTAACAGAAGAGATCCACCCCCCCCCCACCATCTTATTGGGACCCTTGGGCTGCTGCTGTTTACTCTTTTTATACAGACAGTCCCCACTTTGCACTAACAGGTATACCTGGAAGTGAGGAGACATGGAGACAGTTCAGGTAGGCTAATAATTTGGGGGATCATTTAAGTCTTTAAGATTTTAAACCCCTATTTAGAAGGAAAATTGGCGTAGTCAGAAGGACAGGTGGGTAGGAGCTTATGACTGCTCGAGCTCCTTGATGCTCAAGCAGCACCCAGTGGCTCCTTGATGATCCAGAGCCACTCAGCTCTGAGAAAGCCTCCATGTCCCACTTGACAAAACAGCAGTTCTGCAGAAAACAGCGCCACCTTCCCTAGAAGGTGGTAGAGTGTCCATCTGTGGTCTCGTTGGCATGTGCCTAGAAGAGTCTTGTGCTCCCTCTTCCAGGCAGGTTGTAAAAGGCTTTAAGCACGTGTAATACTTTTCCTGAGAGGTACTTTGACAACTCTAAAGGTTTCTATCTACTGCATTATTTAACCAGTGATGGTTTAGTGTTCCTTGTAGTAACAAGGCAGTTTCCCAGTTGACCTGCCACTGAAAGGACCTTTGCCTACAAATTCTGCCTTCTATACAATATTTACAATTGGCAGTTTTCAGATGTCCTTTGCACTTTCTCATTTGACTCACAGATGCATGAGAATTGTTATTTTCAGTTCACACATGTAGAGAATGAGGCTCAGAGCTGGAGCGCCCAGGTATTCTGGGATGGTGACAAGGAATGAGGAAGGAAGCCTGCTGGGATCCTCTCAACCAGTAGGGGGTCGCCTCGCACACCTGGCAAGATTGCTTTGCTGCATCTGCAGACAGGGAAGAAACGTTTAGAGACCCGCAGAAAACTGACAAATACGGGTTAAGACAGAAAGAGGTGCGGTGGGGTGTACTGGGGGCCTCTTGAGTCTTGGGAGAAGGAAAACAAACCTGGTAAAAGGCTAGAGCTTTCAGGAAGTTTTTTCTTATCAGAACATGCACTTCAATGGTTTGCTTCAAAGGGGACAGAAGGAACCTGTGCTGTGTGGATGCAGAGTAAGGAGGAGACACTGGTGACAGAAACACTGAGGAGAGCATAGGGACCTCCTTACAAAATGAAGGAATGAAGACCGAGGACCATCATGAGTAATGAGAGCTTGTCAGAAAGACAAACCACTGTAACTATGTGACTGAATAGATTCCTGCTCACACAGAGCCTCCTAGTCAGGAGTGACAGGTCCTGGATATTATTCCTGTCTGTGTGGTTGAGACTTGTTACTCTCTCCATGGACAGGACACAATCCCCAAAGTGCAAGACTCACTCTTTAGTGAGAAATGAAGATAGAGTTTCCTGAATGAGCCCCCAAATGACCTGTGCAGGAGGAGTGGGCAGTAGGCACTCAGGGTTCTCATGTGGCTTCAGTTTGCATTATTTAAAAATATGTTAGGCAAGGTGAGCTCTCTGAGGGGAAGGACAGCTTTGAGTTCTGAAATCCATATAAATCACATGGTACCCAGCAGGTATTGTGTTACAATAACTGTACACCTGGATTTTCTGAAAGACTCCCAATTTCAAGTCTCTGTTCTGCTGTCTATTGGATTTCAGAGGCTCCAGAAATGACATCATGTGGGGGATGATCTTAAAATAAGTAATATTTATAGAGCACCCACTAACTATTCACTGAGTGTGCAGGCAGAAGCTAATGACAGAGACTAGAGTTTCTGGTTTCCCCAAGCTTTGAGTCTAGAGGGGTGGAGAGGCCTGGAGACAAAGAATTACAAGAGTCTGCTTGGTCTAGCGTTGTGGGGCATACCCAGTCTCTGGGAGAACAGAGGAGGGGCCCTAATGCAGACTGGAGTACAGGAAGCCTTTCTGGAAAAGGAAACCCCTAGGTTTGAGTCAATTCCTAGGCAGGGTGATAAGAAGACTGGGGGTCCCCAAGGAGAGAGGGGTATGGGGTTCTCGAGGAGGAGGAAAGGATGGACTTCCCCCCAACCTCCACATAAAAAGGTTTTTTGTTCTTTAAGGCCAGAAGTGATGATTACACAACTCAGTTTAAACTCTGTACTAGGAATTATACAACAATGTATCCTGCTTGAGGACAGTTTCTCCTTCCTGAAAACCTTCTGACTAATCCTGATATTTTAGAATGTAAATTATTTCATGCAAAGATGGGCTCAATAAAGGACAGAAATGGTATGGACCTAACAGAACCAGAAGATTTTAAGAAGAGGTGGCAAGAATACACAGAAAACTGTACAAAAAAGATCTTCATGACCCACATAATCACGATGGCGTGATCACTCATCTAGAGCCAGACATCCTGGAATGTGAAGTCAAGTGGGCCTTAGAAAGCATTACTACAAACAAAGCTAGTGGAGGTGATGGAATTCCAGTTGAGCTATTTCAAATCCTGAAAGATGATGCTGTGAAAGTGCTGTACTCAATATGCCAGCAAATTTGGAAAACTCAGCAGTGGCCACAGGACTGGAAAAGGTCAGTTTTCATTGCAATCCCAAAGAAAGGCAATGCCAAAGAATGCTCAAACTACTGCACAGTTGCACTCATCTCACATGCTAGTAAAGTAATGCTCAAAATTCTCCAAGCCAGGCTTCAGCAATATGTGAACCGTGAACTTCCTGATGTTCAAGCTGGTTTTAGAAAAGGCAGAAGAACCAGAGATCAAATTGCCAACATCTACTGGATCATGGAGAAAGCAAGAGAGTTCCAGAAAGCATCTATTTCTGCTTTATTGACTATACCAAAGCCTTTGACTGTGTGGATCACAATAAACTGTGGAAAATTCTGAAAGAGATGGAAATACCAGAGCACCTGACCTGCCTCTTGAGAAACCTATATGCAGGTCAGGAAGCAACAGTGAGAACTGGACATGGAACAACAGACTGGTTTCAAATAGGAAAAGGAGTATGTACGTAGGCTGTATATTGTCACCCTGCTTATTTAACTTAAAGCTTAACATTCAGAAAACTAAGATGATGGCATCAGGTCCCATCACTTTATGGCAAATAGATGGGGAAACAGAGGAAACAGTGACAGACTTTACTTTGGGGGGGCTCCAAAATCACTGCAGATGGTGATTGCAGCCATGAAATTAAAAGACACTTACTCCTTTGAAGAAAAGTTATGACCAACCTAGACAGCATATTAAAAAGCAGAGACGTTACTTTGCCAACAAAGGTCCATCTAGTCAAGGTTATGGTTTTTCCAGTGGTCATGTATGGATGTGAGAGTTGTACAGCTGAGCTCAGAAGAATTGATACTTTTGAACTGTGGTATTGGAGAAGACTTTTGAGAGTCCCTTGAACTGCAAGGAGATCCAACCAGTCCATCCTAAAGGAGATCAGTCCTGAATATTCATTGGAAGGACTGATGTTGAAACTGAAACTCCAATACTTTGGCCACCTGATGCAAAGAACTAACTCATTTGAAAAGACCCTCATGCTGGGAAAAATTGAAGATGGGAGGAGAAGGGGATAACAGAGGATGAGGTGGTTGGGTGGCATCACTGACTCAATGGATATGAATTTGAGTAAACTCTGTGAGTTGGTGATGGACAGGGAGGCCTGGTGTGCTACAGTCCATGGGGTTGCAAAGAGTTGGACACGACTGAGCAACTGAACTGAATTGAACTGAATCCTATTATCCTAAAATGTAATTTGTGGGAGTGGGTCTGGTTAAATTTTCACAAACCTGAAACATTCCTTTGATTTATTGTAATACTTAATTAAAAAGTATATAACTCCCTTGCTAACACTAGTGAGGAGGGCACTCTCTGCCCCCCTTCTGATGTCTATGTCAGAAGCTTTCTCTGTCCCTTTTTATACTTTAATAAAACTCTGCTACACAAAAGCTCTTGAGTGATCATGCCTGGTCCCTGGTCTGAAAGCTAAATCTTCTTCAGAAATCAGGAATCTGATATTGTTCACTGTCAGATAAGCCCATCAGGGCCATGAATGATGGCCTGGTAAAGGGAGATAAAAACCAGGGTAGCATGGAGAAAGTCTGAAGTCAGGGATCTGAGTGTGCTTGGGGTTATCAAAAAAGTTTTGATTTTAGAAAAAATGTTTGTATATGGAAGGGGGCTTGCAAGGAAATGGATGGTGAAAATAAATTTGGGCAGGTAGGCCATGAAGGAAAGCTCAGTGCTCAGTTTTATGTTTTACCAAGGCTTTGTGGTCAGTTGTAGAAGACAGATTAGGGCAAGTCCAGAGTGAATTCCCAGATGCAATCACAAGGCTAGTTTGGGTATTCAGGGGAGACAGGAAGAGAGCTTGACCTCGTGTTAGTTGTTGGGATGGAAAGGGAAAACATGCAAGAGCCTACAGGACTCGGTGAGCCCTTCTCAGTCTCTACCCTATCCCTTTTCTTTTCTTTTTCCCTATCTTGAATCAGGCTAAAATAAGAAACACAGGAAGAAGAGCAAGGTGGGGAGGGGAGGACATGCTTTTTTTAAAAAAAAATTAAAAATATTTGTTGAATTATACTTGATTTACAATGTTGTGTTAGATATAGATGCAGAGCAAAGTGATTGGGTTATAGACACACACACACACACACACACACACACACATATATATATATATAACTTTTTTTTCAGAATATGTGTATCAGTTCAGTTCAGTTCAATTGCTCACTCGTGTCCCATTCTTTGCAACCCCATGAACCGCAACATGCCAGGCCTCCCTGTCCATCACCAACTCTTGGAGTTTACCCAAACTCATGTCCACTGAGACAGTGATACCATCCAGCCATCTCATCCTCTATCGTCCCCTTCTTTTCCTGCCCTCAATCTTTCCCAAGTTAAGGGTCTTTTCATAGAAGTCAGCTCTGCACATCTGGTGGGCAAAGTACTGGAGTTTCAGCTTCAACATCAGTACCACCAATGAACTCCTTTAGGATGGATGGGTTGGATCTCCTTTGAATTCAAGGGACTGTCAAGAGTCTTCTCCAACACCACAGTTCAAAAGCATCAATTTTCAGTGCTCAGCTTTCTTTATAAGTCCAATCTCAGATCCATACATGACTACTGGAAAAACCATAGGTTTAACTAGACAGACCTTTGTTGACAAAGTAATGTCTCTGCTTTTTAATATGTTGTATAGGTTGGTCACAACTTTTCTTCGAAGGAGTAAGTGTCTTTTAATTTCATGGCTGCAATCACCATCTGCAGTGATTTTGGAGCCCCTCAAAATAAAACCAGCCACTGTTTCCACTGTTTCCCCATTTATTTCCCATGAAGTGATGGGACTGGATGCAATGATCTTCATTTTATGAATGTTGAGCTTTAAGCCAACTTTTCCATTCTCCTCTTTCACTTTCATCAAGAGATTCTTTAGTTCCTCTTCACTTTCTGCCTTAAGGGTGGTGTCATCTGCATATCTGAGGTTATTGACATTTCTCCCAGCAATCTTGATTCCAGCTTGTGCTTCTTCCAGCCCAGGGTTTCTCATGATGTACTCTGCATAGAAGTTAAATAAGCAGGGTGACAATATACCGCCTTGACGTACTCCTTTTCCTATTTGGAACCAGTCTGTTGTTCCATGTCCAGTTCTAACTGTTGCTTCCTAACCTGCATATAGGTTTCTCAAGAGGCAGGTCAGGTGGTCTGGTATTCCCATCTCTTTCAGAATTTTCCACAGTTTGTGGTGATCCACATAGTCAAAGGCTTTGGTATAGTCAATAAAACAGAAATGGATGTTTTTCTGGAACTCTCTTGCTTTTTCCATGATCCAGTGGATGTGGCAATTTGATCTCTGGTTCCTCTGCATTTTCTAAAACCAGCTTGAACACCTGGAAGTTCATGTTCATGTATGGCTGAAGCCTGGCTTGGAGAATTTTGAGCATTACTTTACTAGCGTGTGAGATGAGTGCAACTGTGCAGTAGTTTGAGCATTCTTTGGCATTGCCTTTCTTTGGGATTGCAATGAAAACTGACCTTTTCCAGTCCTGTGGCCACTGCTGAGTTTTCCATATTTGCTGGCATATTGAGTGCAGCACTTTCACAGCATCATCTTTCAGGATTTGAAATAGCTCAACTGGAATTCCATCATCTCCACTAGCTTTGTTCATAGTGATACTTTCTAAGGCCCACTTGACTTCACATTCCAGGATGTCTGGCTCTAGGTGAGTGATCACACCATCGTGATTATCTGGGTCATGAAGATCTTTTTTGTACAGTTCTTCTGTGTATTTTTGCCACCTCTTCTTAATATCTTCTGCTTCTGTTAGGTCCATACCATTTCTGTCCTTTATTGAGCTCATCTTTGCATGAAATGTTCCCTTGGTATCTCTAATTTTCTTGAAGAGATCTCTAGTCTTTCCCATTCTATTGTTTTCCTCTATTTCTTTGCACTGATCACTGAAGAAGGCTGTCTTATCTCTCTTTGCTATTCTTTGGAACCACTAGACCATTCTGATACGACCTAAATCAAATCCCTTATGATTATACAGTGGAAGTGAGAAATAGATTTAAGGGCCTAGATCTGATAGACAGAGTGCCTAATGAACCATGGACAGAGGTTCATGACATTGTACAGGAGACAGAGATCAAGACCATCCCCAAGACAAAGAATGCAAAAAAGGAAAATGGCTGTCTAAGGAGGCCTTACAAATGTCTATGAAAAGAAGAGAAGTGAAAAGGAAAGATATATATATATATATTTCAGATTCTTTTCCCTTATAGGTTGTTACAAGGTATTGAGTAGACTTTCCTGTCCTATGCAGTAGGTCCTTACTCATTATCTGTTTTATATATAGGAGCCTGGTGGGCTGCAGTCCATGGGGTCACTAAGAGTCAGACACGAGTGAGCGACTTCACTTTCACTTTTTACTTTCATGCATTGGAGAAGGAAATGGCTACCCACTCCAGTATTCTTGCCTGGGGAATCCCAGGGATGAGGAAGCCTGATGGGTTGTGGTCTACGGGGTCGCACAGAGTTAGACACGACTGAAGTGACTTAGCAGCAGCAGCAGCAACACATGTTTTGTTTCAGTTCAGTTCAGTCCAGTTCAGTCGCTCAGTCGTGTCTGACTCTTTGCGACCCCATGAATCTCAGCACACCAGGCATCCCTGTCCATCACCAATTCCTGGAGATCACTCAAACTCATGTCCATTGAGTTGGTGATGCCATCCAGCCATCTCATCCTCTGTTGTCCCCTTCTCCTCCTGCCCTCAATCCCTCCCAGCATCAGAGTCTTTTCCAGTGAGTCAACTCTTCGCATGAGGTAGCCAAAGTACTGGAGTTTCAGCTTTAGCATCATTCCTTCCAAAGAACACCCAGGACTGATCTCCTTTAGAATGGACTGGTTGGATCTCCTTGCAGTCCAAGGGACTCTCAAGAGTCTTCTCCAATACCACAGTTCAAAAGCATCAGTTCTTTGGTGCTCAGCTTTCTTCCAAGTCCAACTCTCACATCTGTACATGACTACTGGAAAAACCATGCTTTGACTAGACAGACCTTAGTCGGCAAATAATGTCTCCGCTTTTGAATATGCTATCTAGGTTGGTCATAACTTTTCTTCCAAGGAGTAAGCATCTTTTAATTTCATGGCTGCAATCACCCTCTGCACTGATTTGGGAGCCCCCAAAAATAAAGTCTGACACTGTTTCCACTGTTTCCCCATCTATTTGCCATGAAGTGATGAGACCAGATGCCATGATCTTCGTTTTCTGAATGTTGAGCTTTAAGCCAGCTTTTTTACTCTCCTCTTTCACTTTCTTCAAGCGGCTTTTTAGTTCCTCTTCACTTTCTGCCATAAGGGTGGTATCATCTGCATATCTGAGGTTATTGATATTTCTCCCGGCAATCTTGATTCCAGCTTGTGCTTCTTCCAGCCCAGGGTTTCTCATGATGTACTCTGCATAGAAGTTAAATAAGCAGGGTGACAATATACAGCCTTGACGTACTCCTTTTCTTATTTGCAGCCAGTCTGTTGCTTCATGTCCAGTTCTAACTGTTGCTTCCTGACCTGCATATAGGTTTCTCAAGAGGCAGGTCAGGTGGTCTGGTATTCCCATCTCTTGAAGAATTTTCCACAGTTTATTGTGATCCACATGGTCAAAGGCTTTTGCATAGTCAATAAAGCAGAAATAGATGTTTTTCTGGAACTCTCTTGCTTTTTCAACGATCCATTTTGGGGCATGCTAAATGTGAGGAGCATCTGGGATCCTCAGCCAGAGATATCCCATTGGAGCTCAGGAGAGAACCAGTCTGTACTACATATATTTATTTAGGAGTTACTGGCCTTGGGATGATAGTTAATATGATGAGAGTAGATGGAGGAGCTTTCCAGGGCAAGTTGGTAGAAGAAGAAGGGAACAGAGCCAATGACCGAGCTCATGGGAGCACCCTAGTCACACACTGGCCAGATGAAGCAGATAATACAGAGAAGACCCAGACAGAGAGGCCAGAGGCTCAGGATCTAACTGACAGACCAAGAGAAGACAGGATTGCAAAAAGAAAGGTTGGTTGTTAGGACTGTTGAGTACTTCACAGAGGTCAAAGGGCAAAAGGATTTAAGTAGCAGCAATGGATTTATTGATCAGGAGCCCCTAGGAGACTAAATGCCAATGTACCTCACAAGGCCAAAGTGGTGCAAAACTCTGTCAGAGGATATGTTTCAATTTTCTGACACATAAGCCTCAGCACACACATTCCAGATAAATTGGCTGCTTCTCTGTCCCTCCAACATGCTAGAGGCTCCCTTACCTCTGAGTCTTTGCTACTACCTAACCCACTTCCCGAGATATCCTTTTCCTCTTCTCTCTGATGAGCTTACCTTTGCTCCTTTCTCAAGGCTTGGCTCAACTTCCATTTTGAAAATCTTCCTGAATCACTCTATCTTCCCTCCCACCTCCTCCTCTGCCCACCTTCCCAGCACCATGCAGCCTCTGTGTGCTCATTTACCAATTCAAGTCTCTTTTGACATTATAATCTCTTTGAGGACAGGTGCAAATGAATTACATTTGTTGTAGATATCTCACAATATCACGAAATCAGGGAATATAACACTCATGAGCACTTCTTGGAAATCATCTCCCCAGCTTTGTCTTTATCCAAAAACATTGAACCAAAATAAAGCACTCAAGAATAGAAAATACCTCCTAAATAGAAGTATAAAAGTAATATAAATCTAAGAGCTACAACTTGAGCAAATACAGATGGAGAACAAAAAGAAAAAAGACTTAAACCCTGGTGAAGTAAGTGTTCTCTGTGAAGAGAGAAGAGTGGGTAAAAAGAAACAGAAATATGTTAGTCCAGTTATAGCAGGAGAGATAGCAGTTCCTAAAATATTTCTGTAAAACTCAAAAAGAAACTGTGAACACCATTAAGAAGCAGAATTTTTTTTAAAGTAATCTTAATTTCAGAAAATGTAGATGGAGACCTTCTAATCCTTTTGAACTTGTAAAATATATGTGATTACAAAGAAAATGAATTAAAATGAAACAGCTATAAAATTAATAAACATTTTGATTCAGAAATATGTTTATTAATGCATTAAAAACCAAATCTAAGGGTGAGTTTAATAATAACTGTAATTTTTAAGTGGTGATAAGTATTGATGATATTTGGAAATATCTACAAAAAAGTAATCGATATGAAAATATTTGTCACATGGTTTGTGGCCAACATTTATGGTTGAAGGAAATGTTGAGTTTTAATTAGAGTTTAGCTCAGCTGGTAAAGAATCTGCCTGCAATGTGGGAGACCTGGGTTTGATCCCTGGGTTGGGAAGATACCCTGCAGAATGAAAAGGCTACCCACTCCTGTATTCTGGCCTGGAGAATTCCATGGATAGTCCATGGGGTTGCAAAGAATTGGACATGACTGAGCAACTTTCACATTTCACACACTAGCAAAAATGAAGATGTGTTTTTTTCTCACTTAAATTCATAGGCCAGCTAAATTCTTTCTGTCTGCAGATCTCCAGGAAGCCTTAGTCCTCCATATTAAAAAACTCTAAGAGAGGGAGTCAAGATGGCAGAGGAATAGGAAGGGAATACCACTTTCTCCCTCACAAATTCCTCAAAAGATCATTTCAACGCGGAGCAAACTCCACAAAACAACCTCTGAATGCAGGCAGAGGACATCAGGCAACCAGAAAAGCAGATCATTGTCTTCAAAAATAGTCTTCTATTTCTCTACTTTATATTTCTATAACTATTACTTTTCAAAAAAAAAAGACTACTTTTTTAAAGCAAACACCATATATAGTCTTCGCGTGGTTGTTGTTGGTATTTCTTTTTTAATCTTGGGGTTTTTTTTTCTTATATATATACTTTTTCCTTATTTTTTTTCCTTATTTCTTTTTCTTAATATTATTATTATTTTTTTAATCTTTTCTCTTTTTTTCTTTCTTCCTTCTGCTTCGTCTCTTTAACATTGTATTTTTGAAAATCTAACCTCTACTCTAGGTTTTTAATCTTTGCTTTTCGGTTTTTGTTGTCAAGCTTGTACATTTCATAACCCAATCTTACCTGACAGCGAGATTACTGGCTTGACCACTCTCTCCTCCTTTTGGACTCTCCTTTTTCTCCACCAGGTGGCCTCTGTCTCTCCCCCCCCCCATCTCTCCTATATCCAACTCTGTGATTCTCTGTGTGTTCTAGATGGTGGAGAGCACCTAAGGAACTGATTACTGGCTGGACCTGTCTCTCTCTTTTTCATTCCTCTCTCTTACCCTCCTGGCCACCTCTGTCTGCTTCCTCTCTCTCCTCTTCCCTGTATAACTCCGTGAATACCTCTGAGAGGTCCAGACTATGGAGCGCACATAAGGAAGTGACTATTGACTAGCTTGCTCTCTCCTCTTTTGATCTCACCGCATCTCATCCCAGTCACCTCTAACTACCCCCTCCCTCTTCTCTTCTCAATGTAACCCAGTGAACCTCTCTGGGTGCCCCTCAATGTGGAGAAACCTTTCATCTTTAGCCTAGATGCTATATCATTGGTGCTGTATAGATGGGAAGTCTAGAGACCACCATAAAAATAAAACCGAAAACCAGAAGCAGGAGGCTTAAGTCCAAAGCTTGAGAACATCAGAGAACTCCTGAATTCAGGGAACATTAAGCAATAGGAGCTCATCAAATGCCTCCAAACCTACACTGAAACAAAGCTCCACCCAAGGGCCAACAAGTTCCAGAGCAAGACATATCACACAAATTATCCAGCAACACAGGAACACACCCCTGAGCTTCAATATACAGGCAGTTCAAAGTTACTCCAAAACTTTAGACGTCTCATAACCCATTACTGATCACTCCACTGCACTCCAGAGAGAAGAAACCCAGCTCCACCCACCAGACCTCCAACACAAGCTTCCCTAACCAGGAAACCTTGACAAGCCACTGATACAACCCCACCCACAGTGAGGAAGCTCCACAATAAAGAGAACTCCACAAATTACCAGAACACAAAAAGGCCATTCCAAACGCAGCAATATAACCAAGATGAAGAGACAGAGGAATACCCAACAGGTAAAGGAGCAGGAGAAATGCCCACCAAACCAGACAAAAGAGGAAGAGATAGGGAATCTACCTGAGAAAGAATTCCGAATATTGATAGTGAAAATGATCCAAAACCTTGAAGTCAAAATGGAATCACGGATAAATACCCTAGAGACAAGGATTGAGAAGATGCAAGAAAGGTTCAACAAGGACCTAGAAGAAATAAAAAAGAGTCAATATACAATGAATAATGCAATAAATGAGATCAGAAACACTCTGGAGGCAACAAATAATAGAATAACGGAGGCAGAAGATAGGATTAGTGAAATAGAAGACAGAATGGTAGAAATAAATGAATCAGAGAGGAAAAAAGAAAAACGAATTAAAAGAAATGAGGACAATCTCAGAGACCTCCAGGACAATATGAAACGCTCCAACATTCGAATTATAGGAGTCCCAGAAGAAGAAGACAAAAAGAAAGACCATGAGAAAATCCTTGAGGAGATAATAGTTGAAAACTTCCCTAAAATGGGGAAGGAAATAATCACCCAAGTCCAAGAAACCCAGAGAGTCCCAAATAGGATAAACCCAAGGCGAAACACCCCAAGACACATATTAATCAAATTAACAAAGATCAAACACAAAGAACAACTATTAAAAGCAGCAAGCGGAAAACAACAAATAACACACAAGGGGATTCCCATAAGGATAACAGCTGATCTCTCAATAGAAACTCTTCAGGCCAGGAGGGAATGGCAAGACATACTTAAAGTGATGAAAGAAAATAACCTACAGCCCAGATTACTATACCCAGCAAGGATCTCATTCAAATACGAAGGAGAAATCAAAAGCTTTACAGACAAGCAAAAGCTGAGAGAATTCAGCACCACCAAACCACCTCTCCAACAAATTCTAAAGGATATTCTCTAGACAGGAAACACAAAAAGGGAGTATAAACCCGAACCCAAAATAATAAAATAAATGGCAACGGGATCATACTTATCAATAATCACCTTAAACGTAAATGGATTGAATGCCCCAACCAAAAGGCAAAGACTGGCCGATTGGATACAAAAACAAGAACCCTCTATATGCTGCTTACAAGAGACCCACCTCAAAACAAGGGACACATACAGACTGAAAGTGAAGGGTTGGAAAAAGATATTCCATGCAAATAGAGACCAAAAGAAAGCAGGAGTGGCAATACTCATATCCGATAAAATAGACTTTAAAACAAAGGCTGTGAAAAGAGACAAAGAAGGCCACTACATAATGATCAAAGGATCAATCCAAGAAGAAGATATAACAATTATAAACATATATGCACCCAATATAGGAGCACCGCAATATGTAGGACAAATGCTAACAAGTATGAAAGAGGAAATTAACAACAACACAATAATAGTGGGAGACTTTAATACCCCACTCACACATATGGACAGATCAACTAAACAGAAAATTAACAAAGAAACGCAAACTTTAAATGATACATTAGACCAGTTAGACCTAATTGATATCTATAGGACATTTCACCCCAAAACAATGAATTTCACCTTTTTCTCAAGTGCTCATGGAACCTTCTCGAGGATAGATCACATCCTGGGCCATAAATATAACCTTGATAAATTCAAAAAAATCGAAATCATTCCAAGCATCTTTTCTGACCATAATGAACTAAGATTAGATCTCAATTACAGGAGGAAACCTATTAAAAATTCCAACATATGGAGGCTGAACAACACGCTTCTGAATAACCAACAAATCACAGAAGAAATCAAAAAAGAAATAAAAATATGCATAGAAACTAATGAAAATGAAAACACAACAACCCAAAACCTGTGGGACACCATAAAAGCAGTGCTAAGAGGAAAGTTCATAGCAATACAGGCATACCTCAAGAAACAAGAAAAAAGTCAAATAAATAACCTAACTCTACACCTAAAGCAACTAGAAAAGGAAGAATTGGAGAACCCCAGAGTTAGCAGAAGGAAAGAAATCTTAAAAATTAGGGCAGAAATAAATGCAAAAGAAACAAAAGAGACCATAGCAAAAATCAACAAAGCCAAAAGCTGGTTCTTTGAAAGGATAAATAAAATTGACAGACCATTAGCCAGACTCATCAAGAAGCAAAGAGAGAAAAATCAAATCAATAAAATTAGAAATGAAAATGGAGAGATCACAACAGACAACACAGAAATACAAAGGATCATAAGAGACTACTATCAGCAATTATATGCCAATAAAATGGACAACCTGGAAGAAATGGACAAATTCTTAGAAAAATACAATTTTCCAAAACTAAACCAGGAAGAAATAGACAATCTTAACAGACCCATCACAAGCACGGAAATTGAAACTGTAATCAGAAATCTTCCAGCAAACAAAAGCCCAGGTCCAGACGGCTTCACAGCTGAATTCTACCAGAAATTTCGAGAAGAGTTAACACCTATCCTACTCAAACTCTTCCAGAAAATTGCAGAGGAAGGGAAACTTCCAAACTCATTCTATGAGGCCACCATCACCCTAATACCAAAACCTGACAAAGATACTACAAAAAAGGAAAACTACAGGCCAATATCACTGATGAACATAGATGCAAAAATCCTCAACAAAATTCTAGCAATCAGAATCCAACAACACATTAAAAAGATCATACACCATGACCAAGTGGGCTTTATCCCAGGGATGCAAGGATTCTTCAATATCCGCAAATCAATCAATGTAATTCACCACATTAACAAATTGAAAAATAAAAGCCATATGATTATCTCAATAGATGCAGAGAAGGCCTTTGACAAAATTCAACATCCATTTATGATAAAAACTCTCCAGAAAGCAGGAATAGAAGGAACATACCTCAATATAATAAAAGCTATATATGACAAACCCACAGCAAACATTATCCTCAATGGTGAAAAATTAAAAGCATTTCCCCTTAAGTCAGGAACAAGACAAGGGTGCCCACTTTCACCACTACTATTCAACATAGTTCTGGAAGTTTTAGCCACAGCAATCAGAGCAGAAAAAGAAATAAAAGGAATCCAAATTGGAAAAGAAGAAGTAAAACTCTCACTGTTTGCAGATGACATGATCCTCTACATAGAAAACACTAAAGACTCTACCAGAAAATTACTAGAGCTAATTAATGAATATAGTAAAGTTGCAGGATATAAAATCAACACACAGAAATCCCTTGCATTCCTATACACTAATAATGAGAAAGTAGAAGAAGAAATTAAGGAAACAATTCCATTCACCATTGCAACAAAAAGAATAAAATACTTAGGAATATATCTACCTAAAGAAACTAAAGACCTATATACAGAAAACTATAAAACACTGATGAAAGAAATCAAAGAGGACACTAATAGATGGAGAAATATACCATGCTCATGGATCGGAAGAATCAATATAGTGAAAATGAGTATATTACCCAAAGCAATTTACAAATTCAATGCAATCCCTATCAAGATACCGGTGATATTTTTCACAGAACTAGAACAAATAATTTCAAGATTTGTATGGAAATACAAAAAACCACGAAAGCCAAAGCAATCTTGAGAAAGAAGAATGGAACTGGAGGAATCAATTTGCCTGACTTCAGGCTCTACTACAAAGCCACAGTCATCAAGACAGTATGGTATTGGCACAAAGACAGACATATAGATCAATGGAACAAAATAGAAAGCCCAGAGATAAATCCACATACATATGGACACCTTATCTTCGACAAAGGAGGCAAGAATATACAATGGAGTAAAGACAATCTCTTTAACAAGTGGTGCTGGGAAAACTGGTCAACCACTTGTAAAAGAATGAAACTAGATCACTTTCTAACACCGCACACAAAGATAAACTCAAAATGGATTAAAGATCTAAATGTAAGACCAGAAACTATAAAACTCTTAGAGGAGAACATAGGCAAAACACTCTCCGACATAAACCACAGCAGGATCCTCTATGATCCACCTCCCAGAATTCTGGAAATAAAAGCAAAAATAAACAAATGGGATCTAATTAAAATTAAAAGCTTCTGCACAACAAAGGAAAACATAAGCAAAGTGAAAAGACAGCCTTCCGAATGGGAGAAAATAATAGCAAACGAAGCAACTGACAAACAACTAATCTCAAAAATATACAAGCAACTCCTGCAGCTCAATTCCAGAAAAATAAACGACCCAATCAAAAAATGGGCCAAAGAACTAAATAGACATTTCTCCAAAGAAGACATACGGATGGCCAACAAACACATGAAAAGATGCTCAACATCACTCATTATTAGAGAAATGCAAATCAAAACCACAATGAGGTACCACTTCACACCAGTCAGAATGTCTGCGATCCAAAAATCTGCAAGCAATAAATGCTGGAGAGGATGTGGAGAGAAGGGAACCCTCCTAAACTGTTGGTGGGAATGCAAACTAGTACAGCCACTCTGGAGAACAGTGTGGAGATTCCTTAAAAAATTGCAAATAGAAATGCCTTATGACCCAGCAATCCCACTGTTGGGCATACACACAGAGGAAACCAGAATTGAAAGAGACACATGTACCCCAATGTTCATTGCAGCACTGTTTATAATAGCCAGGACATGGAAACAACCTAGATGTCCATCAGTAGATGAATGGATAAGAAAGCTGTGGTACATATACACAATGGAGTATTACTCAGCCATTAAAAAGAATACATTTGAATCAGTTCTGATGAGATGGATGAAACTGGAGCCGATTATACAGAGTGAAGTGAGCCAGAAAAAAAAACACCAATACAGTATACTAACACATATATATGGAATTTAGAAAGATGGCAATGATGACCCTGTATGCAGGACAGCAAAAAAGACACAGATGTGTATAGTGGACTTTTGGACTCAGAGGGAGAGGGAGAGGGAGAGGGTGTGATGATTTGGGAGAATGGCATTGAAACATGTATAATATCATGTAAGAATCGAAATGCCAGTCTATGTCTGATGCAGGATATGACACGCTTGGGGCTGACGCGCGGGGATGACCCAGAGAGATATTGTGGGGAGGGGGGTGGGAGGGGGGCTCATGTTTGGGAACGCATGTACACCTGTGGTGGATTCATGTCAATCTATGCCAAAACCAATACAGAATTGTAAAGTAAAAATTAAAAATAAATAAATAAATTAAAAAAAAAAAAACTCTAATGCTAATAATATTCACTGGCAAGTCTGGGTCAGTCTGTTGTGGGGTCACTGCTCCTTTCTCCTGGGTCCTGGTGCACACAGGGTTCT
Organism: Oryx dammah; assembly: GCF_014754425.2. Classification (NCBI taxonomy): domain Eukaryota; kingdom Metazoa; phylum Chordata; class Mammalia; order Artiodactyla; family Bovidae; genus Oryx; species Oryx dammah. The sequence continues at coordinate 42,457,818 of NW_024070185.1, read as the reverse complement.
GTTTGTGCCCTCCCAGAGACTGTTTCCCCAGTCCTGTGTAAGTTCTGGCCACTCTATGGTGGGTTAATGGCGACCTCCAAGAAGGCTTATGCCATACCCAGGACTACTGCACCCACAGCCCCTGCTCCCACAGCAGTCCACTGCTCACCCGTACCTCTTCAGGAGACACCCAAACACAGATCTGTCTCAGTCTCTGAGGGGTCCCTGGGTCCTGGTGCACTCAAGGTATGTTTGAGCCCTCTGAGCATCTCTGGCGAATATGGGGTTTGATTCTAAACGTGATTTTGCCCCTCCTGCCGTCTAGCTGGGGCTTCTCCTTTGCCCTTGGACATGAGATATCTCCTCAAAGTTGCTCCAGTGCTGCAAAGTTGCTACTCCAGTGCCTACCATCTTGCTGGGGCTTCTCTACCCTTGGACATGGGGTATCTCCTCACAGCTGCTCCAGCACTGCACAGCCATCACTCCAGCACCTCGAATGTCCAGGAGACTCTGGCAGAGGCATGGGTTGGCAGTGCCCTGCTGCAGGGTTGGGGGCACTGAGTGTAGCTGTGCATTCATGGGACCTTTTGAAGGAGGTCAACATTATCTTCATTACCTCTACCATAGTTTGGCCTCAGGTCAAATAACAGGGAGGGAACACAACCCCACCCTTCAACAGAAAATTGGATTAAAGATTTACTGAACATGGCCCCTCTCATCAGAAGGAGACCCAGTTTCCCCCATAGTCAATCTCTCCCATAAGGAAGCTTCCATTAGCCTCTTATCCTTCTCCATCAGAGGGCAGACAGAGTGAAAACCACAGTCACGGAAAACAAACCCATCTGATCACATGGACCACAGCCTTGTCTAACTCAGTGAAACTATAAGCCATGCCCTGTAGGGCCTCCCAAGATGGACAAATCATGGTGGAGAGTTCTGACAAAACGTGGTCCACTGGAGAAGGGAATGGCAAATCACTTCAGTATTCTTGTCTTGAGAACCTCATGAACAGTATGAAAAGGCAAAAAGATAGGATACTGAAAGATGGTCTCCCCAGGTCAGTAGGTGCCCCGTAAGCCACTGGAGATCAGTGGAGAACTAATTCCAGAAAGAATGAAGAGATGGAGCCCAAACAAAAACAACACCCAGTTGTGGAAGTGACTGGTGATAGAAGCAAGGACCGATGCTGTAAAGAGCAATATTGCATAGGAACCTGGAATGTTAGGTCCATGAATCAAGGTGAGTTGGAAGTGGTCAAACAGGAGATGGCAAGAGTGAACATTGACATTCTAGGAATCAGCAAACTAAGATGGACTGGAATGGGGGAACTTAACTCAGATGACCATTATATCTACTACTGTGGGCAAGAATCCCTTAGAAGAAATGGAGAGGCCATCAGGGTCAACAAAAGAGTCTGAAATGCAGTACTTGGATGCAATCTCAAAAGCAACAGAATGATCTCTGTTTGTTTCCAAGGCAAACCATTCAATATCACGGGAATCCAAGACTATGCCCCTACCAATAATGCTGAAGAAGCTGAATTTGAATGGTAGAAAGTGAAGAGGAACTAAAAAGCCTCTTGATGAAAGTGAAAGTGGAGAGTGAAAAAGTTGGCCTAAAGCTAAACATTCAGAAAATGAAGATCATGGCATCCGGTCCCATCACTTCATGGGAAATAGATGGGGAAACAGTGGAAACAGGGTCAGACTTTATTTTGGGGGTCCCTAAAATCATTGCAGATGGTGACTGCAGCCATGAAATTAAAAGACGCTTACTCCTTGGAAGAAAAGTTATGGCCAACCTAGATAGCAGATTCAAAAGCAAAGACATTACTTTGCCGACTAAGGTCCGTCTAGTCAAGGCTATGGTTTTTCCTGTTGTCATGTATGGATGTGAGAGTTGGACTATGAAGAAGGCTGAGCGCCAAAGAATTGATGCTTTTGAACTGTGGTGTTGGAGAAGACTCTTGAGAGTCCCTTGGACTGCAAGGAGATCCAACCAATCCATTCTGAAGGAGATCAGTCCTGGGATTTCTTTGGAAGGAATGATGCTAAAGCTGAAACTCCATTACTTTGGCCACTTCATGCGAAGAGTTGACTCACTGGAAAAGACTCTGATGCTGGGAGGGATTGGGGGCAGGAGGAGAAGGAGACGACAGAGGATGAGATGGTTGGATGGCATCACTGACTCGATGGGCGTGAGTCTGAGTGAACTCTGGGAGTTGGTGATGGGCAGGGAGGCCTGGCATGCTGTGATTCATGGGGTCGCACAGAGTCAGACACGACTGAGCGACTGAACTGAACTGATGAACCAGAAGATTTCAAGAAGAGGTGGCAAGAATACACAGAAGAACTATACAAAAAAGATTTTCGCAAACCATATAATCATGATGATGTGATCACTCACCTAGAGCCAGATATCCTGGAATGTGAAGTCAAGTGGGCCTTAGGAAGCATCACTATTAACAAAGCTAGTGGAGGTGATGGAATTCCAGTTGAGCTATTTCAAATCCTGAAAGATGATACTGTGAGACTGTTGCACTCAATATGCCAGCAAATATGGAAAACTCAGTGGCCACAGGACTGGAAAAGGTCAGTTTTCATTGCAATCCCAAAGAAAGGCAATGCCAAAGAATGCTCAAACTACTGCACAATTGCACTCATCTCACACACTAGCAAAGTAATGCTCAAAATTGTCCAAGCCAGACTTCAAGAATATGTGAACCATGAACTTCCAGATGTTCAAGCTGGATTTAGAAAAGCCAGAGGAACCAGAGATCAAATTGCCAACAACTGTTGGATCATCAAAAAAGCAAGAGAGTTCCAGAAAAGCATCTATTGACTATGCCAAAGGCTTTGACTGTGTGGGTCACAATACACTGTGGAAAATTCTGAAAGAGATGGGAATACCAGACTGCCTTACCTGCCTCTTGAGAAATCTGTACAAAGGTCAAGAAGCAAGTTAGAACTGGACATGGAACAACAGACTGGTATCCAAATCGGAAAAGGAGTACAATAAGCAGGGTGACGATATACAACCTTGACGTACTCCTATATATTGTCACCCTGCTTATTTAACTTATATGCAGAGTCCATCATGTGAAATGCTGGGCTGGATGAAGCACAAGTTGGAATCAAGATTGCCAGGAGAAATATCAACAACCCAAGATATGCAGTTGACACCACCCTTATGGCAGAAAGTGAAGAAGAACTAAAGAACCTCTTGATGACAGTGAAAGAGGAGAGTGAAAAAGTTGGCTTAAAATTCAACATTCAGAAAACTAAGATCATGGCGTCTGATTTCATCACTTCATGGCAAATAGATGAGGAAACAGTGGAAACAGTGACAGATTAAATTTTGGGGGGCTCCAAAATCACTGCAGATGGTGATTGCAGCCATGAAAGAAAAAGATGCCCGTTCCTTGGAAGAAAAATTATGACCAACCTAGACAGCATATTAAAAAGCAGAGACATTTCTTTGCCAACAAAGGCCCATCTAGTCAAAGCTATGGTTTTTCCAGCAGTCATGTATGGATGTGAGAGTCGGACTATAAAGAAAGCTGAGCGCTGAAGAACTAATGGTTTTGAACTGTGGTGTTGGAGAAGACTCTTGACAATCCCTTGGACTGCAAGGAGATCCAATGAGTCCATCCTAAAGGAAATCAACTATGAATATTCATTGCAAGGACTGATGCTAAAGCTGAAACTCCAATACTTTGGCCACCTGATGGGAAGAGCTGACTCATTGGAAAAGACCCTGATGCTGGGAAAGAAGGCGGGAGGAGAAGGGGACGACAGAGGATGAGATGGTAGGATGGCATCACCGACTCAATGGACATGAGTTTGAGTAAACTCCAGGAGCTGGTGATGGACGAGGAGGCCTCGCATGCTGCAGTCCATGTTATTGCAAAGAGTTGGACACGACTAAGGGACTGAACTGAAGGCTAATAAAATTCATTGTTGAGTTTTTCATGCTTGAAGAAAGGACTTAAATAAATAGATGAAATTATTTCATTTTCTATCCTTAAGTGATGATAAAATTAATCATTTTGATGGGGTCACATTCAATTGCTAATGATCCACTTGTAGAAAACCTACTGCTTGTAAGTGTCCTTACCTTAGTATATTTTGATTATGAAAAAAAGCAAAGGATAGGAGAGAATGTTGTCTTCAGTTTGAATTGCCTTACATGGAGAGTACTGGAAATAAAATCAGTGGCTTTGCCTTGGACAGTGGTTTTTTTTTTTTTTTTTCCCTCCTTCCTGCTTACTAGCACTCTGCTGGTTGAATGGGAGATTCCCAGAGAGTTGTACTTATGATGTCCAAAACCCTTAGGGCATTAAGCCATTTCAACATGACAGAATTTGAAAGTGACACATCAATTAACAATTTGTCTAAGTGGAATTGTTGAACTTCGTTGAGTAGAGGAAGTCTCATAAATTTTATTCTTACTCAAAGCTTTACTCTTACTGAAGTTGCAATATTAGTGATAAGTGAAGTAAAGGCAAGGTTGGCAGAAGTAAGGTAGATATTGGCAAAATGACTTGTTTCCATATTGAGAGCATTTAGCATTTCCAGAATAGTACACATTTATATATTCTTTTTAAACTAAGATTCTCTTCAGGATGTGGGATGAAAAGAATTTGACTGCTTATCCAGTGCACCTAACCAGTTTTCCATCCACACATTTTTGAGGTTCAGTTGAACTTGCCTATGTCCTTACACTTCATGGCCACTTCAGCTTCCTGTTATTATCAGCCCACGATTCCAAAAGGTATACTTTCCTTCCTTTATTTCCAGATGGTCTGCATATGCTATTTACTTTTCTACTCCAGGTTGAGCTTGCTCTGTCAAAGATAGACCATTTCTTCATAAGGTAGGCTCCTTGGGTGGTTAGTTGTCCTCCTAATTTCTGTATAATACTAGAAGATGAAACACTACTCAGTACATGCAGAATTATTTGAGCAACATTAATGGGAACATTTCTGGGATGGAAAGGGATGGTCTTTTATTTTACTTTGAGTTCTCTAAAGTCTCCACTGAAAGCACTTTAATAAGTCCAGGAGTCAGGCAATAAATTCACATTTTTAAATAGCAGCTCCATTGTAACTCAGGCAACTGATACCATGTAGTTCTTAGACAAAGATGATCACTGTCTGCCGGGGTCCAGCCCCGGTGGATCCAGGGTAATTCGAAGGGGAGACGGAGTAGGCGTCCTAGGAAAAAACTTATTTAATTACAGATATATAGAGAGATTAGAAACGGATAGTGTAGTAGGAAAATTAGTGGAGAAAAGGAGGCTGAATAACTTGGTTTATGTGGAATACCAATCACCACCTATGTAGGCCACAGGGGTCTTTCTGTTCTCCCGAAGGAGAGGAGGCACTGAGGCCTCCCCGGTCCGATCTTAGAAGCCCAAGCAAAGTTAGTAGGCTTGGTGAGTACCCACGTACCAGATGGGAATTCAGCCAGAAGGGAAGAAAACGACACGGGGGAATCAGTCTTTCCAGAAACTGATCCGATTTCTTTATTTTTTAGGTTTGTTTATATACCTTTTGTTATACATAAGGATGAATACAGAGTCACGCGGGTGTCAGCAGACCTGACCCTTGTCACAATCAGGTGCTTCATATAAAATTATACAAAGGTCTTATGGGTTTTACATCCTCTTCTGGCCATGAGGCCTGCTGACATTTTATGATCCTTTCTTTCTGATAACCAAAAAACTTATTTTTTCCAAGGGTGTTTTTTCTTAAACCAGGTGCCACCCTCTGAAGCTAGCAGATAAAGTTGCATTCCTATAGGGTGAGGGTGTAGCGGGTTACAATCAAGAAAGGAACTTAGCCTAAGGTTTAACATGATTAACCCTAAAGGTTAATACTTATTTTTCCTATATGCTAGTTGTATTCATTATAAGGGCAGGGAATATGGACATTTAGCAGCAAATATTGGCTCAACAAATGAAAACCCTTCACCAATGTTCCCCTTAAGATCTATTTAGTCTTAAGATAGTGATAAAGTTACATTTTTGCATAGCAAGGACATAGTGATTTATAACAAAGTACAGTGATCTATAACAAAAGAGAAAATTCATTAACTCAAAAAGTCTAGATGTGCTAACATAAAAAACTACTATATTTCCTTTTCTATATTCCAAATACATTGATTAATATATTCCCAAGTGCCTAAGGATATGGAGACCTGGCGGCAATCATTGACTCAACAATGAGAAAAGCCCTATGTTAATATTCTAAACTCTCTGTACTGTTTATGGTTGAGAGGTTGTCACACAAGCTAGTCTGTCAGCAGAGAGGTTTGACCTGAGACACCCTTGTCACACCTAGGGCAGGGAATTAGCAGTAATTATTGGCACAATAAATGAAAAACCCTTCACCAATATAATTCCTAATCAACCCACTATCAGTTCAGTTCAGTTTAGTTCAGTTGCTCAGTCGTGTCCGACTCTTTGCGACTCCATGAATCGCAGCACGCCAGGCCTCCCTGTTCATCACCATCTCCAGGAGTTCACTCAGACTCACGTCCATCAAGTCCGTGATGCCATCCAGCCATCTCATCCTCGGTCGTCCCCTTCTCCTCTTGCCCCCAATCCCTCCCAGCATCAGAGTCTTCCAATGAGTCAACTCTTCACATGAGGTGGGCAATGTACTGGAGTTTCAGCTTTAGCATCATTCCTTCCAAAGAAATCCCAGGGTTGATCTCCTTCAGAATGGACTGGTTGGATCTCCTTGCAGTCCAAGGGACTCTCAAGAGTCTTCTCCAACACCACAGTTCAAAAGCATCAATTCTTCAGCGCTCAGCCTTCTTCACAGTCCAACTCTCACATCCATACATGACCACTGGAAAAACCATAGCCTTGACTAGACGGACCTTAGTCAGCAAAAGTAATGTCTCTACTTTAGAATCTGCTATCTAGGTTGGTCATAACTTTTCTTCCAAGGAGTAAGCGTCTTTTAATTTCATGGCTGCAGTCACCATCTGCAGTGATCCTGGAGCCCCCCCGCAAAAAAAAGCTGATAATTTTCTAACTTCTCAAAAGAGTCTGTATTTAGAAAGTTTTAAAGCATCTTGTGCCTCTCATGGTTGGGAGGCTGTAAGCAATCACATGTGGCTGGATGAACCCGCTCAGGCAGGCTAGAGAACCTTCAGAGGAGTTTGTAAGTTGAAACACTCTTGTCACGCCCAGGAATTTTTATTAACTGGAGCTGCACGTTTACTCCTTCTCCGAGAGAACCAGTGGGGAACAGCCCCCCATAAAGTCAGAGGCGTAGGCGAGAGCATGAAACAGTAAAGTAGATAGACTCTGGTTTTGGGGTAGATGCTCGGGAACAGGAGGTTTCCTGAGGCTTGATCAGGCCTTTGCATAAGCCAAGCCTCCTTCCTCATGACCTTTGCCATGGGCAGAGTTCCTCACGCTGGCCCCCGGCAACTGTCTAGGAATTTGTTTGCAAGTATTCATCTCCAGCACAGGAATAAAAGATGCTACTCTATGCTAGGTGCTTTGCATTGTAATAGACTTCTGCCAAAACAATAACCAGTTTGCCTCTAGTTGATAAGATATACAGGCATACCTTGTTTTATTGCACTTCACTTCATAGACACTGATTTTTTTTTTTTTTTAAACAGAAGGTCCATGGCAACCTTTGCATCAATGAAGTCTATAGGTACATTGTTTTTTTCAAAAGCTTTTGATCACTCTGTGTTTCTGCGTTGTATCTTGGTAATTCTTACATTTCAAACCTTTTCATTGTTGTGATGTTGGTCATGGTGATTTGTGACGGTGATTTTAGATTTTCTATTGTAATTGATTTGGGGTGCCATAGACTTCGTCTGTGTACCAGTGTTGACTTACTTGATAAAGGTTTTTTGTATTTTGCCTGCTCCAACTGCCAGCCGACCCGCCATCTCTCTCCCTCTCTTTGGGCCTACCCATTTCCTGAGACACAGCCATATTATAATTGGGTCAACTCATTCTAAAATGGCCTTTTAAGTTTTCAGGTCAAAGAAGGAGTTACACATCTTTCACTTTAAATCAAAGGCCAGAAATGATTAAGCTTAGTGAGGAAGGCACGCAAAAGCCAGGAGAGGCTGAACACTAGGCCCCTTACCCCAAACAGTTAACCAGACTGCAAATTCAAAGCTAAAGTTTTTGAAGGAAGTTAACCATAAACATAGAAAGGCTATGAAAGCAAAACAGCCGTATTGCTGATATGGAGAAATCTGGATCGAAAATCAAGCTAGTTACAATATCCCGGGAAGCCAAAGGCTAATCCAGAGACAGACCCTATCTTCAATTATCTGAAGGCTGAGAGAGTTAAGGAAGCTATTGAAGAAAGGTTTGAAGCTGGCAGAGGTTGGTACTTGAGATTTAAGAAAAGAAGCTATCTCTATAACATAAAATTGCCAGCTGAAGCAGCAAGTGATGATATAGAAGCTTCAGCAAGCTTTCCAGAAAATCTAGCCAAGATAATTCATGTAGGAGACTACAGTACATAACAGATTTTCAATGTAGCTGTAACAGCCCTCTATTGGAAAAGATGCCATCTGGGGATGGGGGAGCCTGGTGGGCTGCTGTCTATGGGGTTGCACAGAGTCAGACACGATTGAAGTGACTTAGCAGCAGCAGCAGCAGGACATTTGTAACTAGAGAGGTGAAGTCATCGTCTGGCTTCAAATCCTTGAAGGACAGGCTGACTCTTATTAGGGTCTAATGCCCAATGCAAAGCACCTAGCATAGAGTAGCATCTTTTATTCCTGTGCTGGAGATGAATACTTGCAAACAAATTCCTAGACAGTTGCCGGGGGCCAGCGTGAGGAACTCTGCCCATTAGGGTCTGATGACTTGAAGTTGAAGCCACTTTTCATTTACTGTTCTGAAAATCCTATGGCCCTTAAGAATTGTGCTCAGTCTATTCTGCCTATGCTCTGTAAAGGGAACAGCAAAGTCTGAATGACAGCACATCTGTTTATAACATGGCTTATTGAATATTTTAAGCGAACTGTTGAGACCTACTGCTCAGAAAAAAAGATTGCTTTCAAAATATGACTGCTCATTGACAATATACTTGGTCACCTAAGAGCTCTAATGGAGATATACAACGAGAGTTCATGCTATTGCCGTGCCTACTAACCCAGCATCCATTGCTGCAGCCCATGGATTAAGGACAAATTCCAACTTCCAAATCTTCTTATTTAAGAAATACATTTATAAGACTATTGCTGCCATAGATGGTGATTCCTCTGATGGATCTGGAAAAAGTCAGTTGAAAATCTTCTGGATAGGATATGCCATTCCACATGCATTAAGAACATTTGTGGTTCACTGGGAAGAGGTAAAAATGTCAACATTAATAGAGTTTGGAAGAAGTTGATTTCAGTCTTCATGCCTGACTTTGAGGGGTTCAGGACTTCAGTGGAGGAAATAACTGATGATATGGTGAAACAGCAAGAGAACTAGAATTAGAAGCAGAAGCAAAAGATGTGACTGAATTGCTGCAATCTCATGATAAACCTGTGACAAATGAAGAGCTCCTTTTTATGGATGAGCAAAGAAAATGGTTTCTTTACATGGAAACTACTGCTGGTGAAGACGCTATGAATATTGTTGAAATTAAAGGAAAGGGTTTAGAATATTACATAAACTTAGTTGGTAAAGTAGCAGCAGGGCTTGAAAAGGTTGACTTCAATTTTTTAAAAAGTTCTACTGTAAGTAAAATGCTGTCAACCGGTGTAACATGCCTGCTGCAGAAAATTATTCATGAAAGGATAAGTCAAATGATAAGGCAAACTTCACTATTGTCTTATTTTAAGAAATTGCCACAACCACCCTAACCTTTAGGAACCATCACCCTTGGTCAGCAGCACTCAATACTGAGGAAAGACTCTCCACCAGCAGAAAGAGTACAGCTCACTGAAGGCTCTCATGATGGTTAGCATTTGCACTTTTTTTTAAAGCAATAATAAGTATTTTAAAATTAAGGTATGTATTTTTTTAGACAAAATGCTTTTGCACGTATAGTAGCCTATAGTATAGCGTGAACATAACTTTTATATGCACTGGGGAACCAAAAAATTCATATGAATTCCTTTACTGTGATATTTCTTTATTGCAGTGATCTGGAACTAAGCCCACAGTATCTCTGACTTATGCCTGTTATCCATGTAGTAGTACTCTTAAGTTCAGGGGTAGCTAGCATCTTCTACACTCATGAGAGTTCAGTAGAAACTTTCTAAAAACAGAGATGTGGGAGGTCTTGAGTTAACAAGTATTTCACTTGACCCTCTTTTAAAGATATGTAAATTACCTGTCTGTGTCTCCTAGTGGGTGAGCATACTCCTTGAAGGCAAAAGCGCACTTAATTTTCATGAAAAAAAAAAAAAAAAACAGAGATTAGGACAGGTAATGAGAAAGTACAGTTCCATTGAGAAAGTAAGATGGGAAAGAAGAAGTATTGACTCCATAAAAAGGCAAGACTGGCAAGCATTACAGAATATCCATTCATAGTTTCATGCAAGGGATTGGTCCACTTTGCCTGGAGATAACTCAGAAGTAATGATATCTTCTGAGTTAGCAAACATTGTTTGAAGGTGTACATATTTAAATTAAAATCCTACATACTTTGTATCATTTCCCACTCTCAGTCCTCCATGTTTCTGTGAAGGTACATTTTAAGATGAGATTAACCTTTAAATCAGTAGACTTTGAGTAAAGCAGATTGCCCTATATAATGAGGGTGGGCCTCATCCAAACAGTTGAAAGCCTTAGGAAAAAGACTGACTTCCTCTGAGGAAGAGGAAATTTTGCCAGCTGACTGGTTTTAGACTTGAACTGCAGCTTCAACTCTTCCCTGGATCTTTAGCTTGTGAGCCTACCCTATAGATTTTCAGGACTTGTCAGTTTCTTGAAATAACAGTTTCCCCTGCCCCCAAACACGTGTGTGTGTACTCAGTTGTGTCCAGCTCTTTGTGACCCCATGGACTGTAGCCCACCAGGCTCCTCTGTCCATGGGATTTCCCAGGCAAGAATACTGGAATGGGTTGCCATTTGCTTCTCTAGGGGATCTTCCCCATTCAGGGATTGAACCCACGTCTTCTGCATGGAAGGCAAATTCTTTACCACTGAGCCACCTTGGGAGCCTTTACATATACACACCCATCTGTTGGCTGTGTTCCCTGTTTTCCTGGAGAGCCCTGACTACTAAAAGTCCTTCTCAGAGTCTCACTCAAAAGGATAGGGTTATAGGTCCCCAGTTCCGGGCACTCAGGATGGATACCTTTGGTGGACTGGGATAGCATAGGAGATTCAGTTGTGTTCAATGGCTAACACAGGAAGTGGCCCTGACCTTGGATGAACTGAGTTAGGCAGAGGCTCTTAATTGGAAGAGGTCTCAGCACAAGCTGATCTTGTGTTCTGACTCCAGCTTTTCCCCAGAAGGAAGCTTGTAAATAGAGTTGGAGGGACATAGTCTGGCTGTGCCATCTATTAACCTGTCTTATTTACCTCTGGTAGCTCAAACGGTAAAGAATCTGCCTGCAGTGCACAACCCCTGGGTTCTATCCTTGGGCCAGGAAGATCCCCTGGAGAAGGAAATGGCAACCTACTCCAGTATTCTTGCCTGGGGAATCCCATGGACAGAAGAGTCTGGAAGGCTACAGTCCATGGGGTTGTAAAGAGTTGGACACAACTGGGCACTATTTACTTCACTGCACTTATGTCACCCCACACCCACCCATAGTTCCCTGAAAACTTTGGCTCCTGGCCCTAATTCTATCATCATTTTTCATGTCTTCAGCATATACAACAGATGACCCATCTGACACCCTGGCCTCTCATTCTTTTACTTCCTCATTTCCAACTACATATCATTTTCCACCACATTGCAGCCAAATTTCATCTTGGACCTTGTCATCACTAGTGACTGCTCCAATTCTGAAGTCTCAGTTTCAACATCCAGTTACTCCATATACCACTTGCTATACTTCCAGCTTACTTGCTCTCGTTTTCCTTTGCCACAGCTCTTTGACTAGGGAGACCCACAAATTCCTTGATCCACTGCTTTGTCACCATCCATCAACACCTTCCTGTTTTGTCTGACCCCTCCTTGTTCAGCTTATCATCACATGGTCCCTCACTAGGCTAGCAGCATAGCAAATGCGTTCAACTAAGCTGAGGTTAAATGCACATGCCTCACTGGTCACTTGAACTTGTAGTTCTTAAAGGTCTAGGCCTCCATTATTTTGAAGGGCAGTATATTTTCAGGAAAGGTGATGAGATGGCAGAGGCATTTAAAAGTTTTAAAGGAATTGGAGATATATTTCTCAGCAGGTAAAATAAAGCTATTTTTTCAAGTTTATCAGGTTGGGGACTCCTTGTAGATGATTAGAATTGACCTTGATTTTCTGAATCCTAACAGCTAAAGCAATTTCATATAGCACCAACTCTGAAAATCTTTCCCTTGCTTTGAATGTATATATTTAGAGTTTTTTTTATGACACTTAGACAACTTTTGGGGCTTTCTGATTTCTTGTATCATATTGAACAAAGATACCCATCATCACAGTTACATTTTTACTTGCTAACTGTCTAGTTCCCAAATAGTCTACTCGGACCAATTCAGGGGGTTGGTAGTTCGAATGATCTCTAAGCAATATACTCATGTGGGCAAACCAATATCCACATTGGCTATTTAAATTAAACGTAATTAAAATGAAGTAAAATTTAAAATTTAGTTCTTCAGTCAGAGTAGACTGTTTCACATGTTGCATATGAAATTAGTGGCTACTATGTTGAACAGTAGAGAAAACATTTTCATGTTACAGGAAGTTTTATTGGGTTCTTCTGTCTTAGATCAGGAGTGGCAAACTATATCCCTGGGCCAAGTCTGGCTCTTGGCTTGTGTCTGTACAACCTGCAAGCTGAGAAAGGCTTTACATTTTTAAAGAAGTGTGAAGGAAAACAAAGAAGAGTATGTGACTAGACCACATGTGGCCTAGAATATTTAGTATCTGGCCTTTTATAGAAAAAAGATTGTCAATCGTGCCGTAGGTAATAAATCACTTAAATGTTTAAATGTCTATGTTTATTCATACAGTCTCCAACTTACCATGGTTCAACTTAGATTTTTTGACTTTATGATGATACAAAAGTGATCCACATTCAGTAGAAACTGGCCTTTGAGTTTTATCCTAGGCTAGTTGTATGTAGTATAGTACTTTCTTATGATACTGGGCAGCAGCAGTGAGCTTCAGCTCCCAAATAACCATGTAATCACAAGGGTAAACAACGAATACACTTACACCATTCTGTTTTTCACTTTTAGTACGGTGTGCAGTAAATTTCATGAAATATTAAAACCTTTATTGTAAAATAGGCTTTGGGTCAGATGATTGTGCCCAACTGTGGGCTAATGATGCTAGGATGTTCAGTGGGTGAGGTAGATTAAATGTATTTTCAACTTATGGTATTTTCAAATTATGGGCTTATCGGGACATAACCCCATTATAATTCATGGAATATCTGTATAATGTACTGTGGGATATAAGAGTTTATGATCAAGAAGCATATTTTTCATGATTATATAGAATTCTATTATATAGAATCCAGTACATCGCTAATGCCTGTTGAGTATTCAGTTGAATAAATATTACTGATAGCCTTTTAAATGCCAGTTGTTGGAGATTTTTAGATGAATAAGACATTCAAGAAATTAAAGGAATTCATGTTTTAGTCTAGTAGGCAGAACTGTAAAGTCCTCGCTGTATTACTAATTAAACTATAAGTACTACTAATAATATGGTACTAAATACAGTAGTGTTGGAGTGTAGAGTAGAGAGAAATGAATTCTGATGAGGGCTATATTTGCCTGGGAAGTAAAGAATGCAGCATATAAGTGGGACTTTGAGGATAAGTAAGGGATTAAATGGACAGAGAGGCAGGGAAAAGCATTCAATGGTGAAAACTCACGGTGCATTTGAAGAAATGTCGAGTAGTCAAGTATGATTTAATCATAAGATGAAGAGTAAGCAGTGTGCCAGGAGCAGTAGGAGGAGACAGGTAGGAAGGGTTGGTGTTTTATTTTCCCCCTCAGTTCAGTTCAGTCGCTCAGTCGAGTCTGACTCTTTGCGACCCCATGAACTGCAGCACGCCAGGCCTCCCTGTCCATCACCAACTCCCGGAGTTCACTCAAACTCATGTCCATTGAGTCAGTCATGCCATCCAGCCATCTCATCCTCTGTCGTCCCCTTCTCCTTCTGCCCCCAATCCCTCCAAGAATCAGGGTCTTTTCCAATGAGTGAACTCTTTGCATGAGGTGGCCAAAGTACTGGAGTTTCAGCTTCAACACTGGTCCTTCCAATGAACACCCAGGACTGATCTCCTTTAAAATGGACTGGTTTGATCTCCTTGCAGTCCAAAGGACTCTCAAGAGTCTTCTGCAACACCACAGTTCAAAAGCATCCATTCTTCAGTGCTCAGCTTTCTTCACAGTCCAACTCTCACATCCATACATGACCACTGGAAAAACCATAGCCTTGACTAGACAGACCTTTGTTGGCAAATTAATGTCTCTACTTTTCAATATGCTATCTAGGTTTTTTCCCCTAGTCTCTTCATTTATTGCCTTCAAAACTTGAAAGCATTCAGACATTACTTCACAGTTGAAGGGTTGGTGTTTGATGAGAGAGGCTAGTTTTCTGTCACTAGGCAGTGGAGGGGCAGACTGTCATACGCTCTCAGAAGCAAGCTCTGCTCTGTTGAGTGCCTGAGGTAGAAAGTGCTGCATCTATGTTTTACACCTATTTGTTTGGCTTCTATACCTTTCAGGTGAGATCAAGGGCTTTGAAATTGCTGGAATGGTGGACTTCGGAATATTATAGCTAAGGGAATTTGACACAGCACTCCTAGTGATTTAGCTTGACTCAGAACTACATCAGTTTCCTTCTGTTTTGCGCCAGCAAGTCTTGCTTGTTGGGAAGAGTGGATCATGAAAGTGATCACAACCAAACAGTCTGTTTGATACACCCACAAAAGGTTATTTTGCTTAAGACCATGGCATGCTGTGATTCATGGAAAGAGTCGGACACGACTGAGCGACTAAACTGAACTGAACTGATAGGCAAAGACTCTGCCCTGCCCTAGGACATGATTTTTGCTGGTTCTGTTCTTCACTTATTTCATATCCTGTGCTTGATAGGAGTATGTGAAATGCTGCTCTGACACTATTCAATTAGTGTTTGTCTTTATACTGGTGTCCTTGCTTACTGCTCTATGTCACTTACAGCAGCAGTTTAAGGGGTTCTGCAGGGCTGGAGAAAACACTCATTCAGGAGGCCTGTGTGCAGTTGCATGACTTATGAAGGTAGTCAGAAGACAGATCTGTAGGTTTGCTTCTCCACATTCTGATACCGTGAGCTAATGGAAACAAAGTTAAGGAGGGCTTAGTGTGCTAATGGGCTTTCCAGGTGGCTCAGTGGGTAAAAAACCTGCCTGCAATGCTGGAGACGCCAGAGATATAGGTTTGATTCCTGGGTTGGGAAGATACCCTGGAGGAGGGCACGGCAACCCACCACAGTATTCTTGCCCAGAGGACAGAGGAGAACATAGGAAAAGACAATTATTAAGAATTTTCTCCTTTGCACAGCTATTGTGGGTTCACTGCTGAAATCCCAGAAAACTAAGCAGGGTGATATAATCAACTTAAGAATTACAATACTGTACAACAGCATACAGGGATTGCATCTAATGAAGTTATGTTTCTCTCAGCCCCATTTTCTGGAATTTTATGATCAGGAACATTTGACAAAGGGCTTAGATAAATCCTCTGATATCCAAGTATTTGGTTTCTGGGAAAAAAGCAAGTGGCTGTGAGCTTCTTAAATAACACCCATGGTTGTCCCAAACTTCTGAGAAGGACTTTGGATCTTCCTCTTTGCCATGTGATGACATGTAATGTTTTATCATTAGCTGCCTTTCTTTAGCCTTTTAGTTTTATTTAGATGTCAAAATTCATTTAATCAAGAAACTGTCTTCTCTAGCCAATGGCTAAAAGGGCCAAATATAGAATAGATTGTGCCAAGTTTAGAAGCTGTTTAAAATTCATGGATATGAAGTTTCAACTTGAACTCAAAATTTTGGTGTCTGAGTTAATTTATATTTGGCAAAGTATAATTTCCAGGTTTCAAAAATGGCACACCAAGCAGAAGAAACCTTCTGTGGAAGCGTATTTTAAGGCTTCTTGGATCCTGTAACCTCTTAGGGAAAAAATACACTAATGTTTTAAGAGAAAACCAATCAGAAACACATGGATTAAACTGCCTTCAAAGGAAAGAAAGCTTTAAACATTAAGGGGGAATAGGATTTTGAAAAAATATGATGTTTTCAAGATGCAGAAGTTGGGAAGAAAGTGAGTAAAATGTAAACAGATCCTAAAAATAGAGGTCTTCATATCTGACCAAAATAAGTACACTTATTACCTCCTATTGGCTCTGCTTTACGGATGAAGAAACTGAGAGAGTTGCCCCACCCCAGATCACACCCCATGGAGATCAAGACTTTATCCATGAGTTGGTGATGTCACTCACTCTTCTCTCAGAGTGTGGAAAGGACAGGGTGAGGTAATGGTTAGCCTGTAAGTCCTAGACATAATGATCTCACATTTGGACAGTTGCTCCCCAGACTAGGGCAAGAGAATCATGCAGGTCGTCCATAAAACCTAAACTGTGGGCTGCACACTCACCACAGTATGCTCTTTATAGCTCTGTGTAGTGCCGTTGCACCATAAATGCAATTAATGTGTGCAGACTCAACTATTAGAGTAAGGGAGAGAGGGAGACACGGAATAAAAAATAATAATTACAAGTTATTTCAGTTACCATTCTACTCAGTGAGCATGAGATAGGAGAGAAATTCCTACAGCCTCAGGTGATCTCTAGTCCTATGTAACTGTCTGAGAACATCTTGTTGTATTGAGTGTAATTCTAAGTATTAAATGTACTTCTAAGTATTAAATGTACAGATGTGCATTTTCGTATTAAATGACCCAGTAGTACAAGTAATTACAACTTAGCCAAAGAAATAGTAAATTATTTTCCAAAGTTAATTGTGATGGATTCCCTGGAAAATGATGCATTTGTTTGTAATGTGACCCTTTTCTAAGAATTTTTCAAGAGAAAATCTGATATTATTCAAATTATTTTCTTATGCCCTGACTTTAGAAATTAGCCACAGCATAAAATGGAATACCACTGTTATCTACCTGCAGAAGCCCAGGAACTGAATAAAAGAAAATTCAGAGGATTAGGAAATTAAACCTGTGGTGTAGAATTATCAACTATAATAAAACTGATGTTCAATGGAAAACATTCAAGAGAAAAAGAAGGAGGGGCTGGTTATAATATAAATATGGCAAGAGCCATGCTTTGCAGAAGCCTGATTTTTCTACACTAAAGGAAAGACTAGTAAGTAAAGACTTGCAATGACAGGAACTAATTGAAGGAGAGATATGGGGCACAATGACAAGTGGAGGGAGGTTGGGAACATGGGAAAGGTAGGTTATCTGTGTCAGATAGGATCAGTGTGAAGGAATAGCATGTTGGGTATACACATGACTTCTAAGTATTTGACTTAGAATCAGTAAAAGTGGTTACTGGTTCTAATGGAAAATTACAGACCCTAAATCTACTGAAAGTCATTTATGAAAGTGAACAGTTCTAGGTGTAGAAAGAATTCAGAATTTAGTGTCAGATAAAAACCATATGAACCTTTCTTCATTTGCAAAATGGCTATAGTAAAGTGCTCAGTCCGTTGGCTTGTTAAAAGGCTTAAATGAGACGTGACCAAGTGCCCAGCACAATGCTTGGCAGATGGACTGCAAAAAAAAAAACACCAAAAACCTCATCTCTACATGGGGGGCATTCAGAAAATTTCTAAATGCAGATTGCCTGTTAGATCTTATATAACCTTGTAATAACACTCCATCTTCCTGGATATGGAAAGTCAGGGCTGGATATAAAGACTAGGAATCAAATAGACTTAAACTCGAATCACTTCCACATCTCTAGCTACTTGATATCTTAAGGCAACATTAATAGCTGAGTATAATTTTGAGTTCTTGCGAGCAGTAAATGAGGTGACATACACATTGAAAGAACTTAACATATAGTTTCAACTCAAACTCTTAGTTCCTTTCTCCTCCCTTTTTAAAGTATCTCAAACACCGTTGTTGTTGTTGTTCAGTTGCTAAGTCACATCTGACTCTTTGCAAACCCATGACCTGCCGCACGCCAGACTTCCCTGTCCTCTTACCTCCCAGAGTTTGCTCAAATTCAGGTCCATTAAGTTAGTGATGCCATCCAATCATCTCGTCTTCTGTCGCCTGCCTCTCCTCTTGACCTCAGTCTTTTCAGAATCAGGGTCTTTTTCAGTGGGTTGGCTCTTTGCATCAGGTGGCCAAAGTATTGGATCCTGAGCTTCAGCACCAGTCCTTCCAATGAATATTCAGGGTTAATTTCCTTTAGGATTGACTAGTTTGATCTTCTTGCTGTCTAAGAGACTCTCAAGAGTTTTCTTCAGCACCACAGTTCAAAAGCATCATTCTTCAGTGTTCAGCCTTCCTTATGGTCCAACTCTAATACAGTTTTTTGTTTGTCTTTTACTTATTCTTTTTAAAATTTATTTTTTAATTGGAGGAAAATTGCTTTACAATATTATGTTGATTTCTCCCATACAACAATGTAAATCAGACACGATTATACATATATTACCTCCCTCTTGAGCCTCTCCCCCCTCCCGAATTCCCATCCCTCTAGGTCATCACAGAGTGCCAGGCTGGGCTCCCTGTGTTATACAGTAACTTTAATACAACTTTTAAGTTTAAGATTACTTTTGCCTGTGACATGAAGTTTTGAATTGTATTTTGAACTGCAATGTTATCTCAACTATTCTATTTAGCAGCATGTGAAAATAGTTTTTGAATTTATAACAGGGTCTAAACATCTAGCTGCTGCTGCTGCTAAGTCACTTCAGTCGTGTCCGACTCTGTGCGATCCCATAGATGGAAGCCAACCAGGCTCCCCCGTCCCTGGGATTCTCCAGGCAAGAACACTGGAGTGGGTTGCCATTTCCTTCTCCAATGCATGAAAGTGAAAAGTGAAAGTGAAGTCTCTCAGCTGTGTCAGACTCTTAGTGGCCCCATGGACTGCAGCCTACCAGGCTCCACCGCCCATGAGATTTTTCAGGCAAGAGTACTGGAGTGGGGCGCCACCGCCTTCTCTGCTAAACATCTAGACTGGAATGCAAAAGTAGGAAGTCAAGAAATGCCTGAAGTAACAGGTAAATTTGGCCTTGGAGTACAGAATGAAGCAGGGCAAAGGCTAATAGAGTCTTGCCAAAGAACGCACAGGTCATAGCAAACACCGTCTTCCAACAACACAAGAGAAGACTCTAAACAGGGACATCACCAGATGGCCAACACCGAAATCAGATTGATTACATTCTTTGCAGCCAAAGATGGAAAAGCTCTATACAGTCAGCAAAAACAAGACTGGGAGCTGACTGTGGCTCAGATCATGAACTTCTGATTGTCAAATTCAGAGTTAAATTAAAGAAAGTAGGGAAAACCACTGCTGCTGCTGCTAAGTCGCTTCAGTTGTGTCCGACTTTGTGTGACCCCATAGACAGCAGCCCACCAGGCTCCCTCGTCCCTGGGATTCTCCAGGCAAGAACACTGGAGTGGGTTGCCATTTCCTTCTCCAACGCATGAAAGTGAAAAGTGAAAGTGAAGTCACTCAGTCGTGTCCGACTCTTCGCAACCCCATGGACTGTAGCCCACCAGGCTTCTCCATCCATGGGGTTTTCCAGGCAAGAGTACTGGAGTTGGGTGCCATCGCCTTCTCCAAGGGAAAACCACTAGACCAAACAAAATCAAATCCCTAACGATTATACAATAGAAGTTAGAAATAGATTTAAGGGACTAGAGCTGATAGAGTGCCTGATGAACTATGGACAGAGGTTTGTGACATTGTACAGGAGACAGGGATCAAGACCATCCCCAAGAAAAAGAGATGCAAAAAAGGAAAATGGCTTTCTGACGAGGGCTTACAAACAGCTATGAAAAGAAGAGCAGCAAAAAGCAAAGGAGAAAAGGAAAGATATACCCATTTGAATGCAGAATTCCAAAAAATAGCAAAGAGAAATAAGAAAGCCTTCCTCAAGCAACCTAGATGTCCATTAGTAGAGAAATAGATAAGAAAGCTGTGGTACATTTACACAATGGAATATTACTCAGCCATTAAAAAGAATACATTTGAATCAGTTCTAATGAGGTGGATGAAACTGGAGCCTATTATACAGAGTGAAGTAAGCCAGAAAGAAAAACATCAATAGAGTATACTAACACATATATATGGAATTTGGAATGATAGTAACAATAACCCTATATGTGAGACAGCAGAAGAGACACAGCTGTATAGAACAGTCTTTTGGACTCTGTGGGAGAGGACAAGGGTGGGATGATTTGGGACACTGGCATTGAAACATGTATATTATCATATGTGAAACAGATCGCCAGTCCAGGTTTGATGCATAATACAGGGTGCTCGGGGCTGGTGCACTGGGATGACCCAGAGGGATGGTATGGGGAGGGAGGTGGGAGGGGAGTTCAGGATGGGGAACACATGTACACCCATGGTGGATTCATGGCAATGTATGGCAAAACCACTACAATATTGTAAAGTAATTAGTCTCCAATTAAAATGAATAAAATTATTTTAAAAAATTTAAAAAAAAGAAAGCCTTCCTCATTGATCAGTGCAAAGAAATCGAGGAAAACAATAGATTGGGAAAGACTAGATATCTCTTGAAGAAAATTAGAGATACCAAGGGAACATTTCATGCAAAGATGGACTCAATAAAGGACAGAAATGGTATGGACCTAACAGAAACAGAAGATATTAAGAAGAGGTGGCAAGAATACACAGAAGAACTGTACAGAAAAGATCTTCATGACCCAGATAATCATGATGGTGTGATCATTAGCTAGTACCTGTTTACTAATGATTAGAAAATCCCATTTTATTGCTACACCACAATTTGTTTATTCATTCTAAAGTTGATGGACATTTATTTGACTTTGTTCCAGGTTTGGGAAGTTGGTACTAAAAGCTCTGCACATTCATATACAATGTGTGACCTCTGTGTGACTATATATTTACATTTCTCTTGAATACTTTGATGTGTAATTGCTAAGTCTTATGGTAAGTGTATGCTTAAATTTATCAGAAACTGTCAAACTGCTTTCCAAAGTGCTTGTCATGTTATTCATCTTCATCACTAGTGTAGAAGACTTTTAGTTGCTCCACCTCCCTCACAATACTTAATATTGTCAATTTCTTTAATTTTAGCCATTTTTAGTGGCTAAACATCTTTTGTGTTTCATTGCAATGTATTTTTATTTCCCTTTCCCTACATGACTATTGATTTTCAGCATAATTTCATATGTCAATTTGCCACCCCATATTTTCTTTGGTATCTATTTATCTGGTTTGCCATTTATTTTTTGTAATAATTATCTATTGAAGAGTAAAATTTTAAATTTTGATGAAATATAATTCATTAACTTTTATATTTCATGCTTTTTTTTTTTGTCTTACTTAAGAAATCTTTGCCTAACGCAGGTTTCACATTTTTAAAAATATTTTCTTCTAGAAGTTTTATTGGCTTCCCTGGTGGCTCAGACAATAAAGAATCTGTCTGCAATGCAGGAGATCCAGGTTTGATCCCTGAGTAGGGAAGAACTCCTGGAGAATGGAATGGCAATATCTAGTTTTAGTTCTTTTATTTATACAGTGATTGATTTTGAACTCTTGTATAAGATGAAAGTCAATGAGAACTTTTTAAATAGGGAGGTATAATCATTCCAAAACAACTTGTTGAAAAAATCATTTTCCAGTTGAATTATTCTGGCATATTTGTCTAATGTCAATTGTTAATAGATAGATAGATGGACTTTTCTGGTTCATTGATCTATATGTCATTATGCCAAAACCAAGTTGTCTTACTTACTGTAGCTTTACAATAGGTATTGAAATCACATAGTGTGAGTCTTTCAGTTTGTCTATCCTTTTCAAAATTCAGTTCAGTTCAGTCACTCAGTCATGTCTGACTCTTTGTGACCCCATGAACTGCAGCACACCAGACTTCCCTGTCCATCACCAACTCCTGGAGTTCACTCAAACTCACGTTCATCGAGTCAGTGATGCCATCCAGCCATCTCATCCTCTGTCATCCCCTTTTCCTCCTGTCCCCAATCCCTCCCAGCATCAGAATATTTTCCAGTGAGTCAACTCTTCGCATGAGGTAGCCAAAGTACTGCAGTTTCAGCTTTAGCATCATTCCTTCCAAAGAAAACCCAGGACTGATCTCCTTTGGGATGGACTGGTTGGATCTCCTTGCAGTCCAAGGGACTCTCAAGAGTCTTTTCCAACACCACAGTTCAAAAGCATCAATTCTTTGGCGCTCAGCTTTCTTCACAGTCCAACTCGTACATCCATACATGACCACTGGAAAAACCATAGCCTTGACTGGATGGACCGTTGTTGGCAAAGTAATGTCTCTGCTTTTGAATATGCTATCTAGGTTGGTTATAATTTCCTTCCAAGGAGGAAGCGTCTTTTAATTTCATGGCTGCACTCACCATCTGCAGTGATTTTGGAGCCTCAAAAAATAAAGTCTGACATTGTTTCCACTGTTTCCCCATCTATTTCCCATGAAGTGATGGGACCAGATACCATGATCTTCGTTTTCTGAATGTTGAGCTTTAAGCCAGTTTTTTAACTCTCCTCTTTCACTTTCATCAAGAGGCTTTTTAGTTCCTCTTCACTTTCTGCCATAAGGGTGGTGTCATCTGCATATCTGAGGTGATTGATATTTCTCCTGGCAATCTTGATTCCAGCTTGTGCTTCTTCCAGCCCAGGGTTTCTCATGATGTACTCTGCATATCTGGAGAAGGAAATGGCGACCCACTCCAGTATTCTTGCCTGGAGAATCCCATGGACGGAGGAGCTTGGTGGGCTACAGTCCACGGGTCGCAAAGAGTCGGATACGACTGGGAGACTTCACTTTCACTTTCACTCTGCATATAAGTTAAAGAAGCAGGGTGATAATATACAGCCTTGACGTACTCCTTTTCCTATTTGGAACCAGTCTGTTGTTCCATGTCCAGTTCTAACTGTTGCTTCCTGACCTGCATATAGGTTTCTCAACAGGCAGGTCAGGTGGTCTGGTATTTTCATCTCTTTCAGAATTTTCCACAGTTTATTTTGATCCACACAGTCAAAGGCTTTAGCATAGTCAATAAAGCAGAAATAGATGTTTTTCTGGAACTCTCTTGCTTTTTACATGATCCAGCAGATGTTGGCAATTTAATGTCTGGTTCCTCTGTCTTTTATAAAACCAGCTTGAACATCTGGGAGTTTGTGGTTCATGTATTGCTAAAGCCTGGCTTGGAGAATTTTGAGCATTACTTTACTAGCATGTGAGATGAGTGCAATTAATTGTGCAGTAGTTTGAGCATTCTTTTGCATTGCCTTTCTTTGGGATTGGAATGAAAACTGACCTTTTCCAGTCCTGTGGCCAGTGCTGAGTATTCCAAATTTGCTGACATATTGAGTGCAGCACTTTGACAGCATCATCTTTCAGGATTTGAAATAGCTCAACTGGAATTCTATCACCTCCACTAGCTTTGTTCATAGTAATGCTTTCTAAGGCCCATTAGACTTCATATTCCAGGATGTCTGGCTCTAGGTGAGTGATCACACCATCATGATTTTCTTGGTCATGAAGATCTTTTTTGTACAGTTCTTCTGTGTATTCTTGCCACCTCTTCTTAATATCTTCTGCTTCTGTTAGGTCCATACCATTTCTGTCCTTTATCGAGCCCATCTTTGCAGGTGGAGAGGTCTGACAGAATGTGGTCCACTGGAGAAGGGTATGGCAAACCACTTCAGTATTCTTGCCTTAACCCCATGAACAGTATGAAAAGGCAAAATGATAGGATATTGAAAGCAGAACTCCGCAGGTCGGTAGATGCCCAAGATGCTACTGGAGATTAGTGGAGAAATAACTCCAGAACGAATGAAGGGATGGAGCCAACACAAAAACAATACCCATTGTGGATGTGACTAGTGATAGAAGCAAGGTCCGATGCTGTAAAGAGCAATATTTCATAGGAACCTGGAATGTTAGGTCCATGAATCAAGGTAAATTGGAAGTGGTCAAACAGGAGATTGTAAGAATTAATATCGACATTCTAGGAATCAGCAAACTAAAATGGACTGGAATGGGTGAATTTAACTCAGATGACCATTATATCTACTACTGCGGGCAGGAATCCCTTAGAAGAAATGGAGTAGCCATCATGGTCAACAAAAGAGTCCGAAATGCAATACGTGGATGCAATCTCAAAAACAAAAGAATGATCTCTGTTCATTTCCAAGGCAAACCCTTCAATATCACAGTTATCCAAGTCTATGCCCCAACCAGCAATGCTGAAGAAGCTGACGTTAAACAATTCTATGAAGACCTACAAGACCTTTTAGAACTAACACCCAAAAAAGATGTCCTTTTCATTATAGGGGACTGGAATGCAAAAGTAGGAAGGCAAGAAACACCTGGAGTAACAGGCAAGTTTGGCCTTGGAGTACAGAATGAAGCAGGGCAAAGGCTAATAGAGTTTTGCCAAGAGAACACACTGGTCATAGCAAACACTCTCTTCCAACAACACAAGAGAAGACTCTAAACATGGACATCACCAGATGGTCAACACCGAAATCAGATTGATTATATTCTTTGCAGCCAAAGATGGAGAAGCTCTACAGTGAGCAAAAACAAGACCGGTAGTTGCCTGTGGCTCAGATCATGAACTCCTTATTGCCAAATTCAGACTTGAATTGAAGAAAGTAGGGAAAACCACTAGACCATTCAGGTATGACTTAAAATCAAATCCCTTATGATTATACAATGGAGGTGAGAAATAGATTTAAGGGACTAGATCTGATAGATAGAGTGCCTGATGAACTATGGACTGATGTTCGTGACACTGTATGGAAGACAGGGATCAAGACCATCCCCATGGAAAAGAAATGCAAAAAAGCAAAATGGCTGTCTGGGGAGGCCTTACAAATAGCTGTGAAAAGAAGAGAGGCCAAAAGCAAAGGAGAAAAGGAAAGATATAAGCATATAAATGCAGAGTTCCAAAGAATAGCAAGAAGAGATAAGAAAGCCTTCCTCAGTGATCAATGCAAAGAAATAGAGGAAAACAACAGAATTGGAAAGACTAGAGATCTCTTTTCAAAATTAGTTTGTCTATTCTGAATTCCTTGAGTTTATATATAAATTTTAGCATTGGCCTCCCAATTTTCACAAAGAAGTCATTTGATGTTTTGTTTATGAATGCATTGAATCTATAGATCAATTTGGAGAAAACAGACATCTGAAAATATAAAATCTTCTGATCATAAAAATTATACAGCTCTGCATTTGTCTTCTTTAATTTGTCTTAGCAACATCTTACAGTTCTCCTTGAATATGACTTTCACATAGTTTTTAAACTATATTTCTGTTTACTTCATGTTTAATATTACTGTAACTTGTAATTTAAAAATTTCAAATTCTGATAATCTGTGGCAAATATATGGAAATATAATTGACTTTTATGTGTTGCTCTAGTATACTATAATCTTGGTAAACTCATTTATTTTTTTCTTGGTGTCTTTTTGGAAATTCCTTAGCTTCCCTGGTGGTGCAGATCATAAGGAATCTGTGTGCAATGTGGGAGGCCCAGGTTCAGTCCCTGGGTTGGGAAGATCCCCTGGAGGAGGAAATAGCAACTTACTCCAGTATTCTTGCCTGGAGAACCCCATGGACTGAGGAGCCTGGCAGTCTATATAGTTGATGGAGTTGCAGAGTCCAAACAACTGAGGAACTAACCCTTACCTTAGGATTTTCAGCATAGATGAACATGTACTCTGAACAAGAACAGTTTGAATTCTTCCTTTCCAATACCTATTTCTCTTATTCATTCTTTCATTTATTATTATCTTACATTATTTCTCTGGCCATGATTTATATCATAATATTGAAAAGAAACAATTAAAGCAGAATCCTTGCCTTGGTTCTTCATCTTAGAAGGACAGTATTCAGTCTATCCATTTAGTGTAGTGTTAACTGTAGTTTTATCTATCAGATTGAGACAGTTGATAAAACTTAAATTTTCATTTTAAGATTCTTAGATGAGAAATTACATCATTGATGATTTCTGAATGTCAAACCCACTTTGAATTATTGAGATGAGTTCAATTTGCTAAGTATTTGTTAAAGATTTATATGTATATATTCATGAGGGATGGGCTTCCCTGATAGCTCAGTTAGTAAAGAATCCACCTGCAATGCAGGAGACCCCAGTTCAATTCCTGGGTCAGGAAGATCTGCTGGAGAAGGGAAAGGCTACCCACTTCAGTATTCTTGGGCTTCCCTTGTGGCTCAGCTGGTAAAGAATCTGCCTGCAGAGTGGGAGACCTGGGTTCAATCCCTGGGTTGGGCAGATCCCCTAGAGAAGGGAAAGGCTACCCACTCCAGTATTCTGGCCTGGAGAATCTTTAACAAACACTTAGCAAATTGAATTAATCAGAGTCAGACACGACTGAAGTGACTTAGCAGCAGCAGCAGCAGCAGCAATAATTCAAAGTGGGTTTAACATTCAGTCGCAGAGTCACACATGACTGACTGACTTTCACATTCATGAGGGATGTTATTCTGTTGTTTTCTTGTAAATTCTTTCTTTGGTTTTGGTGTCAAGGCAATGTGGTCTCATCAATGAACTGAAAAGTGTTCCTTCCTATTGTATTTTCTAGGATATTTTGAATATAATTTGCATTGTTTCCTAACGTTTGAAATAATTTTCTAGTAAAGCCATCTGTGCAAAGAGTTTTCTTCTTGGAAACTTTATAAGTTATTAAATCAATTTCTTTAATAGATCCAAAGCTTTTCAAATTTGTTTTGTGTTGAACTTTGGTAGTTTGTATAGTTCAAGGAATTTTTTTTTATCATGTTGTTGAAATTTATCTCATAAAATTTCCTTACAGCATCTTCTTATTAAAATTTTAAGATACATAGGGTATATAGTGATGTCCTTTCTCTAGTTCCTGACATTTTAAATTTGTATCTTCTCTCTATTCTTCCTTATCAGTTTACTAGGGGTTTATCCATCTCATCAATCTTAGAATTAGCTTTTAATTTCATTTGTTATCTACTTCATTTTGTGTTACGTTTCATTAATTTCTGCTCTTCTTTTGAGAAAAATTCATTCTTCTTGCTTACTTTGGGTTTAACCTTCTCCATTTTATCGTTTCTTAATGTGAAAGTGTAAGTAATTGACATAATATTTCTTCTTTTCAAGTCAAGGCTTTTGGTGCTATAAAACTTACTAATACTGTGTTACACAAGTAGTCATGAATGGATGTGAGAGTTGGACTGTGAAGAAGGCTGAGCGCCGAAGAATTGATGCTTTTGAACTGTGGTGTTGGAGAAGACTCTTGAGAGTCCCTTGGACTGCAAGGAGATCCAACCAGTCCATTCTGAAGGAGATCAGCCCTGGGATTTCTTTGGAGGGAATGATGCTAAAGCTGAAACTCCAGTACTTTGGCCACCTCATGCGAAGAGTTGACTCATTGGAAAAGACTCTGATGCTGGGAGGGATTGGGGGCAGGAGAAGAAGGGGACGACAGAGGATGAGATGGCTGGATGGCATCATGGACTCGATGGACGTGAGTCTGAGTGAACTCCGGGAGTTGGTGATGGACAGGGAGGCCTGGCGTGCTGCGATTCATGGGGTCGCAAAGAGTCGGACACAACTGAGCGACTGAACTAAACTGACACAAATCTGTTTTCTCTGTCTGGTATCCATTACTGCCCTGCACTTAGATTCATCAGTACTAAACTTCTAGATTCCATATATGTGTCTTGATACATAATATTTGTTTTTCTATTTCTGACTTACTTTACTCTGTATAATAGGCTCTGGGTTCATTCACTTCATTAGAACTGATTCAAATACATTCCATTTTATGGCTGAGTAATATTCCTGTGTATATATATACCATAGTTTCTTTATCTATTCATCTATTGATGGACATCTAGGTTGCTTCCATGTCCTAGCTATTGTAAACAGTGCTGCAGTGAACACTGGGGTACGTGTGTCTTTTTCAATTGCAGTTTCCTCAGGATATATCCCCAGTAGTGGGATTGTTGGGTCATATGGTAGTTTTATTCCTAGTTTTTGAAGGAATTTCTGTACTGTTCTCCATAGTAGCTGTATCAATTTACATTCCCACCAATAGGGCAAGAGGATTATCTTTTCTCTACACCCTCTCCAGCGTTTAGTCTTTGTAGATTTTCTAATGATGGCCATTCTGACTAGTTAGGCTTCAATAGTACATGAACCAAGAACTTCCAGATGTACAAGCTGGATTTAGAAAAAAAAACCGGAGGAACCAGATATCAAATTGCCAACACCTGTTGGGTCATAGAAAGAGCAAGAGAATTCCAGAAAAACATCTACTTCTGCTTCATTTACTATGCTAAAGCCTTTAACTGTGTGGATCACAACTGGAAAATTTTTCAAGAGATGAGAATACCAGACCAAGTTATGTGCCTCCTGAGAAACCTATATGCAGGTCAAGAAGCAACTATTAGGACCGAACATGGAACAATGAACTGGTTCCATATTGGGAAAGGAATATGTCAAGGCTGTATATTGTCACCCTGCTTATTTAACTTCTTTGCAGAGTACATCATGCAAAATGCCAGGCTGGATGAAGCACAAGCTGGGATCAAGATTACCGGGAGAAATATCAATAACCTCAGATATGCAGATGACACCACCCTTATGGCAGAAAGTAAAGAGGAACTAAAGAGCCTCTTGATGAAAGTGAAAGAGAAGAGTGAAAAAGCTGACTTAAAACTCAATATTCAAAAAACTAAGACCGAGGCATCTGGTTCCATCAGTTCAGTTCAGTTCAGTTCAGTTCAGTCACTCAGTCGTGTCCGACTCTTTGCGACCCCATGAATCACAGCACGCCAGGCCTCCCTGTCCATCACCAACTCCCGGAGTTCACTCAGACTCACGTCCATCGAGTCCGTGATGCCATCCAGCCATCTCATCCTCTGTTGTCCCCTTCTCCTCCTGCCCCCAATCCCTCCCAGCATCAGAGTCTTTTCCAATGAGTCAACTCTTTGCATGAGGTGGCCAAAGTACTGGAGCTTCAGTTTTAGCACCATTCCCTCCAAAGAAATCCCAGGGTTGATCTCCTTCAGAATGGACTGGTTGGATCTTCCTGCAGTCCAAGGGACCCTCAAGAGTCTTCTCCAACACCACAGTTCAAAAGCATCAATTCTTCGGCGCTCAGCCTTCTTCACAGTCCAACTCTCACATCCATACATGACCACAGGAAAAACCATAGCCTTGACTAGACGGACCTTAGTCGGCAAAGTAATGTCTCTGCTTTTGAATATGCTGTCTAGGTTGGTCATAACTTTTCTTCCAAGGAGTAAGCGTCTTTTAATTTCATGGCTGCATTCACCATCTGCACTGATTTTGGAACCCCCCAAAATAAAGTCTGCCACTGTTTCCACTGTTTCCCCATCTATTTCCCATGAAGTGATGGGACCAGATGCCATGATCTTCGTTTTCTGAATGTTGAGCTTTAAGCCAACTTTTTCACTCTCCTCTTTCACTCTCATCAAGAGGCTTTTTAGCTCCTCTTCACTTTCTGCCATAAGGGTGGTGTCATCTGCATATCTGAGGTGATTGATATTTCTCCTGGCAATCTTGATTCCAGCTTGTGTTTCTTCCAGTCCAGCGTTTCTCATGATGTACTCTGCATATAAGTTAAATAAGCAGGGTGACAATATACAGCCTTGACGTACTCCTTTTCCTATTTGGAACCAGTCTGTTGTCCCATGTCCAGTTCTAACTGTTGCTTCCTAACCTGCATACAGATTTCTCAAGAGGCAGGTCAGGTGGTCTGTTATTCCCATCTCTTGAAGAATTTTCGACAGTTTATTGTCATCCACACAGTCAAAGGCTTTGGCATAGTCAATAAAGCAGAAATACCCATCACTTCATGGCAAATAGATAGGGAAACAATGGAAACAGTGACAGGCTTTATTTTCTTGGGCTCCAAAATCACTGTGTATGGTGACTGCAGCCATGAAATCAAAAGATGATTGCTCCTTTAAAGAAAAGCAATGACAAACCTAGATAACATATTAAGAAAAAGCAGAGACCTTACTTTGCTGACAAAGGTCCGTGTAGCGAAAGCTATGGTTTTTCCCGTAGTCATGTATGGATGTGAGAGTTGGACCATAAAGAAGGCTAAATGCTGAACAATTGATGCTTTTGAGATGTGGTGTTAGAGAAGACTCTTGAGAGTCCCTTGGACTGCAAGGAGATCCAACCAGTCAGTGCTAAGGGAAATCAACCCTGAATATTCATTAGAACGACTGATGCTGAAGCTCCAATACTTTGGCCACCTGATATGAAGAACTGACTCATTGGAAAAGATCCTGATGCTGGGAAAGATTGAAGGCAGGAGGTGAAGGGGACGACAGAGGATGAGATGGTTGGATTGCATCACTGACTCAATGGACATGAGTTTGAGCAAACTCCAGGAGATGGTGAGGGACAGGGAAGCCTGGAATGCTGCAGTCTGTGGGGTGGCAAAGAGTCAGACATGACTGAGCCACTGAACAACAACAACATTCTGAGTAGAATGAGGTGGTACCTCATAGTAGTTTTGATTTTCATTTATCTAACAATGAGCGAAGGTGAGCATCTTCTCATGTGTTTATTAGTCATAAGAGGGTAGGACACACTGAGAGAGTGACATTGAAACATACGTATTACCATATGTGAAATAGATAACCAGTGGGAATTTGATTTATGACTCAGAGAGCTCAAACCCGGTGCTCCGTGACAACCTACAGACATGAAATGGGGGTGGGTGGTGGGAGTGTAGTTCAAGAGGGGAGTGGACATATGTATACCTATGGCTGATTCATGGTGATGTATGGCAAAACCCAACAGATTATTGTAAAGCAATTATCCTCCAATTAATAATAAATAAACTAAAAAATTGAAATATTAAAAATACTTTGCCATGTCTCACAAATTTTAATTTGCTGTGTGTGCATTTTTATGAAGTTCAAATATTTTACAATTTTAATTTCTTCATTGAGCCATGAGTTATTTAGAAATGTATCATTTAATTTTTAAATAATTGAAGGTATTTCATGCACATTTTTAAATTGACTTTTGATTGTGTCCTGATAAGACAATACACTTTGTATTATTAAATCCTTTTAAATTTACTGATGCTTGGTTTATGGCACAGAATATGGTCTATTTTGGTAAATTTTCTGTGTGCACTTGAACATAATATATATTGCATCCATTGTTCAATAAACATTATGTTGATTATGTTTTTCAAGTCCTTTATATCCATACTGATTTCCTATTTTTTCTACCAGTTATTAAGTCAGAGTGTTGAGTTCTTCAACTGTAAACTTTTTTGTCTTTTACCTTTCAATTCTACTAGTTATTGACTTACTATATTTTAAAATTGTTATTAAGTACATAAACTTTTAAGATTATGTCCTCTTGTTAAAGTGATATCTTTTCATTATGAAATGATCTTCTCTTCCTGGTAATATTATTTGCTTTAAAAATCTTGATATTAATATAACTATGTCATCTTTTGTTTGATTTGTGGTTATATAGTATATCTCTTTCCATTCTTTTACTTTTGATGTTTGTTAGGCTTTATATTAAAGTGGGTTTAATGTAGACAGCTTAAAACTAGGTATTTCTTTTTTACAATCTGAGAATCTGTGATTTTTGTAGAACACTGACTTTTAATGTGATATTATTATCAATATGATTATGTTTAAATCTGCTGTCTTCCTGCTGCTATTTGCACCATCTTTTTTGTAAGTTTTTCCTCTTTTTTTTTATAATCGAGTATTTGTATAACTCCATCTCCTTTGTTGGCTTGTTATCTGTATTTGATATTTTGGCATTGCTTTTTAGTGCTTTCTTTAGGGTTTTTATATTCCTTCCATGCTGAACATATTATATCACTTCATATAAAATCTGTATTTCTATTTAACTTTCTCTTGGAAAGTTAAAGTTATAGATACTATTTTTGTCACTGATTGCATTTCTACATATATTATAAATCTTATTATTAGTTTTATTATTACTCTGAGTATTTGTCTTTTCAGTAAATTAAAACAATGAGAAAAAATGTCTTTTATAATTACCTATATATTTGCTGTTTCCTGAGAACTTCTTTCTTTTGTGTTTAGATCCAAATTTCCATCTGGTATCATTTACTTATGCCTGAGATCTTCCTTGGAAGTGAAAAGTGAAAGTGAAGTCGCTCAGTCGTGTCCGACCCTTTGCAACCCTGTGGGCTGTAGCCCACCAGGCTGCTCCGTCCATGGGATTCTCCAGGCAAGAATACTGGAGTGGGTTGCCATTTCTTTCTCTAGGGGATCTTCCTGAGCCAGGGATTGAACCCAGGTCTCCCGCATTGCAGGCAGACGCTTTAACCTCTGAGCCACCAGATCTTCCTTAGTGATTCTAATAGTGCTGTTCTTCTGGTGGTAACTCATCTCAGCTTGTTTATATTAAAAAATGTCTTCATTCTGTCTTTGATTTTGAAAGATTTTCACTGGATATAGGTTTCCTGATTGATGGTTATTTTTAAAGAGATCATTACATTCTCTTATTACTTCCATTGCTTTTAATATGAACCCTCCTTTCTGTATTGTCTTTGTTTCTCTGTCTGCATTCAAAATATCTCTTTATTGTGTGTTTTCAAAAATTTGGTTATGATTTGCCTTATTGATAATTTCTTCATGTTTCTTCTGCTTGGGGTTTGTTTACTATTTTGGGTGTTTTATTATTTTGCTCAAATTTGAAAAAAATGCCACAATAAAATTATTTATTTATTTGTTTTGACTGCTCTTGTGTGTTTGTTGCTACATTCAGGCTTTCTCTAATTGTGGTGAGCAGAGGCCTCTAGCTGCAGTGCTCAGGCTTCTCCTTGTGGTGGCTTCTCCTGTTGCAGAGCAGGTTCTAGGGGGTGCTGGCTTTAATAGTTGTGGCTCATGGGCTCTAGAGTATGGGCTCAGTAGTTATGGCACATGGCTCAGATCCCTCATGACTTGTTGGATCTTAGTTCCCACTCCAGGGATTGAACCATGTTCCCTGCATTGGCAGGAGGATTCTTAACCACTGGGCTACCAGCGAAGTCCCTCATTATTTTTAAAAGTATTTTTTCCTCCCCACCCTAGCTTTCTTTGGAGGCTCCAATTAAATATACTCAAGAGTGTGTGATATTGATCTGTAGGCTTATGGATGATCTGTTCATCACTTCAGTCTATTTAATCTGTATGTCACTGTGGATAGTTTCTACTGCTGTGTCTTCTGGTTCACCGGCTTTTTCTTCTACAAGTCTAACATGATGTTACTTATTCTACTCATATATTGTATTTTTCATGTATAAATATTAATTTTGGGTTTTTTAATATCTTTCATTACTCTATTTTAAAACCCTTGTATGCCTGTTCTATCATCTGTGTCATTTCTGGGTCTATTTCTATTGATATTTCTTTCTCCTGGTGTGGATCATATTTTCTAGCTTCTTTGTATGATTGATAATTTTGGTTCGATGAAAAAATTCTAAATTTCACACTGTTAGATGCTTATTTTTTGTATTCTTTTAAATATCATTGGGATTTATTTGGAATCCAATTATTTAGAATCAGTTTGATTGTCTTTAAACTTGGTCTTTAACTTTGTCAAGGCAGGTCCAGAAAAGTTATTAATTTATAAATTTGGCTTCATCACTAAAGAAATACCCTCCTGAGGAACAGATCCATGCTCTTTATGTTAGGAGATATTTTCATTCAGGGTGGTAGGAGTGAGAATGAGATAACTGGTTTTCAAGAGTCTTCTTGAAAACTCTTCTTGGGCTAAAGAGTCTACTCCTTTTATTCCACTAGTACTTCTGAGGTATTCAGGCAAAAAAAAAAAAAAATCAAAGTCTGATTTTGAATGAAGTAACAACCTTAAGTTTGGGATTAATCCATAAAATAATTGGCTTGTACTTTTTAAAGTGCTGAGGTTGTGAAACGTGCAGAAAAACTAAGGAACTTAACTTTTTCCATATTAAAAGAAACAAGACAACAAAATGCAATGAATGATCCTGTATTGGATATTGGACTGAGGGAAAAAAGATCTAATGGATGTTGGAGCAATTGCAAAATTTGATTATTATATGTGTGTTAGATAATAGTAATATGATAAGTTCAGTTCAGTTCAGTCACTCAGTCGTGTCTGACTCTTTGTGACCCCATGAATCGCAGCACGCCAGGCCTCCCTGTCCATCACCATCTCCCAGAGTTCACTCAGACTCACGTCCATCGAGTCGGTGATGCCATCCAGCCATCTCATCCTCTGTCGTCCCCTTCTCCTCCTGCCCTCAATCTCTCCCAGCATCAGAGTCTTTTCCAATGAGTCAACTCTTCACATCAGGTGGCCAAATAACTGGAGCTTCAGCTTTAGCATCATTCCTTCCAAAGAAATCCCAGGGTTGATCTCCTTCAGAATGGACTGGTTGGATCTCCTTGCAGTCCAAGGGACTCTCAAGAGTCTTCTCCAACACCACAGTTCAAAAGCATCAATTCTTCGGCGCTCAGCCTTCTTCACAGTCCAACTCTCACATCCATATATGACCACAGGAAAAACCATAGCCTTGACTAGACGGAACTTTGTTGGCAAAGTAATGTCTTTGCTTTTGAATATACTATCTAGGTTGGTCATAAATATGACAAAGTTTTATCTATTTTTATGCTTGTACTGTAGTTGATTAAGTCAGAGTTCTTAGGAAATGCATGCTGAAGTACTTAGTGGTAGCGATATGTGACTTTCTTTCAAAGGGCTTAAGACATTACACACACTCACCTGCACATACGCACATACACACAGACACACAGCACAAGCACGCAAATAATAAAGCAAACTGAAGAAAATGTAAGTGGTTGTTGAATCTGGGAAATAGATATCTAGGAATTGCTTGTATCATCCTTGTAAATTTACTGAAAGCTGAAATTATGTGAAAAAAAATTACTAAAAGTGAATTGGCTGAAGCACACAGGATTGAGTTTCTTTTTATTGCTAAGTGTACATTGGTTAACCTCTTGGGAGAGTTGATGGGCTTAATCTAAACATAGTAAAAATGGAGTGATTTATTATACTCTCCTGAAACCTCCCCCTTTCTGAATCAAATTTAAGTTACAAATCAGAAGCTCTCTGATGCCAGAACTGATATGATAGTAGCTTATCTTTGTCAGTCAAGGAGACGGTCTGCTACATGCCTCCATGTCATTCCCCATTACCAGCAGCATGAAATTGATCCTGAAAAAGATGACATTAGAAATTGCAGCTCTTTCTTCCTAGAGTCATTCATCATGAGCTTTACTAGCAAAATGTTCCCAAATTCTTAGTGTAGCCTCATGAAACCAGAGCTGACTTCTTGCTAAATTCCAATATTAGTCACAGTTCTGTGGTCACGGTCCTTTTGGATTTTTTTTGTTTTGTTTGTTTTTTGTTTGTTTAATAAAGAAATTTCTCATGACTGTAACAGTTTATTTTGGGTGGAGACTTGGGGCCAAGGGAAAAGAAGAAGGGAGGATTGTTTGCCATCCTCTATTTCAGGTGACCACGGAAGGCACTAGAGGGGAATCAACTCTCCCAGAAACTGGTAGCAGTTTTCAAACTTGGTCAAGTGGGAATAATGTAGCCAGTGTTATAAGTGAGTGGATACTTCTCAGAGAAGATGGGAACATGGGGGCAGGGAAGACCATATGAAAGGTGAAGCAAGCCAGCGTGAGTCACTCACAGCTTCACTCACCTAGTCCTGCTTACAGATAGCCCCGGAGACCCTTTTGTCTTTGCCTGTTAACAGAGAAGAATGTATCTGATCTCCATATCTTGTCCAGATGATTAATGGAGATGCTACTTCAGGGGTAAATGCTGCTTCTTTCTGTGCTTCTTTGGCATCAAGTAGCACCTGCTCAGTTACCACGGAGTTTTATCTTACAATCAGTAAATAAAGCTGAGGTGAAGTAAGTCAGCGTCCTGGACTCAAGGCAGTGTTTAACAAAGCAGGAAGCTGAGCTGCAAAAAGGATGCTTGATTTCTTTGATCAGCTTAAACATTGCCTGGGTTAGAATCACGGATTGTTACAACCTGCAGATCATGCCACGACCATTGTCATCCCTAACATATAAACCACTAAGTAGTTCCAGATGAATTGATAGAGTAACTATTCATAGAGCTGGTCCTAAATAAATGTATGCGCTCACACTTTGCCCCTATGCTCCAGTTGTCCTTGGCGGGACTCTTGTGTCACTTATTCCTCCTTCTTAGATTTAGTCTTGTTATAAGACATAACCTGAGATTTAAAACTGAGCTCTGGAAAGATTTATTTAAGACTGAAGATTTAAAGGGAAGTGGTCAAGCATTGACCTAGGTGATTTTAAATAATTTAAAATCTCTTGTCAGTCTACAAACCTCCTATAAGCGTTATTACTCCTATTTTAGAAATGAGGAATCTGAGGTAGATATTGAAAAGATAAGGAGTTTGACCATGGGCAAACGGGTAATCACTGATTCAGTGAACATGAACTTGGGCAAATTTTGGGAGACAGTAAAGGACAGGGAGGCCTGATGAGCTGTAGTCCAGGGGGTCGCAAAGAGTCAGATATGACTTAGTGAGTGAACAACAACAACAAGCAGTTAATATATGGAAGAAGTAGGACACAAACCCAGTTCTTTGTGTTTCCAAGAGTTTCCTTGGGTACCAGATTGTGAACTTGCAAATTTCCCATCCTTCCCATAAAACACTGCCCCCCAATTCTATCTTTCCTTTGTTCAGCAAATATATCTCTACATGCCAGGTACTAGGTCGGGCATTGGTGATTTGGAAGAATTTGTAAGTTTTATGAAAGGAAAAAATGTATGATGATAGAAAATACTCATATAGGATAGTGGGGTTTTCTCTAATTTAGTTAAAGATGAACTTCTGAGTTGGTGACATGGAGTCCTGAGACTACAAGGTTGGGAAGAAGGAAGCCATGCAAAGCCCTGAGCTGTGAGCATTCCAGGCCAAGGACAA
Source organism: Oryx dammah (assembly GCF_014754425.2). NCBI lineage: Eukaryota > Metazoa > Chordata > Mammalia > Artiodactyla > Bovidae > Oryx > Oryx dammah. The sequence goes on along the minus strand of NW_024070185.1, from coordinate 42,420,526 downwards.
GCAAAGGCAAATGCCTTGAAGCTGGAAAGGGAGGAATCTGTTCAGGGAACTGATACGAGACCAGCAGGATAAGCATAGAGTAAGGGAGTGGTAAATGTGTGCTGGCATTGGAGAGTGAGGCCGAGCAATGCCATGGAAGTCCTTACAGGATGTCGTCGCACTCCAGGAGCATGAGGCCGGAGTCATATAACATGGCACCAGAAGCTCCAGTGGGTGCCAGGGTTCAGCTTTTTATTGCCAGTCAATCTTCTGTACTGCCTCGAGTTGGTTTTAACTTTTTGCTGCAGCTTCTCTTACTGATTTTAAGGACAAATGACAGTTAGTAGAGAGATCCTAGATAATCACAATGCTACTTTCTTTAAAATATCTACCACCAAGGAAAATCTGTATCAAATGTTTCTGTAACCCCTGATTTTGTTTCAGTTCCTGAACAGCCCGTCATGATTTCACAAGGCTGAGAAGATGAGCATTTCCGCAGGTTACTATCTGCAATCCCACCTAGTTCTTTGTACCTCAGCAAGTTCAATTAAGTTTTAAAAACTTTGTCATATGGACAGTGGGGATTTCAGATTGTCATGCATTTTCGTATGTTTTGTATATTTTTTGTTCTTCCTGGAATACTATCTTCTGTATTTTGCCTTTTGGCATCCATGAAAACTGTGTCTTATCAACTTTTTTTGTAAGACTCACTTTATCTGAGAAAGAATTACACCATCTAATTCTGTTCTTTGAATGTACCTCTATTATTTGCCTTAACAAATTTTAACTCTTCACACACATAGTTCATGTCCTCTGATAAATAATGTCTGAGCTCATCTGAGGCTGCTGACCTTGTCTCGTTCATCCTTGCTCCTCTAGCACTTCACTCAGTATCCGCCACAAAATAAACTCAATAAATGCTAAATGAAATGAGTGCTTAGTGAAAGTTCGTGCTCTGCTATTAACTCGGAATTTGATGCACGGTCTTAGGTGACTCATCTACTTTTCTCAGGGGCCTCAGTAAATTATCTCATTTATAATGCTGCATTTGAGTGGATTATGTAATTTGTAATATTAATAGTATTGAGTACTTACCCTGATTGAGTACTTACACTGTGCACCCTCTTTGTTAGGTGCTGTATATGCATTATCTCAATGGATCGCTACGTCAGCTTCATGAGGTAGCTGTCACTGTTGTTCTCATTTGACAGATAGGAAGCTGAGATCCAGGGATGGAAAGTAATGTGTGCAAAATTGCGCAGGATAGTGGAATTTGGAACAGATCAGAACTGGGTTTGTTGGACTCGATAGCCCATGCCCCAAGTATCTTGCTGCATCATTTTCAGTTCTCTAAACTAGTGAGTAAAGCACCCTGATGACAACATTTCTGCATTCTTTTTTTTCTGATGTTGGCAACACTCACACCACTGTAGTGGTAATTTTGTTTGTTTGTCTGTCTACCAAGAAAGGTGAGAAAGCAGAGTCTTTCTTAGGCTCACAATTGTGAGTCATTAATAGGTTATTCTGAAAATCGATTCTAAAGTGAGCTTTTGAGGAAGGCTGCATTCCATTGCCAGGGCTGGTCCATCTGCTAAGAGAATGATGAAAGACTAGCACCACACAGGGAAGGCAAGGTGATCTGAGACCCCAGGAAACAGGGTTCTGGGGGTAGGGAGAGCAGTAGGTGGAACTGAAGAGTGAAGGTAGAGGGCTTTCAGCAATGTAATCAGCTTTAAATGCAGAGTTTGAAACAAAAAAGAATTCAACACTGGAGCTTGATTATATTTAACTGGTGGATATTTAATATCATGCCTCTACATTTTAATTCTGGGAAGAAACATGGCTCAAGTTACAAATCTCACAGAAATGACTAGTGAGGCCTGGGACACGAGACACCCAGGTGGGAGGCGTCTGTCACCAGAATACAGCCAAACCAGTCAGCACCTGGCCTGAGTCATGCTGTCGGTCTGCCTTGATGGGTTCTGTCTATGTCAGCCACCTTAGGGAGGACAGACGCCATGGAGTGGGGAGGAGTAACATGGTGTCATGGGGATGTAGTTTAGTAACATATCAATGGCATAATGTCCTGTAATTCCCATCTTAGGACTGAGGGACAGCTGAGCCTTACAGGGTGGAGAGGTGGACAAGGAAGACCCAATAATTCATGTGTGAATGAATGCAGAAGACTACTGTGTCTTCTAACTCCCAGCCAAGCACAAAATGACCCACACTGCTGTGAAGGTTAGACACCAAACAAAAGGTCTAGTTAGAAGAATTGACTGAAGCCTGGGTGGTCTCCCTGCCTAATCCCTGCATTCTTTCTTACATCCTCCCAGGCTGTCCAAACGTCATTGCAAAAGCTCATCCTTACTTGATTCGTGAAGGTCTGCTTTTGGTGGTATTGATTGTTTTGAGTCAAGGTTACCTATAATTTTCTGATTTACTAAAGAACTTTCACACATACTCTTTCATGGCGATCCTGAGACAGTTTTTGTTTTCTGTTCCTACTTCATGTATGAGGAAACCAAAGCTCAGGGAAACTTGATGACATACCCAAGATCACAGGTGAACAACCACTATTTTTAGGAAAGAATGAAAATTGTTTAAATCTTCAGGTTTTCTTTTTTTCTCAGTGTAGCCACTATTGACCTTTAGAGTTCCTTCCTGAGCAAAGGCTGTGCCATATTCTGCTGAACTGACCCTGTCCCCCTGCCCTGCTTCTATCAGAAAGTATTAACTGGCTATCCAAGCCTCAAAGAATTTTCTATGAAATTTAGTATGTGAGAGCTCTAAGTTCATAAACTGCTGATAATTTCTCCCCAAAAAAAGAACATTCTCATTAGAATGACCATAAAATTTCTTGTCCAGTTTGGCACATATTTGAAATTAAAATCAGCAACAAAAATAATTTAAATGATATGATTTTGAAATATTGACTAGGTGAAACAGTTCTATTAAAACAATTTTCAAATACAAAGTTCTTCAAGTAAAAATAACACATACCAGTTAAGATAAACCAAATCTTTTAAAATGTATATTGATTGTAAGAATACTAAAAATAACATGCAAAATAATTATTCTTGGTATTTATTCACATACTTTATAAGCAATTTCTTAGCCAGATATGTTTCTAATTTTGTCACTGTCACTCATATTTCCCCTAAAGAAAATAGTTTTATTTATCTTTTTTAATAATTGATAAGAACTGTTTATTACTGACTCTTTCAAAATGGCAGTCCATATTCATGGCCTGTATTTGTGCTTTTATTTTTTTGTTAGAGGATTTCTTCTTAATCTGTTCCCATGAGATCCTCCTATGTAGGAATGATTGTGTATAGAAACTGCCATGTTTTGCAAATATTGTCCAAACATAGTTAAGAAAATAATTTTAATATGGCCATATTATAATGTTTAAAGAGCTTGAAGACTTCTTCACAGCATAATTTTATAGTTACTAACTTTGAAAAATGTTTTCTGACCCAGGAGAAAGTTATTTTCTCATAGACATAAAATCCTCAGTGAGAGTTTATATTCCATGCAGACATTCAAAGACTCAAACTAATGGAGGCTAGGGAGTTGAGCTGTGTTCTGGTTCCTTGTCTCTTTCTTTCTGTCCTCCTTGGTTCTGCCTGTTGTAATGGGACAAATGGAGTCAAGTCCTGCTTTTACAGATTTTTCCTTCAAATATTTGAGGACAACTCTCCAACTTCTCCTGAGGTTTATCTTTCCAGACTAAACTGTTGCACCTCATTCAGTCATTCCTCATTTTGACATGGCTTGCAGTTCTTTATCTTACAACACACAGTCCTCTAAAGGCACTCTCCTTTTGACTTTTGATACATTTGAAAAGAGAAATGAGAAGGACAGATGAGAGAAACAAAGTTCAGTGAGACTATTGCTTTCTGTGTGCTTACGCAGTGTTTTTCACTCCTATTAGATTGTAAGCTGAGAGATGGCCAGAACTGCCTGTCTTGTTCACCTTACTGTCCTCAGCCCCTTGCATAGTGCCTGGAATCACAGCTTTCCAATACACAATTATTCAGTCATTAAATAGATAACTACTTATGTCACTGTCTGTTCATTGGCTAGCTACTGATCAGGGCTGGGAACCAAATTTTGAATCACCCGGTTCTGTTGAGACTGTTCAGCATTCTGTTTTCTTTTTCTTTTCTTTTTCCCGTCTCCCTGCTTCCTACCCACTTTCCCTCCCTTCCTTCCTTTCTCCTCTCCCTCTCCCCATTGTTTTTCCCTGTCTCTGTCTTGAATTCCTTCTGATCTTTGGAGATACATAGAGACTTTAAAAATACAAACTAATGAATTCATGAGAGCATGTGAGTTTAAATGCTACCCATACAATTTCAGGAAAATACTGTCCTCTGGGCTTCACATAATTTTTCACCTGAGATAAATTCCAATATGTGTAAAGACTCAAACTAGGATAGAGGTATTTTACCCTTTAATTCCTAGGTTGCTGTGGAGCTGTTTTCCTCGGTGAGAGGGTATATGCTTGTGCATGTGTTAGCATGTGTGTGGTGAGTAATATATGAATTAAGTGTGACTTTATGGGGTACAGAGTGAGACCTGTGCCTGGGATCCAGACTATTCATCTCTACAGAGCAAGGGTTACCAAACACTGGTTTGTGGGGCCAGCAACAAAACAATTACCTGATGCAACTTAGATTCTGGGGTCCCCATCTTATACCGTTTAGCATTCAAACTTTCATGGGTTTAGGAATTTTTATTCTTAACAAGCAATTCTGGTGATTCTTCTCTACAAGCTGGAGAGAAGACTGGATGTTTGCTCTTTTGTCCAGGATATTAACTAGGGAAAATCAGCCCTAAAAGGAATTTGTTGATGTAGAGAGAGGTGCTTGAAGTGAGAAGTAGGCTTGCAAAAATATCAGGTGACAGATTTCTACAATTAAAGGGCACAAAGGAATGAATTAGAAGTATTTCAGAGGTCTAAGGCCATTTAACTGGGGGCAAATGGCAATGCTTATCCAAATGACTGGCACCTGGAAGCATCAGAACACATTGCACAATAAAACAATTCATGTTAATATGACAAGTAAACATTTAAAATCTGAGCAGTTAAAAAATGTACCCAGGTACTTCTCTTTTTAAAATAGAGTCATTAAAAGGAGTGGTGAATTAATTACCATAGAAAGAGGTCCACAACTTTAAATGCGAAGGGTCTGCTAAGATTTTAAAACTTTAGAGAAACGGGAAGAGAAACTAAGACAACTTTGTTAGTGACTGCCTTTTCTGGGAGAGACGAGGGCCTCGGATTGGGAGGCTGACAGCAGTCCTCTGTGATGTCTCCTGTGTTGTATTTATTGACTCCTGTGGTGGGTCCACAGATGTTTGCTTTATGATAATCCATCTAGATCCATGTTTGTGTTGTCTGCACCTTCCTAATTGTGTGTTATCTTTCTCAAAAATTACTTTAAAGGCATTGCTGTATGCGGGGGACTGCCCGTAATGGGTTAAGTCCTGGGAGCTGCTTGGCGTGTTTGCCGAGCCCTAAGGACTTGTTCCTTAAGCGCCCTGTCCCGCCCCTCCTGAGAATGTCATCATGACCTTATAGCTCCAGGGGAGTCTAAGCAATTGCCATTCTTCAGAAACAAGTATTGTTTGCCTGTATACAATAAAGGGAGTCTGGTGATCTTGTTGATTGATTATTGATTGTTGTAAATACTGCTTGAGAAATGTCATATGTCACGTAGGCTGCACTATAAATATTGTTACTGAAATAAAGGAGACTATCAGCCATTTTGGTCTGATCCTCTCAACCCCATCTTTCTGTCTCAGTCTCTTTCTTTTCTCAGCGATCGAGCTCCGTTTCCCGTGTCTCCCGGGTAGGGGAAAAACCTTGCAGTGCTGGCCGCGGCACTGTAAAAATGGCTAAGTGTTGAAGTTTGCACAGCAACATTTTAATCCTTCAATTGTCTGGAAAAATTTCTTTAGGATGAATGCCCCAGTCTAGCTTCTTATTAATTCCTGGAACAGAAACTTTAAATGTTTACATTTGTTCATAATTCATAGGATTAGGTTTTATTTTAAGCACTTGGCATTAGGAATCTCTTGAAAATAATTTACTGGTTTAATAAAACATACTTACATTCTAGAACTGAACCAAGATTCTTTGGCTTATAACCAGTCCTTGGGTTTTTGATCACTCTATTTGGTTTTTCATTAAAATTAATTTATCCCATTGTATTTTTTTAATGTTCCTCTTTAGTTCTAAAAGTTGATACTTTATAGGTCCGTAGCACTGTGTGCTTTACAAGCAGCTTTATCTGCATAGTTTGATTTGATCTGGTACATAGAGTATTTCTCTAAGGCAGTAGAGAAATCTTCACTAATCTCTCTTGACCCAAGACTACATCTGTGAAGCAAGTGGGGTTAATTTAGCTATTGTCTGTCATATGGCTAATGATGGGTGGGATTGGGAATCAAGCCCAGATCTTATGAATGTAAGTGCAGTGCTTTATCCATTATGTGGATGATTATAAAAAAAAAAAAGACAAATATTATCCAAATTAATTTGCCCTCTACTTTTGAGGCTCATGATTTTAGTTTTTGGATTAGGGCCCTTGGTGGAGTAAGTTTCCCCAGCTTTGGAAATAAGAGGGCCCAGTTGTCATTATTTAGTTCTACTTTATAAATAAATAAATAATTGCATAATGAGAAAAAAAATTCCATTCGTTATAATTTACATACTGATAAGTGTACATTGGCATGCTGCTCAATTGATTTTTACAAGCTGTATACAACCTTGCAACAAGCACACAGATCAAGAAATACAGTGTTTACCAACAACCCAGAAATTTCCCTCATGTCCGTTCCAATCAGTATCCACACCCTAAGGTTAAGCACTGTCACAACTTTTAACCCTATGGATCAGTATTGTCTGTTTTTGTACTTTATATGAATATAGTCATACAGGCTGCATTTTTTTGTGTCTGTCTTCCCTTGCTCAGTATTATGTATGTGAGATTCACCCACATTGCTATTTGTACTTGTAGAATATTTATTCTCTTTGCTCTCCAGTGTGACTTTATCATAATTTGTCTGTCGACTTGTTGTTAAGTTGCTCAGTCATGTACAACTCTTTGCAACCCCATCGACTGCAGCATGCCAGGTTTCCCTGTCCTTCACCATCTCCCGAAGTTTGCTCAAACTCATGTCCATTGAGTCACTGATGCCATCCAACCATCTCATCCTCTGTCATCCCCTTCTCCTCCTGCCTTCAATCTTTCCCAGCATCAGGGTCTTTTCCAACGATTCGGCTCTTCACATCAGGTGGCCAAAGTATCAGAGCTTCAGCATCAGTCCTTCCAGTGAACAGCAAGGGCTGCTTTCCTTTAGGATTGACTGGTTTGATTTCCTTGCAGTCCAAGGGACTCTTAGAGTCTTCTCCAGCACCATAGTTTGAAGGCATCAATTCTTCGGCGCTCAGCCTTTTTTATTGTCCAGCTTTCACATCCGTACATGAGTATTGGAAAAATCATAACTTTGACTATACTGACCTTTGTAGGCAGAGTGATATCTCTGCTGTTTAATATGCTGTCTATGTTGGTCATAGCTTTTCTTCCAAGAAGCAAGCGTCTTTTAATTTCATGGCTACAGTCACTATCCACAGTGATTTGGGAGCCCAAGAAAATCAAGCCTGTCACTGTTTCCATTGTTCCCTATCCATGTGCTATGAAGTGATGGGGCCAGACACCATGATCTGCATTTTCTGAATGTTAAATCAGCTTTTTCACTCTCCTCTTTCACCTTCATCAAGAGGCTGTTTAGTTCCTCTTTGCTATCTGCTGTAAGAGTGGTGTCATCTGCATATCTGAGGTTACTGATATTTCTCCTGGCAATCTTGATTCCAGCAGTACTTCATCCAGCCTGGCATTTTGCACAATGTACTCTGCATGTAAGTTAAATAAGCAGGGTGACAATATACAGCCTTGATGTACTCCTCTCCCAATTTGGAAACAGTCTGTTGTTCCATGTGCAGTTCTAACTGTTGCTTCCTGGCCTGCATACAGATTTCTCAGGAGGCAGGTCAGGTGGTCTGGTATTCCCGTCTCTTTAAGCATTTTCCATGGTTTGTTGTGGGGCCGCACAGAGTTGGACATGACTGAAGCGACTTAGCAGCAGCAGCAGCAGCACACAGTCAAAGGCTTCAGGATAGTCAGTGAAGCAGAAGTAGATGTTTTTCTGGAATTTTCTTGCTTTTTCTATGATCCAACAGATGTTGACAACTTGGTCTCTGGTTCCTCTACCTTTTCTAAGTTCAGCTTGTACATCTGGAAGTTCTTGGTTCACATACTGTTGAAGCCTAACTTGGAGAATTTTGAGCAATAGTTGCTAGTGTGTGAAATGAGTGCAATTGTGTGGTAGTTTGAACATTCTTTGGCATAGTCTTTCAACTATTGATGAGTATTTGGTTGGTTTTCATGTGGAGGTTAGTACCTCTAGTGTACAATGATCATTCTAGTCCAGGTCTTTTGGTAAGAAGATGTACGCATTTCTGTTGGGTGCACATTTACAAGTGGGATTGCTAGGTCCTAGCTTATGTCTGAATGTGTTCTTATTTAACAGATACTGGTAAAAAATTGGCACTCCTACACACCCCATCATAGCCCGGTTGGGAAAAGGAGAGGAAGACAACAGTTATCTGGATTAAGACAATCAGATTCTCTCTTAGGAGACTGGACCATAGACCTGGTGGAAAGTCACTGGTGGGTTTAAGGGATTCTAGAAGTAGACACGAAGAGGCAATGAGCCAGGTTCGCAGCAGAATACTAGCTTCCAAAATCAAGGTACCAGTGCTGCCCAGACTTCAGACTTTTCTCCTAGTTTGACTCCTGACAACTGCAGTGATGCTTCATTTTCTATATTGATGTCCAGGAGGTGGTATCTTTACAGCAAACCCCAGCAGTTTAATTTACCTAGATTGCCTGCACTTCCATACTTTCAATTAATACATTGTTGGTGTTAAAACAGTTAAAACCCATTTGTTGGATATTGGGGTTCTATACCTGATCACATTTTGGTACTGGGAAATTTAAAAAGAATCAGTCAATGTTCCTTTGACAAATACCATGACTGAAGTAAGTGCAAAGAACACTGCAAACAAAATAAGGAAGTGGCCAGGTCTATCAGGGATGAATATACTGTGAGATTAATGATGCTTAAGAGTCAGGGTATCTGACTTGTTCAAAACCTGTCCTAAGAGTACTCATCATGTTTCTGTAGAGCTTTTCATGCACAGGTAGTGTATTTCAACTGAAATTTAGTGAATGTTTATCTTATTTTATTTTTAAAGAGTCTCCCTCTCTGCACTGGTTTATCCTGTGGGTTCTGCAACACCTGGATCTTCCTCATTATGGGGAGTGTAGTAAAGACTTCAAAGAGGAAGAGCCCTTGAGTTGAGTCTTGAAGCACAAAGAGGGTTTTCTCAGATGCTCAAGGGCTGGTAGGCTGGGCCAGGCCATGAAGATAGTGTGTGTCAAGGCACAAGGCACAACTGTGTGAAACAAACGTGATTGTTTGAAGACAAGTAATAGTTTGATGCTAGAGCTAAGTGGACAATGGCAGGTTGTGGGTAGCACTGTGATGAATAAGGAATATGAGAAGGTGGCCAAGGACCAGTCAGGGAGACCCACGTATGCCATGATTAAGATCTTGTGTTTGGTCATCCGGTTGCTGGGAGTTGGGGGAGAGTTGTCATGACTGAGTGCTCTAAGGCTTTTGTAGATGGAGCCTTTCCCCCCAAAATATGCTCCCAGTCATAAGAACACTCAACAGGGTCAGGAGTTTTTGCAGATCCTATATCTCTAATTTTGAAGATAAGAGTACTTGGCAAAGGAGAGAGAAGGAAGCAACAGTCTATATATTTGGAGAGAAAAATCATATGGATGGATAAGGGAAAAACAAAAATTGGAATAGTGTACAAATACACTTTTAAATATCATTGAAACCAGTTTCCAAGATGTCAAGGAGGAAGATTAGAAGGGAGGCGGAGCAGAAGGCCAATATGTGAGGCAGTTACTGCTTAAAGCATCCTTTGCCATAGTGGGTCTCCTCTGAGGAAAAGACAGGACACAGTCCAGCAGAAGTTACAGCAAGTGGTTGGAGTTTCCTCAGCACCCTCCACGTGTGTTTCTGTAAGTGTACGTGCATTAAAAGCTGCTTAGTGTAGGTCAGGGGCATGAGGCCCAACATGACCAGAAGGACCTCTTCTCACATGCTCATGTTCTTATGAGCTATGACTCCCCAGCCACGGCTACCACACTCTCGAACTAAATGCAACATAACCCATAGCCAGTCAGCTCTGGGATTTCAGCCCTAGCTGTGCGTGCCTGTAACCCAAGTGTCTTGGCTGCAGTTACCCTGTCACCCCAGCTCCATAATTCTTATCTTGGCATGAGAAACTTTTAAATTGCATTTGGGGCTAAGACTTCAGCAGCAATAAGTTAAATCCTAGAAATAAGCGTGCAGCATATAGGAGAAATAGGCATGCAGTATTGTACATGTATTGAAGGAGAGAAGAGGGTATCAGAGGATGAGATGGCTGGATGGCATCACCAATACAATGGACACGAACTTGGGCAAACTTTGGGAGATGGTGAGGGATAAGAAGGCCTGGCATGCTGCCGTCTGTGGGGTCACAAAGAATTGGACACAACTGGGCAACTGAACTAAACTTAACTGACTGTACATGTGTTTCCATGAAGCTGTTGTGTCAAGCAGACACCAAGTAGGTGGTTGCCCCAAATGCGGCCACTGGTATAGTTCACACATTAAGGAGGAACTACTTCTTCCTATGTTTGACAAAGCCATGGGCTGCTTGAGTGAATACCCATGGAAGCATGGCAAAGGATCATGACCTAAATCCCACACATAGAGAAGAGTTCTCCTTCATGGTGCTCTGTGCTTAGTATGAGAAAATGTGCATTCAGTTTTGTTGCTAATGAAGCTCCCTCCAAGTGGGAACAGTTGCTCTCTATTTCCTGTATCTGGAATCAGCTAGCACCAGCTAGTCTGGGCAAAGAGAACTCAACAGATTGGAAGGAACTGTAGCCTTATTGTCTTTGCCTCCATTCTCTCCTCCATGATCTTACAGCATCAACCTTGTGTATTTATTCCATGTATTTTTCTACAATAAAAGAGATGGGGTCAAGAATAAGGTGTGATCCAACTGAAGTTTTCATTAGCTCAATGAATCAAACATTTCTTGGGCTTCTTGCAGGGCTATTATAAAGCCACTGAAAGATTTTCTATCCCACTTTAGAAGTAGTGATGTATTTTATTTTCCCGGGCTCTGAAATCACTGTGGATGGTGATTGCGGCCATGAAATTAAAAGATACTTGCTCCTTGGAAGAAAAGCTATGACAAACCTAGACAGCATATTAAAAAGCAAAGAGACCAGTTTGTCAACAAAGGTCCATATAGCTAAAGCTATGTTTTTTCCAGTAGTCATGTACTGATGTGAGAGTTGAACCATAAAGAAGGCTGCACATGGAAGAATTGATGCTTTCAAACTGTGGTGCTAGAGAAGACTCTTGAGAGTCCCTTGGACAGCAAGGGGATCAAATCAGTCAATCCTAGAGGAAATCAACCTTGAATATCCATTGGAAGGACTGACATTGAAGCTCCACTACTTTGGCCACCTGATGCAAAGAGCTGACTCATTGGAAAAGACCTTGATGCTGGGGAAGATTGGAGGCAAAAGGAAAAGAGGGTGACAGATGACAAGATGGTTAGACAGCATCACTGACTCAGTGGACACGAATTTGAGCAAACTCCGGGAGACAGTGAGAGACAGAGAGGCCTGGTGTGCTGCAGTCCATGGGGTCACAAAGAGTTGGACATGATGTAGCAACTGAACAACAGCATCCCATGTGTCAGGGCAGGGAAGCCAACTTACTGCTTGTAAGCTAGGGGATGTAGACTAATTTTTCTCTCTGGTGTCTTTCTTGGATTCTTTAATTCAATGCCAGTAATCACTCTCCAAGCCCATGCTCCAACTTGCTTCTACTAGGACAAGAAAACCAAGGATGAAGCCAAGACATTAAATGTGATTAAGATTTTTATCCCTGGTCAGATCATGAGAAGAGTGGAATTACCATCTTGTCAACCCAATTGTTTCATAGATGAGGAAACTGAGGCCCAGAGAAGTCATGCAATGTACTTAGAGTCACAAGGGTATTTAATGAGAAACTCAGGGTATGTACCCAAGTCGTCTCATTCCTTACTCCATCTTCAGTTACTCCACTACACAGATGGACTTTATCCTTGAAAATCACTGTCTTCATTTTCAGGAAAGCACAATACCTCATCCTTCCTCCTTCTTTTATGTACTGTGTACACCTATTTACTCTCCATCCTCTGTTCTGTGAAAGCTTATCTCTCAAGAAAGCTTACTTTGGAGGTATGTACACAAGCTACACCCTTCCCAGGCATATTTCCATGGAAAGACTTATTCTAATACAAGGCTTTGAGCAATGCACTCATTGCAGAGCCTCAACATCATGTCATAGACAGTCACTTCCTTGGCCTGTGTGTAAATCCAACCTAATAATGACAATATTTGCAGCTGCCCCTCATATAAATAACATTTGTACTGGCAGATTTTCTTAAAAGGTGGGCAATGTGAAGGAAATGTGTATTTCTGGGAAACACCATCCTGAAGTCCCAAGGAAGAACAATGCTCCTTCTTTCCAAAACATTGCTGAATTACTCTCCAAGTGAGATCAAGTTCTGAAAATGTGTATTTCACAGTCTTTCTTTGGATGCTCTTGTGTCAGACAGTGCTTCACTATTTTAGAGAGAAAAAGCATTCCTGTCACCAGGCAGCCACTCCCACACACTTTATGGAACATGTTGGAAAGAGGCAAATCACCATTCATTCAGTTTATTCCTCAGCTCCTTAGGGACTGACTCTGCATCAGGGCTCAATATGGAATGGAAGATTTCAAACCCCAACTTGAATCGGTTAGGAAATGGGGTTCCTACTCAGGCTAAAGGAGCCGAAGGTCCTAGGTACTGGAGGAGGTGATATGTACAAGTTATTGAATTCTCAGGGACTGTGAACTCAGAGTCCTAAAGATACTGTCTGGGGATTAGTGATATCTAAATGGCAGAGAGACTATAGTCCTGGCAGAGATCATTCAGAAAAAAACAGAGAGATGACAGTTTATGTAGGCATACATAAGGACACGTGGCTTATAATCAGCCCGTGTACTGTGCTTAGTTGCTCAGTCGTGTCTGACTTTGCAACCCCATGGACTGTAACCCATGAGGCTTGTGGGTTGCCATGCCCTCCTCCAGGGGATCTTCCCCACCCAGGGATCAAACCCAGGTCTCCCACATTGCAGGCAGATTCTTTACTGTCTGAGCCACCAGGGAAGCCCATTAATCTGCCTATTGTATTCCATCGATAAAGACTGGGAAGACTCGCAGAATGTTTTATGCTGAGACAAGAATACCTTTACCACTGAATATAATAGTAACAGTAATAGTTTAAAAGATTTTTATATTTTATTGGATCTGTGCCACACTTCCATCCTGTCTCTACACCCTTGAATAGATTTTCTTATTTACAACTGTAGTCAGAATCAGATGGGCAGTAACAGAAAGACAAGGGATGAAGTAGTTGAGAAGTGAGAGTGGAACTGATGATCAACTTTTTCTGAAAAGCCGTTTTCAGAATGGTTCAGAATGGGAATTTGAGGCTACTTCAAGATCAAAGGCCCTTCTGCCTGACATCCTGAACCACAGGGCACAGCCTTTTGACTGAACTGTAAGATACTGCCTGCTGGAGTAAGCAGTACAGTGGGTCCCTATATGAAGGGGCTGTGGCCATCTACAAAATCAGGGATGTCTGGGACTAAATTATGCAGCTGTGTACATGCCAAAGAGTAAATAATCTTCCAGAGCAAATAAAATCTGTAACATGGGATAACGCCTTATCCCCAATACTAATATTATGACAGGACTCTAGTCTATCACTTGATACCAGGAACATAGTAAGTGCTCAGAATCCCAATTGTTACCATAACTAAAATCTTTTTCAAAATCCGAGTTTCCCTTTCCATTTCTATTGAAAGAGTAGTGGGAAAAGCAGGGGCAATGGAGTCAAGAGATCTGAATTGCCACTTACTAGTTCATGACCTTGTCAACTTACTCCCATCAGCAGATTCACTCTCCTTGTCCATAAGATGTTCACATTAACAACAATATCTGCCACACAGTAAATTCTCAGTGAATATTAGCTTTCTTCTTCCCTCTTATTTGCTTCACAAGCTTCATAAGACAAAGAGATAATTCACATGATCTTATTATTGGAAAAGGACCCTCTTTTCTACGTTCTCTAAGAAAGACTGGGTAAGAGTAAAGGCTTCTAGCTAAGAAAAAGTATTTAATGAAGATAAAAATCCAAATCTCTGCTTTGCTCTTGATAGCAAGAGGGATGGGCGAGAGGTTGATGAGCAGTTAACTATGGGTGACAGCAGTTACTAAGGGTAACTCTTAGCACTTAACTAAGAGTTTTTGCTTTTGGGACAAGAACTTAGAAGTCTCTCTACTTGGTTTTGGTTGTCCTTTTTGTAAACGCGTGGTTTCAGGAAAATATGGGAATCTACAAGAGATCAGAGATACAGTCACTTTTTATAAAGGGTTCATAACTCATTAGAAACAATACAGTGCTGTGTAAACTTCCAACCAGATCAGGACACCTCTAGTTGCCAGGAGGATAGAGAGAGGAAGATGGAACCTGGTGGAGAGGACTGGTGAGATCTAGAGGTCAAATGAGCCTTTACATAGAAATGATCAAAAGTGCTATGACTTAATAAAACAGCAGATAGTTACTTAAAAGACAGATTCTTTACCCAAACAACTGCTAGACAGTTATAATGTTTGTTTATTGATATGTTGATGTAAATTGCTTATGAAGCCAAGTACCATAACATTAAAAAAAATCAAACTGTATTTCTAATAAAAAAAAGGTAGACAATCACAAGCATAAAATAACCAACTAATTTATACATTCTTTGGCGGGGGTGGGGGGTGGGGGGCGGGTAGTGACTCAAAATCCAGGAACTTAATTCTTGTCGAAAATGTCACAACAGAGGCATAAGTGAGCTTCTGGGTCATTGATAAAGACTTCCCAGGACTGAACAGGAGCTGAAGCTGCCCTCATCTTCATTAAGTTGAGAACTTGCTCCCCTGAATATCATTCTGAAGTATCTGCAGTGGAAGGTATATCTATGAGGAAATAACAACTCTTGCCTGGAAAATCCCATGGACGGAGGAGCGTGGTAGGCTGCAGCCGTTGGATCGCTAAGAGTCGGACACGACTGAGCGACTTCACTTTCACTTTTCACTTTCATGCATTGGATAGGAAATGGCAACCCACTCCAGTGTTCTTGCCTGGAGAATCCCAGGGACAGTGGAGCCTGGTGGGCTGCCGTCTATGGGGTCGCACAGAGTCGGACACGACTGAAGCGACTTAGCAGTAGCAGCAGCAGTAAATCCCAGGAGGATAGGGAGATGTTAATTGTACGCCAGTGATATAAGACCTATCTGGGTAAAGGTTTATTGTTCTTGGTGCTCATTTGGTTTGGCTTTCCTAAACTGAATACCCAAAGTGTAGAAACCAAATCTTTCCTACATTCTATGGTAAAGTATCTGCCAGCAGTGTGGGAGACCCGGGTTTGATCCCTGGGTTGAGAGGATCCCCTGGAGAAGGAAATGGCAACCCACTCCAGTATTCTTGCCTGGAAAATTCCGTGGACAGAGGAGCCTGGTGTGCTACAGTCCATGGGGTTGCAAAGAGTCGGACGCGACTGAGCGACTTCACCACCATCACCATTCATGTATTATGAAATGCCTAGAACTGTACAGCATCCTTTGGGCACTGTATAAATGTTTGTTGGAACCTGAAGGATTGAATTGCACATAAAGCATTCTGCTTATCTTGTAAGAAATTTTTCTGATCTAGTAATAGCCCTTAGCTCAAGGTGTAGCAGCTTTGTTAGCATGGGGTTGACTCCAGAAACTGGCAGCCTAAAGGATTAGGTGTAAATGATATCAGAATAACATCTGGGAATGGTGGCCATCTGGCTCAAAGAAATTGAGACCTGTTATTGGGCTGTGGAAACTTGATTGGTTCAAGAACTTCTGTTCTTACTATGGTTCTCCTAGCTATTGGACTCCTACTGCAGCCTCCACATACCAAGCATGCACAGGGCTACATGAAATCCTGAAATAAGTTTGACAGCTTTGGGCCATTTAGCCAAGGAACTCTGTGCTTAACTCAGTGTCCCCGGAATCTCATGGCCCATTTGCCACTGGTTTCCAAGACTCAGGTTCTGTAAAATGGAATAATAGAGAAGTGTAGGAAGGGATACACTGATCAAGGTTAGGCCATGAGAGGAGGATGGTTGACAACGTTAAGAACTATGTACATGGAAAAAGTATTTACCCCTGCCAAGATATCTTAATGACCCTTCTTCCAAAAATCATCTTGCTCTTCACTTCTTCAGACTCAGAGGCTTTCAAAGCTATTACCAGGCTAAACATCCCTCTCTCTCTTTCTCTTTTTCATAACGTGTATTTATAATGCACTGTGAGTATTCTGAAATTGAAGTGTGTTAAATAACATATCTGCATGTATATTCATAAAAATTAATATATCCTAATTAAATATATAAGTGAAGTATAAGAAATAATAAAAATATGTATTTGAACATGTACATTTTTGGGTGCAAGGGAACTGTAAGATACAATTCTCCTTTATAAATAATCAACACCAAACTACAAATGCAGACAGATGCAGGTATTTATTTTGGTTACTCAACTATCACAAGTAGTATTGTTATTGGTGATATGATTTTTCTGAAAGGGCCACTGCGTACATGTGTGTGCTCAGTCATGTCCAACTCTTTGCGAAAGGGCCAGTACCTCTTGGTAAATACCAACAAAACATGAAGGTACTCTTCTTTTGATTTGCAAGGTGGCTGCATTCATAAAAAGTCAGTGTGTATTAAAACCAAGCAAAAATACATTTTGTCTGTATTTAAATAGGATTTAGGGTGTCAACTTGGCTAGTTCTAAACAGTTGTTTCATCTATGTGGATATCTGGCAAGACATTTAGGAACTGTGAGAGATGCGAAAAATTCTTTATTGGAAGGGGCTTTTCCATACCTGGTACAGGAATTTGCGTCTTTGACCACATCCTCTGGTGCTAGTAGTAGTCCTCACTCTGCAACCCCACAGTCATCGTGACAATGAAGTGCTGTCCGCCAAATTTTCAAAATGGCCTGGAAATTCAGTTTCCCTTGAAACTTTGGTTTGAGGGTAATTTTTTTCGTAAAGAAACATGTTTCTGGTGCTGGTAATGGAAGTGAGGAGCAACTTAAGAGTTAACTCAGAAATGATTATTCCTAGTCAGAAAAAAAGTTATACACAATTTTAGTAAAGCGTCTGCCTGCAATGTGGGAGACCTGGGTTCGATCCCTGGGTGGGGAAGATCCCCTGGAGAAGGAAATGTCAACCCACTCCAGTATTCTTGCCCGGAGAATCCCGTGGATGGAAGAGCCTGGTGGGCTGCAGTCCACGGGGTTGCAAAGAGTCGGACACGACTGAGCAACTTCACTCACTCACTCATAGGGAAAATCATTTGTATCTGAAGGTGCCACTTAAATATATTTTGATAGTTTATGAAGGAAATTATGTAATATATAAATTTGGGAATGTAAGGAAGTCTTAGGACATGATTTTTAGGAATACCCAGAGTCTTATACAGTAAGTGATGTGTGTATCTTGTCTTGGGTCCCAGAGATATGTGACTCCCTTAGAATAGGGACTGTCTCATTTCTCCATAGCTTCTTCCTCAGATCCTTTTCCACATATATATTGCTTGTTCAGTAGAGTTCAATTCAGTCGCTCAGTTGTGTTCGACTCTTTGCGACCCCATGAATCGCAGCATGCCAGGCCTCCCTGTCCATCACCAACTCCCAGAGTTCACTCAGACTCACGTCCATCGAGTCAGTGATGCCATCCAGCCATCTCATCCTCTGTCATCCCCTTCTCCTCCTGCCCCCAATCCCTCCCAGCATCAGTATCTTTTCCAATGAGTCAACTCTTTGCATGAGGTGGCCAAAGTACTGGAGTTTCAGCTTTAGCATCATTCCCTCCAAAGACATCCCAGGGCTGATCTCCTTCAGAATGGACTGGTTGGATCTCCTTGCAGTCCAAGGGACTCTCAAGAGTCTTCTCCAACACCACAGTTCAAAAACATCAATTCTTCGGCGCTCCGCCTTCCTCACAGTCCAACTCTCACATCCATACATGACCACAGGAAAAACCATAGCCTTGGCTAGACGGACCTTAGTCGGCAAAGTAATGTCTCTGCTTTTGAATATACTATCTAGGTTGGTCATAACTTTTCTTCCAAGGAGTAAGCGTCTTTTAATTTCATGGCTGCATTCACCATCTGCACTGATTTAGGAGCCCCCAAAAATAAAGTCTGATACTGTTTCCACTGTTTCCCCATCTATTTCCCATGAAGTGATGGGACCAGATGCCATGAAATTCGTTTTCTGAATGTTGAGCTTTAAGCCAACTTTTTCACTCTCCTCTTTCACTTTCATCAAGAGGCTTTTTAGTTCCTCTTCACTTTCTGCCATAAGGGTGGTGTCATCTGCATATCTGAGGTGATTGCTATTTCTCCCGGCAATCTTGATTCCAGCTTGTGCTTCTTCCAGCCCAGGGTTTCTCATGATGTACTCTACATATCAGTTAAATAAGCAGGGTGACAACATACAGCCTTGACGTGCTCCTTTTCCTATTTGGAACCAGTCTGTTGAACCAGTCTGTTGTTTCATGTCCAGTTCTAACTGTTGCTTCCTGACCTGCATATAGGTTTCTCAAGAGGCAGGTCAGGTGGTCTGGTATTCCAATGTCTTTCAGAATTTTCCACAGTTTACTTTGATCCACACAGCCCAGGACTTTGGCATAGTCAATAAAGCAGAAATAAATATTTTTCTGGAACTCTCTTGCTTTTTCCATGATCCAGCAGATGTTGGCAATTTGATCTCTGGTTCCTCTGCCTTTTCTAAAAGTAGCTTGAACATCTGGTAGTTCACGGTTCATGTATTGCTGAAGCCTGGCTTGGAGAATTTGAGCATTACTTTACTAGCGTGTGAGGTGAGTGCAATTGCGTGGTAGTTTGAGCATTCTTTGGCATTGCCTTTCTTTGGGATTGGAATGAAAACTGACCTTTTCCAGTCCTGTGGCCACTGCTGAGTTTTCCAAATTTGCTGGCATATTGAGTGCAGCACAGTATCCAAATTTTGGGGGTACAAATATAGCACTCGTTATTAATGAGAAATAATTGGTTAAACTGTGAGATGAACTGTAGAGTTGGGTGGGTATGGGTTCCTGCTCCAGTTTCTGTCTAAATGCCAATATTGAAGTCACTTGTCCCACCAGAAGTAAGTAGGTTATAGTCCCTCCCTCATTACTATTGTAAGAGCCCTACTTAGAAGCAGCTCCTATAATAAAAATGCTCAGAGAGAAAGCTTTAAGCCATGTAATGAGAATGAGAAGCCATTTGTATACACAAAACAGAAACATGCTAAGTTAACTGAGTGTGTTTTTGTTTTGTGTGTGCATTCATTTGTGTTATTTTCTAGATTCCACATATAGGTGACATCATACAGTATTTGTCTTTCTCTGCATTTTCAAAGGCTCCAAGTTCTCTTTAAATAGGGTACCCTATTGACTGTATTTAAAGTAGTCACTTCCCTGCAGGATTATCTCCCAAATGCCCATGACAACTAACTTAGTAGTTACAGAAACAGACTCAGAGATATAGGAAACAAACTTGTGGTTGCTGACCATGGGAGAGAAGAAGGGAGGGACAAATTAAGGGTATGGGTCTAATAGATACAAAATATTATGTATAAAACAAATAAGCCACAAGGATATATTGTATAGTATAGGGAATCATAGCCATTATCTCATAGTAACTTACAATGGAGTCTAGTCTACAAAAATACTGAATTACTTTGCTGTACACTTGAAACTAACATGGTGTTATAAATCAACTGTACTTCAATTTAAAAAATTAATTTTTTAAAAAAGTAAATGCATATTGGTGACCTGGGGCCTTGCTATGAATAAGTGAGCATTATTACACAGACTACTCTGGGGGCAGGGCAGCAGAAGGATGACAAAAAGAGGAGAAGCAGAACTGGGTCATTGTCCAGCTGCAGTGCTCAGTGAGCTCAGCTGGAATGAGAGACCGGAAATACACGATCAGAACTCCATGATGCATGAAGGGCATGTTTACACGGAAGTTGATGCATGTCGTTCTCCTTTCATCTAGAAAGTTGAGTATTTCTGAGTTAAAACATCCCTCCAGGTACTGCTGTAGAAGAGGAACAGACAGACCTGGTGTATCTGGTCTGAATATTGTAGACAAGATGCTGCTGCTCATGTTGAGCTAACCCAAGCCAAGTACATCCCTTTAGTGAATGCTGCTCGATAAAGCTTATTTCTGTCTAGGTCAACTATTTGTTTTACAGATTTTAAAGGAAGCAGAAAAGTAAACCTTTTTCCAAAATGATTTAGTAGGTCAATATTAAGTGGTAAAACTTTCTCTAAACTGTAAGCTTCACAAGAGAAGAGGTTGTTAAAAGTAATTTTTATAATTCTCATAGCATATAATAAAAATGGTCCAATAGACTATACAGTTAAGTATTTGGTGATTAAAATAAAAACAGTAAAGGAGAGAAATAATTAAACTATGCTTTTGGATCCCATCGTTCTAAAAATTTCAGGCACTCTAGATTACAAATAATCTGACCCTAGAGTCGTCATAAACATGTTTCTTGGCTATGAGTCTTCAGTTTTCACATAATATAATAACGTCATTTCAAAACTCAAAGTGGGAACAGCAAACAATGTTTTGCATTTATAAACCACATAATCGAATTAAGAAAGAATACCCATGTTATTGTTGAGGAAATTACTGTCCTAAAATAAATGACTCTTTAGATGCTCTTGGTTCCCTGATTTTCTGTATTGTTTTCGTTGTATTGCCTTATTATCATGGTTACAGCTTTATTTCTTTCCTTTGGTGAAGGGGATAGCATATGAGGAAGTTTTCCCTGTGGTACCATGTTTTCTAGATATTTTTCACTGTAAATTGTGGGAAAATCATATAAAAGTCAGTGGTAGGCAAATATAAAACACTGTAATTTTAATAAATTTCAGCATCAAATGATACTGTTTAGGGATCTAGCCTTTGGAACCAAAGATGAAAGCAGCCATGTTTTAGAGGTAAGGTGCTCTTCTTAGCCTCTCTGAGCAAGAATATTTATTTAATAACTGTGAAAGATCTTCTGCCCAGTTGCTTCCGTTTATATTTGGTTAGCTGTTTGTAGGTTCCCCATATGGTGGTAAACGTGAGTGTCTGTGGGGCAGGTGCCATGGCATGTATACTTTTAGACCCTCAACAGTGCAGGAAACCTATGTAGAATTCAATCGAATTGAAGGAGAGAACAGAGAGTCACTGGCTGGTTTATCACCTTGGTACCTATTCACACAGTAATTTACAGGACATTGTGGGAAATGTATGGGTTCTGGAAGGATAGGTAACTTACTGAATTCTGACATTAGAGGTGGAATGGTGTTTAAACTGAAGATATGGTTGACCTGCAGCCCTGTGGTTCTCTAAAGAAAAATACAATGAACTTAGTGTAGTGGAAAATGCCAGAATGTTACACAAATGCTAGCTGTATGACTCTTAAACTCTTAAAATATATGTATATGTATATATATATATATATATACACACACATATATATCAGTTAGAAATTTTGATGTCACACATGAAAAAAGTCCAACTCAAACTGGCTTAAATTTAAAGAAATCTATTGGCTCTAGTACCTAGAAGTCCTGGGGATAGTCTAGAGGCTTAAATCATATATTCAGAAGCAGTTTCTCTGAATCTCTGTCCTGCCTTTCTTTATGTGATGGATTCATCATGAATTGGCTTTCCTCATAGTATAAAAACAGCTGCAGGAACCTCTAGACTGATATCTTTATATAAAATTTATTTATTTTTAATTCTTTTGGCTGTGTTGGATCTTCATTGCTTCACCGGGGCTTTCTCTAGTTGCAGCAAGTGGGGGCTGTGCTTCTTTGTGTTGTGTGGGCATCTCATTGTGGTGGCTTCTCATTGCAGAGCACGGGCTCTAGGCATGTGGACCTCAGTAGCAGTGGTTCACTGGCTCTAGAGCTCAGGGCTCAGGAGTTGTGGTGCATGGGCTTAGTTGCCCTGCCGCATGTAGGATCTTCCCAGATCAGGGATCAAACCAGAATCCCCTGCATTGCAAAGTGGATTCTTAACCATTGGCCTGTGAGGGAAGCCCTAGTGTGATATCTTAATACTACCAAATCCACTGGAAGAAAATAAATTCCTCTTTCCCAGTAGTTTGGACATAATTTCCTTGAGTCTCATAGACTTTGGCTAGAATACATTCTCATCCTTGAACCCATCACTGTGCCCAAACACACTGAATTATGAGCCCCCTTCCCCCTAATTCATACTTTAAAGTCCTAACTCCTGATCCCTTAGAATGTGACTGTGTTTGGTGATATGGCCTTTAAAGTGGCAATAAGATAAAATGAGGTCATATGGGTGGGCTCTCATCCAATACAACTGGTATCTTTATTAGAGGAGAGTAGGACAGATACATGGGTGTATGGGGCATCCCAGGTGGCTCAATGGTAAGGAACCTGCCTGCCAATGCAGGAGATGCAAGTTTGATTCCTGGGATGGGAAGGTCCTTTGGAGAAGAAATGGCTACCCACTCCGGTATTCTTTCTTGGAAAATCCCTTGGACAGAGGAGCCTGATGGGCTACAGTCCATGGGATGGCAAAGAGTCGGACAAAACTGAGCCACTGAACACGCACACAGATTCACAGAGGAAAGACCACATGATAACACAGCAAGATGGCTACCTGCAAGCTACGGAGAGAGGCCTCAGAAGAAACTAAACTTGACAACACCCTGATCTTGGACTTACAGCCTCCAGAATGGTGGGGAAGTACCATTCTGTTGTTTCAGCCACCCTGTCTATGGTAGTTTGTTATGATGCCCCTTGTTGTTCAGCTGCTCGGTCATGTCTGACTCTTCCCCAATGAACTGCAGCACACCAGGTTTCCCCATCCTTCATCATCCTCTGGAGCTTGCTCAAACTCATGTCCATTGAGTTGGTGATGCCATCCAACCATCTCATCCTCTTTCGTCCCCTTCTCCTCCTGCCTTCAGTCTTTCCCAGCATCAGGGTCTTTTCCAACAAGTCAGTTCTTTGTATCAGGTGGCCAAAGTATTGGAGCTTCAGCATCATTCCTTCCAATGAATATTCAGGGTTGATTTCTTTATGATTGACTGGTTTGATATCCTTGCAATCCAAGGGACTCTAAAGAGTCTTCTCCAACACCACAGCTCAAAAGCATCAATTCTTTGGTGCTCAGCCTTCTTTATGGTCCAACTCTCACATCCATACTTGACTACTGGGAAAAAAAACCTAACTTTAACTGTATGGACCTTTGTTCACAAAGGAATGTCTCTGCTCTTTAATATGCTGTCTAGGTTTGTCATAGCATTTCTTCCAAGGAGCAAACGTCTTTTAATTTCATGGCTGCAGTCACCATCTGCAGTGATTTTGGGGCCCAAGAAAATAAAGTCTGTCACTATTTCCATTGTTTCCCCATCTATTTGCCATGAAATGATGGGACCAGATGCCATGACCTTTGTTTTTTGATTGTTGAATTTTAAGTCAGCCTTTTCACTTTCCTCTTTCATCTTCATCAAGAGGCTCTTTAGTTCCTCTTCACTTTCTGCCATAAGAGTGGTGTCATCTGCACATCTGAGGTTATTTCTCACGGCAATCTTGATTCCAGCTTGTGCTTCATCCAAACTGGCATTTTGCATGATATACTTTGCATATGAGTTAAATAAGCAGGGTGATGATATACAGCTTTGATGTACTCTTTTCCCATCTTGAAACTAGTCCATTGTTACATGTCTGGTTCTAACTGTTGCTTCTTGACCTGCATATAGGTTTCTCAGGAGGCAGGTAAGGTGGCCTGGTGTTCCCATTTCTTTAAGAATATTCCACAGTTTGTTGTGATCCACACAGTCAAAATCTGTAGCATAGTCAATGATGTAGAAGTAGATGTTTTTCTGGAATTCTCTTGTTTTGTCTATGATCCAACAGATGTTGGCAATTTGATCTCTGGTTCCTCTGCCTTTTCTAAATCCATCTTGAACAGCTGGAACTTCTCAGTTCATGTACTGTTGAAGCCTGGATTCAAGAATTTTGAGGATTACTTTGCTAGTGTGTGAAATGTGTGCAATTGTGTTGTAATTTGAACATTTTTTGGCATTGCCTTTCTTTGGGATTGGAATGAAAACTGACCTTTTCCAGTCATGTGGTCACTGCTGAGTTTTCTAAATTTGATGTCATATTGAGTGCAACACTTTCACAGCATTATCTTTTAGGATTTGAAATAGCTCAGCTGGAATTCCATCACCTCCATTAGCTTTGTTCATAGTGATGCTTCCTAAGGCCCCCTTGAGTTCAAACTCCAGGATGTCTGGCTCTAGGTGAGTGATCACACCATTGTAGTTATCTGGGTCATGATCTCTTATATAGTTCTTCTGTGTATTCTTGACACCTCTTCTTAATATCTTCCACTTGTATTAGGTCCATACAATTTCTATCCTTTATTGTGCCCATCTTGCATGAAATGTTCCCTTGGTATCTCTAATTTTCTTGAAGAGATCTCAAGTCTTTCCCATTCTGTTGTTTTCCTCTATTTCTTTGCACTGATCACTTAGGAAGGCTTTCTTATCTCCCCTTA
This sequence comes from Oryx dammah, assembly GCF_014754425.2. Classification (NCBI taxonomy): domain Eukaryota; kingdom Metazoa; phylum Chordata; class Mammalia; order Artiodactyla; family Bovidae; genus Oryx; species Oryx dammah. The sequence goes on along the minus strand of NW_024070185.1, from coordinate 42,395,596 downwards.
TTTAGGTGCTATGGTGCCCCTAGCACATTAATATAAGGACACAGAATACACTTATATGAACCAATCAGGGCCTAGTCATAGAAATGGGGGTGAGACCAATCTCTTTCAGTTTTATGGTGGAGAATGAAAAAGAGCAATTTCTCAAAGGAGGTTTTAATTTCTGTCTCTAAATGGATGAGGAATGAATCCTAAGTAGTCAAATTCAGATGTTTCTTATATATTAGGGTGTGCATGCATGCACAGTAGTAACATGATGAAGATTAAATGAGATGGCATATGTAGTACAAGGTCTGGCTTGTGGTAGATACAATACAAAAAAAAAAAAAAAATTCTCATGCTCAGTTGTGTCTAACTCTTTGTGATTCTTTAGGCTATAGCCACCAGGCTCCTCTGTCCTTGTGATTTTTCAGGCAAGAATACTAGAGTGGATTGCTATTTCCTCCACCAGGGGATCTTCCCAAGCCAAGCATCAAACCCCTATTTTCTGTGTCTCCTGCATTGCAGGCAGATCCTTTGCCTGCTGAGCCATCGGGGACTCAAACGTTTGTTGTCTTGTCCTCCCCTTCTTGCTTTCCCTTCTGTTTTATCTCTAATTTCACTGGATTGGTTTTATAAGATACCACAACTTTCCAAATTCTCAGCATAAGGAATATGGAAATAGCAATAGGAATTTTCCTTCATTTATACATGCTGTTTTTACCCCCTCAAGGAAGGAAGTCTTAAATTTTATCAGGGTTTACTTCCCTTCTTCTTGGTGTTTTAGAATTTTCTAGGCAATGAAGATGGTTTTTTTTAAGGCAGTATATCAAATATCTCTGTACCATAGGGGAATTATCATGCCATTGAAAATCAGCTGAAACCTACAAGGATGACTTGTCAACTGGGGCTAATGAAATAAGAAGCAAGTGAGATCTGAAGTTTATTAGGGGCCTCTGTAGGGTGTGTGATTGTCCTGTAATTAAATAAGTGCAAACACAGAGAAAAAAATAACCCTTCTATTAATATATAAAGAAATGGAGTTAGGAAATACAGGATTGAGTTCAGTAGCTTCAAGTCGTGATTCTGCCACCGAAGCTGAGTGATCTCAGTTGAGAGTCTGCTTTGAGTCTCAGTTTCTTTACCTGCTACTTATCTCACCGTGTGTTCTAGATGGTTTCCCGGTGAAGGGAAGAGGCTAGGAGAGTAAGAAAGAAGGATAAGAAAGTAGGGCTGGAGAAAGGAAGAAACTGGCCTTCAAGGCAGGCCTAAAAGAGCTTCAGCCCATTCGTCCATAAGCTCTGAAGGGAATATAGCCCATCAGGTTGCTCCATAATGAGTCATAGCAGCACCCAGGCTTTATCTCTGTGCCTTCCTCAGTCACCTAGTGTTGGCTGCTCAAGCAGGAGCACCTTAACTCAGGTACGTCTGCAGCCAACACCGGTCCGGAAGGAGCCGATGGCTAGAGGCCATGCCACGGCTAACTGGCTAAATAATTGTGTCTGATAGGGCTGGCAAACACACACAGAGCAGCTTTCCTGTTCATGTCCACTGTTTAATGTCTATTCACATGACTGAATCCCAGCCTCCTTACCCCTCATCTTACAATCTTTTCCTTTCCAGATCCCTCACCAGCTGGCCAGACTTTTCACCACTACCTATACGTTCATGTATTCTCAACTTGGGTCTCTGTTTTCCAACAGCGAAAGTGAAAACCCAGGTGCAATTCCCGAGGTTCTTCCAATTGGCAGGGTTTTCTCTCACTACCATCATTTAAGGCTACCCTTGAGGGCAGTGCAGCTTTGCCACATACACAGCAAATTCATCAACAAACCAAAGTCAAGCTTTCCCTTCCTCCTTCAGCTGGTCCTAACAGATCTCACATTGACCTAGGTGTGAGCTCAGAGAGCCACCCTGGGGCATGTCAGGGGGCATGTTTTAGAAAGTGTATGTTATTCTATTTCAGATGGCATAGCTTTGCTCCAGAACTCCAGGTATGCTATACCTGGAGATTTATGCTATAAATCTCTCATACTCCACATGACATTTTTTCTCACCGATTATACTTGCAGAAGGCTACTTCTTCATGAGTAATATCATCAGTGTGTCAATCATTATAAAAATCTTCTTGAGATGGATGAGATTGCCAACTTGAGACAGAATAGCTCGGATCACCGCATCTTCCAAAGTATATCTTCCCATTGTCATCAGTTCTACAAGAAACTCTGAAAATAAGGGTGCTTAAGTCAGATCAGTTAGGGTACACTACACGCTAAGTCTTGTGTCTTAGAGATTCTTAATAACAGTGATATATTTCAAGCTTTGAAAAGTTCTGTATTAAAGGCATGTGTTTATTCTCAGTGTTTTCAGAACATATTTTATTATGGGAACCACTGCTCCCTCTTTGTCCCTCATGTGTCAACGACCTACAGAAACAGAATTCACTGGAACTCACCGAGGATGGTGCTGGGTTAGAGGGCTCCCAGTGGTGAGCCTCAGGAATCACATCACCTCTGTTTTGCGAAGGAGAACTGCCTTTACTCATCACACCTGACCTTGGAACCAATGAGAAAGCCCCTAGAGATGTGGAAGGTGTGAAATGGGAAAAAAGTGCTTGTTGATGAAGAGGCAATGCTCCTTAAGGGGAAGAAATGATGGACTCGGGTAGACAGTTCCTGAGCATAGGAGGAGAATAAACAGAGCTCTCAGAGCTCATAGAATAAGAGTTCTGCTTTCAGTAAGTGGGCACAAAGGCCGGGATCCATGCTGTAGAGAGGCAGAGAGCAAGTGAGTTCTGTGGTCAATGGTGGGACACATGGGCAGACTCCCAGGCCAAATGGATGCCTTGGCTCCTGGCTGTTCCAGCTGTTGCTTTTGTTCTTTTTGTATACACAAAGCTAATATCAGTTTAGAGAAACATTGATATCAATAAGCACCATGAATGGAACATGTACTTGGAACCGTTTTCGTATTACATCACTTCTGTAAATCATAGATGACACCTGTTTGCACAGTGCTTACTGATTAACCAACTTAAACAAATCCTGTGTAGAGAATTAATTTGTGTATGAGGAACAACATAAGATTATAACATTTTCCATGTAAACAGCCCCTTTTATACTCACAGAATTTGGAGTATAATTTATAAATGTTACAGTTTATAAATATCTAAACTTAGGTAAAAGTGCCTTTCAAACACAGCAAGGAAGAGAAGAAAAATGAAATATTTTAGAGAGAATAAATAATGTTCAAAATGATATGGGACTGTGTAACTGAGTTTTGATCATGGAATATGCTCAGAATCCATGTATGCCACTTCCAGGCCTAGGGCATGAAGACCTCCTACATAATGCTTCATCCCGCCTTCTGCTGCCTATGGGCAGAATATAGAGGGAGGGACTTGTAATTCTGGAAGAGCCTCTCCTAAGGCTGTGGGGCGTGTGTGGGGTGGGGCAGGGGGCGGGTGGAGCTACATGGAAGGCCACCCAGTGACCAGGAACATGCACATTGCATTTTGCTTGACTAAGAAACAAACTTACATTCTTTAAACTTCTAAAGGCTTAGAGTTTGTTATAGAAACCAGCATTTCTTATGTTCATTAATATAACAAGCAAGAATCATCACTGGGTCAATTTTTGTTAGTAGTTTATTTCCTTTTCCTTCCTTTTTAATTAAAAGTAGATATCCTTTATCAGATGTAAAGACTTTGTTCACACATTTATTTTCCCACTGTAACATCATATCAGCTCCTGATTTTTACAAATGAGGATATTAAGGCTCTGGGGGGTGTTCATTTTCAATGTCACGGTTGCAAATGGTAGGTCTGGGTCTTGAACCAAGTCGTGTGACACCAGAACCAAACAGAATATTTTGTTTATTTCATTATGACATTAATTGGTTTAGATACTATTAAAGGACACTAGGCATTGTCTGCCACAAAATGGGAGGTCAAGGAGACTTCACTGAATATAGAAGTTATATACAGGGTTTCATTTTATCAAATATTTATCTGCTAATAAATTTTTTTGAAAGATACTGGAGTTCTAGTTCCATGCTTATAGGATTCTAAAGAAGGTGGAACATAGCACAGAAAAGCTGCCGAAGGGACAGGGTGGCTTGACTTTTTTAGGTTTTATCCAAAGCATTCTCACGTTTGTTAACTCCACTTCATTCGATGGCCTTCTGCTTTAGCTCTGCTCTTTTGAAATGTCATTCTCCACAATGCCCTGCATAGGAGAAAATTCTATTATGCAAAATACCTCCTCTCCAAATGACATCACCCTATCACTTCACCTTTCCTGCCCTCTTATATTCCACCCCCAGCTTTTGTAAACATAATTCAAAATGAATATTGCCTTTTCCATCAAGACTGAATTTGAGGCTTTGCTTGAAATCACCTTGGCATATTCTCTTGACCAAGGGTGAGGAGTGACAAAATGAGATGTGCACATGCTGAAATGCTGGGGCACAATCAGGGTGCTAGCTGGCATTTCAAAGCCACCCAAATTGCCAGGTGCTCAAACTCCTGTGTCCTCCTTTCTGTCAGACTGCAACTTACCTGGTCAGATTGAAAATTGCCAAGAAGCAGCCCTGGGCGTCTAGCCGGCTCTCGGTCTCTGGTCTGACTTTGCACTGAGGCCTAGGGTGGCCAGTGCCTGGTGTTTCTGAGGGCAAGGGATTCTTTCGTGAGGAGTACTGACGGCTGCATAGCCTGTCTGGTGGAGGGGCGGGTCCCAGTGTTAGGGTGTCTGCATTGCCAAGTCAAAGGTGAGAACCTCTTTAGGACTGCTTTGTTGTTAACTGAAATTCTTAGCTTGGATCTAGAGCCCTGGGAAGGGGCTTAATGTCATTTTCAGAACAGGATACAGAATAGAACATGAGAGTTACCTCTGATTGGTAAAAAGAATTGTTCCTGGGGCATTTTATTTACAGGGATTCTGACTTATGGCTCAGCAGAGTAAAATAACATAATTGATTTTAACAGTGGCCACCAGGGATATCGTTTGGGGAGTAGGTGGTTTATGGAATGTATATTTGCCACACTGATCTAATTACAATCCTTCATAGCACAGATACTGTAATCAAAGCTCAGGAAGGACTTACAGTGAAAAGAGACCAGTTTGAGTGTCAGAGACGGCAATGCCCCGATTCCTGTGTTTTCTGTAACCCTGGGTAAATTACTTGTGTTTCTGAGTTTTAGTTTCTTTGTGTGTAATAGTAATCATACAACTAACAATATCCTCCTAACATACTGGCTATGATAATTAGACAAAATTATGCATATGAAATTATCTATTATAGTTTATAATTCATGGTATTTTCAAATAAATGCTTATTCTTTCCCTCTATAGAAAACAGATTAGTTGAAATGTAACATAGGATGGCTTCTTTTCTTCTTCTCCCCAAAAGATCAGAGAATCTCAATTAAGTTCCTAGGAATTGTCCCTTAACTGTTTCATCCCCTTTTCTATCCTTAACCTAACATACATCTCACAACAAAAGATTCTCATGAAATAAATAATTTATTGAGTGCCTGAAGAATACCAGGCACAATAAATAAGACAAATATTAGTTTTCAAGGAGCTGTGTAACTAACATTAAAGATAATGCTTTTCCAGCAATGAAGGTCTAAAAAGATTTGCCTGGGAATGTGCCCTTAATTTATTCTAAGGTAGTTTTCCTTACCTTAGACAAGGTAAGGAGCAGTTGCTGTGCTTTGCTGGAGCAGCCGTGAAGAGATACCCCACGCCCAGGTAAGAGAAACCCAAGTAAGATGGTAGGTGTTGCAAGAGGGCATCAGAGGGTAGACACACTGAAACCATACTCACAGAAAACTAGTCAATCTAATCACACTAGGACCACAGCCTTGTCTAACTCAATGAAACCAAACCATGCCTGCGGGACAACCCAAGACAGGCGGGTCATGGTGGAGAGGTCTGACAGAGCGTGGTCCACTGGAGAAGGGAATGGCAAGCCACTTCAGTATTCTTGCCTTGAGAACCCCATGAACAGTATGAAAAGGCAAAATGATAGGATACCAAAAGAGGAACTCCCCAGGTCATTAGGTGCCCAATATGCTACTGGAGATCAGTGGAGAAATAACTTCAGAAAGAATGAAGGGATGGAGCCAAAGCAAAAACAATACCCAGTTGTGGATGTGACTGGTGATAGAAGCAAGATCCAATGCTGTAAAGAGCAATATTGCATAGGAACCTGGAATGTCAGGTCCATGAATCAAGGCAAATTGGAAGTGGTCAAACAAGAGATGGTAAGAGTTAATATTGACATTCTAGGAATCAGCAAACTAAAATGGACTAGAATGGGTGAATTTAACTCAGATGACCATTATATCTACTACTGTGGCAGGAATCCCTCAGAAGAAATGGAATAGCCATCATGGTCAACAAAAGAGTCCGAAATGCAGTACTTGGATGCAATCTCAAAAACAACAGAATGATCTCTGTTCATCTCCAAGGCAAACCATTCAATATCACAGTTATCCAAGTCTATGCCCCAACCAGTGACGCTGAAGAAGCTGAAGTTGAACTGTTTTATGAAGACCTACAAGACCTTTTGGAAGTAACACCCAAAAAAGATGTCCTATTCATTATAGGGGACAGGAATGCAAAGGTAGGAAGTCAAGAAACACCTGGAGTAACAGGCAAATTTGGCCTTGGAATGTGGAATGAAGCAGGGCAAAGACTAATAGAGTTTTGCCAAGAAAATGCACTGGTCATAGCAAACACCCTCTTCCAACAACACAAGAGAGGACTCTACATATGGACATCACCAGATGGTCAACAGCGAAATCAGATTGAAATCAGCAGCCAAAGATGGAGAAGCTCTATACAGTCAACAAAAACAAGACCAGGAGCTGACTGTGGCTCAGATCATGAACTCCTTATTACCAAATTCAGGCTGAAATAGAAGAAAGTAGGGAAAACTGCTAGACCATTCAGGTATGACCTAAATCAAATCCCTTATGATTATACAGTGGAAGTGAGAAATAGATTTAAGGGCCTAGATATGATAGATAGAGTGCCTGATGAACTATGGATGGAGGTTCATGACATTGTACAGGAGACAGGGATCAAGACCATCCCCATGGAAAAGAAATGCAAAAAAGCAAAATGGCTGTCTGGGGAGGCATTACAAATAGCTGTGAAAAGAAGAGAGGCCAAAAGCAAAGGAGAAAAGGAAAGATATAAGCATCTGAATGCAGAGTTCCAAAGAATAGCAAGAAGAGATAAGAAAGCCTTCTTCAGTGATCAATGCAAAGAAATTGAGGAAAACAACAGAATTGGAAAGACTAGAGATCTCTTCAAGAAAATTCGAGATACCAAGGGAACATTTCATGCAAAGATGGGCTCAATAAAGGACAGAAATGGTATGGACCTAACAGAAGCAGAAGATACTAAGAAGAGGTGGCAAGAATACACAGAAGAACTGTACAAAAAAGATCTTCACGAGCCAGATAATCATGATGATGTGATGACTAATCTAGAGCCAGACATCTTGGAACATGAAGTCAAGTGGGCCTTAGAAAGCATCACTACGAACAAAGCTAGTGGAGGTGATGGAATTCCAGTTGAGCTGTTTCAAATCATGAAAGATGATGCTGTGAAAGTGCTGCACTCAATATGCCAGCAAGTTTGGAAAACTCAGCAGTGGCCACAGGACTGGAAAAGGTCAGTTTTCATTTCAATTCCAAAGAAAGGCAATGCCAAAGAATGCTCAAACTACCGCACAATTGCACTCATCTCACATGCTAGTAAAGTAATGCTCTAAATTCTCCAAGCCAAGCTTCAGTAATACATGAACCATGAACTCCCTGATGTTCAAGCTGGTTTTAAAAAAGGCAGAGGAACCAGAGATCTAATTCGCTGGATCATCGAAAAAGCAAGAGAGTTCCAGAAAAACATCTATTTCTGCTTTATTGACTATGCCAAAGCCTTTGGCTGTGTGGATCACAATAAACTGTGGAAAATCTGAAAGAGATGGAAATATCAGAGCACCTGACCTGCCTCTTGAGAAATCTGTATGGAGGTCAGGAAGCAACGGTTAGAACTGGACATGGAACAACAGACTGGTTCCAAATAGGAAAAGGAGTACGTCAAGGCTGTATATTGTCACCCTGCTTATTTAACTGATATGCAGAGTACATTATGAGAAACGCTGGGCTGGAAGAAGCACAAGCTGGAATCAAGATTGTCGGGAGAAATATCAATAACCTCAGATATGCAGATGACACCACCCTTATGGCAGACAGTGAAGAGGAGCCAAAAAGCCTCTTGATGAAAGTGAAAGAGGAGAGCAAAAAAGTTGGCTTAAAGCTCAACATTCAGAAAACGAAGATCATGGCATCCGGTCCCATCACTTCATGGGAAATAGATGGGGAAACAGTGGAAACAGTGTCAGACTTTATTTTTCGGGGCTCCCAAATCAGTGCAGATGGTGATTGCAGCCATGAAATTAAAAGACGCTTACTCCTTGGAAGAAAAGTTATGACCAACCTAGATAGCAGATTCTAAAGCAGAGACATTACTTTTGCTGACTAAGGTCCATCTAGTCAAGGCTATGGTTTTTCCTGTGGTCATGTATGGATGTGAGAGTTGGACTATGAAGAAGGCTGAGCGCCAAAGAATTGATGCTTTTGAACTGTGGTGTTGGAGAAGACTCTTGAGAGTCCCTTGGACTGCAAGGAGATCCAACCAGTCCATTCTGAAGGAGATCAGCCCTGGGATTTCTTTGGAAGAAATGATGCTAATGCTGAAACTCCCGTACTTTGGCGAAGAGTTGACTCATTGGAAAAGACTTTGATGCTGGTAGGGATTGGGGGCAGGAGGAGAAGGGGATGACTGAGGATGAGATGGCTGGATTTATCACGGACTCGATGGACGTGAGTCTGAGTGAACTCCGGGAGATGGTGATGAACAGGGAGGCCTGGTGTGTTGTGATTAATGGGGTCGCAAAGAGTCGGACACGACTGAGCGACTGAACTGAACTGAAGGTAGTTTTCCAGTGATTTTCAAAGGATTTCACATCTTCAATCTAAGTATCTTGTTTCAAAAAGGTTCCACATCAGCCTAATTTTGGAGAGTGTAAGCAGAAATGTGAAGAGCTGGTACCCCTTTCACCGAAAGCCTAAATGATAATGAGGCTGTGAAGTGTGACAAGAGTAGGGCCAAAAAGATGGCTTTGGTACTCTGTTCCTCTCTGCAATTAAAAAAAATAAAATCAGTACCTGTAGTATCAGCTGTATCTGTACACATATATTAAGCTTTCCTGAGTACCAAAATGGACTTCCCCAGAGGCTCACTGGTAAAGAATCTGGCTGCATTGCATTCCCCTGGGTTGGGAAGATCCCCTGGAGTAGAAAGTGGCAACCCACTCCAGTATTCTTGCCTGGAGAATCCCATGGACAGAGGAGCGTGGCAAGCTATATAGTCCATGAGGTCGCAAAAAGTCAGACACAACTGAAGCGACTTAGCATGCATGCACGCCAAGGGCCAAAATGTCTGACCAAAGGGAGAAATTTGCCTTGGCTTTTATAATACTTCAGAAGGGTCATTCAGTGGTACTGACCTTTGTGTCATTTGGAACCAGAAATGTGATTGGCACAAGACTACCCTCCCTAGTCATCTTTTGCTTTATTTTCCCCTGAATGCTAGTTTCTGCTCCATTCTCTAAAAGAGGTATTGGTGGAAGGTAGGGAGACTCCGTTCTTTTGTTTTGCTAGCCAAAGATAAAATATTTCTCTTCTTCCAACTTGAGTTGAACAAATCTTGGAGAAGACATCTGACTGTCAGGACTTGAATCATATGCCTATTATTGAACTGTGTCTAGGAATGGCTCACACAAGTCATCTGAGTGACCTTATGGTGGAGGCAGAGGAGAGGTAAGTGGCCAGCATGCTACAACTGCCAGCCCCTGCTAGGGTCGCTTGGGCTGGAGAAGCCTTTATTAGATACAGGAGTAGGAAGGGATGATACTGTTCTGGGCAAATAGACATCTACATCAGTGAGGACATCGAAACTCCATACGGAAGGGGGAATACAGTGAAAAATCTGCACAGAGGGATACAGTCTACCATATCCCTACAGTCTACCATATCCCTACAGTCTACCATATCCCTACAGTCATTGATGGTGTCTTCTTACTTATGTTTGGTATTCTTATAGCAGAGTCTAAGGAAAGCAAAAATTATACTGCTGGACAAAAAGGCAAACAGAGTAAAAGGAAAAAATAAAGAAAAATAATTTGACTGGAAGTTAAAATTCATAATAGACCATACTCTTAAAAAAATTCCAAGGATTTTCTGATTCTTCTTCATGTATTTTTTCAGTGAGATTAAGTTCACATACATACAAGTAACCATTATTAAGTGAAAAATCCAGTGGAGTTTTGTACGTTCACAGTGTTATGCAACCTCCACATCTATCAAGTTTGAAAACATTTTCATCATCACCAAATAAAATCCTGTACCCATCTTCATTCTCTGCAGTCCCCAGCAAACACCAGTTTACCTTCTGTTTCCATGTATTTACCTATTCTTGATCTCGTGCATAAATAGTCGTACAAAATGTGTCTGACTTCCTTCACTTGGCAGAATGTTTTCAAGGTTTATTCATGTTGTAGTGTGTATCAGTACTTTGTTCTTTTTCATGGCTGGATAATATTACAGTGTGTAAATGTACCACATTTTAAAAACCCATTCATTCATTAATGGACACTTGGATTTTGACTCTTGTGAGTAGTGCTGCTATGAACAGCTGGACACAGATGTTGTTTGAGTACCTGTTTTCAATTTTGGAGGGTATATATATATAGGAGCAAAGTTGCTGTGCCTAGGAACAATTTCATGTTTAACTTTTTGAGGAATTGACTAAATTGTTTTTCACAGTTGCTAAAACATTTTACTTTCCCACCAGAAAAATACAGAAGTTCTAATTTTTCTATATCCTTACCAACACTTATTTTACATTTTTAAGTGCTAGTCTTCCTAGTGAGTGTCATACATTTCATTGTGGTGAATGACAGATGAAGTTGAACATCTTTTCAAATGCTTTTTTGGCCATTTGTATTTATTTCTTCTTTACAAAAATGTCTATTCAGATCCTTTGTCCACTTTTTTTTTTCTTTATCCACTTTTTAATTGTGTTGTCTTTTTGTTACTGACTGTAAGAGTGCTTTACATATTCTGGATAGTGGTCCCTTATCAGAGATAAGATTTGCAAATGTATTCTCTAATTTTGTAAGTTGTCTTTTTACTTTCTTGATAATGCCTTTTTCAAGGACAAAATATTTCATTTTTATGAGATTCAGTTTATCTGTTTTCTCTTTAGTTGTTTATGCTTTTGGTATCATATCTAAGAAACCATTGTCAAAACCAAGATCATGAAGATTTATCCTTATGTTTTCTTCTAAGAGTTTTATATTTTTGGCTGTTATATTTAGTCATTGATGGAGTTTGAGTTAATCTTTGTGTATGATGGGAGGTAGGATTTCAACATCATTCTTTCATGTGGACATCCATTTGTTCCAGTCCCATTTATTAGACAATTTTTTCTCTATTCTATTTATTCTATTCTGCTGCTGCTGCTGCTGCTAAGTCGCTTCAGTTATGTCTGACTCTGTGTGACCCCATGGACAGCAGCCCACCAGGCTCCTCTGTCCCTGGGATTCTCTAGGCAAGAACACTGGAGTGGGTTGCCATTTCCTTCTCCATAATTCTATTCTAGATGTCCATATAGTTTTGAAAATTTACTTTTAACATAAAAGAATTTCACCTTATGTGTAACCAAGATGATTCTGACTACTCACCAGGCTGAAACTTTGGAGTAGCTTTTCCGGTCAACATGTGAGACCATGTTGCATCAGCCGGCAATGGAGGTTTCATATGGGGATTCTTTCTGGATTAGATTACTCTACAGCAACATTTTATTTACTGTCAATATTATATCTTCAAATGAAATTCAGGCAAAAATTTTCCATGCACATCCACATATTTCCCTGAGCTAGTTAATCTTCATAAGGGTCATGTGTCCCATTTTGCTCTCCTGCCACCCACTTTCTTTGTGTTGCTTTCCTCTCCAATACTCTTAATGGCATGGAAATACATTCTTTACCTTCTTTTCAATGATAAAGAAACACTTGAAATAGATGTTATTTTTCTTACATATCTTTATGGAGATCTCATTTAAGTCAACATATTTGAGAAGGTTTTCTCTGGAGGAGTAGTTAAGGAAGGAAAAAAACTTACAAATGAGTTCTAAACTTGAGGCTACCAAAAATGCAGCCACAGCAAAAAAAAAAAAAAAAAAAGAAGGAAAGAAAAACCAATCAGTGATTATAATGTAAACTTTTCAGATTCTTTAGAATAGGCTATATGCCTGATTAAGTTTGTGATTGAAGATGCTGCTGGAGAATAGGGGCTCCATTTGATATCAGGTGTGCACTGCTTTTGTTATCCTGCATAGTGGGGTTTTTTTTTTTTTTTTTTTTGATGATGATGGCAAGAGATTCTGCTTCCTGGATTTGCCATGAAAACCCTATTTCTTCAAAAATGTAGTCTTTGGCATGGCATCAAAGCACCTGCATTCTTCTTAAATGGAGCTACTTCTTGGGAGTTCCTACCTAGTAACTCCAAATGAACAAGGCGTGAAACCATATTGCATTTATCTACCTGACAACCACAATCCACTCTTATTAGTAAAGGAAGCAAGCATGTTCTCTTGTAAAAGGACAAGGTGGGTAGGAATAAAGTATCACCATCGCACATGCAACTCCTAATTTCAATCTTTCAAATCACTGTGGGTGGGAGGAAAGCAGAGACAGAAAAAGAATTCCAAATATTTGAGACTGAGCTGTTGAACTAAGAAGACTTTCATGATACTGCTGAACAAAATAAGAGCCTAAGTATTAATCCCTCTCTGCGTACTGTGATTATTGATTTTCCTGCCAAGGTAAAGATACTTGGAGTGAGGCAGGTGTAAGCAGATCTGGACAAGACCTTGGAAAAGGTCTCCTTTTCCTGCACACTGTGGTTATGATGTTAGAAATCAAGCCATTCGTGGAAGTAGAGCTAGACAGCTAGCTCTGTGGGGATTCTAGCTCTGCAGCCACACGTTTGATGTCCACCGTGTGCTCAAATGCTATTCCTCTTGGTTAACGCTTTGGTTACCTCTAAAATGAAGATACAGACAGGCAAAAACTTTATTACAGTAATCTGTGCAGTAAACTTCATGAACATTTGGAGTCAGGGTTCTGACTTTTTGATAACTGGTTCTGATTTGGGGAACAGTTTGAAGATTGCAGGGCACAGTCTAGTGAGGTCTGGGTTGGGGGAAGCTGCTCCCTAAACTTGCCTCAGTTTACCTGGTCAGTAACTGATTTCCACTTGTTGCTAAAGGACAGGAAGGAATCCATTTCAGCCTGTCAGAAGTCAGGAATGAGCGGAAGAAAGATTGCTGAAGTTGGAAGTGGAAGATTGCTCAGTCACCAGCTGTGTGATTTTAAAGAAGTCATTTGATCTCTCCAAGCTTCTGTTTCCACAGCTGTAAAACACGGGCTAATACTTCTCTCTCACATTGATGTGAGGATTAAATGAGCCAACAAATATAAAGCACTATATAAATGTATTTCTATAAAACATCAGGAGTGAAGTATAAAATCTTGCCATCCACTTATTACCTCTGTCATTGGAGAGAAGAAGAAGGGATTAAATCTGGCAGGTACTAAGCTCCAAGTTTGATGTCAGTTCTTTCCTTCCACTCCCCTATTTGCAAAGAGTTTTCTTCTATTGTTGAGACTCACTGGAGCTTGGGCCAATTACTTGTGTTGACACGTCATTGGATAAAGTCTCTAAGGTCTAGGAGCCCAGCAGCAGCTCCAGGCTGTGGGCAGTGTCGGCAAAACCCATCTTTCCCCACCCTGGGCACAGACATGCCTGGTAGAGGACACTGCTGGACACTATTAACTCTGCTTTTAAAAGTAAATATTGAAGTGTTAGTGACCGGAGCGTTTAAATGAGCTTCTTGTTTTGTACAGGGGTACAGTCTTTCTTTAGTTACTTCCCTGGTAGCTCAGAGGTTAAAGCATCTGCCTGTGATGCGGGAGACCTGGGTTCGATCCCTGGGTTGGGAAGATCCCCTGGAGAAGGAAATGGCAACCCACTCCAGTATTCTTGCCTGGAGAATCCCATGGACGGAGGAGCCTGGTGGGCTACAGTCCACGGGGTTGCAAAGAGTAGGACATGACTGAGGGACTTCACTTTCACTTTCACAGTCTTTCTTACATTGTCTACTCACTCTGAGCACATGAGCTTACTTGTAGTGGTCAGTTGAGATTTACTTAATCCAAATATATATTATTGATTTTTGTTCACTACATGGTATTAATAGTAATAGAAAAATTTGAGGGAAATATGTATATTTATCTTTTTATATTATACAAGGGTTTTTAAAGGTTAAAATATTTTACTAGTAATACAAAATGATTAATTTAGAAACAAATTCACTGAATTTAAGTGAAAGACCAGTCACTTAAGATAGAATACATATACCACATGTACATATATACACACATGCAATGTGTAAAAATACATATATTTATACACATAACTATCTGTATGTATATATGTGCATGTATCTTTATACACACAGATATATTCACAGGGTGGTATGCTAGTAAATGTTTAATAACTGACTCTCCAGATCTCCCTTTCTTGGGCTTCCCATGTAGCTCAGTTGGTAAAGAATCTGTCTGCAATGCTGGAGACCTGCGTTCAATTCCTGGGTTGGGAAGATCCCCTGGAGAAGGAAATGGCAACCCACTCTAGTATTCTTGCCTGGAGAATCCTGTGAATAGAGTAGCCGGGCAGGCTACAGTCCATAGGGTTGCAAGAATTGGACACCACTTAGCGCTATCTTTCTTTCTTTTCTTTTTCCAGATTAAAAAAAAAAAACAAACCCAAAACCAAATACGTAATGTTTGGCATTGTCCATGGTGTAAATACTCCCATTATGTCTGATTTCAAGCTACTACAGTGACATCACTGTATGTTGGAGTCAGGACAAGGTGTGAAGAGTAAGCTCATGTGAGCACATAGAGGCTGGCTTTAGCACATCACTGGATGGATACATGCACTGTTCATCTACTGGGTGGATACATGTAACATACAGAAGTCTATAAATGACGCATACAGTGTGATCTTGATATTAAACCTTGTAGTTCTGTTATTAACAGCTGGCCTCTTTTTTTCTAGGGGATTGTAGAGCTCGTTAGGTACAGCCTGGAAGAGTGATGTTTTGCCCACCCTGTCTAGAGTCTCTGCCTTTTCATCCTCTTGATTCTGTGTGTGCTAAGTTGCTTCAGTCGTGTTCGACTCTGTGCATCCCCAAGGACTGCAGCACACCAGGCTCCTCTGTCCATGGAATTCTCCAGGCAGGAATCCTGGAGTAGGTTGCCATGCCTTTCCCTAGGGGATCTTTCTGACCCAGGGATCAAACCCTTGTTTCCTCCATCACAGGCAGATTCTTTACCATTTGAGCCACCAAGGAAGCTTATAAAGAATCTTACATAGATCACTCATGGAAAAAATCACCTGCTGCACTGGGATGACCCAGAGAGATGATATGGGGAGGGAGGTGGGAGGGGGGTTCAGGATTGGGAACACGTGTCAAAACCAATACAGTATTGTAAAGTAAAATAAAAAAATAAAAATAGATAAAAAAAGAACTGAAATCACACACACACACACACACAAATCAGCTGGACAAAGCACCATTATTACAGATTTTCCAGGAGTCTCTGGTTTGCAGGTTATTTGTCAATAGCTCTAGGGTAACCACTGTGGTCAAGAGTTGCAATCTGCAGCAACAGCGAACAGCAGGATAGTTGTCATTAACACACACGCACACACTACCACCACTTCCCCTCCGTCTCTACCTTGTTTTGGTGGAGGCTTGCTTGTTCTCTGGGCAGGCCTACAGACAGGAAGAAAGGTTGTCCATGCAGTGTGACTTAAGGTTGCTGGGAAGCCTTCTTCCTCCCTCCTCCCTTCAGAAGTACCATCCACCAGCCTGGAAGCCTGGAAAGTGTCCTCTATATTTTCTGCTCCACTGTTAGGGATCCTTTTGTTCCCATTAATAACATTTTCCTTTTAAAAAGCTTAGTCTACTTGGTAAGGGGGGAGCATAGGATGGGGGACCAGGACATAAAATGAAAGATAATAAAAAATCCACAAACTTGCTTTTTGCACATTTTAGCCTAAAATACCCTTCCAGATGGCAGTCTAAATTTCCCTCATTTTCCCTCCCTCCTGCAGCTCATCTCCCCACGTGCAGATCTACCCTATTTCTGGTCTATACTTTAGTTAATGCTAACTTATATACTTAGCTCCCAGACCTTGAATTATTTGGAAGACCTTAGTAATAGGTTGTTATTAATTTATTAAATCCAATATTGTATGCAGACCCTGCCCTTGAAGAGTTCACAATTTGGAAGGAGAGATATTAGAGAAAGCAGAATAATTACTCTGCAACTATGTACTTTGTCCTACTAGAGAGTTACTTCCACAGAGCTTTATAGAACCCAGAGAAAATATTACCCAGTGGTTATTAGTGAGCATCTTAGAATTAGATGGGCTTGGTTTTAGATACTGATTTTGGTGTTTACTTGAGGTTAAACTTGGGCAAATTGTTTAACTTCTCTGACATAAATTTTGCTAATAATGCCTATTACACAGGTGATTACACAGGAATGAATGTAACTTCCATAAAGGCAGGCTTTTTATGTTGTTAGCAACTATATTCCTACCAAGTAGAAAAGTGTTTGGTGCATAGTAGGTGGTCAATATGGAGAAGGCAATGGCACCCCACTCCAGTACTCTTGCCTGGAAAATCCCATGGACGGCGGAGCCTGGTAGGCTGCAGTCTATGGGGTCGCTAAGAGTCGGGCACGACTGAGCGACTTTACTTTCGTTTTTCACTTCCATGCATTGGAGAAGGAAATGGCAATCTACTCCAGTGTTCTTGCCTGGAGAATCCCGGGGACGGGGGAGCCTGGTGAGCTGCCGTCTAAGGGGTCGCACAGAGTCGGACACGACTGAAGTGACGCAGCAGCAGCAGCAGCAGCAGCAGGTGGTCAATAAACCAGGTAAAATGCCTAGTAGATTATCTGTAGGTGCTTGATAAATGGTAACTGTTATTATTTTATTTATACACTCATAGGAGATAAGCAGTAATTCTGCCTATGGGATTAAAGGTTCATGGAATTTTCATCTTGAATGAAATATGAGTTACTAGGAGGAAGAAGGCCAGTGGGCATTCCAAGGCGAGGAAATAGCATGAATCATTGCATCCATGAGTGGTTTAGCGATTCAAGAGTGGAATGCTAGACTGAATAGGAACATGGTGGTCTGAAACAAGAGTCTCCCATCAGCTCCACTGCTAATCGGCCTCTTCCTGGGCTAGCTGCTGGACCTCAGTTTTCATACCCTAGTGATAATGGTCATCAGTTACATAATGCTTGCTGCATATTATGCACATAACATATATTGACTCATTTAATCCTTCTAAGAATTCTTTGAGACAGATACTGTTATTACCATTTTAAGAAAAGGAAAGTACATCAAAGAGGAATTGAGTAATTCATCCATGGCCCACAGCTGGTAAGTAGAAGAGTTAGAGTTCAAATCCAGACTCTTTGTCCCCAGAATCTCACTTTTGATCCCTATACTTGATAGCTTCTAGGTCATAACCAGCTTTTGTGGTCGACACTGCTCACCAAAATCTCTAGGCTCACAGGGAAAGTGATGGCCATGTAGCTTCCTTCAGGCAACATGATGTGATCAGAAATGATGCCTTTTACGTCCATGCTTCTCATGCATGAGGGTCAGTTTAGCTACAGAATAGTGGAGTCTCTGTCAGCCTACACTGTTGAATATCTTCATAGAGGACAGTTGCCTTGAAAAGATGACTAGGTCCATAAGCATACATGAGAAATAATTAAATTTTGTTGTAATATTTTGGGGTTGTTTGTTACTACAGTGCAACCAGACCTCTCCTGATCAATGCAGCTCTTCATGCTTAGACCCTTCTTCTGACCATGTGGAACCTCTGCTTGAATTCCTGAACTAACCTTTCCTTTCTAACCTTGGCATCTACTCATTTAGTATCTGGACTCCACTTACTCCATTTTGGGGGCCAAATGTGCCCAATCTCCCATTTATAGAGGTTCATACACTTATTTACACTTACCAGTTGCATTTCTTAGAAGCTCAGGTTTTGGCTCAGAACTCCTATTTGTGGATTGATCAATAAGATATCTGCCTGGCTATGTTACCACACAGTGCTGTGATGTACCCAGTTAAAGCTTATTTGTCCCTTAAAAACTACATTGTGATGTGTCTCTGAATACTGCAATATTTCCCTAGTAAGCTCTTAGGCAAGATCATTAATTCTCAGCTAAACCTGTACCATAGCTTTCACTCCTCTAAGATCTGTGCTAGTGTCTGACTCTGGCTTCAAGCACTGCATCTCTGATTCTGTTTTTAGTGAAGGCCACTCTACATGTGTCCAGAATGCCTGTGCTAGCAATTCAGAAACTTTGTATTGATAGAATAAACTCAACTTCTAATCGCACACTAGCATTCCTTATTCTTGGATATTTTCAATCTTCTTCCTGTTATGCTACTACCAAAAATGACAAAAATAAAGTGGATATTTAATATCTGAAACCTGGACAAGAGAGTAAAAGAGAATGTTTTTATAAACAAGTGCAAAATCTTATTAGGCAGAATTTTGAGACTGCATCCAAGAATCCTGCCCGCTAGTGGGAAGGATTTGCAAATACAGTGTTAGGTTACACTTTATAGCAAAGAAGATTTTTGTAGATGCAATTAAGGTTCCTAATTAGCTGACATTCAGTTAACCAGAAGGGAGATTTTCATGGCTGAGCCTGATATCATCAGGTAAGTCCTTCAAGGAGACAAGTACTGTTGATGGCCTCCAAGTAAGCAAAACCATGTTGTGAATTGTCCATGGAAGGAGACATGGGGCTAAAACCTGAGACTGATTTCTAGCTGAGCAGTTCAGTTCATTTCAGTTGCTCAGTCATGTCTGACTCTGTGTGACCCCATGGACTGCAGCACGACAGGCCTCCCTATCCTTCACCAACTCCCAGAGTTTACTCAAACTCATGTCCATTGAGTGGGTGATGCCATCCAACCATCTCATCTTCTGTCATCCCCTTCTCTTCCCACCTTCAATCTTTCCCAGCTTCAGGGTCTTTTCAAATGAGTCAGTTATTTGCATCAGGTGGCCAAAGTATTGGAGTTTCAGTTTCAGCGTCAGTCCTTCCAATGAATATTCAGGATTGATTTCCTTTAGGATGGACTGGTTGGATCTCCTTGTATTCGAAGGGACTCTCAAGAGTCCTCTCCAAAACCACAGTTCAAAAGCATCAATTCTTCAGTGTTCAGCTTTTCAGTTGGTGTTTAGTCCAACTCTCACATTCATAAATGACCACTGGAAAAATCATAGCTTTGACTAGATGGACCTCTGTTGGCAAAGTAATGTCTCCACTGTTTAATATGCTGTCTAGGTAGGTCATAACTTTCCTTCCAAGGAATAATCATCTTTTAACTTCATGGCTGCAGTCACCATCTGCAGTGATTTTGGAGCCCCCAAAAATAAAGTCTGACACTGTTTCCCCATCTATTTCCCATGAAGTGATGGGACCAGATGCCATGATCTTCGTTTTCTGAATGTTGAGCTTTAAGCCAACTTTTTCATTCTCCTCTTTCACTTTCATCAAGAGGCTTTTTAGTTCCTCTTCACTTTCTGCCATAAGGGTGGTGTCATCTGCATATCTGAACTTATTGATATTTCTCTTGGCAATCTTGACTCCAGCTTGTGCTTCATCCAGTCCAGCATTTCGCATGATGTACTCTGCATATAAATTAAACAAGCAGGGTGACAATATACAGCCTTGACATACTCCTTTCCCAATTTGGAACCATGTTATTCCACGTCCAGTTCCAACTATTGCTTCTTGACCTGCATACAGATTTCTCAGGAGGCAGGTCAGGTGGTCTGGTATGCCATTTCTTTAAGAATTTTCCAGTTTGTTGTGACCCATACAGTCAAAGGCATTGGCATAGTCAATGAGGAAGAAATAGGTGTTTTTCTGAAACTTTCTTGCTTTTTCAATGATCCAGCGGATGTTGGCAATTTGATCTCTAGTTCCTCTGCCTTTTTTAGATCCAGCTTCAACATCTGGAATTTCATGGTTCACATACTGTTAAAGCCTGGCTTGGAAAATTTTGAGCATTACTTTGCTAGCATGTGAGATGAGTGCAATTGTGCGGTAATTTGAGCATTCTTTGGCATTGCCTTTCTTTGGGATTTTAAAGAAAACTGAACTTTTCCAGTCCTGTGGCCACCGCTGAATTTTCCAAATTTGCTGGCATATTGAATGTAGCACTTTCACACCATCATCTTTTAGGATTTGAAACAGCTCAACTGGAATTCCATCACCTCCAATAGCTTTGTTTCTAGTGATGCTTCCTAAGGCTCACTTGACTTCGCATTCCTGGATGTTTGCCTCTAGGTGAGTGATCACACCGTTATAATTATCTGGGTCATGAAGATCTTTTTTGTATAGTTCTTCTGTGTATTCTTGCCACCTCTTCCTAATATCTTCTGCTTCTGTTAGGTCCATACCATTTCTGTCCTTTATTGTGCCCGTCTTTGCATGAAATGTTCCCTTAGTATCTCTAATTTTCTTGAAGAGATCTCAAGTCTTTCTCATTCTATTGTTTTCCTCTATTTCTTTGCATTGATCAGTGAGGAAGGCTTTCTTATCTCTTCTTGCTATTCTTTGGAACCCTGCATTCAAATGGATATATCTGTCTGATAATGAAAAAGAAAGTGGGATCACAGTCCAGAGCCACAGGGAATAGGGTTCTACCAACTGGAATGAGCTTGGAAGGGGGCTGTCAGTTCCACAAGAGAGTCCAGTGCCTACCAATTCCTTTATTTTAGCTTTACATGATCTTAAGAAAAAAAACTCAGGCTATGCCTAGAAATCTAGCCTACAGAAACTAGGAGATAGTAAATGACTGTTGTTTTAAGCCACTCTATTGTGTGATAATTTGTTATGAAGTAATAAGAAAGCTGATGGAATAATTCATTGCTTAAATGGGGAACAGGAGATAATGTCTTGTATACCAGTATAAACATAAAAGAAAAATGAGGTTTGTTAAACAAAAAGTTGTGTTATGAACACCTTTAAAAATTGATTTAAAAAAAAAAGCAAAAAAAAATAAATAAAAGTAGTTCTTACTGAGTGAGAGAACACCAGTTTCACTGACCTCCTTCCAGAATGTAACGCTGTAAAGTTACATTCACTTTTCTCACTTAAGAATTGTTATATTAATGTTAACAGGTTTATTGAGATACAAATGATATACAGTTACCTGAACATATTAAGCCAACTCTTTGAGCCTCTTGATGAAAGTGAAAGAGGAGAGTGGAAAAGTTGGCTTAAAGCTCAACATTCAGAAAACGAAGATCATGGCATCCGGTCCCATCACTTCATGGGAAATAGATGGGGAAACAGGGGAAACAGTGTCAGACTTTATTTTGGGGGGCTCCAAAATCACTGCAGATGGTGACTGCAGCCATGATTTTAAAAGACACTTGCTCATTGGAAGGAAAGTTATGACCTACCTAGACAGCATATTAAAAAGCAGAGACATTACTTTGCCAACAAAGGTTAATCTAGTCAAGGTTATGGTTTTTCCAGTAGTCATGTATGGATATGAAAGTTGGACTGTAAAGAAAGCTGAGTGCCGAAGAGTTGATGCTTTTGAACTGTGGTGTTGGAGAAGACTCTTGATGAGAGTCTCTTGGACTGCAAGGAGATCTAACCAGTCCGTCCTAAAGGAGATCAGTCCTGGGTGTTCATGGGAAGGACTGATGATGTAGCTGAAACTCCAATACTTTGGCCACCTGATGGAAAGAGCTGACTCATTTGAAAAGACCCTGATGCTGGAAAAGATTGAGGGCAGGAGGAGAAGGGGACGACAGAGGATGAGATGGTTGGATGGCATCACCAACTCAATGGACCTGAGTTTGGGTAAACTCTGGGAGATGTTGAAGAACAGGGAGGCCTGGCATGCTGCAGTCATGGGGTCACAAAGAGTTGGACATGACTGAGCAACTGAACTGAACTGAACTGAACATATTAAAATGTAGTTTTGTAATTTTTGACATATGTATGCATCTGTGAAGTCATCATAACAGTAAGGATTATAAAAACACCTATCACTCACCAATATTCAATATGGCTTCTTTCTAATCACCTTGTAACCTTCCTCTCCATAATAGGGAGCACCACGGCCAGTGGCAACCCAAATCAAGAACATTAAATTGCTGTCCATTCTTTCGTATAATCTCCTCACAGTGCACATTTTAAACTGGTCTAGGTTGACAGTCTCAGACATGGCTTAGTCGGAAACCCGTGAAGGAATTGGAGGATAATAAAAAGGGACAGGAAAACAAAAACCTTTATTCCCTTATATTCAAATGATTGCTCATGTAAATATGTCAGAGTTTCCCAATCACGTACTAACAGTAACACAACCTATATCAGAAAAACAAGGCATTTTAACCTTTTTCCAAGTTCATCCATGAATCCAGCCATACTTCTTTCCTTCCACACACATTGATTAGACTTTCTTCCGTTATTCCTTCTCCAGGTTAGTTTTGGATCTATTGTCTATATAGAAATTAATTATAGAGGAGGACAACATGACCTCTTTTATTCTTGGACTTCTATTAGATCATTCCCTTAGGAGATACTTCTTTTCAGAACTAGCTGGACATATTTTACTTCAGTAATACATAAGAAACCTAAAATAAGCTTTTTTTTTTCAATTGAAATGTATGAAATAGGCATTAGCTTCTTCATTTTTTAAGAGTTTCTAGAAATAAAACTTCAAAAAGAAAACAGTGAAGGCAATAAGAGTAATTATATTTTATGGTTCATATTTCACCTCGATGAGGTTGAGGTCCTTAGACACGATCAGGTAGTTTTATTTTATGTATCATAGTTTGTTCCTTGATGTATAGATATGAAATGCTGCAATTGAGTACCAGATAAGTCTTTTAAAGATAAGCTCATTCAAATATAAATTCCTTCTCACTTTTGGTGGGATATTTTCAAGATTGCCGCTGTCTCCTGCTTTATAGTGTTTCACAATTCTTCAAAGCACTTCACTTATATCCTCTCTTCTGATATGTCCAGTATCCCTGTGAAGCAGATAGAGCAAGTGGTTTTATTCCCACTTTAAAATGAAGGAAAACTAAGGATTAGAGAGATTATTTGGCTTGCCAAGGGCTGGTTGTATTGAGACTAAAACCCAGATCTTATATATAGTTCTTTATCTTACCCAAGACTGTTTGTGCTCTTTTTCTCAATAGGCATAATTTTAATAAAATATTTCAAGTAATAGGTAATAGGTGATATGTGTTTATTTACCTTATGGTACTTTCTCAATGAAGGGATTTCTTATAAAGCATTTCTCCAAATCAGACAAATCAAACTAGCATAGTTATTGAAAAACAAGTTCTGCTAAATCGCTGTTCAAGAAACACAGTTTTGAAATTGTGAAGGGTCAATATTAAATGTGTTTAGTTGCCTCTGCTGTAGGGAAAGACAAAAACATTACAGTTGTGCAAGTTCCTGCAGGCAAAGCAGAGGGTGGAAAAGGTCTTCCCCATCTGTGTTTATTATGACAAATACTGTTTAATCTTCCACCTTAAGTTCCAATTGCCAGATTTTTTTGTTGTTAAAAAAATAAGAGAAAAATGATGACAACATGAAAATGGGAGGTAAGGCCCTCTTCAAGCCCTCATTGTCTAAGGAATAATTCAGAACAAATCTCTGCTCTGGGCTCCACCTGTCAGCTCCTAAGTGAAGGGGAAAGACCAAAGAATGGCCCTGTAATTTCCATGTGAATAGAAAATCTATTTCCCAGACCCACTGCTCAAGATAGCACAAGGGAAACTGTTAAAAGACAGTTTCACCTGAAGGGACAAACAGTGCAAACAGGAATATTTGTTTTCTTGGTCAGACAGTGTCAAGTGTGGAAAGGAAAATATTTTTAAGGCTAAGAATAAAAATCTACTGCACTAAAGTGGGAGATGTGACTCAAAGACAGCCCTTGACATCTGGTGCTCTCATTGGGTTCCAGAGACTCCAACAAGTGGTAGGAAAAGTTGGTGTAAATGAAGAGTGGGTACGCGAGTAAGGCAGAAGCAGAAGCCTTTTGAGCTATATCAGTTTTGTCATTATCATTCAGTTGCTAAGTCATGCCTGACTCTTAGAGACCCCATGGATTGCAGCATGCCAGGCTCCTCGGTCCTCCACTATCTCCTAGAGTTTGCTCAAATTCATGTCCACTGAGTCGGTAATCCTATCTAACCATCTCATCCTCTGCCACCCCTTTCTCCCCTTCAATCTTTCCTAGCATCAGGATCTTTTCCGTTGGGTTGGCTCTTCACATCAGATGGCCAAAGTATTGGAGTTTCCGTATCAGTTCTTCCAATGAATATTCAGGGTTGATTTCCTTTATGATTGACTGGTTTGATCTCCTTGCTGTTCCAGGGACTCTCAAGAGTCTTTTCTAGCACCACAGTTTGAAAGCATCAGTTCTTCAGTGCTCAGCCTTCTTTATGGTCCAACTCTCACATCCATATACGACTAGTGGAAAAACCATAGCTTTATACAGACATTTGTTGGCAATATGATGTCTCTGCTTTTTAATACACTGTCTAGATTTGTCATAGCTTTCCTTTCAAGGAGCCAGTGTCTTTTAATTTATATCACTTTAGCCTCCCAGAAAAGATGATCCTGGGTACAAACCTCATCTACCTTGGAACTAGAATGGAATGAAGTGGCTTATTTTGAGTACCTTGTGGTTTTAGTCTTATTGACTTAGAAACACACATTTTTCTCTCTTCTTTCCAGCCTTCTTTCTTACCTCCTGCCTTTACACATGTTACTATGCAACTCCAGTTTCACCAGCTCATGCTTATTCCACATTCTTCAGTTCTCTCATACTAACCCCCTTAATGACCCAAATGTCAGCAGAAAACCTGGAGCTCCTGAATTTTCACCCCTCTTCCTTGCCCATGTGTGTTACATGGTCCCCCATGGCAGCCCAGTTCCAGGCGAACTCTCTCACTGGTCTCCTCCCCACTCTTCACTCTGCAGGAAAGACTTTCTCTAATGTTTTTCTGTTGCCTCTGCCTTTCCTCTTTTCTGCTTCATTCCATCCTGTATATGGCCATCAGTTTAGTCTTTCTCTGATGCCCCTCTACTCAAGTCACTCAAGTCATTCTTTTGCTTGAAACTTCCCAACATTTCCTTATTACATCCAAATGAAAATCTAGACTTCTTAGTTTGGCCTTCAAGTATTTTGAGGAAGGCTGTTCACTGTGGCCCAGCAGGATTCTTGCACATCCTTACTGAGCATGCCAACCACACAGTCTAACTGTCCTCTGGCTCTGAGGTGTTTCTGTAGCTAGTCACATGGCAACTATGTAAGACAAGGTGAGTGCAGCCTGATTGCATGGAGACTGCTTGCTCCCTGGAGGAAGGGGCTGGCTTGCTTACTGCTTACTATAAAAGGTGCTGAGCCTCGATCCTGGGTTCCCCTCTGACACATGGCCCACTGTTTACATAGCTGCTATTCATTTTCATGGGAATACCCCCTGGTGACAGAGGTGCTCTCAGGCAGGGAAACTAGCACAGCTATGGGGATGCTTCTGCTGTTTCCTGGCTGTGGAAAGTGCATTGTCTTGTTCAAATCCATCACGTTTTGTTGTCTACTTTGGGCAAATATGGAGCTTTGGCAAGTTGACCTGATTACTTAGTGTATGGAAGGGTGTTCTTCCTTTTCAGAATATTTTTATAATTCCTTTTAGTCCTAAATATGTATTTGTTTAATGAACAGTTAATAGATAAATCCTTAGAACTGGCCAAATCAGTCTAGACTCTTTTCACTCAGAACCCAATACTTACCCATTTCTTCTCACATTGTTTAAATAATAGGCAGCATTTGTTGAAGACTTAATGTATGTCAGGAACTGAGCTGTTTTCAGGAAATATTGGAAATTCAAAGATGAATAAGATATGGTTCTTAAGTGCATTAACTCTCAGGCTGAAACAGAACAATTCTGTATAAGGGATTCTATCACAAGAGGTATTGGCTAAGCTGCTCTTGCAGTACAGGCAGGGCTATAGTTGTTTCTGCTAAATGCAACGTCTGGGTAACGCTTAGAAAGGAGGGTATGTACATTTTCCCCTGTGTTTGTCATTTCCGCTCATTATGCTCAGGGGCACAGGGCTTACCTGCTTTAGTAGTTCATCTTTTAAAAGTTTGTATTGTCATTTTTTAACCCCTTACAATGAACTGAAGCATCCATTTATTTAATTAGTTGATTTAAATGATTATTTATTTAGTATTAGGTTTGTCTAGTATATTTACTGAGCACTGCTAAGTACAAGGTAGGAACCAAGGAACAGATGCCTTTCCTGTGAAGGTAGGCTCTGCTTTAGGGAGCTGATGTCTGTAAGCCTGTACCCAGAGGACCCCAGGCTCCTACAGTGCTCATGGGAAGGGACGTGAATTCCCCGGCTGGCTCCTGCAGTATGTGTGCCAGGGCTCTTAGTCCTGACTTGCAGCTGGAGTGCTGACAGGGTATCAGTCATCGGGGGCGTCAACAATAAAGGAATTTTAAAAGCCTGTCTGTCTTATACCCTCCCATCCAAATTCCTTAAGTGCTATGAGCAGCAAAATTCTGACAGGAATAGGTCTTTATTTCTTACTCAACCTGGGAATGGTTTGGCTTTGTGGAATCTGTGAAAAGCAAGAAAGAAAAAGGAAAAGGAGGCAACGGGCTCTTTGTGCTTTTCATACATTTGGAGAACTCTCATGGCTGCTGAGATTTCTTCCAATGTAAAAATGGGTGAAGAAGGTGAGGAGAGGGGAAGCAGCACTTGGGAATGGAGGGGAGAGGATCCATTTCATAAAATGCCAATGTCTTGGCATGCCTGACTGGTCCTGAGTGATCTGGCTCTTCCATTCTGGAGACAAAACAAACACACACTGTTAGGGAATGATAGTAAGATCTGTGCTCTTAGGAAAGGGTAAAATCTACAACAGGCTCATCTTTTCTTTTTCTGGGGCTTTTCTTCCAGAATCAGTTCTTGCATGTATTTGTTTCTCTGTGTATTTTGGTGTTGTCATCTCCCCAGGTTTATTTTCCTCTTTAGGGGTTTGGGGGGAGGAAACTTAAGTCTGAAGTTAGACAGTTGGGTTCAAGTTACAGGTTTGCCCCTTCTACCTGTGTGAACTTAGACAAGTTACTTTACCTCTCTGAGTCTCTTCTCTTTTCAGATGAGTTTCTTCATCTAAAAAGTGAGGAAAAGGAATAATAATAATTGCAAAGGAATCGGAGAAAATTTGTTAAACCCATCTATAAAAAAAAGATTTTGCAGAGTAACTAGAGCATTAGGAGCATTCAATAAATGTTAGCCTCTTGTGGCTGTTATTCCCCAGCTTCCACTGCCTGTTTCTTCCTCTGCTTCCTACTCTAGACTGGCATCCCTTCCAGATAAATCCTTGAATGTTATTTATCCCATTGAATGTTGAGTTCTCGCGGGACACCAGCGGACTCTAGTTGATTCAAAAGGAAATGTGATATTTCTGGCAAACTCAAGGTTGTGCACTAAGATTCATGCCTTCTCCCTTAGATTGGAAGTTACTCTTGCTCATTTAACTTCAAGAAGAAAGGTTTAATAAGCTTATCCAAGTCACACAGCAGCTAGTGAGAGGCAGGGCCAATAGTGGCTCTTGGCTGAGGCAGGGCCAAGAGTGGCTCTTGGCTCAGCACTCCATGGCTTTCCTATGTATCAGAACTAAATCAACCATAGGTCTACTTATACAACTACAAATGGAAAGTACTGTGCCAGGGGCCAGCGTGAGGAATCCCACCCATGACAAGGTCATGCGGAAGGAAGCCTGACAAAACGCAAAGACGTGATCAGGCTTCAGGGGTTCCCCCTGGAATTTCCTGAGCATCCACCCCACAAGACCAGAGTCTGCCTGCTTTACTGTGTTATGCTTTCCACCTACTTTTCTGTCATTAACAGGGGGCTGTCCCCCCACCACCTTTTTCTGGAAAAAAATTAGAGCTTTTAGATAATAAATCTCCTGGGCATAATATGAGTGTTTCAATCCAAAAACCCCTCTGATGGCTTTCTAGCCTGCCTGCAGGATTCGTAGAGCTGCGTGTGTGATTGTTTGAGGCCTCCTGACCACAGGAGGCACAGGAAGCTTAAAACATCCTGGGAATGTAGGGGCTTCCAGGAGTCAAAATCATTAGAATAGGACTGATTAAAGGTTTCATTTGTTGAGCCAATACTTGCTGCCAAATTTTCATATCTTTTATTTGTAGAGATAGTTGGTATATAGAAAAACAGGTAGTAGACCCGGTATTAGCAACATTAGATCTTTGAGTTGAGTGCTTTCTTTGTTATAACCCACTGCACCTTTGTTCTACAGGAATGTAACTTTATTTAGTACTTTGAGGGTGATGCAGAGTAAAGAAAAAACACTTCTAGGGAAAATGAGTTTTCTGGTTGATAGACAATTATCCAGGAAGAGAGCCATAAAAATGTTAACAGGCCTCTTGGCCAGAAGATAATGGGAGGGTATGCAAAAAGAAAGCCTTGTCTCAATGAGGGTCAGGACTGCTGCCCCTGCATAACTCTGCATATTCCATTATTTCTTTATGTACAACTTGGGGTATATAAGATGATTTTGAAAAATAGTTTTTGAAGTCTTGCACCGATGCTGGGCTTCCCCATTTCGTTCTTTTCTCCCCTTTTTTTGGCTAAATTCCCATCTGGGGCATGGAGGCGCACCATGTCTACTTACTTGTCCCGGCTTCTAAGATCTGTAAGAGAGAGAGCCCAAGGCGGGGCACTCTCCGATATTCAAACGGGTGCCTGCGGCCTAACGTAGATGGGTGCAAATTCCTTGTCTGGAACCTTATTGGTTTTCCACGTAAACCAAGTTAATCAGCCTCTTTTTTCCGCCTAAATTTCCTACTATACTATTTCTTCCTAATCTAATCTTGTATCTCTAAATAAATAAGTTTTCCTCGCCTATCCGTCTCCCCTTCGAATCACCCTGGATCCACTGGGGCTGGACCCCGGCAGTACTGGGCTAATCAGCAGATACTTTCTAACTTATTATTACAAGAACTATGGTCTTGGATGTGATGGTCTTCTCAAGTTCATCATTCCAAGGCTATAAGCCCTCAAGCTCTCTAAGCCAAAAAAGAGGAGTAAGATTGGCTTCCAAAGAGAAAGCATTATTTTTTCCCCCATAGGAAGAGTTTCTACGAGTTCTGTTCAGTTCAGTTCAGTCGCTCAGTTGTGTCCGACTCTTTGCAACCCCATGAACTGCAGCACGCCAGGCGTCCCTGTCCATCACCAACTCCCAGAGTTCAGTCAGACTCATGTCCATCAAGTCGGTGATGCCATCCAGACATCTCATCCTCTGTTGTCCCCTTCTTCTCCTGCCCCCAATCCCTCCCAGCATCAGTCTTTTCCAATGAGTCAACTCTTCACATGAGATGGCCAAAATATTGGAGTTTCAGCTTTAGCATCAGTCCTTCTAATGAACATCCAGGACTGATCTCCTTTAGGATGGACTAGTTGGATCTCCTTGCAGTCCAAGGGACTCTCAAGAGTCTTCTCCAACACCACAGTTCAAAAGCATCAATTCTTGGGCGCTCAGCCTTCTTCACAGTTCAACTCTCACATCCATACATGACCACTGGAAAAACCATAGCCTTGACTAGATGGACCTTTGTTGGCAAAGTAATGTCTCTGCTTTTGAATATGCTATCTAGGTTGGAGTCTGCCAAATCCTGCAATGTCAAGTAGCTGCCTGGTTTTCAACAAGGTGGACACCAATGTTCATTGCCACTGAGTCTCATGCTTGCTAGTGGGAGAAATGGCCTCTGGCCTCTGACAACGTTCAATGTGACTTCCCCAGCTAAAGTTTCTTTTTCAATACTCACCAGTTGTGTCCCCAACAAGGCTGCTATTTCCTTTACTAGTTGCCTTATTGAAAAAAAGGCATCTGCAGAGACAAATATTTTTGGTTTTGTTTTTCCTTGCTGACAGAAGTCATCCTAGTGACCTTAATAAGAGCACTCAATGGTCTGGGAGTTATATGCACAGAATGTTAAAGTGAAGTGACAGGATTTTTCATTTTGTCTGGAAAAAATGCTGCCCATTTAATCCCTCCTGGCTTCCACCTGGCCCTGTCACTTTTGAAGCCTACGTCCTCTGCAGTCATTTATGATTGTGAACAGTGGTGTAAACCCACACTAAAGAGAGATTGTTCCTTCTACTAGCAAATTGTCATCTTTCTGTGCTAAACTATTAGCTTTCTCTCCCTGCTATTTCTGATACTGGCCTGCAAAAGGCCTAGGATTACTTTTCAGTTTCACTTAAGGTTTTTATTCAAGTATAATGTACAGGAAGGAAAGTGCAAATGATGAACATATAGCCCAAATGTCTCAGCCTGAACACATCCCTTCAAGTACCACTACAAGGAGTAGAACATTATCTGTACTCTGGACGTCCCCTTTGTAACCTCTCCCAGTCCCCAAAGGTAACAGTTCTCCTGGTATCAGTCATCATTGATTGATTTTGCCTTTTGGGGAGACATTATAGAAATGGAATAATATTGTGTGACTCTTGTGTGTGGTTACTTTTGCTCAGTGTTATGTCTGCAAATCTTACCCACTACTTTTAGTGAAGCAAATTCACTGTCCTTACTATATACTTTTCCCATTGCTATATTTTGTTTTATCAAAACATATTCATTTTACTGTTGATGGACATTTGGATTGTTTCTGGTTTGTGTATGTGTGTGTGTGATTAATGCTGCAGTGAAGATTTTGATGGATTTAGAGCATGTGCCTAGCTACTTCTGTTGGTACCTGGGTAGGGGTGGAATGATTGGATCAGATTTCATGTTTAGCTTTATAGATACTGCTAGTTTTCCAAAGAATTTATTTAACCTCCCCCCTGCCATTGACTAGCATAGGAAAGTGACTATTTCTCAAAATCTTAGACAATAGTGGTTATATTGCTCTCTTTTGTTTTAACTATTCATTAGCGCATTTAATTTGAATTTTTCTGACGACTAAATAGTAAAGAACTTGCCTGCCAATGCATGAGGCAGAGGAGCCATGCATTGGATCCCTGGGTTGGAAGATCGTCTGGAGGAGGGCACGGCAACCCACTCCAGTATAATTGCCTGGAGAATCCCATGGACAGGAGCCTGGCGGGCTACAGTCCATGGGGTCGCCAAGAGTAGGGCTTGACCGAAGCGACTTAGCATGTGCACACACAGGAAGTTTAACAGCATTTCCTGTGTTTATTGACCGTTTGGGTATCATCTTTGATGAAGCGCCTATTCAGTACTTTCCCCATTTTTTTATTTTCTATTTACATTGTCTACATTTTTCTTATTGATTTTGAAAAATTATTTATTCTCTATGAGTGTTTTTATTAGTTATAGATATAGTAGATATTTCCCTTGAAGGCTTTTCACTATCTTTTATTGAATAACATGGAAAAAGAACTGAGTAAATGTTCATATGTGAAAGGGTTGTGTGTCATAAAGAAGTCCCTGGTTCCCCAATTTAATCTATACAATTTAATTTATATACTTCCAAAATAATGACAATAAGATTTTTTGTGAACTTAACAAACTAATTTTATAATTTGCATGAAGAAGTAGAGTTCTGAGAAAAATCATGACAATTCAGTGAGGAAGAACAAAAGTTAGAGTTGCTCACTTATGTGAACACGATTATCAAGAGCATTTACAAAACTAACATTGATATGGCTGACTAACTGATGCGGTGTCAGGAAAAAATAGACCAATGAACAGATAATGAGCCAAGAAATATACCCACATAAACATGGAAAGTTGGTATATTGTAGTAGTACAATGAGTAGTTATACAAATCAGTAAGAGCAGGATTGACTTTTCAATAAACAGTGCTAGGAAATTATGAAAGACATCAATATGTGTGATTCTTAGCTGTTATCTGATACTTAAAAAAATTAATTCCTAAAGATGTAAAACATTGCAATAATATATTTAAGAGAAAATACAAAAAAAAATATTTTGTTGCTTAGTGGCAGAGGACTTTTAATGAAAATTGCCAAAACCAAAATAATAAGTTTAATTAATTTGACTACATTAACATGAAAAATCTTCCATTAAAAGACTCCTTAATGTGTCAGATCACACAAAAAGAAGATTAGGCAGTAAATATGAGTCAAAATGCAGTATCCAGGTTATGTAATAGAGTCCCATAAATCATTAAGAAAATGAAAGATAATGCAGTAAAAAAAATTGTGGAATGGGTATGCATAGGAGAATCTTAGAAGAGGTAGCCCATATAGCTAGTAAACACACTTAAAATATATTCAATATCACTAGTAATTAGGAAAGTTCAACTGACAACATCAAGATAGTATTTTACCTAAATAAAAATGGCAAAAAATACTTAAAATGCCAAATGTTGATAAAATAAAACAGAAATTCTAAAACACACCTGCTGTGAGGTTGGAATGAAAATTGATAGATCACTACTGAAGATGAATTGGTAATATCTAGTAAAGTTCAAAATGCATTCACTAATGACCTAGAGATCCTACTTACTGGAGTATGCCATACAGTAACCCTTGCACACAGGTACAAGTTGACGTATATCAGAATATGTAATATTCATTGTTTATAATAGCAAACAATTGGAATGAATCTAAACACCCACCAGTAGAAAACTAGTAATGGTGTTCAGATGAAAAATAATATGCAGTCATTAATATATACGTGAATTGATATTTACACCTCAAGAAAAATAGAGCTCAAATCATTATACTGAATTAAAAAAGTTTTAAAATATTAGCCAATCATTTAGATGTCATATAAAATTTTAAAACACAACAACAATGCAATGTATTGATTTTAATGAATTGAAACAATAACTGGCAGTTGACATACTAACTTCAGAGTAGTGGCTTTTTCAGGGCAGAGAGAGGAGGGAAATTAGATCACAGAGATGTATAAAGCATCTTAAACTCTACAGTGTTTTGCTGAAACAAATATTCGCATTTTTTAATATGGTACAAAGGAATATTTTATATGCTTCTTTGTGTTTTCCTGTTTGTCTTACTTGAACGGGCAAGTCTTAGAAGTGGAAATTCAGAGGTCAATATGCATATGAAAAGGTTTCAACATTAGTAGCACACATGCAAAAATGCAACATCATACAAGAAACTTTCTAAATTTTTTGAATGAAGGGCAGAATGGCAATTTGCATCAACATTTACTTTGTGCATTCCTTTTGAGCCAGGAGTCTACCTTTAGGAATTCATCCTTAGGAAAATATGGGGCAAGTAGGCAAAAATACGCCTGTGGTTATATTCCTCACAGAATATTTTTGTTACAGCCGAGATTAAAAACAATTTAAGTCTTCCAATGGTTGGTTGATTAAATAATTCATGATGTATTTACCCAATGGAAGTCTATTCTGTCATTAAAAATCCAGATCTGTTTCATTGTCATCAAAGGATATTTATGATATATTGTAAAGTGAAATGGTTATAGAAAAATACTTAAATGTTATGACCCATTTATATAAATGTATATACATATATATTTTAAATGTGCCTTTTGAAATCTGGCTTTATTTTAAAGTACAGAATAAGATCATGAATGATTTTTCATTTATTGGTAACTTTCTTCAGTCTTGCTGGAAAGGAAAAAATTTCTCTAATCCCCAGATTGTTTTGGCTGGTCTAATGATTAAACACCAGTATTCTTGCTGGAAAAATCCCACGTTCAGAGGAGCCTGGCAGGCTACAATCTGTAGGGTCACAAAAAGTCAGACACAACTGAGCACATAGAATAATAATTAAATTACACTGACAAGATAAAATAACAGGAGAAAAAAAATTAATTTCATCAATGAAGTAACCAAACTATGCAGCTTTTATAACGTTTAGACAGAGATACTGTAAGTTTGTGAGGAATAGACAAGATGAAGAATTTTGGACTTGAGGTAGTAGTAAAGAAGTAATGAGAGTTGTTTATTCAGTCTTCTCAGCTCTAAATTCTGTACCTCTGGTGACAGAGATGTTTGTCTACCTCCTGCTACGGGGATTGAACCTTCCACACAGGAGACTTCTTTCCTGATTTCAGGGAGACAAAGGGGGCTTCGTGTCCTTCTTATACCTTCTTATACCTCTGTTTCTTAAGTAACATTAATTCAAGATAATCAGTATGCTATAAGCAGCATATTTGAGGGTGGCCTACCCTGAAACCCATCAGTCCAACATCTTTTTTAATAAATATGCACAAGCTCTATAGTAAGACCTTGAGATAGTTTCATTTGAAAATAAGAGGACATTAGTCACTGAAGACAAGAACTATTTGAAGTTAAAGGACAAGGATTTGAACAGCATATGAAGACAATGAAATCACTGTATGCAGAATTGTCTACCCCTCCTGTCTTCTCACTAACCACCTCTACTGCTACCACACACACAAACACACACATACCTACTCAAATGCAAAGGTGAGGAGAGAGATAATGGAGGTCGAACATAGCCATGACAAGGCTTCTTTGTGAATGGGCTGAAGGAAACAGTGTTCTGTACATGCCAAGGGATTTCACTGAGCTCTTGAAGGATGGGAAGGACAGTGGAGGGAGGGACTTGGAAAGGATTTATGGGGCCAGGATTAAGGGAGCGTGTGAGAATGCTGTCACTAAGCCGGCTGGAGGTAAGAGAAACGTGTGGAACACTTCAGATGAGACGTTAACTAATGCTTCTGCACAGGTGCAGCTGAATGAGGCTCACACCTTATATCAGATGCTCTCCGTGTTGTCCAGAATGTCTGGATAAACACACAGACATGGTAAAGCAGACAGGGAGGCTGGGCAGAGGAAGGAGACCATCTCTACATTCCTTACTCTGTAGGTTCAGAAATGCAGCTTGACTTCATGCCCAGAGTTTGCCCACCTGTTCTTACCCACAGAGTTAGCCACAGATACTCCCAGTAAGGCCCTAGAGTCCAGTCCAGCTTTTCTGCCTCTTCTCACTGTTCTCTTTGGGTTGCTGAACATCAGACTGCTTTGTAATACATTGGGGTCTGAGTCAACTTGTTAATATGGTTGCTGAGAAAAGCTCAGTCTTCCCCTAAGATGCTTTATCTCCAAGGGGATCCCCCTAGTATAAAATGATATAGGTGTGGGGATTGCTGAATGAGAGAAACATTTATTAAATGCCTATAATATGTCTGGTACTTTTATATGCACTATTGCTGAGATTTTCTAAGCCCCCCTATGGAATATGTTTATCTTTCTGTTTTATAGGTGAGAAAGCTGAGTTACAAAGAGATTCAAAGAATTTCTAGTTCAAGGTTTCAATGAAAACTGTCAGTAGTAGATTGGAAAAAAAATGTTCTTTCTGGACTCCCAGGGTTTTACAGACTGAATTTCGTATCATGTCAGTTAGTTGCAACTAATCTTTTTAATGAAATGTAGAACTAAGTAAAATAGAAAACATCAGGATGAGGGCTTCCCTGGTGGTCCAGTGGTTAAAATCCACCTTACAATGCAGGAGAGGCCAGTTTGATCCGTGGTCCAGGAAGATCCCACATGCCTCAGGGGAACTGCGGCTGAGCACCACAGCTATTCAGCCCACTAGAGTCCATGCTCTGCAATGAGAGAAGCCACTGCAATAAGAAGCCCATGCACTGCAAGAGAGTAGCCACCACTCTCCAGAACTAGCAGAAGGCCATGTGTAGCAATAAAGACCCAGTGCAGCCAAAAGTGACAATAATCAAAAAAGAAACAATGAAAAGAAAACATGAGGATGTACCCTACATATGCAGGGTTCTATTTCAATCATGAAGATTTAATGTGCATGTCCCGTGATACATGCAAATATATTTTTTACTGAGGGGTGCAGGCAAAGAATTCAGAAGTTTTAATACTGCACCCTGCAGTTATCTACCTACCTTTTCATCATCCCCACTCCCAGCTTAAGCTGTAAAACCTCTAAACTGGGTCATGAAAATAAGCATGATCCCTTCTCATCTGAACAGTATCAAGACAGATCTAAGGGGAATCAGAAAGTTTCTTAAATACATATTGTAAGATGAAAGAGACTTGTGACTTCCTTTTGAGTTTTTCTCTGAAAATTGTGTGGAGTTGAGGGCCTACCAGGTCTCTGTTATTTTTACCATTATTAATGATGCATAAAGTGGGGAAATACAGTAAGCAAAGGGAAGTGGGCAGCCTAAAAAAGTGTTGCTGGTGCCATTGCCCACTTGCAGGCTGTATGAACTTTAGAGTTTTGAAAATTATTTGCAAGATTGAACTATATTGTACCTTCAAGAAAGATGTGTAGAAAAAGCGACACGGATAAAGGAAAAAATAGCACATAACAGGCACAAAAAGTGATTCTAGGACCTTTTCTTTCTCATCATTTATGGTCATGTTCCCTGACCATTTTTCATTATGAGGCATTTAGAATACTAAAACTCTAGGGAAATTAAGTCTGCTGAGCTACCATCTTTTACAAATAGTAACTTTATTCACTCACATATGCCAAATATCACTATCTTGTACTGGTGAGAGATCTACAGTTCTTCTCTTCCTCATCTGGTTAAGAAACATCGTTGAATACTTATTCAAGCCCCGAGGTTTATTCATCTATTCAAGGACCAAAGCTAGAGGCTTTGAGATACACAGAGACATCACAGAATAAGGTGGAGGAGAATTCAGTTAAGTAATCCAGTGAACATAAAGAAGATAATTAAGTGCTAGACAGGATCTGCTAAAATAAATGTTATGTGAGTAGATAAAACTAAGGAAAGTAATCATTGCCAATGGTGTATTTAAATTATTTAACTTCATAAAGTTTTAAAACAATTTAGAATTACTAAAAAGTTGTAAAATAGTACAGACAGTTCCCATATACACCTCTCCCAGCTTCCTCTAAGGTTAATATATTGTATAATATTTGTCAAAACTAAGAAATTGACATCGGTATTGAAAAAGTGACTTCCCTGGTGGCTCAGATGGTAAAGTGAAAGTCAGTCACACAGTGGTGTCCTAGTCTTTGCAATTCTGTGGACTGCAGCCTGTCCCGTCCTCAGTCCATGGAATTCTCCAGGCAAGAGAACTGGAGTGGGTTGCCATTTCCTTCTCCAATGGCTATTTAAATTACATACTTTATTCAGACTTCATCAGTTTTTCTGTTACTGTCATTATTCTCTGCCATTATCCAATCTAGGACACTTTGTCACCTCAGAATGTGTTTAATTTTGATATCATTCATAAACATAATGATTATTTTTCCAAGTCTATTTTGTAGCGGGCAGAGGGAATGATATAATAGGTTTCACCAGCTAGGATATTTTTTGCAGGATCACAGAACTCTTGATCGGAATAGAACTTGTGTGTCATTCTACCAGTCAGCTAAAGAATCTGATTTTGAACATGGATGGTATAAAACCATGAACTTTTCACCTTCAACTTTGTCATGAGAAGTGTTTATAGGCCTGTCCAAAATTATTTATTGATAATTACTAAAATTAAATATATATATGCATCTATGTAATTTTATACATATAATTACTAAAATTATTTATAGAGTATTGAAGGCAAAAGGAAAAGGGGATGGCAGAGGGTCAGATGGTTAGATGGCATCACTGATTCAATGGACATGAGTTTGAGCAAGTTCCAGGAGATAGTGGAGGACAGAGGAGCCTGGATGCTGCAGTCCATGGGGTCACAGAGAGTCAGACATAACTTAGTGACTGAACAACAAGTATATATAATTGAAATGAGCCCAACAGCTGATCTAGTTCAGCCCTCCCATTTACAGCTGTAAGAACTGAGACTTACAGAGATGTGACTTAGTCACTTCATGCATTGGTAGCCAGTTTGGAATCTACTTTTGGCTCTTTTCCTCCCTTTGGAGAGGAGTCATTGCTCAAGTCCCATAAAAAATAAAGTGCAACTCCTTTGGGAGAACAGAAAGATGACAAATAGGGAAAGAGAAAGTATTAAGGTATCTTCTTTCCTCCCTTTCCCCAAACTTAATACCATTTTTATCAAACATTCTGTTCATTGTGAAGAAGCTTTACCATCTCTACCTGTGTGGCCTTCAGAGAATACTTACCCTCTTGAGTGCATAATTACCTGTTCTCAGCTTTCTACCACATCATTTCAAAGCAGTTGGACTTCTCAAGTCTCTGGAATTCCTCAACAACGACTTCATCTCTCTGTCTCTCTTTGGGAGTTGGTTGGGCTCTCTATTCCTTCTTTTCTATGCTCTTTCTTTCTTCTGAAGTGTTACCTTACCTGTATTGAGTTTTAGTTAGTATTTCCTTAGATTACTAAGAAAACTAAACTGTGGCCAGGTACTTGGGAAAGAATGTCTGTGAAAATCATAAAATGCTTCCTCTTAATCCACTGTGATTAATTTTTCCATAAGAATTTTGAGTCTATTAGGCTTGTTTTTATAGCAGTTACTGAAAAAGGGTATCTGTCAGGCATACCATATATTTATTGTAGATACCGTTGTTAACGCATTGAAGTCAACATATCACCTTTCAGTTTAAAGTGGTAGGTATCAAATGAATAACCAGAAACAAAACTTGTCAGTTATGTCTGGAAAGCCATTGTTCAGCACACACTAAATAAAATGAAGTGCCTCATTTCAAAGAGATGAGGGCTCAGTCTTTTTTAAACCCATCACCTAGCCTTATCTCACACAGAAACAAAATAGTCATATTCTTTTTTGTAGAATGCAGAGGTCTTTAATAAACAATGGCTTGATATTTAACTAGAAATGTAAGAAATCGTAGTACATTTTTGGGTAGACTACTTAGTTCTGTGTAGATGCATAGGTGGAGAGAAAATTTATTTTGAAGTCAGAGAGAACTGGATTTAAATACAGGCTCTTCAATTTATTATTTTTATGACAGTGGGCAAGTTACTTATTTCTTTTGAAGATTCAGTTTCCTCATCTGCAGACACTTCTCATGACCACATTGAAGGTGAAAACTGAAAATATTGATTTCTGTATAACTTCCTAGCATTTTACTATACTCCATAAGCCCAAATATTTTTAAAGTCATGTCTTGTCAAGTTATCAAATGAATAAAACTCTTAAAAAGTGTTAGTCACTCAGTTGTCCCAACTCTTTGTGACACCATGGATGATAGTCTGCTGGCTCCTCTGTCCACAGAATTCTCCGTGCAAGAATACTGGAGTGGGTAGCCATTCCTTTCTCCAGGGGATCTTCCTGACCCAAGGATTGAACCCAAGTTTCTTGCATTGCAGGCAGACTCTTTAGTGTCTAACCCACCAGGGAAACTTCTTATATTGCATGTTTAATTCTAAACACAACTCAGGAGTCTTCTTTTTTAGGAAATGTTTTAGAGGATAGTTGATTTAAACTGTTGTATTAGTTTGAAGTGTAAAGCAAAGTGATTCAATTATATATATTCATATATTCATTATTTTTCAGATTCTTTTCCCATGTAGGTTATTACAGAATATTGAATGGAGTTCCCTGTGCTGTAGAGTAGGTCCTTATTAATTATCTATTTTATGTACAGTAATATGTTTGGAACTTGGGATTAACATGCACACAGTACTATATGTAAGACCCTTCTTGACCTAGCTAATTCTTCTGCATCATGAATATCTAACAAGGTTGTAAATACCTTGAGGTCCTGAGCCACCTATATGCTTCCTGTGTGTTGATTTTCCTACAGCATCTAATGTTATGCTCCCTATATGGGAAGGAATTAATGAGATAAAGAGATAAACTGAACCAAATTGGTAGAGCAGTCTTATAACGACTAAAGGGAACTTTTTTTTGGAATGTTAGATGAAGTTATGGGTTGATTACCTGTAACAATAGATTAAATTGTGAAAGACTGCATTTTATTCAGTTTAAAGGGAACTTTGAATAAAGAAATACTTTAAGGAATAGAGAGGGTGAGGTTAATGCTTAATAGAGAGGGTGGTAGGTAGAATAAGGCTGTATATTGTCACTCTGCTTATTTAACTTATATGCAGAGTACATCATGAGAAACGCTGGACTGGAAGAAACACAAGCTGGAATCAAGATTGCCAGGAGAAATATCAATAACCTCAGATATGCAGATGACACCACCCTTATGGCAGAAAGTGAAGAGGAACTAAAAAGCTTCTTGATGAAAGTGAAAGAGGAGAGTGAAAAAGTTGGCTTAAAGCTCAACATTCAGAAAACGAAGATCATGGCATCTGGTCCCATCACTTCATGGGAAATAGATGGGGAAACAGTGGAAACAGTGTCAGACTTTATTTTTTGGGCTCCAAAATCAGTGCAGATGGTGACTGCAGCCATGAAATTAAAAGACGCTTACTCCTTGGAAGGAAAGTTATGACCAACCTAGACAGCATATTCAAAAGCAGAGACATTACTTTGCCAACAAAGGTCCATCCAGTCAAGGCTATGGTTTCTGGTGCTCATGTATGGATGTGAAAGTTGGACTGTGAAGAAAGCTGAGTGCAGAAGAATTGATGCTTTTGAACTGTGGTGTTGGAGAAGATTCTTGAGAGTCCCTTGGACTTCAAGGAGATCCAACCAGTGCATCCTAAAGGAGGTAAGTCCTGGGTGTTCTTTGGAAGGACTGATGCTGAAGCTGAAACTCCAGTACTTTGGCCACCTCATGCGAAGAGTTGACTCATTGGAAAAGACACTGATGCTGGGAGGGATTGGGGGCAGGAGAAGGGGATGACAGAGGATGAGATGGCTGGATGGCATCACTGACTCGATGGACATGAGTTTGGGTGAACTCTGGTAGTTGGTGATGGACAGGGAGGCCTGGCATGCTGTAATTCATGGGGTTGCAAAGAGTCGGACATGACTGAGCGACTGAACTGAACTGAAAGATGTCCCTGCCCTAATCCTAACAACCAGTGAATATCTTACTTTAAATAGCAAAAGGGATTTTGCAGATGTGAATCTGTGTTATCTTAAATTATCTGGGTGAGTCCAATCTAATCATAGGAGCCCATTAAGACTTCTAACTCACGTAATGATAGACATAAATGTTCATGTTGTTTTAAGTTACAAAATATGTGGTCAGTTGGTATTGCAGCAATAGAAAAATAATACTCTTTCCCTTGAAGGCTCTTAAATTTAAGGAAAGAAGAAGAGATGGAAGGTGACATAATGGACCAGAAACGCTCATGAATATGTTGTTTTTTATTTCCAGTTCTTGAAAATTCAGTGAGGAGCTCAGTGTCCTAAAATGATAGGGAGGAATGGGAGATCTGCAATGTTAGTGTTGTGGGAGTGTATAATTTCCTTGGTTCTGTCTCACTGCAGCAAAAATTTGCAGACCAGGGTTACAGATCAGAGTTTTATTCAGCAAGCAAGGAGAGTACACCCTCTCTCCTTGGAGGCATGAGGGTGGGCCAACTCCAAAGGACAGGCCTCAGTCTCTCCTGGTTTCCTCTTTATATATGTTTTGTCTCCTCCCATTGAGCCTGCCCTATGTAAGTTGGGCTAGCAAGGAGGGCTGTTTGTTTCACCTGGGGTTCTCATTCTGATCCTAGGATATTCTTTTGTTCCATTATCGTGGGGTTTTTCCTTTCTTTGTCTTTTAGTCACCACCATTTTGGACTCCTTTTTCCTTTTCTAACTACCTAACATTAGAATACAAGAAGAGGTCAGTATCCTAATCATGATGTCAAACTAATGGTCCATAGAGGAAAAGCCCCACTGTCATAGGGACTCAGGGAGATAAAAACCCTTGTTGAGCTGAGGTCTAGGAAAGAAGTAGGGTAAATTGTTACAAGCCTAGGAGATGGTTGGCTCAATTCCAGAACTATTTTTTACTAACTTTATAAATTTCTCCAAAGAAGACATACGGATGGCTAACAAACACATGAAAAGATGCTCAACATCACTCATTATTAGAGAAATGCAAATCAAAACCACAATGAGGTACCACTTCACACCAGTCAGAATGTCTGCAATCCAAAAATCGGCAAGCAATAAATGCTGGAGAGGGTGTGGAGAGAAGGGAACCCTCCTACACTGTTGGTGGGAATGCAAACTAGTACAGCCACTATGGAGAACAGTGTGGAGATTCCTTAAAAAATTGCAAATAGAACTGCCTTATGACCCAGCAATCCCACTGCTGGGCATACACACCGAGGAAACCAGAATTGAAAGAGACACATGTACCCCAATGTTCATCGCAGCACTGTTTATAATAGCCAGGACATGGAAGCAACCTAGATGTCCATCAGTAGATGAATGGATAAGCAAGCTGTGGTACATATACACAATGGAGTATTACTCAGCCATTAAAAAGAATACATTTGAATCAGTTCTGATGAGATGGATGAAACTGGAGCCGATTATACAGAGTGAAGTGAGCCAGAAAGAAAAACACCAATACAGTATACTAACACATATATATGGAATTTAGGAAGATGGCAATGATGACCCTGTATGCAGGACAGCAAAAAAGACACAGATGTGTATAGCGGACTTTTGGACTCAGAGGGAGAGGGAGAGGGTGTGATGATTTGGGAGAATGGCATTGAAACATGTATAATATCATGTAAGAATCGAAATGCCAGTCTATGTCTGATGCAGGATATGACACGCTTGGGGCTGACGCGCGGGGATGACCCAGAGAGATGTTGTGGGGAGGGGGGTGGGAGGGGGGTTCATGTTTGGGAACACATGTACACCTGTGGTGGATTCATGTCAATCTATGCCAAAACCAATACAGAATTGTAAAGTAAAAATTAAAAAAAAAAAAAATTTGGGCAACTCCCCTACCCACCAATCTGCTCTAAACTTATTTCCTTACTGGACAAATGATAATATTAGAGGTAATTTACCAATTTGGATACCATGAAACTTATGCATATAAATCCTCAACACAAGTCCATGCACAGAGAAGGTATTAAAAACCACTCACCATTTTTAGTTATCATTATTCTTATTGGAAAAGAATTGTGATTCCTAAAGTCCAGCAAACTGAAACAGGGTAGCCACAGGGATTTATTTTTTAATCAATCAAGTGATTTTACTACATATCAGATACTGCATTAGGCACTGAAGATAGAGCAGGGAATAAAATGGGCACAATGCTGCCATCACTGAGCTCCAGTCTCCCAAACAAGAGTATTTTTTAAATTATGGGTTTATTTAATATTTGTAATAAATAATAAATGATGAAAATATAACAAGCTCTTTTAGTACAAGTGCCTGTAGTTCATATTATACATAACATTCTTAATGTATGAACATTATAAAAATAATAATACATAAATATTTATTGAGGATTCTTATATATTGTTAACAGAAGACAACAGAGTGTCATTGAATAATGTCAGAAAGACAACAGGTGAATTATTATGTTTAGTGGATAATTTTGGGAGGTGTTCTGTCTTGTCACTGTCATTTCTATGGGCCCAAGTTCATTATTA
This sequence comes from Oryx dammah, assembly GCF_014754425.2. NCBI lineage: Eukaryota > Metazoa > Chordata > Mammalia > Artiodactyla > Bovidae > Oryx > Oryx dammah. The sequence goes on along the minus strand of NW_024070185.1, from coordinate 42,351,920 downwards.
GAAATAAGTTGTTAAAATTTCAAAAATTTTTAAAGATAAAACTAGACATTAAAAAAAATCTCAGCTCACCCAAGTAGCAAGTGAGGTTAAAATGGTTTATATTAAGAGGGAAAATTTTTAAATTTCCCCAAATAGTATATATAAAGAGTAAAAGTTCCTTATTTTAGAGTTCTGTAGTAGAAGGAAGTAGGGTTATCAGGACCAAACAAGAGAGAATCAGGAAGCAAGAAATTCTATACCTACACTGTTTAGGGCCAGTACCAACCCAAGCATGGGAAGGAACAGAATAAAAGTTCCTTAAAGGTTGGTGACTTGTATGAAGGCATAATTTGAACAATTATAAGCATTGTTCAAAGATAGCCTTGACAAGTGGTAGCAAACTTTGTTCCTTATATACTCCTTTAAAAGACTTCATCTTTGCCTATCCAATGAATATGACATAGCTGCTCATTACAGCCTTCATTGGCATTTTCTTGATCACTAATGAGGCTGAACAAGTTTTCATGCGTTTGTTAGCCCTATCAGTTTCATCTTCTCTAAATTGCTTCTTGCCTATTCATGTCCTTAGCCCATTTTTCTATTGAATTTTTTGACATTTTTTGATTTGTAGAAAGTTCTTTATATAACTGAGGGGAGGTTTTAAATTATAAATATAATTTCCTTTATAGTTGTAGAGTTATTCAAATATTGTATTTCATACTGAGTAAGATGTGGTAGTTTATGTTTTTTGAGGGAGTAGTTCATTTCATCTCCGTTGTCAAATTATGTGTAGAGTTTGATTTTTATATGTGTATGTGTATAGCTCAACTGGAATTCCATCACCTCCACTAGCTTTGTTCGTAGTGATGCTTTCTAAGGCCCACTTGACTTCACATTCCAAGATGTCTGGCTCTAGATTAGTGATCACATCATCATGATTATCTGGGTCGTGAAGATCTTTTTTGTACAGTTCTTCCGTGTATTCTTACCACCTCTTCTTAATATCTTCTGCTTCTGTTAGGTCCATACCACTTCTGTCCTTTATTGAGCCCATCTTTGCATGAAATGTTCCCTTGGTATCTCTAATTTTCTTGAAGAGATCTCTAGTCTTTCCCATTCTGTTCTTTTCCTCTATTTCTTTGCATTGATCACTGAAGAAGGCTTTCTTATCTCTTCTTGCTATTCTTTGGATCTCTGCATTCAGATGCTTATATCTTTCCTTTTCTCCTTTGCTTTTCGCCTCTATTTGTAAGGCCTCCTCAGACAGCCATTTTGCTTTTTTGCATTTCTTTTCCATGGGGATGGTCTTGATCCCTGTCTCCTATACAATGTCACGAACCTCATTCCATAGTTCATCAGGCACTCTATCTATCAGATCCAGGCCCTTAAATCTATTTCTCACTTCCACTGTATAATCATAAGGGATTTGATTTAGGTCATACCTGAATGGTCTAGCGGTTTTCCCTACTTTCTTCAATTTAAGTCTGAATTTGGTAATAAGGAGGTCATGATCTGAGCCACAGTCAGTTCCCGGTCTTGTTTTTGTTGACTGTATAGAGCTTCTCCATCTTTGGCTGCAAAGAATATAATCAATCTGATTTCGGTGTTGACCATCTGGTGATGTCCATGTGTAGAGTCTTCTCCTGTGTTGTTGGAAAAGGGTGTTTGCTATGACCAGTGCGTTCTCTTGGCAGAACTCTGTTAGTCTTTGCACTGCTTCATTCTGTACTTTAGGCCAAATTTGCCTGTTACTCCAGGTGTTTCTTGACTTCCTACTTTTGCATTCCAGTCCCCTATAATGCAAAGGACATCTTTTTTGGGTGTTAGTTCTAAAAGGTCTTGTAGGTCTCCATAAAATAGTTCAACTTCAGTTTCTTCAGCATTACTGGTTGGGGCATAGACTTGGATAACTGTGATATTGAATGTTTTGCCTTGGAGACACCTGACTATGCCAAAGCCTTTGACTGTGTGGATCACAGTAAACTGTGGAAAATTCTGAAAGACATGGGAATACCAGACCACCTGACCTGCCTCTTGAGAAATCTGTATGCAGGTCAGGAAGCAACAGTTAGAACTGGACATGGAACAACAGACTGGTTCCAAATAGGAAAAGGAGTACGTCAAGGCTGTATATTGTCACCCTGCTTATTTAATTGATATGCAGAGTACATCATGGGAAACGCTGGACTGGAAGAAACACAAGCTGAAATCAAGATTGCCGGGAGAAATATCAATAACCTCAGATATGCAGATGACACCACCCTATGGCAGAAATTGAAGAGGAGCTAAAAAGCCTCTTGATGAAAGTGAAAGAGGAGAGAGAAAAAGTTGGCTTAAAGCTCAGCATTCAGAAAACAAAGGTCATGGCATCTGGTCCCATCACTTCATGGGAAATAGATGGGGAAACAGTGGAAATAGTGTCAGGCTTTATTTCTGGGGGCTCCAAAATCACTGCAGATGGTGAGTGCAGCCATGAAATTAAAAGACGCTTAACTGCTTGAAAGAAAAGTTATGACCAACCTAGATAGTATATTCAAAAGCAGAGACATTACTTTGCCGACTAAGGTCCGTTTAGTCAAGGCTATGGTTTTTCCTGTGGTCATATATGGATGCAAGAGTTGGACTGTGAAGAAGGCTGAGCACCGAAGAATTGATGCTTTTGAACTGTGGTATTGGAGAAGACTCTTGAGAGTCCCTTAGCCTGCATGGAGATCCAACCAGTTCATTCTGAAGGAGATCAACCCTGGGATTTCTTTGGAAGAAATGATGCTAAAGCTGAAACTCCAGTACTTTGGCCACCTCATGCGAAGAGTTGACTCATTGGAAAAGACTCTGATGCTGGGAGGGATTGGGGGCAGGAGGAGAAGGGGACGACCCAGGATGAGATGGCTGGATGGCATCACGGACTCGATGGATGTGAGTCTGAGTGAACTCCGGGAGTTGGTGATGGACAGGGAGGCCTGGCGTGCTGCGATTCATGGGGTCACAAAGAGTCAGACACGACTGAGCGACTGAACTGAACTGATGTTGGAGTTTGTTCATAGTGTTACGAAGTATCCTTTTGATATATGCAGAGTCTGTGGTAATATCCTGTTTCCTTCCAGATATTAGTAATTTATGTATTATCTTTTTTCTATTGTTAGTTTTGCTCTAATGCCAATTTTGTTGAACCAACCATTTGTCTTTTTGATTTTTTTTCCTCTTTTCAATTTCATTGACTTGTGCTCTCCTCTTTGCTTTTTGGTCTCTTATGCTGATTTTCAATTTTTTTTTTCTGTTCTTTTTCTAGGTTCTTGAGGTAGGAGTTTAGAGATTATTGACTTGAGACTTTTCTTTTTTCTAATGTATACATTTACATTTAGTTCAATAAATTTCCTTCTCTATGTTACTTTAGTTGTGTCTCCCTAGTTTTCATATGTTATATTTTTATTTTCCAATATATTAAAAAAATATCTTGAGACTTTCTCATGAATCATGAATAATTTAGAAGTATGTGGTTTTGTTTCTGAATATTTGGAGATTTTCCTCTTGTCTCTCTATTATTAATTTCAAGTAGATTCCATTATAAGCAGAGAACACATTTTATATGATTTATATTCTTTAAAATTTTTGTTTTATAACCCTGGATATGGTCTATCTTGGTATGTGTTAAATAGAGTGTTATTTAAGTTTCAATTAGACCCTTTCAGTAGATGGTATTGTTGAATTCAACATCATTGCTGATTTTCTGTCCAGTCAAGTTTTGAGAGAGTGAAGTTGGTGCCCCCACCAATAAACGTAGATTTGTCTATTTCTCCTTTAAATTCTGTAAGTTTTGCTTCACATATTTTTCAGTAATGTTGTCTGGTCATCCACACTGAGAATTGTTGAGTAACTCTTCTATCATTATATAATTTCCTCTGTCTCTGGTAATTTGCTTTGATGTTAAAATAGCCACTCTTGCTTTTCTTTGATTAATATTAGCATGATATGTCTTTTTTCCATGCTTTCAATATCAAGTTGAATTATCCTTAATCTGATTTATAGAAAAATGGCTGAAATGTTAGAATTATCTGAAACAAATACTCTAAGTAGCTATGATAAAAAGAAATTGCTTAACAGAGCAATTAGAAACATACTTGAAATAAATAAGAAAATAGAAAGTCTCAACCAAAAATAGGTGATAGTAAGGAAAAACTAATGAAAATTTTAGAACTGACAACTATGCTAACAGAAATTTAAAAAAAAAAAATTCAGATAGCTCAACACCAGACTGAAAAGGACAGAGGAAAGAATTAGTGAACTGGAAGGTAGAATAGTATAAATTACCCAGTATGAAAAGCAGAGAGAAAATAAGCTGAAGAAGAATGAATTGAGTCGTAAAATCTGTAGGACTATAGTAAAAGATCTAAGATTCATGCCATCAGTTCTGGAAGGAGAAGAGAAAGATTATAAGGATGAGAAGAATCTGAAAAAATAATGGCTTAAAACTTTCCAAGTTTGGCAAGAGACATAAAGCCTAGCTTCAAGAAGAGAAACTCCAACAGAATCTAAAGAAACCCATACCAAAACACATAATTAACCTTCTGAAAACTAAATACAGAAAAAATTTTAAAGCAGCCAGAGAAAAAACAATATCTTATCCCTAGGAGAAAAAACAAAACAATTAATATGACAGTGTATTTCTCACCAGAAACCATAAATGCCAGAAGAAAATAGTCCAATATTTTTCAAATGCTAAAAGAAATGTAATATTAACCCAGAATCCTATACCCAGTGAAAATATCCTTCAAGAATGAAGAAAAAAATCAAGACATTTTCACTTGAAGGAAAACAAAGATAACTTGTGCTTTGCAGACCTGCCATTAAAAATAAAATAAAATAAAAAGACTAAAGGAACCAGGTAAGGCTTTGTTAAAAAACATTTAAAGACAAAATATTAGACAGTGTCACCTAGAGCAAGGAATAACAATGGAGCAAGCAATGGACTAAGTAAAAATTTTGAGAAGGCTAAGAAATGAGAGACTTTGGGGGAATAAAGATTTAAAAAGCTTCTATATATTCCTAGGAACCCAGCTGGCCTCGTATACGCCTAAATCTAGGTGCACATTGGAAAAAGACTTGAGAAAGGCCTAAACCCTTACCTTCTATATATTCCTAGGAACCCAGCTGGCCTTGTATATGCCTAAACCTAGCTTTCATGCATTGGAGAAGGAAATGGCAACCCACTCCAGTGTTCTCACCTGGGGAATCCCAGGGACGGGGGAGCCTGGTGGGCTGCCGTCTATGGGGTCGCACAGAGTCGGACACGACTGAAGCGACTTAGCAGCAGCAGCAGCAGGTGCACCTTGGAAAAAGACTTGAGAAAGGCCTAAACGCTTGTACCTTCAGCTGAACAGTATGATCAGGGAAAATGTTAATATCACATCTTCTGGAGACTTCCCTGACTTTCCCCTCAGGGTCCCCAAGGCACTTTGTGTGCATACCCATTAACTATGTGACCTGGGCACATTTCTTATTCTGCATAAATCCCAGTTTCTTCTCCGTAGAACAGGAATAAAAATAGCAAGATACTTCCCATCTGCTCAGGTTGTTGTGAGGAGAAAACAGGTTAAGGCACATTGGAAGTGCTGTTGTTATTAATTAGCATGATATGTGAATAGCATGCTCCTCAAAGCAGGGACTTTGCATCCCTAGGACATAGCACCCAGCTGTGCACTCTGTAAACATCAATTGACCCATCCACTTGGAGGGGTCCTTTAAGATCATTTTCCAGCTCTCTCACTTCATAGATGAGTTTGCTGCAGACCAGAAAGATGGAACTTGTTCAGAGACTCCAGCTAAGAGACGAAGGAGCCAGGCCTCTGATACCAGAAGAATTCTCTCTGCTCTTTCTCAGGTGGCTTCATGTGCTCACAAATTCAGAGACTCATTTTTCTCTTCCCTAGCAAAACTCTGTGAAACTTGTTGATTAATGATTAAGTGACAGAAAGAAAGGATTGTTCTTTCTCTGGGCAAAGAGAGATGATATTAAACTCTGCCTGGGGCAACATTTCTGTGGGACAATGCTTGGGGGCAGCTACTGCAACAGCAGGGGCTTCATGGAACCACCAGGAAGCCCCTTCCAGGCACCGGATCTTGCCCCACACCCTCTCCCCTCTGTGGTCCCATAAATCGCTCCAGAGGGTTTGCCAGACTAGACTGATGTGTGGGGTTTTGGTGTCCCTGACAGTCTTTCAGCTGAGTTATTACCAACAGATCGTGAACATATGCATTTCACACATATGAAGTGAGACTCTGGAATTTGTCCAGACTCATCAAAATTGAAGACAGAGGCAAAGTTTGTGACCCAAAGATGAGAATCTGGAGAGCTGCTGGAATACCTCATTTCCCATGTTTTAATCTTCTCTATTTTTTTTTAAACAAAGGTCTTTTTGTAGTTTTCTTATTTAATATTGAATGGACACTTGTGAAGCGTTTGATAGAAGGAGGCTCATGCAGTATAAAACCTGTCATTTCTCAATGAAGTCTCTTGGGTTTTAGCTCCCGTGCTAAGTAACAGGCTGTGTAGCTCAGGCAAGTGGCTTAACTTTTCTGATTCTGAGTTTTCTCATCTGAGTGCTAGAAGTCTTTGGTTTCTAAGACCCCTTCCAGTGTTAACATCAGGTTTCCAAGTCCACTCCATCATGCTTTGAAATCTTTGTGAAACTCCTATGTACCTATGGCTGGCATTTGTGCCATCTTCCCTGTGTCAAATAGAAGGGGGAGGGAGGAAAATACAACATTGGTGTCTATTCTATAGCAGACTTTGTGATGTAGGAGAAAGAAACCGATCAAGATTTAAATCTTATCCTTGCTAGTAATATTCTATGTGGCTGTAACTTAATTACAGAGTAAATACATAATCTTCTTAGCATGGTGAATTATGTTTACATTTATTGTTTAAGTATGTATACATATATGCACATACATGTACACATGTGTGTGCTTGCCAAGTCACTTCAGTCGTGTCTGACTCTTTGTGACCCTATAGACCATAGCCCACCAGGTCCATGGGATTCTCCAGGTGAGAATACTGGAGTGAGTTGCCATGCCCTCCTCCAGGGGATCTCCCCAACCTAGGGATCAAACCTGTGTCTCTTACAACCCCTACATTGGCAGATGGGTTCTTCACCACTCGCACCACCTGGAAAGCCCATATATACACATATATGCATGTGTGTTTGTGTGTGTCTGTTAGTCACTTAGTTGTGTCTGACTGTTTGCAGCCCCGTGGACTGTAGCCTTCCAGGCTCTTCTGCCCGTTGAATTCTTCAGGCAAGAATAGTTGGAATGGGTTGCTATTCCCTTCTCCAGGGGAACTTCCCAACCAAGGGATTGAACCCTGGTCTCTCGCATTGCAGGCAAATTCTTTACCATCTGAGCCACCAGAAAATCCCATATATACATATACATATACATATATATATACATAATGTATATAGACAAGTGACAAGTGAAAGTCACTCAGTCATGTCCAACTCTTTGCAACCCCATGGACTATACAGTCTATGGATTTTTCCAGGTCAGAATACTGGAGTGGGTAGCCTTTCCCTTATCCAGGGGATCTTCCCAACTCAGATATTGAACCCAGGTCTCCCACACTGCAGGCAGATTCTTTACCAGCTGAGCCACAAGGAAAGCCCAAGAATACTGGTGAGTAGCCTATCCCTTCTCCAGCGGATCTTCCAGACCCAGGAATCGAACTGGAGTCTCCTGCACTGCAGGCATGTTCTTTACCAGCTGAGCTACCAGGGAAGCCCATATATATATATATGAAACCCCATATATATATATATATATATAAAGGAGAAGACCAATAGTTAGTATTTAGTGAGCCCCTGTTAACTACTAGTCTTCCTCCTCTTGCTGTTTCTGCCCCTCAGTAGGGATTCAGGCGAATAGGTAGCAGCTTGCCAGTCGGCTCTGTTCTTGAAAAGATCTAGAGTTTCCAGTGCTTTTGTCTTGGGCTCTCCTGGTGACCCATCTCTTGAGTCAGCCTCTCTCCTTGCAGACAGCTGAGCTGAAATCAGACTTTGGATGGTTTCTCTGGCAATCCTGTGTTTCGTAATTAAGGGAAACGTATTTCACACATAATTTAGTCATTATTTCAAGTTGGGCACAACAAACACTCCAACTGGGTAGAATGTGCTTTGGAAGTGTAATATCTAAGTCAAGGATGATCTACAAATGTCAGGTCACCTAGACCTTTTAATTCGCAAAAGGTGGGTATTGGGAGAAACTAGCAGTTTGCAAATGTCTCTCTGAGACCTTCTTACTGTAGAATCTTGAGGCAATTACATGAGAATTGGGTCTTCTTCCCTTCTTTAGGTTTTCTCACTTTTATATATTCTCCATCCTGCCCTGTAGGCAATTCTGTTGGACTTTTGCTTCCAAGAAATTTTTTGAAGCAATTCTCATTCTGATCAAGCACAGTGCACTCTATAGCCTCAGTCACAGAATTTCTTTAGTCTCTTGCTGACCTGGGATTACTTGCTGTGTTGCTTGAAAGTAATTTGTTCAGTAACAAACTCATAGCACTAGGATACCTCAACCATCACCTTGCGTTTAAGTAATCCAACCTTGTTCACAGAATCACAGGCATCTGGGGAGGAGAGAGAGATGAGGGATTCTCCATCTTCAAATTCATGCGACCGCTTCTCTGGCAGGAGATAATCTATCCCACAAATTATTCATTTACCTGCTAAATTTGAGTGGTTGAATAACGTGCTGACCACGGAGTCTGTGTACCTCACAATTTTATTTTGGCTCTTATACAATGTCCTCCCTCAGCACATGAGCATGGATGTTTCACCAAAAAGTTATTTTTATCCTTAGTTGTTATAAACATTTAATTTCTCAAGGAAATATTTAATTGAAAGAAATATAATATGAAATAGATTGGAACTTCCTATCCTGAGGGCAGTTGGGAAAGGTGTATTGCTTGCCAAAATGTCTTCTGGGAGGAAAGTTTAAACCAAAATTTAAACTGAGTATGAAAATTGCTCTCTTCCTGCTCTTCCCCCAACTCTGTTTCTACAGATTTCTGAGAAGAGGAAAGAAGAAGAGGAAATAAATGGATTTGTTTTTCTGTTTAATCATATTTGGACACAACATTCAGCCCCTCTAGAAGTTGATTTATTGGCTTTTTCAAATGTATGACTACAGGTTTTTTTGTTTGTTTGTTTTTGACAGATATTTTAAATATCTTGTTACTTGTGCTTTTTACATGCTGGTACATAAAAGAGAAATTTTATATATTCATATTTGATTCATATGATGATCTCAAAGCACTCAGTGAGTAGACATTACAGAAATCCAGCTTTCTCTCTGGATGATGGGGAATCTGCCTCCTCTTGCCAGAGCAGAGTCTAAGCCCAGGAGAATAGCATGTGAAAGCCTTCCTTTCACAGCTGCTGCTAGCTCTCAGCCAGCAACTCATGCACACTCCTCCCAAAACACTGTGGCTTGGCAATTGGAAAACATCAGGACAGTCTTGATCAATAAATATCAAATCTTAGTAAATTATTGTAATTTACATGTTCTTCTGAGTGGAGCAGCATACAGACAACTGTCTGCCTGGGTAGGACCCACACAGGGCAGGTCGAGTTGTGCCATAAAGGAGTGGAGAAGGTGGCGTAGTTATGGACCTACTCTACCTGCTCATTGGTTAAGGGTCGCCCTCCCACGGAGCATGAAACCCAGCACTTCCAGCCTGCTCTGTGGCTGCCTAAGCATGTTCTCTCAAGCAGAGTTGCAGGTGCTCATAGTAAGGTAGTAAGATGCTACCCTGAGATCCTAGAAGGGTAAGTGCCAAATAGCCAAATGCAGAGCACTAGAAACACCTGCTACATATTCATTCAGTGTTGTGGGAAAAGGGAGCTGAGCTGGAAACAAGGAGTGGCTATGAGTTGTGAGGTGATATAATTGCTCCAAATAAATGGACAGGGCTCCAAACCCCATTAATGTTCATGGCACAATCATTTACACAGTGCTAGAGGAGTTAAAATATCACCTAAAAAAAACTAAAGTATAGTTGATGTACAATATTGTGTTGGTTACAGGTGTAGAGCAGAGATACAGATATACATATCTATATATCTGGAGCCAAAGCAAAAACAACACCCAGTTGTGGATGGGACTGGTGATAGAAGCAAGATCCGATGCTGTAAAGAGCAATATTGCATAGGAACCTGGAATGTTCCTATGAATCAAGGGAAATTGGAAGTGGTCAAATAGGAGATGGCAAGAGTGAACATTGACATTCTAGGAATCAGTGAACTAAGATGGACTGGAGTGGGTGAATTTAACTCAGATGACCATTATATCTACTACTGTGGGCAGGAATCCCTTAGACGAAATGGACTAGCCATCATGGTCAACAAAAGAGTCTGAAATGCAGTACTTGGATGCAATCTCAAAAACGACAGAATGATCTCTGTTCATTTCCAAGGCAAACCATTCAATATCACAGTAATCCAATTCTATGCCCCAACCAGTAACGCTGAAGAAGCTGAAGTTGAACGGTTCTATGAAGACCTACAAGACCTAATAGAACTAACATCCAAAAAAAGATATCCTTTTCATTATAGGGGACTGGAATGCAAAAGTAGGAAGTCAAGAAACACCTGGAGTAACGGGCAAATTTGGCCTAAAGTACAGAATGAAGCAGTGCAAAGACTAACAGAGTTCTGCCAAGAGAACGCATTGGTCATAGCAAACACCCTTTTCCAACAACACAAGAGAAGACTCTACACATGGACATCACCAGATGGTCAACACTGAAGTCAGATTGATTATATTCTTTGCAGCCAAAGATGGAGAAGCTCTATACAGTCAGCAAAAAAAAAAGACCGGGAGCATACTGTGGCTCAGATCATGAACTCCTTATTGGCAAATTCAGACTTAAATGGAAGAAAGTGGGGAAAACCACTAGACCATTCAGGTATAACCTAAATCAAATCCTTTATGATTATACAGTGGAGGTGAGAAATAGATTTAAGGGCCTAGATCTGATAGACAGAGTGCCTGATGAACTATGGATGGAGGTTCATGACATTGTACAGGAGACAGGGAGCAAGACCATCCCCAAGATAAAGAAATGAAAAACAGCAAAATGGCTGTCTGAGGAGGCCTTTCAAATAGCTGTGAAAAGAAGAGAAGTGAATAGCAAAGGAGAAAATGAAAGATATACCAATTTGAATGCAGAGTTCCAAAGAAGAGCAAGGAGAGAGAAGAAAGCCTTCCTCAGCGATCAATGCAAAGAAATAGAGGAAACCAACAGAATGGGAGAGACTAGAGATCTCTTCAAGAAAATTAGAGATACCAAGGGAACAGTTCATGCAAAGATGGGCTCGATAAAGGACAGAAATGGTATGGACCTAACAGAAGCAGAAGATATTAAGAAGAGGTGGCAAGAATACCCAGAACTGTACAAAAAAGATCTTCATGACCCAGATAATCATGAAGATGTGATCACTCACACTCACCTAGAGCCAGACATCCTGGAATGTGAAGTCAAGTGGGCCTTAGAAAGCATCACTATGAACAAAGCTAATGGAGATGGTGGAATTCCAGTTGAGCTATTTCAAATTCTAAAAGATGATGCTGTGAAAGTGCTGGACTCAATATGTCAGCAAATTTGGAAAACTCAACAGTGGCCACAGGACTGGAAAAGGTCAGTTTTCATTCCAATCCCAAAGAAAGGTAATGCCAAAGAATGCTCAAACTACTGCACAATTGCACTCATCTCACACGCTAATAAAGTAATGCTCAAAATTCTCCAAGCCAGGCTTCAGCAACACGTGAACTGTGAACTTCCAGATGTTCAAGCTGGTTTTAGAAAAGGCAGAGAAACCAGAGATCAAATTGCCAACATCCGCTGGATCATGGAAAAAGCAAGAGAGTTCCAGAAAAACATCTATTTCTGCTTTATTGACTATGCCAAAGCCTTTGACTGTGTGGATCATGATAAACTGTGGAAAATTCTGAAAGAGATGGGAATACCAGACCACCTGACCTGCCTCTTGAGAAACCTGTATACAGGTCAGGAAGCAACAGTTAAAACTGGACATGGAACAACAGACTGTTTCCAAATAGGAAAAGGAGTACGTCAAGGCTGTATATTGTCACCCTGCTTATTTAACTTATATGCAGAGTACATCATGAGAAACACTGGGCTGGAAGAAGCACAAGCTGGAATCAAGATTGTCGGGAGAAATATCAATAATCTCATATGCAGATGACACCACCCTTATGGCAGAAAGTGCAGAACTAAAGAACCTCTTGATGAAAGTGCAAGAGGAGAGTGAAAAAGTTGGCTTAAAGCTCAACATTCAGAAAACTAAGATCATGGCATCTGGTCCCATCATTTCATGGGAAATAGATGAGGAAACAGTGGAAACAGTGGCAGACTTTATTTTGGGGGGCTCCAAAATCACTGCAGATGGTGATTGCAGCCATGAAATTAAAAGATGCTTGCTCCTTGGAAGGAAAGTTATGACCAACCTATATAGCATATTGAAAAGCAGAGACATTACTTTGCCAACAAACGTCCATCTAGTCAGGGCTATCATTTTTCCAGTAGTCATATATGGATGCGAGAGTTGGACTATAAAGAAATCTGAGTGCCAAAGAATTGATGGTTTTGAATTGTGGTGTTGGAGAAGACTCTTGAGAGTCCTTTGGACTATAAAGAGATCCAACCAGTCCATTCTAAAGGAGGTCAGTCCTGGGTATTCATTGGAAGGACTGATGCTAAAGGGGAAACTCCAATACTTTGGCCACCTGATGTGAAGAACTGACTCATTTGAAAAGACCCTGAAGCTGGGGAAGATTGAGGGCAGGAGGAGAAGGGGGCGACAGAGGATGAGATGATGGATGGCATCACTGGCACAATGGACATGGGTTTGAGTGGACTCTGGGAGTTGGTGATGGACAGGGAGGCTTGACGTGCTGTGGTTCATGGGGTCGCAAAGAGTTGGACATGACTAAGCGACTGAATTGAACTGATATATCTATATATCTATATCTATATGCACATACCTTCTTTTTCATATTTTCCATTGTGGTTTACTCTAGAATATTGAATATAGTTCTCTTTGCTATTCAGTAAGGCCTTCCCTGGTGGCTCAGACAGTAAAGAAGTAAAGAATCTGCACACAATGTGGGAGACTTGAGTTTTGACTCCTGGGTTTGGAAGATCCCCTGGAGAAGGGAATGGCTACCCATGCCAGTATTCTTGCCTTTAGAGTTCCATGGACAGAAAAGCCTGGCAGGCATCCATGGGGTTGCGAATAGTAGGACACAGTTGAGCAGATCTCACATATTCAGTAAATTCTTATTGCTTATCTATTTTATGTGCAGTTATTTGTATCTGTCAACCTTATACTCCTAAATCATTCTTCCCTCCCTCATTTTCCCCTTTGTTAACCATAAGTTTGTTTTGTATGTTTGTGTGTTTGTTTCTATTTTGTATATACATTCATTTGCATAATTGTTTTAGCTTCCACATGTAAGTGATATCATATGATATTTGTCTTTTTTTGAGTGACATACTTCACTATGTATAATATTCTCTAGGGCCATTCATGTTGCTGCAAATGACAATATTTCCTTCTTTTTATGGCTAAATAATATTCCACATACTTAAGCCAATAGTCTGTTGATGGGCGCTTGGTTTGCTACCATGTCCAGGTTTTTGTAAATAGTGCAATTATGAACATTGGAGTGTATATATCTTTTCCAATTAGTTTTAGTAATTTCCAGATAGGTGGTGCTAGTGGTAAAGAACCCTCCAGCCTGTGCAGGAGACATAAGAGCTGCAGGTTTCATCCCTGGGTTGAGAAAATAATCCCTGGAAGAGGAAATGATGACCCATTCCAGTATTCTTGCCTGGAGAACCCCATAGACAGAGGAGCCTGGTGGGCTAGAGTCCATAGAGTCACAAAGGGTCAGACACAACTGAAATGACTTAGCATGCATAGCATACCCAAGAGTGAGATTGCTAGGTCAGATGATAGCTCTTTTAGTTTTTTTTAAGAAACCTCCACGCTGTTTTACACAACGGATGCAACCATTTACAGTCCCACCACAGTGCATAAGGGTTCTTTTGCTGTGAAAAATCTTTTCAGTTCAATTAAGTTCTATTTGTTTATTTTTGCTTTAATATCTTTTGCCTTGGGATATTGATCCTGGAAAAATATTGCTATGATGTATGTCTGCGAATATTTTGCCTATGTTCCCTTCTAGGAGTTTTATAGTGTTGTGTCTTATAGTTCTATCTTTAAACCATTTTGAGTTTATATTTGTATATGGTGCAAATAGGGAATTTTCTAATTTCATTGATTCACATGTAACTTTCCATCTATTCCAACATCAGTTGCTGAAGAGACTCTCTTTTCTCCATTGTGTATTCTTGCCTCCTTAGTTGTATGTTAATTGATCATAGGTATGTAACCTTATTTTTGGCTTTCTATTCTATTCCATTGACCTATATGTCTGTTTTATGCCAATACTGTGCTACTTTGATGAATGTAGCTTTGTAATATCGTCTGAATCTGGGAGAGTTATGCCTCCAGATTTGTTCTTTTCTTCCCTCTCAAGATTGCTTTATATGTTCCATATAAATTCTAGGATTATTTGTTCTAGTTCTGTGAAAAATATCATGAATACTTTTTACAGGAATTGCATTAAATCTGTAGATTTAATGCTTATATAGTAACTTAATGTTTTGTAAAAAAAAGAAGAGAAGCAAAAAGCAAAAGAGAAAAGGAAAGATATAAACATCTGAATACAGAGTTCCAAAGAATAGCAAGGAGATAAGAAAGCTTTCCTCAGCCATCAATGTAAAGAAATAGAGGAAAACAACAGAATGGTAAAGACTAGAGATCTCTTCAAGAAAATTAGAGATACCAAGGGAACATTTCATGCAAAGATGGGCTTGATAAAGGACAGAAATGGTATGGACCTAACAGAAGCAGAAGATATTAAGAAGAGGTGGCAAGAATACATAAGAGAACTGTACAAAAAAGATCTTCATGACCCACGTAAACACGATGGTGTGATCACTCACAAACCAGACATCCTGGAATGTGAAGTCAAGTGGGCCTTAGAAAGCATCACTATGAACAAAGATAGTGGAGGTGATGGAATTCCAGTTGAACTATTTCAAATCCTGAAAGATGATGCTGTGAAAGTGCTGCACTCGATATGCCAGCAAATTTGGAAAACTCAGCAAAGGCCACAGGACTGGAAAAGGTCAGTTTTCATTCCAATCCCAAAGAAAGGCAATGCCAAAGAATGTTCAAACTACTGCACAATTGCATTCATCTCACATGCTAGTAAAATTCTCCAAGCCAGACTTCAGCAATACATGAACCGTGAACTTCCAGATGTTCAAGCTGATTTTAGAAAAGGCAGAGGAACCAGAGATCAAATTGCCAACATCTGCTGGATCATGGAAAAAGCAAGAGAGTTCCAGAAAAACATCTATTTCTGCTTTATTGACTATGCCAAAGCCTTTGACTGTGTGGATCATGATAAACTGTGGAAAATTCTTCAAGAGATTGGAATACCAGACCACCTGACCTGCCTCTTGAGAAACCTATATGCAGGTCAGGAAGCAACAGTTAGAACTGGACATGGAACAACAGACTGTTTCCAAATAGGAAAAGGAGTACATCAAGGCTGTATATTGTCACCCTGCTTATTTAACTTCTACGCAGAGTACATCATGAGAAACACTGGGCTGGAGGAAGCACAAACTGGAATCAAGATTGCTGGGAAAAATATAAATAACCTCAGATATGCAGATGACACAACCCTTATGGCAGAAAGTGAAGAGGAACTAAAGAGCCTCTTGATGAAAGTGAAAGAGGAGAGTGAAAAAGTTGGCTTAAAGCTCAACATTCAGAAAACTAAGATCATGGCATCTGGTCCCATGATTTCATGGGAAATAGATGGGGAAACTGTGGAAATAGTGTCAGACTTTATTTTTGGGGGCTCCAAAATCACTGCAGATGGTGACTGCAACCATGAAATTAAAAGACGCTTACTCCTTGGAAGGAAAGTTATGACCAACCTAGATAGCATATTCAAAAGCAGAGACATTATTTTGCCAACAAAGGTCCATCTAGTCAAGGCTATGGTTTTTCCAGTGGTCATGTATGGATGTGAGAGTTGACTGTGAAGAAAGCTAAGCGTCGAAGAATTGATGCTTTTGAACTGTGGTGTTGGAGAAGACCCTTGAGAGTCCCGTGGACTGCAAGGAGATCCAACCAGTCCATTCTAAAGGAGATCGGTCCTGGGTGTTCATTGGAAGGACTGATGCTAAAGCGGAAACTCCAATACTTTGGCTACCTCATGCCAAGAGTTGACTCATTGGAAAAGACTCTTCTGATGGGAGGGATTGAGGGCAGGAGGAGAAGGGCATGACAGAGGATGAGTTGGCTGGATGGCATCACCGACTCGATGGACATGGGTTTGAGTGACCTCCGGGAGTTGGTGATGGACAGGGAGGGCTTGCGTACTTGATTCATGGGGTCGCAAGAGTCGGATACGACTGTGCGACTGAACTGAATTGAACTGAAGTATGACCATTGAAAAAGATCATACACAAAGATCATGTTGGATTTGTCCCAGGGTTGCAAGATCACAAGGATTGCTCAATATGCAAATCCATCAGTATGATACTTCATCAACAAAACCCACATTTTTATCTCAATACTATAGATACAAAAAAAGCATTTGACTAATGATGCTGGATGAATTCATGATCATTTCATGAACAGCATCTGTTCATGACAAAAACTCTCACCAAAATCAGTACATAGGGATCATATGTTAACATAATGAAGCTATTTACTACAGAGCTCTGTTCAGTTCAGTTCAGTTGGTGAGTCACGTCCAACTCTTTGTGACTCCATGGACTGAAGCATGCCAGTCTTCCCTGTCCATCACCAGCTCCTGAAGCTTGCTCAAACTCATGTCCATTGAGTCGATGATGCCATCCAACCATCTCATCCTGTGTCGCCCCCTTTCCCTCCTGTCTTCAATCTTTCCAGCATTAGGGTCTTTTCCAGTGAGTCCGTTTTTTGCATCAGGTGGCCAAGGTATGGGAGTTTTACCTTCAGCCTCAGTCCTTTCAATGAATATTCGGGACTAATTTCCTTTAGGTTTGACTGGTTTGATCTCCTTGCAGTCCAAGGGACTCTCAAGAGTCTTCTCCAACACCACACAGTTCAAATGCATCAATTCTTTGGCACTCAGTTTTCTTTATAGTCCAACTCTTGCATCCATATGTGACTAATAGAAAAACAATAGCTTTGAGTAGACAGACCTTTATCAGACAAGTAATGTCTCTGCTTTAATATACTGTCTAGGTTTGTCATAGCTTTATTCCAATGAGCAAGTGTCTTTTAATGTCATGGCTACAGTCACCATCTGCAGTGATTTTGGAGCCCCCAGAAATAAATTCTGACACTGTTTCCATTGTTTCCGCACCTATTTGCCATGAAGTGATGGGATTGGATTCCATGATCTTTTTTTTTTTTTAATGTTGAGTTTTAAGCCAACTTTTTCACTCTCCTCTTTCACTTTCATCAAGAGGCTCTTTAGTTCTTCTTTGCTTTCTGCCACAAAGTTGGTTTCATCTGCATATCTGAGGTTATTGATATTTCTCCTGGCAATCTTGATTCCAGCTTGTGCTTCATCTACCTGGCATTTTGCATGATGTACTCTGTATATAAATTAGATAAGCAGGGTGACAATATACAGCCTTGACGTACTCCTTTCCTGTTTTTGAACCAGTCCATAGTTTCATGTCCGGTTCTAATTATTGCTTCTTGACTTGCATACAGAGTTCTCAGGAAGCAGGTCAGGTGGTCTGGTATTCCTATCTCTTGAATAATTTTTCACAGTTTGTTTTGATCCACACAGTCAAAGGCTTTGGCATAGTCAATAAAGCAGAAGTATATGTTTTTCTGGAACTCTCTTTCTTTTCTATGATCCAGTGGATGTTGGTAATTTGATCTCTGGTTCCTCTGCCTTTTCTCAATCCAGCTTGACCATCTGGAATTTTACAGTTCATGTACTATTGAAGCCTGGCTTGGAGATTTTTGAAAATTACTTTGCTAGCATGTGAGATGAGTGCAATTGTGCAGTAGTTTGAACATTCTTTGGCAGTGCCTTTCTTTGGGATTGGAATGAAAACTGACCTTTTCCAGTCCTTTGGCCACTGTTGAGTTTTCCAAATTTGCTGGCATATTGAGCACAGCACTTTCACAGCATCATCTTTTAGGATTTGGAATAGCTCAATTGGGATTCCATCACCTCCACTAGCTTTGTTCATAGTGATGCTTCCTAAGGTCCACTTAACTTTCACATTCAGGATAAGAAAATGATATTTGCATTCCAGGGTGTCTGGCTCTAGGTGAGTGATCACACCATCATGGTTATCTGGGTCATGAAGATCTTTTTTGTATAGTTCTTCTGTGTATTCTTGCCACCTTTTCTTAATATCTTCTGCTTCTGTTAGGTCCATACCATTTCTGTCCTTTATTGAGCCCATCTTTGCGTGAAATGTTCCCTTGGTATCTCTAATTTTCTTGAAGAGATCTCTAGTCTCTCCCATTCTATTGGTTTCCTCTATTTTCATTGGTCACTTTTATACACGAGGAACCAGGATTCCACGAGACTGAGCCAGACCTGCCTTTGAGTTTTTGAGTGTCTCCTGCAGAGGTATGGGGTCATCATTGGCCTGCAACAGGGGCAGGGACTCTGGGTGGAGCAAATCTGGGTTGCACAGTGTGTGCATAAGCCCTCGTAGAGGAGGTTGTCATTAACCCACCATAGAGCCGCTGAACAGATGACTCATAAACAGCAGAACATGTTTGGGAGAATGGCATTGAAACATGTATACCATCCTGTAAGAAATGAATCGCCAGTCTATGTTCAGTACAGGATACAGGATGCTTGGGGCTGGTGCGTGGGGATGATCCAGAGAGATGATATGGGGTGGGAGGTGGGAGGGGGGTTCAGGGTTGGGAACTCATGTACACCTGTGGCCGATTCATGTCAATGTATGGCAAAACCAATACAGTATTGTAAAGCAAAATAAATTAAAATAAAAATTAAAAAAAAAAACCAGCAGAACAATTATACTAAAGAGCTAGAGCTGACATAATACTCACTGGTAAAATGCTGAATGCTTTCCCACTAAATTCAAGAATAAAACAAGGGTTTTTTTCTGTTTAACATAGAATTGGAAGTCTTAGTCACAGCAATCAGACAAGAAAAAAAAAATGTATCTGGATTGGAAAGGAAGAGGGAAATCTTACTATTTGCATATGACATGATACTCCGTAAATGAACCCTAAGGTCTCCATACTAAGATGCTTACTTGGCCCCTATGAAACTGGGGATGCAGTTTGTTAACCTATACTGCATGAGTACTCAAGTCATATACATACTGTGGCATGAATTTTTCATTTGTCATTGTTAGTCTGCTCTGCTTCAATCAGACAGTATGTTAACTGCATTGATTGCCTACCATGAGCCTTACACTTTTTAGGGCTCTGGGGAGATGTTTTAGGACAGGCTATTGTGCATATCTTCTTGATGAATAAGCAGGAAAACTTCTCCCTTATTGGCTTGAAACACATGTAGAATTTGGGAGCCTGAAAACATTTCGTCAGCTTAGTCAGGGACTCAGTTTACCCTTTGCCCCTGGGTGATTGTTTTACTAGCTTAGTGAAGCCCAGAGAGATGAACATTATCTCCTCTGAGTTAGAGACAGTGTCCCCCTGTATTGTTCAGAGTTTCTTCATCTTTATTGGGCATGGTGTTCTTTGGCAATCCGATGAAACCAAAGAATCCTCCTCAGAATAATATTTTTAAATTTGTTAAATAAAATATACTAGCCTTACAAACATATTAAAATAGACTTCTATGTCAGAAAACTTTCAGTATCTCTATGGGTGAGGCATTCTTTCTGATAAAGAATGATGGTGCAACTGCAACAAAAAGAGATTCAAAATATTTATATTGAGCTTTATAGTGATTTCTCTTTTACAAGCTTTCAGAGTTTTATTAGAAACGTTAGAAACACAAAAATGCACCTGGCCTAAAAGTTGCTGCAGTGGAGGGTTTTAGTCTTCTCTCTTCTCTGCTGCAGGGCTTCCCAGGTGGTGCTAGTGGTAAAGAATCTGCCTGGTAATGCAGGAGAAACAAGACTTGATACATCCCTGAGTCAGGAAGATGCACTGGAGGAGGAAATGGCAACCCACTCCAGTATTCTTGCCTGGAAAATTCCATGGACAGAGGAGCCTGGTGGGCTGCAATCCACGGGGGTTGCAAAAAGTCGGACACAACTGAGAAGCTGAGCATGCATGTTTCTCTGGTTCCCCGTGAAATGGAGTGGACCAATGCCATTTTATATCTTGAGTTACCTGATTATTAAGTAGGGTCCCAGGTGCTGAAAGCAGAGTTGCTATTGTGAAAGTAGGGAATGAGGAATGCCAGAGGTTGAGTAGAAGACTGGATCAAAACCAGAAAGGCTGAGGGGATAGAAGAGGGAGACAAAGCAAACGTTAGATCCAAGGAACCTAGCCACATTTCAGTGCGGCTCTAGAGCAAGGGTAAGCGAAAAAATGCAGTGGATTACAAGATTGTGCTAAGAGTTAATTTCTAATTTTGTTAATTGTGTCATGTTATGCCTCTGGAATAATATAAAATATTTAAGTCAAGTGGGAATTAAATCATATTTTAGGTAATAGTAATAATGTTATATATTACAGTACAGAAAACAGGTATTTTACATTTTCTATATATCAAAAGAATTTTCATTTTTGCAAATAAATTCTAATCATGAAAACCAAACCTAAAAATGTTTTATAATAATGGTAGTCCATTTAGGATAGTGGATATGTTTACACTTTCTTCCTAATGACTTAAAAAGATTTTTTTTCTTTTTGAGAGAACAGATAAAACACTATCTTCCTCCACATAGCTGCTTGAGAACAGCATTAATTCTGTTGTGACTGACCACCAACTTCCTTTATTAACCAACCTACCCTGACCAGCAGAGCCACCTAGTGGTCATTATAGGAAACGCTACGGTACAGAGTTGCTTAACCACAGGGCTCCCCAAATTCCAGCCTGCAGTATTTCCTGCAGAAAATACGGATTGCTGCACCTGGTTCCCAGAGATTTTGAGTCAACAGTTGTAGAGTTGAGTTTAGTATGTTGGATTTCTAAGAGGTTCCCAGGTGATACAGTAGAGCAGAGCTATTGGTCTGGGGATCATATTTTGAAAACCACTGCTTCACCATAATGTGCTTTCTTTTAAGGGTGACATATACAATTCTATGGTCTTCAATAATCTCACTGGCCAGGGGTCAGTTAATTTCACACTTAAGGTCAGTCTCTTTTACGCATGAACACAGACTTTTTCATGTAACTGCGTTTTTGTAACAAGTCCACCTTTTACCTAAGACATCACAGATTTTTTTTTCTCCTTTTCTTTTTTCCAGATGTAATTAAAGTTAAAAAAGGAAAAAGGAAGAGCCTGACATGGTCTAATAAGCATGACTAGTTAACACATCTGGTTAAGTAAATAACACTAGAAGTTTTGTAATTTGCCAGTTGCCATTATATCTTTAAGCCTTAGAAACTGGTGAATTGTTTATATCTCCACTAAAGTTTCCACTGGCCTCCACATCTTCCTCTAATTAAAATGTTCCCTCATCAAAAAATACTAATGTTGGAAAGCTTACTTTATATTTTTTCTGTTATTGACTGTACTTTGTGGAAAGCACAGAATAGTATTAATACATTATGGGTTAGGATTTTGAGGAGCCATAAGCATGATTTCTATTCTTATTTCTCCATGGGATAGGTTCTGCCTTCCAAAAAACCAGCTTATGAATGAACCTCTGAAAACTGCTTATTTATAAGTTTAGGGCTGCCTATGCTCATGGGAGACTTTGATAGTTCAGATGTGTGTACCCGTAGCTATCACAGAGAAAACTCTCTTTGTAGTTAAAAAAAGCCACAAGTAGTAGAAAAGCAGATCTTAGCGTTTAATATTTTTAGTCACAACCCAAAGGGTTGTGAATCTGGGTTACCCCCTAAACTTGAGTCATCATGGTGGTATTCTTAAAGACCTATCTTTTTAATTTTACCTCAGGAGCATTTTGAATCAACCCCCACCCCTTGGTTGATTTCATCTTTTCAAAAAGAAGAAATAATAAATGCGCATTTCCTGAGACCATGCGCAGGTCCCTCCGAGCCAGCACGGCAGCCCCTCAGTCGCTTGCCTGAGCAATTGTGTCTCTCAGCCGCTCCATGCAGAGCTTGAATGTCTCCTCAGTGGGAGCTCTGGGTGGAGATGAAAGGTGTGTGGAGGACACCGTGACCCACCTTCCCCAGTGGCCCTGCAGCCAGAGTAACTTCATAGGCCAAGTGAAAAAGTACTGGGGACTAATTTGTAAACAAAGTCTTCCTTTGAAATTAGACAGACAAGTAGATTCAAAACAATTGTTTGTGTAAGCAAAACTGGGCCTTCTTTATTTCTGGAAACAGCCAGAACTTTTGACACAGCAGGGCTGTGAGTGTGGGGCATTTATTCAGTAGAACTTTTGGGACTAGCAGTCTTAGATCTCGACCTCACAGAAATAAGGAAACTCATTCAGCATACTGAGGTGTTGTTGCTTCCTATGTTTCAGGATTTCTTCTTGCAGAAAGATGGGCCATGATTCTGCTCTGCACTGAACCCTGAGATCCAATTTCCAAAGTGCAAGGTATGATAAGGTATGGGTTTATGGAACATAGATATTCAAGAGCATAAAGGTATTAAAGACACTCTTGACCCCAGAGACACAAGACCTTGAAGCAAAACTTGGGAGTCAATACTCTGTTGCTTTCCAAATATCTCCCTCCTGGGACTGAGGAGTCCAAAGCTCTTGGATTCTTAGTTTCTGGTTGGGCGAGAGAGCAATGGGAAAGAAGTTCTGTGACTGACTGAGACTCAGGCTTTGGTGCTGGACTGTGCCCCATTGCCCTTGGGCATAATGTTCTTTCTGTAGGCTCCTGTAGGGTAACTAAAGACTCAACTCTGAGGGGCAAGTGCTGCACTGAGTACCACAGAGGATACCAATCAAGTTGTAATCAATACAATTTATATTTAAATTATCCACCATTATGCCTGCTTGAAATTCAAAGCCAAACTCATCAGTGGCAAAGATCACATCATCTTATCAGGGAGAAGTTTCTTGTAACATTTTAGACTCATTACACTCTCATATTTAATTTCCATTGCTACCCAGTTTGAAACATCTTCAAATCAGTTGTTTATGATAACCAAGCAGTCCAAAATGACCTCCAAAATCCTAAAGAAGCAGGGGAACTGGGGAAGCATGACAAACTCTCATGCCAAGAGCAAGGGATTTTTCCTTCATGTTTCTCTTTGCCTTCTTTGCCTTCAAGCAGGATTTCTGCTGTCTCTTGGCATTTTGGGTCACTGAGTTCTGCCTGCACTAGCTGGCTCAAACAACCTTGCACTGATGCCAGAGAGCCCAGGCAGAGCACCAGAGTGTCTCTCTGTCCAGCAGGCTGCACAGCTGTATTTATCATGGTGGGAGTAATACCAACACATGCAAAAAACAGCTGCTGCCTTCAGATCTCCAGCACCCAAGAACAAAAATAAGTCCAGCCAACCTAATATATTTTCCACTGTGTGTCCCACAAGTTTGAAAAGAGCTCCTTAAATTGCTTTTGTTTCCATTTTTATGGCCCCAGGGGGAAAGTATCTATCAGATTTAGTATATGCATTTTACTTTGTGGCACTTTGAGATTCGACCATATCATCTGTAACGAAAACAGAGCAACCTTTAAAATAAAATTTAAAAAAAATTATTAAAGAAAAAAAAAAAAACTTTGCCAGAAACATGGCCTGAACCAGTGCCAAAGATTTCAAGCTGGTGAACCAGCAAAGGAGTCAGATAAATCAGAATGAGCGTAACAGATCTGATCTATTTCAGTTCAGATTAACCTCTTTACTATGTCTTCAATGGCCGAAAACCCTGGGTTACAGGAATAAAAATGTTTAACAGAGCAGAACCTCTGGGGAAAGAAAAACTAAAAAAAGAGAAATTGCATAAGGAAAAGTGAGACGTGTGACCGTAGCTATTCATGACCTGACCACGGTGAGGATTGAGAGCAAGAGAGGGAAGGATTCTGTGCCAATCTGAGAACCAGATTTATTTCACTTGTATATAACAATTTCAGGTCCCAGTGACAGTTTACATTAGTTGGCAACAGCTGCTTGTAGGTCAGGTAACAATCGCATTGAACAGCCTCATAATGAACAACTGCAAATTCCACATTCGCCTTAATTGCATTTCATGCTCTTTGAAAGTCTCAGAAAGGCTGCGTGAAAAATATAGAACCAAGTTCTGCTTTTCTGATCCGCACTCCCAATCAGGATAAAGCCCTTTCTGCACCTTCAGAAGTAAGGCAGTGGGTGGTAAGATGGTCACGAATCATAGACCAAGTGGGTCTTCACCTGGGCTAAGATGTCTGGATATTTTCTAAGAATGGAAGACACTCATTCAAGCAAAAAGATCTGTAAGAGATAGAGGAGTGCATTCCTGGGCTGACCAGGATGGAGTCAGATTTTGCGCAGGATAAGCAAGGGAAATAACATACAGGGTCCCCTTCTCTGTGTCAGACAGCTTCCCTGATAGCTCTATTGGTAAAGAATGCAGGAGACCCTGGTTCAATTTCTGGGTCAGGAAGATCCACTGGAGAAGGGATAGGCTACCCACTCCAGTATTCTTGGGCTTCCCTTGTGTCTCAGCTGGTAAAGAATCCGCCTGCAACACGGGAGACCTGGGTTCGATCCCTGGGTTGGGAAGATCCCCTGGAGAAGAGAAAGGCTACCCATTCCAGTATTCTGGCCTGAAGAATTCCATGGATTGTATAGTCCATGGGGTCACAAAAGAGTCAGACAGAACTGAGTGACTTTCACAACTTAAGCATCACAATAATCGGAACAGTCCAATCTGAATCTAGGCCTGTAGGCTTTGGGTGAGTAAGTGTCCTTGGCTAGTGGTTCTCATACTTGCCCCACCACCCGAAGTTTTATTGAGATATCACCGGCTGTAACTTTGCATATGTTTAAGGTGTGCAACATAATGATTATATATATACATGTGTGTATATATATACACATATATATATATAATGATCACAATAAATTTAGCTGACATCCTTCACCTCACATAGTTTATAGTCATTTCTTGTGATGAGAACTTTTAAGTTCTTATATGTGTGACATGCATATGAATTTATCTAGGATCTTGCCAGTTGCAGATGCTGACTTAGCAGGTCGAGCATGGGGCCTCAGATTCTGCATTTCTTATGAATACTCAGGTGATGCCAGATGTTATAGCTTTGCAGACCATACTCCCAGTGCTGAGTTTTACAACCTTGAATTCTGTTGAAATTTTGAACTCTGAGACAAGAGATGAGTTATGTCGGGTGGCACTCAGTGATGCTGAACGCATCCTTGCAAAGGTAAGTTGGCCTAGATTCTGACACCTTTACTTTGTGACTCACTAGGGTTTCTCCAAAGAATTTATTGGGCTGCCTCCACAAGCGTTGTTTTCATTTCCACTGTAGACACTTTCTAATTTACTCATGGACACCCTGGAGAGAGCTGTGACAAAGCTTTGGATATGTGTGAAACTCTGTGACCCTTCTTCAGCTCTGATATTCATAAATATTACTTAGAGACAGGGAAATATAAGCTTCAAATATCCACACATTTTCCTGTTTGAAGACCCCATTATTATTTAAAACTTACTTAGAAGGCAAAAATTGTATGGCACCAAGCAAGAACTTTTAATTTTTCATTGCAGTGTGAAATTTAGCACAGAATATTCTCTTTTCCTTTACACAATTCCTCAAGTTTTGTGATAAGATCAAGAAGCTTTACATGAATTTTTATAAATCAATATATAATATTAATTCCTGTATTTAATTTTATTACTATATCATATGAATTTTCACTATCAAAGATGTGTTTAGGAAATACTCCTATAACAAACTCGTATGGTATTTTTCTTCAAACCATGCAAACTATGTTTCCTTAGAGGTGCCTCGATAGGATATCAAATTGTTGCTCTCCATATGGTCAATGAAAATTCATGACCTAGTAGGGAGGTTGGAGATAGATGCACCAACCTTTTGAGAAGTTTTCACGGATAGTGATATTTGGAGACAGTGAGATGGAAGAGATAATCTAGTGGGATCCTGAGATAAGTCTCGTTCAGTCTCAAATCCCCAACCCAGCTGAGACAACCCATCTTTTATAAAGCTCCTACCCCTTGGCAGAACACTGAGCAAGACTGTTAATGTTGAAAGGGATATTAGAGTCAACTAATGTAAGTCTGGTGACCACATGACTTATCCTTCAAACGGGGACACTTTTGAAAGTGAAATGAAGAACTAATAATTATGTAAGAGCAACAGCTGCAAACTAGTACTGTGTAGGAAAAAGTGGAATGTGTGGACATCTTAAACATAACCCAGCCTTCTAATGAGGATAAAAATCCACCCAATTCCATCCCAAACAGTTGGCCATTTGACCTCTCTGTTGAGCACCTCTAAGGAAAGGTCCTCATTCCTACCCAGGATGCTTATTCTTCTGCTAGGCTGGTTTAGTTACTGAAACGTTCTTTCTACCACTGGCATATTATTTGCATAACATTCCCTTTGCTTCATGTGGCCTACTGGGGCCACCCAGAACAGGTGGGCTTCCTCTCCTTGGTGTGACTGCTCAAAGGATTGAGTGGTTTCTCAGTTAGGCTAGTTCCCCAAAGTTGCTGTCATTTCTTCCCACCCACGTTTCCCCAGCTCCTTCTAAAGGAGTGAATGACTCAGGGTCCCTCTACCAACAATCTGGGTCTCAGGAGGTATGCTAGGTAGAAAGAGTATTGAAGGGTATTTAATCCAACTTCTCACCCCATGTTCACGTTTCCTCTAAGAGACCCTTCCAGGCTGTTGTCTACTCTTTCTTTAAACATTTCCAATGAATGGGAACTTTTGTTTTCAGAGGTAGATTACTCCGTCTTTTTCCAACTCACAACTGAATGAAGAATGTTCTGCCAGAGCTCTTAAAAGTCTGTTTCATTATACACTCCACAAAGAGTCTTATCAGAGGATAAAATTAATTCTAAGAATTTTAGAGTCAGTAAAAACACTGAGTAAATCCAATTGTTTCTGGGAAACATGTGCCATTGATATAGAATCATCACTGCCTTTAATCATTCAATAAATACTTGTTGACCATACACTACTTTTTAGAGATTAATCATGGCACAGGGTCCCAAGGAACTTACAGTTTGGGGAAGAAAGAAGGTAAAATTGTATTATAGCACTTATCACATACTGTCTTATATTTTATTCACTTGTAAAAGTCATGTGGTGATAAAGAGAAGGAGAAACCAACTTAGTGTTGGCATGACAGGGAAGACTTCAAAGGAGGTATCAAGTGAATAGGTGAACAGTGTTTCTCTAGACAAAGAAGACGGAGAAAGCTGTTAAGCAGAGTGTACAATGTATACAAAGAGAGGACTCAAACGTCTTTCATTAGATGACTCAGAAGTTCTCAGAATTCATTCCACTCGATTCATGGATTAAGTGATTTGGCAATTTTTATATCTAAGGGTGAGTTTCCAAGATTCATTAATGACGCATTTTGTTAAGAATGGTTGAAGCTGACTTGGAAACTCATTCTTCAGTGAGAGGGTTATTGGAAATCTTGATTCTTGTGTTTACTATATAAGAGACAGAGGTGATATCCAGGCTCTTCTTCTCTCCAGAATTCTGTTAGTGTCATGGGTGGAGCAGTAAAGTGATTCCTGGAGTGAGAGCCTGGGACTGCTCCTGCGTCCAAGTCTCACTATTAAGTAGCCTTCATGACGAGGAAGGTCCTTCTTCTCCCTGAGGATTTCCTTCTTTGTAAAATTGGAAGCTGATGTATATAAATCTTAAGGGTTTTTGTGTATCTAGCATTTAAAAAATCAACTTATGTTTTGGCTGTACTGGAGCTTTCGTTGCTCTGCAAGGGCTTCCTCTGGCTGCGGCGAGTGAGGACCACTCTTTGTGGCAGTGTGGGAGCTTCTCGTTGCAGTGGCTTCTCCTGTTGTGGAGCACAGGCTCTAGAACCAGAGCTTCAGTAGTTGCAGCGTGTGGGTTCGGCAGTGCGACTCTTGGGCTCTAGAGTAGTTGTGGTGTATGGGCTCAGTTGTCCCGAAGCATGGGGGATCGTCCTTGATCAGGGACCGAACCCATGTCTCTTGCATTGGCAAGTGGATTCTTAACTACTGGACCACAAGGGAAGTCCTGAATCTGGGGTTTTATAAGAACATCTTCTCCTTGAATGTTTTCTACACCCTTTGTGATGTTGTCCAGTAACCCTGTCTAGACTTGGGAACTGGCTTGGTCTGAGCTTGGGGATGACCAGTGGCCACTTCCATTGACTGGAGAGAGCTGAGGATAAAGGAAAGCAGATTGGAGCTGGGGAAGGTAGAGTCTGCTGTGTGTCAGTGCAACAAACCGAATGGGAAACAAAAACCTTATCAGAGCTATGTAGTGAAACAGCAGTTCTCCACGTGCTTAGTATCTTCAGCCCTGGAAGAAAATTCCCAGGTTCTTAGAGTTAACTCATACTTTCCTTCATCCAGTTTGTCACAATGCATCATAATTATTGTTTTTAATCATAAAATATTTACAAAACACTCAGAAGTATAGAGAACAATGCTTCCCTGGTGGCTCAGACAGTAAAGAATCTGCCTGCAATGCAGGAGACCTGGGTTTGCTCTCTAGGTCAGGAATATCCCCTGGAGAAGGGAATAGCAACGAACTCCAGTATTCTTGCCTGGAGAATTCCATGGACAAAGGAGTCTTGTGGGCTACAATCCATGGCGTCGCAAAGAGTTGGACATGACTAAGCGACCAACACTTTCACAGAACAATATACAGACACCAGTGAACCTCTCACCCAAACTTATTGAGTATCAACATATATCTGTATATTTGTTTCACATATTTTCTTAAGAAAAATAATATTACTAATATTATTATTACTAAAATATAGCAAGACTCGATGCTCTCCCCACCTCATTCCCTCTCTCTGCAAGGGTGAAACCATCTTGAAGTTCACATATATCTTTACTGTATTTTTTTTCACTTCTGCAACACATGTATATATTCTTAAGAATATACGCATGTAGTGTTATATTATGTGCTTAAAAATGTTATATAACCAATATCATTCTCTATGATGTTGTGACTTACTTTTTTTTTTAACCTGGTACTAATTTTTGTTATTTTTCCATGTCAATACTTATAAATCCAATTCTCTCAGCATCACTTCAGTATAGCAGTCTACTGTATGAATAGGCTTCTTATTTATTTACTCCCCTTTCAGTGGATATTTTTATTAAAATATTCTGGGAAAGGGAATCCAGGGTTGATTGAAGGTCCCTTTCTCTGGGCTTCTGTTGTAGGCTAAGTAGGGTGCTTTCATGGTCTTTATCATACTGCCTTTTCATCCTTGATTAGCTTTCTTCCTGAGAAACAGAGACAGTTTTAATTCACTCATGTGGTCACTCATTCAGCAAGCAGTTAACATTAGCAATTATATTTCAGGGAGTTTGTGGAAATGCTTTTTGAAAGGTGAAAACTGAATATTTCCAGAATAGATATAACCTAGAGCAGAAATCAGGAACTGTACTGGAGACACATGGTCTAAATTGAGTACAAGGAGGAGTCTTATTTTATTTATAAATTAATCTAACATTTGAAAAAAATGAGAAACCACTTAGAAATCAAAGATTCTGGCTTCTCTTGAGAAACTGAAGAACTAACACAGCCCGTACACTTGTTTGTTGAAAACTGACCAAAGCTGGGGGATGGCAGTGCCCTTTAGATACGGCATACTGTCTCTACTTAGATTACTGCTCTCCTTTATGGCATATGTTTGGGTCTCATGAATCTTCAGGTCAGTCATGCTTCACATAAAGGAATGTGGGGGAGCTCCCTGGGGGGAGCTGGGCTGACATTCTCTCTCCACATGTGACAGGACAAGTGTGTCTGACACAAAGTGTGTACTCAGGGGCAGGGCAGAAGGTGAGAAGATGCAGCAGCCTAGCCAGTACGGCATGGCGCTTGGGAGATTAAACAGAGTATCACTTATCTGTGTGATAAATAGAGTTGATCAGTACTCCGGAACACTATGCCTTTACGCCATTATACAATTATATAGCAGTATATTAAGACATTACTAGTCTCCTTTAAAAACAAAGTTTGTCGTCATTTGGCTCTCTTTAGTTGACTTTCCTGACTAGTCTAAAACCTGAATCTACAATCTCCCTATTTCTCCAGTCACCACAGACTTATGAACAGTATTCTTCCCTATGAGGTGCTTACTTGGGTACCTCGTTTTTTGGTCTTTATTCCCCTTGCAATTTCAAGTAGATCAAATAAGAATTCTTGGTGGTGTGAGGTTCTGGTTAATGACTAATCTTAATGTTGTTACAAGAATTAATAATAGAAGGAGGAACCACCAAACAATGGCCAATGAAGAGGGTATGAGAAAATCATAGATAATAATTTTAAGGTTTAGAGACACAGTGGTTTCCAGATGTACTCAACTGTCAATTTTCAAAGATATGTTGACTGTATTTCCTATTTGACAGCTTACATGAGGCAGGATGGATGGTAGCTGATGCTTTAGAGTATTACAGACCAGGCTTTCAACTTTAATTTTGTCCTTTGCCAGCAATTCAGTTTTAAATGTATCACATTATGTATCTGAAGTCTTAATCCTTATATCTATAAATGGGGATAGTAATACCTCCTGCACAAAATTAAGTGAGGTAGTAAATATAAACCACTAGAGCCATGCCTGGTGTATGTTAAGTCTTGAATTTAAAAATATTACTTGTATGGCAAGAACCATCACAATATTTTAAAGTAATTTTCCTCCAATTAAAATAAATAAATAAATTTTAAAAATATTACTTGGAGATTTTAGTGTTTGCTACCTGAGCAATTCCCAAAGTTATCAAATGAACAGTTTCCAAATTTTCTCTAAATATTGCACTGTAGGTTAGAAAAATGTCTGAATCCCAATTGACAGAGTAGGCATTGAGGAGGGAGAACACTGACAAAGTGATTTGTTTTTCATTATGTAAACCAAGATGTTGTCAGAGTTGCACACTCAGTCCTTCTCTAATTTGCTGACTCAGAAATTCTCAGTTCTGCTGCCTTACTTACGATGACTTCTTTCACCATGGCAGTTCATTCTTTATTTTTCCCTCTTTCTCTTCTAGTCAACTCATGACTTGATAATGTTTCCTCTCCTTTACCTTAAGCTCTCCCTCACACTGACCCATGATTCATCTCTAATCTTTGCCTTTGCACTCATGGATTACCATTAATCAAGGTTTGCTCTGGGTTATGTAGCAATTCCCCTCTCTGTCATGTCTCATGAACGTGTTTCCTAAGCTTTCTTATCCATTCTTCCTAGAGAGTTTTGCTCATTCTAATGGCTCCAGTGATCTAGAACTCCCAGTTTCATATCTGCAGCCAGCGTCTTGATCCTGTTCCAGTTGTTTGTCGGACATCTTTACCTGTGGATTCTGCAGAAATTGCAGCCTCAGCATGTCTCAAAGTATGTGTCTCTCCATCCCATCTGTCTTCTACCTCTCATTCTAAGTTCCATGCAGGGACAGTAGTCAGAGCCCTAAAGGTCATACTGGACTCCTTCTGCTTTCTCTCCAGGTTACAAAGTCCACTGAAGTCCAACTTGACCAAGTCCGCCATGCTGTCTTTGCCCCCACTACTGCTGACTTTCTGCTGGCCCTTCCCATTTGTACCTGGATTAATGCCAGAGTCCCATGGCTTTCTATTATAGTTTACTTCCTTCTGATATCTGTTCTCCTCATCCTGAGAGAATGGTTGTTTAAAAATATAATGTTGACAGTGTTACTTCTCTCACCTTTCAAGTTCTGTAATGTCTTCTCATAACCTTTGGGGTAAATCTCTAAAACTTAACCATGGCAAGTAAAACCCTTTATCATCGGACTGGTGCCTTCTTCTCTTACCTCTCCTTCTCATCACCCTTTCATGACTTCCTGGGGTTCCACTCATCCAAAATATATGCACTTCTCTGAAGACTCCATGCTTGTCTTTGTTACCTTACCCTTAGACATGTCCTTCTCTGTGCCTGGAACACTCTCCCTTCTCTGTATCATCTGTAATTTCCCTTTTTTCTTTAAGACCAAACTCAACTGCCACCTCATCCAAAAGACTTTCCATTAACTCTTATGTCCATTAACCATAAATTAGTTCTGACTAATAAATTATGGAAAAGGAGACTTTGTTGCTTATGAGCCAGAACTATTAAAAGCAACGTGCTGCTTCCATCCCTTTCTTTTTCTGCCATAGAATATTGGAGGCCACACATTTAAAATGATTATAAGATATATGCCCAACATATGTGAACCTTCACATGAGAGAAAAGCAAGGTATTCTGTGTTGAACCTCTTAGGTTTCAGGCTTGATTTGCTACCACATCAAAGTCAAGCTATCTGATTAGGACCACCTTCCCTGAACTGAATGAAGGACACTTCCTTTTTGGCTTCCTTTTCAACATGTCTGTGCTGGAATTGTTGACTTCCCTTCTTTTCTAGTTTATGAGATCCTTAAGGAAAGAGATTCCTTTTTATCTCTGTGGCCTCCACTCCAGCACAGTGCTAGCAAATAATAGGAACTCAAGAAATACTTATCTGTCCTAAGCATTGGCAGATTAGCCACAATAATATCCACCTTGTGTAGGGATTTATGGTATAAGGTGATTCTGCCTAAAGTCACTCCATCCACTGAATGTCAAAGATGCTGAGTTGATGAGACTATCCAAGATGAATCTTGAGTTTGTTAAAACTCTTCTTTTTCTCTCACCTTTATCAGTCAAGATCCCACAGTAAACAGATGGAATCTTTGTGAGGGAATTGTAAATATTTTTCAAATGAAAGAATGATTTACAGAGGTGTGGGAAGGATTAAGGGAATCAACTGGGGTGTTGAAGTTCCTGGGCACTAGCATCAGGGTAGGGGTGGAAATGGTGTTCCTAGAGCCCCACTGCGGAGAAGGCAATGGCACCCCACTCCAGTACTCTTGCCTGGAAAATCCCATGGACGGAGGAGCCTGGTGGGCTGTAGTCCATGGGGTCGCTAAGTCAGACATTACCGAGTGACTTCACTTTCACCTTTCGCTTTCATGCATTGGAGAAGGAAATGGCAACCCACTCCAGTGTTCTTGCCTGGAGAATCCCAGGGACGGGGGAGCCTGGTGGGCTGCTATCTATGGGGTCGCACAGAGTTGGACACGACTGAAGTGACTTAGCAATAGCAACAGAGCCCCACTGAAAGCTGCAACTGAGAACAAAGGTTCATAACAGGAGCTGTAGTTGTGGAAGGATGCAGTGATTAGCATAATTGCAACAGATCTGGAAGGAGTATGAGCTACAAATACCCCAGTCTCTCTTTTCTCCTTCCATGGGATCTTCTGCTAAGACTTCCGTGTTGGCCAAACCCAACTGAAACGCAGAAGCGGTGGAGCCCAAGCAATGCAGTCTCTGGGGTTAGACTCTGGGGGAAGATGGGGGCAAATCATCTGAGGGGCAGAATGAAGAATAACCAGCGTGTACCCTGAAATCAGTGTCTGACACTCAGCTGAGACTTGGTGAAGGTTTTGCTTCCACTTGAGTGTCTAGTGAAGAGTAGGAGACAAGATAAATACTAGTTTATTTTATACTAGCCTCTAAATCATCCACCAAAGCCCGGCTGATATATCCCTTAGGAAGCCTTCCCTGAACCCTCAGGAGGGATAAATGCCCTTCTCCGATGCCTGCCTCTTTCACAGCAATTCCCAAATTAGATTGAAATTGTATCTCTTTTTGTATCTGTCTCCCTCACCAAACTCTAAGCTCCTAGGGGTTAGGCACTGCATCTTATACACCTTTGAAACTTTAGCTTCTGGCAAGGATATAGCATCTAGGATTCCTCATTTTGACCCATGGATTTTTACACAAAAACATACTTTTTATACCAAGTTCTAAGTCCTCAGCTGCAAACCCTCTCTTGCATGTGACACACAGAA
Organism: Oryx dammah; assembly: GCF_014754425.2. NCBI lineage: Eukaryota > Metazoa > Chordata > Mammalia > Artiodactyla > Bovidae > Oryx > Oryx dammah. The sequence goes on along the minus strand of NW_024070185.1, from coordinate 42,317,693 downwards.
AATTAAAAAACAGTGGTTCTTAACACATAATATAAAGTCAACATTCTCTATGCAACTGAATTTCCAGTCCATTGAGAGGGAAAAGCAAAATTGTCCAGTTGTTTTATGTATTATATTAACAAGACATCTCAGCCTGAACATTGAAGAATGCAGTGAGGGGCAGGCATCATCTCTGTCATAGGGCCGCTTGCAGTCTATAACCATCCCCAATACACAGAGAAGCACTCAAGCCACAGAGAGAACTGTGACATTTGCTTCAGGTTTGCTTAGTTACACAGTGTCTTTCTGTTTGAAAACAGAGTAGAATAGTGCACAGCCCATGGATATTAGAATTAAACTATTTTGAGATTAAATCATATATTAGTGCATATATGTGGAATTCTAGAAAAATGGTATATACGAACCTATTTGCAAAGCAGAAATAGAGACCAAGGTGTAATAAACAAGCATATGGACCCCACAGGGGATGAACTGGTAGACTGAGACTGACATACACACACTGCTGCTGCTGCTAAGCCGCTTCAGTCATGTCCGACTCTGTGCGACCCCAGAGACGGCAGCCCACCAGGCCCCCCCGTCCTTGGGATTCTCCAGACAATTGTATGAAATAGGTAACTAGTGAGAACCTGCTCTATAGCACAGGGAGTTCTACTTAACACTCCGTGGTGACCTAAATGGGAAGGAAATCCAAAAAAGAGGGCATGCGTGTATGTGTATGACTGATTCACTTTGCTATACAGAAGAAAATATTGTAAAGCAACTATACTTCAGTAAAAATTAAAAGAAAAGCTGACCCTGACGCCTGGAGCTAGAGAACAGATGATGCAGGGTCTGTAATGAAGCACAGAGAACCTCCGCAAAGGATTGGTTTGCTGATCCACGTGTCCCTGGATATTTGTTGGTGATTGCAACGTGCTGCCAACGTTACATAAGAAGTTTTATTCTCCAGCTCTAAACTCCAAACATCAATCATACACCAAAAAAACAACCTGCACTGGAAACAGTGCTACTCCCTGAGGGCAGCTCAGAGAGAAAAAGATCCTTTACTCTTTAATCCATTCGTTCATTGTTTTCACTGAAAGCTCAGCAAGTTAAAAGAAAATTGTACAGCACTACTTTATGATCTTGGAGTAGTTTCTCAACCTTTATGAGCCTCGATCTCCTCGTCTGTTATACCTACATTGTGGGGTGGTGGTGAAGCTTTAAATGAGAAAGTGTGGTAAAGTACAGATTCAGTGTAGGAATTCAGTTGTTAGGAGCTCCTTCCTTGCCCTTTACATTACAATATCATGCTCAGAGACTGGAAATGAGAGACTACTCCATCCTACACACCCTATAGTAGACATATAGGAATGGAGTTGCCAGGGTAGGTGTATATGAATGGTACCAAAGGGAAAGGATAAAATCTTTTGGAAATGATTAATCCAAACAAATATATGAATTGCTTAAGCCACAATGACTGGATCAGATCTAAATCTCCTCTTTGTTGATATGTAAATACTAGGCTGAGTCTTTAAATCTGACATCATGGCAGGCAGGGTCACCTGTGTTCTCACCCAGACTTCCTTTAGTCTTTATTTCATCATAGTCCCCTTCTTGCTGCTGTCCAAAGTACATTTCCAGCTACTTCTCCCCCATTACCACCCAATGCTCACCACAGCCACACAGCACACAGTGAATAAGGTGGACTGGAGAAACAAAATCTTCCAAAGAAAATGAGGGATGTGAAGCAACTCTGTCTCCATTCTGTGCTGTCAATTCTTTCTGAGTGTCAGAACACAGTCGTATAGCAGACGATGCCATCTTGTGGTTTTTGTGAAAATCATCGCTTAAAAAATTCAAAAAGGTCATTGTTTAAATCTCACCACTAGTGTGCCTTTCTATCACATTTTTACAGATTAAGTCCTCATCTACTGAGACTTCACCTAAAAAAAATGTGAGCCAGATTATTGATAAAGCAGCAGGTCAGTCTAATATGGGAAAATCCCACTACGCTATCTTTAGAGACTCTTAGTACAGTTAGTATAATTATGCATTTGACAAAAAGTTAGATGCAGTCTGGCTCTGTGGTTTGTTTTCCTTGGGAAGCAGTCATACGTTCCTTTTTAAAAATACTGTAGCCTGGAATACTGAGATCCCCATGTCACACTGGCATCCTATGTGTCAGCACTTAGAGCAGTGAGTCCTGTGCAGAAAGCTCTCATCCACACTTGTCCAAAAATGTTTCCTCTAGGTTACAGTCTGCACATAAAGGTTTCACCAACAGCAGCTGTTTGGGCCACTTTTTGATGTTATGTGAATATTGTGGGTTTGGTTATATTTCCTTGGAACATAAAAATAGGAGGTTTGGGTTTGTTACCTTTGAAACCTCAGGGAAATCAAAAGCAGAACTCATTCTGGATGCCTAAGTGATTAATCTATTGTGTTCTCTGAGTTGAAATGGTGACTTGGTGTACTGGAATAGCTTCTGCAGCAATATTAAGTCTCTGGTCTATTCAAAAGTAACCAAAACAACATTAAGAAGAATCCCAGAATAGCACACAGAGTACTATTATGTATAATAAGCATACTAATTAAGGTTTCTTTTATTGTTTATAACCCAATTTCAGTGGAGTCTACTAAAAGAAAACTTAAGTTGAAAATGTGGTTTTCAATTATTAATATTTAAATTTTAATTTGTTGTATACTGGTATTAAAACACTTTGACAACATCTGTGGGACTAAACTGACAGTGTTTTTGGAAGGCAATTTAAATGATTTTCATAAAATTTATTCTTTTAGTCAATAAATACTTCTTGAGGGCCTACTAGGTCTCAGGTACTGTATGAGGGGTTAGTATCCAGAAGGAAGTAATAAGATATGATTCCTACACTCAAGTAGTTCACAGTGTAATGGGCAGAACAAATGAGCAAACTATAAATTATAAATGCATGTGGTTGTTCTATAATAGGAAAGTTAGGGGCTATGTGGGCAAACATGGAGCAATACAGAAATCCAATCTTAGATGCCATAGGCTTTTAGATGAAAATAACAAAAGATGAGTAGGATTTGACATGAAAAGAATGAGAAATAATATTTCATCCAGAGAGAAGAATATGTGCTTTCTTGAGACCTTTCACCAAAGACAACACTTTGAGTAACAATTTCACAATGGTGTAATAACCTCAGTAGCATTTCTACTGGTCGCTCTTTTAGTATCCCCACCTTCAAACCCATTTTAGACACAGAAGCCCGTGACCCTTTAAAAAAATGTAAACTATAGAACAACAGCTGAGAAAACTGTGCCAAAAGATACACTCAGAAATACTATTAAAAAATTGTTTGAATTCTAAGAATTGTTCAGGTAACCCACAGAAAGGCAAGAAAATAGAAGCACAGGAGTAAGAAACAAAGGAAACAAAGTTAAAAACTAATAAAATGGAAAACTTAGGCTCTAACATATGAACAATTATGTTAAATGTGAATGGTCTAAACACACTAATTAAAAGTTAGAGATGGCAAAGTGGATAAATTCTTAGCGTTAACATCAAAAGTATGGTATATAAAAAGAAAAATGTATAAATTTGAACTCATAAAAATTAAAAACTTTGTTCTCCTAAAGATCTTCTTTGTAAAGAGGTAATAAGGTAAGGTATAGAATAAAATAAAATATTGTACAAACCACATATCTGACAAAGATTTTGCACTGGGATATATAAAGAACTCTTCAAAATTCAACAGTTTAAAAAGCCCCAAACAATACAATTGGAAAATGGGCAAAATACATAAGTAGATATTTCACTAAAGAGGATATATGGATGGCCAGTAAACATAGGAAAACATGTTCAGTATCTGATTATTATCAATCATGAGCTATTATGGAAATTCAAAATAAGACAATGAGATAACATTATGACCTACAAAAATGACTAAAATTTTGAAAAAACGACACCACCAAATACCAGGATTTGGAGAAGCTGAATCACGCATTCACAGCTGGTGGAAATGCAAAATGACAGAGCTACTCTACTAAACGGTTTGTCTATTTCTTTTAAAGTCTCCCTACAATTACTATGTTACTCAGCAATTTTACTCTCAGGTATTTACTTCTGAGAAATGAAAACTTAGATTCCTACAAACAAACACCCGCCCTTGAGTACTTACAGCTTTATTCATAATAGCCAAAGGCCAGAAATAACTTCGATGTTCTTCAATGTGTAAACGGTTCAACAAACTGTGGTATATTCGTACCATATAATACTACTCAGCAATAAAATATGAACTATTGATACACATAGCAACCTGGAAGAATCTCCAGAGGAATACACTAAGCGTAACAAGCCAATGCTCAATGATTCTGTACTCTGTAATTCTGTTTATAAGCCATTCTTTGAATCACAAAATTGTTGAAATAGAGAACAGATGGCCATGAGAGAGGAATGGGGAAGGGAAGAGGTGCAGGGCGGGTGTGATTGTAAAAGGGCAACCAGATACAGATGCACACTGCTGCAGATAAAGTAGAGGAACAGCAAGGGCACAGGAAACTGTACCCATTATCTATTGATAATAACCTATAACAGAAGAGAAGCACTCAAAGAATGTCCATCTATCTGAATCACTTTATTGGTCGCCTGAAGGTAGCACAACATTATAAATCAATCATACTTCAGCATGAAAAAGGGGCACCCACAGGGTGCCATGGTGACTGAACTGTCCGGTATCCTGAGTGTTGGTAGATACCGAAACCTACATACATGACAAAATTCCATAGAACTCAAGCCACAGACTAAGGGAAAATGTTTGCAAAAGACACACTGATACAAAACTGTATCCAAAATATACAAAGAATTGTTATAACTCAACACCTAGAAAATGAATAACCTGCTTGAGAAAAATGCCCCCAAGCCTATATCGATGAAAAAGATTGATTGAATCAATAATAACCTATGACAAACAGAAAGCACCAGTCCCAGAGAGGATCACTGGTGAATTCTACCAAGTATTTAAGGAAGGAATTTATCAGTTACACTCCTCTCTACATTCTCTTTCAGAGAACAGAAGCAGAAAGAATACATCCTAGGACAGTACGACTCTAATACCAAAACCAGACAAAGATATTTTAAGAGGGTATGTCCCTGATCATTCTTTTTAAAATGGCCTGCCCAGGAACTATCTTATTCCCTTTATTATCTTATTTATACTAACTGTAATTAGAAACTTTTAAACTCTATTTGCCCTTCCCTTCCAACCCTTGTACATGCCTACTCCTATAGAATGCGTTTTCCTGAGTGCAGAGATGTTTGTATTTTCTGCTGTGCTTCAGTGCCCAGCTTGGTATCTGATTCTTCGTAGGTGCTCAGTAAATATCTCCTAAACGAATGAATTTTTAATAAGTGCATTCGTGTGCCCAAGAAGATCCCATTAAAATAAGGGGGAGACTAACAGAAGGAAGAACTATAGAGCCTTCACAGGAAGCTGTTTAAATTGCCATTCCGTGGAGAACAAATAGTTTTAAAGGAAGGAAATGGTATTGCTTGGTGGGAACCAAAATCAGTTCCCCAGTTTTCCTGAACATATGTAGAAGAGAGTTTGAAAAGTAATTAACTCCAGGCTCCTGACTCCGTGTGCTCTGAGTGTAAGAATGAGGTCATTGTACCACCAGGGCAAACAAGGCCTTGTGTTCTCCCAAGATGAAGATCCAAAGTCGAGAACTGCAAAGCGCTCGTTTCGGGCACAGGGCGGTAGGATGTTTCACTTTAGTTCATTGTGGCATCTATTGTTTGCCTGCTGTTAGGCTGACAGCTCCCTCTTTCCATCAGGTTTGGTGCCTGGTATCTATGAAGGCATGAAAGAAAAAGAAAATGCCCAACTTTTTAAACAAAATGTATTTATTCTTCACAGCAGACTTTGGCCTGACTTCATCCTGTAAGGACTGTTCAGAAGCATAGCTCAGAGGGGCCAAGAAGACGTTTGTCTCCCTCACCTCCCACACTACAGACTATCGTGAGCTGCACCATTGCAGACAGCCCCTCGGCTGGTCTAGGGATGGACTTTCCACTCCCCACTGTCTCAGTCAGTTTTGTTTGACACAGCAAGATACCATAGACTGGGTAGCTTGCACAGCAGAAATTTATTTCTCACAGCTGGGCAGGCTGGGAAGTCCAGGGATCAAAGAGCTAACTAATTTGGTTCCTGGGGAGAAAGCTCTTCTTAGTTGTGTCCTCATATGGTGGGGAGAGAGGCTGAAAGAAAGCTCTCTCTTGTCTCTTTGTAAAAAGGCACCAATCTCATTCGTGACAGCTCCACCCTCATGACCTAGTGACCTTTGGAAGGCCCATCTCCAGATTCCGTCGTGCTGCTGCTGCTGCTGCTAAGTCACTTCAGTTGTGTCCGACTCTTCGTGACCCCATGGACTGCAGCCTACCAGGCTCCTCCATCCATGGGATTTTCCAGGCAAGAGTACTGGAGTGGGTTGCCATTGCCTTCTCCGAGATACCATCATACCGGGGATTAATTCTGACACAAACATCGAGTGTGTAGAACCTGCTAACGTCACCTCTCTCTTCTGACCCCAAAGTGTAATTCCTCAATTGCCTGCTCTTAGCTGGGTCCTGGGAGTGTGAGAAATGGATGGTGACAGAATTTGTTATTTTAGTAAAATGGCCTCTTCAAGCCAGTGAGCCTAGAGTAGAGATCTGAAGAAGTGAGGGAAAGGGGCTTTGAATTCCCTGGGGGAAGCCTGGTCCATTTAGGAGGAAAGGCAGGTGTGGAGATCTGTTGAGGCACATGCTTGGTGTGCACGAAGACAGCCTGAGACCAGGGTGGCTGTAGCAGTCAGCAATGGGAGGGCAATAGGAGAGGAATCAAGGGAGAAGGACCAGGGTCAGTTTGTGTGGGGCCTTGTGGCTACCGTAGGGGCTTTGGTTTTCATTCATTATGTGGCAAGAAGTCACTCAAGAATTCTGTGCTGTGATTTGATTTATATTTTTAAATGCTTTCTCTAGCTGCTCTGAGGAGACTGTAGAGGGTGAGGAGTAGGGAAAAAAAGATAACAGTTAGGATGCTATTGGAGAAAGTTCCAGAGGCTAGGACGCAAGCTGTACAGGTGGTAAGAAATGGTGAGTTAACTGAGACACCATGCATGAAAAAGTTAAGTAATTTGGACTAGGAATATAAGTTGAGGCTGAAACTGTGAAGCAGTATATCAGCAGTAGGAACCTCCGATTCAAAAGGGACATAGTTTTCACTTTGAGGTACAGTGGTCTTAGAAGAGCTTTCCTAGGGGTAAAGAAGATACTGGCCATACCCACTTATTCCTTGTGAGTAAGAAGATTGTGTGTGTATGTGTGTTAGTTACTCAGTCATGTCCAACTCTTTGTGACCCCATGGACTGTAACCCACCAGGCTCCTCTGTCCATGGCATTTCCCTGGCAAGAATACTGGAGTGGGTTGCTGTTTCCTTCTCCAGAGGAAGAAGGACATGGATACTCAAACAGAGGTCACCAGTCAAACTGTTTGGGGGTTGAAATAGATGGCCAAAGGTTGGATGTCAGTGACAAAAAGTGGATGTGTTCTGTCTCTAGTATTATGTCAACAGCTTATTTAACCCTGTGATGAAGCATTTTGTGGAAACAAGGTAATTATACATATGTGTATAGATAGGTAAGATAGATCTTTTGTTCTCCTTTAGAGGACAGCTACTTTATAAATAAAATAGTAGTTATTTTTTGAATTAATATAAGTTTTTCTCCACCCAGTAGAAGTCTTGGTTTTCCTTTGAAACATGGTGATGTAATGGTGGGAATTCAAACAAAACCCTCCCTAGATCTCACTGTATTACTCCATCTAACATCTGAAGTTATGTTCAAGAAAAGAAAACAATTTTCTTCCAATAAGTTTGATGTTACAAAGCCTACTCACCCCTGGAGAAGAAGTGCCAAGAAACATAGTATACCATTGAACTTGACAAGGCCTGACTTTAAAAACTGCGTTTCAGTGAACTCTGCTGCAATAGAGACAGCAGCAGAGAAAGGTCATCAGATTCCACCTTGTCATCTGTTTCCTGCTGTATTCTTTCTTTACTTTCAGAGTACAGCTCACTCACCATCTCCTGTAAGTAATCTTCCCCCATTATTGCCAGCCCTCTTAGAAACAGCAGTTTTCTGGAGCCCTGGCAGTGAAGTGCAATAATACCACATTACAGGGTATGTAATCTTCAGTTTGTTAATGAATTAGGGGGCTTACCTGCATCATCGTCTCATCTTCCCATTTTGAAGTATTCTCTGATGGAGGGCCCAAGTTAAAGTTTTAAAAATTACACATTTTTAATTTTATATTTTTATATATAAAAAATTTATCACTCTCTAGGACCTCATATATGATATAGTGTAGATGGGTATAGATGGAGTGATTGTCATTGACTGTGGCTGCCCATTAAGATCACCAGGGGAACCTTTTAAGAAATACCAGTGCCCAGACGGAGAAGGCAATGGCACCCCACTCCAGTGTTCTTGCCTAGAGAATCCCAAGGACAGCGGAGCCTGGTGGGCTGCCATCTGTGGGGTCACACAGATTCGGACACGACTGAAGCGACTTAGCAGCAGCAGCGGTAGTGCCCAGACCCCATCTTCAGTTATTGGGACTTCAGTGGTTGAGGGTAGAGCTCTGGTTCAGTTCAGTTCAGTTCAGTCGCTCAGTCGTGTCTGACTCTTTGCAACCCCATGAATCGCAGCACGCCAGGCCTCCCTGTCCATCACCAACTCCCGGAGTTCACTCAAACTCACCTCTATCGAGTCGGTGATGCCATCCAGCCAAAGATGGTATTATTAAAGGTCCCTAGGTGCTTTCTGTTTGCAGCAAATGTTAAAAACTACTTGGTTTGGGCAGGTCTTGGAAACATGTTCTATCACCTTTACAAACTGTTTTCTCATCTTTTAAACCACAGAACAGTGACTACTCCCCTGGATTGTTGTTGCTTGAATTTCAAACCCTGTCACCTTAGACAGCTGCTTAATCTCTCTAAGAATTAGATTTCTCTTTTGTAAAATGGGGGTTTTAATAAGTATCAACACATAGGTTTGTTGTGAGTATTAAATGAGAAAATGTATGAGAAGTATTCAGTCTAGTGTTTGGAATATAAGAGTTCAGCAAGCTTTAGCCAGTGTATATGCTGCCGAGCACAGTACGTGCCCTATGGCGGACCTTAAATCAATGTTAATCTCTTCTCTGATCCTTCCATCTGTAGTTTATCCTGATCTGTCTTTATAAGCTGAGACTTAGATGTCTAATAACCATATCTCTCTGAAGCAGAACGCAATGTCTAAATCCAAATTTGAATTTTGTCCCTTATTTAATTATGGTGACTTCAAGAGAACATGGGGTATGTAGTTGTAACACTAGGAATGTAATTATAGATAGAATTAAGAAATTACTCTGCTTCTAACTTCTGAAGAAAACCTTGAGGGAACAATACCTACAATTTCGTGACTGAAGCCTTGGGTGATGCCAGGAACCTCAGAGGAATTAAGAAAACTTGTACAGGACCTTGTACTCTAAGCGTGGTCCTGAGACCAACAGCATCAGTGTCTCCTGGGAAAGTGAAAGTGAAAGTTGCTCAGTCGTGTCCAACTCTTTGCAACGCCATGGACTATACAGTCCATGGAATTCTCCAGGCCAGAATACTGGAGTAGGTAGCCTTTCCCTTCTCCAGGGGATCTTCCCAACCCAGGGATCGAACTCAGGTCTCCCACATTGCAGGTGGATTCTTTACCAGATGAGCCACAAGGGTCTCCTGGGAACTTGATGGAAAAGCGTAATCCCAGGTGCCACCCCAGACCCAATCAGAATCTGTTTTTTAACAAGATGCTCAGGTGATTGACATGCACATTCAAGTGTAAGATGTACTCTTGTAAGATGATGACATGCTGGTTGACAACTGTGCTGCTGCTGCTGCTAAGTCGCGTCAGTCATGGCCGACTCTGTGCGACCCCCAGAGATGGCAGCCCACTAAGCTCCCCCATCCCTAGGATTCTCCAGGCAAGAACACTGGAGTGGGTTGCCATTTCCTTCTCCAATGCATGAAAGTGAAAAGTGAAAGGGAAGTCACTCAGTCATGTCTGACTCAGCGACCCCATGGACTGCAGCCCACCAGGCTCCTCTGTCCATGGGATTTTCCAGGCAAGAGTACTGGAGTGGGGTGCCATTGCCTTCTCCGGGTTGACAACTGTAAGTACCCATTAAGCTAGAGTCAAGGGGTTACCTCATTACCATGCCTGTGGTCTTGGGCCCGGTTTGCCAAGTCAGTTGCTAGGACCGCACTGTGGCATTGTCTGGTTCTATATCTGAAGCAGCTCTAAATCCATCCTGTGCCCCCAGCCCCATTACTGTGAATACTAATAACCCTTATTAGATTCATGAAGTGTGCCTTGAATTCATCACCCTTTGCCTGTCTCCAGATTTCCAGATCTGACCCTGACCTCCTTGCCTTCTGACTCATCACCTTACTCTATAAAGGAGCTCTGTAAGAATCCACACACGAGAGACTCCTTCCTTGCACTTCCTTACAGGATCTGACAAATGGTGACAATCTTTTATTCCTGATCCTTGGCTTTTCCTCTTTGTCCCTTCTCATGTTTTCTTCATCTCACTCTAGAAAACACCCTTACCTAGCTAGCCCAGCAGTTGAGAGCTTTGGAACTCTCCTGGCCACTCTGAAAGGAAACCTGACTAAGGAGGCAGCTTCCAGTGTCTTTGAATGCGGTTTGGACCCTTCTGAGAGCCATCTGACCTTCGTTCGTGCTCTTCAGTGATGCATGGCCCTCTGTAACAACTTTCCGTACAGACGGTATGAGGCAGGAGAAGGATCCTGTGAGCTTAGAGGGTACACCTAGCTTGGCAGGAGAACACTCCAGTGACTAACACCACTCTTCATCTTCTCTTTAGAAACTTCCATTTTGGAATGGCCTGCAAGTTCTGGCTTTTTTTCCCCCCATCTCTATTTTCATCTCAACCAAATTGGTTAACTGAAAGACACTCTCTGCTTTGCAAACCACAATTATGTTGGGAATGAAACTCAATAGAAGCTGCATCTGGCATGTAAATCACAGATCATTCACTTAGCAATAGCCGAAGAGAACCCACCAAGCTGCCCTTGCTTGTTTTCCTGTAGATATGATATGTCAGTTTATTTTAGTGCCTATTGTTTGGCATTTTAAATCATATATTTTTTATCCCAGTCATTTCACAAGCAAAACTGACTTCCCTGATAATTAAATTTCCCCCACAATAGGAATTTCACCACTTTTTTTCTTTTTACTACAAGATGCCTGTGGATTATTAAGCTGGTGTCAGCTCTCACCCACCCACGTACCTTCAAAGCAGCCTGGAAAAGGTGTCAGCATTTCTAAGGTGTGCCTAGATGATGTGTAGTTTCCACAGTTTCACGTCTGGAGGCATGTGTCGTGTTAGTTACACATGCAGGCTAGCTCAGCTCATGTTTGGCATTTGTTTTTGAGGCGACTAAATTTGGGAAGCTCTGAATGCAAAGATATAGCTTTTAATTGGTTCTATTAATATATAAGTTCTATTATATTTAATTTTTATTAAATATAATCTAAACTTATTTAAATATACTCTTATTCATATTATTTTGGGTTTTGAATAATATTTAGTATTCCACAAAGTCCATTTCAGAAGAAATTTGACTAGGACAAATAACAGTCTATGAGACTGACATATTCAGGAAAAGATGGTCTGTGACCCCTATACATTTAGAAGTTCACCTGATATTTTGGGGTTAACTTGACCTATTCTGTTTGCTGAATTAACCACTTTTGTCCTAATCATTCCCTCCCTCACTACACTAATGCTCACACATTATCAGTTGGACAGATCCTTCTTCAGCCAGCCCAAATACAGTATTTTTCAAACTGCCAGTTTCAATCCTTTAGAGAGACATGATAACACTTTAGTGAGTTTTATACAGCATTAAAAAAAAATTGAATAGATCAGAGTGCCTCACAGGCAAAAAGGATAAGTATTGTTTTGTGAAATTTTTATTTCAGTGAAATGTGTGTATATGTAATTACATGCTAATGTAGATTATGCTGCTTATTGTGAGTTGTAGTAAAAGAGTTTGAAATGCATAAATGGACCTAATATCCACTGCCTCTTGAAATGATTCATGATCTAGAGTTTGAGGATCTTCATTTTTTCAGAAGCAAGTCTTTCAAGTTGCTATTAAGCTAATGGTCATGGCCAGGACCAGGTATTAACTCTGGATCCCATCAGTTCAGTTCAGTTCATTTCAGTTGCTCAGTCATGTCCGACTCTTTGCGACCCCATGAACTGCAGCACGCCAGGCCTCCCTGTCCATCATCAACTCCTGGAGTCCACCCAAACTCATGTCCATCGAGTTGATGATGCCATTCAGCCATCTCATCCTCTGTTTTCCCCTTCTCCTCCTGCCCCCAATCCCTCCCAGCATCAGAGTCTTTTCCAGTGAGTCAGCTCTTTGCATCAGGTAGCCAAAGTATTGGAGTTTCAGCTTCAGCATCAGTCCTTCCAGTGAACACCCAGGACTGATCTCCTTTAGGATGGACTGGATGGATCTCTTTGCAGTCCAAGGGACTCTCAAAAGTCTTCTCCAACACCACAGTTCAAAAGCATCAATTCTTCGGTGCTCAGCTTTCTTTATAGTCCAACTCTCACATCCATACATGACCACTGGAAAAACCATAGCGTTTAGACAGACATTTGTTGGCAAAGTAATGCCTCTGCTTTTAATATGCTCTAGGTTGGTCATAACTTTCCTTCCAAGGAGTAAGCGTCTTTTAATTTCATGGCTGCAATCACCATCTGCAGTGATTTTGGAGCCCAGAAAAATAAAGTCTGACACTGTTTCCACTGTTTCCCCATCTATTTCCCATGAAGTGATGGGACCAGATGCCATGATCTTCATTTTCTGAATGTTGAGCTTTAAGTCAACTTTTTCACTCTCCTCTTTTACTTTCATCAAGAGGCTCTTTAGTTCTTCTTCACTTTCTGCCATAAGGGTGATGTCATCTGCATATCTGAGGTTATTGATATTTCTCCCAGCAGTCTTGATTCCAGCTGTGCTTCTTCCAGTCCAGCATTTCTCATGATGTACTCTGCATATAAGTTAAATAAGCAGGGTGACAATATACAGCCTTGACGTACTCCTTTTTCTGTTTGGAACCAGTCTGTTGTTCCATGTCCAGTTCTAACTGCTGGATCCCATAGTTAACTAATAATACTGAGAATAATCTGGGACTTCCCATGTGGCTCAGTGGTAAAGAATCTGCCTGCTGAAGCAGGAAATCCTGGTTAGATCCCTGGGTCAGAAAGATCCCCTGGAGAAAGAAATGGCAACCTACTTTAATATTCTTACCTGGAAAATCCTATGGACAGAGGAGCCTGGTGGGTTATGGTCCATGGGGTTCCAAAGAGTCAGATGTGACTGAGTGACTGAGCAGGAAAGCACGCCCACTGATAATAATCTAATTATGGAAATCTGTAGTTCTCAAAGTATAACTCCTGGACCAAAAGCATCAACATCATCTGTGAACGTATTAGAAATGCAACTTCTACATCTATTGAGATGATCATATGGTTTTTATTCTTCAGTTTACTAATGTGGTGCATCACACTGGTTGATTTGTAAATATTGATAAATCCTTACATCCCTGGTATAAATCCCACTTGATTATGGTAGATGATCCATTTAATGGATTGTTGGTGTGGGTTTGCTAGTATTTTTCTGAGGATTTTTGCGTCTGTGTTTACTACTGATCCTGTGCTGTGTTGTTCTTAGTCACTCAGTCGTGTCCAACTCTTTGCAACTCCATGGACTGGAGCCCACCAGGCTCCTCTGTCCATGGCATTCTCTAGGCCAGAATACTAGAGTGGGTTGCCATGCCCTTTTCCAGGGGGTCTTCCCCATTCAGGGACAGAACCCAGGTCTCCTGCATTGCAGGGAATTCTTTACTATCTGAAACACCAGGGAAACCCAGAATACTAGAGTGTGTGTAGCCTATCCCTTCCCCAGAGTATCTTCACTGGCTTGTTATTTTCTTTCTTGTGTTAGATTCATCTGGTTTTGGTGTCAGAGTTATGCTGGCCTCACAAAAGGAGTTCAGAAGTTTTTTCTCCTCTGCAAATTTTTAGAATAGTTTCAGAAAGATAGATGTTATCTCTTCTCCAAATGTTTGGGTGAATTCACCTGTGAAGCCATCTGGTTCTGGACTTTTGTTTGTTTGGAGTTTTTAAATTACTGATTAAATTTATATTACTAGTAATTGGTTTATTTATATTTCTACTTCTTCCTGGTTCAGTCTTGGGAGATTGTACTTTTCTAGACTGATGCTAAAGCTGGAACTCCAATACTTTGGCCACCTCATGTGAAGAGTTGACTCATTGGAAAAGACTCTGATGTTGGGAGGGATTGGGGGCAGGAGGAGAAGGGGACGACAGAGGATGAGATGGCTGGATGGCATCACCAACTCGATGGACATGAGTTTGGGTGAACTCCGGGAGTTGGTGATGGACAGGGAGGCCTGGCGTGCTGCAATTCGTGGGGTCGCAAAGAATCAGACACGACTGAGAGACTGAGCTGAACTTAAGAATTTTTCTATTTCTTCTAGGTTGTCCATTTTATTGTCATATAATTGTTCATAGTAGTCTCCTATGATCTTTCATATTTCTGTTGAGTTAGTTGTAATTTCTCCTTTTCTATTTTTTATTCTATTGATTTGAGCCCTCTCCTTTTGTTTTCTTAATGAGTCTGGCTAAAGGTTTATCTTTTCAAAGAGCTAGTTTTGGTTTCATTGATCTTTTCTTTGTAGTTTAGTCTCTATTTCATTTATTTCTGCTCTGATCTTTATGACTTCTTTCCTCCTAGTAACTTTGGGTTTTCTTTGTTCTTCTTTCTACGTTACTTTAGGTGTAAGGCTTAATTGTTTATTTGAGGTTCTCCTTGTTTCCTGAGTGAAAGTGAAAGTTGCTCAGTCATGTGCGACTCTTTGCAACCCCATGAATTATGTAGTCCATGGAATTCTCCAGGCCAGAATACTGGAGTGGGTAGCTTTTCCCTTATCCAGGGGATCTTCCCAACCCAGGGATCGAACCTTGGTCTCCCACATTGCAGGTGGATTCTTTACCAGCTGAGCCACAAGGGAAAACCAAGAATACTGGAGTGGGTAGCCTATCCCTTCTCCAGCAGATCTTCCCAACCCAGGAATCGAACCAGGGTCTCCTGCATTGCAGGTGAATTCTTTACCAACTGAGCTATAACTGTTTTTACTGCATCGCATAGGTTTTGGATCTTTGTGTTTTTGTTTTCATTTGTCTCTAGGTAATTTTTGGTTTCCTGTTTGATTTCTTCAGTGATCCATTGGTTGTTTAGTAGCGTATTGTTTAGCCTCCACATGTTTGTGTTTTGCAGTTTTTTTTCAAAACTAGTTGATCAACTAGTAGTTGACTTTTAGTCTCATAGCTTGTGGTCAAGAAAGGTGAATGTTGCCATTTGCCACAATATGGATATACTTGGAGTATATTATGATTCACTGTATTATACACCTGCACTTTATATAATATTGTACATCAGCTATACTTCAGTTTAAAAAAGAAATGCAACTTCTCAGGTCCTACCCCAAGCCTACTTGATTAAAAGTCTTAGAGTGGGCCCAGCTCTCTGTATTTTAACAACCCTCCAAGTGATTCTGATACATGATACAGTTTGCAAAATATTGGCCTATAATTATATACGACTCAAGTTTTTGATGGAGAAGGTGATGGCACCCCACTCCAGTACTCTTGCCTGGAAAATCCCATGGATGGAGGAGCCTGGTGGGCTGCAGTCCATGGGGTCGAAAAGAGTCAGACACGACTGAGCAACTTCACTTTCACTTTTCACTTTCATGCATTGGAGAAGGAAATGGTAACCCACTCCAGTGTTCTTGCCTGGAGAATCCCAGGGATGGGGGGGCCTGGTGGGCTACTGTCTATGGGGCCGCACAGAGTCGGACACGACAGAAGTGACTTAGCAGCAGCAGCAAGTTTTTGAGTCTGGACTTTGCCTCTGCTTGTTAATGCAGGACTTCTTTCATCTGAAAACTCCACCCCAAGTATTTCTACAGGTCATCAGGGGGTGCCTCTTGCATGAGGATAAATAAGCCCTATTGAGTTATTATGTGACATCCAACAATGTTTTTCCACTATTGTATGAACTTATAAAGCCTTTTGGGTTTTGTTTAGAAAACAAACAGGGTTCTGTTTAGAAAATGTTACTATTTATCAAATGGTTTTTATTTATTTATTTATTTATTTTTATTTTACTTTACAATTCTGTACTGGTTTTGGCATACATTGACATGAATCCACCACGGGTGTACATGCGTTCCCAAACATGAACCCTGCTCCCACCCCCCGCCCCACAACATCTCTCTGGGTCATCCCCGTGTACCAGCCCCAAGCGTGCTGTATCCTGCATCGGACATAGACTGGCAATTCGATTCTTACATGATATAATATGAGTCTGTATACTGGTAATTCTTATGTGATTTAAAGTCTATTTTTAATACACTTTTGAAAACCTAAGTAGAAATATCTTATTTAATATTTCCTTAAATCTTATAGAAATGATGTGAGATAATTTACATAAAGTGATTTGTGTATGGTAAAAAGTAAAGTTTCTCTCTGGTCAGATGAAGACTCTTGGCTTTTAGCTTAAGAAGACACAGAGTCCTCTGACATGAATGTTCCAGTTTATGCAAGATGAACTCTAATATTTGGGAAACTAAACACCTCGTCTTACATGAGGTTTTCAGTCTGTAGGTTTTCAATCCCAGTGTTTAACTGGCACACAGAATTCCCTGAGGACCTAAAAAGAGAGCATTAGGTCTTTGGGCTAGGGAATTCTACCATACCACATACACACCCCCACACACACACCTCCACCACCACCACTGCCATAAACCACTCCGCAGGTACTTTTCCCTGAACCGCATCCCACACACATCTCCCCAGACTCTCTTACCCACCCACAGGCACCACACCACGTACTACTCTTTCACTCTTTCTCTCTCTTTCACACACACACATACATACTTATGATTATTGTGCCTCCATGAATTGTCTTCCCTCTGCCTCTGAGCCTGCTTCTACTCTCCATCACTCAGAGGGTGAAGAAGCAGTGTTCTCTCATTGGTATAGGTGGGAAAATGTGAGGTGTGGTAAAAAAAAACTCTGAAGAGACCAATTACCGTGAAAAAAATATTAAAAGTTGTCAGAGAACTCTTCACAAAAGGCTTCAAGTCCAGGCAGAGGAGTTACAGTAGAGAGTTTCAAACCTTCAAGGAGTAAATATTTCTCTGTATATAAATTATTCCAGAATACAGGGAAAGAGAAAACTTCCCAATTGACTTTACAATGTGAATAAACCCTAGAAACAAAAGTCAGACAAAGAAATGGCAACAACAGAAACATACCAGTTGTACTTGTGGTTATAGGTGTAAATCATATAATCAATCTCCAACATTAAATGTGAGCAAATAGAATCTGTCAGCATAGTTAAAAGAATAAATACAAGACAATGTGATGCCTTAGCTGAAGAATATAAAAACAATTCCGCGTAAAGAAATATAGTAATATAACCCATCACATTAGTGAGGTAGAAGAGAAAAATGTATGATCATCTAGATCGATGTGATAAGTATTTTGATAAAAGTCAACATCCGTCATCCCTTATTAATTACAAAACACTAAAAAAAAATGACAACAGTGCTTCACAAAACTTCTATACTGTGTAAAATTGTATAACGATAGAAAGCACGAATAATAGACCCCAGGAAGTCAGAAAAATAATAAGAGTATGGACCCTGGGGTAGGAAATGACACTCCACTCCAGTGCTCTTGCCTGGAGAATTCCACAGACAGAGGAGCCTGGCCAGGCTACAATCCACGTGGCTGCAAAGAGTGGGACACAATTGAGCAACCAAGCACAGAGCAATCTGTACAATGATGGAGGGGGCTAAAGAAAATGATCCCCAAGGCCCTTTCTAGTCCTGACAGTGTATTATTCTATATGTAAAAGCCTGGACTCCACTGAACAACATAGCCACTATTTAATGCTGAGTTGTCTTACGGGGTCATATAATAGTTAAATGACTCCAAATTGCCACAGTCATACCCAAAGTGCAATCGATTGAAGAAGTCAGAAAAATAATACGAATAAGTTCTATGATCACTAGTATTTGGCATTGTACTTTGTATTTTTCTATATATGTATATATCACTAAATAATGTATTGCTTTATTTTCCTATCTCTTAACATTTTATAAATAGGATTATACTGTATGAATGCTTTGTGACTTGATTTTCTTAATATTATACTGTTGAGATTCTTAGGTTGGTGAATAGAGCTATATAATTCATTCATTTTGGCTTTTTAAGTATCCCATTGTGTGAATATGCACTAAATTTTTATTTTTATGTAATAGGCATATAGCTTGCTTTCATTTTTTGCAAATATATATAATACTGCTGTGAATATTTATGCATATATCTCTTGGTTCACATATGCAAGCATTTTTCTAGGGTATATAAAAGCATAGATTTCACTTTATGAAATAATGCTGTTATTTTTCAATATGCTTGCTTACAATTAACTTTTAATAATTATACTAAAGATTTAATGGAAATTCTGCTTCTCTAGTCTTCATCACATATTATTATATGTTTAAAATTAAAATATTAGCTAATCTAGTGAGTATGTGATGTTGTTATATTATGGCTTTAGAATGTGTTTTGTAATTAAAGATGTATTTGAGAATCTTTTCATATAACTTATTCACTGAAATATTTTTTCATATGTCTTGCAAGTTTTCTGAAGGGTCAGTGGTTTCTTTTTTATTGTTTTGTAGAAATTCTTTACATATTTTGAGACAAATTCTTTGTGAGTTAATGTGTTGCAAATATCTGCATCAGTGTGGGGCTTGACTTTTCACTCTGATGGTATTTTTTGATATCTAATTACCTTCCTAAACTCTCTCATTAATTTTAATAATGCCTGTAGATACCTTTGTGCTTTTATCTATAAAATTTTATTATCTTTGAATAATAAGAATTATATCTATTTTCAATTTTTACAGCTTCTGTTCCTTTATCTGTCTAGAATTTTCAGTATAATTTTGAATAGAAGTAGTGATGGTGAAAATCTCATCTTGTTCATGGTTTAAATATTTAAATTCTTTTCTCATTTCATATTCTCAATTGGATATGGTATCTGCTTTAAATCTTGTAGGTATATTCAGGTTTTATTAGGTTAAGAAAATTGTCTTCTTTCATTGATTGTGAAATTTTATAAATGCCCCTTCTACATCCTTTGAGATAATTATATAATTTTTTCTCCTTTAATCTGTTAAATTGGCAAATTTTGTTGATCTTTTTGAAGAAAAACTTTTGGTTTTGTTTATTTTACTTATTGTTTTTATAGTCTGCATTTTGTTGATCTCTGCTCTGATATTTATGATTTCCTTCTTTCTGCTATTTTGGGTTTAGTTTGTTCTTTTTCGGATTCCTTAAGGTATAAGATTAGGTTGTTGTTTTCAGATCTTTTTTCCTTAATGTAAACATTTACAGTTATACATTTTCCTCTTGGCTTTCACTGCATTCTATGACTTTTAGAATATTGTTTTTATTTTAATTTTTCTAAAGATATTTTCTTTTATTTTTCAATTTGTTAATGTGGTGAATTACATTGATTGATTTGCGGATGTTGAAGAATCCTTGCATCCCTGGGATAAAGCCCACTTGGTCATGGTGTATGATCTTTTTAATGTGTTGTTGGATTCTGATTGCTAGAATTTTGTTGAGGATTTTTGCATCTATGTTCATCAGTGATATTGGCCTGTAGTTTTCTTTTTTTGTAGTATCTTTGTCAGGTTTTGGTACTAGGGTGATGGTGGCCTCATAGAATGAGTTTGGAAGTTTCCCTTCTTCTGCAATTTTCTGGAAGAGTTTCAGTAGGATAGGTGTTAACTCTTCTCGAAATTTTTGGTAGAATTCAGCTGTGAAGCCATCTGGACCTGGGCTTTTGTTTGCTGGAAGATTTCTGATTACAGTTTCAGTTTCCGTGCTTGTGATGGGTCTGTTAAGATTATCTATTTCTTCCTGGTTCAGTTTTGGAAAATTGTACTTTTCTAAGAATTTGTCCATTTCTTCCAGGTTGTCCATTTTATTGGCATATAACTGCTTATAGTAGTCTCTTATGATCCTTTGTATTTCTGTGTTGTCTGTTGTGATCTCTCCATTTTCATTTCTAATTTTATTGATTTGATTTTTCTCTCTTTGCTTCTTGATGAGTCTGGCTAATGGTCTGTCAATTTTATTTATCCTTTCAAAGAACCAGCTTTTGGCTTTGTTGATTTTTGCTATGGTCTCTTTTGTTTCTTTTGCATTTATTTCTGCCCTAATTTTTAAGATTTCTTTCCTTCTGCTAACTCTGGGGTTTTCCAATTCTTCCTTTTCTAATTGCTTTAGGTGTAGAGTTAGGTTATTTATTTGACTTTTTTCTTGTTTCTTGAGGTATGCCTGTATTGCTATGAACTTTCCTCTTAGCACTGCTTTTATAGTGTCCCACAGGTTTTGGGTTGTTGTGTTTTCATTTTCATTCGTTTCTATGCATATTTTGATTTCTTTTTTTATTTCTTCTGTGATTTGTTGGTTATTCAGAAGCGTGTTGTTCAGCCTCCATATTTTGGAATTTTTAATAGTTTTCCTCCTGTAATTGAGATCTAATCTTAGTGCATTATGGTCAGAAAAGATGCTTGGAATGATTTCGATTTTTTTGAATTTATCAAGGTTATATTTATGGCCCAGAATGTGATCTATCCTGGAGAAGGTTCCATGAGCACTTGAGAAAAAGGTGAAATTCATTGTTTTGGGGTGAAATGTCCTATAGATATCAATTAGGTCTAACTGGACTAATGTATCATTTAAAGTTTGTGTTTCTTTGTTAATTTTCTGTTTAGTTGATCTGTCAATAGGTGTGAGTGGGGTATTAAAGTCTCCCACTATTATTGTGTTGTTGTTAATTTCCCCTTTCATACTTGTTAGCATTTGTCCTACATATTGCAGTGCTCCTATATTGGGTGCATATATATTTGTAATTGTTATATCTTCTTCTTGGATTGATCCTTTGATCATTATGTAGTGGCCTTCTTTGTCTCTTTTCACAGCCTTTGTTTTAAAGTCTATTTTATCGGATATGAGTATTGCCACTCCTGCTTTCTTTTGGTCTCTATTTGCATGGAATATCTTTTTCCAACCCTTCACTTTCAGTCTGTATGTGTCCCTTGTTTTGAGGTGGGTCTCTTATAAGCAGCATATAGAGGGTTCTTGTTTTTGTATCCATTCGGCCAGTCTTTGCCTTTTGGTTGGGGCCTTCAATCCATTTACGTTTAAGGTAATTATTGATAAGTATGATCCTGTTGCAATTTACTTTATTATTTTGGGTTCGGGTTTATACTCCCTTTTTGTGTTTCCTGTCTAGAGAATATCCTTTAGAATTTGTTGGGGAGTTGGTTTGGTGGTGCTGAATTCTCTCAGCTTTTGCTTGTCTGTAAAGCTTTTGATTTCTCCTTCGTATTTGAATGAGATCCTTGCTGGGTACAGTAATCTGGGCTGTAGGTTATTTTCTTTCATCACTCCTGGCCTGAAGAGTTTCTATTGAGAGATCAGCTGTTATCCTTATGGGAATCCTCTTGTGTGTTATTTGTTGTTTTTCCCTTGCTGCTTTTAATAGTTGTTCTTTGTGTTTGATCTTTGTTAATTTGATTAATATGTGTCTTGGGGTGTTTTGCCTTGGGTTTATCCTATTTGGGACTCTCTGGGTTTCTTGGACTTGGGTGATTATTTCCTTCCCCATTTTAGGGAAGTTTTCAACTATTATCTCCTCAAGGATTTTCTCATGGTCTTTCTTTTTGTCTTCTTCTTCTGGGACTCCTATAATTCGAATGTTGGAGGATTTCATATTGTCCTGGAGGTCTCTGAGATTGTCCTCATTTCTTTTAATTCGTTTTTCTTTTTTTCTCTCTGATTCATTTATTTCTACCATTCTATCTTCTATTTCACTAATCCTATCTTCTGCCTCCGTTATTCTATTATTTGTTGCCTCCAGAGTGTTTCTGATCTCATTTATTGCGTTATTCATTGTATATTGACTCTTTTTTATTTCTTCTAGGTCCTTGTTAAACCTTTCTTGCATCTTCTCAATCCTTGTCTCTAGGCTATTTATCTGTGATTCCATTTTGATTTCAAGATTTTGGATCATTTTCACTATCAATATTCGGAATTCTTTCTCAGGTAGATTCCCTATCTCTTCCTCTTTTGTTTGGTTTGGTGGTCATTTCTCCTGTTCCTTTACCTGCTGAGTATTCCTCTGTCTCTTCATCTTGGTTATATTGCTGCGTTTGGGATGGCCTTTTTATATTCTGGGAATTTGTGTAGTTCTCTTTATTGTGGAGCTTCCTCACTGTGGGTGGGGTTGTATCAGTGGCTTGTCAAGGTTTCCTGGTTAGGGAGGCTTGTGTTGGAGGTCCGGTGGGTGGAGCTGGGTTTCTTCTCTCTGGAATGCAGTGGAGTGACCAGTAATGGGTTATGAGACGTCTAAAGTTTTGGAGTAACTTTGAGCTGCCTGTATATTGAAGCTCAGGGATGTGTTCCTGTGTTGCTGGAGAATTTGTGTGATATGTTTTGTTCTGGAACTTGTTGGCCCTTGGGTAGAGCTTTGTTTCAGTGTAGGTATGGAGGCGTTTGATGAGCTCCTATTGCTTAATGTTCCCTGAATTCAGGAGTTCTCTGATGTTCTCAAGCTTTGGACTTAAGCCTCCTGCTTCTGATTTTCAGTTTTATTTTTACAGTGGTCTCTAGACTTCTCCATCTATACAGCACCGATGATAAAACATCTAGGTTAAAGATGAAAGGTTTCTCCACATTGAGGGACACCCAGAGAGGTTCACTGGGTTACATGGAGAAGAGAAGAGGGAGGGGGTAGTTAGAGGTGACTGGAATGAGATGCGGTGAGATCAAAAGAGGAGAGAGCAAGCTAGTCAATAGTCACTTCCTTATGTGCGCTCCATAGTCTGGACCACTCAGAGGTATTCACGGAGTTATACAGGGAAGAGGAGAGGGAGGAAGTAGACAGAGGTGGCCAGGAGGGTAAGAGAGAGTAATGAAAAGGAAGGAGACAAGTCCAGCCAGTAATCAGTTCCTTAGGTGTTCTCCACCATCTAGAAAACACAGAGAATCACAGAGTTGGATATAGAAGAGATGGGGGGGGGAGGGGAGACAGAGGCCACCTGGTGGAGAAAAAGGAGAGTCCAAAAGGAGGAGAGAGTGGTCAAGCCAGTAATCTCGCTGTCAGGTAAAATTGGGTTTTGAAATGTACAAAATTGACAACAAAAACCGAAAAGCAAAGATTAAAAAACCTAGAGTAGAGGTTGGGATTATCTCAGTAGATGCAGAGAAGGCCTTTGACAAAATTCAACATCCATTTATGATAAAAACTCTCCAGAAAGCAGGAATAGAAGAAACATACCTCAACATAATAAAAGCTATATATGACAAACCCACAGCAAACATTATCCTCAATGGTGAAAAATTGAAAGCATTTCCCCTAAAGTCAGGAACAAGACAAGGGTGCCCACTTTCACCACTACTATTCAACATAGTTCTGGAAGTTTTAGCCAGAGCAATAAGAGCAGAAAAAGAAATAAAAGGAATCCAAATTGGAAAAGAAGAAGTAAAACTCTCACTGTTTGCAGATGACATGATCCTCTACATAGAAAACCCTAAAGACTCTACCAGAAAATTACTAGAGCTAATTAATGAATATAGTAAAGTTGCAGGATATAAAATCAACACACAGAAATCCCTTGCATTCCTATACACTAATAATGAGAAAGTAGAAAAAGAAATTAAGGAAACAATTCCATTCACCATTGCAACAAAAAGAATAAAATACTTAGGAATATATCTACCTAAAGAAACTAAAGACCTATATATAGAAAACTATAAAACACTGATGAAAGAAATCAAAGAGGACACTAATAGATGGAGAAATATACCATGCTCATGGATTGGAAGAATCAATATAGTGAAAAGGAGTATACTACCCAAAGCATTCTACAGATTCAATGCAATCCCTATCAAGCTTCCAGCGATATTTTTCACAGAACTAGAACAAATAATTTCAAGATTTGTATGGAAATACAAAAAACCTCGAATACTGGAGGAATCAACCTGCCTGACTTCAGGCTTTACTACAAAGCCACAGTCATCAAGACAGTATGGTACTGGCACAAAGACAGACATATAGATCAATGGAACAAAATAGAAAGCCCAGAGATAAATCCACACACATATGGACACCTTATCTTCGACAAAGGAGGCAAGAATATACAATGGAGTAAAGACAATCTCTTTAACAAGTGGTGCTGGGAAAACTGGTCAACCACTTGTAAAAGAATGAAACTAGATCACTTTCTAACACCGCACACAAAGATAAACTCAAAATGGATTAAAGATCTAAATATAAGACCAGAAACTATAAAACTCCTAGAGGAGAACATAGGCAAAACACTCTCCGACATAAACCACAGCAGGATCCTCTATGATCCACCTCCCAGAATTCTGGAAATAAAAGCAAAAATAAACCAATGGGACCTAATTAAAATTAAAAGCTTCTGCACAACAAAGGAAAATATAAGCAAGTGAAAAGACAGCCTTCCGAATGGGAGAAAATAATAGCAAATGAAGCAACTGACAAACAACTAATCTCAAAAATATACAAGCAACTCCTGCAGCTCAATTCCAGAAAAATAAACGACCCAATCAAAAAATGGGCCAAAGAACTAAATAGACATTTCTCCAAAGAAGACATACAGATGGCTAACAAACACATGAAAAGATGCTCAACATCACTCATTATTAGAGAAATGCAAATCAAAACCACAATGAGGTACCACTTCACACCAGTGAGAATGTCTGCAATCCAAAAATCTGCACGCAATAAATGCTGGAGAGGGTGTGGAGAGAAGGGAACCCTCCTACACTGTTGGTGGGAATGCAAACTAGTACAGCCACTATGGAGAACTGTGTGGAGATTCCTTAAAAAATTGCAAATAGAACTGCCTTATGACCCAGCAATCCCACTGCTGGGCATACACATGGAGGAAACCAGAATTGAAAGAGACACATGTACCCCAATGTTCATCACAGCATTGTTTATAATAGCCAGGGCATGGAAACAACCTAGATGTCCATCAGCAGATGAATGGATAAGCAAGCTGTGGTACATATACACAATGGAGTATTACTCAGCCGTTAAAAAGAATACATTTGAATCAGTTCTGATGAGATGGATGAAACTGGAGCCAATTATACAGAGTGAAGTAAGCCAGAAAGAAAAACACCAATACAGTATACTAACACATATCTATGGAATTTAGAAAGATGGCAATGATGACCCTGTATGCAGGACAGCAAAAAAGACACAGATGTGTATAACGGACTTTGGGACTCAGTGGGAGAGGGAGACGGTGAGATGACTTGGGAGAATGGCATTGAAACATGTATAATATCATGTAAGAGTCGAATTGCCAGTCTATGTCTGATGCGGGATATGGCACGCTTGGGGCTGGTGCGCGAGGATGACCCAGGGAGATGTTGTGGGGAGGGGGGTGGGAGGGGGGTTCAGGTTTGGGAGCGCATGTACACCCGTGGTGGATTCATGTCAATGTATGGCAAAACCAATACAGAATTTTAAAGTAAAAAAATAAATAAAGAAAGAAAGAAAGAAAGAAAGGATCAGCTTTTAGGTTTGCTGAAAAAAAAAATAAAGATATTTTCTAATTTCCCTTGTGACTTTTTTTTATTGTTTTATTCAGCCAGTTTTGTT
This sequence comes from Oryx dammah, assembly GCF_014754425.2. Lineage (NCBI taxonomy): Eukaryota > Metazoa > Chordata > Mammalia > Artiodactyla > Bovidae > Oryx > Oryx dammah. The sequence goes on along the minus strand of NW_024070185.1, from coordinate 42,291,739 downwards.
TAAATTCTCCCAAGTATTTACTGATTTCTTAACATTCTTTCTGCATTTCAGATCTTTCTTCTGGATTCCCTTTCCTTTTTCTGAAGTTCTTTCTTTAAAAATTCCTATAGTGAATTAGAGATCAAACCCTCTCTATCTTAGTTGCTCTGAAAATATCTTCATTTCATTTCATTTTTTAAAAGATAGTTTCATCAGATATAGAAGTTCAGATTTTAGTGTTTTAATGATAGGTGCCATACCTTTCTCTTCGAATGTTGCTGTGGTTGATTAAATGGTGGTGCCCCACATATGTCTACATTCTATTCCCAGGAACCTATGAATATGTTACCTTACATGGTAAAGCATACTCTACAGATGTGATTTCGTTAAAGATATTGAAATGGGGAAATTATCCTGCATTATTCACATGAGCCCATTTTAATCAAAAGGGTCATATGAGAGACAGGGAGGAAGGTCAAAGTCCACAGTAGGACTTCTGATAACAGGAGTCACATGGTGGCAGGCTCTAGAAACTGAAAGGGACAAGAAGCAGGTTCTCCCCTAGTGTCTCCAGAGGGAACCAGCCTGGATGACATCTTAATTTTAGCTTCGTAATACTCATCTTGGACTTCTGACTTCCAGAATTATAAAACAGCAAATGTGTGATAAATGTTTTGGGTTGGCGATATGTACAGCAGCAGTGGGAAACTAAAGTAGTTGCTTTTGAGAAATCCTCTGCCAGAGTAATTATAGTCCTATAATTGATCATTTGTTTTTTCTCTATAGCTGCTCAACTTTTTAAAAGTTGAGTCCATTAAAACCCATGACCTAAGCCACCAGGGATCGGTGAGTATCTTCAGGGCAAAACAGACTCTAGTATTTGCTTATCAGTTTTCCTTTAGTATTCTAGAAGTTTATCTTAATGTCCAATTGTGGTTATCATTTTATTTATCCTGCTTTAGTTTCCTAATTGGAATCTTTGATCACTGCTGGAAAAATCTCACGTATTGCTTCTTCTGGTATCATCTGTTTTCTCCCCCTGGAACTCCTTTAGTGTTTGCAAGTCTTTTCACTTTATTCTCGATGTCTCTTTATCTCTCTTTATATTTTGTGTTTCTGTGTGCTGGATCCTCTGTAATATCTCACACCTATTTTTCCGTATTCCCTCTTCAGCTGTGTCCAGTCTTCTTATTCTACCCATTGACTTTTTGTAAAATATTATTGGATAATATTTGATTTCAATGTCATGTCAGTTTCAGGTGTATAGCCAAGTGGTTCAATTATATATAGATACTTATCCATTCTTTTTTAGATTCTTTTCTTATATTGGTTGTCATAGGATAATGAGTAGAATCATCTAGGTGATATGAGCTATGTGACATACAGAATCCCTGGTGTTAGACAGTAGGTCTTTCCTGGTTATCTATCTTATACATAGTAGTGTGTGTGTTTTCATCGAAAACTCCTGATTTATCCCTCCCCACCACATTTCTCCTTTGGTAGACCCCAAGTTTGTTCTCAATATCTATAAGTCTGTTTCTATTTTGTAAATAAGTTTATTTGCATTTTTTTTAAAAAATTAGATTCCACATATAGAGTGATACTGTGACTGTCTTTCTCTGTCTGACTTACTTCACTTAGTATCATAATCTTTTGTTTCATCTACCCGTTGACTTTTCAATGAGAATTTATATATTTCACAGTTCTAAGAGTTCTAGTTGGTCCTTTTTCAACTATATATGGTCAGTTTTGATAGCCTTCTGTTCTTTTATTGGGCATTCAACAATCTCATTTATTTCAGTAAATATGTAAAACATGCTGATTTCACATTATGTTTGATCATTCCATTATCTGCAGTTTTTATAGCTCTAATAGTGTACTTTGTTGTTTCTCCTGGTTTTTTCCTTTCTTTGTGTATCTAGTCAGTTTGTGAGCTGTTGTGTCTTGCAGCCTTTATCTGGGAGTATGTTTTCAGGCATTTGTTTTAGGCATTGTAGTGCTTCAGACAAAAAATTTGCTTCTGCTAGGCAGCTTGGAGAGTTATCAACCAGAAAATACTTTAAACTAAATTTAAAACTTAGGACTTTGTATGTCACATAGTTCATTCCAACTCAAGTTCCAAGCCTCTGTTTTATGGGTTTATAGTTTGGGATTTTAATGGGAGGCTTTTTTTTTTCTTAATACTCCTCTCTCTGCTTCTGTCCAGGGTCAAGCCAGAGATAGATCACCACTTCTCCTTCTGCACGATAGATCCTTTCTAGGTCACCTACTGAGCATGTCACATTTTTGGTGACAGATGTGTGAGGGAATTCCAATCAGATCTCCCACACCGCTCAGGCCCAGGGCTTTGCCGCTGTCCTGTCAGTCCATTAAAACCCATGACCTAAGCCACCAGGGATCGGTGAGTATCTTCAGGGCAAAACAGACTCTAGTATTTGCTTATCAGTTACTGGGCTTGTCATTTCTAGCCTCTGAGATTCCTTTATTTTCCTGGCAGCTTAAGTATACATTATTAATATGTCATTAATAATTTATGCCACATATTTAGGTGTGAGGTCTCTAAAAGTCTAGTATGCCGTATTTTTTTGTAAAGCTCTTTGAATTAGTTAGCTACTTCCATGTAACAAATTACCCCAATACTTAGTATCTTCAAGCAATAGCTATTATCTCATAGGTTCTGTGGGTCAGAAATCCGTATGCAGTTTCTCTTTCACGAAGCTGCAATCGCGGTGTTGGCAGGTATGCCACTCATTTCAAGGCTCAACTTGGGAAGGATCTGATTCTAAGCTCACTTGTGTGGCTGTTGGCGAGACTTATACCCTTGCTGGCTGGTGGTTGGAGACATTAGTTACTTGTTAAGTGGTTCTTTCCACAGGAATACCTACGACATAGCCACTTGTTTCTTCCAGAGTGAGGGCTCTGAGAGAGGGAGAGAGAGAGAAAGTAAGAGCGCATGGATGTCATGGCCTTCTTGTAACTCAATCTCAGAAGAGACATTCCATGACCTTTGCCATCTTCTGTTCATTAGAAGTGAGTCACTATTTCCAGCCCCTTCTCAAAAGAGGTGATGACACAAGTGTAATCATTTGAAACCATTTTAAAGGCTACCTACCTCACTTGTATAAATCTCTTTTTAAAAAGTAAACAACAAAGTAGAAAAATATTAAGAAGTATAAACAGGCAATTTTTTCAAGGAAGAAATTGAAATATCTGATAAATATATAAAAATTGCCCAATATCTCTAGTAATTAAATAAATGCTAATTAAAACAGCAGTTGGATAAATCTTACCTATCAGACTGATTGACAAAGATCTTTTTAATATCAAGTGTAGAAAACAAAATATGGAAACTTGCAACTATGTGCAATGCTAATGGGAGTGTAAATTAGTATTTATTGTGATTTAATTTGAGACTGTGTCACTGTCCTTAAAAGTCTACATAGCCTGAAAAAATATATATATATGTTAAAATTTATTGTCCAACAATTTTGCAATGAGAGTCTTTCCCTAAGGAAAAATTATAAAAGCTTGAAAATATTCATTGAACTATGTTCATCTTTTTGGTAAACCCTTTTAAAATAAATGTCTAAAAGGAGTCATTGGTAAATAAATTATCCCACATGCTCATAAGATAAAACTATGCCACTGTTAAAAATAACAAGTCTGCATATGTTAACATGGCAAGATTTACCCAAACATATTGTTAGTAAGCAAAATAGTATATATTGAATGATTCATTTTTATTACATATAATGTTAAACACATGTATATACAGAGGAAATATTAGCAAGCTATGGAAATACTATTTTTATATCATCTCTGGGTGATGGAATTAAGTTGCTTTTTATTACCTTTTTGCTTACTGTATTGTCTAAATTCTCCAGAAATAATATATTTATGTATCAATTATCATAATTGTAAACAAAAAAAGTTTATCTAAGATGAAAAGTATAACCAAGCAACCTCCTATAAGATATAACTTTCCAATTATTTAGTAATTTCTTTCTAATACTCTTGTTAAAAGTTCAGAAATATACATTTATCACTATATTGAGGATAAATACATAATACAAATATTTATTTTGAACCAAGAATCCTGCCATTAAGAAATTCCCACCCTTGACCCACAGATACTAATAATTATACAATTAGTCTAATTTTCACATTGGAGCACCATTACCAAACCAATAATGAATCAAACTTCTTATAATATAGTATACAATGTACAAAGCAATTTTTACATCACTAGTTAATTTTATCATCAAAATTTTCTGTGATATGTGGCTATCCTAATCATTACATTATAAATGAAACTGAGACTCAAAGAGACCAAATAATTTGCAAAGGATGTGATTATTAGCAAATAGAAGAGCTGAATTAAAGAATTTTTCACTATTGACTGTGGTACCTGGAGGTCCTTTCAGTGTCCAGCATTTGTATGCACCTCTTCCAAGCTGTCTTATTCTGCTAAGTGCAGGGAGCAGAGAGATAAGCAGAACATCACTCTATTCTTGGGAAGTTAGTCTTAAGACTTCCAGGTACCCTTCTCTACTAACAGATAGTTTTATAAGTAGATGTCTGGCACAGAAGGTTTTTTTGTAACATACACAAAGGGAGGCTTGTATTTTCCCCTCATTTATGAAGCCTGTGTGCCATTCACACAGTGATTTCCATAGCTGCATATTATAACTTGCCAGAGTCTTGTGTGACTGGATTCTCTAACCTAAAGAACTTCTTTTAATTTTGAACACTGTGCAAAGTTCAAACATTTTCCTTTGCACCAGAAATGGAAAAGGAGGCTCTATGGTGCCCAACAAGTTATTGTAGCTTCATAGATGAAAATGCAAAGTAGTCCTCATGGGGAAATGTAAAATGTGCCCTCACAGTACTGTTCCTTGACTGCAATAAGGAGTCAGGAAATGGTAGTTGGAACCCTCTGCAGGGCTATCTTAGAAATTTGAATCAGAACCATTGAATTTAGTTATTGCTTTAATTTCGATTTGATATTTACTTTTAATATCTGTGCCATTTCATGGGTGTTAGTATGAAGTTCTATTTTCTTAGTTGTGTTGTGAAACATTCCTAATCTACTTGTGTTTTTAAAATACAGTTGCTCTGTTTATGAAAAGAAAGTGCTATGTGTCATTAAAAAGCAAACCTCTAAGAGAAAGAAAAACTGAGGCAGAATTGAAATCATGCAACCCACCTTTAGAGTTTGTTTTGAAATGTGATCATATTCACTTTCATTAATGCATTTAGTTAATATATGAATTATCCTTGATAAACTTCATTTATACATTGAACTTCCATTTTAACATTATTATTCATATTATAAAATGTACTCATAAATCTGTGTTTATATAAACTGGCACCTGAAGAGACAAATCAATCAGTTGTTAGGGCAGTGGTGGCATGGCGATAAAGGAACAAAGTATGATTCAAGTGGGACTAACAAGGATTCTGTGCCCCAACCTACTAACTGTCTGGTTTTGGATAGGTCACTCCGCACCCCGTGAGCCTGTTTCTTACCTGGAAAATATGGATAATAATGGTTATAGAGTTTTTGTGGGGTCAAACAGAGGCTCCCATAATGATACTAGCTCTTCAGTTCAATTCAGTTCAGTCACTCAATCGTGTCTGACTCTTTGCAACCCCATGGACTGCACCATGCCAGGCTTCCCTGTCCATTACCAACCCCTGGAGCTTGCTCAAACTCATGTCCATTGAGTTAGTGATGCAATCCAACCATCTCATCCTCTGTTGTCCCCTTCTCCTCCTGCCCTTTCCCAGCATCAGGGTCTTTTCCAATGAGTCAGTTCTTCACATCAAGTGGCCAAAGTATTGAAGTTTCAGCTTCAGCATCAGTCCTTTCAGTGAATATTCTGGACTGATTTCCTTTAGGATGGACTGGTTTGATCTCCTTGCAATCCAAGGGGCTCTCAAGAGTCTTCTCCAACAGCACAGTTCAAAACCAGCTCTTATTTATTGACATTTACTAGGTCTGGTACTGCTCTAAGTTCTTTAGGTGGATTGTTTTATTTAATTGTCACAACACTGACTTTCTATGAGTACTATTATTATCACTGTTCTCCCCAACTTATAGATGAGCAAACCAAGGTGCAGCATGGATTGAATAACTTGCTCAGAGTTGCACAGTTAACAGCAGAGGCAAAATTCAACTTCAGACAGTCTGGTTCTGAGGCTCACAACCTTAGCCACTGGACCACTGGAATATATTTTCTTTCAAGTAAAACCTCTGGTTGGGTTTTAGCTCTTAATGGTGCACAGTGGGAAAGGAGTTCTTATTATAGCTAATTTCTATAAAATAGGTTATTAAAAACCACCTTGCAGAGCTATGTAGTAAAGATAAATGAGACTTTTATGTGAATTTGCTATACATATTATATATGTGCGTATCAATGTATGCACAGTATATTTTGAATTTAATTCTTTGCAGTACAGAGTGAAAGAGGAGGCAAAATAAGTTGGGTGAAAAGAAAAAACAAAAGAGGTGGTGGTCGGAGGCATGGGGCCACTGTGGGTTTCAGAGGAGGAGACATGAAGGCTTGTTTGAAGGCCCCTGCTTCTCCATTCTGGGGCATTCGCAACTGGAAGCCCAAAGTCTAGCCATTCAGCAAAAATACCTTCTCTGACAGAAATTGCCATTGTAAACAAGACTATAGAAGAAAGCCTTGCACTAGCAGTGAGGGCAAAGGAAAATTCTTAGACATGTTTTGATGCTGAGCAAGAGCCCACAGAGGGAAGGTTATTGAACACTCAAGAAGAAGAGCTTTGGTTCAAACAGGCTTGGATTCTGTCTGCAAGTCTGCCACTCACATCACGTCTGTACTCTCTAAGCTGTTATTTGTTTGTCTGTAAATGGGTATAATAGCTCTTAGCAGGGCTTCCCAGTTGTTGTGGTAAAGAATGTGCCTGCCAATACAGGTGGCATAAGGAATACAGGTTTGATCCCTGGGTCCGGAAAGACCCCCTGGAGAGGGAAATGACTACCCACTCCAGTACTCTTGCTCGTGAAATCCCAGGGACAGAGGAGCTTGGTGGTCTACAGTCCATGAAGTCACAAAGAGTCGGACATGACTGAGTGACTACACACACACACAAACACACGCACACACCTCATAGGACTGTTGTGAAGATTAAAGCATGCATACAAAGCACTTAGGACTGCAGCTGACTAAAAACTGAATAAATGTTAGCTTGTAACATGATTGTGATTATCATCGATGGAATGAGGATTCTGTGTAATAAAAACAGCTCCTTGTCTGTGTGCGGTGGTACATAGCAGGTGCCCACCGCCCGCTTGTTATTGTTAGTAACGTCATTGTTTTTAGGGCTGCAGTTATCACTAATGAGTCATGATATTTTCATTCTATTCCCCATTCAATGCTGTGGCCTTAGAAAAGTCATTTCTTTGAGCCTTGCTTTCTCCTTATGTGAGATGGAATAGTTGGACTAAACTAATGGTTCCCAAACATAGACAGATAAATCTGCTCTAAGTCAGAACACAGATTTATCTGTTCATGTTCAGGAATGATTAGTGCAAAGAGTTGGACACAAATGAGCGACTGGGCACACGGAGCACAAAGTCAGAACACAGTGTTCTCGGGGACACGTTGGAACTGGCTCTATGAAACTGCTGACTCTTCTTTGTGGCTGCCATTGTTCAGTCACTGAGTTGTGTTCGACTCCGTGACCCCATGGACTGCAGCACGCCAGGCTTCTCTGTCCTTCACTCTCTCTCTGAGTTTGCTCAAACTCATGTCCATTGAGTCGGTGATGGTATCTCACCATTTCATCCTCTGCCACCCTCTTCTCCTTTTGCCTTCAATCTTTCCCAGCATCAAGGTCTTTTTGAATGAATTGGCTGTTCACATCAGGTGGCCAAAGTATTCTTTACTTTGAGATAAAGTTCCTTTATACATGTAACTAATTTATTTCATGCACTGATAATGGTAGATACTAAGTAGCCTTTTTAAAAATCGGTATTTGTTGAGATACTGTGTTGGAGACCATATGAATATCTACTTCCTTTATTTAAAAAAAAAAGTATTTTAATGTTCAGTTGCTAAGTCATATCTGACCCTGCGACGCCATGGACTGCAGTATGCCTGACTTCCCAGTCCTTCATTATCTCTCGGAGTTTGCTTAAACTCATATCCATTGAGTTGATGTTGCCATCCAACTATCTCATCCCCTGTCATCCCCTTCTCCTCTTGCCCTCTATCTTTCCCAGCATCAGGGTCTTTTCCAATGAGTCAGCTCTTTGCATCAGGTGGCCAAAATATTGGAGCTTCAGCTTCAGCATTAGTCCTTCCAATGAATTCTACTACTCTTTGAAATAGAGAATTTGGGGAAGTATCCCTGCCATGATGATTGCTAAGATACTTCCCAACACTATTAACTTAGAGCAGAGCTGGGAGAACCTTGCTGACAGTCAAGTTCAGAAAGAGATGATGGAGAAGAGATTTAGCCTGCTCTGTCAGGCCCATGGTGAGAGCCTCAGATGGAAACAAAAGAAGAATAAAGCTCTGAAAAGGTTACTGGAAGTGCTTCTTTCTTTCAGTCAATGTTTATAGATAACTTACTATCACCCAGGCACCATGCAAAGCCCTGGATATGAAATGGTCAGTGTAATAGGTTGAATTGTGGCCCCGAAGAATATGGCCATGCCTGGAACTGAGAAAGTTTGTACCAAAAGTCGGGAGCTGCTACAATAAATACCTAAAACGCAGAAGGTGCTTTGCATCTGGATATAGGACAGAGGCTATAGAAAAAAACCTACAGTGCCATGAATTCTTGGTTAGGGGTGATTCTCCTGAGACCTCAGAAGAGGAGAGCTATAGAGAAAGCCCCAGTCTTCATAGGGAATACCCATATAATACTGACAGAAAGCTGGTAAAAGTAGGAATGGTCAGGGACAGCCCAGTGATGTCTCAGATGGCAATGAGGGACATGATACTGGAAACCAAAGGAAAGGTAATCCTTCACATAAAGTGGCAAAAGCTTGACTCAACTGTGTTCATGTTCTAGTGTTTTGTTGATGATTCCACTGTGAGTGGGTGAAATTGGCTATTTGGCTGAAGAAATTTCTAAGCAAAGTGGCTTTTCTTGAATCGTTAGATAAAAATGAAAGAAGAGAGAAATGATTTGAAAGTACAATTGTTCATCAAAAGGGAAACAGAAATGGAAAACTTGGAAAATTCTAAGCCTATCCATATTGAAAGAAATCATAAAATATATTCAAGAGAGAACAAAGGTGTGACTAAATAGCATTTGACTGTATCTGTACACAGGCCGGGGCCCCAGAGGAGGGGCTCAGTGCCACTTTACATAGCCGCTGGGCTCCTTCTTGCTTCCTAGTACCACAGTCCTTGGCCGGTGTGGGCCTGTCCAGTGCTGCTGTGGTGGCCAGCCCTCCAAAGACAAAGGCACTAAGCCCTGGTGGAATCCGTGCAGTGCCTTCCCGGCAGGCGAACAGGGCACAATAGCTGTGGAGCTGGGATGGCTGTAGAGAACCCTCTCCTTGAACAAGACCTAGCAGAGCTACGGTACAAGGCTGTCCTAGTACCCCAACCCGGGAGATCCCGGGTGGGCTGTGCCCAGCAGAGCCCTAGGACATGCCTCTCAAAGCCATGGGAGGCAGAACCTCCACCTCAGTGCACCTTAAGGTTCTAGGCTTAGTAGGGACCTGTTACCCCTTTCTTCATTCCCATCTCTCCCTTTTAACCTGGGTATATTTATGCTATTCCTGTCCCACCACTGGATTTTGGAAGTACATAGCCTGTTTGGTATCACAGGTTCACGGCTGGAGAGCAGTTTGCCTCTAAATGAATGAGTCTCATCCATGTCTGATGGAGGTGATACTTTACTTGAGACTTTGGGTTTTGTTGGGTTGATGCTAGAATGAGTTTAGACTTTGGAGGCTGTTGGGAGGGAATGAATATGTTCTGCATGTGAAAGGAGATGAACAAGGGCAGGGGGGGCCCAGGGTGAAATGCTAATGGTCTGAATGTCTCCCCTCAAATTCTTATGGCAGAATCCTAACCCCCTAAAGATGATATTAGGAAGTGGGCCTTTGAGAGATGCTTACATCATAAAGATGAAGCTCTCATGCACGGGATTATTGTTTTCCTAAAAGACCCTACAGAGCTCCCTTGCTCCTTCTAACATGAGGACACAGCAAGAAGGTAAGAATGATGAACCAGGAAAAGAGGCCTCGTCAAAAGGCAACCATGCTAGTGCCTTTATTTTGGACTTCCCAGCCTCTAGAACTGTGAAAGATGAATTTCTATGGCTTATAAACTACCCAGTTTGTGGCATTCTGTTACAGCAACCCCAATGGACTAAGACAGGGAGCCAGAAGCATTTGTTTATTCTTTCAACAAATATTTATGGATCACTTACTACAGGCCAGGTGCCATGCAAGGCCCTAGGTGTAAAAATGATCACTATACTGGGGTGACATTACCCCCCCAAATACATGTCTGTGTCTTAATTCCTGGAGCCTATGAACATTATCTCATATGACAACAGACTAAATGAGTTAAAGAAAATGGTAATTTAAGTAATTAAGAGTGTCAAGATGAGACCATCCTGGATTATCTAGGTGGGGGCAGGGGGCCATGGCTAAATCCAGGGATAGGCGTCCTCATGGGAGACAAAGGAGGAGACAGACCCATGAAGAGGAGGGGGCAGTGTGGCCCCGGAACTGGAGGTGAGAGCGACACAGCCACCTCTCAAGGAGCAGCTGGGAGCCGACAGAAGCTGGAGTCAGCACAGACCTGATCCTCCCCTCCTGGGACTTCTGGAGGGGCTCAGCTCTGCCCACACCTTGATCTCCAATGTCTGGCCTCCGGAACTGTGGGAGAGTAAATTTCTATTGTTTTAAGCCCCCAGTTTGTGGCAATTGGCTATAGCAGCCACAGGAAATTTCACATAGTCAATAACATGGACATAGTAGTACCTTGCCTTTATGGTACTTAGAGAGAGAAAGAGAATTAAAGAAGCATTACAATAAAGAGGGGCCACAGTGATGAGCCATAGAATAGAACATGGGTGCTCTGGGATTCCTGATATACCAGGAACCAGCAACTTGGATGCAGGACCTGGAAGCTTCTGCACTGCTGGCTGAGCAGAAGCAGAGAATGGCCCGTCTCCTGATGCCCCTGCTCTGGCCTCTGTGCCTTTAGAGCCCAGCAGGGACATGCTCTACATTTCTGAATCCCGGTTCCTCTAGCTGGCAGGTGTGTGGGGTGGGGCTGCCTGACCTCTCTGTATTCTGAATCTGCCAGTCAGGACTGAAGAAGCAGACCCCTGAAGGGTATACCAGACCCTGGACGTGCTGCTGAACACTTGCGAGACGGTCCCTGCAGGTCTCAGCAGCTGTGACGGCCTCTCAGAGGGCGAGTATGCCTTCTGCCAGTTCTAGCACTGGTTGATTGTGTGGCGCTCTGCTGATTAGGCCATCCCCCGGCATTTAGGTGACTCTGATAGAAATCCATACACTTTAAGAGCTAGTCCCACCTTAAATTTCATCAGTTCGAACTCAGAAGAAGCCACTGGTAGAAAGATAAATTCAATGAACTTTGATGGGGATACCTATGTAAGGATGAAGCAGGGGCCTCTTTGTGCTGTTTTTACATTTTCCAGTGCTTCAGTTTTTCTGGTTTTAAAGCATTCTTCTTATGGACGCACGCAAGCGTTGACAAACTAGACAGGAAGCCTGGGGAATATGAATACATGTAAATATCAAGTCAGACATTTTTTAAGGATGTCATTTATTCTAAAGTATGTTAGAATTACTTTAAAGCCATTAGTGTCTAGATTCTTTAAATGTAGAGACACGTTTTAAAAACACACTTTTCCTATCAGAGTTTAATAATGGTAAAGGCAGATCCTTTTTTCAACAATAAAGAAGCAAAAAATATTGCTTTTGACCTGACAAACCATAACATCTGCCTGTAAGCTTTTCATCAGGACCCCAAACACCACATCTTGAGGTGTTCAGCTGCAGAGTTACCCTGATTAAAAATTTCAGGGAAAAGCTTATGATGTTGACTTGAGTGCTGTAGGTTCTATATTTAGGGCTAAGTCAAACCTTGAACAGAATTTATTGTTTGACTTTAGATTATTGCAGATTTTGACATGTTTCTTTTAAGTTCCCTTTGCTATCCTTGGAATCAGAGGTGAAGAATGGTCTTCTCTCTTACTTGCACCCATCCTTGAATTGTGTGTCAAGCATCTGTGTATTGCAGTGCATCCCATAAAGCACTGTGGAAGACATAAAACAAGGATAAAACGTTAAATGTCCAGTGTCAAAGCTCTTAAGCAAATCAGGAAAATCTGCCAGCCTTCAAGAGCAAATGTCTCTTTACAAAAGAACAATTTAAAATGAGAAAGACAATCACGGTAACTCCATTTGCATTTTACTTCCAGCAGTTTGCACAGAATCCCATCATCTCCAGCAGCTTCCCTTCCCACGTGTGTCAGAGAAAGTCAGCAGCTGTCCTGGACCAATATCTTGCCCTGTGAAGAATTACCAGGAACTACTTTTACCAGCTTTAAAAGATTTGCTCTTTGCATGCTCTCAGAAATTACAGTCTGAAGGCAATTGATTCTAATTGTGGATGGGAAAATGGATTTGGAGGGAAGAGAACTCTTGCTGGCCTGATATTTCTGCAGATTGTGGAAACTGGCTTTATTTGAAATTTCAGACACTTTCCTGAAATGACGTAGCCTCTCATTCCCTGCCCCACTCTCTTTTCTTGTGAGAATGTGAAGAAAAAAAATTTATCAGAAAACTCTCTGCCATCAATTTTAAGTTGAAATATAGGAAGGATTTTGATTCATGGCACTAAGAATGGGGAAAAGGGGGAAAGCCATAGAGAGTAGACAGGAAATGAACAGAGAGAAAAGGAAAGAAAAACATTGCCCAGACACTGTGTATTCTCAGCCTCTGTCCCAAAGACATATTTGCTCATTCATTTGAACATGTACCTGGAATTAATATTAGTTCCTGCAGAAAAAAACGAAGGATCCCTGGTTGGTTTCAGTCATTTATTTCACCTTCCCATAGTTTGACTTATAGAATAAATAGAAAATAACTTTCAGACCAAGCATCATGTTAGAGGTGACAATTCTGTGATGTCTGTAAATCTAAGCTTTCTACTCACCACTCTGAGAAACACCACGCTTGTCAGCAAGGAACCTTGAGATGATAACTAAAGGGCACTTCTGTTGATTTGTTAGTATGTTGAAGCATTTGAAAATATGTGACATGCATTATGATCATGGAAATAAAGATAAATGATAATTAATACAAGTTTTATAGTCTCATATAAAAGAATACCTGAGGGTTAAGTGATTCACCCATGGGAAACGCTTAGAACAGGCTCTGGCACCTATGAGTGTTCTGTAATACTGGCTCTTACTATGATTGCCTAGGCTATCTCCTTTGGTTAAAAATGCTCTTTTGCTTTAGAAATTGAAAATGAAAGTCACTCAGTCATGTCCAACTCTTTGGGACCCCATGACTATACAGTTCATGGAATTCTCCAGACCAGAATACTGGAGTGGGTAGCCTTTCTGTTCCCTAGGAGATCTTCCCAACCCAGGGATCGAACCCAGGTCTCCCGCATTGCAGGCGGATTCTTTACTAGCTGAGCCACAAGGGAAGCCCTTGCTTTAGAAACTACATGTTTATAAGTACTAGAAGAAATTGGAAAAACTAATTGAACTTAAAAGGAATTTGAATGGTCAAATGGTTCTGGGAGACAAAAGCAAGTTTTGTCTTCCTCATACTAGAAATGAAAGCTTGCATGTGCTCTAATTTTATTTTTAATCCATATTCAGAAAAATGGATATTAATGTATAGGTATGATAAGAAGGATATAAGATTTGGAGTCAGCTTGCCCTATTCTTTCTGATTGAAATAGCTGTTCTGGGTATAATCCTCAGTAGCATCATCTCTGTAATAGGCATAAGTGTCCTTGCAGTTGGGGGCAAGATAGCCCCCAACCAAATGTGAAAACTGGATATGGTTTTATAATGTATTCAGTTTTAATCTGTTATGATATAAGCATGTTGTCTTCTGAGGGATAAGAAAAAAACTTACTGAGTCATCTTGGAATGTAGCGAGTAAGACCTTGACGTGACATTCTGACTCTCTCTAGAATCCTTAATAAAAGTCTTTCATGTCAATGTGTGGCAAAACCAATACAGAATTGTAAAGTAAAATAAAAAATAAATAAATTTTAAAAAAAAAGTCTTTCATCCATTGGTTTACATTTCCCTGAGATAAGGGTCTTCCATCCATAGCTTCTCTCCTCTCTCTCTTCCTACACCAAAGACCCTGGGAATGTAACCTACACCAGGAAGAATTCCTGCCCTGCTGGGTGCTAGAGAATCTGGTCCCATAATGAACATCCTGTTCTGGGAATGTGCAAAGAGACATTGGAGGATGAGGGAGGAAGTAACTGACACTGCCTGGAGCAATCCAGGAAGGCATGGGGAGGAGGTTCCGCTGGAGCTGGACCACCAGGGATGAGGACATTTCTCCCAGCTTTGAGGATGACTGAAGGGGAAGAACATTGCTGGCTAAAGGCATAATGGATATCACATAAATTGGAGACCTACGTGCACTTGTTTCCTAGCAATATTGTTAGACATAAAAAAGTTTTGTTTAGGTGAAGAGCCATGTGTCATAATTAACTAGAAACTTCTAATACTGATGATAACAGGTATCACTTATTATATACCAGATTCTGTCCTGTTTAAACCTTCAGCAGTCTTGAGGATGCCACAATTTTTATACCCATTTGACAGATGAGAAAACTGAAGCCAAGAGATGTTAAGACACTTGCCAAAGATTACACATTTAGTAAGTAGAAGATTGGGAGTTTGATCCAAGACAGTCTGGCTCTGGATTCTAGGCTGGTATCTACAGCACTCTTACTGCCTCTATAGCAACAATCTGGAAGTTGAAATATCAAGACGTTATTTCCGACTCTTTAAAACACTATTTACACTACAAACTAGTCGAGGTGATTTTCTAAAAACAGGCCTTCGCAGTTTTGCAGTCATTGCCAAAGCATGTAAAATGTGAGTTTGGGGGATTTACTAAGAATTCGAAAATTGCTTTTAGATTCTTTTGTAGAATTCCATGGTAATAGGAGAAGTGACTCTGGTTCATTATTGTTAGTGTTTGACATTGCATGTGTGTGCTCAGTCGTGTCTGACTCTTTGTGACCCCATGGACTATAGCCCACTAGTTTCCTCTGTCCATGGAATTTTGCCAGTCAAGGATACTACAGTGGGTTGCCATTTCCTACTCCGGGGGACCTTCCTGACCCAGGAATTGAACCTGCAACTCCTGTGTCTCTTGCATTGGCAGGCAGATTTTTACAATGGAGTCATGCATCTATCCATTATAGAAAATATACTGAATTAACTCCTTCCCCGTGACCTCAGTGAAACATTTAATCAGTCAGTCAATGGTCCATGTCACAAAAGGCAGAATGGTTGTTAAATTCATTAACATTAAATTGTTAATGTTAAAAATTCACATTAATGAAATCAGAGGGAAGTTTGTTTTGAAAATCAGAAGGTAATGTTTTCCTCCATTTCAAATGTCCCATCGTTCTCTCCGGTGAGAGCTTTCTGGCTCTCTTCTCCACTGAGAGCTAAAGCTTCTGGTTTGGCTGGTGTGACATTCAAGTTGCCACGTTAAAAAAATTATAATTCGATGACTTCCTAGCTCTGGCCCTATGCTTGCTACAGCCCAGGGGGCGGCGCTCACTGCTCTGAGCAGTATTGGCCAGCTGCCGCCTTTCTGCAGGTGCTCTCTGTACATTCTCTGGGGAGTCACTTCTCTGCCTTTCTTTCTTATCCCCTCTCTTCCCTCTCACACATCCCGCCTCACACACTAAGCTCTGCCTTTGAATGAAGAATGGCCTTGATTACAAATACCTGCTCAGACAGGCCCAGCCTCCCCCAAAGAAAACCCACCGCCGTGCCTTGGCGACGTCTTAGGTGGCACTCTGAGCTGTGGCAGGGACCCTCAGAGACTGCTGCAGCTCTTGTCTCTTGATTAGGCCCTGGAGCCAAGGCTTCCAGGAGGAGCCATGCTTGTCAGCTGTCAGTCAGGAGGCAGCCCGTCCCTCTCAGGTGCTGCCCCTGCCACAGCGGGGTGACCGGACTGTAAAAATGAAATAGACTTCAGTGGGATGCCAGAAATTCATTTTCTCCCTCAGATGCTTTCATCTCACTCATTTCACTGTGTTTACAGGCCCACAGGTTTCCTGAGGGCAGCCATGATTTAGATTTACAGTTCCCCAGGCAGTCTGATTCTGAGGAAAAGTTATAACACCTGTAATGTATTACTGTCTCCTAGAGGAGCAAAGCATGTCAGGGGCTGCGGAGGTTGGCTACCCCAATAACTGCAGGCTCTCTCTGCACTGCAGCACCAACAAAGGCAGGCTGGGCTGCACGCCTCAGCCTCTCTCCTTATCTGTCTGCACATAGGCACGCAGCACACTCAGGCTCTTAGAGATTGGATGATGGCGATGCTGATGGGGAGGTGGGGTGGTGGTGACTTCAATGTGTCATTAACAGAGGCTCTGCATGACCACTCCCCAGACAGGCCACAGGACCAAGTTCCGATATTAGGCCCCCAAATGACTGGGTTTGCAGGGGAAGGAACCTTAAAGCAGTCAGGCTGGGATGGGGGAGGGGATTGCTGTTAGCAAAAGCAGAAGCTCCCTACAAAACCTTGTCTCTCTTGTTGATTCCTTTCACTTAAAATCTGCATCTTTGCTAAGGAAAGTAGAACTGGCACTTGGCTAGTCCTGAGGCGGGGGCTGTCAACTGGGGCACAGGACAGGGGGGCGGGGCACTCCCTTGAGGATGCGGATGTTGCCTCTCAGCTGGGGACCCACTTAGGGGGCAAAGCCACGAGGGAGTCACTTTTTGAAGTGGATGGCGGTAACGGGCATTGCTCAGCCTGCCTGTGGTACCAGCTCTGGAATGTGGAGATCCATAGGTCCATTGTCTTGCCCCACATGCCCTGTTCTTCTTCTCAAGGATCCCTTGTGAGTCCCGTTCACCATTTCTCACGCAACAGTGTCTCTCTGGCTCCCCTAAGGGTGGAAGATACATAGAGATGCTCATTTGCTTCTGTACCTCAAGTGTGGGAGGGGCCCCTGCCTCTCACAGTGAGAGCTGTTCTGGACAGCAAGTATGAGGACTAGGTGGCTAAAGGTGTGTTTGAATCACCATCCTTATGACTGTAAAGTTAAATGTGGTTATTAATAATGAAAAATTACATACCATTAGGAGTACTCTTACCTGGAAAATCCCATGGATGGAGGAGCCTGGTAGGCTGCAGTCCATGGGGTCGCTAAGAGTCAGACACGACTGAGCGACTTCACTTTCACTTTTCACTTTCATGCGTTGGAGAAGGAAATGGCAACCCACTCCAGTGTTCTTCCCTGGAGAATCCCAGGGACGGGGGAGCCTGCTGGGCTGCCGCCTATGGGGTCGCACAGAATCGGACTCAACTGCAGCGACTTCGCAGCAGCAGGAGACTGTTACTCAGAACCCCCAAATCATCTAAAATCTTGAAAGAACACGATAGGCTCTATTATTAGTGTTTTTCTTGTATCTGCCACAGGTTCTAATGGTTCTAATGTTTAGGGGGTAGCCACAGTTGTAAGTTTGGTACATTATTTTTAATTGTTAACTAGATTTATTGTTAGACATGATCTAGGATACTGAAAGAAAAAAAGTCAAGTTTTCTTGAAGTTTTAACATTTCAGTCAGGATTATTAGATGTATTTAAAATACGGAGCCATTGGGAAGGACTGACCAAAAGCTTGGGGATCTCAAAGGAAATTTTTCTACTTCTTCTTTTTTTAATTAGAGGATCATTACTTTACAGTATTGTGATGGTGTTTTGGCCATACATCAACATGAATAAGCGTTAGGCATACCTATGTCCCCTCCCTCGTGAACCCCTCTCCACTTCCCTCGTCTTCCCACTCCTTTAGATTGTCACAGACCACTGGCTTTGGGTTCCCTGTGTCATACATCAAACTCCCACTGGCTGTCTGTTTTACATATGATAATGTATATGTTTCAGTGCTATTCTTTCAATCCAAGGGAAACTTGATCTAAAGGATAGGCCAAAGATTCAAAGTCTAGGTGAGCAACAGAGAGGGTCTAGCGCTCTAGTGGACTCAGCAAACCCTGCTTCCTTTACCTTCTGGAGACGTATTTCCTGGCTCCTCTTGCAGTGAAGTAGAGCCGTGTGGTTATCTTCTGGCCGGATGCCAGATCTGGTCCCGCGTCCTATCCATGCTGTCTTTCCCCTTCCACTGGATGGTGCACAGGAGAATGAGCGCCTAAAGCGTGTGGAGCCACAGGACACAAGGAGCCTGGTTCCTGAATGACAGGACGGAGCAGAGACCTCACTGCACCCTTTTCCCCACCTGGCCCCCAACACATACTTGTGTTCCATCCCATGCTGGACTCTGACATGGGTAAGAAAGAAAGTCTTACCATGTCAAACCGCTGAGATTTGGGGGTTTATGTTTTATATGATGAAATCAGTGATTTTTCACATGGTTGAAAACAGTTTAGGAACTTCATCTCTTGATAAAAGTCAAATACTTACACCTCCATCCCTTGTGGCTAATGAATTTTTTTCTTTCTCTATCACCAATATTCACCTTTATTGAGCAAGTTCACCTTGCCAAAGAAGACAGGCAAGATCATCAGTTTGGATAAATACCCCCAGAAGGACATGCCAATTTACATAATAGTAACAAAGAAAGTGTTCAAGAGAAGAAAGTAAGATTTTACTAGGCAAGCTTTTCTACCATTCAATCCAGTTTAGAACATTAATAATCTTAAGGAGAACATCTCTTCTTTTTTTATATAGTAGAAAAAATTAATATAATTAAATGGCTTAAAAGATATTAGAGCATAATAATAATAGCTTACATTTGTAGTAGGCTTAATATGGGCCAGTCATTTTGCTAAGCACTTTACATGAATTATTTCCTTAAAAGATAAAGAAATTGAGTCCTGGGAAGTCAGGTAATTTGCTTAAGTTTACATAGCTAGGAAGCAGCAAATCCAGGAATCCAGTAACCCAAGACAGCCTGGCTCCAAAGTCCATACTCTTAAATACTATACTCTCCCTAATAAAAGATCAAGAAATGTCAAGTCATCTTTAAGATGAATGGTGCATTCTGGTCATCTTTAAGATGAATGGTGCATTCTGATCATCTTTAATGAACAAACAGATCCATATTTCTAGACCAAAAAATCCACTTTAATTTGCTTTTTGTAACAAAGGCCTTTGAAATGGCAGGTGCATTATGGCCGCTCTGATTGGGACTTCTGACTAATACACTGTCTGATCTGTTCTGAGTCCTCACTGTTGATTTTCCTTCCCCTTGGACATGTTGCTTGGGATTTATGTGATTTTTCTGCCCTTTGTTATAGTGTGGCCAGATCCACTTTACCTGACCCTGTTCTCCAAGAGTACCTAGGCCTGCTTCCTGTGATGAGAGCAAACCAAAGGTGAAAAAGGCATTTGGAGAGTGAATCTGGCCAAGTTCCTTAAAGATTCAGCTTTGATTTTCATTCTTCTGCAAAATATTACTGCCATGATAGCACTCTAGCTTGGCTTGGGATAGCTACAGCAGAATTTCTTGCTGTTCCTATATTAAGAATGTGTTCTCAGAAACAGCTGGTGTGTTACAAATGCAACTGAGTGCCTTAGGAAGTGAAATGATTGGAATCCCACTCCTAAGCATGCAGGCTGTCGATATTTGAGGGTTGGTAAATGACATGGCAGGAAGGATGCCACAGAGACCAGAGACATTAGAGCTTGAGAGAGCCAAGCTCCATGTGTCCCGTGGCTTTGTGAACATGACTTTTACCTAACCATGACCATGGAGTACTGTTGTAGGAAGTTTATATTTGCAAATCAGTTCTTAGATCTTTCAAGTAAGATGCTGGCTGAAGACAGCGCTTCATGACAGTCTTCATGGACAAGCATGGGTGGCATATGGGTAGCTGTGAACAGTTATTCTTCATTTCTTTGGAGATAAAATGGCCAAATTAGAGGAGGAAGACTTTTTGTTTAATTAGATATTAGGAAAATGGCCCAATATTAAGGGATATATTAGCAGTAAAGGATTCACAGTTTCTTAAGAATAATCACAATGAACATTAGTAGAATGATGTGTGGTTTGCAATTCAACTTTACATGTATTGTCCCAGTTAGTCTTTCAGAAAAGATAAGTGGGAGGGACAAATGTTACTGTTTTCATCCCCATTTTAAAGATGGAAAAACTGAAATCAAAGAGGTTAAGTGACTTGCCCAGCCTATCTACCTAAGAAGTGATGCTACATTCATTACCTTTCTGATCTTCCTTGAATATCAACTTTTACACTGACCTATCCTGCATTTTTCATTTACTACCTTGATCATTCTTTTCCAGTTTTATTTCTTGAACTTTTTTTTTCTGTCTTCCTTGAAGTACTGACATTCCAGATTTTCATTTAGCTTTTCCTTTTTCTCCCTTTTTTGATAAACTCTAATTAGGAAAACCCATCCATCCCCATTAGAAGGAAATCAGTGATGGATTTATTCAGCATTCACTTCAACCTCCTAATATTTTATCTTCCTATACAGTAAAAGTGGGACAGCTAAAAAAAAAAAAAAAAAAATTATATTTTCCAGACTCCCTTGCAGCTAGATCTCAGGGTACAAAATAAATTCTGCTGCTTAGATAATATGTAAGATATTTTAACATCTTTAATGAGGTATGATTCACATACCATACAATTCAGCCATTTAAAGTGTATAATTTGATGACTTTTAGTACATTCAAAGAGTAGTATAACCACCATGATAATCAAGAAAATATGTACTTTCAAAAGGCAGAAGTGAGACCAAAACCATCTATTTGCTGCTTTTGATGATTATTGCTGGTGAACACAATCATGCAGGCTTTGGGCTCCTCTGAAGCAGTTTTGTAGTATCCAGTCACAGACTTCCCATATGTCAAGAGGCAGTTGCAGCAGTGGGGTAGTGGCTTCCTGATTGCTTGACTGAGCTACCTAATTATGATGGTGATTGTAGCTTTCCTCGCACATTAATTCTGCAAACATCTTCTGGGCGTTATTCCTGAAAAATTCAATTTCAAACCTGCTCCTCCAGCCTTTCCAACAATTTCATGAACGCTTAATTCCCTGTATTAATTCCTTGCTGAGAAAGTAGTGAGAGTAATTTGTCTCTTCCAAATAGACCACTTTGAGCTCAGTTTTTGTATTGTTAACTTCCAATTTCTCTACTTTGAGGGTACCTCCTGGTCAACCTTCCCCAAACTGAACTGATTATGCTAACTCACAAGTCCGAGCATCCTGAGTCTTTCACTTCATTGAACGACTCTACCAACAGCTCAGTTAACAGGTCAATAATCTTGGAGTCATCCTTAACCACCTTTCCTTCCAACTTCCCTCTTGACCCAAAAACCAAATCCTAAATCTGAAGGCTCATTATCCTCTCTGGTTAGACATTCTTTCACTCCTGTTTGGATTGTTACAAAGAGTGACAGCCCTTACTCCTAACTGGACCCTTTCACATTCTCAGATCAGCCTACATGGAGACCAGATGATTTATCTAAGCACCATTCTCATCATTGTCCTATTCTTTCTTAAAACCCTTCAGTAACTCCTCTTGCCTAAAAGTAAAATGTAGAATTGAAGTTCCTCACCACAGTGTTCAAAGCCCTTCATAATGGGTCTCTGTCTAGCACTCTAGACTCATTTTCTGCTTTTTCTTTTCTCACTTTTTATGCTTCAGTCATATTAGACTATACACTATGGCTTTTCATACTCTTATTAATTTTTGAGTAGGCAGTTTCTCAACTGTAATTTTACTGTTGATTTTTTTTAATTTAAATTTTCTTTTTGTCCTCCAAAAACCGGACTTAAGTGTTGTCTCTTTGACTGTGAAGCCTTTATGGCCCGAGTTCCCTAAATGCCCCGCACACACCTCAGTGTAGTCATTCGCTCCCTTTTCTCATCCTCCCTTCTACTTGATGTATCCTATATTGCCTGTGTCGCATGCGTTGTGCTTATCCCCTAGTCTGGCACTGTGTCTCACTATCTCTGTGCACCTAGCACAGAGCCTAACACACAGCAGATACTCCAAATGATTTAAGAACATAACTCAATTGCAGCCCATTCCCAAATCTAATCATCTTTCTACTAAAGGTTTAGAATACAAGGTGGCTAAATCAAATATTAATATAAGTAGGGTTGAAGATACCATGGTATAATAAAGAAACCACTCCTCTCCATAAATTCCCCTTTGTAGATAAATACCCAAAATATTGTAAGTAGTTATTTGAACAGATACTGTACACCAGTGTTCATAACAGTACCGTTCACAGTAGCCAAAATGTGGAAGCAACCCAAATGCCCATAGATGAACAGATAAACAAAAATGCAGTATTTTCACATAAATGGAACATTATTCAGCCTTAAAAAGGAAGAAAATTCTGATACATGTGACAACATGGATGAACCTTGAAGACAACTGCTAAATAAGCCAGACACAAACAGGTATATATTGTATGATTTCACTTATATCAGATATCTATCCCTTATATAGCAGTCAAATTCATAGAGAAAGTAAACTGTTGGTTTCCAGAGGCTAGAGGGATAGGGGAATGGGAAGTTACATTTTAACTTCAATTTGGGATGAAAAAAAATGCCGATGAGTGGTGATTGTTTCACTACAATGTAAATATACTTAATGCCACTGAACTGAGCACTTAACATGGGTAAAATGGTAAATTTTGTGTTATATATATTTTACCACAAGAAAAAAAGAAAGCATTCTTCTGTTCAGGATACATGAGTTCTGTTCTCAGATCTTCCATCACACAGCAGTGTAAAACTGAACGTGATACTCTACTCTCCTAGGGTCAGTTTCCTTACCTATCTAAAGGGAATAAAGCCTTGACAGTCTCTTCTAGCTTTAAAATGATCTTGCTACCTATTAGAAGATCTAAGCCTATTAATATTTGGTGAAGGGTCTGTGTCGGTGACCACACTGCAGAAGATTCACTACACCTCAACCTTGGAGAACATTCACAGTTCTTCTCGTGCAGGCTCTTGGGGGACAGCTGAGCTTCTGCAGAATGCTCCTAGTGATGACTGACGGCAATACTTCCTTTGTGTCCATAACGTATCACCACTGGAACAGAATGTCTCTTCAGGATTCAATTAACTGTTAATTCATTTAGCATTTATTAAGCATTTGCCATTTGTCAGAGTCTACTAAGTATCGGGACCACAGGTAATCAGTAAGACCTGTGGTTCTGAGTCCTCACAGTAGTGTGGGAGACACCAGCTTATTAACAAACACTGAAAAGGATGTTGCATTTGAAAAATCAAAACAGATATTTATAAAGAACTGTGGGATTTGTAAAGAGTCACTTACTGCCTATGAGGAATAAAACGTGACAGAGAAGGTTAATTCTGTATTAATCTTGAATGAGGAGTTCATAAAAGAGGAGCTGAGTGAGAGAATTCTTCATTGTCCTCTTTCATCTACCCGCTGTGTTCATGCTGCCCCAACGTGGCAGCT
This sequence comes from Oryx dammah, assembly GCF_014754425.2. Classification (NCBI taxonomy): domain Eukaryota; kingdom Metazoa; phylum Chordata; class Mammalia; order Artiodactyla; family Bovidae; genus Oryx; species Oryx dammah. The sequence goes on along the minus strand of NW_024070185.1, from coordinate 42,268,068 downwards.
GGGGTATGAGAACAGCTCAGGAAAGGTGGCCATATGCATGGCAGGATGGCTTCCATAAGTAGCATTTTTTTCTTAAACTTGATATCTTCTGATATATTCTCATAGATATACCCTCTCTTAATAGCCTTTAAAGACTCCCTTAGGCAAAAATAAAATATTACTCACAATTGCTATTCTCTTAATAGCTTTACCAGTGTTTGCTGTTCCAATGTCAACAGTCATTATATAGCTTGGCTTTCAATGTGGGATTAAACCTTCTTTTATTCTTGTAATCATCCGAAAAGCAATTGGGTAGTTAGTATACTCTTTGGAATTCCATTGCAAAAGAATGAAGTTCTGCCAGATTCTGTCTTGGAAGAAGAAAACAGACGCAAAGGTGAAAAAAAAAATAAAAAAAAAAAAAGCTCCTGAAAGGGAAGTGCTGACAGGTTACACCAGTCACAGAACAGACATGCAGCACCCAAGGGCCACGGACTTGGAAGACGTGCCAAAGTTAGCCAGCCGGTCCCAGCATGCAGGGGCTGGAAGGGAACTAATTAGTTAAAGAGTATCAAACGTTGTCAGAATGCAGACAGCAGAAGATAAAATGGACTTCACATAGTTTAACCAGTAGGAGAGGAGTAAGATCATACTGAACTAATAAAAAATTTCTTAAAAAAAAAGTTCTAACACGTTTGATTCTATCATGATTAGAAGATAAATTGCTCTTTCAAATTCTGACCAAAGAGAGGAACCAAAGTCTTCCTTTAAAAAAAAAAAGAACTAAATATTAACATTTATTGAGCACTTACTATGTGCAAAACACCGAGAGAAGCCTTCTGGGCAAATACGTTAACACTTGCATTTACGTTGTATTCTATGTAGAGTTTTGTAGTGTTTCGGCCTAGACGCCATTTTGTTTATGTTGCCTCATTTAATTCTTGTGATAGCCAAGTGGAAGAGATGTTATTTTCACAGATAAAGAAGCAGGTAACAGACCTAGGTCTTAATCCTGATTTCATAGTGCACTAACTGTGTTATGTTTTTTTTTTTATTATTTTATTGGAGTCGATTTACAGTGTAGTATTAGTTTCAGACATACAGCAAAGTGAATCTGTTATACATATACATATATCCACTTTTTTTAAAGATTATTTTCCCATATAGACCATTACAGAGTATTGAGTAGAGTTACCTGTGCTCTCTAGGTCCTTAGTAGTAATCTATTTTTTGAAAAAATTTGTTTTGGCTGTACTGGTCTTTGTTGCTGCAAGTGGGCTTTCTATAGCTGCAACAAGCAGGGGCTATTATCTAGTTGTGGTGCACGGGCTTCTTATTGCAGTGTCTTCTCTTATTGCAGAGCTTGGGCTCTAGGGCGTGCAGGTTAAGTTGTGGCGCATGGGCTTAGTTGCCCTTGTTGCATGTGTAATCTTCCTGGATCAGGGATCAAACCGGCATCCCCTGCACTGGCAGCAGATTCTTAACCAATGGACCACCAGGAAGGCCTAGTTACCTATGCAGTGTAGTGTGTAGCTGTGTTACCTTTGAAAGTTATACCTCACTGGACCTGAAGCCCCTTCTCTTCCCTCTGTTCCACAGGGAAGCCAGGCAGTAGTCACTGCAATAAGAATGGCTTCAATGGGGAGGATGACTAAGGAAAGAGTCCATCTGCTTTGCTGGCCTAAGCAAAATGCTGACATGGAGAGGGTTTGCCTCAACCATTTTTTCCTCTCTCTTAAAAAGTTTTTACTTCTCAAGGCATGAGACTTCAAATTATTTTCTCCCTCCTTTCAAAAACCTGCTCTCAAGTCCTGCCTTCACATCAGGCTGTAAGATTCCCAAGAATCTTTTTTGGTGTCAACTCTTTCAAGAACATCTCTGTTTTAACAGGGAGCTAAGCATTGAACTAAGATTCCCTAAGCAGTCTTTGATCTGTCTGGAAACTTTAGAATCTTACCTGGGAGAGTTCTCCTGCCAGGCTGCTCTAAGGGCATGCTGCTTTAGCATGTGTCTCCATTTGTGGCTGGAGCTGGGATGCAGGCTCATAGATTCATGTCGTTGCTGGGGAAGAATGCTGTAATCCATTGCCACCATAGGCAGGTTTCTGCATCTGTCAGCAGATATTCCTCTTCTAAACTTTCACATTTTGATGCTGTCTTTGTGCCTAAACATAACGTTAAAATTACTGCTCATGATGGAAAAAGATGACAAGAGAAAGAGTGGTTGTTTCCATGCCCGATTAAATGAGACCACCCTGCCCGTCCATCATCATGCTTTGTGACTATGGTTTGGAAGGAGAGAAACCTTTACTGGGTAGGGACCCCCTCCTTTCTTAATCAGCTCACACTCAGTCCTTTCTTTTTGTTCACGACCTGCTGCCAACTGATCTTAGAATTGCAGAAATATAAATAAATAAATTAAATAGTTGTCCCTTACAAGAATATCAGATACCTCTGCTTTTAGTAAAGAAAGGAAAATACAGCTTCAGGACATTGTTAAAGAGGGCAAAGGAATTGGTAGCTCATGGTATCTACTCATGGCCTGAATTCACACTAACTAGAAGTCAACTACTCCCTTAACCTTGAGGCTGTTCTTGCTTAGATTTCTCAATAAAAATTTCTCCCTTAACCAGGGGATACCATTGCCACTTACTTAAATTATCCTCACAGGGATGATAAATGCCTGCTCTGGGGTTCCTATTTGCTGTATTCTTCTTCAGAAACTTGGAAATAGAAGTTTTCATCTTGTTTCAGACCACTCTGTTGAAAGTTTTGAAAGAGCTGGAAAAAGAGAGGGACAGAAATAATATCCATTGAGTGTGTATTATATAGCTGGCCTTTTGTACAAATGCCTTTACTAAACCTCTCATTAAAATACTCTTTTTGATTGCCATTATACAGTTGGGTATACCAGTCCCATACCTTGTACTGAACTTGCCCAAAGTCAAGTTGGGCTTGCATGAATTTGCAAGCCCAGTGACGTGAGCCACTCTACCGTACCACCTCCCTGAACCATTATCCCTGACAATCACAGTCCCAGTTCTAGACTTTCTTTGTTATCTGTATAACGTGAAGAAACTGGAAGGTTCTTAAGTTCTACCGCAATACTTTGGGTGGCAGATTTATTGCTCTAACTCTGGAAACGTTTGCTGATTCTCTCCGCAAGTGCAGCTGAGGCCAGAGGGAAACACTGAAGAAGGTGTGGATAAGCAACACAGAGTCACAATACTGGGACTTGATGATCGTCTTGGTCTCTTCTTTCACTGGTATCAGGAGCCCTGAGCCCCATAAAGAGACTTTGATGTGTATAAAGTCATACAAGGAATTAAGCTCAGTTTAGAATCCAAACCTCCCAAATCCAGTGCTTCAAACGCATCCCTTTGATCACACTGTGTTTCTTCACCCACATCACTCTACCACCTCTGAACCATACGATGATGTATGGATGTTGCCTCTAGGGATTTGCTGAGAAAGAATCATTCCACACAGAGCACTACTTCAAGATACCAAGTCATTCAGATAAAGACCCTAGATATTCACAAGCCATTCAACCCCCATGATAGGATGCATCCCGTGCTGAGATCAGAGTTAGCAGTGCAGTTCCTAGCACATGACACCTTGCTTATTTTGATTTATCCATTGTCTAAAAGATGATCCAGAAGTTGGGCGCTACTTCTAAATCACCAGGTTTTTCATTGTAAGTGACAACCTTTGCATTTTATTAGCATGGTCTACTTTTTAATAAGCCTTTACTGGGCCAATATATCTTAACAACATCATTAAAACATTCCTCTCTACAGGTTATAAATTGCCTTGATAGTGTTGTAATGACGTCTCCCAGAGCACCTTTGACAGAATGAGTCTTAAGATCCGGGAATGTTATTGTCACAGCAGGATGACATCCCAGCCCAGCCTGGATCCCCTTCTCAAGGCAAAGGCTTGTGGTGCCTAGGAAAAGGAGAGAGGTGACTGTCCAGGGTGCCACTGAAGTGTCTGTCATTGATAAGCTGTTACACTTTGGAAAAGCCACTTAACCTCTTTGGGCCTCTTCTTTACCTGTAAAATAAAACCTTCCTTGTCTGTCTCATAGGGTTACTGTGAGGAACAAATAAGATAATTTACATGAAAGCACTTTGAAGAACCAGCTGGATTCTCCAGAAACCAGACTCTGAGATAGATTTTAGCCTGCAGGGTATTTATCAGAGAGTGCCCTTGAGATCATACCCCTGGAAGAGGAGAGGAGGAAGCAGTGTTGGACAGGGGAAGAAAATCAGTAGCTTATCAGGCCCTGTAACAGCCTCAGTCACACCCGGGAAAAAACCTAGAGCTAATGTGGCCTGTCAGCAGGGTCTCATGTTGCCTGAAATAGCCAGGCTTTTTGTGTGTGTGTTCACAGACTACTCTGTCCATTGGATTTTCTAGGCAAGAATACTGGAGTGGGTTGCCATTTCCTTCTCTGTGCTTTATGCTGCTACTGCTAAGTCGCTTCAGTCGTGTCCGACTCCGTGCCCCATAGACGGCAGCCACAAGGCTCCCCCATCCCTGGGATTCCCCAGGCAAGAGTACTGGAGTGGGTTGCCATTTCCTTCTCCAATGCATGAAAGTGAAAAGTGAAAGTGAAGTCACTCAGTCATGTCCGCCGGCTCTTAGCAACCCCATGGACTGCAGCCCACCAGGCTCCTCTGTCGATGGGATTCTCCAGGCAAGAGTACTGGAGTGGGGTGCCATTGCCTTCTCTGTACTTTGTAGCCACCATCAATTAGTCATTAAATGTCAGCTGCATCAAGAAGTAGTATGACCCTAGGCTTGGTGACTCTCTGCAACTGAGATGTGACAAGTGAAGGCACTGCTGAGAGCATTCCTGGTAGCTAGGGTGAAAATTCTTTCCTTTTTTTTTTTTTTCAGTATTCTTTTCCATTATGGTTTAATCATAGGATACTGAATACAATTCTCTGTGCTATACAGTAGGACCTTATTGTTTATCTATTCTGTATGTAATAGCTTACATCTGCTAACCCCAACCTCCGATTCCATCCCTCCTCCAACCTTCTTCCCCTTGGCAAACACCAGTCTGTTCTATACGTCCATGATTCTGTTTCTGTTCCATAAGTAGGTTAATTCGTGTTATAATTTAGATTCCACAGATAAGTGATACCGTGTGGCATTTGTCTTTCTCTTTCTGACTTCACTCAGTATAAGAATTTCTAGTTGCATTTATGTTGCTGCAAACGATATTCTTTCATTCCTTTTTATGGCTGATTAATATTCTATGATATATGTGTACAATGATCTTTTATTAAGTTTATTTATTTCTGATTGAAGGATAATTGCTTTACAATATTGTGTTGGTTTCTGCAATACATCAACATGAATCAACCATAGGTATATTTATGTTCCCTCTCTCTTGAACCTCCTACAACAATCTTCTTCATCCCTTCATCTGTCAATAGACATTTAGGTTGTTTCCATGTCTTGGCTGTTGTGAATAATGCTGTATGAACACGGGAGTGCTTGTATCCTTTTGAATTATAGTTTTGTCCAGAGTCCAGATGTATTCCCATGAGCGGGGTTGCTGGATTGTATTATAGTTCTATTTTTAGTTTTCTGAGGATCCTTCATACCGTTTTCCACAGTGACTGCTCCAACTTATGTTGCCACCAACACTGTAGGAGAATTTCCTTTTCTCCACACCCTCCCCATCATTTGTTATTTGTAGACTTTTTAATGATAGTCATTCTGACTGGTATGAGGTGGTACCTTGTTGTGGTTTCACTTTGCATTTCTCTAATCATTAGCGATGTTTTAAACATCTTTTCATGTGCCATCTGTGTCTCTTTTGGAGGGATGTCTGTTTCAGTTTTCTGGCTAATTTTTGACTGCGTTTTTCGTTGTTGTTGAGTTCTATGAGCTGTTTGTATAGTTTGGAGATTAAGCCTTCATCTGTTGCATCATTTGCAAATATTTTCTCCCATTCTGTAGGTTGTCTTTTTGTTTTCTTTATGGTTTCCTTTGCTGTGCAGAAGCTTGTAAGTTTGCTTATGTCCCATTTGTTTATTTTTATTTCTATTGCCTTGGGAGACTGACTTAATAAAACATTGGTATGTTTTATGTCAAATAATATTTTGCCTATATGAAAATTCTTTCCTTAAAGACAGAATCTTGTTGGCACAACAGTTTCCACCCTAGATCCACTTCATATATATTCAGGAATTAGATCTTCCAAGATTCCAGTGAGCATTTTTTTTCCCTGGGGAAAACTCAAAGGGGGAATATAAATGGGATGAAATACACTCCCTGCTGCTACCGCTGGTCTCAGAACCAGAACAGATATTCCCCCCACCCCTCTCCTGTTATCCATTTCAGATTCCCCTCACCTCTGCAAGTACTTCTGTTTGTCTTCATTGCTGACCTGGAATGGTGATCCAGACCCTTGAGCTTGATGGGTTTGGAAACCTGGTCCTGGTACCCTTCTTAGGTCAGACTTGGTATATTTGTTTTTTTACATTCATCGTTAGGTAATGGCCTATCAAGAGACATTTAGATATGCACCTGGGTACCAAATATAGTCTTGCCTGCCTTCATTGTGCCGAAGTAGCTCTCTGATGAGGGTCAATTACCTCTGCAAAGATGGCATCTCTTCTTTTTTGTCCGCAGGTCTTTAGACACAGGAATCCACGAAATAGCAGATAACAGCCCTAACTTACAATTACTCTAGCTGTGTCTCTTGACTAAAAGGCTCCTTCTTGGGTGACCAGGACCCCTAAACCCACAGAGGTTAAAGTTGTGGGAATGGAAAGCATAAATTTCCTAATTGGGCCACAGTGGCTAGACCACTCCTGCTTCTGTACCTTGGTTCTCAGGCCCGCATGTTCTGATTATTGGAGACAGAGCACTTAGGCAGATCTTTGGTTCGAGGTTTGTACTGTGCCCTAGAGGTTGACTCACCTTCCTTGTAATATTGCTTCTCAGTTGGTAGTTTAGCCATGACTTCCACAAGCCATTCTAACACACTTTCTTGCCAGGAATGTCTGGATGGTGAGTATGTTCTATGACCAGTGGCTCTCACAGGCTACACTCTCTCAGTCTTTGCTTTGTAGGGCCCCACAGTCTGATTCTATGATAGAACTAGAATTCTATGGTGGTGAATCAGACACTCCGTATGCTTTTGAGAGTGCTTTTGCTGAATTTCCATGGGCAAGAAAGGCATACTCATACCTGAAAAATATTTCTATTTTTGTCAGAATGAATATGCCATTTCATTCAAATGAAATGCTATTTTCTGGACTGAAAAGGTCTCATGCAGTCAACTTGCCAGCAAGTGGCCAATTGGTTTCCTGACGGAGTGATATCATATCGGGATCTCAGCACTGGTCTCCGTTTCTGATAGACTGGATATTTAGTGTCAACAGTTTCTAGGACACTGTTAGTAAGTGGGAGTCTGTACTTTTGGAACGTGAGCAGTCCCTCTGATGGTGGCCATTGTTCAACCGCCCATCATGCTAAAACTAAGGTGCCCAGTAGCAGAGCCTGACTGACGGCAGCGGGCCAACTCGTTTTGTCTAATTGGGGTCTGCACTGTCTTTCGTCTCAGAAACTCTCTGTGGGCTACTAAGACTCTTTCCAAAGAATCCCCTCCTGCACACATGGGTATTCTACTGCCACTACTCCCTGCCCTGCAAATTACCCTGTTGGTCATCTTCTAATCTTTTTCCTTCCAAGTCCATGACCAGCCACCCAAGTCGTTCACCACTCCCTGTGAGTCTGTATATATTCGCATCTTAGGCCACTTACCTTTCCACATTCATCTTCTCCTTCTTTCACTATCTGTTTCATATTTTCCTCACCTCAGCCAGCTCCTCTGTTGATCCTGGTCACTTGCCTGGTTTGGTGACCCAGACACTTAAGCACAAATGGTCTAAACACCTAGTCTTGGAGTTCTTCTCAGGTCAGAGAAGGGTAGATGATCAGGTTTATTTCCAAAAGCCCTTCTTGTTAGGAATACTTCCACACATAACTGTTTTTCAAGGCCAATTCAGGGTGAAGCTGTAGTGTATCTGTGTATTTTCAATTTTGACACACAGGATGAGCCAGTTCATTTGTCTATGTGGCATAGGTTTTTTTCTTCTTGATAGGGAGATCACAGGAGCCTCTCTTGGCTATCTCGTGCAGCTGTGGGTGTGATCTGAGAATGGCATGCTGGCACAACAGTGGGAGATGACATTAGAGTCTGGGTTCCGTGCCGCTGGCTTGATTTTCTTCTTTGGCCCTGCTTGTAACTTATTCTAGATGTACTTTTTCAGTCTTGCAGTATATCACTGCCAGGCTTGCTTGATATTATGACTTGGTGAATCAGACACAACCCAGTTCCTAATAGGTCATTCTGGATGCATGACCACTTGTTGTCCCACAGGCAAATGTTCTGTATCTATCAGATACCAAGAGCTATGGCAAATGTTGTTTTTCAAAAAGTGTTTAATTCTTCAATGGGAGTGGCATGGCCTCGCTCCAGAAACTCAGGCATCTATACTGTTATTCTCCTATTAGGGCTTACCATAAATTTCATATGATATTTTCCCTGTAAGTGATAGGAGATCAACCCTGGGATTTCTTTGGAAGGAATGATGCTAAAGCTGAAACTCCAGTACTTTGGCCACCTCATGCGAAGAGTTGACTCATTGGAAAAGACTCTGATGCTGGGAGGGACCGGGGGCAGGAGGAGAAGGGGACGACCCAGGATGAGATGGCTGGATGGCATCACGGACTCGATGGACGTGAGTCTGAGTGAACTCTGGGAGATGGTGATGGACAGGGAGGCCTGGCGTGCTGCAATTCATGGGGTCGCAAAGAGTCGGGCACGACTGAGCGACTGAACGGAACTGAACTGAATACCTCTAATACCATACCATTTTCAGTGTATTTGCACTGCATCCTGAACCTGCCATGCAAGGTCCTTTTCTACTCTGGTCTCTTTAAAAACTGACAGCCTTCTTGACATGGGTGGAAGGAACATAGAGTATGCTGCCTAATAGGCACTGTGCTTTAATTCTTCATGGTAGGAGAAATATGATGAAATAATTTGATATTTTACTTTGCATGGGGTGTCCCAGCATGCCTCTAAGCACTTGGACCTCTCAAAATTTTACTAATGCAGAAGCCTTCTTGATCTTTGTAAGAAGTGTCTAAATGCCAAAGCACATACATCTTAGCAAGACCTCCACCATGCTACCAGTTTCTTGGTCATCTCGACCAATAAACATGATGTTATCAAAGTATGGATTAATGTGGTATTCTGTGAAATATCCAGATGGTTAAGATCTTTTCAAACTACATTATGTCAGAGGACAGGAAAAGTTAACACAGCCCTGAGGCAAAAGTATAAATGTATATTGATGTTCATTCCATGTGAATTCAAGCTGTCACTGCTTCCTTATTTAATAGGGAAAGAAAAGAATGCACTTGTGAAATAAGTGGCTATATGTCATGTACCTGGGGCCATATTAATCTGCCCTAGCCAAGGCATCATATCTGGTCCAGCAGCTGCAACTGGAGATGATATTTAGTTGTGTTTGCAGAAGTCTCTTGCCTTTAGAAGACATCTTTTTTTTTTTTTTTTTGCAGGAACAAGACTGGTAGATGAGGTTGTGATGGGTACTAACATTCCCACATCCTTTAGATCTCATGGGGTACTCTTATTTCTGGCCTACCCTGAATATGCAGCCTCTAACATTTTATCTTCTCCAGGGGAGAGGAGAAAGGAGCTGCTAGCCTTTGCTCTAAAATCGCCTTTTCCCCACAAGTCGAAGGACCCACTTGGGGAGTTATGTTGACTGTAAGCTATATCCACCCTAAATGTATCCTGGGAGAGTGGCAAAAAGACTAAATTGGTAGGTTTGGGAGCCTAATGGTCCCACTGTGAGCTGAATTTTGTCTAGGATTGAATTTACGAAGTGGCCCCTCTGACAAAGGCAACATGTTAGTACTTTACATCTCTTGGCACTCCAGCAGTTCTGAAAACGTTTGGATAAGAGACTCGGGTAAAGATGGTGTCATAGAGCTTCCTGAATTTCCCATCTCTGACAGGCATACTGAATGTACAGTTACATAGAGCACAACTCCTTCTGAAAGAAATCCAGCAACTAGCTGAGTGACTCTTTTACATCAGGCTACTGAGAAAACACCCACATTGAAATTGGTAGGAAAGGCTGAGACACACTCTCAACTCCATTCTGACACAGCAACATAAAGTCAGGAGGGAACCCCAATTCCCAGCTTCTCCATGAAGAGTGAAAGGTTTGAACTGAATATCTAGGGTCTGAAGTTTTAAGGTTTCCACCCAAAGAATGACCACCCCCCGACACTTGGCTCTGAGAGCCAAAGAGGCTCACATTTCCAAGTCCCACTGACTATAGAAAACCAAGAAGATGCTATTAATGGTGTACAAACATTCACCACAGCTCCTTACTCAGGGCTTAGCTCAGAGGGAACAGGCAGAAACACCCATCTCCTCCTTGTCTTTCCTTGGAAAGGGTGTCTCTATGTACTTTACAGGCTGCTGCCTGGAGGTTCAGCTAATTATCATACATCTAGGTGCTGGCTGCTGTCCTCCTTGGAATCCAAAAGAGCAGGTGGTCACTTCTTCACCCTTTGGCTCCTTCCAACAACAAAGCCAAGTTGCCAGTATCTCCCAGGAAGGTGCTTTACCACACATCTAGCACCCTAACTTTGATGGCTTCCATCCAAGGAACAGGACCCCAAATCACTTAGCACTGATAGCCAGCAGAGTATGAATGCATGAGACCCAAAGGACTATGGCAAACAAACATTTTTAAAATGGGTCCAGGGACACTCTATGCCTATACAGCCAGACTCAAGTGCAGAGAGAAGTAGGCAAAAAATGCTCAGCTTCCAGTTTCTTCCTGGAATGGGAAGCTACTGCCTGAGGCTTGGATATAGGTGGTGACTGAGGTCTCCCCTTTGGGACACTGATGGATCTTGGCACAATTTCAACTACCAGGAGCCATTAGAACAAAGATGGGAGCTTACACAATCACAGAAGTTTGAGAGGCAACCAGGAGTTTGGGCTAGATTGATTGATGAGGTTCATCTCCTACATGACGCCAGTCCATCAAGATTGGAAGAGGTGGCTGTTTTATCTGTCTGTGCAGAAACCAACATACAGACTCCAGGGAAATAAAAAACCAAGGAGATATATTCCAAATGAAAGACTAAGATAAATCTCCAGAAACTGATCTTGTTGAGATGGAGATAAGTGGTTTACTTGCTAGGGAGTTCAAAATATCAGTCATAAAGAAGCTCACTAAGGTCTGGAGGGTAATGGATGAACAAAGTGAGAATTTCAGTAGAGATAAAAAATATGAAAAGAGTCAAACAGAAACCATAAAGCTGAAGAAAATATCAACTGAACTGAAAATTGCCGTAGAGGGGTGAATCAGGAGACTAGATCAGGTGGAACAAAGGCTCATAGAATTTGAAGACAGGGCACTGAAATTTATCCAGTCAGAGGAGCATAAAGAAAAAAAAATGAAAAAAAGTGAAGATAGCTTAAGGGACTTATGGGACACCATCATGAGGACCACTGTAAGCACTGTAGAGTATCCAGAAGGAGAAGAGAGAGAGAAAGAGGCAGAAAGCTTATTCAACCAAATAATGGGTGAAAACTTCTCTAACCTGGGATAGAAGCAGATGTCCAGATCCGGGAATCCCAGTGCATTCCAAGTGAGATGATAAAGAGACCTACACCATGGTACGTTGTAATTGAAGTTACGTGTATAGTATAATTCAGAGAAGGCAATGGCACCCCACTCCAGTTCTCTTGCCTGGAAAATCCCATGGATGGAGGAGCCTGGTAGGCTGCAGTCCATGGGGTCGCTAAGAGTCGGACACGACTGAGCGACTTCTCTTTCACTTTTCACTTTCACGCATTGGAGAAGGAAATGGCAACCTGCTCCAGTGTTCTTGCCTAGAGAATCCCAGGGACGGGGGAGCCTGGTGGGCTGCCATCTATGGGGTCGCACAGAGTCGGACATGACTGAAGCGATGCAGCAGCAGCAGCAGCAGTATAGTATAATTAAGTTAAAGATAAAGAGAAAAGTTTTAAAGCAACAAGAGAAAAGCAACTTGTTATATACAAGATAACTTTCATAAGATTATAAGATTTTTCAGCAGAAATCTTGCAGGCCAGGAGGGAGTGGGAAGATATATTCTAAGTGCTGAAAGAAAAACACTTTATTTGGCAAAGTTGTCCTTCAGAAGTGAATAAGAGATAAAGGCTTTTCCAAAATATATAAGGGACTCAAACTGGAAACAAACAAAATGACACACACACACACAAGCAATTAAAAATGGGCAAGGGACCCGAATAGACATTTTCCAAAGAAGACATACAAATGGCCTAAAGGTACATGAAATGGTTCTTAGCCTCACTAATCATCAGGGAACTACAAATCAAAAACTACAATGAAATATTACCTCAAATCTGTTAGGATGTCTATTACCAAAAAGGGAAGAGATAACGAACTCTGAAAAGATTACCATCATGCACTGTTGGTGGACATGTAAACTGGTACAGCCATTATGGAAAACAGTATGAAGATTCCTCAAGAAATTTTTAAAAAGAATTACCATATGATGCTTTCAAACTGTGACACTGGAGAAGACTCTTGAGAGTCCCTTGGACAGAAAGGAAATCAAACCAGTCAATCCTAAAGGACATGCAACCCTGGATATTCATTGGAGAGACTGATTTTGAAGCTGAAACTCCAATACTTTGGCCACTTGATGGGAAGAGTCAACTCATTGGAAAAGACCCTGATGCCAGGATAGATTGAAGGCAGAAAGAGAAAGGGGCAACGGAGGATGAGATGGTTGGATGGCATCAATTCAATGGACATAAGTTTGAGCAAACTCCAGGAGACAGAGAAGCCTGACATACTACAGTCCATGGGTTCACAAAGAGTTGGACATGACTGAGTAACTGAACAACAGCAACCACCATATGATCCAGAAATCCCACTATGCCTGTGAACTCATTTTGGATATGTAACCAAAGGAAATGAAATCGGTACCTTGAAGAGATACCTGTATTCTCATATTCATTGCAACATTATTTGCAATAGCCAAGGTATGGAAACAATCTAAGTGCCCATTGACAGATGAATGGATAAAGAAATGAATATGTATATGTTTATGTGTCTCTCTCTGTGTGTATATATTTACTCGCCCTAAGAAAGAAGGAAACCTATCATTTGCAACAACATGCATGAAGCTGCAGAGCTTTACGCTAAGTGAAATAAGCCAGGCAGAGAAAGACAAATACTGTATGGTATCACTTATATATAGAATCTAACACAAAACAAAGTTGAGTTCACACAAGCAGAGAATAGACTGATTGTTGCATAGGACTGGGGAGGTAGGAGAAATGATAGGGAGAGGCTGCTAAAAAGGCACACATTTTCAGTTACGAGATGAATAAGATCTGAGGATCTAATGAATAACATGGTGATTATAGTTGAAAAACTGTATCGTGTAATTGACTTTGCTAAGAGAGTAGAACTTAAGTGTTCTCACACACGCACACAAAGGTGTGCGTGTAGGATGATAGATGTGTTAATTAACTCAGTGGTGGAAATCCTTTCTCAGTGTATAGCTGTAGTGTTAGCCACTCAGTCATGTCTGACTCTTGGCAACTCCAAGGACGGTAGCCTGCCAGGCTCCTCTGTCCATGGAATTCTCTAGGCAAGAACACTGGAATGTCCCTTCTCCAGGAGATCTTCCTGACCCAGGGATCAAACCCGGGCCTCCCACATTGCAGGCAGATTCTTTACCGTCTGAGCCACCAGGGAAGCCCCTTCTCAATGCACACATTTATCAAATCACCACATACACTTTAAAAATGTTACAATTTTATTTGTCATACCCCAATAAAGCTGAAAAAATTAATAAATGAAAATGTTTGGATATCTCCCTGCCTTCAGCGTTCAGTTTTCTGAGTAAATGAGGCTTCTTTCGGGAAAGACTGAAACTATTCTTACTATGTATCTCTGTCATCTTGTATTAATAGCAGGGTTCTTCCTCTTGTGGATTTAGCTGTCTCCTCAGCCAGTGGATTCTAGATCCAAAAACTGGATCCAGAAACTGGGCAAGGAATTGTGGTATTCTCCTGAGGCAACTGTATTCAGATATCTGATCACCCTTCCTAATTTCCTCTGGTGGTACAGTCTGAACAACGTCCCTATCGGTTGTCCAAACATTTTGCCCCGGGGAAGCTGCATTCTTTAAACTTCTTGATTGCTCTGAAGGTCAGGCCCGCCTTGGTTGCCACTCTGACTTGCTGGTTAGAGTAATCCCATCTACCTGTCTTTCAACGGCTGGCAGTACTGCCTGGTTTCCATTGTTCTGGAGCTGCCCCCGTTACTATCAGTGAACCCAGGTCTATAACGACTACCCACAGACAGCTCTGATCTGTAGATACAGCACCACTGGACACTGTCGTGGTGCTGTTGTTCTCTTACAAGATCATTCTTTATGGCCTTGACGATTGATGCAGCCTTCTGGCTTTCCTCTGGAACATGCTTACTTGGGTTTTCTGGCCTTACGTAGTATATCCACTTTAGCATGCCCACTTCTCTAATTCTTTTACTCCCTTCCTTTATCAACTACCATGAGAACTGTGATATTTGAACCTCACTGGCTGTGGACAGTCACTTTTTCCAGGTTTCTAGGAGTCATCCTCAAAGGAAGTTTACATTATCTTCTGGGGTCTTTTGCCAGGTTATTAAATTCTGTTTCTCAGGAGGGTACTCTCAAGTCATTAAACTCTTCTTTATCTCATTTGATGTTCTTGCCCTCTTGATGAAATATCTATTTTAACTCCCACCACACCTAGTGGTAGGAGAAGGCAATGGCACCCCACTCCAGTACTCTTGCCTGGAAAATCCCATGGATGGAGAAACTGGAAGGCTGCAGTCCATGGGGTCGCTGAGGGTCAGGCACAGCTGAGCGACTTCACTTTCACTTTTCACTTTCCTGCATTGGAGAAGTAAGTGGCAATCCACTCCATTGTTCTTGCCTGGAGAATCCCTGGGACGGGGGAGCCTGGTGGGCTGCCATCTATAGGGTTGCACAGAGTCAGACACGACTGAAGTGACTTAGCAGCAGCAGCAGCATACCTAATGGCTAGGTTTTATGGATATAGTCCCTTTTATCCCTTATAAGGCCAAACATATCAGCAGCTAGGCTATGCTGAGATTTAACTTCAGAGTCCAAAAGAGAAGGTGCAGGCAGGTCCTGGGAGGGGGACATGCCTTCTTGAGGAGGTCTTTCATGGTCTTCAAGCAAGGAGGTGATATTAAGTCTTCCTAGGGAGGTCTAGTCCACTTATTTAGACTCAGGAAGTTCAGGAAAGCCTAACGATTCAAAGTTTGGGGGATACCAATCCAGATGTGTCCATCCTATATGTCAGGGTCCCAGATTTTGCCAGAGCCCTGACCTTGAAATAGCAGAACTTCCTTGGCTCAGACTTTAACCTTCTTTGGAGGATAGTAGTAGAGACAGAATGTTTGTGTCCCCTCAAAATTCATATGTTGACACCTAATTTCCAATGGGATAGTATTTGGAGGTGAGGGTGTTGTAGGGAAGTTATTAGGTCATAAGGATGAAACCCTCATAAATGAGGTGAGTGCTCTTTTTTGGAAAGAGGTCCCAGAGAGAGTTGCCTTGCCCATTCTGCCGTGTGAGAACACAGGGAGAAGATGGCTGTCTATGAACCAGGAAGTGGGCCTCCCCAGACCTAAGACACGCCTGTGCCTTGATCTCAGACTTCCCAGATTTCAGCATATGAGAAATAAATGTTTGTTGTTTATAAACCACCCAGTCTGTGGTATTTTGGTTAAAGCAGCCCAAACAGAATAAGGTAGTTTGGCTATTCTTATAATGAAGCTCTGGCTCTGGTCCTCCCCCTCCCACTGCAGAAAATGAGATTGTTTTCATATGCCGCTAAGTGGCATTGTCTTATTTGGCTTTCAGTTGCCTATTAATAGCTCTAAGACTTCATTATCTTTTTCTAGAATGTCATTCAAGCTCAGCCACTGGAATCTGCTGCACTTAGTTTCTTTCCCCACATAGTTTTCAAAAGTCTGATATAAAGACCATTAATGCATGCTTTTCTGCCCATATACCTTCCCAGTTCAGCTCCAAGTGTCCATTTAACAACTGGGCAGTCATGTTGTGCCAAGGACTAAGTACTTTACTGATGAACAGCAATTGGATCTTCACTGACAACCAGGTGATGAGTGTGTGGTCTGTCTCCAGAACCCCATCTTGCCATCTTCTTTCTTCAGTCGGTCCTGGAGCCAACGGACCCATGCTGGGTTCTCCAGGGAGCAGTTTTGAGTCAGAGTTTAATGTACAAGGTATTTATTAGGGGTGCCCTTGGACTCATAGCCCTGATAGAGAAGGGAAGAGAATATGCTGAGGTAGAAAGACAAGTCAAGTTGTGATGTCACCAAAACTGTAAGAAACTCTGGAGCTAAAATGACGTATTAGAGCCAATTGACTGAAAGCTGGGCTCTTAACAAGCACATCAGTCAGTTTTTGGATGTGGGTTGCTGCTCTGGCAGCAAGGGACAGGATTTGGAATGAGAAGCTCTGCAGCTGAAGCAGTCTCTGAAGGGGCGGACGGCTGGAGGCTTTGTGTTGACACTACACTCCAAAACAAGGGCCACAAATCTTTTCATTTATGGGGAGGAGTCTGGGGAACACAGCCCAGCATTCACCACAGAAAACATATGGCCCTTACTCCCCCACCCCCAACACATTCCTTATATCACTTCCCAGGCTTGTTGCTAACTTGCTGTCTTTTGCCACATTGATGCTGTGCCATCTTGGTTTCTCACATATTAAATCCCTCCATTACTTATTTCCCATGATTGTTAAAGGGGTCGAAAGGGACAATGGGTATGAAAAGGCTTTGTAAACTCTAAACCACTTTATGAATCCTAGCAAGTATTATAGGTGCTTCCCAGGTGGCTGGGTCAATAAAGAATCTACCTTAAATGCAGGAAATGCAGGAGACGTGGGTTCGATTCCTGAGTCAGGAAGATTCCCTGGAGGAGGGCACGACAACCCACGCCATATTTGTGCCTGGAGATTTCCATGGAGCCTGGCAGGCTATAGTCCATACAGTCTCAAAGAGTCGGACACGACTGAAGCAACTTAACACACACGCATGGGAAAGTTATCATTGCTAACTTTCAAGGTTATTAAACATCAAGAAATATTTGGTAAAAAATAAATTTCACCTGATAAACCTCTGTTAACAAAACTGCCTAGTTTCTTAGGTTGACCCATGGAGACTCTGCTTTTCATAATAACACTGCTTAAGGATACCAGATTTTTTAAAGCTGTTTTGAAGATCAAAAAACCATCTTTAGAGTTCATTACTATTAGCAAAACCTCAGTAACAAAAGTCTGATATTTGGCAGTGGAGATGAGGGGGAAAATGTGGACAGAGGAGGAAAACGTAGAGAGAGGGGGAAAGGACGGTTATTTACCGAGTTCTAATTGCCGAACACTGTGTCAGGGCTTCACATATTGCTTTCCCCATCAACCACGTGAAGTTTAAAAGTGGGTCTTCAGAGCTCCAGGTCAAACAGTAGGCTCTTTATTTCCATTTCAGGAATCCCCGTTGCCTCCTTTAAGAGACAAGAAGACCCACAAATCCTGTCTCGCTGTTCCTAAGGTACAGAAACTGAAGTCAATTCTCTCTTCCTTTCTTGGAAAAATGCTGTTATGTCTGCAGAGCAAAAGTCTGTAAAAACACAAAAATTAATACATCATATCCATCTTCAAAGTAGCCATATTTGGGAATTGGGAAACTACAGTGAGTATTTTTCCTGCAGCAAATCAGAGGCTAAGCCAGACGCCCAAGCCCCAGAATGCACCTGTGTTCGGCAGTTGTATCTTGGGAGTCACCCAGCGTGATCTACTGTGCTAGCTCTTTCCAAGAGGAGCCTCAGAAGGGAGGAGAAGAATGTCTGAGGGCTCGTCTGGGGAGAAATAAAAGAAATAATTGTTCTAAAAAAAGGAGAAATTGGTATTTCACCGGCAGCCTAAGATGCACAGAAGCACTTTAAACTCCTGTGGCTGGCATCCGTCATCTGAAAATCACCAACTTGTTTAAAAATCCCTCACCGGGGGATTGTGCTGCTGCTGTCAGGCAGCCTGAAATTGAGTGTGTCTAGACACTCATATATCCTCGACGGGGCCCCTGGGGGACTCTGGTGTGCTGCGGCCTGAACGCCTCTTGCCAACATTCGTATGGGAACGGCAGAACAAGAAACTCGATTTCAGCACAAGTCAGCTGCTATGGAGAAGGAGCCACATGGAAGTGAGGTTTGGCCATCAAGGTTTCAATGATCCCCAGATGTATGGCAAAGGGGAGGATTTTTGCCCCAGACAAGGCCCTCTACTGCAGTGCACATTGTTCCCGGTTCTGGCTTTCTTAACACAGAGACGAAATGATCCTGCCTGGAAACAACGCAAGCGTTGTGATACTCAGAGCTGTGGGGTATGTGTGGGTCTGTGGGTAATGAGTCTAAAGCGCCTGTTCCAAACTAGGTTTGGGTTCATGTTTCTCTGTCGGCACCTACCGTTATTTAATTTCCCTCTTCTCTTCACTGTGAAATTGTACTCTGGTAAAGTGTTTTAACTTGGTGAAGAGATGAATGGCACTGTGGAAGGTAAAGCTAAGTTACACTGTAGCAATAATATTAAAACAAACCAGAGAAATGCTTAACAGCGCCACGTGGTCACGTTTATTGGAAGTCAGGATCTAAGGGCTCCTCTTCATTCAACCACCACATCAATGTGTGATGTTAGCTGAGCCAAGGTGCCCCCACTTGGTTCCCCATTTCTTCATTGGCAGGATGGACAGAGGGTAGGCAGTCTGAAAGACTGCTTCCCGTCATAGGAGATTATGGTTGCCATCATTTTGTAGCTATCCTCTATCCACCTGCAAACATTTGTCTGAACGATGATGATCTTTGCACTCTAGCCTGGTGACCAGGTGAATGGTATAAAATTGTCAATTGCAGGTGATGGAAATCAAACTAACAGTGGTTTAAGCCTGGATGAAGCTGAGCTATAATGAAACATGGCGCGAGGTGGTTTGGGAAGGTAAGGTTTGTTTTTTGAATCAACTTTATGATTCAAAGCACTTTATTCATGATTGAAGCTATGTTTGGGGTGGTATCTACCTATTGTATTGACTCCCTGTCATGGTTTTGCCTTATATGTGTATCTAGTTCTGTATCTCTCCTTGCCTTAGAGAATAATTGCTGATAGTAGTTGCAGTAGATTTTTTTCTTTTGCTAGTTTGTATAGTATTTTTTTTTTAATTTTAAATCTTTTTTGGGTATTTGTATTTCAGGCATATACGTCTGTGTTTTGCAGCATGTAACTGAGTTTTGGTATTTTATCTGGCTGGTGTATTAATCTTTTCTGTGAAGTATTTAATTTAAATGTAGTATATTTACTGATATATTTAAAATTTATCTCTGTCTTACTATTATTGTCTCCTTTTGATCTGTTTTATGTTCCTGTTCCTCTCTTTCCTTGGTTCTTTTATAGTAATCAAATATTTTAGTATTCAAATTCCCTATTTCTAGCTGGTTGGTTATACATTCCTTTATAAATTTTTTTAGTGGTGACACTACAGATTTATCACCAATTAATCATAATTGAAGTTCTGCCTTTTGGCATTTAAGATTTAGGATTTGCCCCTTCTGCCTTTTGTGTTATTATTGTCATATATTTTAATTCTACATATATTTCAAGTCCTTTGAGAGATTACTGTCATTGTTACATGCAATCAGTACTTATTTATATTTACCACATTGTACCTTTTCTGTTGTTCTTCATTCCTTCCTACAATTCCCTTCTTGGATCATTTTTCTTCTCCCTACAAAACTCATTTTACTATTTCTTTTACTTTTACTATTTCTAGAGCAGGTTTGCTGGTGGTGTATTATCTTAGTTTATGTTTATCTTAAACTGTATTTATTTCACTTTCAGTTTTGAAGGGTAGAATTCTAGATTTTCAGTCCTTTCAGCATTTTAGAAATGTCACTGCCTTGTTTCCTGGCTTTTGTTGTTTCAGTTGAGACCTAATATTTATCTCTGCTTTGTTGAAGTTAGTGTATCTCGTTTCCTGACTGCTTTTATGATATTTCTCTTTATTTCTTTCTATGATGTAGGCCTGGTTTAGATTTATATTTCTGTTGACCTGTCTTTCAGTTTGCTTCTGGATATGAGGAAGTCTAGAAAAGTATCTTGCGAAAGGAAGTGAAATTCCTGCTATTGGTTTATACTCATTAGGGTTTATTTTCCGGAATTGGGTAGCTTGCCACCCCATTCCAAATCAGTGTTCTATTATCAGGGTGTGAAATGGCCTTTAGATGAAAAATCATATCCTGTTTCAACGTGATACAAACAGAAGGGAATACAGAAAAAGGAATATAGTAGGTAGTCAATGATTCTTGAATGAATAAGTAATGAATTAATGACAAAATAGTCACTTTGGACTGGTTGGGTGGGAAAGTAAAAGGTAAGTTTATGAAACTGGTCCTTCCATTTCCCTTCCTGAGCAACATGTCTACCTGTGTGCTCTATAAGGGTAGAGATTGTGTCCTACCATCTTTGTAGTTAATATGTTGTTATACAGAATGCATCCAGCTGCCATTTGTTAATTTGAAGAGAACTTTGAAAGACTGAAGAGGACTTGGACAGTTTTAGAGAAGAGTGTAACTGTTGATATCATGGTGAGGAGTGTGTGTGTGTTGAAAGTGAAAAATCACTCGGTCATGTCCGACTTTTTGCTACGCCATGGACTGTAGCCCGCCAGGCTCCTCTGTCCATGGAATTCTCCAGGCGAGAATACTGGAGTGGGTTGCCCATACCTTCTCCAGGGGATCTTCCCAACCCAGGGGTTGAACCTGGGTCTCCTGCATTGCAGGCAGATTCTTTACTCTCTGAGCCACCAGGGTGAACAGTTGTGAGTGTAGGGCGTGTGAGGGCTGGACAGTATGCAACAATCTCACCATGATGGCAAGTCCATGTTAGCAATAAATGAACTATCTGCCAGGGCTGAGCATTTAAGAGTTTTTATATAAATGGGTATCAAACGATAGATATTTCACTTGGCAGAAAATAAAAGAAATAAGAAAGGAACCAGCCCAAGGTCACAGTATCTAAGATAGAATCTACTAAGTAGTCCAGGTAGCAACACTAGTGCTCTACTCTCCATTAAAATGAAATCGTTCCAATGAATTTCAGGGAGTTTTGAAAGACATTGTGTGACCTAGACACCAGATACGTTATACACAGCTGAGCTCCACTTAATTGCATAATGAATGAATCAACTACTTTAAATCACTTTACGAAATCCCGTACACTATCACATTTCCTTCCTTGTTACCAATATGTGTTAAATGCAATCCTCATAGAGAAATAATTCACTTCATTGTATTAAAAATGCCCAATTGGAGCCCTTTAAATGTTGCAGTTCTCAATTATCTCACCCCAAATCCACTATGAAGTGATAATTAGGGGCTAAAAGCTAAACCGATTACTGCAGAATTTTCTCCTGACAGCCATTTAATAGCTAATCAGGTGTTAAATCCCCAAATTATGCATTTCTCAGCAGCACACAGATCACAATAAATTT
The DNA here is from genome assembly GCF_014754425.2 of Oryx dammah. Classification (NCBI taxonomy): domain Eukaryota; kingdom Metazoa; phylum Chordata; class Mammalia; order Artiodactyla; family Bovidae; genus Oryx; species Oryx dammah. The sequence continues at coordinate 42,246,348 of NW_024070185.1, read as the reverse complement.
TAAAAGTTTTAAGTTATCAACTTGTCTTTCATGACTTTGCCCCAACACACCAAAAGTAAAGGAATTAACAGAGAATTGAAAATCCTTGACAGTTTATTCCATTTCTTTATGTGGAATGTTTGTTTTGATTAATGATGACTCAAATCCAGATTCTGACCATAGCACCATATTCTAAGACCTGTCTTTGCCCAGAGAAAGATTCTACATCTTATTAGTATCAACATATTAGTGTTGCCTGATTTGTATATAAAGGAAACCTACAACCAGAAGGGTGAGGTCAGGAAGCCAGTATATGTACAGTGAACACATAGGAACAACATATATGGCTTTACTAGCTTTGAATGCCCTGAGTTTTCACAGGTATATGACACATGCTAGGGGCTTCCCAGGTGGTGCAGTGGTGAAGAATCTGCCTGCCAATGCAGGAGACTCGCAAGAGACACAAGTTCGATCCCTGGGTGGGAAAGATGGCCTAGAGAAGGAAATGGCAACCCATTGAAGTATTCTTGCTTGGAAAATTCCATGGACAGAGGAGCCTTGAGGGCTCCATTCATGGGGTTGCAAAGAGTGAAATGTGACTGAGCATACACGCACACAAAGGGGTACCAACTGTTCTACCATTATTCTAATAACTACAGTGTAAAGTCTGTGGTTAGAGACACTGGACTTCACTCTGACAAGACTACTTATTACTACATCCAATGCACAGTGATCACCTAAGCAGCAGAGAGTGAGGGGGAGAATACATCTTTACATGGTGATTAATGGACCGTCACAGACACTCTTCTAGCCGCTAAGCTACTGTGGCCTTCTACCCTTACCTCAATGAAATGGAGGGGAGAGGAGCTAACAGGAAGATTTAAAATATATATAATTTACATACAAGATAATTTTTCATCATGTTGAGCAATTTTAAAATAAATATAAGTAATCTACAAATTACTATGATACCTGTAATAGGTACCCTGATAGATAACATGGGCTTTCCTGGTGGCTCAGATGGTAAAGAATCTGCCTGAAATGCAGGAGAAGGGTTCAATCCCTGGGTCAGGAAGATACCCTGGAGAAGGAAATGGCCCCAGTATTCTTACTATCCATGCTATAAGTATGTTCCACATTATTACATATAAAGCCAGTGAATGAGTATAACACAGTTATTTAACTCTAGGTCTGTGGTTTTCAACCAAGGGAGATTTTGCTTCCCAGAGGACATTGTCTCAATATCTGAATACTTTTTGGTTGTTGCAGTCAAAGGGCAACCTTTAAAGGAAAAATGTTCCTGGCATCTAGAGAGTAGAGGACAAGGATTCTGCTAAACATACTGCAGCGCACAGGATAGCTTCCTACCAACAAAGAAATATTTAGTGCCAGTAGTGCCAAAATTGCAAAACACTTCTCTACTCTAGACCCCTGTAGCTTTGACACTGTATCTATTTGATCTGTATTCTCCAGGGCTGCGCAGGGGAAGATGGAGCACAGAAACAGTGGGCTATAGATCTTGTAAGTCTACATCCTGCTCCCCATCTTTTATAAGAATATGTAGTATCTATCTAGCTAGCTAGCTCTGTCATCCTATTCTCCAATTTTTTTCTGGGATTTATTAATTTTCTTCATTATTTACCAAAATGCCTCCTCACTGCTTAGGAGCATTGTCCGTTTAGTTGCATAATTGCACCTTCATTTAACATACACTTTTCAAGCGTCTATTGTGTGCAATGTGTGGTCCTTGACTTCATGGATCTTAACTGGACAATATCAATAAAGATTGCTAAAGATAAAAGTTAAGAAAAGATATATATACACATATGTATATATGTGCACACACACACACCATGTCACATATATTTGAGGGTCTCCTTAGAAATCATTTTATTTGGACTGAGATTTTCTTGAGGGAATTAACAGGGAGAAGTACATTAAAGAATAAAACTGAATGATGACCCTATCTAAAAGGAATGGTTTTAGAACTGGAACTGTTCAACCTATAGAAGGCAAAGCCAAAATAGTGTCATAAAGTTATAAAAGTCCCCCCAGTTTTCTTCTTTTTTAAAAAATTTTTTAATGAAAACATTATATGCACTTAGTTTTGATGTGAAATAGTAATTACCAATAAATAGCAATCTCTGCCCATTCTCCTTTGTGCCTTGACATCTCTCCAAAGCATTGACTTTTCCTTATGTTACCTGTTTCTTTTTTATATTTAGTGTGGTATTTTTAAATAAAACTTTTATGCCATTCCTTGTTTTTTCCTTTAAACCCTAGCAGGAGGAGCCTCATACCACAGAAGGCCCCACATGTCACAGAGACACAAAAATCATCTATTATAAAATACCCAGACACCTCTGTGTCTCAGGATCTGTGGCTCAGGACACACACAGCACTAGCTACTGTCCCAGACGTTGGCACTTGTGACCCACACTTCTTTGTCCCTAGGGAAGTGCTTGTCTACATTTCTTTCCCTGCATCCCCAAATCAAAAAGACTGACACTTGGTGGGCTGTGATGCTGTGGCTACACAGAAATCCCTTCAAAATGTGGCAATGATTTGAGTGGCAAAAGCTTTTAGGAAAGAGAGAGGACGGATTAATTAACTTGTCAGATCCTTCCTCTCGGATTCTTGAATAAAGAAGAGTCATTTCCTAAGAATTTCTCATGTCCATTTCCCAGTTTGCAGTGCATAGCTTCATAAGTAATCACAAATTAGCACAATATTCACAACAATTGCACTTGGCAGCTGAGGAACATTTCACACCATTAAGTAATTTACGTTCCTCTTTATCAAATGTAAGAAGCTTTCTAAATGAGTAGACTTTATTTCTTAAGGCAGTTGTAGATTTACTAAATTTTTAGATTTAGGGCAATTTATTTAGATTTAGAAAAATTGAGCAGATCATACAGAGAATTCCATATAAGCTTCTCTCCCTTATACGATTTCCCATATTAGTAACATCTTCTTAATGTGGTTTATTTGTTACAATTAACAAACCAGTGTTGATATATTATTAGCTAGAGTCCATAATTTACATACAGTTTCACTTTGTGTATTGTCTATATCTATGAGTTTGAAAAATGCCTAATGTCATGTATTCATCATTACAGTAGCAAAATAGTTTCACTGTGCTAACAATCTTCTGTGCTTCACCTATTTATCCCTCCAGCTATCCTCAAAACCCAGGCAACCACTGATCGTTTTATTGTCTCCATAGTATTAATATTAAACCTTTTTCATAATGTTATATAGTTGGAATCACACAGTATGTAGCCTTTCTAGACTGAGTTCTTTTACTTAGCAATGTGCATTTAACTCTCCTTCATACCTTTTTTGTATTGATAGCTCATTTTAAAAATTGCTGAATAATATTCTGTTGTACAGATATTCTAGAGTTTTTCCATTTGCCTACTGAAGGTTATCTTGGTTCCTTCCAGTTTGGGGTACTTATGAATAAAACTGCTATAAACATTTATGTGTAGGTTTTGTATTTTCTGACATTATTTTTAAAAATATTTCCCTACCTTTTATTCCATTCTTCTCAATTTAGAATTCTAATTACAAGCATGCTAGGTGGCTTTTTACTTCCCCCACGGTGCTCTAATGCCTTGTTTTTTTCTTCAATTGTTTTATCATCTCTCTTTTGCAGATTGAATCATTTTATTGCCTTCTCTTCAAAGTTCATTGATACTTGTTAAAATCATAGTTCTGCTGCTGATAATGTTTCACTCACCATAGTGAACTTTTAATTTCTGTTGTATTTTTTTGGCTTTAGAATTTCTACTTAGTTCTTTTATGTAGTTTCCATTTCTCTCTGGATATTTCCTGTCTTTGTATTCATTAACACTGTATTTTCTTTTAATCCTTCGAGCATATTTTCTTTACATCATTTGACCTATTTATAATATTTACTCTAAGGAGTTTTCTGCTAAATACAATGCCCAGGTATACTTAGTTTATATTTCTTTTGATTATTCATTTTTCCCTGTGTGTATTACTCTTTCCTGTTTCTTTGCATTTCCAGGAATTTTTGGTTCAAACTGTATGCTATGCTTTTGTTTATTGTTTGGTTTTGAGTTTTCGGGGGGTTGTTTATTTGTTGTAACATATAGTTACCTTGTCTGGACTAAAACCACAAAATCTGACTTCTCAGATTGTTCAACACCTAACTTTGTTCAGTTTCCAGCTGCTGCTTTGTAAATATGGCCCTCTGGGTATCTCCCTTTTGCCTGTGTATTTTATTAATCAGTTGAGAATTTGAGCAAATTTAAACTAAGATTTTGGGGTTCATCCTCTCTCTGATTCCTTTGCTATGTGGTTCCAAATTTCCAGTTACACCTTCAGCTCTAAGTTCTTCCCTCTGACATCTGAAGTCAGAAAGTTTTCTGCTTTTTGCCACTTGAAATGCACAGGGTAGGTGCTGAACTCAGCCAAGGCATAAGAAGTTCACACACCTCATCAGGGGCCATCGAGTCTTCCAAGTGTAGACTATCCTCTAGTTTTGCCTGCCTTTTTGATGAGCTCTCTGGGGTCTCCTGTGTGCATGTGTAGTATAATAGTCAGCCAGGGGGTTGGGCAGAGCTTATACTCAGGTTTTAGATACCAGTCTTTCTGATCCTCTCTCACTTCCAAAAATCATTCCCTTAATTTCCCTGCTGCTCTGATAATCTGAACTCTGTTGTTTGCCACCTTGAGCTGACAAGGCTGTGTTTATGTCATGAGACCTGGGGTTGGAGTTTGGGATACAATTAGGTAATAAAGCTATATTATTCCAGTTCTCATCCAAAGTACCAGCTATCTATTAAGAGTATACTCCCTTCCAGTCTCTGCCTGCTACTGGTCATTTTCCAGTGACTCTAAGAGATAATTTTAGTTATAATTCTATTCAGTTCAATAATAGTCTACTGGAGGTCAGCCTCTCCATTCCAGCATCACTGTATATCCTGCCTGCTGCTGCTAAGTCGCTTCAGTCGTGTCCGACTCTGTGCGACCCCATAGACGGCAGCCCACCAGGCTCCCCCGCCCCTGGGATTCTCCAGGCAAGAACACTGGAGTGGGTTGCCATTTCCTTCTCCAGTGCATGAAAGTGAAAAGTGAAAGTGAAGTCGCTCAGTCGTGTCTGACTCTTCGCGACCCCATGGACCGCAGCCTACCAGGCTCCTCTGTCCATGGGATTTGCCAGGCAAGAGTACCGGAGTGGGGTGCCATCGCCTTCTCCGATATCCTGCCTATGTCACATTGTTTTTAATCTATCATAGAATTTAGACAAAAACATTAAAAAAGATAATATCTATTTAACAAACACATACTACATATAGACATAAAGAGAGATGTAATTTGTGACATCAGTAACAAATGGCAAGAGAATGGAGAAATAAAGGAGTAGAAGATTTTTATGTGTGATTGAAATCAAGTTGTTAGCTTAAAATAGATTTTTATAACTTTAAGATGTTGTATGTACCAGTGATTCCCATGGAAACCACAAAGAAAACATCTACAGAAGATGCACAAAAGGAAATGAAAAAAGAATCAAAGGATGTCACTATAAAAACCAACTAGATGCAAAAAAAAAAAAAAGGCAGGAAGATAGGAAATGAGATACTGAAGAAAGCTATAAGACATTCTGAAAACAACAAAAAATGATAATATTAGGTTCTTCCCTATCAGTACTTACTTTAAATGGAAATAGATTTAACTCTCTAATTCAAAAGGTACAGATGAGCTGAATGGATTAGAAAAACAGAATCTATTACTTAAAAAACTAAAAATAGAGGGCCATATGATTCTGCAATCCCACCTCTGGGCATATATATCTGGAGGAGAGCATCCAAAAAGATACATACACCCCACTGTTCTTTGAAACACTAATTACAATAGCTGAGACATGGAAGGAACCTAAATGTCTATCAACATGGGAATGAATAAAGATGTGGTACATATATACAATGAAATATTAGTTGGCCATTAAAAAGAATAATGCCATTTGTGGCAACATGGATGTACCTAGAGCTTGTCATTGTGAGTGAAGTAAGTCAGAAGAGAAAGAGAAATATTGTATGATATTGCTTATGGTGCATATATATGATAAAATATTACTCTGCCATTAAAGAGAGTGAAATAATGTCATTTGTGGCAACATGGATGGACCTAGAGATTGTCATACTGAGTGGAGTAAGTCAGAGAAAAAGAAATATCATATGATATTGCTTATATTGTCGATTCTAAAAAGAAATTGTATAAATGAACTTATTATGAAACAGACTCACAGAGAATGAGCCCTTTACTATGGGGAAAGGTGGGGGGAAGGGATAATTAAAGGAGTTGGGGATTGACATGTACGTACTGCTATATTTAAAACAGATAACCAACAAGGACCTACTGTATGGCACAAGAAACTCTGCTCAATATTATTTAACATTATTTAACTAAATGGGAAAAGAATTGGTAAATTCTTGGCAAGAGTACGTAAATTTTATGTTGTGTATATCTAAGCACACCTTAAAAACAAGATAAATTTTCTCTTGACATATTCAAATATGACTCTTGTTTTTGAAATATTCCTTTGACATTCACAGATGTCAATGCCCCTTTTACCATTATTCTTAGGACTTAACTTTGGTCTTTTGTTAGATCCTCTGGTTTCTGGATCCTGTGGCTTTCCATCTTGAGGCCACCACACTATCTGATCCAACACCTTCTCCAGTAGTTCCTGAGAAGGGGTGCATAAGACATTATGTTTTTGAGACCTAGCATATACGAACATCTTGTCCATCTTCATACTTGATCTTGACCAGTCATCCGTCTGATTATGAAAATCTTGGTTGAAAACTGAAATTTTGGAAATGTTACTTTTTTTCTTTTTTTTAGTGAGGTGGTTGAAAAGTCCACTGCCATTCTGACTGCTCATTTTTTCAGTGAGATTTAAGGGAGTTTTCTTTTGTTCTCAGTATGCCGGCCTCCTTATTGAAATTTATTTCTCTACATTGGTATATTGGTATTGTGATGCTTATTCAGTGTGCCCTTTGATTCTAGGATCTCATGTTCTTCAAATCTAGAAAAAAATCTGTTGTTTCTATCATTTATTTTCATTTCCTATATTTTCACTTTCAGGAAATTTTACCATTCATATATTATATGAATCCTCTTGTTTTCTTAAATTTTCTCTCCCCTTCACCATCTTTTTGACTTTTCCCCTCTGATTTCTGAGAGATTTACTCATTTATATTCTAATCATTGTATTGGATTTTTTTTTCATTTCTGCTAGCACACTTTAATTCCAGCTTCTAAAATATATTTTAAAATTTTGTGTGGGTTTCTCCTTTTGAACCTTCCTTGTTCTGTCTTCTTTCAATGATCAAAAAGTAGTAATTATAACTTCTGTACTTTTATTTTTCTCATATTGTCTTTTTCTGATTACCTGTTTTGTTTTCCCTCTTTTATCTCAGATGCTTTCCTCAAATGACTAGTGGGAGGGAGGTTCAAGAGGAAGGGGATATACACTGTTATATTTAAAACAGATAACCAACAAGGACCTACTGTATGGCACAGGAAACTCTGCTCAATATTTTGTAACAACCTAAATGGGAAAAGAATTGGTAAATTCTTGGCAAGAATATGGTAAATTTTATCTTGTGTGTATCTACCACAATTTTAAAATAAAATAAATTTTCTTTTTTTCCTCCTTTTTAACTTCTTACCTCACGCCTACATTTTGCTTTGCCAGTCATTTACAAATTAAGAACTCCCTGGGTTCCAACCCATTCAGTCTTAACCTAGAGTCTTCTTCAAGGGTTGTGAGGGGTAATTCCTTAGCTTTGTTTGTTGTAGAGAGGATATTGGGGTAGAACTGATTCTTATATAGTTTTTAAATTAGTCTTCCTGTTTTCTAGCCCATTCACATTTCCACACCAGGGAAACATTTCATAGTCCCTTAGTAATTTCAGTTCTAGGTCTTTCCAGATTTTTCAGTCCAATTGCTGGCTTCTGGATCCTCGTTACTACAGTTGTAGTTTTCAGCTCTCTTTGGTTTTCTAATTCTGCTCTTCAGAACCTCTGCTTTTCATCATCTGTCAGTTTTATTCTCTTAACCCATTCTCCTTGATTTTTTTTAAATGTGATTTTACTATGATTTTGGTGCATTTCAAGAAATCGAAATAAAAACATGTACTAATCTGTAATAATTTCAAGAATATCATTCTTAAATCACTTTATCATGGCCCATCCTCAAGTATAGAATTGTCTATCCTGAACAGCATTTGTTTTCTCTTTACTATTGTTCACTCATGTTTGCAGCACCTACTATATGTGAGACATTCTACTAGACTGAATGAGACATTAAGAGATCGTAAGAAATGACTTACTTTTGAGAAACCTACCACTTCCATTGCTGTAGGCATATTTTAAGGAAAATATTCACTACATAAGCCTCTGTATAAGTTATTTTGCCTTCAAATGCTGAGAAAATCTTTGTCTCTCTTAAAAACTGGATACATTCCCCTTGCCCCCACCACCACACCCACCCCACCTGTTAATATAAACCATGCAACTCACTGTGCCTCACTTTGCACCTAGGCTTCCAGGATGCTCACAACGGAATGTGAGCTTTTAACTCCATATTTATAAACTATGGGTGTTTTCTTTCACCTCCTGTTTTCATTTTCTGATCTATATCCTTATTTATCTTGATTTTTAGTTTAAAAATATTGTATAAGTTTTGTTGGATTCATCTTTTGTTCAATGAGAGGGCATGGGTATTTCTATCTGCATATGTTCTTTTTTATATTTTCCACTGTGGTTTATCATTGGATATTGAAAATAGTTCCTTTGCTATACATTAGGACCTTGTTGTTTATCCATTCTAAATGTAATAGTTTGCATCTATCAACCCCAAGCTTCCAGTCCATCCCTCTCCTTCCTCTCTCCCCTTTGGCAACCCCAAGTCTCTTCTCTATGAGTCTATTTTTGTTTTGTAGATAGGTTCATTTGTGCCATATTTTAGATTCCACATTTAAGCGATATCATATGGTATTTGTCTTTATTTTTCTGATTCCGTTTAGGATGATAATCTCTGGTTACGTCCGTGTTACTGTAAATGGCATTATTTCATTCTTTTTTTGGCTGAGTAATATTCCATTGTGTATGTGCACCACTTCTTCTTTATCCATTCATCTGTTGATGGACATTTAGGTTGTTTCCATGTTTTGGCTTCTGTGAATAGTGCTACTATGAACAGAGGGATGCGTGTATCTTTCTGAATTGTAGTTTTCTCTGGATATATTCCCAGGAGTGGGATTGCTGGATCATATTGTAATTCTGGTCTTAGTTTTCTGAGGAATCTCCATACTGTTTTCCATAGTGGCTGCACCAACTTACATTCCCAGTAACAGTGTAGGAGGGTTCCCTTTACTCTACACCCTCGCCAGCATTTGTTATTTGTAGACTTTAATGATGGCTTTTCTGACTGGTGTGAATTGTGGTTTTGACTTGCAGTTCCCTAATAATTACTGATGTTGAGCATCTTTTCATGTACCTAACTGGCCATATGTATGTTTTCTTTGGAGAAATGTCTTTTAAAAACTTCTGCCCATTTTTTGACTGGCTTGTTTGCTTTGTTGTTGTTGAGTTGTATGAGTTGTTTGTATATTTTAGAGATAAAGCCCTTGTTCTGTCACATCATTTTCAAATATTTTTCTTTCATTTCATAGGTTGTCTTTTTGTTTTTTTTTATGGCTTCTTTTGCTGTGCAAAAGTTTGTAACTTTGTAAATAGAGTAGACTTTAAGTGAGAAACTCATTCAAAGAAAATGACAAGCTTTCAAAAATTTTCTATTGTGAGTAAAACAAAGGACAAATAATAGTTCCTATCACAAAGCTGGGCACATAGTAGGGCCTTAAAAATTCTGAATGAATGAATGAATGAATATAAGAATTTATTGGAAATTTGATAATTACTGGAATGCTTTGTTACTGTAAAATCGAAGGATTCCTTTCCCTGGCCTAAATCAGTAACATTTATCAAGTGTTTTGTTTGCTTGTTTGCTTGGTTTTTAGTTCAATGTCATCTTAAAAAGATTCATTTTTTTGTCCAAAAAGAGAATTAACCTGATGATCTCTCAGTGGTGCTGCCAACTGTAACATTTCATTATTTCTATGATTTTAGAACGCTACCAGTTGTTTGGTTTTATATTTTATAGCCAGTCCCAGAGCACCTAGCATGGCAGTAGAGTAATTTAGACCTTAACCTACATCAGTGCCATGAGCTTCTGCAGATTGGGGTTTTGTTGTTCTTCTGTGTTTAGAATCATGTAAAACAAAACAAAACCATTCTTGATCGAGTGATTTTTTTTTTTTAGGGGCTGCCTGTGTTCTCAGTTATTGGACTACATAGCCACAGCCACTCTCTAAAAGTCATGTCCATCAGCTCTCAGCAGGCTCTCCAGTGCAGATACTTTGTCCTCTCTAAAAATGGCAAAAAACAAATTTTTTCTTGATGGGTGAAGTAGTATGAGATCAAGAAAGTTTTCACCCTTGGTAAAGCCTATAAAGTTTCGGTCTTGAAGAGTACTTTTAAACAGGTTTCTGATAGATTCAGTTGTTTTGCTATTATTGTAAAATTTACTTGCTCCTCTGGTAGAACCAGTCAGTATTAGCTAGTTCATAACACCTTTGAAGTATTTACACAATACAGTGATTTATTATTGAGTTAGGTGACTTACTTTTCTCCATAAGGAAAAGATGGAAGAAACAAGATTGACCAAGTAAATGCTAATATTCAGAATGTGATTTAGAGTACAGGGCTCAGACTGGTTTTCCCATTACACTGAAGGATTACATAGATGTGTAGAAACACTGTTGGTTCATCATTACTAATACACACATGCCAGGACATATGGGCAGGTAGAAGGATTGAAAAGCAACTGCCTTAGCTGTAGATTCCAGGGAGTTTGGAGGCTTAAATCACAGAGACTTGACATCAGGCAAATGGAGTTTCTGAGGCTGAACAGTAATTTGGAACCCAGGGCATTTGAGAATGCCAGTTATTAAGAAAAATTCTTTTCTTAAGATTGTTATGGAGAAGCAACTTCTACAAATGTAGTTATCCTAGTCCTAGCCTTCCGTAGTTTGAGCTCTGTTCCTTTTTCATTTGAAATAAACATTTTGACCAACATAGTTATACATTTCACCCTACTTTGTGACAGGATGGGGAAAATTTATAATGGAGATTCTTGGAGAAAAGAATACCTCAAATCGGTTAAAAGACAGGTTGGATTCAGCTTTGAACTGGATGATATCATGTCTATTCAAGGATTGGGGCCACCTGCGCTTATTGTTTTAGTGGGAAAAGGCGACTTGACCCTATCTCAACTTTCTTAACTCTTAAGTGAGAAAATAAGAGATTTTGATTGATCATGTAGCACACATTGAAATTTGAAGATGCAGTCATGAAGGGAAGGCTTCCTCTTGATAGCGGTGTGACAGGAGAATCACAACATTCATAAACACACAGACACAGTGTTTAGATCTTGTTGGTCAAGTACAAGACTGTAAGACTGGAGAAGGCAGCAGCTACATGGTTTATTTGGGGTGTCTAGTACTATTGTTTACTGTTTTCATGTTCTATCACTACAATTAAATTGCAAACCCCTTAAAATCAGATATTTGTTTCTTTGTTTCCCCAAATAAAAGTAACATCGTATCTTGCATTCTAATGTGAAATATCCTGATATAAGGAAGAAAATCTTTGACTTAAAGGAAAGGGCACCTGAGGCAAAGTACTTCAACATTTGTAAAATCAGAGGATTAGACTAAAGAAGTATAGGCGGGAGAAATAAGCATGTGATAGAGTGAAAAATCCATGGGTTCCTATTGTATCAAATTCAAGTTTGAATTTAAAAATGTTTTGGTCATCTATTTATTTTTAATTAAAGGACAGTTTCTTTACAGTAGTGTACTAGTTTCTATCAAACATCAAAATGAGTCAGCCATAGGTTTACCCATGTCCCCTCCCATTTGAACATCCCTCCTGCCTCCCTCCCCATCCCACCCCTCTAGGTTATTACCGAACCCTGGTTTGAGTTCCCTGCGTCATACAGCAAATTCCCACTGGCTATCCATTTTACACATGGAAATTTATGCTTCCATGCTACCCTCTCCATATCCCACACTCTCCTTCCAGCCACGCCCCCTCACCAGCCATGTGCATGAGTCTGTTCTCTATGTTTCTGTGTCCACTGCTTCTCTGTAAATAGGTTCATCGGTACCATTTTTCTAGATTCCATATATATGCATCAGTATACAATATTTATTTTTCTCTTTCTGACTTACTTCACTTTGTATAATTGGCTCTAGGTTCATCCGCCTCATTAGGACTGACTCAAGTTTGTTGCTTTTTATGGCTGAATACTATTCCATTGTATATGTGTACCACAGCTTCCTTATGCATTCATCTGTCGATGGACATCTAGGTGCTTCCATGTCCTAGCTACTGTAAATAGTGCTGCAATGAACACTGGGGTACATGTATCCTTTTCAGTTTTGGTTTCCTCTGGGTATACGCCTAGTAGTGGGATTGCTGGGTCATATGGTGGTTTTATTCCTAGTTTTTTAAGAAATCTCCATACTGTTCTCCATAGTGGCTATGGCAATTTGTCTTCCCACCAACAGTGCAAGAGGGCTCCTTTTTCTCCACACCCTCTCCAGCATTTATTGTTTGTAGGTTTTTTGATGATGGCCATTCTTACCAGTAAGAGGTGATATCACACTGTAGTTTTGATTTGCATTTCTCTAATAATGACATTGAGTATCTTTTCATGTGTTTGTTAGTCATCTATATGTCTTCTTTGGAGAAATATCTGTTTAGGTCTTTTGTCCGCTTTTTGATTGGGTTGTTTGTTTTTCTGGTATTGATTTGTATGAGCTATTTGTGTATTTTTGAAATTAATCCTTTGTTTCATTTGTTTTTATTTTCTCCCATTCTGAGGGTTGTCTTTTCACCAAGATTATAGATTCCTTTGCTGTGCAAAAGCTTATAGATTTAATTAGGTCCCACTTATTAATTTTTGTTTCTATATCCATTACTCTAAGAGGTGGATCATAGAGGATCTTGCTGTTTGTTTGTGTATGCTTTCTGTTTTTTATTTATAAAACTTATTTTGTCAGTGAGATCACAAATTCTGCTACCTAGTTCTATCAATCTTTTTCCTTACTTTTTTTTCTAAGTTTCATTCATTTTCTTCATTATTCAAGATATTTCTTCATTGCCTAGGTACATTATTAGTGTTAGTACATATTTGTATATCTTGAACAAATAATGTTTAAGTGCTTATTGTATATTATGTATAGTCCCTGACTTTATGCATCTAAATTAGACATTAGTGGTACATGCCAAGAAGATGTTCTAAAGATAAAAAATTAAAACATACATATATCAGATTATATATATTTTCAGACATGGTGGGAAGTAATTTAGACTGAGATTGTCTTAGGGAATTTACAAGGGAGAATCAATCACGTCAAAGAATAAAAATTGGGAAATGACTGATTCAAAAGGAATGGTATTAGAACTGTAATTATTTGATTTATGGAGGAGAAGACTAACACATAATTCATAAAAGTCCCAGTGATTTTTTTTCTTTCATATAGTTTTTCTCTTAAAGCAATATTTGTACCCAGCTAAAAAGGCAAATAATAATTACTATAAAACAGCAGTTCTCTGTTCAACCTCCTGGTGTCTTGATACCTGATCAGCAAAGAATCCACTTTTGTTTATTTTCCCTGTTTCTTTTAAAATTTAGTAGCATCTCATGTTCAAATCTAGGTTAAAAACTATTTTTTAATTCATGAAACTTGTGCTTTCAACCATACTGCTAACTCCTGGGGTACAAGGATCTTTTCTTTCATGGTGTTTATAGTACCATGCCAGGCACAAACAAGATAGCTATTGTTTGCTACTTGATCAAATTTGGCAACCTTTCCTGGGGTTTCTCAGAATTCATAAGTGTCAGTGAGCGTCCGTTGCCTCTGTAGACAGCTGAGGATATTTAGTTTCAGAAGGCATAATGATGGAGTGGAGAGATTTGGAATTGAACTTGGGAAGTTGTTTTTGCCTCTCTGGGCTTTAGTTCCCATCTGTAAAATAGGATTATCAGCTCCTGCTTTCTTTCATATACAAAAGGGAGTCAAAGGAGATTTACATATGCACCTACAAAATGCTCCATAAATTAAGCTGTCATTCTTATACTGGCTGATAGTGTATCCTATGATGATGGAAATGTATATCTGTGTCATCCAATATTGCAGCCACAAACCACTAGCTACATCTGGATGTTTGGCACTTGAAATGCAACTTGTGTGACTGGAACTGAATTTTAATTGTATGTACCTTTAATTAATTTCAGTTTCCATAACTGTTTTGAACAGTGCATGTCTAGTCTACCTTTCTGATTTTACCAATTAGGTAATGAAGCTCAAATAGATTATATTGCTATGTGAAGGTCACATGACTGGTATCTGGAAGAGATAAAAACAGAGCTCATAAGTGATTTCTTTTAGTGTAGTAAGTTTATAATTATTGTTGAATGGTCAGCATAACCTTTCCATTTACATTCTTGTATTTCTGAATAATCAAAGGAGGGTCATTTGTAAAAATTAGGGTAGGAAAATCAAGCTGAGAGCAAGTTCCTTTGTACCAAGATCAAATGTTTCCACTTAGATTGAATGGGGCTTAGTGACTGGATATAGTCTAAGTGAAGCAGATAACATTTTAGGGACACATGGATTGACTTATAATTTAGGTGAGAACTTACTTGTATTTTATTTTTGATGCTAAGTGAAAGATAAAAGGACTCTTAGACTTCATTAAGTTTATCTAATTGTACATGAGGGCATCTTGACCCCAAAAAGAATTAAGACAAGTTAACATCTATATGCCTGCTATTGAACTCCTAGTTCAATGTTACTTTCACAGATCTAATAGCTTTTTGGGGGGGGGGATAACATTTGCTGTGCCATTTTATTGTGAAAGCAAATGTTTCATTGTAGAAAATGTAGAAAAACATTTTTACAAAAGAGGAAGATAAGAATCACTTCTATTTCCTTTACCTCCAGATACACACTTGGTAGATTTTTTTCCCCCTGATTCTTTTATATATAAGATAGTTTGTGAAGTAAAGTTGACATTATTGTTTGGTAATCTGATTTTTTTTTTTCACTTACCAAGAACATTTTCTCAGGGACAGATTTAGTTTTAAATTCTAGAACTAATTTACTGAGCCAGAGGACATTGAACAGGTCCCTTGACTTTTCTATGCCTAGTGCTCACAGCTTCCTATTAGTAACACTAACGCCTACTTCCCTGGGTTTTGTAAGGATTAAACGAAATTGTGTAAGTTGAGTTTCTGGCACTATTTTCTTTTTTTTAATCTAATGTTTATATTTTAGCTAAAGTTATTTGACTGACCCAAGCAGGATTTCTCAGTCAGAAAACTATATCAGGGTCACCTCAGCTAGACAGCTGCACATGGATTGAAGCCAAAATGAGAGCCCAGATGGGGTCTTCAGGTGAGCTACAGATGAAAGAGGAGAGAGTCTAGAAAAACAAAACAAGTAGACCAGCGCTGAGAAAAGTAGAAAGGTCAGCTTCTAATCCTTTTCGCTAGTCCCATGTCTCTACCACATCATTGTGCAACTCTGAACCTTCAGTTTGTGGAATGGACTAGAAGTCCTGTCTCTGCCATCATTGTCTGGGTAACCATGTGTAAGTCTCATTCTCTCCAGTAATGTTTCATCATCTGAAAAAAGAGGGGTTTATGCTAAAGGGTCTCATAGTGTATTTTTACATATTCAAATACCTTATGTCCTGTGATTCCAGCTGGCTTGCTAATTCCCTCCTAGGACTTCTTGCAACTACCCTGGGTCACCTCTTTTTACCTCCAGTTCAAGATTCTCCCTAGAATATGCCTGTGTGCATGTTGTTAGTCACCCAGTCATGTCTGCCTCTGTCTGACCCCATGGGCCTTAGCCTGCCAGGCTCCTCTGCCCTTGGAATTTTCCAGATGAGAATACTGGAGTAGATAGCCATTACCCAACCTAGGAATCGAACCCAGGTCTCCTGCACTGCAGGCAGATTTTTATCATCTGAGCCACTAGGGAAGCCTAGAGGCACTCAAAGTGAGGTGCAGGTTGACAAGTACAGTGGATTAACTGTCTCATTCTGATCATCTCCAAGGAATACCCAAAATATGGCAAATACACTTTACAAAAAGTAGGTCATTTCTGCAAGAAAAAAGTAAAACCAACTCATGTTTCTTCATTGTTTGCTATCTGCCAGGCATGCTCTCCTTAAAAATCCTTTCAGATCATTATTATTGTCCCCATTTTATAGATAAGAAAACTTAGCCACTTTACCAAGGTGGCACAAGTATTGATTTACATTATTCCACTTTGATTTAAACAGTCTACTCCAGAGCTCTCAATAATGAGAATACAACAGCTTCTCTATAAATGATCAATACAAGAGAAATCACTTGGAAAAACATAGCTGGACTCCTGCATGAACACGATGGTTGGTAGTTTTGGAAGAAATAAAGACTAACTAGCATGTGCTTTTGCCCCCTTAATGATTAGTTACATTATGTAACCAGTGACTACCCACAGGGCATGGTACAATGCAAGTATCCAGGGATAGGATGGATGGATGAATAATTACCTGAATGAATTAATAAAAAAAGATACAGACAACTTGCCTTTCCTACCTCAATCAGAAGCAGAGAATTTGAGATAATATTCTGCATGTTCAGCATGAGAATAAAGCTTCCTTTCTATTGAGTCTGTATGGAAATGCAAACAGGTGTTAGAAAGCTAATGTTACATTTCCACAAAATCCATTTAAATAAACATGTCTCAGCTTGCCATAGTTCTTTGAACCTGGAATGTAACATGACAACAGTCGAAAAGCATAGAGGGAATTTTACTGGGAGCTCAATGAAAAGCAGTTTGCATGGGGATCTACATATCAGCAAATTTTCTTGCCAAGGGGATGATTTGGTGACCATAAGCCAAATTTTAAACCAGATACACACCAAGGAATCATAGAGATTAGAGTCCCTCAACTGTCCAGAAGTCTATTAAATGGTCACATTCATTTACCAAAAGAACCTCTAGTAAAACCCTGCTTTATTCAAATTGTCATCTCTAAGAAAGTAGCCTTTTAGTAATGAAGGATACAACTCTTCCGTTTGAAAAAAGAAGATTGGTGATGCAGAAGAGTCAGTTTACTCTAAGAATTTTCCCTCTTCAAAGTTTATGATTGTAAAAATGCAATTCTAAGACTCCTGAGTATGCCCCCTGCTTTTCAGAAAGCAAATACAAAAAAAAATAAAAAGTTGGGCTTGAATCCATGAGGGAGAACTCTTTCTCCAATACAGCACTTCTTATCTCCCTTTGTCAACTGCGTTTGTACCGGCCTCCCTAGTGAGATACTGTGAGCTCCTGGACAGTAAACATCTCATCTATCCCATCTTCTATCTCTCAGTACCTCACACACAGCTTTTCATAGAGCGAGAGCTCAAAAAAAAAAAAAAAAAAAAAAGAGGTTGGATTAATTTGAATCAGTTCCAGAAGTCTTTACGTGTAAAAGCTATTTATGAATGTTCCTCCTGACTTGAAAATGGAGAAGCTGTAACTTAAACCCGTGTGCCTAGAGAGTGACCCCCTAATTAGCTCAAAAAAGTAGACAACAAATATGGACAAAAAGGCAGAGAAAGAAAGACTAACAAAATGCTGAATAGGACTGTCCTAACTGCAATAACACAACGTTGTTCCTGTGGAGGCTACCAACTATGACTGCATTTGGTCAGAGAGGAACGGGTTGAAGTATACATGTATTAGTTGGTATTGGGGAGCCATGGTGTTTGATAAGAACGATTAACCTAGCATCCACGACTATAGGTATATGGAAAAACAAGTAGTTTATTTGCTGAATTCAGTCAAACAACAAGTCCCCCTGTTCCTGCCAGTATCTGTAGGTGGCCTCTTAAAAACCTGGAGTGGCATAGATGAGGCAAAGATTAGTCTGTCGCAGGCTGGGCAGTTTCTCAGCCTTAGTGTATTCTTGACCACCCTTTCTATGTTGGTGACCTCGGCTGCACTCCATAGCACCTGTTAACCAAGATGGACCTGAACCTTCTCAACACATGAGCGTGATACCACAGAACTCAGCTCTTACGCTTGTGTTTCTCTGGGCACTTTCTGCCTAGTAAATTTTCTTGAATCCCCCATGCATTTTGTTTCATAACAGTGATAAAAAAGAGTGGAGAAAGATGCCACCAGGGGACTTGGTATTTGTGAGATAAGAAAGAAGAGTCGGAAGTGCTAAAACAAGATGTCTCCATGAACTGTCCTGATCCTTTTCTCAGATACCATGGTTCCGGACCCATTCCCCAGTGACTGATACTGAGAATTCTCCAATAAAAACTAGTTGAGAATGCTGTCTTGATGTATAACTCCTTCCACACTTAAAATCAAAGTATATCCTTAGCTCTTTATCTCATTTCAGAGGACAGTATCTTTCCTCATTCCCCAAACTAACATCTTCACCTAAAGATCCCCTCCCTTCCAATCTCTTTAAGAACTTGAATCATCAGTCATCTCCACTCTTGTCTGAGATGTCTCCCTCGCTATTGATTTTTTTTTTCCTTTTAGTAAGTGAACTGCTTGTCTTTCACACTTTCAGAAACAAACCAATCAGCTTCCACTAACCTGTAGACTTCTTTATAGCTACAACTATGAACTTTTATTTATATAGATACAATGGTCTGAATTCACTGACTCCATTTTGGACTTGCTAGTCTTTCCTCAATCTGTGATACTATGATGTTTAGGATTAAGTTTAGGGAGGTGCCCAATTCCATATATTAATTAAGACATTAAATTTCACTCAAATAGCAATTATTTCCTCTTCCCAAGCTAGGGGTTTTGGCAAGCCACAAGGCAGAAAAAAGGGGCTTGGTCCTCCTTTTTTTGGTACTCTATGACTCCCCTTCTCCTTCATCTAGTATCATCATTCTAGTACCAGCAGAGCTAGAACAAGAGAAAGAAGATAATGAAGGCAGAATATTTTTGCTTGGTGGTGGGCCAGCCAAGAGAGCTTTACATTTGCTGTCCTGACAAACATTTAAAATTCTGACTTCTCCAAACTCACCTTTCACGTGTAGCCTATGCTCCAATCATCTCTTCTGTATATTTTTGATTCTTCACAGGTCCTACTAGAAATGTCAGTTGCAGTTTCTAGGTGATAGATCTTCCCTTTATCTTCCCTCATCCCCTTGTATTTTTCTCTCTCTTAAAATTGGAATTTAGTTGCTTTACAATGTTGTGTTAGTTTTGCTGTACAGGAATCATCCACACATATACATTCATCCCCTCTTTGTCACCACAGAACATTGAGGGGAGTTCCCTATGCTATATAGTGGGTTCTCATTAGTCATCTATTTTATACATAGTGTGTGTATATATATACACACACACATACACGCACATGGTTGTCAACCCCCATCTCCCAATTCATCCCACCCCTCCTCTCATTTCCCCCTTGGTGTCCATACATTGTTCTCTGTGTCTGTCTCTATTTCTGCTTTGCAAATAGATTCTTCTCTACCATTTTTCTAGATTCTACATATTTGCATTAATGTACAGTATTTGTTTTTCTATTTCTGACCTTTTTCACTCTGTGTGGCAATCTCTGGGTCCGTCCACATCTCTGCATATGGCACGATTTCGTTCTTTTTTTTGTGGCCGAGTGATGTTCCATTGTATATATGTACCGCATCTTCTTTATCCATTCCTCTGTTGATGGACATTTAGGTTGCTTCCATATCCTGGCTATTGTGAATAGTGCTCCTGTGAACTTTGGGGTGCATGTGTCTTTTGTATTAATAATCACAGTTTTCTCCAGGTCCCTTGAATTTTTAGGCAACTACTCCACACACAGATGTTCTCTTTTGAAGGTTCAGTTGTCCCTACAGTTGACCCCCTTGGGCAGGATTTCAAACAGCTGCAGGGCAGTTTTATTTCTTCCACAGGACCCCCATGTGCTCCAGGGAGAATCCTTATGCTTTCTGTACCTAAAATCTCTGGATTATGGGCCAAGCCCTATGCAACAGCCTGGTGGATGTTGTGGTAAAAGGTATTGCTTTCAATAAACCTCCTATTTTTTAATATATTGTTCATCATTTAAACTGTGAAGAACAGACTGGGAGCACATAAAGAATATGGCTTTGAAAAAGGCCTTCACAACAAGGCATTGCCTTCTAAACTCACCTTGTACGTATATGCTATGCTCCAATCGTAGGTACTTCCCAAATTACAGGATATTCAGACATTGTGTCTTTGTTTATGTGTACTTCCTGCCCTGACATCCTTTCTTCATTTGGTTCATGCCTACACATATCTTCAAACTCGTCTCCCCTAGTATCCTTGGCCTGACCACTCCCACCCTCCTCTATTCCCCAGCGTGTCCAGCTTTAATTCTTCAGCACTATTTGATAGGCTGTGGCATTTGTTGTGCTGTAGAGTTTAGTGGTTACCGTGGAATCAGACCTGTGCTTACTCTGACTCTGCCACCTGCTACTGTGTGACCCTGAGCTATTTGGGGAACCTCCTGAAACTTCATTTCCTGGAAGAAATGAGGGATAATGCATATATATCTCATCAGGTCATTAGGAGGGTTAAATAAAATAATGCATATAAAGCATTTAAAGCAGCGCTTAGGATATTTAAGCTTTCATTAAATGTTACTTGATATTAATCATAGCATGTATGGGGCTTTTCACAGCACCAAACTCAATAAAGAAGCAAAGAGGTATAATTTTTCCCCTCGCATTCTCAAAGCATTCACAGCCTTGGATTTTATTCCATTAAAGAATTAAATTTTTGTGAGGAGGGCTTGGAAGCTGTCCTAAATCAAAGTACAACGGGACACACTCATTCTGCAGAGCCATGGGGCTGCTTCCTGGCTGGGGTCCACGCCCTCCTCACTCCACCAGGCATCTCGGCCACAAGCACATGAAGGGCAACTGTGATGCCAGCAAGAGGCAACCCCCTTCCAGGCCTAGAACCTTCTCCTCTTAGAGGAGAAAATGGCAAATAAATAAATAAAATCTGTATAAATTTAAATAATTGGAAGGCAGCTTGACTGAAAAAGACACTTTTCTTTTTCACCACAAATGTCACCATCTGGACTTTTCCTTTTTTAATTTCTTTGGGACCTGACAAGTCACTGGGCTGATATAATCACACCCAGTCAAAAATGACAGACACATCTCTGCAAGTTAGGGTGGGCAGAGTTCCAGGGTGGCCAGGGAGGACCCAGGAACCAGTGGGAGAGTGGCTTCAACAGCCCTCTGACTGGCTCGCCTTCCCCCATAACACAAGAGCTTCTGAGGTGTGATCAGCTTAAAATACATGCCATGCTCATATACACACACATGTGCACGCACACACACATGCATTTGTGAATGTGTGCATGCTTACAAGATAGCATTCAATTAACCTGCTAGTTAACTCATTTTTCATTTTTTCAGTCAGAAAAAATAAATAAATAAAACCAAAGGGCAAGAAAGGCCAGTCAGCAGACTGTGCTGCTGTTAATAAACTACATGTGGCCACCCTGTTTCTGTACTTGCCTTCTTTTCTCCCCAATGGTCCTTTATCCAGCAAAGCAGGAAAATTCTAAGGGAACCAGCAAAGTAATCCAGGTTTTTTTTGGTCAGTTCAGCACCTTCACATGGCACAAGTCCACAGATGGACTCATAGCTGTCGTGTGCAAATATCCCCATTCACAAAACCAGCTTATTTAATATTTTATTTTTGCAATTTCTATGTCATTCTGGTTATGGTTGTCTGAAAAAACAATGCCTTCCCTGTAGACCTTCTGGATAGTATTTTTTCAAAACAAGGGAAAATACCATTTTGCAAATTTTCTTCTATGGCAATTTACAGTATTTCTGTCTGTAGGATTATTTGCCTATTGCTTATCTTATTTGCATAGGACTTTGTGTATGTGTGTGTATGTGTATACATACATATATACATTCACATATAGGTAAACACACACATTCATTTGCCAGATTTTTGCAGTGTTCTGTGTATATACAGTAGGCTGATGTTAGTAGGGCAAGGTCTACTAACAGTGCTTTTCTACAATGAATGTGGCTGTGAATCACCTTAGGAGATTGTCTAAATACAGATTCTTATTCAGTAATCTGCATGTCCATATTGCCAGTCCGGGGACCACACTCCAAGTAGCAAAGAGTCAGGGACATTAGACATAGTTTTATATGAGAAATTTGGGAGTGCCTCTCAGCAATTCCCTCAGCTTCACACCCCATGTCCAGTAATTAATCAGAATAATCACTTCTTAGATACCTCCCAAGTTCACCTTTCATTTTCATCCTCACTGCCACTAGCCTGGTCCATCTTCATCACAAACTCTTGTCCATCAGATGCAGTAATCACCTCCTTATGGCCTTCTCATCTCCTCTCTTGTCTCTCTAGCTGTATTTAACAATTCCATCAGAGTGATATATTTAACCTGTACCTCAGATCTTGGACCGCTCTGACTCTTAGATGACTCTTAGATGGCCTCCTGTTGTTCTTAGGATAACAGCCAGAATTCTCAATATGTCCTGTAAAGCCCATGGTGGTCCAGCTGATTTCTGCCTCCATCAGTTCAGTTCAGTTGCTCAGTCATGTCCGACTCTGTGACCCCGTGGACTGCAGCATGCCAGGCTTCCCTGTATATCACCAACTCCTGGAGCTTGCTCAAACTCATGTCCATCGAGTTAGTGATACCATCCAGCCATCTCATCCTCTGTCATCCCCTTCTCCTCCTGCCTTCAATCCTTCCCAGCATCAGGATGTTTTCCAGTGATTCAGTTCTTTGCATCAGGTGGCCAGATATTGAAGCTTCAGCATCAGTCTTTCCAATGAATATTCAGGACTGATTTCCTTTAGGATGGACTGGTTTGATGTCCTTGCAGTCCAAGGGACTCTCAAGAGTCTTCTCCAGCACCATAGTTCAAAAGCATCAATTCTTTGGCACTCAGCTTTCTTTATGGTTCAACTCTCACATCCATACATGACTACTGGAAAAGCCATAGCTCTGACTAGATGGACATTTGTCAGTAAAATAATGTCTCTGGTTTTTAATATGCTGTCTACATTTGTCATAGCTTTTCTTCCAAGGAGCAATTGTCTTTTAATCTTATGGCTGCAGTCACCATCTGCAGAGATTTTGGAGCCCAAGAAAATAAAGTCTGTCACTGTTTCCATTGTTTTCCCATCTATTTCCCATGAAGTGATGGGACTGGATGCCATGATCCTAGATTTTTGAATATTGAGTTTTAAGCCAGCTTTTTCACTCTCCTCTTTCACTTTCATCAAGAAGCTCTTTAGTTCCTCTGCTTTCTGTCATAAGGGTGGTGTCATCTGCATGTTTGAGGTTATTGATATTTTTCTTGGCAATCTTGATTCCAGCTTGTGCTTCATCTAACCTGGGATTTTGCATGATGTACTCTGCAGAGAAGTTAAATAAGCAAGGTGGCAATATACAGCCTCTGTCTCCAAATCATCATCTACCAGGCTCCCCCTCCATCACCATACTTCATCCACTCTGTCTTTCTCTTGGCTTCCAGTATGTAAGACATCTTCCTTACCCAGGGACTTCAGACTTGACCTTTATAGCAGCTGCCTGAAACTTTTTCTTCTTTTCTTCACTGCTCACCCACTCTCTTCCTGTCAGCTGCTCCCAGATCTCTATGTCAATTCACCCTTCAGTTCTCAGCTCAGGTTTAAGCCATCCACCTAGATTTCCATTCCTGGACAGATGCTATCAAAGCATTCTGTACTTTGTTCTCAGGGCACTTTTTAGTGAATCATTTACATAGTTATTTGTTTAGTGTAAACTCTGTTACACTATTAGGGATTTCCTGGTAGCTCAGTTGGTAAAGAATCTGCCTGCAACGCAGGAGACCATGAGTTGATTCCTGGGTCGGGAAGATCTGCTGGAGAAGAGATAGGCTACCCACTCCAGTATTCTTGGGCTTCTCTTGTGGCTCAGCTGGTAAAGAATCCACCTGCAATGTGGGAGACCTGGATTCGATCCCTGGGTTGGGAAGATTCCCTGGAGAAGGGAAAGGCTACCCACTCCAGTAGTCTGGCCTGGAGAATTCCATGGATTGTATAGTCCATGGAGTCGCAAAGAGTTGGACACGACTGAGTGCCTTTCACTCACTTTCAAGCTCCTTTAGGGAAGAGGCCAGGTCTGCCTCATCCATCGTTGAACCACCAGCACATACAGGATCTTGGTAAATATTGCCAGTAATGAAGGAAAACAGGAACAAGCTGGTAATGAGGACTGTTCCACAGCTACAGTGAGAGCCAATAATCAGGGTTTCCTGGGGCTGAGGACAGGTGAAATAGGGAAGTGGGGATCAGATGTTGTAGGTCACAGTGGGCCATGTCTGGGTAGGATACTGGGGAGAGAGCAGGTACTTACCAGGCAGATGTGAAAGAGGGAGCATTCCAGATAACAGGAGAGAGGTAGGCAGCAATCTAAGGTCAAGGGCCTTTTATGCCATGGGAAATACTTTGATATTTAGCCTATAGGTGAGGAGGGGATTGGGGACTGAATGGTTTTAAATCTTGAGAAGATATAATTAATTTTTGTCATAATTAAAGCTGGGCTGCAGAGACACCTTTGTGAAAGCTTTATAAAAGATAGGGAGGGTAAACAATTGAGATCAATAGGATTGGTAAGAAATTCTGATATCAATCTACATAAGAAATAAAGTAAGAATAAATGTCATTATAAGAAATAGTATTTTCCCCAGCCTTCTTTGTAATTGGGACCTAAGCATGTGACCAGTACTCAATCAATCTACTATCTGCCCCTCCCCAGATTTCGGATTGAGAACTAATGCCCCATGGAAGCAGGAGCAGTTGGGAATCATTTTATTCTGTCATTCATTAAAAAAACATATTTGAACATTTACTCTATGACAGGGACTTTTCAAGATACTAGACATGTAGCAGAGAAGAAGGAAGACAAAAATCACTGCCCCCATAGAGCTCACATTCTATAGGGGAAAATAAGCAAGTAATTGAGTGGACTGAATAGTTTGTCAGATGCTGTTGCTGCTGCTGCTGCTGCTGCTGCTAAGTCGCTTCAGTCGTGTCCGACTCTATGCGACCCCATAGACGGCAGCCCACTGGGCTCCCCCGTCCCTGGGATTCTCCAGGCAAGAACACTGGAGTGGGTTGCCTGATACAAAAAAAAAAAAAGCAAATATCATGGAATAGGACATGGTGAAGAGGGAAAGATATGGAAGGTATATTTTTTTAATTAAATTTATTTTTAAATGAAACAAAGATGAGTGTTTTTATGATAAAATTTCACAAAGAAGATAGACATCATAAACCATTAGACACCTAAAAACAAACAAAGATACAGAAAGCAAAAACCAGAAGAAATAGAAGGGGAAAAAAATATATATAATCGTGGTGAGACATTAACCTTTATCTGAGAATATTTTATCAAGTACAGAAAAATAAGAATAGGATGTAATTAATAATTTAACAATTAAATATATTTCTATTTCTATTAATCTGAAAGGCATAATTTTTAAAGAGTGTTCCTGTTGAAGACCTCTCTGAAAGGGTGACATTTGAGCAAAGACATAAAGCAGGTAAGAAAGCAGCCAGGTGGATATCGGAGAAAGAATGTTCCAAGCAGAGAAGATATTAGATGGAGATTATAGAAGCGGCATCTAGGGGCCCCAACAGCTTTGGTGCCAGTAGCCGCCTCCTGCCCATGGGATCAAGCCACAGAGGCGGCACAGGGTATTAGCAGCTGCCTCACCAGCGGTGTCCTCACCAGATGGTTCTGCAATGGGATATGGGCTCTGATTCCAGCTTACTGCCTCATCTCCCTTTCTTCTGCCTGTTTTCTTAACTTGGTTCTCCAGCCTTCCTAGTGACTCTCTGCATGCTCTGAAATCCTTTCAACAAATTCCTATTCTTTGTTAGCCCACGAGTGGATAACTAAGAACTCTAACCATTATAAACAGTGAGTTCCTGGTCCACAGGGAACTTTTGTCTCTGAAGTTAAGAGAGGATCTCTGTCCATTCTCTTACCCACAGCTCTTGTTCAAGGTGGCACGTGAGACTTTTAACTTCTCTGATGTGCTACCAGTTGCCTTGCCCAGGAGAAGCAGCCTTGCATGTACCTTTCGAAGAACAAGTGGATAGAATCACAGACTTGAGAGAAAAATGAGAGTACAAAAGGCTTCCTTTGGAAAGGATCCTTTTGTGTTAGAAAAAGGAAGGACAAAAGGGACCCAGTGAAGACACCTGGGTAAAATGTCATAGCTCCTGAGTTGAGATAATGGAACAAAAACCACCGTGACGATGAGACAAGACAGGGGACTGTCAGGGATGAGGTATCTATATCCTTTAGGGAATGTATATTTTCTCAGTTCTGCATTGCATTATTTTTTCACATGTCAATTGCAGTGAAACTGGTACACTTTCTTAACAACAGTCATATTCTGAACTTCTAGGAACTATGAACAAAACTACAAACCCAGCATCTTTTTTTGGTGTCCTTGGACCAGCCATGTCACTTTAGACTTCTTGTATGCCAGACTATAATCATTGCTAGCTGTTCTTCCAGATGTCCAGTGCCATGATTTTTTATTATAGTTATTGATGGGCTCTGTCTGACCAGGAAGGAACTAAGAGGCTTCTTCCTGAGGTTGAAGTGTGCTGGTTCCATCTCTCTGTTCCCTGGCTATTGTCAGCTTTCTCCATCTCAGTCGCCAGTAGGAGAGAATGCAATTAATGACATCTGTTTACTGTCTGTATTTGTTTTCTGCATAACAGACAGCTACAAGGCTTGAGAGAACACAGGATCCAGCATTTATGTCACTTACATCTAAGGTTGGTGTGTGTTGGCTGATAGTGCCTGGGCCTGGCTGTGGTGGCCCCACTGAGATGACCCTGACCCGTATGTCTTTCAGCCTCCTCCTGGGCCCCAGAAGGCTCACCTGGGCATGTTGTTCTTCCAGAACTTGGAGAGTAAGCCACACTGGGCAAGTGCTTATCATGCCTTAGATTACATCCCACCCTCTAACATTTAGTTGGAAAAAACAGCCATATGGGCTCCTCAACATCAAGGTGCAGGGAAGCATCCTCAGCCCACGGAGTTGGGGAGTGAAGGAAGGTAGCCTCCACCTTCTCTGTAAGCATCATCTGATCACCAGGGAGTTGCCAGGTTCTGGTTTCACCTAGTTCCAGCCTACTGATCTGCCCCGACCCTGGCTTCTGGTTTCAGTTCCAGTTGCTAAAACAGATATTTCTTTCTTTAGTATCCCTAAGGGACAGAGAGCCTGGCTCACATTTTCTGAGTTCTTAATGTGTGTCAGTTATCTCTGTCCCTGGAGAAGGTAATGGCAACCCACTTCAGTATTCTTGCCTGGAGAATCCCTTGGACAGAGGAGCCTGGCAAGCTACCAACCATGGGGTCGCAAGAGTCAGACATGACTTAGCGACTATATCACCGTCTCTGCCCTGGTGAGTTAAATAGTTTTCCTCAGTTTTAGCAATGAAACTGGTACACAGTGGGTCTGTGTCAGTGACTGTCATAATGACTTAATTATTGTGTGTGTGTGTGTTTGTGTACACACCCAGTCACTCAGTTGTGTCCAACTCTTTGTGACCCCATGAACTGTAGCTCGCCAGGCTCCTCTGTCCATGGAATTCTCCAGGCAAGAATACTGGAGTGGGTTGCCACTTCCTTCTCTGGGGATCTTTCCGACCCAAGGATTGCACCCGGGTCTCCTGTACTGCAAGAAGATTCTTTACCATCTGAGCCACCAGAGAGGCCTAACACAGAGTCTAGCACACAAAGTAAATAAGTCTCCCTCTTTCTTTATGCTCAAGGAGATTTGACCATCAGCAGCTACATCTGATACCCTCAAGCACCAGATTTTAGAGCCACCCTGTGTCAGACTTTTCGGGACAAAAGAAATAATGCAACAGTTTGACTCATGATGCTTTGTGGAGCCTTCATTTGAGTGAAAAAAACTTATATATGTGACAGCCGTACAGTGAAGGCTTGATTTGTGTGCATGGGTTAGAAAGGAGGGTGTGCACTGGGAGGCAACGGAACAGAGCTAACATGTTACCGTCTGTGATTTGACCTGCTCTCTGCCTGACTAGCTGCATATTCATGTCAATTTCCTCCCGGTTACCTAGGACAAGAAATGAAGAGGAAAGATCTTTAATCATTTTTTTTATTCTAATTGAAACATTTTCCTTGCAAGTGAAGAGAGAACAGGTGCCTAACGAGCCCACATGATGATTCACAAGGTAGTAGATATCGCCACAGATATAATTAAACTGAAAGATCAATGAAAATTTCCTTTTTGGACTCATGCCAGGTCTACACAGACTGGGATCCAGCTAGCTGTATTTATGCACAGTGATATTCAGAAGTGTGTACTCACACAGGTGTGCCCTGTAATATCATATCATGATAAATTAAAGAGCCACAGACTCACACATTGAGGGTAACTTATTTAGGAAAACACAGCTATTTCTGTGTACAGTTAATGATACTGGACTGCAAGCATCATCTGTCAGGAAGGTAGACAATTGCTGCATCTTATCAGGTCTCACTTCCCCTTTTTTCTTTATTATGCTTTTCATTTTTGGTCTAAAAAATACAACCACATAAGTAAGCACTGGCCCAGAAGCTCAAGATCTGAAAGAAAGGAAGGAAGGGGAAAGAAATGGAGAGAAGGAAGGAGGCAGGAAGGGAATCATCAAAGGAAAGAAACATTGCCAATGTGTGGCCTCTCCTTCAGAGTTCCAGGAAATTGGATTGCATTTATACCAAGATGTGTAGCCTGTCTGGCTCTTTAGGACTCTTAGACTCAGTGGGCCTGTAAATAAGCCTTTGCACATCTTGCGAGTCCAAGGTTCTTCTGATAAAGGGAACAAGGGAAGAATTTAGGGGAGTGGGTTGATCTTTGAGATCTGCACTGATGCAAATTTCGCAGGCTTGATGGGTTTTTCACAGCCTCCTCCTTTTTTTTTTTTTGAAATTTCCTTGCAGAAATGAAAAAATAACCTGAGAATTCTATTCAGTTGTTTTGTAGCAGCATTGTAATTGAAAAAAAAATCACTCCTTGAGTTAGATACTCTTTTCGTTAGCTCAGGCTGCTATAACAATATGTCATAAATGGGCGGCTTAAATAACAGACTTTTATTTCTCACAATCTGGAAGCTAACAAGTCTGAGATCACAGTCCTAGCAGTTTTGATGTCCCATGAGAAGTATCTTCTGGCTTGCAGATGGCCATCTTCTTGCAGTATCCTCACATGACAGAAAGAGGCAGATCTGATGTCTCTTCCTCTTCTTAAAAGGGCACTAACCCCATCATGATGAGCTCCACCCTCAAGACCCATGAACTCATCCAAACCTTGTTACCTCCCAAAGGCCCTGCCTCCAGATACTATCACATTTGAGATTAGGACTTCAACATGTAAATTTTGAGGGGACACAGTCTATAACAGATACCAAACCAAACACCTCTGTGGTCCTTTCTACACAATAGAGGTGAATCTGACCCCTAAAGCTTACAGGAAGATTGATGTCTTACATGTACTTATTTCATTTAAAAGGAGACAATGGAAAATCTAGTGCCAATATTGTCCACTCGTATTTTACAAAAGAAAAAAATGTAGGAAAGTTACTATAAATTCTAGTGTTGGGAAGATCTTTAGAGATAAGTCTAGACCAACATATCTGTTCTCATTAGAATAGATTAATTGCACTAACAAGTTCAAAATTTCAGTGGCTTAACAGAATGAGGATTTGTTCTCATCCAGGAAACGTCTGATCCAGATGTGCCCAGTTGGCAAATCTCCTTAAAGGTGAACTTAAGGATCCAGGCTCTTGCCAGTGGGAGCCTTCGCCATCTTAGAGCCTTTAGAATCCTTTGTAGAAGGTGGGAGATCACACATAGGGCATTTGATGCACGTGGCTAAAAGTGGTGCACGTTCTGTTGATCAGAACTCAGTCGCATGGTATTATCTAGATGCATGGGGGGCTGGTGCTGTAATCTTCCTGTGGAAGTGCACCACCCAGAGCCTTATTTCTGCCATACTCACTGGTTTCCAGATAAGGAAAGTAGGCTTTGTGTCTGATGTGTTTAGAATGAATCAGTGGCAGAGGTGGGATTAGAACTCCTATCTCCTCACTCCATTTTCTTTCCTTTATTTCCCATCACCTCCTAGCTCTTTGAAGTACAGCAGGACTTAGGGTTTCTGAAGGATAATCCCTAGCCCCAAAGAAGGCCCCTCTCCTTAGAATCCAAATCAATACCTTTTGAATGCTTAACAGAGAATTCACATAGAACTTAAAATTAATTGACTTTATTTGGTTTTATTTTTCAAATTATTTCTTAAATGGCTCTTTGACTTCTGAAAAGGTCACACCCACCAAAAAATGAGAGCAGTATGATACTGTCTTTGATCTTGTATAATAGCTAATAGTGTAGGGCATGTGATCATTGCTTAATAAATATTTGTTGCTAAGCATGGTTGTTGTTCAGTTGCTGTTGTGTTTGACTCTTTGCAACCCCATGAACTACAGCATGCCAGGCTTCCCTGTCATTCACTATCTCCCAGAGTTTTCTCAAACACATGTCCATTGAGTCAGTGATGCCGTACAACCATCTCATTTCTGTCACCCCTTCTTTTATTGCCCTCAATCTTTCCCAGAATCAGGGTTTTTTTCCAATGAGTTGGTTGTTCGCAACAGGTGGCCAAAGTATTGGGGCTTCAGCATCCAGCTTTCCAATGAATATGCAGGACTGATATCCTTTAGGATTAACTGGTTTGATCTCCTTGCAGTCCAAGGGACTCTCAAGAGTCTTCTCCAGCACCGCATTTCAAAAGCATCAATTCTTTGGTGTTCAGCCTTCTTTATTATACATCTCTCACATCCATGCTTGACAATTGGAAGAACCATAACTTTGACAGTACCGACCTTTGTCAGCAAAGTGATGTCTCTGCTTTAAAATGTGCTGTCTAGGTTTGTCATAGCTTTTCTCCCAAGGAGCGTCTTTTAATTTTGTGGCTGCAGTCACCGTCCTCAGTGATTTTGGAGACCAAGAACATAAAATCTGTCCATGTTTCCACTGTTTCCCCATCTATTTGCCATGAAGCGATGGGACCAGATGCCATGATCCTCGTGTGATCTGGTTCTGTGAATGTTGAGTTGTAAGCCAGCTTATTCACTCTTTTTTTTCACCTTCATCAGGAGGCTCTTTAATTCCTCTTCACTTTTTGTCATTAGGGTGGTATCAACTGCATATCTGAGGTTGTTATCTCTCCTGGCAATCTTGATTCCAGCTTGTGATTTGTCAAGACCAGCATTTCTCCTGATGTACTCTGTATATAAGTTAAATAAGCAGGATGACAATGTACAGCCTTGATGTACTTCTTTCCAAATTTGGAACCAGTCTGTTGTCCCATGTCCAGTTCTAACTGTTGTTTCATGTCCTGCATACAGGTTTCTCAGGAGGCAGGTAAGTTGGTCTGGTAATCCCGTCTCCTTAAGAATTTTCCACAGTTTGTTATGATCCACACAGTCACAGGCTTTAGCGTAGTCAATGAAGCAGAAGTAGATGTTTTTCTGGAATTCTCTTGCGTTTTGTATGATACAACAAATGTTGGCAATTTTATCTCTGCCTTTTTCTAAATCCACATTGTACATCTGGAAATTCTCAGTTCATGTACTGCTGAAGCCTAGTTTGAGGGATTTTGAGCATTACCTTACTAGCATGTCAGTAGGTAATCTGAACATTCTTTGGCATTGTCTTTCTTTGGGATTGGAATAAAAACTGACCTTTTCCAGTCCTGTGGTCACTGCTGAGTTTTACCAATTTGCTGGCATATTGAGTGCAACACTTTCACAGCTTCATCTTTTAGGATTTGAAATAGCTCAGCTGGAATTCAATCACCTCCACTAGCTTTGTTTGTAGTAATGCTTCCTAAGGCCCACTTGACTTCACACTGCCAGATATCTAGCTCTAAGTGAGTGACCACACCATTGTTAATAAGATCATGAAGCTCTTTTTTGTATAGTTCTATGTGTTCTTGCCACTGCTTCTTAATATCTTCTACTTCTGTTAGGTCCTTGTCATTTCTAACCTTTATTGTGCCCATCTTTGCATGAAATGTTCCCTTGGTATGTCTAATTTTCTTGAAGAGATCTCTAGTCTTTCCCACTCTGTTGTTTTCCTCTATTTTTTTTTGCATTGTTCACTTAAAAGGGCTTTCTTATCTCTCTTTGGTATTCTCTGGAACTCTGCATTCAGCTGGATGTATCTTTCCCTTTCTCCTTTGCCTTTCACTTCTCTTCTTTTTTCAGCTGTTTGTAAGGCCACCTCAGACAACCATTTTGCCTTCTTACATTTCTTTTTCTTGGGGATGGTTTTGAACACCACCTCCTGTACAGTGTTACAAACCTACATCCATAGTTCTTCAGGTACTCTGTCTACCAGACCTAAAACCTTGAATTTATTTGTCACCTCCACTGTATAATCATAAGGGATTTTATTTAGGTCATACCTGAATGGCTTAGTGGTTTTCCCTACTTTCTTTGATTTAAGTCCGAATATTGCAATAAGGAGCTCATGACCTAAGCCACAATCAGCTCCAGGTCTTGTCTTTGCTGACTGTGTAGAGCTTCTTCATCTTGGGTGCAAAGAATATAATCAATCTGATTTCAATATTGACCATTTGGTGATGTCCACGTGTAGAATTGTATCTCGTATTATTGGAAGAGAGTGTTTGCTATGACCAGTGTGTTCTCTTGACAAAACTCTGTTAGCCTTTGCCCTGCTTCGTTTTGTACTCCAAGGTGAAACTTGCCTGTTACTCCAGGTATCTCTTGACTTCCTACTTTTGCATGCCAATCCCCTATGATGAAAAGGAAATCTTTTGGGGGGAGGAGTGGGGGACTGGGTTAGTTCTAAAAGATCTTGTAAGTCTTCACAGAACCATTCAACCTCAGCTTCTTCAGCATTCCTGGTTCTGGCATAGACTTAGATTACTCTGATGTTGAATGGTTTGGCTTGGAAATGAACTGAGATCATTCTGTCATTTTTAAGATTGCATCCAAGTACAGCATTTTCGACTCTCTTGTTGACTATGAGGGCTACTCCATTTCTTCTAAGGGATTCTTGCCCACAGTAGTAGATATAATGGTCGCCTGAATTATATTCACCCCTTATTGCCCATTTTAGTTCACCGATTCCTAAAATGTTAATGGTCACTCTTTCTATCTCCTGCTTAACCACATCCAGTTTACCTTGATCCATAGACTTAACATCCCAAGTACCTATGCAATATTGTTCTTTACAGCTTCAGACTTTACTTTCACCACCAGACACATCCACAACCGAGCGATGTTTCTGCCGTAGCCCAGGCTCTTCATTCTTTTGGATCTGTTTCTCTGTTCTTCCCCAGTAGCATATTAGACAACTACTAACCTGGGTGACTCATCTTCCAGTATCATATCTTTTTGCCTTTTCATTTTATTCATGGGGTTCTCAAGGCAAAAATAGTGAAATAGTTTGCCACTCCCTTCTTCAGTGGACTACATTTTGTCAGGCTCTGACTAGTAGGGTCATGCCCTTCAGCTGCACTATGTAGCCAGATGACTTGCTGGGTGCCCTGGTTATCCCACTGCTGGTCCTACATATGAATGTGTCATATGGAGTCTTACAAAGGCATCTATGGAAAAAACAGGGAAAGACAAATAACTTGCTGATAAACGGGTAGGGAATTATTATATGAAATCATCAAATACTTAAGAGAATCTAACAAGAATAGTTCTGAGAGCTTGGAATATAGCAGAGAAAGAAACAGTTTTTTTGCACAAAATCTTACAGTTCAAACTGTAAGTTTTGTGAATTCAAAACTTAGAGCTTGAACTCACTTCTCTAATGGCTGACTGTGTGATACAGGGCATGTTTGCTGCTCCTAGTTTACCTTCTTTTGTTACCTGTGAAAGAGGGATAGCAGCTGTTATCCAATACCTCTCTGGGCTATTAGGCAAATGGTAAATGAGCAAGTGGAGATCTAAAATGATCAAAAATAAAAGACCGAGTGATAAATTTTTAAGGGAGGCAGGTTAATGAGCCATGGATGTGGAGAGCAGCTCGATTGGTTCCAGTAGGTCATTATTAGTCCTTTCTTCAGAAGGGCTCATCTTCAAATTGCTACTTCTGGAAATGATATGGCAATAATGGAAAATGTAGAGCAGCACTAAAGAAAGGGTGTAAGACAGCCCTATACATATGAAATGAGTTCATCAAGATTTATGTCATTACAGTAAACCATTAACAGAATTTATGATGATGAGATCATTATGGATTCCAAAAAATGCAGTTAACTGGCCACTATGACCTCATGTCTCACAGTCCCCTCAACTCTCAACAAATGTTCCCACCTTTAGAGATGACTTTTTTTTCCCTTTGTAAAGAAATATATTAGTTTATTTGTGTGTAGGAAGTCTCAAGATTCTCCAACTTTTTCATTCAAGGAATGAAGAACACTCAACTGCCTACTCCCTCAATAAAGGAAGTGCCAAGCTACACAAAAATGATCATTAACTTGACTCTTTTTATTCCTTTTAAGAATTATCATGTCAAAGACTTTCTCACTGAAACTTAACCCAGTCTCCTTATAAGCACCAGGATGCCCTGATAAGTCTCTTGTCTTGACTTAAGGCTTTGTGTTTTCAGTGTATGTTTTATCCAGTTCTAAACAGCCAGCTCCTTAACAGCAGCACCAATGTCTTTCTGAGCTCTGTGTCTCGCATACCTTCCCCAGAGACCACCTCATGGTACATGCTCAGTAAATATTTTGGAATGAGTGATTGCAGTTTTCCAGGTTAAGGATGAGACAGTGTCCTGGCCTATGTACTTCTTTGTGTCCAGCAACACTTTGAAGAAGTCAAGGTCATTCTCCTGATAGGACTCAGGACACTTTTTCCCTACGGGGCCAAATAGTGACTATTTTAGGTTTGCAGGCCATCCAGTCTTTGAGGAAACTGCTGTAGTAGCACAAAAGCAAGCTCACACAATACATAAAAAAATAAGTGTAACTGTATTCCTCCCCCCAAAAAAAATCTTTCTTTATGGATACTGAAGTTTGAATTTCATGTAATTTTCATATTTTAAACAATGTTGAAGGATCTCATTCAAATATGAAGGAGAAATCAAAAGCTTTACAGACAAGCAAAAGCGGAGAGAATTCAGCATCACCAAATCAGCCCTCCAACAATGCTAAAGGATATTCTCTAGATAGGAAACACAAAAAGGATGTATAAACCCAAAAACAAAACAATAAAGTAAATGGCAACGGGATCATACTTATCAATAATTACCTTAAACGTAAATGGGTTGAATGCCCCAACCAAAAGACAAAGACTGGCTGAATGGATACAAAAACAAGACCCCTATATATTCTGTCTACAAGAGACCCACCTCAAAACAAGGGACACATACAGACTGAAAGTGAAGGGCTGGAAAAAGATATTCCATGCAAATAGAGAGACCAAAAGAGGCAGGAGTAGCAATACTCATATCCGATAAAATAGACTTTTTTTTTTTTTACTTTATTTTGCTTTACAATACTGTATTGGTTTTGTCATACATTGACATGAATCAGCCATGGGTGTACATGAGTTTCCAATCCTGAACCCCCCTCCCACCCCATATCATCTCTCTGGATCATCCCCATGCACCAGCCCCAAGCATCCTGTATCCTGTATTGAACAAAGACTGGCCATTCATTTCTTACATGATAGTATACATGTTTCAATGCCATTCTCCCAAATCATCCCACCCTCTCCCTCTCCCACAGAGCCCAAAAGTCTGTTCTAAACATCTGTGTCTCTTTTGCTGTCTCGCATACAGGGTTATCATTACATCTATCTAAATTCCATATATATGTGTTAGTATACTGCATTGGTGTTTTTCTTTCTGGCTTACTTCACTCTGTATAATTGGCTCCAGTTTCATCCACCTCATTAGAACTGATTCAAATG
The DNA here is from genome assembly GCF_014754425.2 of Oryx dammah. Lineage (NCBI taxonomy): Eukaryota > Metazoa > Chordata > Mammalia > Artiodactyla > Bovidae > Oryx > Oryx dammah. The sequence goes on along the minus strand of NW_024070185.1, from coordinate 42,210,178 downwards.
GATTCTTTTTAATGGCTGAGTAATACTCCACTGTGTATATGTACCACAGCTTTCTTATCCATTCATCTGCTGATGGACGTCTAGGTTTTTTCCATGTCCTGGCTATTATAAACAGTGCTGTGATGAACATTGGGGTACACGTGTCTCTTTCACTTCTGATTTCCTCGGTGTGTATGCCCAGCAGTGGGATTGCTGGGTCATAAGGCAGTTCTATTTGCAGTTTTTTAAGGAATCTCCACACTGTTCTCCAGAGTGGCTGTACTAGTCTGCATTCCCACCAACAGTGTAAGAGGGTTCCCTTTTCTCCACACCCTCTCCAGCATTTATTGCTTGTAGACTTTTGGATTGCTGCCATTCTGACTGGTGTGAAATGGTACCTCATTGTGGTCTTGATTTGCATTTCTCTGATAATGAGTGATGTTGAGCATCTTTTCATGTGTTTGTTAGCCATCTGTATGTCTTCTTTGGAGAAATGTCTATTATTTAGTTCTTTGGCCCATTTTTTGATTGGGTCGTTTATTTTTCTGGAATTGAGCTGCATGAGTTGCTTATATATTTTTGAGATTAGTTGTTTGTCAGTTGCTTCATTTGCTATTATTTTCTCCCATGGTGAAGGCTGTCTCTTCACCTTGCATATAGTTTCCTTTGTTGTGCAAAAGCTTTTAATTTTAATTAGATCCCATTTGTTTATTTTTGCTTTTATTTCCAGTATTCTGGGAGGTGGATCAGAGAGGATCCTCCTGTGATTTATGTTGGAGAGTGTTTTGCCTATGTTCTCCTCTAGGAGTTTAATAGTTTCTGGTCTTACGTTTAGATCTTTAATCCATTTGGAGTTTATTTTTGTGTATGGTGTTAGAAAGTGTTCTAGTTTCATTCTTTTACAAGTGGTTGACCAGTTTTCCCAGCACCACTTGTTAAAGAGATTGTCTTTAATCTATTGTATATTCTTGCCTCCTTTGTCAAAGATAAGGTGTCCATAGGTGTGTGGATTTATCTCTGGGATTTCTATTTTGTTCCATTGATCTATATTTCTGTCTTTGTGCCAGTACCATACTGTCTTGATGACTGTGGCTTTGTAGTAAAGCCTGAAGTCAGGCAAGTTGATTCCTCCAGTTCCATTCGTCTTTCTCAAGATTGCTTTGGGTATTCGAGGTTTTTTTGTATTTCCATACAAATTGTGAAATTATTTGTTCTAGTTCTGTGAAAAATACCACTGGTACCTTGATAGGGATTGCATTGAATCTGTAGATTGCTTTGAGGAGTATACTCATTTTCACTATATTGATTCTTCTGATCCATGAACATGGTATATTTCTCCATCTATTAGTGTCCTCTTTGATTTTTTTCACCAGTGTTTTATAATTTTCTATATATAGGTCTTTAGTTTCTTTAGGTAGATATATTCCTAGGTATTTTATTCTTTTCGTTGCAATGGTGAATGGAATTGTTTCCTTAATTTCTTTTTCTACTTTCTCATTATTAGTGTATAGGAATGCAAGGGATTTCTGTGTTGGTTTTATATCTGCAACTTTACTATATTCATTGATTAGCTCTAGTAATTTTCTGGTGGAGTCTTTAGGGTTTTCTATGTAGAGGATCATGTCATCTGTAAACAGTGAGAGTTTTACTTCTTCTTTTCCAATTTGGATTCCTTTTATTTCTTTTTCTGCTCTTATTGCTCTGGCTAAAACTTCCAGAACTATGTTGAATAGTAGTGGTGAAAGTGGGCACCCTTGTCTTGTTCCTGACTTTAGGGGAAATGCTTTCAATTTTTCACCATTGAGGATAATGTTTGCTGTGGGTTTGTCATATATAGCTTTTATTATGTTGAGGTATGTTCCTTCTATTCCTGCTTTCTGGAGAGTTTTTATCATAAATGGATGTTGAATTTTGTCAAAGCCTTCTCTGCATCTATTGAGATAATCATATGGCTTTTATTTTTCAATTTGTTAATGTGGTGAATTACATTGATTGATTTGCGGATATTGAAGAATCCTTGCATCCCTGGGATAAAGCCCACTTGGTCATGGTGTATGATCTTTTTAATGTGTTGTTGGATTCTGATTGCTAGAATTTTGTTGAGGATTTTTGCATCTATGTTCATAAGTGATATTGGCCTGTAGTTTTCTTTTGTGTGTGTGGCATCTTTGTCAGGTTTTGGTATTAGGGTGATGGTGGCCTCATAGGATGAGTTTGGAAGTTTACCTTCCTCTGCAATTTTCTGGAAGAGTTTGAGTAGGATAGGTGTTAGCTTTTCTCTAAATTTTTGGTAGAATTCAGCTGTGAAGCTGTCTGGACCTGGGCTTTTGTTTGCTGGAAGATTTCTGATTACAGTTTCAATTTCCGTGCTTGTGGTGGGTCTGTTAAGATTTTCTATTTCTTCCTGGTTCAGTTTTGGGAAGTTGTACTTTTCTAAGAATTTGTCCATTTCTTCCACGTTGTCCATTTTATTGGCATATAATTGCTGATAGTAGTCTCTTATGATCCTTTGTATTTCTGTGTTGTCTGTTGTGATCTCTCCATTTTCATTTCTAATTTTATTGATTTGATTTTTCTCCCTTTGTTTCTTGATGAGTTTGGCCAATGGTTTGTCAATTTTATTTATCCTTTCAAAGAACCAGCTTTTGGCTTTGTTGATTTTTGCTATGGTCTTTTGTTTCTTTCGCATTTATTTCTGCCCTAATTTTTAAGATTTCTTTCCTCCTACTAACCCTAGGGTTCTCCATTTCTTCCTTTTCTAGTTGCTTTAGGTGCAGAGTTAGGTTATTTATTTGACTTTTTTCTTGTTTCTTGAGGTATGCCTGTATTGCTATGAACTTTCTCCTTAGCACTGCTTTTATAGTATCCCACAGGTTTTGGGTTGTTGTGTTTTCATTTTCATTAGTTTCTATGCATATTTTGATTTCTTTTTTGATTTCTTCTGTGATTTGTTGGTTATTCAGAAGCGTGTTGTTCAGCCTCCATATGTTGGAATTTTTAACAGTTTTTCTCCTGTAATTGAGATCTAATCTTACTGCATTATGGTCAGAAAAGATGCTTGGAATGATTTCAATTTTTTTGAATTTATCAAGGCTAGATTTATGGCCCAGGATGTGATCTATCCTGGAGAAGGTTCTGTGAGCACTTGAATTCAGTTCAGTCACTCAGTCATGTCCGACTCTTTGAGACCCCATGAATCCCAGCACGCTGGCCTCCTTGTCCATCACCAACTCCCGGAGTCCACTCAGACTCGCATCCATCGAGTCAGTGATGCCATCCAGCCATCTCATCCTCTGTCGTCCCCTTCTCCTCCTGCCCCCAATCTGTCCTAGCATCAAAGTCTTTTCCAGTGAGTCAACTCTTCACATGAGGTGGCCAAAGTACTGGAGTTTCAGCTTCAGCATCATTCCTTCCAAAGAAATCCCAGGGTTGATCTCCTTCAGAATGGACTGATTGGATCTCTCTCAAGAGTCTTCTCCAACACTTCAGAAAAATGTGAAATTCATTGTTTTGGGGTGAAATGTCCTATAGATATCAATTAGGTCTAACTGGTCTACTGTATCATTTAAAGATTGTGTTTCTTTGTTAATTTTCTGTTTAGTTGATCTATCCATAAGTGTGAGTAGGGTATTAAAGTCTCCCAGTATTATTGTGTTATTGTTAATTTCCCCTTTCATACTTGTTAGCATTTGCCTTACATATTGTGGTGCTATGTTGGGTGCATATATATTTATAATTGTTATATCTTCTTCTTGGATTGATCCTTTGATCATTATGTAACGTCTTTGTCTCTTTTCACAGCCTTTGTTTTAAAGTCTATTTTAAATAGACACAGCTCAATTCCAGGGAAATAAACGACCTAATCAAAAAATGGGCCAAAGAACTAAATAGACATTTCTCCAAAGAAGACATACAGATGGCTAACAAACACATGGAAAGATGCTCAACATCACTCATTATCAGAGAAATGCAAATCAAAACCACAATGAGGTACCATTTCACACCAGTCAGAATGGCAGCAATCCAAAAGTCTACAAGCAATAAATGCTGGAGAGGGTGTGGAGAAAAGGGAACCCTCTTACACTGTTGGTGGGAATGCAGACTAGTACAGCCACTCTGGAGAACAGTGTGGAGATTCCTTAAAAAACTGCAAATAGAACTGCCTTATGACCCAGCAATCCCACTGCTGGGCATACACACCGAGGAAATCAGAAGTGAAAGAGACACGTGTACCCCAATGTTCATCACAGCACTGTTTATAATAGCCAGGACATGGAAAAAACCTAGACGTCCATCAGCAGATGAATGGATAAGAAAGCTGTGGTACATATACACAGTGGAGTATTACTCAGCCATTAAAAAGAATCCATTTGAATCAGTTCTAATGAGGTGGATGAAACTGGAGCCAATTATACAGAGTGAAGTAAGCCAGAAAGAAAAACACCAATGCAGTATACTAACACATATATATGGAATTTAGATAGATGTAATGATAACCCTGTATGCGAGACAGCAAAAGAGACACAGATGTTTAGAACAGACTTTTGGGCTCTGTGGGAGAGGGAGAGGGTGGGATGATTTGGGAGAATGGCATTGAAACATGTATACTATCATGTAAGAAATGAATGGCCAGTCTATGTTCGATACAGGATAGAGGATGCTTGGGGCTGGTGCACTGGGATGACCCAGAGACATGGTATGGGGAGGGAGGTGGGAGAGGGCTTCAGGATTGAAAACTCATGTACACCCGTGCCGGATTCATGTTGATGTATGGCAAAAGCAATACAGTATTGTAAAGTAAATAAAGTAAAATTAAAAAAAAAAAAACAATGTTGCTCTTTTGATTTTTTAAAATCATTTAAAAATTTACTGTCCTTGGCTCATAGGATATACAAAATCAGGGGGAGGGTTGTGTGATCTGGGGTCACGGTTGGCGGATGCCACACCAGATTGTGGGTTTGTTGATGCTGGTTTTGGCGGTAGGACTTACTAATGAGATGAAGAGGGTTTTGGAACCTTCAACTCCATTTCCTTAACCAGTTCACTAGTGTGCTTTAGTTGGTCCCGTTCCTAAGAGTGGAATTACTGTTTTATCTGCTGCTGTCTTCAAGGACACTTTAATGAATTAAGGTCATAGAATTCTTGGGCAAGATAACACCTCCTTAGGACTAGAGAGTTATGATGAAAATATTAAAATGGAAGACTAAAATATAATTCATGATTTATGGTGAATTATCTTAGATACTTCTAAGAATCAATAACCCATATCATCATTTTCATTTATCCTGTGACATTCATTCATTTCACAAAGCAAGAATTACTGATAATATGAAATATATGCCAGACCATATGCATGGGTCAAGCGGGATATGCATCCAGAATTCTGGTACTACTGTGAGACATGCACAGGAAACAAATACATCTGTTTTTATACTTTAAAAATTCATATTTTTAATATATTGCTGATGTTTACTATAAAATAAATCACTTTGATAATTTTGCTGCACAAAAATATACACTGCAAAATGCAGTCAGTAGTTTCATGTAAGCAAATATAAGTAACAATAATATTTAAAAAATCAATTAGAACCCAGCAATTTAAGGAATTTGACCCCTAGGTTTTCACATACATGTTGGTCGAATATAAGAGAGAACTAGACTCTGTCATGTAGCTGCTACTATTTCAGAAAGAATGAACACAAGAAGGTTAATTGATTTAACAAGTAAAATGCATATACTAGTTTTTATGTAAACTTACTTCTGTTCACTAATTTTAGTGGCTAAAAGTATAGATATTGGAGTCAGTTCTGGGTTCAGATTCTTGGCTTTATCACCCATTAACTATGTGACCTCAAGCTAGTTACTTAACCTCCCTGAGCTTCTGTTTCTTCACTGAATAAATGGAAGCATTAATGATGACTGTGCGTTCAAGAACAAACTGCAGTTCTTACACATTGATAGCAAGGATTCACTAAATAGGTATTCTTACTAATACATTTGTCATTAGAAAAAGAATAAGAGTTTTTTGTTTAGCAAATTAGCAAACTTTGTAGAGGTGTAATGTAATTTCAAATATAAGGCAGTGTTGAGATTCTGAGAGACACTTTGCCTTGCCTGGGCTTGGAAGGTGGTAGCAATGTGCATGTCTCTGTTTTGCTTAAACACCAAAACCATCTGAGTTTGGTTTTCTTCCTGGCTGTTTTCTTGACACACTGTGGGCAGTGGGGATGTTCCCTGAAATTTCCACTGTATTTGTGCAACTTCCTTTTACCTAATGTTTTGGAATTCCATCTTAATTGTGTTTTTCTTTTTCTTGTTATCATCTGATTTCCTTTCTGCTTAGTTTTGGGGTTCACTATAGTTTATCAGAATCTTACTTATCCAAAGCCTCTGATTTCAAATTCGTTTTCATCATGATGTTGTTGATCTACTTAAATAAACCAGTGGATGGACAGTTTCAAACCCTTGTCCCATAGACGGTATCAAGATACCCAAAACTTAGGATACCTAAAGGCTGTATCAGAGAGATGGAAAGACTCATTCATAACCTGGTATGATCTCCAGGCTACAGAGTGTGACAGAAAGAGTGTAGATTAGAAACCAGAGTGCTTGGCTTTGTTGTCCTCTCAGCCAGCCCAGACCATGGGCATCCTCAGCTCTCTCTCAATTCAATAGTACTGGTCAATAAAACAGGAATGACTAGGACACTTATCTCACGTAGTTTAGTGTAAATAATGTAAAAGATACCGTAATTATTTAATAAACAAAACCACCATGCATACTATTCACCCCACGTGTGTATGTGTCACAAGGATTCCATTTAGGGAACAAGTAATTTGCGGTGGTAAGAGTCAAGTCCCACTTCTGACACTAATCAGGTGTGTAACTGAGGACAAAGCATTCATTTATTTAAGTGCTAATTTCTATATCTACAAAATAAATTAGGTACTTATCCATGCCCCTTTCTGGCACAAAATTCGGGGGTTTCATGAGTACCAGGATACAGGTATAGATAGGCAGAACAGCCAGTCTTACAGAGAAGTACTGACTGATGCTTTAGTCAATGGGCCCACCAAGAGAGTGGGCGCCTAAAGATGGCTTTGGGAAAGGGATCCCCAAAGAGTTCACTGGGTAACAGAGCACACCCAGGACTCACGGGAGGGTTACTTCATAGAGGGCCCCCATGTAGTTCAAAACTGACAAGACGTTGAGCTAAATCCAGAGCAACCAGAGTCAACACTGTTGACCATTGCCTTGTCTGAAGTGATGAGGACTGACCCAGGTATCCTCCACATAAGTAAGGAGGGAGAGAAGCAGAGAAGGTCCAGAAATTACAGCCTCTGAATGGGCTTCATGGCTCCTGTCTCCTTCTCGAATCCATCCCCCATATTGCCACCAGAGGGACCCTAAACTCAAATATGGTCTTCCCCTTGTCCAGATTAAAAGTCTCTGATTTCTTTCAAGAAAAGCTGCTCAGTGTTACTGATCATCAGGAAATGCAAACCAAAAGTACGGGATATTACCTCACATCCATCAGGATGGCTGTTATCAAAGAACAAAAGCCTACAAGTATTGGCAAGGATGCAGAGGAATTAGAGTCCTTGTACCTCATTTGTGGGAATGGAAAAATGGTGCAGCCACTATGGAAAACAATATGGAGTGTCCCATTTTCCACAAGGTGAAATCTAAGCTCCCTTGCTTATAGGGCCCTGTATTGTAAGTAGAGTCTACTTAACTCCTCAGTTTCTTTTTCTCAAGAGCAAGCCCCTCTAAACTTACCATCTTTTCTTCATAATTCACTGCCTTCACACATGCTGTTCCTCTGCCAGGAACATCCTCTCTGCTTGGAGAATTCTTCCTTTTCCTTTTTTGGCCTGGCTCAAATATTACTTTCATTGTATATATTATAGCAACTACCATGAAGTTATTTTTTAAGAAGGTGCCTACTTGTCTGCTTTTCTACTGGCATATGAACTTGTGGAGATGGACCTATGTTTTATTGTGCTAACAAGTGCTTCATTAATTTTTTCCAGAGCTTTTCTAATGGTTAACTGAAATGACCTAAGGGCTGAAGCATCTGGAGAAAACAAATAGAAGAACAGAACTCTTGAAAATATAAACAGATAAAAACCTAACAAGGGACAAATTTAGATTCAATGAAATCGTAAGCAAGGTACACTTTTCCCAATGAAATTATTTATTCAATAATTATTTGGTCAGTTTCTCTTATGCACCAGGTACCAAGGATATAAGAGCAAGTGAGGCTGGCTTAGCACATCCCATCATCTGGGATGCCAGTGTTTCTGGCATGTGGCTGACAAGGGGGAAGTGGCACAGTAAGAAGGAGAATAGCAAACAGGGGACAGGTGACCCAAGGCTTTGCAGGTTAGGGTGAGAACTTCACTTTTAGTATAAATGCAATGCTTTCTTACAAGTGATTTGCTGTAAAAGTTTTTAATCAGGGTAATTAACCATCTGACTGACATTTGGGGGAGGTCACACTGGCTCTTCTGCAGAGAATAGATAGTATATATAAGTGGGGATATATAAGGAGGCTGTGCATGAGACCAGGTGAGAAATGACATTGGCCTTGCAGCCAGAATCATCTGCAGGATGGTCAAACACAGATTTCTGAGCTGCACCCCTGGAATTTCTGATTCTATAGGTTTGGTGGTGATGGACATGGGGGCAGGGTAGAGGATTTGCTTTTCTAACAGATTTCCAGTGATGCTGATTCCGCTGTATGGAGACCCCACTCTGGAAACTCCTGACCTCTTCTATGGAATAGAGGTGGTGATAAAGTTGGAACAGAGTGTACTGGTTTGGAATATAATCTGGAGATAAGATTAGGAAGACATGCCCATGTATCAATACTAGAAAATACTCAGACAGGGAACATTCCTATGAAACTTGAGTGAAATAAATACCAGGAAATACTAGGAAAAGGAATATTGATCATATGAAACTTAATTGAGGTTTAAAACAAAACAGAAAACAAAAGTAACCCCCTTCATACAATAGACAATGGATGTATGGACATCATTTATGCCCTCCTTCCCCTGCCACACACGTGAACACACACAGACACAGATTCACAGACACGCACACACATAGACAAGTAAAAGTAAGTGGTTTCCCAAAGTGTTTGAAGAAACTGTATATTATAGGATCAAAGAACTCCTGAAAGTTTAGGGTCTATGAGTCGTTAAGATTGAGCAAGGGCAAGTAACTGTGTTTTATCATTGTTAGGCTCTGGAGTTATCAGATGAAAAGGAGAACAGGGTATATAGTCCTGGGGTGTGACCTAGTGTAATTCCTTCCAGAATTTGAAATAATGAGGTCACTGTAGATGCAATCTGTTAAATTAAAATGAGGTCATTAGGATGGGTTCTAATCTAATATGACAGGTATCCTTATGAAAAGGGTAAAAAGGCAAAAGATAGGAAGCAAACCACCAGGAGCTAGGGGAGAGGCATGAAGCAGATTATTCCTCACAGCTCCTAGAAGGAACCTACCCTGCCAACACCTTGATTTGATTTATTTTTATTATTTTGGCTAAGCTTGGTCTTCTTTGGGCTTCCCCAGTGGCTCAGCGGTAAAAGACTTTGCCTGCAATGCAGAAAACACAGGAGAAGTGGGTTCGATCCCTAGGTTGGCAATATCCCCTGGAGGAAGGAATGGCAACATACTCCAGTATTCTTACCTGGAAAATCCCATGGGCAGAGGAGCCTGGAGGGCTGCAATCAGTAAGGTCGCAAAGAGTCAGACACGACTGAAGCACTGAGCATGCACGTGTGCACACAGGTCTTCATGGCGGCGCATGTGCTTTTCTGTAGTTGTGGAGCATGGGCCCTAAATCAGATGAGATCAGTAGTTGTGACATGCAGGCTCTCTAATTGTGGCATGTGGGCTTAGTGGCCCCAGTGCAGGTGTGGTCTAGTTCCCTGACCAGGGATCAAATCTGCAGCCCCTGTAGTGAAAGGCAGGTTCTTAACCACTGAACCACCAGGGAAGTCACCAGCACCTTGATTTCAGACTTCTAGACTCCAGACCTGCTTTTAAGACTCACTTTGTGGTACTTAGTTATAGCACTCCTAGCAAACCAATACAAGCCGCTTATGGTTATAGCTTCATTGCACTGTACTCAGAGCTCTTAACCCTGCCTTCTTTGTCTCTCAGATCTGCTTCTCTCTTATACTCTGTAACCAGTGGGTCAACACTGATCCTTCCATAGTATAAACCAAGTCTCCTAGGACCCTAATCAGGGCACAATATCCTAAAGATCCCACCTAACCTTTCCAGATATGAGATTCTGACATACTTCCCCATTGGACCTCTGCCTCTTTAAGAATCTGTTCCATGTTTTATTATTCATCTTGTGTCCTCCCAATGACCAGAATTCCTAAAACATAGCTTGTGTGTTTGTTGAATGAATAACAAAATTAATGAGCTAGTCACCCTTTATCTCCGTCTTCCTTTGGTAAATGGGAAAACTCAAGAGCTTTTGACCTTCATGCTGCTGTCTTTTCATCAATACAACGAGTGGTTTATTTGGGGAGCATCTGTTTTCGGATCACATTACTCAGTAAATGTGTGTTCTTAATGAAGGTGATCAGTGCAGATCAAGCTGACATCAACACTAAAGATATGGAGGATTGCTTTGGTGTGCAAATGGAAATGGTTTGGTGCCGGGAGATAATGAATACAGAAGAATTAGGACTGCGTTATTAAATGGAGGGGATAAAGCTTGTCATTAGTTCCCACTGCTTTGTGGAGTTATTGTTAGTAGCTATTTGAGTGAGGAGACAGGAACATGTGGAGAAGAGGAAGTGAAGAAACGAATGTGTAGATAACGTCTGCTCCCTGAGACAATGTGGTGTTTGGAATCGATCATCCTGCAGCTTTTGCTGAGAGGCTAGTGATATTGAACTGATCTGTTTTCCCAAACTCCTCAGAGGTGCAAGCAGCTGACAACTCCACAGATTCCTCCTCGTGTCTGCTCCAGACTTTGATCTCCAATGAAACATGAAGTTCACGTGCCATATTTAGGTGCCAGATTCCAGAGAAAGATCTTTGTGTATCCAAGGAGAGTTGTTCTTGGAAAAGACGGTGGAAAAATTATCATTGAAATGAAAATATTTTTGAGAGAGAGAGAGGCATTGTTAATATTTAAGCTGGGACAATAGGCATACTTTGGGTTAATTCTGGGCAAAGGAGAGAGCACTACTTCCCTACTGATGGACCACCCAAAGCCCTATGAAAATACAACCAAACTCTACCAGAGTTGATTCATTTAGCATTAAGTAAATGCCCATAATCATTAGCCATTTACTCTGCCAGGGAATGCTGTCATCTTTTCAGAACTTCCTGTACAGCAAGAAAGTTTCTCAGTGAAAATCCAGTGTAGTAATTTAGTCTATGTTGTTTTTAGGAAATGCTCCAAATTTTCAAAATTACTTTTTTTTCAACTTTGGTAATAAGCATTTATTTATTTTTTAATTTAAGTATAGCTGATTTACAACATTATATTAGTTTCCAGTGTACAACAAAGTGATTCAGTGTTTTCATAGATTTATGCCATTTAAAGTTATTATAACATCCTGGCTGTTTTTCTGCATTGTACAATATATCCTTGTTGCTTACTTTATTATCTTTTAAATTTTATTTAGCTTTAGCTGTGCTGGGTCTTTGTTGCTCCACAGACTTTTCTCTAGTTGCTGCAGGTGGGAGCTACTCTTTAGCTGCAGTGCATGGGCTTCTCACTGTGGTGACTTGTCTTGTTGCAGAGCATGGACTCTAGGCCTTCAGTAGTTGCAGCTCACAGCCTCTAGAGCTTGGGCTCTGTAGTTGCGGTGCTCAGGATTGGTTATCCTACAGCCTGTGGGATCTTCCTGGACCAGGTATCAAACCCATGTCTCCTGCATTGGCAGGTGGATTCTTAACCACTGAACTACCAGGGAAGTCATGTTTATTTATTTTGTACACAGTATTTAATATCTCTTAATCCCATTTGAGAAATTAACTAGTTTGTTCTATCTGTGAACTGTTTCTGCTCTGTAATGTACATTTGCTCGTTTTATTTTGAGATTCCAATATAAGTGATAATATAAAGTATGTCTTTCTGCCTTCCTTTGTTGTAGATGAATTGACCTTAAGTGTATGAGTTTATTTCTGAGCTCTCTATCCTGTTCCATTGATCTATATGTCTGTTCTTGAGCCAGTACCATATTGTTTTGATGGCTGTAGCTTCATAGTGTAGTCTGAAGTCAGGGAGTGTGGTTCCTCTAGCTCTGTTATTCTTTCTCTAGATTGTTTTGGCTATTTGGTATCTTTTGCATTTCCATATAGATTTTAAGATTTTTTTGCTCAGATACCACTTCTCCACTTTGGATCTAAGCTGCATCTGTCTTACAGATAAGCTCCCAAGTGGAGCTGGAGCGTTCACTTGACTCGGGTTAGGGTGCACACGTTGGTGGTGGTTGCAGAAAAGTGACCAGCAGCTTGTATGGTTTTCATTTCGCCCTCTCCACTTGGCTTCAGGAGCAAGGTAGTGTGCACATGCTCCTCACAAGTGGACAACAGGTTTCCCACAGGCCTCCTATTAGCCCCACCAGCCGTCCCACCAGTCAAGAGGGCTCATCTTCCCTATTTTGGACCATAAACCTGGGACACCCATAGGTGGCTCGAACCACACACTCCTCAGGGAGGATCTCCACCTGTGTAATCTCCCTTTCCAGGGGCGCAGTCTGACTTGATTGCTTCTCTACCCTTTCTACCTGATTCTTCATGGATCTTTCTTTCAGCCTTGTTTCTACAGGGTCTCATTACCAGTTTCTTTAGTTTTCCCAATGTGAATTGTTCCACATGTAGATATATTTGTGATATGTTCATGGGGGGAAGTGAAATTGCACATCTTCCTACTCTGTCATCTTGATAAACACCCCCTCAAAATAACTTTTAATTTCTTAAAGTTTGAAATTTGTTTTTTAATTTAATGTACCCTTCCCCAGTCACTACGAATAATTAGAAAAGATAGTACAGAGAAAGAAGACAATAGGCCAGAAGTTTAAAGCAATAGACTACTGGTTAATGGATATCCAACATGCAGTTCCAAAGGAGTAGTCACATGAAGTTCACGGAAATGGTGAAGTGATGGAAAATTAGTATTTGGAATAAAACATCTTGAGTTAAATCCCAGTTTGGCCTTCTCTAGATGTGTGATGGGGGGAAAGTCATTTCACATCAATGAGCCACAATTTTTGTGGTTCTGGTTCTGTGGTTTCTGTGGACTGGGGTTAATATATACAGAGTTTTTATAAGGATTGAATAAAACAATGCATATAAGGTATAGAATACATGTCTTGATACATAAATGCTCAATTAAGAGTAACTGCTGTTATTAAATCATGCATACTCTGTCTTTACTAGCAACCATTTATATCAGCTCTGATAATTTTAAACTAGTATTCTTATAGAATTGTTCTGGTAATTTTATGAACATTTATTACAGCCCCCTGCCCAGTGTTGGAGTTTGTTCCTTTGTTTGTGAGACACTAATTGACTATAACTGAAAAATCAGGAATTCTTATAAAGTTCAGAAATAAATCAAAAATACTTATCATGAAATGTGCCCTGTTGCCTGTGATATATCTTTTGGCCGGAAGATAACAAAATTCCATGTAACGAGAACAAGTCAGAGATCCTTGGTCACATAGCAGCTGCTCCTTGTGCTCCTTATTCAGACTTGTGTGTTCCTTTCAGTTCAGTTCAGTTCAGTTCAGTTCAGTTGCTCAGTTGTGTCCGACTGATTGCAGCCCCATGAATCGCAGCACGCAAGGCCTCCTTGTCCATCACCAACTCTCGGAGTTCACTCAGACTCACGTCCATTAGTCAGTGATGCCATCCAGCCATCTCATCCTGGGTCGTCCCCTTCTCCTCCTGCCCCCAATCCCTCCCAGCATCAGAGTCTTTTCCAATGAGTCAACTCTTTGCATGAGGTGGCCAAAGTACTGGAGTTTCAGCTTTAGCTTCATTCCTTCCAAAGAAATCACAAGGTTGATCTCCTTCAGAATGGACTGTTTGGATCTCCTTGCAGTCCAAGGGACTCTCAAGAGTCTTCTCCAACACCACAGTTCAAAAGCATCAATTCTTCGGCGCTCAGCCTTCCTCACAGTCCAACTCTCACATCCATACATGACTACTGGAAAAACCATAGCCTTGACTAGATGGACCTTAGTCAGCAAAGTAATGTCTCTGCTTTTGAATATAGTATCTAGATTGGTCATAACTTTTCTTCCAAGGAGTAAGCGTCTTTTAATTTCATGGCTGCAGTCACCATCTGCAGTGATTTTGGAGCTCCCCAAAATAAAGTCTGCCACTGTTTCCCCATCTATTTGCCATGAAGTGATGGGACCAGATGCCATTATCTTTGTTTTCTGAATGTTGAGCTTTAAGCCAATTTTTTCACTCTCCTCTTTCACTTTCATCAAGAGGCTTTTTAGTTCCTCTTCACTTCTGCCATAAGGGTGGTGTCATCTGAATATCTGAGGTGATTGATATTTCTCCCGGCAATCTTGATTCCAGCTTGTGTTTCTTCCAGCCCAGCATTTCTCATGATGTACTCTGCATAGAAGTTAAATAAGCAGGGTGACAATATACAGCCTTGACATGCTCCTTTTCCTATTTGGAACCGGTGGGTGGTAATTCTGCATCTCCTTCAGGACCAGGTGGAACAACCATGGGACAAGCACTACCAACAGCTAGGAATACCTGCTTTGGACCTTTAGGTTAGAAGAAATAGATTTTCACTGTACTTGGGGCATCATAGTCTTAAATTTCTCTTGGTGTCCCTGTGAAAACAGTTTAGTTTAACCTAACTAATACAAACTTTCTTACACTACTCTGCTGTTCAAGTTCTTTTTTTATTTTATTTTCATTGAAGGCTAATTACTTTACAATATTGTAGTGGTTTTTGCCATACATTCACATGAATCAGCCATGGGTGTACATGTGTTCCCCATCCTGAACCCCTCTCCCACCTCCCTCTCCATTCCATCCCTCAGGGTCATCCCAGTGCACCAGCCCTGAGCACCCTGTCTCATGCATCAAACTTGGACTGGCGATCTGTTTCACATATGATAATATACATTATTCAATGCTATTCTCTCAGATCATCCCACCCTCATCTTCTCCCACTGAGTCCAAAAGACTGTTCTATACATCTGTGTCTCTTTTGCTGTCTCGCATATAGGGTCATTGTTACCATCTTTCAAGTTCTGTCCTATATGATAGATATTTCCAGGAGAAAAAAATGGGGGTGATTCATCTATATTTCATAAAGCTAATAACTAGGAAAAGATAATTCCAACTGTACTCTGAGACATAAAACATAGATGGTGATTATAATAAAGAATATAGATTTAGGATCAAGTATTCTGAGGCCAGCAGATCCACAGAACTCTTTCCAGGACTAACAAGTGAGGGGAGGGGGAAGCTAGCCCTTTGCAGTTCTCTTTAGAAAGCTATGAACAAAGATAAGATATTTACAGTGAATTTTGAACATTTGAAGAAGTGAAGCCTGAGATTTTTCTGCAAATAGAAATACATAAGGGCTAAGATAGAAAGGTGCTTCCCTGGTGGCTCAGCAATAAAGAATCTACCTACCAATGAAGGAGACATGAGTTCAATCCCTGGGTCAGGAAGATCCCCTGGAGAGGGAGATGGGAACCCGTTTCAGTATTCTTGCCTGGGAATCCCATGGACAGATGAACCTGGTGGGCTACAATCCATGAGGTCGCAAAAGAGTCGGACAAGACTTGAGTGACCAAACAACAGCAACCAATAAAAAGAGGTGACCTATACCAGCAGAGATGTGATCAAACATGAGCTATGTTTCATCAACAAAAATGGAAGAAGAATCCAAATGGAACTAGAGCAGAGATCATTGCATAGATTACACCAGCAAAAATGCTTTTGTTGATTTCTTAATAAAAATAACTTGGATTAGAATCCCACTGTCTATTTCGGGGGTTTTATATAGATTTTTACCTAAATGAATTATAATAAATAGTATTTTGTCCTCATTCCATAGTTTGGCACCAATAAGTTATAATCAATACTTTGCTCATTCCCATAAAGTCCCAAGTTCACTAACTTGCCTAGATATTGTTGCATGTGTTTTTCAAACTGACAGTATGCTACCTATCATTTTAATGTAGGCCCTCCAGGAGGGCAAAACTAAGCATATTCTCCTGATAAAATGTTATATTAACTGAATATTTTTCTTTCTGGGCATCCTAAACTTTACAGTGCTATTTAACTATTAATTCAGATGTGAAATTCTAATATTTCAATATTTAGACAAGATTTAGAAAAGAATAGACATATAAGAATTTGGCCCCCAGTATCCATTATTATTGGTATTCAAGGTACACTTGAAATTCATAATCATTTCCCTGTAGCAGCAATCAAGTTATTTTGTTTGAAAAGCACCATGAATGATACAATTGGGTAGAAGAAGGAAATACTTTTGTTTCCATCATTATATTATTCACCACTGAATCACAGGGGCCTAATTTGTGGGAAGGCACATTGTAGAAACACAGTAATTATTTGCTGAATAAGTGATAGAAAGAAAGAATGAATGGGGTAGGAAGAAAGATGCAGACTTACAGGAGTATGGGTCTTAATTGTAGCAATCATAGTGAATCTGTCATACAAACAGCTGGATAAGGGAAAGTCAAATGTCTCCAGGGGCTAAATTCTGGGACATAAGAACATGTCATTATAGAGACCTCATATAACCTCTGCCCAGCCTGAGGCTGCCCTGGTTGGCTGGAGCCCTCACTGCATTTTTTTCTATTGTTTTTCAATTAAGCAGCTAGGTTAGTTCCTGGGTTAATAATATTAATGACATTCTGAGTCTTGATTTTTTCTCAGTTTTTAATCAGAAATGGAGACATGTCTTTTTAACAGTTTTAATGATTTCTAATTTTAGGAATGTTCATGAAATCAAACAGTCTGAATTTTAAGTGGAGGTGCAGATATCAAAATTGGGTATTTTTTTTAAATTAAGAAATACACTAGTTTCCAAAACGCCAAATATGTATAAGATTTGCCTACCTTTGTACAATTTCCATTCATTTACCCTTAGAAAAATGAGATAAATTGAATGTCTAATTTTATTAACCTTTTATAAGGGGATTCTGCTTCTTAGCTCTCATGGAAATTTAAAGTATTGTTAACTCACAAATCAACAGTATGATTATAAAGCTTCTTGAAGGCAATCACTGGAATGCATTAAGTAACTAGCAAGATTACATGGTGTTTCTAGCCTAATGCGGCACAATTCAGATTGCAGTAATTGGTGCCCAGTGAAGAAAAGTATCAGTCAAATCAATAAACTTAGACTCTTGTACATTGATAACTGAGCCTGGCTGTTAAAAGTCATTGATTACCGAGAGAACGGCTATTAAAAGAAAGAGGCTAAGAAGCTGACTGGGATGTTTTACTCTAATAAAAAAGTAGCTCTGCTGAAGTAAATAGTTGTTGTTTCTCAGCAATAAGTCGATTTCTGCAAGAGCACATCAGTCATTTCCCAAATCAGATCCCCTCAGCCATGCCGACCTGCTCAGCCCACATATGTTTCTTCCAATTCCGTTTCACTGGGTTTAGTGGCAAATGACAGAATGGAGGAGGGAATACTTTGACATCTCACTGCAGTATTGTTCCAGATTTGGGGTACTGGTGCTCTTGGCATCAAGTTCTAACATGTTCTGTGTTGCCTGTAGTTTTACAGGCTTCCACATCACCTTCCTCTGAACACTCTTCCTCTGCAGCCCAAGGACTGAACGAGAAGGCTGTACCAACTATCACTTCTGGGTATTTTGGTTGTACATGCACAGATCAAAGAGATGACTACCGGGTGGTCTTAGTGGACCAACTGTGATGTGTAGCTCCACCAAGACTGCAAACATAATGTAGCCTCTGTGTGCATCCCCTGTAATGGGGATGTCAGTATGATGCTGTGAATTTCTGGGTATCACTGTCAACCTGGATTCTGCGTCCTACAGTCCTCTGGATGTTGCTACACTCCCTTCTCCCTGGTTCAGAGTTATCCCACGTAAATGGCCATCAGTTCCTTTGGAGCTGAACTGGAATATTGCTGCCTTTCACACTTGCCAATTATTTCCTCCAGGCTGGGGCAGGGGTGGGGGGGCAGTCTCTTCTTCAGTTGAGGGTTTCCTAGTGAGAAAGGATACTCAGGTTTTCAGACCAGACAGTGAATCATGGCTCTTCACTGGAGTGATTCTCACCATCAACTTCTTTTTTAAAAAAATTATTTTTGGTTGTGCTGGATTTCTGTTGCTATGCAGGCTTTCTCTCGATTTGTGGCAAGCAGGGGGCTGCTCTCTTGTGGAGCATGGGCCCTAGGGCATGTGGGCAGTTGTGCCTGCTGGGCTCTAGAGGGTGGGCTCAGTAGCTGTGGTGCACAGGCGCAATTCCCCCACAGCATGGGGAGTCTTCCCAGATCAGGGATCAAGCCTGTGTCTCCTGCGTTGGCAGGTGGATTTTTTAACCACTGAGCCACCGTGGAAGACCCCCTTCAACTTCTTGATCATCCAACCTTCATTTCTTTTGCTGCTATATATTGGCCCAGCTCCCAAAGCCCTGGTCTTATACCAGTTGTTGTAGGTTGTGCTCCCTGTTTGGATGTTTACCTGGGAATGCACTGGGTATCAGTATCTGAGAAAGGGAATGAGAGGGTCAGGAGCTGGATGAGGGAGAGGGTGAAGGGGCAATAGAGGTTCTCAGAGGACCCCACAGAATCTCACAGGGAACTCTAAAGCCAGAACTCTGTTGTCCTTCAGGTGGGCTAGGACAGCTAGGCCCTTATGATTTCTGAAAGTCACTGGATGTGAGCTACTCTGGGAAAGGAGTGTGGTAGGTCTCTGTAGCTGAAGCATTCCCTGAAGGGGCAGAAAGCTGAAGGTCGTCTGCACCCAACAAGCAGTAGCGAGGCTTTCATGAGAGGGGTCTGAGCAGCACGCCCATGTCCACCACAGTAACTGTTATCACCTGAATCAGGACTGTTTTTGTGACCCAGTGGGAGCACTACTAGTAAAGGTACGATAAAAACAGGTGTAACCACGCACTGTCTGTCTCAGGCAGACCCAGAGTCACTCTGGCTGTGATAACGTCTGATGACACCCCAAGCAGATACTTGACTAACTATGGCAGCACCTTGAGTTTTGCTGATGTGGAAAAGTGTTCATTCTTCTATGCTCTTCGAACATCTACTTGTTAACTATTGGGAGGGATCAGGTATTCGAAAGATATTTACAGGAATACAGCATGAAGCCTCTTCTCCATGAGTTTGCTGACAGTAAGAAACACTGTAAAAAGATTTTTTCATAACAATACTGTTTTTATGTAAAGTCCTTAAAGATACATCAGTGTCATTAAATCAAATATTCCTTGGCTTATTTATTTAAATCCTGAGCTGACAATGTAGAATTATTTTGTATTAAAAAAAAAAAGGTTTTTACTTTGTTGTTCTTGTTCAGTTGCTAAGGCATGTCTGACTTTTTGTGACCCCCATGGACTACAGGATGCCAGGCTTCCCTGTTCTTCTCTATCTCCCAGAAATTGCTCAAACTCATGTCCATTGAGTTGGTGATGCCATTCAACCATCTCATCCTCTATTGTTCCCTTCTCCTCCTGTCCTCAGCCTTTCCTAGCACTGGGGTCTTTTCCAGTGAGTTGGCTCTTCACATCAGGTGGCCAAAGTATTGGAACTTTAACTTCAGAATTAGTTCTTCCAGTGAATATTCAGGGTTGACTTCCTTTAGGATTAACTGGTTTGATATTCATGCTGTCCAAGAGACTCTAGAGTCTTCTCCATCGCCACAGTCTGAAAGCATCAACTCTTTGGTGCTCAACCTTCTTTATAGTACACCTTTCACATTCATATCTGACTACGGGAAAAGCTATATCTTTGACTAGACAGGCCTTTTTTGGCAAAGTGATGTCTCTGCTTTTTAATACACTATCTAGGTTTGTCATAGCTTTCCTTTCAAGGAGCAAGCATCTTTTAATTTCATGGCTCTGTCACCATCTACAGTGATTTTGGAGCCCAGGAAAATAAAGTATACCACTGTTTCCACTTTTTCCCCATCTATTTGCCATGAAGTGATGGGATTGGATGCCATGATTTTAGTATTTTTAATGTTGAATTTCATTTTGTTTTTAAATTAATTTATTTTAATTGGACACTAATTACAGTCCCTTGGACTGCAAGAAGATCCAACCAGTCCATTCTGAAGGAGATCAGCCCTGAGATTTCTTTGGAAAGAATGATGCTAAAGCTGAAACTCCAGTACTTTGGCCACCTCATGCAAAGAGTTGACTCATTGAAAAAGACTTTGATCCTGGGAGGGATTGGAGGCAAGAGAAGAAGGGGACGACAGAGGATGAGATGGCTGGATGGCATCACTGACTCGATGGACATGAATCTGAGTGAACTCCGGGAGTTGGTGATGGACAGGGAGGCCTGGCGTGCTGCGATTCATGGGGTCGCAAAGAGTCGGACACGACTGAGTGACTGAACTGAACTGAATTACTTTACAATATTGTAGTGGTTTTGCCATACTTTTTTAAAACATAAATTTATTTATTTTAATTGGAGGCTAATTACTTTACAATATTGTATTGGTTTTGCCATACATCAACATGAATCTGCCACGGGTGTACACATGTTCCCCATCCTGAACCCCCCTCCCTCCTCCCTCCCTGTACCATCCCTCTGGGTCATCCCAGTGCACCAGCCCAAAGCATCCTGTATCATGCATCGAACCTGGACTGGCGATTCATTTCATATATGATATTATACATGTTTCAATGCCAATCTCCCAAATCATCCCACCCTCTCCCTCTCCCACAGAATCCAAAAGATTGTTGTATACATCTGTCTCTTTTGCTGTCTCGCATACAGGGTTATTGTTACCATCTTTCTAAATTCCATATATATGTGTTAGTATACTGTATTGGTGTTTTTCTTTCTGGCTTACTTCACTCTGTATAATAGGCTCCAGTTTCATCCACCTCATTAGAACTGATTCAAATGGATTCTTTTTAATGGCTGAGTAATACTCCATTGTGTATATGTACCACAACTTTCTTATCTATTCATCTGCTGATGGACATCTAGGTTGCTTCCATGTCCTGGCTATTATAAACAGTGCTGTGATGAACATTGGGGTACACGTGTCTCTCTCACTTCTGATTTCCTCGGTGTGTATGCCCAGCAGTGGGATTGCTGGGTCATAAGGCAGTTCTATTTGCAGTTTTTTAAGGAATCTCCACACTGTTCTCCAGAGTGGCTGTACTAGTTTGCATTCCCACCAACAGTGTAAGAGGGTTCCCTTTTCTCCACACCCTCTCCAGTTAATGTTGAATTTTAAGTGAGCCTTTTCATTCTCCATTTTTACACTCATCAAGAGGCTCTTTAGTTCCTCTTCACTTTCTGCCCTTAGAGTGGTATCATCTGCATATCTAAGGTTGTTGATATTTCTCCTGGCAATCTTGATTCCAGCTTGTGATTCATCCAGCCCAGCACTTCACTTGATGTACTCTGCATGTAAGTTAGATAAGCAAGGTAACCGTATACAATGTTGATGTACTCCTTTCCCTAGTTTGAACTAGTCTGCTGCTTCATGTCCAGTTCTGTTTCTTCTTGACCTGCATACAGGTTTCTCAAGAGGCAGGTAAGGGGGTCTGCTCTTCCATCTCTTTAAGAATTTTCCACAGTTTGTTGTGATCCACAGAGTCAAAGGTTTTAGCTTTTGATAGTCAGTGAAGCAGAAGTAGATTTTTTTCCCCTGAAATTCCCTTGCTTTCTGTATGATCCCATGGATGTTGATAGTTTGATCTCTGATTCCTCTGCCTTTTCCAAACCAAACATGTACATCTGGAAGGTCTTGGTTCACGTATTGATAAAGCCTAGCTTGAAGGATTTTGAGCATTACCTTACTAGCATGTGAAATAAACATAATTCTGTGGTAGAATGAACATTCTATGCCATTGCCATTCTTTGGGATTGGAATGAAAACTGACATTTTTCAGTCCTGTGGCCACTGCTGAGTTTTCCAAATTTGCTGGCATATTGAGTGCAGCACTTTCACAGCATCATCTTTTAGGATTTTAAATAACTCAACTGGAATTATATCACTTTAACTAGTTTTGTTTGTAGTAATTCTTCCTAAGGTCCACTTGACTTCACATTCCAGGATGTCTGGCACCACACCATCATAGTTATCTGGGTCAATAAGACCTTGTTTATACAGTACTTCTGTGTATTCTTGCCACCTCTTCTTAATCTCTTCTGCTTCTATTAGGTCCTTATGGTTTCTGTCTTTTATTGTGCCCATCTTTGCATGAAGTGTTCTCTTGGTATGTCCAAATTTCTTAAAGATACCTCTAGTCTTTCCCATTCTGTTGCCCAAGCATGCGGTGCTAATCCACAAAAACAAGCCCTCCTTCCCAGAACCATCCCTAAGCAGCTGCTCAAAAAACTAGCTGAACTTTGGTACGTCTTTCCTGCTAAAGTCTTACAAAAGATTTCCACCTTCTTCCCTAGATTAAAAGGCCCTTCCACAACCTCTTCAGACCAACGTTTAAGACCAAAGGTGTATGCTAATGGTTCTCTGGTTGGCTTTCTTCTAATAAAAGGGAGATGTTAGTGAGAATTAAGGAAAAGTTTAGTACCAGGAGAAAGTTATTGCTTCTGTGACTGTCAAGATTTATAGGTGTGCTGGACTAAAAGGGCACCTATAAATCTCCATGAACAGTATGAAAAGGCAAAAAGATAGGACACTGAAAGATGGTCTCCCCAGGTCAGTAGGCGCCCAATATGCTACTGGAGATCAATGGAGAAATAACTCCAGAAAGAATGAAGAGACGGAGCCAAAGCAAAAACAACACCCAGCTGTAGATGTGACTGCTAATGGAAGAAAATTCCAATGTTTTAAAGAGCAATATTGCATGGGAACCTGTAATGTTAGGTCTATGAATCAAGGCAAATTGGAAGTGGTCAAACAGGAGATGGCAAGAGTAAACATTGACATTTTAGGAATCATCAAACTAAAATGGACTGGGTGGATGAATTTAACTCAGATGGCCATTATATCTCCTACTATGAGCAAGAATCCCTTAGAAGAAATCGAGTAGCCATCATAGTCAACAAGAGAGTCCTAAATGCAGTATTTGGATGCAATCTCAAAAACGACAGAATGATCTCTTTTTGTTTCCATGGCAAACCATTCAGTATCAAAGGAATCCAAGTCTATACCCTGACCAGTAATGCTGAAGAAGCTGAGGTTGAATGGCTCTATGAAGAATTATAAGACCTTCTAGAACTAACACCAAAAAAATAAAAAAATAAAAAAAAAAGATGTCCTTTTCTTTATAGGGGACTGGCATGCAAAAGGAGGAAGTCAAGAAATACCTGGAGTAACAGGCAATTTGGCCTTGGAATATGGAATGAAGCAGGGCAAAGACTAATAGAGTTCTGCCAAGAGAATGCACTGGTCATAGCAAATACTCTCTTCCAACAACACAAGAGAAAACTCTACACATGAATATCACCAGATGGCCAACACTAAAATCAGATTGATTATATTCTTTGCAGCCAAAGATGGAGAAGCTATATACAGTCAGCAAAAACAAGACTGGGAGCTGACTGTGGCTCAGATCATGAACTCCTTATTGCCAAATTCAAACTTAAATTGAAGAAAGTAGGGAAACCACTAGACCTTTCAGGAACAACCTAAATCAAATCCCTTTTGATTATACAGTGGAAGTGACAAATAGATTCAAGGGATTAGATCTGATAGACAGAGTGCCTGAAGAACTATGGATGGAGGTTCATGACATTGTACAAGAGACAGTGCTCAAGACCATCCCCAAAGAAATGCAAAAAGGCAAAATGGTTGTCTGAGGAGGCCTTACAAATAGCTGTGAAAAGAAGAGACGCAAAAGGTAAAGGAGAAATAGAAAGATATACCCATTTGAATGCAGAGTTCCAAAGAATAGCAAGGAGAGATAAAGCCTTCCTCAGTGATCAATGCAAAGAAATAGAGGAAAACAATAGAATGGGAAAGACTTGAGATCTCTTCAAGAAAATTAGAGATACCAAGGGAAGATTTCATGCAAGATGGGCTCAGGTATGGACCCAACAGAAGCAAAAGATATTAAGAATAGATGGCAATAATACACAGAAGAACTATACAAAAAAAATCCTCATGATACAAATAACCATGATGTTGTAATCACTCACCTAGAGCCAGACATCCTGGAATGTGAAGTCAAGTGGGCCTTAGGAAGCATCACTATGAACAAAGCTAGTGGAGGTGATGGAATTCCAGTTGAGCTATTTAAAATCCTAAAAGACGATGATGTGAAAGTGCTGCATTCAATATGCCAGCAAATTTGGAAAACTCAGCAGTGACCACAGGACTGGAAAAGGTCAGTTTTCATTCTAATCCCAAAGAAAGGCAATGGCAAAGAATGTTCAAACTACCGCACAATTGCACTCATCTCACACACTAGCAAAGTAATGCTCAAAATTCTCCAAGCCAGGCTTCAACAGTATGTGAACTATGAACTTTCAGATGTTCAAGCTGGATTTAGAAAAGGCAGAGGAACCAGAGATCAAATTGCCAAAATCCACTGGATCATTGAAAAAGCAAGAGAGCTCCAGAAAAACATCTACTTCTGCTTCATTGACTATGGCCAAAAGCTTTAACTGTGTGGATCACAACAAACTGTGGAAAATTCTGAAAGAGATGGGAATACCAGACCACCTGACCTGCCTCCTGAGAAATTTTTGCAGGTCAAGAAGCAATTTAGAACTGGACATGGAACAATAAACTGGTTCCAAATTGGGAAAGGAGTATGTCGAGGCTATATATTGTCACCCTGCTTATTTAACTTATATGCAGAGTATATCATGCAAAATGCTGAGCTGGAAGAAGCACAAGTTGGAATCAGGATTGCCAAGAGAAATATCAATAACCTCAGATATGCAGATGACACCATCCTTATGGCATAAAGTGAGGAAGTAAAGAGCCTCTTGATGAAAGTGAAAGAGGAGAGAGAAAAAGTTGGCTTAAAACACAACATTGAGAAAACTAAGATCATGGCATCCAGTTCCATCACTTCATAACAAATAGATGGGGAAACAGTGAGAGACTATCTTTTGGGACTCCAAAATCACTGCAGATGATGACTGCAGCCATGAAATTGAAAGATGCTTGTTCCTTGAAAGAAAAGCTATGACCAACCTAGACAGCATATTAAAAAGAAGAGACATTAGTTTGCCAACAAAAGTCCATCTAGTCAAAGCTTTGGTTTTTCCTGTATTCATTTATGAACGTGAGATTTGAACTATAAAGAAGGCTGAGTGCCAAAGAATTGATGCTTTCGAATTGCAGTGTTAGAAAAGACTCTTGAGAGTCCCTTGGACTGCAAGGAGATCCAACGTGTCCATCCTAAAGGAAATCAGTCCTGAATGTTCATTGGAAGGGCTGATGCTGAAGCTGAAGCTCCAATATTCTGGCCACCTGATGTGAAGAACTGACTCATTTGAAAAGACCGTGATTTGGGGATTGATTGAAGGAGTGAGGAAAAGGGGATGACAGAGGATGAGGTGGTTGCATGGCATCACCGACCTAATGGACATGAGTGTGAGTAAGCCCCGGAAATTGCTGATGGAAGGGAAGCCTGGCATACTGCAGTCCATGGGGTCACAAAGAGTTGGACAAGACTGAGTTACTGAACTGGACTAAAAGGGAAAATTGCAGGCTTAAAGCTACAAATATAGTAGTCTGGACTTTGAATATTCTTTATTTCTTTGAAAATAACCAAAGAAATAATCTCTAAATCATAAGTAATGCAGTCCTTGTGGAATAGGAGTATAGTGGTCACATTTCTGTACATTTTGACGTTCACAAATGAGAGTTCATTTGAAAGTTACAGCAAAATCTTGCAATAGATGAGAATAGATATTGCTAAGATCAACATTTGATAAATAAAGAAACTGAGGCTTAGAAATATTATATGAATTGCCAACAGTTGGTAAAGTGTTAGAACAAACATTTTCTATCATGATTTCTGGAAATTGATCTTGACCTGAAATGAGAATCATAGTGGGAAAACAGTAGAGCCATCTTGAGTCTGGGAAGGGACCTTTTTTGTCATTGCTTTATTTTAGCACTAGCAGAGTTTCTGGCACTTAATATGTGCTTGATAAATATTTACTGGATGGAAAAATTAAAAAACTGAGAGTTCTAAGGAGACCTACTACATGAGCCCCTATACATGGTTGTGGTGGTGAAAGAAATACAGTAGTGTTGAACAAGAGAGAGTAAACAGACTCCATAAGTGGAGACGTGAGAGGTAGAGTGGAGAAGTATCTCTGCTCCACCTAGAGTGGAGAGGTATCTGTGCCAGCAAGGGCCTGGAACTGAGTGGCAGGATACACCCATGTAGAACCCAGGAATTTCTAAATAAGGTTAATTTACAAAACACAGCTGACCTCTGTTTGCATTTATTCTATTACTTTTAATAATCCAGGTTTTGTTGGATTTAGGACAGTTAGCTGTAATTTTAGGCAGACACAGATAAGAATAAAGACAGTTTCTCAGAGAGCAGCCCCAAGTCTTTCTCTTCTCCATTCATCTTTAAGGCCCAATTGAACTTTGGACCAAGTGAAAAAGCTATTGTTAATATCTAGGGTCAATGAGAATTTATGAAAGTGGGGAGGATGATAAATTGTAACTAAGGTGAATGTTCCAGATGTTTTAAACCACCACTTTTAATACTCAGGACTTTAATTGGGTGGTATTTATTTTTGTGTAAGGTGTGAGAGAGGCATATAATTTTTTCATATGGATAGCTATTATTGAATATGTAGCTGTCAGTGACTAGAGAGGCTTTCCTCATTGATCTCAATTACCCATTGGTCTCAATTGCCACTAATGTGATTGATTAAGAGTTCATATGTTAGTAGACCTATTTGTATTCTATTTCTAATTTATTCTATGAAATATATTACAAAATTCAAATTCTTCAAAAGAATGTACATATATATGTTATAAGGGACAATATAGCAGATATTGTACTACTTTATTGCTATAATTGTGTATCACTCTCTGATTCTAATTGACTCTTCACAAAATGTTTCACCTCTTCACATTTATTTGAATCATAGTCTAGTAAGACTGAAAGATCTTTTAGCCCAACTCATTACTTCATCCATAAGGGAATGGAGATACACTGCTGTTAAAATGCTAGATCAATATAGATTTTATAAAAACAATATAGTGTGGGAAAAGTGAGGGGCAAAGGATATGTAAGGTATGATATGTTTTACATTTCCTTTAAATAAGACTTTATACAGAATTTTATGAATTATATTTAATATTAATTTTCTAAACATACATAAATTATAGGAGTATGCTTATATGTATTGAAAGGATATGCCCAATTTCAGAACATTGGAAACTTCTGGAGAGGGACATAGGTAGAGAGAGAGTAAGATTTAGGAGAATGTAGCTTTAACCATTGTATCAGTTATCTAGTGCTGTGTAACAAACCACCTCAAAACTTAGTGGCTGGAAAACAGCAAATTATTGCTTATGATTATGTGGATTAACAGTTGCAGCTGGAATAGACTAGGCACTTCTTCTGGTCTTAGCTGGGCTCACTCATACATTTGCAGTCAACTAGCAAATCACCTGGGAGCTGGTTGGCACTGGGGAGATGGGAGTGACTGGGACTCGTGTCTCTCATCACCCAGCCCGAGTCCTAATCATGTAACTGGCAGGATTTCTTTTAAGTTTAGTATCAGAACTGATACACACAGACCAAAGCAAGTCACAAAGTTTCATTTTGTTGGTTAAATCAAACCGTAAGTCCAGCCCACTTTTAAGAAATACAGAAAAAGACTTTACCCTTAATGGGAGGGAGTGCAAAGTGACATTGGCAGGACATGCCTACAGGAAAATTGGATCCTCATGTATTTTCATAATTGACCACTGCCACATCTATAGCCTTATTTTTAATTAGAAAAAATGTCAAAATACTAAAATTCTGAGGTAGATAAATGAACACCTGTTATTTCTGTACCTTTCTGCATGTGTGAAATTGTTTGTAATTGATCATTTTAATAACCTTGAAAACATGACTACACAGTCATCTTTTGACACCAGAACTATTTCCTGGAGTCCTATCAAATCAATGCCAATGACCCATAGTTACACACCTAAGATTCTTATCACCTGGAACTTTTAATATCGTATACAAAAAGCTTGCAGCATTTGGGGACCTAGCTCAATTTCCACTTAAATAGCAACATTCAATCTTCTGATTTGCTCCTATTGCTCTAATTATTGAATACTTACCTGAAGAAATTATTTCCTTATTTCCTAACCCATCCTGCCACAGGCCTCTTCTGTGCTGGGTTAAACCCTGGCTAAGGAAAACACCTGGAGACTGCAGGATAATGAGAGAAGAAAAGATCGCCTGGCTCTCTGTGAAGCTTTGCACATTTGTTCACTGATGTGCCTATGGTACAAATGGAATGAAACAAAATCTGTAATAGATATGAAGGACATTTCTGTCTCTGCTACATTATCTATGGAGAGGTTTATCCACAACCGAATTTTAACGTCAGTGTAGAATCCTCCAATGTATTTTTCAGCTTTCTTTTTCCTGCTATTAAGTTGTGTGTAAGGAAACCATAGGCTGCTTCTAATAGCAGCCTAATGAAAGCATAATTAAAGATGCAAACATGGTGTGGATCAGACATCCCAAGTGCCAACACATATTATGTTGGGTAATCTGCTATTTTGGATTATCCCTTTGTTTCTCTGGGTAATTGAGAGTTTTCTATATCCACAATTAACTCCCGCATCTATATATAACTAAGCCCTTTTAATTTTGTATCCAACCTACAATGGGACCTGCTCTACCCAAGAATTAAGCTTTTTCCCAGCCACCTTTTCAGACCTCTGGGTCTCCCCATTCAGCCACTTGTGACAATCTGTCCCAGAAAATTGGAAAACCGTTCAGTTTAATTGGTTCTAAAATGGAGGATTCAGTGCCTGTGCTGAGTTTGAGGATGAAACTAACATTTTACAAAGCCCAGCCCAGCAGCAGCTGCCCTTTGGGATTTGGGAGGTAGAGCGGCAAGTCACTCTGGAATTTAGAGCTTTATTACAAAGAAGTGCTAACTCTTCTCGTTCTGCTTATAAATGGAATAAAGGGAGAATCTGGCTCACCCATGAGTGCTTTAACCTTGTACATGCTCAATATCCTTATGAAATGCAATATCTTATGATCCTTTAAATAACAAATGACCTTATTCCCTTTTATAGGGTCATTAAGGCCTCTAACAGTCAAGGTATAAATTCCAGCCACTACTGCACATCTTAATTTACTATTCATATGTAAAGCTCTCTTTGGTTCTCAATTACTATACAACAGCAACTGGCTCATCAAATTATCCCCATCGGAATGTGTCTGTTAAAGACATTGCAGTTTACATCTGAGGGCCCTAATTAAAGTCACAATACTTGATAAACCTTGAACAACTAGTAATTGGAAACTAACAATTAGTACCATATACCTCAGTTGAGATCAGCTCTACTGCTGGCAGCATGACTAAGCAAAAGGAAATTAGCACACCAGAGATGGCCCACATGCCAAATATGTGTTAATGTCCACTCCTGGGTTTCAGCCAGTATAGTTAAAAGAACTTGGCATTAAAATATTGTTAGCTAAAAGTCTTTATATAGATATCTGTGCCATGGAACAGATCAGTCTGATATCCCTGTGGCTTTTCAGGCTTTATCATGCTCATTACTGTTTTCATCATCCGATCTGTGGGTATCCGTGGAGATGGTGCTATAAGACCATCTCTTTGAGCTTCTTTTCCTCTCAAAAGCCTGTGGCTTGCTTTCTTTTGTAACAAAGCATAGGTCACATTGTCCTACTGTATTCTGCATATACTCCCCCCGCTTTGTGCCCCTTATTGTCTACATCTTCAGAATATCTGAGGCTCAAGGCATTGCAGGAAGCTCATGGATTGATTTGGTGAGTCTAAGAGAAGCCTGAAGGACTGCAGGCACTGTGCCATGTCTCCCAATTAGCCGCCATACTATTCTGAGACCACCCATTTTGGAGGGCAACTGGGAAGAACATATTCTAGTTCGCTGCCCTAGAGACTTGCTGATGGGACTTTTCTAACTAGTAGTGTGTTCACTGTGGTCTTTCGCAATGGACAACAGGAGTAAAAATCTTACAATGACCTTCTGTTTTGTTGGTCAGCATTGTGCCCCCACTCTCTTATTCTCATTTCATTGACTAGCCAATGAAATGGGATATTACTTGAAGGAGCTTCAGCAGACTTGATGAAGCATCCCAAATGCTTCCTCTCCAATCTGCTTACCTCATGTTTTTCCAGGAGTTCTTGACAATGGGAGAAGTGTGATGCTTCAGCAGTCTTTCCTGAAAACATTGCTTCACTTACCATGGCAGATATGGTTTAAGATGGTTTTGTAATCTTTATCATCCTCTTTTTCACCCTTTGCCAGAGAATCAGCTTGGCTGTTCCAAAGTCTTCCAAGAAACTGATCATACAAGTGACCAATGGGTAGTGGTACTTTGTGTTCTTTTGTACAATGAGCAAGTGTGGCTTAGGAAGTTTTGTAGTTTTCTTGCAGAATAAGTACTAGTTCTCAACCTGTTCACTGCTCTGAAACTTGACCAAATAAGTTTTCAAATAAGTCTGCAACTGGATGCAGACTCATTCCATGGCAGGCTCTGTGATCT
The DNA here is from genome assembly GCF_014754425.2 of Oryx dammah. Taxonomy (NCBI): domain Eukaryota; kingdom Metazoa; phylum Chordata; class Mammalia; order Artiodactyla; family Bovidae; genus Oryx; species Oryx dammah. The sequence continues at coordinate 42,179,308 of NW_024070185.1, read as the reverse complement.
GCTTCAAGCTAGTCCTTGTGTAGCAGTTAGATACACACCAACTATGCCCCCCACTCTTTCTCTTACCATGGTGGACCAAACCCAGAAGAAAGCTGAGTCAAATATTATCCAATATCAAGTTACTGCAAACCAAGTACAAGATATTCTGTTTGTATGGGATAGATCCTTACTCCCTGGGCTATCCACAAGATTGAATAACTTCAAAAGGCATGATCAGTGTACACTAACTAGAATACTGCTTAAGTGGTTTTGTGAATAGTTTGTCCATCTGGTGAATGTAATCAGTGCTACTTTAAAGTACTTAAAATTAGCTCTAAACTTGAAAACAAAATTATTCTGTAATTTCCTGTCAAACAGGAATTTAATGCTATAAATAGATATTGGCCAATGTTCAAGATAGCCATTGGCTTTCCTACAGGCACTTTAATTGGTTGGGAACAACCCTAATGAAAACCATCAAGTAGGGATATAGAATCCTCTCTCTCATCATTTCTCAGCCTTTTGGCTAAAATCAAGTGTAGAATCCTCTCAACAGCTTTTTTGTCATCCTACTAGCTGCTCTCTTTGCTAGATCCCACCCAATGACATTAATAAAGGGAATGCTCTCAGCTGATTGAAAACCAATTTAAGAAAATCCATGATAACAATAAGTGTTATCTGGAATTCTACAGAGTTTTCTGAGAGTTATCAAGAGCAAAAAGAATGAAATTCTGATCATGCAGACAGTATAACAAGGAAAGGGGACAGCTTACTGAGACCTTGCTCACAAAAGAGGCATCAAGGAGGAGAAGATACCATAGAAAACAGAGAGATATATAGAGCCTATCCTTTGTCCATAAAGAAAGAACTCTGTTTCATATCAAGTGGGGCTTATAGGAGGCTGTCTGCCACCCAGCTCATGGAATCTTTGAGACTCTGGTTTATAGAGCTTAGAGTTAATTTAGTCTAAGATTTTTTCTAACATGTTGACCTTTCTTGGATGGTCATTTGACCTCTGTTTGCATATCCACAGGGACAAGGGATTCACTCCTAGTTGTGGCGTGTCCTATTCTCGAACAGCTCTGCTTACTGATGTCAAATCCAAGTTTGTTCCTCATCACCTTTCCCTCTTTGGTCTTGGTCTTCTCTCCATAGACAGAAAAAGTTTTGTTTCTTCTTACTCAGAAGCAGTTTACTTACTCATCATTTCAGCATAATTTCCTACCTTATATTACTCTCATTACAGTTTCCTTATTTTAGTAAATAATGAGAAAAATATAATCAGTAAACTACATCCAGATGTAACCAGTATGTTAATATTTTAGTATATATCTTTTAGTTTTTGTATCATTTTATATGCATATATTCTTTATAGAGAAATTAAGATTATGGTGTGTATTTTGTTTAAAAGTGGCAATTTTCAGATAATAAGTTATCAAAAGCATGTTTTTGTATGTTTTCTTCTACAGTATTATTTTTAATGGTTGAATCATAATTTTTATTTTATCAGACCATATTTTATTTACTGCATTCCTTTTTTACTCCATTAAATGCTAAGCATTTAAATGTCTCCTGACATAAAAATACTTCAATTAATATTTATTGATATATGTATGCTTTTTTGCTGCTCATTCTGTGCTAGCAGCTGTACTAGGTGCTGGGTAACAGAAGATAAAACAATTTCAAAATGATCCCTGCTCTCAAGAAGCTTAGAGGCCTGTAGCTTAATTTATAGTCATCTTATTGCCTTAGGTAATAGGTAATTTTCATTGCCTAGAAGTAAATAGCTGAACCAGGATAAATGCATATTATGCACTGGATTATCCTTTGGTTCTATACAGGAGTATACTCTCCATTTTTGAGCCTTAGGAGCACTGAATTTTTATCATTTTGTTAAGCCTTCCAAATTTGTTAGGTTAGCTATTAAATCATCGATGTTTTAAATATAATTTAAATATAATTTAAAATTTAAATTTCTTTAATTTCTGCTGATTTGCTGCTAAAACAGGCCATGTTCAGCAGACTGGAGTATTCTTCATAAAATACTTTTACTAGGATAAATGAAAAAATAAAGTGTCCATTTATAAGCTAACAAGTTAAATCAAAGGTAGAAAATACCTATGACCTCATTTCATCATTTCCTTGAACTTTAGTCAGATTGCTTGCTTGTTTCTTCAAGTAACTGGTTTATGTTTCAGCAAGTGTTGCAGGGTACTCAAAACTGAGTGCTTTCTTTTACAGCTGATTTCTTCCACTGAAAAGCCTTTGACCCCTCATGAAACCAGGTTTTAATAGGGTTAATTTAGTTTTCAACGTGTCACAGTGACTTAACTCCCAATCATCTTGTGGTAGTATGTGTTTGTCTCAACCTACATATTTTAATGTAGCTGTGTTCAATTGCATGTGAGTAACCGTGTGTGGCTTTAACAAAGTATCACCTGATCTGCTCCACAGCCGCCATCATGAAACAGAGAGTTGTGGGTCAGTCTCAGAGCACGAGAACAAAGTCTGGAATGGGAGTCCGAGCCTCAGTTACCCTGGGAGGTTCTTTATGGGGGTCTTGCTGTGGCCTTTCCCGGGTGTGCTGCTCTTGGAGAGATGAAATCACAGAGAAGTCACTAGACACTGCTTCATCCCACTGCTCTGTGGGTGTGTGACCTGACAGAGAGAGTGTGTGTGTGTGTGTGTGTGTGTGTGTGTGTGTGAGTCATGTCTGACTCTTTGTGACCCCATGCACTGTAGCCAACCAGGCTCCTCTGTCCACAGAATTCTCCAGGCAAGAATACTGGAATGGGTTGTTAGGCCCATCTGTAAGGGATCTTCCCAACCCAGGGATCAAACCTGAGTCTCCTGCATTGCAGACAGATTCTTTACTGTCTGAGCCACCAGGGAAGCCCCAGTAGATGCCCCAGACTGTGGGCAGGAATTAGAGCAAAGAAGACTCAGGCACCTAGTGTAGTGCTGGTTTCTGCTTAGTCTCGAAGGAATTAGAGACGTGTTTGGTCCATCTTAGATGCCACTTTTCCATGAAGCTTCTCCTAATGAGTATAATGTAGACACCCCCCCTCCTCTGAAGCTGCCAGGTAATAATAGCAAATACATCTATAATGTTTATTATGCTAGGCACTCTACCTCTAACTCATTTAAACCTCACAGCAACTCAGTGGGAACAGTATTATCTCCATTTTTGTGAATGAAGAACAAAGAACTTAAGTAACTTGTCCAAAGTCACACAGGTTGACTGATAAGTAGGAAAGCATAATTCCAACCCAGGCAGTCAAGCTCTAGACTTCACTGTGCTCTAGTTTTTAACCTCTCCTTTTGAGGATACACTCAGCATCAGCTATTTGCCCTGGAATGGAGAGTTTAAGTTCCCTTTCTTCATGATAAGGGAACCATGCTTAGAGTGATTTGTCCAAAGTAACACTATCAGTGAGAGATAAACATGAAATTAAACCCAAATGTCTTGGCTCCTTCATTATGTTGCTCTGAGAGTGCATCCCATATCATAGTTAGGTTATTTTATTAGCTGGCATCTAATGTCAGAGAAGGCAATGGCACCCCACTCCGGTACTCTTGCCTGGAAAATCCCATGGACGGAGGAGCCTGGTGGGCTGCCGTCCATGGGGTCGCTAAGAGTCAGACACGACTGAGCGACTTCACTTTCACTTTTCACTTTCCTGCATTGGAGAAGGAAATGGCAACCTGCTCCAGCGTTATTACCTAGAGAATCCCAGGGACGAGGGAGCCTGATGGGCTGCCGTCTGTGGGGTCGCACAGAGTCGGACACGGCTGAAGCGACTCAGCAGCAGCAGCTGTGTCATAGGTGTTACACTCATCCTAAGCACTTTATTGTGAACAGGTGGTACTAGTGGTAAAGAATCTACCTGCCAATTCAGGAGACAAGAGACACAGGTTCAATACCTGGGTCAGGAAGATCCCCTGGAGGAGAAAATGGCAACCCACCCACTGCAGTATTCTTGCTTGGAGAGTCCCATGGACAGAGAAGCCTGGTGGGCTACAGTCCATGGGGTTGCAAAGAGGTGGACATGACTGAAGTGACTTAGCTTGCTAGCTTACAGCATGACATAGTGCATTGTTTATAAATGTTCATCTTTTATATTTTAGCATCTCTATTTATACTATTATTATAATGGTTTAATTTTTGCCTGTTATTTTTTTTTAATATTTGCTTGTATGCTTACTAAAATAAGCACCACCAAAAGAAATAACACCACAATCAGGAAATACTACATTAAAACAAAAAACACTGACTTGAAGATGGGGTCACATGGTAGCTTTGTCCCTCACCACCTTTTGGGGTAATCACCAGAGCTCTGTTTGCTCTTTTGTAAAATGGGTCAAAAATATCCTTGTATTTTTATCTTTACTGTCTGAGCCACCAGGGAAGCCCCAGTAGATGCCCCAGACTGTGGGCAGGAATTAGAGCAAAGAAGACTCAGGCACCTAGTGTAGTGCTGGTTTCTGCCTAGTCTCGAAGGAATTAGAGACATGTTTGGTCCATCTTAGATGCCAAGATGGATGGATGGGATGATCATATGAGGAAAGAACTGGTTCTTTATATACTCTCGAATACAGTCATCATTGCCACCATTATTACATGCACCTTCTTACTCCCTGTAACACCCATCTATGCATATGTGGGTAATAAATACTCAAGAAATGCTTATTGAATGAATGGAGATGTTTTCTAATTCTGTGTAACTCCCAACATCCCCTGAAAATTCAGACAGATAAAAAGAAGGTTGAATTGCTCTTGCTGTCTTGCACCTGCCCTTTAGAAGGTGTTTCCTGGTGCCTTGCATCACAACTTGATTCTGACTCTTCAAAGCTCTTATACCCTCACTGTTGAAATCCAGTCACTCTGGATTTCTGAGTTGGTAACTTCTGAAGAATTGAGAGATGTATGGAATGGTATCAAATCCCAATCCACATAGCTTCTGTCAACTCCCTAGTTTTCATTTTCATTCATATTCATATTTTCTCCCTTATACACACAGTTTTTCACTCTCTCATTTATATTCATTCTCATATGTGTGTGTGTGTGTGTGTGTTTCTCTTTTTCTGTCTCCATTCCTCTTTCTAGTGCAGATCTTTTCATCCACTCTTACCCTTAGAAAGCCTAAACGGTTCTTATTTCAATCTTCAGACTATAAGTATAGCAATAAAAATAATAATAGCAGCAGGCTCCTCCTGCCACACACATTCATCCTTTGTTCCTATGGCAACCCTATAAGATAGACAAGGCAAGTCTCTGTGTTATAGGTGGGAAAACAGAAGTCATAAATCATCCCAGTTTGGTTACGATATTCTTATAGAAAGTCAACATTTGAAACTTGGTCTCCTTATTCTGAGTCCAGTATTCTTTCTACTTCAACAAGAAGTTCTCAAAGCATCTCCTCTGTAAAACTAGGGTATTTAGAGTAATTGGATCAAATGAGATCACTTAAGGAAAGAGTTTAGGTGGGTAAGTAAAAGAAGGGATCCAAAAATGGAACCCTGAGAAATGCTGGCATTTGGAAGAGAATCCTGCAATGAACGCTGAAGTAGAGTGGCCTGAAAAGTAAGAAAAAACCTAGAACCATGCAAAACTCAGTAGGACGAAGGAACTAGGAGAAACATTTAAGGCTGAGAGAGAAATAGCTGATCTGTGGCTGCTAAATGGAATGAGAATCAGACAGTCCTTGCTGCAGCCGTACATAACCTGGACAGGAATACAGGTCCCCTAGAAGGTGCAGAGGCTGGGAGCTGGAGTTTAGGGATTGTGAAGCAATCCCAGGGTGATGGCTGCTGTTGACCGTAGATCAAGGGGATGTGAGGGAGGAGATTCTGGTGGGAAATGCCTGTGAAGGAAAGTAGGGCAGCCATGGAAGCAAGGTGATACTGCTGAGTCCCGCGTAGCGGGCGTAACCATCACCATAGCCTCTCTCCCCGCACATGCCCACATTTGCAGTTATACAATAGAGAGGCTGGCCCATAAAATGCCTGATGACTGAACTATAGAAGAGGACCCCACCCAGGGTGCCCCTTTAAGTTCCTGACGCATGGATCTACAGAGTAAGACCACAGCTAGGGGGGCCCCCTCTATGTGCCTGAATGGGTGGAGCTATGGGGAAAGACTGACCAAAGAGGCCTTCTGATCGCCAGCTACAAGCGGCTGGAAGAAAAGATCTGATAGGGCCACAACTCCTGCAACAGAGGCAGTCCATGTCCCTGCACACTTAGCACCACCAGGGTCCCCACAAGCCAAGCAGCTGTGACATCTTCACACTCAACCCTCACTGGGGCAGAGCTGCCACAGGCAAAAAAAAAAATCTTGCATCTGCACAGAAATCACTTGCATTTCTATATATGAACAATGAAAAATCAGAGAAATTAAGGAATCAATCCCATTCTCCATTGCAACAAAAAGAATTAAATATCTAGGAATAAATTTACCTCAGGAGACAAAACTGCATACAAAAAATTACAAGACACTGATGAAAGAAATCAAAGATGACATAAACAGATGGAGAGATATTCCATGTTCCTGGGTAGGAAGAATCAATATTGTGAAAATGACTATATTACCAAATGCAATCTACAGACTCAATGTGATCCCAGTCAAATTGCCAATGGCATTTTTCACAAAACTAGAACAAAAAATTTCATAATTCATATGAAAACACAAAAGACCCCGAATAGCCAAAACAGTCTTGAGACAGAATAATGGAGCTGGAGGAATCAACTTTCCTACTTCAGATTATACTACAAAGCTACAGTCATCATGACAGTATGGTATTGGCACAAAAATGGAAATAAAGACAAATGGAACAAGATAGCCCAGAAATAAACCCATGCACCTATGAATACATTATTGACAAAGAAGGCAAGACTATACAATGGGGCAAAGACAGCCTCTTCAGTAAATGGTGCTGGGAAAACTGGACAGCTCCATGTAAAAGGATGAAATTAGAACACTTCCTAACACCGTACACAAAGATAAACTCAAAGTGGATTAAAGACCTAAGTGTAAGACTGGAAACTATAAAACTCTTAAGAAGAAAACGTAGGCAGGTGACATAAAGCAAGATCCTCTATGACCCGCCTCCTAGTGTAATGGAAATAAAAACAAAAGTAAACAAGTGGGACCTGATTAAACTTAAAAGCTTTTGCACAGCAAAGGAAACTATAAGCAAGGTGAAAAGATAACCCTCAGGATGGGAGAAAATAATAGCAAATGAAACAACTGACAAAGGATTAATTTCCAAAATATGTAAACACTCATACAACTCAACACCAGAAAAACAAACAATCCAATGAAAAAGTGGGAAAAAGACCTAAACAGACATTTCTCCAAAGAAGACATACACATGGCTAACAAACACATGAAAAGATACTCAACATTGCTCATTATTAGAGAAATGCAAATCAAAACCACAGTGAGATATCACCTCATACAAGTCAGAATGGCCATCGTCAAAATGTCTACAAACAATAAATGCTGGAGAGAGTGTGGAGAAAAGGGAATGCTCTTGCACTATTGTTGGGAATGTAAATTGATACAGCCACTATGGAAGACAGTGTGGAGATTCCTTAAACTAGGAATAAAACCACCATATGACCCAGCAATCCCACTCCTAGGCATATACCCTGAGGAAACCAAAATTGAAAAAGACACATGTATCCCGTTGTTTATTGCAGCACTATTTACAATAGCTAGAACATGGAAGCAACCTAGATGTCCATCGACCAATGAATAGATAAAGAAGTTGTGGTACATATACACAATGGAATATTACTCAGCCAAAAAAAGGAACACATTTGAGTCAGTTTTAAGGAGGTGGATGAAGCTAGAGCCTATTATACAGAATGAAGTAAGTTAGAGAAAGACAAATATTGTATTCTAACTCATATATGCAGAATCTAGAAAAATGGTACTGAAGAATTTATTTACAGGGCAGCAGTGGAGAAACAGACATAGAGAATAGACTTATGGACGTGGGGAGAGGGGAGGAGAGGGTGAGATGTATGGAAAGGGTAACATAGAAACTTACATTACCATATGTAAAATGGAGAATCAACGGGAATTTGCTGTATGGCTCAGGAAACTCAAACAGGGGCTCTGTATCAACCTAGAGGGGTGGGATGGGCAGGGAGATGGGAGGGAGGTTCCAAAGGGAGGGGATATATGTATCCGTATGGCTGATTCATGTTGAGGTTTGACAGAAAACAATAAAACTCTGTAAAACAAGTATCCTTCAATTAAAGAACAAATAAAATTTTTAAACAATAAGAGAAAACCCAGAGGAGGGTATTGTTCTAGGAACTAAAAGAAGAGAATGTTCCAAAATAAGTGTGGTCAAGTGGGTTTAATCATTATGAAGGATTCACTTGGAAGATAGAGTCCACAGCACGTAGCAAAATGGAGAGCATTGATGATCTGGAAAAGAACGGTTTCACTAGAGTGAGCAGGAAGCCAGCTTGAGATGGGCTGAAGTATGAATAGAAAATGAAGACTTGAGAATACTATGTGTAGACAACTTGGGGATAAGAAAAACAAAAGCAAGGGGTAACTAGAGGGATATTGACAGTTTGGGAGAAGGAATTTTCTTTGCATTCAGGTTTGCTAGAACAAGTTTGAGTGCTGATGGTATTAATGTAATTGAGAAGATAGAATATGTAAACAGAGAGGTTAATTGAAGGCTTTTTGGTTTTCTTTCAGTAGCTTTTACTAATCCCTTCCCACTCTGTCTTTTTCTCTCCCTTTTCTTTCCTTTCCTTCCCTTCTCTTTCCTTCCCTCTTTCTTTCATTCTTTTTCTTCTTTCCTGCCTTCCCTTCCTCCCACCTCCCTCCTTCATTCGTTCCTTCCTCCTCTCTCTACATGCACGCACGCACACGCACACACGTGTGCGCACACACACACACGCACGCGCACACGCACATGCGTGCACACACACACACACACACACACGGTTCCCAAGGACTTACTACTTATATACTATCAGCTTGAAGATCTAGCATGCAAGATTGCAATCCAAAAAATCCAGCTCCATTCAAAACTTAACGTCTCTTTCTCTCACAGCTTGCCCTTGTCAAATTGTTTCTTTGTCCTCAGAACATTTTTGCTCCCTCAAATCATGAAGTCCTTTAGGCCAACAAATTTAGAACAAAACAAGAATGATAATTCCATTAATGCCACTTCTCAAAAGGTATTCACATTTTTAAAGCGATATAATGGACATGGTAATCACCACATGTTAGTTTTATATTACTTCTTCACAAATTAACACAAATTTAGCAGCTTAAAGCAACACCCATTTATTCTCTCACAGTATCTGTAGGTTGGTAGTCCAGCATGGCTCAGCCAGGTTCTCTACCCAGGGTGTCATAAGACCAAAATCAAGGTGGTGGCCAGCTGGCCTCTCATCTGGAGTCTCTGGGAAGGAATACACTGCAAACTCATTCAGGATGCTGATTCAGTTCTTGCAGTTGTAGAACTGAGGCCCCTGTTCCTTGCTTCCTGTCACCGAGCGTCTTCTCTCAGCTTCTAGAGGCCAGGAGTGCTCCTTAGCACATGGCCCTCTCCATCTTCAAAGACAGGGAGAGCATGTTGAAACTCCTCATGCTTAGAATCTCTCAATTCCTTTTCTGCTACAAGCCTACCAGTCAGAGAAGTCACCACTCAGGCCAGGCCCACCTACATAATCTCCATATCTTAAGGTTAGCTGATTTAGGACTTGACTTCAATCTGCAAAAGTCCTTCACAGCAGTATCTAAAGTAGTGTTCAGTTGACAAGGAGACAGAAATCTTGCTTTAGCTTATTGGAATCAGGATAGCCTCTCACCCATGGAGAAGACTCAATCCCTTATAAATTACAGTTGCCAGTCTTGGTCTCTCAGAAAAATCATTTGTATTTCCTTCCCTTGAATTCAGTAAAATAAGTTAGTTTTTTCTGTTGATGAAGATAAGATGGAACTTTGAGAAGATGCTCATTACTTACAACCAAAAGAGATGTGGTTAAGAGACTGGGTGCTTGTCAGTGACACCCTTATTTCTAGTCATCCATGTCAAGGACACTTAGCATCTTCTGTGTTTAAAACACCATCCTAAGCCAACCCTAGGGTGGAAGAAGAGAATACAGTATCTCTACTTCTTGGGGGAAGCTACTACCCTTAAGATGGAGGGAGACACCATTGTGTTCTTGCGAGAATGGAAGATTAATTCAGATGATAGGCACCTTCCCCTGCCCACCCTCTGCCCCTGGTCATAGTGCCCTTTCTGCATCTGTGTTCTTAGGCTCTATTATTTCTGTGGACTCAGAGTCCACATTTGGCTGACATTTGATTCAACCATGTGACTTGCATTGGCCAATAGGATGCCAGCAGACTTGACATAAGCAGAGGCTTGAAAGAGTAGGAGCACATTTTGCTTCCTCTCTTGAAACCCTTCATGCATGATGAGTATAATCCCAGGCACCCAGGAGAATGAGAGACCATGTGGGACAGAGCACAGCCCATCTAGCCCTGCCCATCCTTAACCTTCCAAATCCTTGCCAACCCAACAAGTCAACTCAGCAAGATGCAAGAACAAGCCCCGCCCAGATCACAGATTCACCCAATTATTTGGAGAGAGAGGAAGACAAGTTGCCTAAAATTTATGGCCTTATTCATTTGAGAGACATCAATTGCTTCAAATACAGCCCAGCTCTCCCTCTCTCCAGATTTTAACAAATCTGCCAGATTTTTCTGGCATCAGCATCAGGCCTTTTAATTAAGTAAAAGAAAGGGAATTAAGACAGAAGCATGATTATGTGAGTTATTCTTATGCACCCATAGAGAAAGAAAAGCAGAGATTGCCAGCTGCAAACATCTGCAATAAAACAAGTCTTGGGACAAAAGCAACTTCTGCTGCTGCCTCCTTCCCCTCTTTCAAAAAAATACCAGTCTTATAAAGGGCAGTAAATCAGTAATAAGTTACTAGCTGTATAATATGTGCCTGTCCATCTCTTGAGATATTAAACCAAGGTCCCTTTTGGCTCATGTCTGTTCCTATCATGAAGTGTCCAATAAAAATCCTGTTCTCTGAGGGCATGTCAGGAAAGAGCAGGGCACAGACTTGCCGAGCCCTCCTTCACTGGTCCAGGAGAGCCCTGAGCAAGCCTGTCCCTGTCGCCTGCCCCCAAGACTGAGCCACCAGAGTTCCTCTCTGATCTGTAGCCCCTGGCAATCACCCAGAGCTCAGAGAAACCAGTGTACACACTCAAGTCCCTCCAAGTCCAAAGTGATCTAGGAAATTTCTGGGATAGACCTCACCTGGGTAGTGAAGAAGGTTGGGCATGGACCAGAAGTCAGGAACCCTGGAATCAAGTCTTCCTTTTGTCATTTAACTGTGTGTCCTTGAACAAAATTCCCAGCTTCCTGGACAGACACTCTGCATTATCTCCCATAAAATAAGGGTAATGATGGCTATTGGCTAACCCCATAACTGAGTTTTTTACATTGGATAATGTGGGGAAAAGGGGCTTGAAAATGGTAAACACTGCAGATAGACACGCATTCTTTTTTGTTATTCCAGTTTTTTTTTTTTTTTTGAGATGTGACACACAGCACTGTATAAGGTGTATCAGTTCAGTTCAGTCGCTCAGTTGTGTCCGACTCTTTGCGACCCCATGAATCACAGCACGCCAGGCCTCCCTGTCCATCACCATCTCCCGGAGTTCACTCAGGCTCACGTCCATCGAGTCGGTGATGCCATCCAGCCATCTCATCCTCTGTCGTCCCCTTCTCCTGCCCCCAGTCCCTCCCAGCATCAGAGTCTTTTCCAATGAGTCAACTCTTCGCATGAGGTGGCCAAAGTACTGGAGTTTCAGCTTCAGCATCATTCCTTCCAAAGAAATCCCAGGGTTGATCTCCTTCAGAATGGACTGGTTGGATCTCCTTGCAGTCCAAGGGACACTCAAGAGTCTTCTCTAACACCATAGTTCAAAAGCATCAATTCTTTGGTGCTCAGCCTTCTTCACAGTCCAACTCTCACATCCATACATGACCACAGGAAAAACCATAGCCTTGACTAGACGGAACTTTGTTGGCAAAGTAATGTCTCTGCTTTTGAATATGCTATCTAGGTTGGTCATAACTTTTCTTCCAAGGAGTAAGCATCTTTTAATTTTGTGGCTATAAGGTGTAGAGTACAATGATTTTACATATATGCATCATGATATCACAATAAATTTAGTGAACATATATCACCTTATATAGATACAAGGTTAAATAGAAAAAAGTGTTCTTACAATTTAAATTCCCAAGATTTACTTTCAACAACTTTCAGGTATAACATACAGGCGTGTTAATTATGTTTAAAGTGTACATTGCATTCCTAGTACTTATTTATCTTATACCTGGAAGTTTGTACTGTTTAACTGCCTTTATCCCACTTCCCTCTCCAGCAACCCATTCTGCCCTGGTAACCACAAATCTGACCTGTTTTTCTTAGGTTTTTTTTTTTGTTTGTTTGTGCTTTTTGAAGTGTACTTGATCTTCAACACTATGTTAGTTCCTGTTATACAACATACTAATTTGGTATTTCTATACATTTAAAACTGATCACCCCAATCGCTCTAGCCACAATATGGCACCATACAAAGATATTATATGGCTATTAAATGTATGGGCTTCCCTAGTGGCTCAGATGGTAAAGAATCTGCCTATAATGCAGGAGACTGGACTTTGAGCCCTCTTTTGGGAAGATCCCCTGTAGTAGGGATTGGCTGTATTCCCCACACTGTGCATTTCATACCTGTGACTCGATGGTTAGCACTGAAGGTTTGTACCTCATAATCTTTCTCATCTATTTCTCTCCTCCCTCTATCCACCTATACTCTGGCAACCACATGTTTCTTCTCTGTATCTATAACTCTGCTTCTGTTTTCTTATGTTTATTCATTTGCTTTGATTTTTCAGTTACCCATATAAGTGAAATCATACCATATTTATCTTTCTCTGCTGACTTATTTCACTTAGCATGATACTCTCTAGATCCATCCAAATAGTCATTAAGTGGCAAGATTTCATTCTTTTTGTGACAAAGTAGTATTCCAGTGTGTGTGTGTGTGTGTGTGTGTGTGTATACCACAGGTTCTTATCCATGCATCTATTAATAGATACTTAGATTGCATTCATATCTTGGCTATTGTAAACAATGTTGCAATGAGCATAGTGTGCATAAGTCTTTTCAAACTAGTGTTTTTCTTTTATTCAGTTAAACACCAAGTAGTAAAATTTATGGATTATATTACAGTTCTATTTTTAATTTTTCAAGAATATTAACACTGTTCTCCACTGTGGTTGCACCCATTTAAATTCCCATCAGTAGTGGACATGGGTTCTCTTTCTTTCACATTATTACTAACACTTGTTATTTGTTGTCATTTTGATAATAGCCATTCTGACAAGTGTAGGTGATAATTCATTGTGGCTTTGAATTGTATTTACCTGATGATTAGTGATGTTGAGCATCTTTTTATGTGCCTGTTGGCCATTTGTATGTCTTCTTCAAGAAATGTCATTCAGATAGTATGCCTATATTTAATTGGGTTATTTGATTTTTTTGATGTTGAGTTATATGAGTTCTTTGTATATTTTAAATATTAACCACTTATCAGTTCAGTTCAGTTCAGTCACTCATTCGTGTCTGACTCTTTGCGACCCCATGAATCGCAGCACACCAGGCCTCCAGTTCAGTTATGTCCAACTCTTTGCAGCTCCACAGTCTGCAGTACACCTGGCTTCCCTATCCATCACCAACTCCTGGAGCTTACTCAAACTCATGTCCATTGAGTCAATGATGCCATCCAACCATCTCATCCTCTGTTGTCCCCTTCTTCCACCTTCAATCTTCCCCAGCATCAGGGTCTTTTCCAGTGAGTCAGTTCTTCGCATCAGGTGGCCAAAGTATTGGAGCTTCAGCATCAGTCCTTCCAATGAATATTCAAAACTGATTTCCTTTACGATTGACTGGTTGGATCTCCTTACAGTCCAAGGGACTCTCAAGAGAGTCTTCTCCAACCTCACAGTTCAAAAGCATCAATTCTTTGGTGCTCAGCTTTCTTCATAGTCCAACTCTCACATCCATACATGACCACTGGAAGAACCATGGCTATTACTAGATGGATCTTTGTTGGCAAAGTAACATCTCTACTTTTTAAATGCTGTCTAGGTTGTTCATTACTTCTAAGCAAGCATCTTTTATTTTTATTTTTTTTAATTTATTTTTTATTTTACTTTACAATTCTGTATTGGTTTTGCCATACATTGACATGAATCCACCACGGGTGTACATGCGTTCCCAAACATGAACCCCCCTCCTACCCCCATCCCCACAACATCTCTCTGGGTCGTCCCCACGTAATTTCATGGTTGTGGTCACCATCTGCAATGATTTTGGAACCCCCCAAAATAAAGTCTGCCACTGGTTCCATTGTTTCCCCATCTATTTGCCATTAGATGGGGAAACAGTAAAACCAGTGGCAGACTTTAATTTTCTAGATTCCAAAATCACTGCGGATGGTGATTGCAGCCATGAAATTCAAAGATGCTTTACAATTCTGTATTGGTTTTGGCATAGATTGACATGAATCCACCACAGGTGTAAATGCGTTCTCAAACATGAAAAATAAATAAATAAATTTAATTAAAAAAAAAAAAAAGATGCTTACTCCTTGGAAGGAAAGTTATGACCAACCTAGACAGCATATTCGGAAAAGGCAATGGCATCCAATTCCAGTACTCTTGCCTGGACAATCCCATGGACAGAGGAGCCTGGTGGGCTGCAGTCCATGGGGTCGCTAAGAGTCAGACACAACTGAGCGACTGAACTGAACTGAATTGATGGGACCAGATGCCATGATCTTAGTTTTCTAAATGTTGAGTTTTACACCAACTTTTTTACTCTCCTCTTTCACTTTCATCAAGAGGCTCTTTAGCTCTTCTTCACTTTCTGCCATAAGGGTGGTGTCATCTGCATATCTGAGATTATTGATATTCCTCCTAGAAATATTGATTCCAGATTGTGCTTCTTCCCACCCAGCATTTCACATGATGTGCTCTGCATATGAGTTAAATAAGCAGGGTGACAATATACAGACTTGACCTTCTCCTTTCCCAATTTGGAACCAGTCTGTTGTTCCATGTCCAGTTTTAGCTGTTGCTTCTTGACCTGCATACAGATTTCTCAGGAGGCAGGTAAGGTAGTCTGATATTCCTTCTCTTTCAGAATTTTCCACAGTTTGTTGTGATCCACACAGTCAAAAGCTTTGACATAGTCAATAAAGTGCAAGTAGATGTTTCCTGGAACTCTCTTGCTTTTTCTGTGATCCAATGGATGTTAGAAATTTGATCTCTTGTTCCTCTGCCTTTTCTAAATCCAGCTTAAACATCTAGAAGTTCGTGGTACACGTATTGTTGCAGCCTGGCTTGGAGAATTTTGAGCATTACTTTGCTAGCATGTGAGATGAGTGTAATTGTGTTGGAGTTTGAACATTCTTTGCCATTGCCTTTCTTTGGGATTGGAATGAAAACCAACCTTTTCCAGTCCTGTGGTCACTGCTGAGTTTTCCAAATTTGCTGGCATACTGAGTGCAGCACTTTCACAGCATCGTCTTTTAGGATTTGAAATAGTTCAACTGGAATTCCATCACCTCCACTAATTTTGTTCATAGTGATGCTTCCTAAGGCCCACTTGACTTCACATTCCAGGATGTCTGGCTCTAGGTGAGTGATCACACCATCATGGTTATCTGGGTCATGAAGATCTTTTTTGTATAGTTCTTCTAAGTATTCTTGACACCTCTTCTTAATATTTTTTATTACTGTTGCTGCTGCTGCTAAGTCGCTTCAGTTGTGTCCAACTCCTAGCGACCCTGCGGACTGCAGCCTACCAGGCTCCTCCGTCGATGGGATTTTCCAGGCAAGAGTACTGGAGTGGTTGCTTCTGTTAAGTCCATACTATTTCTGTCTTTTATTATGCCCATCTTTGCATGAAATGTTCCCTTGGTATTTCTAATTTTCTGAAGACATCTCTAGTATTTCCCATTCTGTTGTTTTCCTCTATTTCTTTGCATTGATCACTGAGGAAGGCTTTCTTATCTCTCCTTGCTATTCTTTGGAACTCTGCATTCAAATGGGTATATCTTTCTATTTCTCCTTTGCCTTTCACTTCTCTTCTTTTCACAGCTATTTGTAAGGCCTCCTCAGACAACCATTTTGCCTTTTTGCATTTCTTTTTCTTAGGGATGGTCTTGAGCACTGTCTCCTGTACAGTGTCACGAACCTCCTTCCATAGTTCTTCAGGCACTCTGTCTACCAGATCTAATCCCTTGAGTCTATTTATCACTTCCACTGTATAATCGAAAGGGATTTGATTTAGGTCATTCCTGAATGGTCTAGTGGTTTCCCTCCTTTCTTCAATTTCAGTCTGGATTTGGCAATAAGGAGTTCGTGATGTGAGCCACAGTCAGCTCCCAGTCTTGTTTTGGCTGACTGTATATAGCTTCTCCATCTTTGGCTGCAAAGAATATAATCAATCTGATTTCAGTGTTGGCCATCTGGTGATGTCCATGTGTAGAGTCTTCTCTTGGGTTGTTGGAAGAGGGTGTTTCCTATGACTAGTGCATTCTCTTGGTGGAACTCTAATAGCCTTTGCCCTGCTTCATTCTCTACTCCAAGGCCAAATTTGCCTGTTACTCTGGGTATTTCTTGACTTCCTACTTTTGCACTCCAGTCCCCTATAATGAAAAGGACATCTTTTTTGGGTGTTAGTTCTAGAAGGTCTTGTAGGTCTTCATAGAACTTTTCAACCTCAGTTTCTTCAGTGTTACTGGTCAGGGCATAGACTTGGATTCCTGTGATATTGAATGGCTTGCCTTTGAAGTAAACAGAGATCATTCTGTTGTTTTTGAGATTGCATCCAAATACTGCATTTAGGACTCTCTTGTTGACTATGATGGCTACTTGGTTTCTTCTAAGGGATTCTTGCCCACAATAGTAGATATAATGGCCATCTGAGTTAAATTCACCAACTCCAGTCCATTTTAGTTTGCTGATTCCTAAAATGTCAACGTTCACTCTTGCCATCTCCTGTTTGACCACTTCCAATTTGCCTTGATTCATGGACCTAACATTCCAGGTTCATATGCAATATTGCTCTTTACAGCATTGGAATTTACTTCCATCACCAGTCACATCCACAGCTGGGTATTGTTTTTGCTTTGGCTCTGTCTCTTCATTCTTTCTGGAGTTATTTCTCCACTGATCTCCAGTAGCATATTGGGCACCTACCAACCTGAGGAGACCATCTTTCTGTGTCCTATCTTTGTGCCTTTTCATATTGTTCATGTGGTTCTCAAGCAAGAACACTGAAGTGGTTTGCCATTCCCTTCTCCAGTTAACCACATTCTGTCAGAACCCTCCACCATGACCCCATGACATATTTAATTGGGTTACTGGATTTCTTTTCTTTTTCTTTTTTTTTTTTTTTGATGTTGAGTTATATGAGTTCTTTGTATATTTTGAATATAACCACTTATCAGCTATATCATTTGCAAATATCATCTCCCATTCAGTAGATGGCCTTGACTTTTGTTGATAGTCCTTTGTTATGCAAAAGATTCTTTACTTTGCTGTAGTCCCATTTAGTTTGATTTTTTTTTTTTTTGCTTTTGTTTTCCTTGCCTGAGGAGATAGATCTAAAATTATATCACTAAGACCAGAGTGAAAGATCTTACTGTGTATGTTTTATCCTAGAAGTTTTATGGTTTCAGGTCTTACATTTAAGTCTCTAACATAGCTTGAATTTATTTTTGTGCACACTGTTAGAAAGTAGTCCAGTGTGATTCTTTTGCATGTAGCTGTCCAGTTTTCGAATAGCATTTATTGAAGAGACTGTCTTTTTCTCCATTGTATATTCTTTCTTTTTGCCATAGATTAATTATTATAGAACATGTGATCGTTTCTGGGCTCTCTTTGGTTCCATTGCTTAATGTCAGTTTTTGAGGTTCAGTTCAGTTCAGTTCAGTTCAGTTGCTCAGTCGTGTCCAACTCTTTGTGACCCCATAAATCACAGCACGCCAGGCCTCCCTGTCCATCACCAACTCCCGGAGTTCACTCAGACTCACGTCCATCGAGTCAGTGATGCCATCCAGCCATCTCATCCTCTGTCGTCCTCTTCTCCTCCTGCCCTCAATCCCTCCCAGCATCAGAGTCTTTTCCAATGAGTCAACTCTTCGCATGAGGTGGCCAAAGTACTGGAGTTTCAGCTTTAGCATCATTCCTTCCAAAGAAATCCCAGGGCTGATCTCCTTCAGAATGGACTGGTTGGATCTCCTTGCAGTCCAAGGGACTCTCAAGAGTCTTCTCCAACACCACAGTTCAAAAGCATCAATTCTTCGGCACTCAGCCTTCTTCACAGTCCAACTCTCACATCCATACATGACTACTGGAAAAACCATAGCCTTGACTAGACAGACCTTTTGTGGTAGTGCCATACTATTTTGATGACGGTAGCTTTGTAATATAGCTTGAAATCAGAAAGCAAAATACCTCCACCTTTGTTCTTTCTTAATGTTACACTGACTCTATGGGATCTTTTCTTCTTCCATATAAATCTTAGAGTTATTTGTTCTCATTATGCAAAAAAAAAAATCATTGGTATTTTGATAGGGACTGAATTATATCTTCTATATTGGATAGTATGGTCATTTAAAAAAATTTATTCTAGTTCATGAACATGGTATAACTTTCCATCTGTGTTATCTTCAATTTTTTCATAAGTGTAGTTTATTTTCCATATAAAAGTCTTTTACCTCCTTGATTATTCCTGGGTATTTTATTCTTTTTGAGGCAATTGTAAATGGGATGTTCTTTATTGCTTTTTCTGACAGTTCATTGCCAATGTATAGAAGTGCAATGGATTTCTGTATATTAATATTGTATCTTACAAATTTACCAAATTCTTTGATAAGCTCTAGTAGTTTCTTGGTACTATGTTTAGGATTTTCTTTATAGCATCATGTCATCTGCAAACTTCCAATTTGTATTTCTTTATTCCTTTTTCTTGTTTGATTGCTGTGACTAGGACTTACAGTACTATGTTGAATAAAAATTGTGAGAGTCATCTCTGTCTTATTCCTGATGTTAGAGGAAATGCTTTTGGCTTTTCACTGTTGAATATTATGTTAGCTGTGTGCTTATCATATGTGGCCTTTTTTATGTTGAGGTATATTCCCTCTGTAATCACTTTCTAGATAGATTTTATCATATATGAATGTTGATGACCTCTTAAGTTCAAAGACATTTTTAACAACCTTGCATTTTTACTACCTTCCCATGTTTACTATTATTGACATATTTTATACCTTTTTGTTTTCTGTATCTCTTAACTATTTATTGCAGATATGGATAATTTTACTATTTGTCTTTTACTCTTCCTATTAATTTTACACGTGATTAATTTGATACCTTTATATATATATTCCTTTATTAATGAGTTTTTTGATTTCATAATTTTCATGTTTATAGTGTGTCCCTCCTGAGAAGGCAATGGCACCCCACTCCAGCACTCTTGCCTAGAAAATCCTATGGACAGAAGAGCCTGGTGGGCTGCAGTCCTTGGGGCCGCTACTAGTCAGACATGACTGAGTGACTTCACTTTCACTTTTCACATTCAGTCATTGGAGAAGGAAATGGCAGCCCACTCCAATATTCTTGCCTGGAGAATCCCAGGGATGAGGGAGCCTGGTGGGCTCCTGTCTATAGAGTCTCACAGAGTTGGACACGATTGATGAGACTTAGCAGCAACAGCAGCAGCAGGGTGTCCCTCTCTTTTTTGCTTAGAGAAGGTCCTTTAGTGTTTCTTGTAAATAAAAGCTAAAGTTTTTGTGGTGCTGAACTCTTAGCTTTTGTTAGTCTGTAACACTTTTGATCTATCAAACCTGAATTTGTGGTAGAGTGTTCTTGGGTGTAGGTTTTCCCTTTTTATTACTTTAAATATGTACCACTCTCTCTGGTCTGGATGTTGAAAAGTGAGCTGATAGCCTATGGGAATTCATTTGTATGCAACTTGTTGCTTTTCCCTTGCTACTTTTAATATTTTTTCTTTATCTTTAAAATTGTTAATTTAATTATAATGTGTCCTGGCATGGTTCTCTTTGGGTTGCTCCTGTTTGGGACTCTGTGATTTCTGGACCTAGATGTCTGTTTCCTTTCCCAGGTTAGGGAAGCTCTAACTGGAGTTGGATTCAAGAATGGCTGACTGAGGGATCCAAAGTATCTTGGAGCTGATGTCAGTGTGCTCTTGGGGTCTAGGGCTAGGGCTGGCTTACTGGTGGGCAAAGCCAGGACCGCAGGGCCCCTGATGTCAGCCCAGTGGTAAGCAGGGACAGTCTTTGACACTCTGACTATAGAATCTGGGGTATCTCAAAGCTGGTGTTGGCCCACTAGTGGGTGGAGCCAGATCCTGGGTGGCTGGCTGAGGGGCCATGGTGTTTCTTCCCTGGTGTTGGCTTACTGATGGGCAAGGCTAAAGCCCAGGGATCTCAGAGCTAGTTCTGGCCTGCAGGTGGGCAAGGTCAGTCATGACATGGAAGACTGCAAGTTTGTAGCGGTCCTGGGGCTGGCATCTTTCCTATGATGGGCAGGGCCAGGAAATTCAAAGGATCCTAGGGCTGGTGCCCACCCACTGGTGGGTGATGCTGGGTCCTGGGTTAGTGCTTACTTACTGGTGGGTGGAGCCAGGTCTTGGGCTCTCTCATACAGGGCCTTAGGGATCCCTAGTGCCAACACACTGGTGTTCAGGGACAGATCTTGGACCCTCTGATAGACATGGCTGAGTCCCAAGGTGGCTTATGGGTTCTTAGGGAGCTAACTTGCTGGGGATGCGGCTGTGTCTCTGCCTGTCTAGTTGCTTGACCTGAGGCATCACTGTACTGGTACATTGAGGCTGGTGATGGTGCTAGGTCCCAAGTATAATAAGCTAGAAGGAGGATTCCAAATTGATGTTTGCCAACACCAGTGTCCTCATAGTAGACCAAGCTCCCCAAAATGACTACTGCCAGCATCTGTGTCCCCAGGGTAAGCTCTAGTTGCCTCCTGCCTCTCTGAGATGCTCTCCAAGATCAGCAGGCAGGTCTCACCCAGATTCCTTCCAAATTGTGGCTTCTCAGGGCATGTGAGAGTAGTCTCTTCAGCCCTCTGGCTTTCTCACAAGTAAGCCCCACTGGCTTTCAAAGCTAAATGTGCTGGGGTTTTATCTTTCTAGTGCAGGACCCCTGGACGAGGGAGCCCACTGTAGGGCTCTGACTGCTCCTCCCCGAGGAGAACGTCTGTGATTGCAATTATCATCCCATTTGAGTGTCACCCACCTGGAGTATGGGTCCTGACTGTACATCTCCACCCGTCCTGGCCATCTTGTTGCAGTTACTTCTTGATAGCTTTTATGTAGAAGGCCTTTTCCCCCAGTCTTCTGGCTTTTCTCATCAACAGTTGCTCTGTAAATAGTTGTAATTTTGGTGTATCTATGGGAAGAGGTAAACTCTGGGTCTTAACCAACTTAGCCACGCCCTTCGACACTCATTCTTGTCAAGTAATGTGAGACCGTGGGCGCTAAGTTCAGACTAGCTGGATTCAAGCTCCTGCCTCTTAGTGACTGCTTGATTTTGAGCAATTTATTTAACTCAACTTTCCTCATCTGTAAAATGGGGTTAATAAAGATTCTTGTTAGTTTTGAGGATTAAAGGCACTATCAGAAAAAGTCCATGGAATATAGTAGCACAAAATTAGTATCATCGCATTATTCTTATTGTTATTATTTTAAGTATTATTAATCTCTACTTGGTATCTATAGCATTTCTATCTATGCTTTATTGAAGAGATTACTAAAAATAAAATAGACAAACATTTGAACTCATATTTCTGGTTCTCAGCTTCTGAATCCTACAGCCTAGAAACGTAATTAACTTCCCTGCTCAGTGATCATGCCAACAAGTTTAAGTGACATAATCTAGGTAAAGTGTCTGGAAGACAGCACTTATTCAATTTTATTATCTTCCCCACCCCACCCCCTTTTTGTTTATTGTGGTAAAAAACACATGGCACAGAATTTACTATCTTAACTATTTCATGTGTACAATTCAGTAGTATTAAGTGTTTCCTCACTGTTTTGAAACAGATTTACAGAACTTTTTCATTTGATATATTTGAAACTCTATACACACTAAATAATTTCTCTTTCTGCCATTCCCTCAACCCCTGGCAACCACCATTCTATTTTCTACTCCTCAATTTTCTGCCATAGATACCACCACATATAAATAGAATCACATAGTATTTGTCCTTTTGTGACTGGCTTATTTCACTTAATACAATGTCCTCAAGGGCTATCCATACTAGAGCACGTGATAGGATTCCCTTCCTTTTTAAAGGCTAAATAATATTCCATTGTGTGTATATATACTACATTTTGTTTATCCATTCATCCACATTTAGGCTGCTTTTACCTCTTGGCTATTGTGAGTTGTACTGTTATAAGGGTGGGTGTACAGTCCCGTTTATCTCCTGAACTGATGCAAGTAATCAAATTACAGGTATGTATACTTTGTTTTCATTTTTGCCTTTTCCTAGTTCAGGCAAATTATATTTGAATAACAATAGTCCTACAAGTGTTATCTTTTTCTTAAGTTAATATCTTAATGTAGACTTCAAAATTAACAAAATCAAAGGTAGAAAAAGAGAAAGAAAATTACTCATTCTGCATTTATCTGTTAACTTGAAGTCATATTTAGCTCTTGCTATGTGCCTGCCTGGAGAACCCTCCTGTACAGAGGAGCCTGGTGGGCTACAGTCCATGGGGTTGCAAAGAGTTGGACAGGACTGAGTGACTAAGCACATGTGCTTGTTATTGAGGAAAGAATATAAACAGACTTTCTGTAAATGACATATCCTCCAGTTTACATTATTACTAGAGATGAATAACTGTCAACAACCACCCTATCAGAAGCACAGTCCAATTCTGACTTCTTGTTTAGTATCTGTTTTTACTCCCCCTTAAAATAGTATCTAGCACAGAGCAGGCACTTATCAAATACTCTTAACAAACCTTGAGTGAATTAAGTTTTCATAAGGAAGCAAATCACTTGAAGAGGAAACTATTAAATCTCAGGGTAGCAAAGAGAAATGTTTTATGTTGGAAAATTAGAAAGGGGAAAGCATTACTTTCTCAAGGAAAAAGAGCAGAGTCCTGGAGGACTAGTTCAGCATTGCCTTCCTCTGTCAAAGATGATAAGATACTTTTTAAAAACGTTTCTTGAGTTAAGCACTTTTTCATTAAAGAGCTAAATGTGCATGAGGGATACTTTTTTAATTCATGTGACTTACACAGTCAGTACATATTCCATAAGCGATTGCTGCTAGGTCATGTATGATTCTTTATAACCCTGTGGACTGTATCCTGCCAGCCTCCTCTGTCCATGGGATTTCCCATGCAAGACTAGTAGAGTAGATTGCTATTTCCTTCTCCAGGGGATCTTCCTGAGCCAGGGTTTGAACCCACGTCTCCTGCATTGGCAGGTGGGTTCCTTAAACACTGAGCCACCAGGGAAGCCATTCTATAAGTCATTCTACCAACGTTTAATACTTCAAAGTATAAGATTCTTTATTTCCTACCATGGCTTCTTGTCTGAAAGACTCTGCACCAATTTATCTCCACATTAACAAATACCTCTACCTGACTGAGATCGTAGACTAGAAACACAAACTCCTTTGGAAAATTCAGTTCTACAAATAGTAGCAGCTAGATCAGTTGAACATGCATTCTGAGGCATATTATCTTACTAATGTACCTTGGGCATGTCAAGGGTGAAAGGTAGAAGAGAACAGCAAAATCAGATTGCAGAAGAGAATCTGTATCATTGTTTGCCCTGCCCTGTCTGTTCTCTGGTTCTTGAATTCAAGGGTTGTGGCTTTAGAAACTGGGCAGATGGTGGAGGACGCCTTCTCTGGATGTTGATATGAAAGTATCATAATTGAATTGTAATTATAGTACATTGCCACAGAGTAAATACAGACATAGTCCAGATCTGTTTCTCATCATGGATCTAGTCATTGTGTTGAGCAAATGGCTAGATTACCTCTAAAGCCTTTTACCTCACTGTAATGTAAATCTACAATTAAGGAATTTGTCCAAGATGACCATAGCTAGTAAGTGACATCACTCAAGTTCAAGTTCATGTCACCTGATCCCAAATGCAGGAAGTTTAGATTTAAAAGGTAGGTGGGTGAATGGATGAAAGGGTACATACATGCATATACTACTGCGACTTTATTTAAAAAGGGGGGGGGGGCAAATTCCTGATGACAGTTTATCAAATATACTATCCTACTTTGTAAGAAGTCTGACTCCTCCTCCCCAATTATTTTTCTTTTTAAAAATGAGTGCCAGATTGACTGTCCAGTTGCCAATGTGACAAACTTAAACATTCCATGCTCTTTCATTAGCCATCCACAGGTTGCCTGTCCTGTAACTGGACCATCACACACTCTTGCCCTCTTTGTGCCAAGGCCATCAACATGGTATGCAACAAGGCATCCAGTACCCAGCCTGACAACATCATCTGGTGCCTCTGGAGAGGGGAAAAAAGAAGCCAACCAACCACCAACCCTTTAGAAAGGCATTTGCTAACTGCCCACTAGCAATTGTTGAGTGATAACACATGCAGTTCTCCACATGTTTATGCAGAGTCTCAGATTTATCTGACAGTTTTACACCCTCAGGCATGATACACAGTAATTAAAATTAAAAATGTTTTGACAGCCTAAACAAATGGCTATATAAATTATAAAGCTGTAAAAAGTCATGGTAGCCAAAAATAAAGACATATAGATAAATCATAAAATTATAAACAAGGAGAATATTTTAATACAGGCATGTTTATTCCAAGACACTTAAAAATACAGGCTAACTTTTGCCTGAAGGAAGATAGTGGTGAAAGGGAATCATGGAAACTAGCAAAACCATTTTTTCCTTATTAGCAAATATTTTTTCTACCATTCTCTGGTAACTAAAGAAAGGAAGAAATTTTTCGAGGCTTTCTAGCTTCCTCTAAATCTATAATCAGCCGTAGAATCTCCAAATTTTAAAAGTACCTAAATCAGTTGCCTAGAATCTTTACTATTAACCTTCCCAAATGTGTAAAATGATGTGGGCTATATAAAACCTGGCTTGGTTTCACATTTCTCAAGTGCATGGCATAAAACGTGTGTTTATGAAATGAGCCAAATATATGATCTGCATGTGAATATAATTCCTTTCAACTAGATGTGCGTGAATGTTAAAGTGTCGTCTTTCACTTAAATCTATCAGGTTGATGTCAGAAGAAATCATCGTATCATCTGGCCTCAGTATTTTTCCATTTCTCCCAACTAAGCCTGCTCACCACTTCCCTAATACATTTAAGTACTAGACAGTTTCAAAAGAGGGAACAAAAAACAAAAAAAAAAATTGGAAGTAATCAATGGGATTTTCTGTACCTAGAAGGGCTAGATTGCCTGAAACCAACCATGTCATGTGGATAGTCTTTGTGATACATTTTCAAAGCAGTCCTTTATTAGGCAGAGTTCCTGAAGATTTATTGCCACTTCGTTATTATGTCTCATGTATCCATGTATTAGGAAATGAGAACTGAGGAAACACCCAAAGTCTTTATGGCAGTCATTCTAGACCTTCTCGCTTTGTCCTGAACTCTTCCTTTTGGTCCTTCACCCTCTTAGCTCTATTTCTTATTCTTCATCCCACCACTACCTCTCTTGACTTGCTATTGCTGTTTGGTCTCCCCAGTTTAATGCTCTTTACTCACTCCCCCAAAACAAAGGACTTGGTTCAGATCTGCTTTGCTAGATCACCCCACTGAGAATCACCTCAGAGACATACAATCTGATTTCCTTGGTCTAAGCCCCCGTTCAATACTGATCCCTGCATAGTCCTACCCCATCTTCAGATGGGGCAAAGAGAATTTTACCCTGATTTTGAAATATAAATACATGATCTTAAAATAACCATGTTTACAATAATCCATGATTGAGAATCTTTACATTTTAGGGTTTCTCAGATGTTTCTGATAAATGAATTTGGGAACTGTGGCAGTTTGTTTTGTTTTAGCAGCAAAGCTGTTTCATCCAGTGAACTCTTTAAAAATGACAATAATTACAACCAGAGAAAACACCTAATATATAAAAAGACAATTCCTGCTAAAACAAGAACAATATAAGATGAATCATTTGTTGTTAGAGCAAAGCCCGAGCCAAGGGCAGCAAAATTAGGTGCCTGAAGTGAAGTTGCTCAGTCGTGTCCGACTCTTTGAGAGTTCTCCAGGCCAGAATACTGGTGTGGGTAGCTGTTCCCTTCTCCAAGGGATATTCCCAAGCCAGGGATCGAACCCAGGTCTCCTGCCTTGCAGGCTGATTCTTTACTGTCTGAGCCACCAGGGAAGCCCTTACTTAAGTGAATGGAACAGATCAAGTCTAAGGCAACAGTCATAAGGCCAGGGCTGTGGTACAACATCTTTTTGTTTTTAAGGACAGTAAAACTGAGACATTAAAAAAAAAAAAAACAAAACCTCCCAGATGTAAATGTTAACAGTTGAATTTCAAAAACCACTGTCTATCCTTCCTTCACAGAACAAAACCATCTCAGTAGGCCAGAAATGATCCCACAGTCCTCAGTTTGCAACCTGTAATTTAAGCTTTTGTATTAGTTAGCTATTGCTATGAAACAAACTGCCCAAGAATTTAGCAGCTTAAAACAGCAAACATTGATCTCACACAGTTTGTAAAAGTCACAAATCCAAAGCTGGCTTACTTTGATGATTCTAGCTCCAGGTCTTTCACAGGTTGCAGTCAAGTTACCAGTTGGAACTAGTCACCTCAGAGCTCAACTAGGGTTTACCCACTCCCCTGACTGTTGGCCGGAGGCCTCCGTTATTCTGCATATGGGCCTCTCCATTGGCCAGCTGAGCATCCTCACAACATGATCACTGATTTCCCCTAGAGAGAGTAAGCTAGGACAGAAAGCAAGACAAAAGCCACAATGCCCTTCATGACCTAGTCTCAGGCTATCTGTCAACAACTCTGCCTAATTCTGTTGGGCACACAGACCAGCCCTGCTATGATATGAAACTGGATTTCACAGAGGTGTAGCAGCATGAATTGGGAGTCACTGGGAGCCATACTGCAGATTGACTACTATAGCTTTAGAAACATCAAAATGGGTCAAATAATGGCTGCTCAAATGTTTATTCAGGTTTATACCATAAATCTGGCCCCCTTTTTTCTAGCTCCTTATCTTCATCACTTATTCCTCTTTTCCATCCTCTCTCATCACTAACTTGACTCAGGAAAACCCTGCTTTTCTGTTCAATATTCTTTTCAGGCTAAGATTTTTCAGCTAGTTCCTGCACTTCTGTTCATCTAGTCTTGATGAAGTGAACTTCCTTTGTATTTAACTATTGGCTCCAACTGGCAATTTGTAGTACCATATGCCAGGGGTCTGTGAGGCAGAGAGTAGAAATTAGAATTAGGAGTTTGCAGGTACTGTGACTCAGACTCCAACACAGTGTTCAGAAAACATTTGTAGAGAATGGAGTGTGTACCAGAGTCTGTGCTGCTACTGGGGGGTTTATAGATAAGCCTGATACATCAGAGAAATCATGAATCGGAGGTCTAGGTGGTTAAACAGAGAGCTGGGGAACCAGCCAGGAAGTATAGTAATGGATAGGAAATCATCAAAAGGGTTTTGGAGATGCCTGGAAATCTGTGTACAGAGTGGCAGAGAAACCGGAATGCAAACATTGGAAAGAGTTGAGACATAGCACAATTACTAAAGCATAGGTCCCAACTGCTCAACATGTGCCTTATCCAGGAGTTGATGTGAAGATGTAAGAGTCCCTGGATCCAAGTGTGGAGAGGGATAAGATAGCAGCTGTCTGATAGAAAGACCACTGTGACTAGAGTTTAGATGATGGCAGACAATTGGCAGTGATTTTGTTTTGGCCCCCTCATCTGTAAAATAGAAATAATAGTAATGTAAAATACTACTCTCTAATATAAAATCAAGTAAATGCAACTATTAATTGAACAAATATATAGAGAGAATTATAAAGTGTCACAGTTTTGTTTTGAAAATTAGTTTAATTCATTTCGTATATGCGAGGCACTTAGAGCAGTCCCCGGTACACAGTAAGCACTGTATAAGTAAGAGTTACCATCATTCACTAATCAGAGCCTCACTTCCAAAATCCAGGGGGAGAATATTTATAAACCTACGTAGCTTACATCAAGTGTCTACTGAAGATAATTGATAAGAAAACAATGGGACAGTGCACTGAGAGGAAAGAAAGATGAAGTCAGGCAGAATACTGGATAATACCAGCAACTAGGAGACAGAAAAGAAAAATGTACATTTATTTAATTTTAATTGGGAAAAGAAACCCTCTTAGATGCATTAGACATCTCTTTAGGGTCTTAAATAAAGTGTTCTCATTATGGCATATTTTTTCTTGATTTTACAGGTTATCATGTTTAGTTTTTTATACTAGAATATGATATCACAATATCTTTTGGAGTTTTTTATTATATGAAGTGATCTCAGACTTCTAAATTTTTAAGGTTCTTATGTTTACTGTTATGTCGAAGAGTCAGTAAAACTATACTGCTAATGGCGTTTACCTGTTAGTGCTATCAGAATCCCAAATTCAGGTAGACTCTTCCCTTTTTTCCAATTTGCTGCTTCTCTTTGTTCCCCAGTAACCAATGACTGAGATTATTAGGATTACCTGGAAAATATAAGACAGATTCTAACTAAGAACCTGAGAAGTCTTCCTATGGATAAAATATATGTGCTCTTATTGTATCTATTTAGATTAGGAATCTTTCTTGCTTCTAGATGACTATAACACTCTGAGGATTTCAAACTGAAAGAGAGGCTTACAAAATAGTAGAAATTGTGGCAGGAATTACTGGGGGAGAACAAATCAAAACTATTTCTTTGGAGAAAATCTAGAAGTGTAAGGATCACAGGGAAGCTGCCAATAGTGACTCCCAACTGCTTGCAACACTGACCTGTAATTCTTATGACTCAGGAAGCCTACAGAAGCCAATTCTAGTGAGCTTAGCTGTCTACAGCACTTCAAGAGTGATTCTCAGAAGACTCGTTGGAATTCATGAGAAGCCCCACAAATTCTTGATTTCTCGAGATTCCCTAGAAGACAGAGGAAGCCACTGCAAATCATCTCAATTATCTCCCTATAGCTGCTGCCACAGTAAGGCTTTCTTCTCCCCTGTTTTCCAGTCTTCTAAGATAGTATCCTAAAACCATGCACTGAAAGGGATTCTATCAAATGCAGATCCAGACTTCTTCCCTGCAAATGTAGAAAGAAGGAGGTGTAATGCCTAGTTTAACAATAGAGAGTTTGACACTGTCCACCCCTTTATCAGCTTAGCAGTTATGCACCCCTCTCTACCCATATTTGAAATTTCAAATAACATCATGCTTATGGCTAACATATATTAATATAACTATACCTTTAAATATCAAAGATATACTCACTTTATCCCCCCAAATGGAAAATAGAAATTTTATAAGTTTATAAATTTTATACTACTTTTGAGTAATTCCAGTCTTTTTCAATGAGTCCCTTGACATTCTGTAACTTTAAAAGAAGGCATTATTAATTAATATATAAAAATATATACAAGAAAGCTAAGAACAAACTATGTCTACTACAGTCTTCATTTCTGAAACTGGTCATGAGACTATGTTGGTTATTTGTTTCTTCCATAGTTTAGTCTGTAGTCTCTTTATTTTAGCTAAAATCACAGCTGTTCTGACCCATACCTTCATTTCTAGGGCCATTATTGGTCTCCCAGTATTGCACCATCATAGTCTCCCAGTAACTTTTACTCTATACATGTAAATTCCAAGAGTTTCACAAGAGAATATCCTACTTATGGACATAATCCTTCATGTCCCACCATGTAACATTATGAAACCAACCTCATTTCTCTAGCAAAACTGAGTACCATAATGTGTCTTTGCCTGAAGCATTAGGCAGTATGACATTATAGCTAGCAGCAAAAGAAACTCCAGAGTGCCTGCTAATAGCCTCAACTTCCAGTTAACTGCATTCACTACTGTGTTCCCAGTGGAAACACTCCTCTCTTGAGAATTAATATCTTTAAAAACTCCAAACTCACAAAAGCAAGAAGCAAAAAATTTGGAAGAGGCTATTAAGGGATAATAGAGAAAGAAGTCCATTTTACCCCTTCATTCCCTGAGTTGTATGTTCCAGCTATAGGGAAAAATAGCCCAGAAAATACACGGCACCGTGTTGGTTTTTTCCAGATCTATAATTGCTAGCACCATAACTGGGTCTTGAGTAGACTGTTTCACTATTCTGTCAGGGAAGTCTCTTCAGGGTTATAAGAGAGATAAAAGCAATGAATATTGTGGTTGTGCATCTATTCTTTTGTTGTGAAATGAGTTTCTTTGTTAGAAGCAATGTTGAGTATGATGCCTTGAAGGTAAAGAAGATACTCAGTGTATTCACAAAAGATATTGTGGGTAGAATCACTGCAGATTACAGGGAAGATGAGCAAATGGAATTGAGTATCAATTCCAGTGAGTAAAAATTTCATACTTCATGATGGAATGTCCCAATGTGATTACCTGCCACCAAAGGGTTGAACAGTGTTCCCAGGAAATGATGCCATTTTCAGCATTTAATATTGTCTCTAGTCTCTGTATGTTGGGCACTCAACAGTGATTGTTATCTGTGTTGTTAAATCCATATATACTTTTAACATACCCTTCCTGCAAAGTCTGCTTTGTCCATAAACCCGTGACTAAGAAAGAGGCTGACTGATATCTATCCCACAGATCTTCTTGTCCACTTGATTAATAAGAAACTCCTTTTCAGGGAAACCTTTGTATGAAATTCACCTGGATAAAAATATTGTCATATCTAGCACCCATTCTCAGATTGTTGCTGTTGTTATTCAGGTGCTCAGTAATGTCCAACTCTTTGCTACCCAGTGGACTGCAGCATGCCAGGCTTTCCTGTCCTTCACTATCTCCCAGAGTTTGCCCAAACTCATGTCCATTGAGTTGATGATGCCGTCCAACTATCTCATCCTCTGTTGCCCTCTTCTCCTGCCTTCAATCTTCCCCAGCATCAAGGTCTTTTCCAATGAGTTTGTTCCTCACATCAGGAGGCCACACTATTGGAGCTTCAACATCAGTTGTTCCAGTGAATATTCAGGGTTGATTTCCTTTAGGATTGACTGGTTTGATCTCCTTGCTGTCCAACAGACTCTCAAGAGTCTTCTCCAGCACCACAATACATAAGCCTGAGTTCTTCGGCGCTCAGTCTTCTTTATGGGCCAGCTCTCATATCCATACAGGACTATTAGAAAACCATCAGTTCAGTTCAGTTGCTCAGCCATGTCAGACTCTTTGTGACCCCATGGACTGGAGCACACCAGGCTTCCATGTCCATCACCAACTGCCAGAGCTTGCTCAAACTCATGTCCATCAGATAGTCAGTAATGCCATCCAACCACCTCATCCTCTGTCATCCCCTTCTCTTGCCTTCAATCTTTCCCAGCATCAGGATATTTTCCAGTGAGTCAGTTCTTTTCATCAGGTGACCAAAGTATTGAAACTTCAGCATCAGTCCTTCCAGTGAATATTCAGGACTGACTTCTTTAGGATGGACAGGTTGGATCTCCTTGCAGTCCAAGGGACTCTCAAGAGTCTTCTCCAACACCACAGTTCAAAAGCATCAGTTCTTCGGTGCTCAGCTTTCTTTGTGGTCCAACTCTCACATCCATACATTACTACTGGAAAAATCATAGCTATGACTAGATGGATGTTTGTCAGCAAAGAAATGTCAGTGGTTTTTAATATGCTGCCTAGGTTTGTCATTGCTTTTTTTCCAAGGAGTAAGCGTCTTTTACTTCCATGGCTACAGTTACTATCCACAGTGATTTTGGAGTCCAAGAAAATAAAGTCTGTCACTGTTTCCATTTTTTTCCTATCTATTTGCCATGAAGTGATGGGACCAGATGTGATGACCTTTGTTTTTTGAATGTTGAGTTTTAAGCCAACTTTTTCACTCTCCCCTTTCACCTTCGTCAGGTTCTTCTTCACTTTTAGCCCTTAGGATGGTGTCATCTGCATATCTGAGGTTATTGATATTTCCCCCAGCAATCTTGATTCCACCTTGTGATTCATCCAGTCCAGGATTTCATATGATGTACTCTGTATATAAGTTAAATAAGCAGGGTGACAATACACAGCCTTGATACACTTCTTTCTCGATTTGGAACCAGTCCGTTGTTCCTTGTCCAGTTCTAACTGTTGCTTCTCGGCCTGTATATAGGTTTCTCAGGAGACAGGTATGGTGGTCTGATGTTCCCATCTCTTTCAGAATTTTCCACAGTTTGTTGTGATCCACATAGTCAAAGGCTTTGGCATAGTCAATAAGCAGATGTTTTTTCTGTACTTCCCTTGAGTTTTCTATGATCCAGCATATATTGGCAATTTGATCATTGGTTCCTTTTCCTTTTCTAAATCCAGCTTAAATATCTGGAATTTCTCAGTTCATGTACTTTTGAAGCATAGCTTGAAGGATTTTTGCATTACCTTGCTAACATTGTGTGGTCATTTAAACATTCTTTGGCATTGCCTTTCTTTGCTATTGGAATGAAAAGTGACCTTTTCCAGTCCTGTGGCCACTGCTGAGTTTTCCGAATTTGCTGACATAGCAAGTGCAGCACTTTCACAGCATCATCTTTTAGGATTTGAAATAGCTCAACTGGAATTCCATCACCTCCACTAGCTTTGTTCATAGTGATGCTTCCTAAGACCCACTTGACTTCACATTCCAGGATGTCTGGTTCTAGTTGAGTGATCACACCATTGTGGTTATCCAGTCATTAAGAGCTTTTTTTTTCCTTTTTTTTTTTTTTTTTTTTTCAGTTCTGTGTATTCTTGCCACCTCTGCTTAGTATCTTCTGCTTCTATTAGGTCCATAGCATTTCTGTTCTTTGTTGTGTCCTTCGTTGTGAAATGTTTCCTTGGTATCTCTAATTTTCTTGATGAGATCTCTAGTCTTTCTCATTCTATTATCTCCCTCCATTTCTTTGCATTATTCACTTAAGGAGAGTTTTGTTGTTGTTGTTGTTTTTGTCTTTCCTTGCCATTCTTTGGAATTCTGCATTCACATGGGTATATCTTTCCTTTTCTCCTTGGCCTTTTACTTCTTTTCTTAGCTATTTGTAAGGTCGCCTCAGACAACCCTTTTGCCTTGTTGCATTTCCTTTTCTTGGAGATGGTTTTGATCATTGCCTCCTGTACAATGAACCTCCGTCCATAGTTCTTCAGGCACTCTATCAGATCTAATCCCTTGAATCTATTTGTCACTTCCACTATATATTCGTAAGGGATTTTATTTAGACCATACCTGAATAGCCTAATAGTTTTCCTTACTTGAGATAGTTCCACCCATGAACATTTTCCTCTGTCTTCCTTGTCAGTCACTCCTCAAATTTACATCCTTTCACCATCTGGCTGAACCATTGGCTGTTGCCCACACATTGACATAAACCTTGCCTCTGCCCTTGCATCTTTCCAGGTAAAGGTAACAGCTAGATGTGTCACTGAAAGTTCTGCTGGGAGTGTTCCCTTCCCAAATGTCTTTCAGAATCATTTCAGAACATCCTTATAAAGCTGCAGCAGTCCAATTTGGAGTTGTGATAACATTCCTCTTGGAATTTTTAGGCCTTTACAATAGTTCTAAATTCACTCCTTCTTATAATTAGTGGCATGAACTTTCCATGGGGTTGAGGGAGAAGTGGCTGTGTTCAATCGCAGTTACCATAACAGTCAGCTACACATGGATTTGCTGCTGCTGCTAAGTCGCTTCAGTCGTGTCTGACTCTGTGCGACGCCATAGACGGCAGCCCACCAGGCTCCCCCATCCCTGGGATTCTCCAGGCAAGAACACTGGAGTGGGTTGCCATTTCCTTCTCCAATGTGTGAAAGTGAAAAGTGAAAGTGAAGTTGCTCAGTCGTGTCTGACTCTTTGCGACTCCATGGACTGCAGCCCACCAGGCTCCTCCGTCTGTGGGATTTTCCAGGCAAGAGTACTGGAGTAGGGTGCCATTGCTTTGGGTTACATGTGCTTTAATTTGCTTCCTGGGGGTCCCAGAGGCTGCTCTCCAGGTGGAGGCGCTAGGCTGGGCTTTCCTGCAGTGGGCCCCCCACGCCAGCTCTGCAGACCCTCGGGAAGGGCCGTGTCCTCCTCCAGGCCGCCCGTGCCCTCCACGAGCTCCTCATAGGTGATCTTCTCGGTGAACAGCTGCGGCCCGAGCAGCTCCACCATGTCAGCCACTCCAACACCTCCTTTTCCAGCAGCCACCTGCCCACCTCGTCCACCTGCTCGCGACTCAGTCCTTAACGACCCACCTGAGTCTAGTCTCATATACTGCCATTCTGTTTGGTGATGAAGTGCTGTCACGCATGGCTGAATTTTGCATGTCTTGATGGCACACACAACACCTTATTCATGAGCCATAACTCAAGCATCATGGTCACTTGGCCTTCTGTGTTCAGTTGTTTAGTCTCCAGTATGACCCAGTAACAAACAGGCACTGTGTTTTCAAGATGAGAATTTTTTGTTGCAAAACAGGGCATGTCTTTGTATCCAAATTTTAGAGTTATATATACTCTGTGACTCTCTGAGTAGGTTTGCCAGAAGTATCATATCAAAGCCATATAAATTACAGAGAATTAGGTGACAGTTTTATCTAGTGAGTCGTATGGTTGAAATGGGACATCAGCTTGCACTGCCTCCTGGACCTGCTGCAGAATCTCTTCTTGCTTTGGGCTCCCATCACAATTGGCACCATTGGCAAACTAGATAAATACTCAACAAATGGGTACAATAACACATTCCTATGTTGTCTATCTACCTTCCAAAATGCAACCATCTTCACCAGACACTGTGACTCTACATTAGTAATAGAAGATACATCAACTTGTCTTTCTCTTTAAATAGAATGTCTCATTATTTCCTAGATCACTGGACTCCTAAACATTGCACTGGGGTAGCAGGCCCTGACTTTCCCCCAGGTTTATTCTTGCTTTCTGCTGCTGCTGCTGCTAAGTCGCTTCAGTCGTGTCTGACTCTGTGCGACCCCATAGACGGCAGCCCATGAGGCTCCCCCGTCCCTGGGATTCTCCAGGCAAGAACACTGGAGTGGGTTGCCATTTCCTTCTCCAATGCGTGAAAGTGAAGTCGCTCAATCGTGTCCGACTCTTAGTGACCCCATGGACTTGCCTTCTAACATGCATATATTTCATAAATTCACCTTGAGTACTCTCTACTTCCATGTCCACTCAGCACTGTCATCAACCTAGCGGGCCGTACGATACCCTGTGAAGTAGTGGCGTGACCAAGTTCATTTTAGACAGCATGAGTTCTTTTCAAACTCCTGTTGTGCTCCAGATCGTCTGGAGATCGTGTTAAAATTTTGATTAAAATCTTATTAAAATTTTGATTCAGTAGATCTGGAGTGGGACCTGCATTCCTAACAATCTTCCAGGTGATGGTAATGACACTTTGAATAAAAAGAGACTAACTTCTACAAGAGAATCAGAAAGTTGACATGTTGTTGAGTTCCTAAGTCATGTCCAGCTCTTTGCAACCCCATGACCTGCAGCACACCAGGCTTCCCTGTCCTTCACTATCTCCCTGAGTTTGCTCAAACTCATGTCCATTGATGCTAACCAACCATCTCATCCTCTGTTGTCCACTTCTCCTCGTGCCCTCAATCTTTCCCAGCATCAAGGTCTTTTCTAATGTGTTGGGTCTTTGCATTAGGTGGCCAAAGTGTCAGAGCTTCAGCACCTAGGATTGCCTCATTTGATCTTCTTGCTGTCCAAAGGACTCTCAAGAGTCTTCTCCAGCACCACAGTTTGAAAGCATCAATTCTTTGGCCCTCAACCTTCTTTAATCAAAAACTCAACATATCCCTGAAGAAAGTCACTGATGGTATAATGCTCTCCTTTCCAAGGGAAAGCAAACTGTTTTTGGTGATTCTGTTGATTGCAGAAAAAAGATGCCAAGTCAGTATCTGTATAGCAGTTTGCAAAGTTTGTCTCGGACATGCCCCGATAAACAGATCACAGTTGGAACAATTAATGCATATGGAATGACCTCCTGATTAAGTCTGTGAAAATATACTTTCATTCTCCAAGAGCAGTCTATCTGCTACAAAAGTTAAATTAGGAGATAAAAGAGAATTAATAGAAATCAGCACATTTCATCCTTCAAATCTCTAATGGTGAAACAATTCTCTGCATTTTCCCTAGGAAAGCAGTAATATTTATGATTTACCATCTTGATAGAAAATGTATTCCAGGTGGTTTCACTTGGCCCTTTCCACCATAATAGCCCCCATTTCATGGATGGAGTAACTAGAGTATCAGATGTGTATATTGGGCCAGTTGCCAAGTATATCTGCCCCTTCCTTGCATCTAAAGTGAAAGTGGAGTTGCTCAGTCATGTCCAACTCTTTGTGACCCCATGGACTGTAGCCTACCAGGCTCCTCTGTCCATGGGATTTTCCAGGCAAGAATACTGGAGTGGGTTGCTATTTCCTTCTCCAGGGGATCTTCCCGATCCAGGGATTGAACCTAGGTCTTCTGCATTGCAGATAGACACTTTACCATCTCAGCCACCAGGGAAGCCCCCTTGCATCTAAAAACTGGAGAAATAACTACAGAGAGGAACTGTAAATCCATTGGTCATACTATAAATGGACATAAACTTCATTTATCAACTGAACTTCCTAAACCCCTACTCTAAGTGATATATCAGGTCTACAAAGATTAGTGTTTGCATTCATTTTTAAGAGGTGTACTGTAATCTCTGAAAAGTCTAGGTAGTTGTTTTCCCAATACACAGTCACTCTGATAAATAGCCACTTTGAGGAAATGCTGAGAGGAAGAACTGTAGATCATACTTGGGACAGTCTTGCAGGGTCCTTCTTCAAGGAGCCTCTGCTTAGCCTTCATTCAGGAAACTGAATGTTGTACTGGCTTGGGAATTGAATGAAGAATTACGCTTTTCTCCCTCTGATGTCTTAAGTCAGATCTCCATGCACTGGAACTCAAGGATGTTTTATTTTTTCCCCTACTTCTATGTATTAAGTTCATCTCAATAAGCCTGTTCACCAGCTTTAGTCACAGGGACATCACAACCAGTCCCAAAGATTTCTACCAGCTAAATCAAACCATCCTGAATGGGGTTATAGACCCAACACCTATTCCGATAATAGCATCGATCTTATCATAGGCACTTAAGCCTCGCCACTTAATCATCTCCCATTTCTGGACACCATCATCCACTAATGAAATTAAGGAACCTTTTTCAGTGGCTGTATCTTTTGCCATCATTCCCGGATTACAGAGAAAAGCCACACAAATTCTTTCAGGGATACTGGTGCCAGCCTTATTTAAGTCATTTCTTGATACCTTAGATAGCAGTGTGCCCTCCTAGCCCTCCTAGGAGCCTAGTGGGCTGTATGCAAACATTGACATGATAAATCAAATTTATCATTCTAACCTTCTTAAATTTTTGAGTTCTTTCCTCTGCATCCTGCCAAGAAAGTTCTAACAATTCTGACATCCCAGAAAGTGTTGAGTCTTGTCTTTCAGATAACCAAGTAAATTTTTAAATACTAGCTTATTGAGATAACACACTGAATGCAAAATTCTACTCTAAGTGCACCCATCTTGATAAATTTTACACTTATTTCTCCCTTGTCTTAAAATTCATTTCCCTACACGTTCTCCAGGTTCTGCTGATACCAATAGGGAAAACCTTTCAGTGGAAATGCTCCCTCTTCTAGAGTCAGGCATTGCAACCATCTGAAATGTATAGAGATTTGTCTCAGACTATGAATGTGGAAGCAGAAAAGCTGGTAGAGGTGAGTTTTAAGAAGAACTGATATCTTCTTGCAAGGCAGTTTTTTCAGATGAGGTCCTTCAAAGGGCTTTAGGCAAAGGAAGGCTAGCATTCCTCCTGGGGATCTATTAATGAGATCAGCAATCACAAACACATCCAGGGAAAGAGAAGTCCGTTCAGTCAGCACAGATCCTGTGCCCTCAGGCAGACATGCCTTAGTTTTCTACAGAACTGATATTAAAGTTTATCTGTGCTGTGACTAAAATTTATGAACTTTGAAAAGAGAGTTAAGCATTTAAATGCTACACTTCCATTCAGTACTAGGTGTCCTAACTTTTGCCATTATGCATTTTATTAACATGTTAATTATCTAATAATTGTATAACCTAAAGCAAGGAGAAAACAGTACTAATTGTTTAGATAGATTTATTTGACTCATTGCTTTATTTTGTTTGTAGTTTCCTTCTATTATTTCTGCAATTTGTA
The DNA here is from genome assembly GCF_014754425.2 of Oryx dammah. Classification (NCBI taxonomy): domain Eukaryota; kingdom Metazoa; phylum Chordata; class Mammalia; order Artiodactyla; family Bovidae; genus Oryx; species Oryx dammah. The sequence continues at coordinate 42,140,767 of NW_024070185.1, read as the reverse complement.
TTTAAGTGATATATATTATACATTCTGAGAAGTAGCTCTAAAAATTGTATCTTCTTTCCTACTTCCCTCAGTCAATACCCTGTGTCAATGGCCTTCAACTGAGAGCTAGTGAAAAACCTGGTCTCCGTAGATTTCTGTAGAAGAGCTCAAATTTGATATGCTTTGATGATTAGTGAAGAATGCTCTATTTTATTTTGTACTGTTCCAATAATGGATTTTAACTATTATGTTAAATAATAAACCATATAATCATATTTGAATCTATATGAATGCATGTAGCCATACTATGGATAGAGTTCTCTCTGGAGAGGTACAAAGAAACATCATTTAAACTATCATTTAAATTATTTTAAGATTAACTTCCAAACAGAGTAACATTAAAATGCATAATTCTTACCTGCATAATGTTGCTCTAGAAATCACTGTCTCCATTAAAGAACTGCTTCTATTTAGCAAAGATAAAAAATGTGCCTGTGTTTAATTCTCTAGACAGGCCCCATTGAATGTATATGCATGTGCCAAATAAAGAGGCAGCTTCACCAAAGCCAGTTTTTCAGCTTCTATAAAGTTTATTATGCGATGCTAATTCTCTTGACATTAATGCATGTTTATTTATAAGCAACCAAAAATGATTGAAAATAAAAAATGTCAAGTAATGAATTATGTGAAATAGACATACTGAAAACGTGAAATGATATAAAACCACATACAAAAAATAATCACAGCTTTTTTTTTTTAATAGATGCCTGATTGCTTTTACATTCCCCCTGAAGGTTTTCCTTCAGCCTCGAAGGATAAATTTACAAAAGGGACAAGTTTTCATGAATCTGTAGGCTGACATTTTTATAATAGAAAGTGAGAAATGTTTAAATAATACTAAGGATTGATCAGAGTGACAGAAAACCAGGAGACTAGACAGGGAAGGTTGGTGTCCCATCCTTAATTTGTATATGCAGAGATCAGGAAATTTAAAACTAAAAACTACATTTTTGCTGATGGAAGTTGCTCGTAAAGAGTAGCCCTTCTGGATAAGGTTGCTGCTGCTGTTGCTGCTAAGTCGCTTCAGTCCTGTCCAACTCTGTGCGACCCCATAGACAGCAGCCCACCAGGCTCCCCCGTCCCTGGGATTCTCCAGGCAAGAACACTGGAGTGGGCTGCCATTTAGGCTTTCTTAAAATCTATCTACTGAGTTGATTAATTGAGTGCTTGGTATATCAGTAACCCTATGCATATACTTCAATCTGGGAGTTAGAGATTTGGGGAAGGGCATTAGCCTGTGTATAGATTTAGCTCCTTATAGACATCAATTTTGTCATCTTTTTAAAATACATAGCTCTCTGTTTGGCTGCACCTTGTCTTAGTTGCAGCATGTGAGATCTTTTAGTTGTGGCATGTGAACTCATAGTTGGTGACATGTGGGATCTAGTTCCCTGACAAGGGATCGAACCTGGGCCCCTTGCCTTGGGAGTGCGGAGTCTTAGCCACTGGACAACCAGGGAAGTCCCAACATCCATTATGTATTAATGGCTAGAGAAATCAATGCCTAAATCATAAAGAGTGTGAAAAAGCCTGTGTGATAGTTGAGCAAGTATCTGGAACCCAGCTTATAACCAGGAGTCCTAGTTATCCAGGAAAGTGCTAGCAGTCATAAGACAGGTCACCTCTTTAAATACCTCAGCCCTATCTGCTTGTGTCTGTGTCTATCTCACCTGCCTCCTATAAGGATGAGCCATGTACTTACTGAGGCCAGCCCCACCGTTGTGCACAGTCCCACCAAATACACTCTCCAGAACTGCCCCCTCTCTCCTGTATCTTTATTTCACCCTCTCTGTGAGATCACTGGTTTGACTATAAAACCTCCAAGAACTGCATCTTTCTGAAACTCTCCCTTGACTCCACGTTCCCCTCCAAGCTTCTGCCCATCTCTCTGCTCCCCTTTATAACAGAACTTCTCAGAGAGCTGGCTCTATTCAGTGTCTGTACTTCTTCATCTCCCATTTTCCCTTGGGCCCCCTCCCATCAAGTCTTGATCCTCATCACTTTCAGACAGACAACTGTTGTCAAGACAACCCCAGGTCTCTCTGCTGCCAAACCCAGCGGGATGTTCCTGCTTCTCCTGGCATTGCAGCTCCTCAGAACCACACACCTGGCCACACCCTTCCACACGCTGTCATTTCTATGGTTGATGGTCACTGCATCGTTCTCTCTGGGTCCTCTCTTGTCTGACAAGCCACTTCTCCTTGTCTCTCCAACCTCCAACTTTGGAATACCCTGCAGGTTATGCCTGAGGCCTCTTCTGTATTTAGACTCACTCTTCTGGTGATTTAATTACATTGTCATGACTGCCAAATACTCCCAGATTAAACACTCTATCCCAGGCCCCTTCTCTGCCTCCTTAACATCTCCACTGAGATGTCCACTTGTCATTTCAAACTCAACATGTCCAAAGCTAAACTCCTGACTTCTCTACTGAAAGCCTTCTGCTGCCTTCCCCATTTTAGGGAGCTCAACTCTGTCCTTCCAGTATCTTAGATCAAAAGTTTTGGAATCATCCTTGACTTCTTTCTTTCTCTCCCACCCTCGTCTCCATACCATCACGTTCTGTCAACTCTACCTTCAAAATATTTCAGGCTCCAATCCCTTCTCACCTGCTCACCACTGCTGTCCTGGTCCAGGTCTCCATCATTTCCTGGGCTTTTGCAGAAGCCTCTTAATGAGTCTCCCTGCTCCCCCGACCCCCGTTATCTCCTCTCCTCGGTTCTCCGCATCGTAGCCAGTGTGATCCTTACAAGCAGCTTGTCAGTGAGTCAGGTCATATGGCTCATTTGCATGGAACTCTTCAATGTCTACCACCTTAGAAGCAGACTTTGAGGGGAGGATTCTTGATCAAATGATCTGTCAAAGAAGTGCTGTGAGAAGAGACGGTCAGGGGAGAAGGGAGAGCAAGACATGGAAGTGGAGGAGGATATGAGGGAGCGTGGATTCAGGCAGTGGCCCACCCTCAGCCTGACCTGACAAGGGAGAGCTCGAGTATACCCCTCACCTGGAAGTTGTCTCTACAGTGCAGGAAAGCTGGACTTTCGTACTCCTCGGTCACTCATTTGTCTGCTTTAGGCCACTCTTCTTGTGGCTCCTCCAGCAAGCCAAGCTCCTTCCCTGTTCATTTCCCCTCTGGTCAGATGTTTGCACCCAGGTGTCACCATGCTCTGCTCCCTCATGGTGCACCTATCTCTGTTCTGATGAACCTTATCACTGAGGCTTCCCCTGGCCATGTGACTAAAAGAACAACTCTGTCCCCCTTTAACTTATTTTATCTTTTCCTTAGCACTTAGTATCTCTTGATATAAAAATAGACCACGTTGGCCTCCTCACCTGCAGACAGGGGCTCTGTTTAATTTACTGTAAAGCCTCTGAGCCTAGCACAGTGCCTGGCATAAAGCAAACCCTCAGTGCATAACAAGTGAGGAATAATGACATCACAGAACATCCTAGGGAAGATTAATCTCTGGGACACCGCGGGCCCTCTCTCTCAGGATAGGAAGGCAGATTTAGCTACTCTGCTTATATCAAGTCCTCTACCTAAAATATTAGGAGACAGCTTCTTTACACCTAAGTTATTAAAAGGACACACACAGTGCCTGTACCACTATTAATTTCTAGCTTACACTGCTGGATGGTGAATTGTTTCCCTTGACCCTTTGCAGTTTGGACAGGAACTTCTTTCACATACACACGGTTCTTCTGGTGACAAGAGGTCCTGCCACTGTATGAAACAAAGAAAGGACATATGGACAAGGTGTCCTGGACACCAGGAATGAACTGCTTCCAGTTTTGACATCTATCCCACTCTCTTTCTTGAAACCTCCAAGATTCTGAAATCAATTATTAGGGACTGGGACACGAAAACAGAATGAGGGTTTTTCTCAGTAAACTGAAGAGTCCCCACCTCCACTATCCATGACTCATCCCAGAATTTTTTCATGTAGACATTACCAAATGTTAAAGAAAAGCTAACAAGAGGGAGCAGCATTTTAGTTATCATGATTTATAGATAAGTAAAAAAAATTCAAAGCTTGAGGAATGCTAAAACAAACTGTAACAAAACTTTCTTTCTGGATAACTAACATTAATAAGTTATCTTTGAAAGTCAAAAAAAGGACAAAGGGAGCACAGGCTACAAAGCGAGGATCACTCACCCAGAGGGATTCTGAGAGCTCCGGCTGTAAGCTCAGCCATGCACTCGCATCCAAATAGATGCAGGAAGAAGCACATTCACACAGCCTTTGGGGGGATCTTCATCATGTTTGCATATTTTCCTGTTTTAAATATTGAATGAGTATTCCCATACACAGTGTTCCCTGTAAACTGGCCCCTCTCTTCCTGGAAGTATTCAGTTCCCTAAAATGGCATGCTTAAGTAAAAGAAGAAGTGGCGTGACAGAGAAAATTGGGACTATTGATGGCAATACCAGAGTAAAAGCATGACATTGCCTTTCTTCTGATATGTTGTTTATAGAACCTAAATACTCGTGTCTCATTAAAAGGGTGAGATGATGCTGTCTTCTGTGCTCTCTGCATGTGGTGTCCTTCCAGACAGAGGCCTTGGTAGCTGTTCGGGCTTGAGTCTGTCGAGGCAGGATGACTACTAGAGGAGGCATTAAGAAAATTGATCTGTCTTGTGAGTAATAAAGGAACAAAGTACATGTTAGTTTGGGACAAAGTCTGTTAGTTTGCTGGGGCTGCCATAATGAAGGACCACAAATGGTTTAAACCACAGAAATTTGTCATCTCACAGTTCTGGAAGCTAGACAGTCAAAACTGAGGTCTTAGCAGGGTTGATGGCTCCTGAGGATGTGAGGGGAAATTGTTTCATGCTTCTCTCCTCACTTTTGGTCTGTTGTTGGAATCTTTGACATTCATTGGCTCAGGACAGCTTAACTCCAGTCTTCACATGGTGTTCTCTCTGTGTCTTTGTCCCTGTGTCCATATTTCCCCTTTTAATAAGAAATCCATCATATTGATCTATGACCCAACCTTGCAGCGTCATCATACTTGACCATCTTGGAAGTAAGGTCACATTCACAGATGCTGGCTAACTCCCACATGTTCTGGAGGGTCCTGATTCAAGCCCCAGCAAAGGAGGGCAGCAGACTCTGTGGGAGAGAGCTGGAATTGAACCTGAGAGATGTATTAATTCTGTTCCCCTCATCCTTAAATCTCTTTAGGACATCCTTATCCATGCATCTATAAAAGTATGGGAAGAAGGAGTGGGGCCCACACTCAAAGCAAAGACTCCTTCAAACTCTGCATTCAAGCTCAGGTCCTAACTGGCTCTGAAAGCAATGTAAATGACTAAAAAATATCATGTTCTCAACCTCACAGGACACCTAGGAAATGGAAATGCAAGCAGTAAGATACACTGAAAGGAATATTAACGCGGGAATGATGTGGCCTGATTGCTTTCTTTTTTCTTTGGCTTTTTTTTTATTATTGAAGTATCGTGTAAGTGCAATGGTATACTAGTTATAAGTGTGCAGGATAGTGACTCCTAATTCTTAAAGGTGGTCCTCCATTGTAATTGGGCTTCCCTCATGGCTCAGTTGGTAAAGAATCCACCTGCAATTCAGGAGATGTGGTTCAATCCCTAGGTTGGAAAGATACCCTGGGGAAGGAGATGGCAACCCACTCCAATATTCTTACCTGGGAAATCCCAAGGACAGAGAAACCTGGCAGGCTACAGTTCGTGGAGTCACAAGAGTCGGACAAGACTTAGTGACTAAACCACCACCACTGCCACTCCTTTATAGTTATTATAAAATACTGACTATATTCCCCATGTTGTACAATATATCCTTGTAGCTTATTTTATGCTTAATAGTCGTACCTCTGAATCCCTACCACTCCCCGCACTTCCCTCTCACCACTGGTAACTGCTAGTTTGTTATGCCTGTAAGTCTGCTTCTGCTTCTTTTTTGTTGTATTTACTAGTTTGTAGTGGTTTTTTTTTTTTTTTGGATTCAACCTATAAGTGATATCATAAAGTATTATAGCTTTCTCTATAATAGAGGATAGAGAATTAACTGACTTATTTCACTTAGCATGAAAGTGAAAGTGAAGTAGCTCAGTCGTGTCCGACTCTTTGCAACCCCATGGACTGTAGCCTACCACACTTCTCCCTCCATGGGATTCTCCAGGCAAGAATACTGGAGTGGGTTGCCACTTCCTTCTCCAGGGGATCTTCCCGACCCAGGGATTGAACCCTGGTCTCCTGCATTGCAGGCAGATGCTTTAACCTCTGAGCCACCAGGGAAGCCCTCACTTAGCATAATGACCTCCAAACCCATCCATGTTGTTGCAAATGGAAGAATTTCATTTTTTTAATGACTGGGTAGTCTTCCATTGTATATATGTGCAGGTGGATCCATGATAAAGAATCTGCCTACTGGTGCAGGAGGCACTGGAGACATGTGTTCAAGCCCTGGGTTGGGAAGATCCCCTGAAGAAAGAACTGACAACCCACCCCAATATCCTTTCCCAGGAAATCACATGGACAGAAGAGCCTGGTAGGCTATAGGCCATAGGGTTGCAAAGAATCAGACACACCTGAGTGACTAAGCACACATACACACACACACACACACACACACACACACAAACACACACACAACCCCCACATCTTTTTTTATCCATTCATCTAGCTGATAGACCCTGAGGTTGCTTCCATACCTTGGCAGTTATAAATAATGCTACTGTCAATATTGGACTGCATGTATCTTTTCTAAATTCATGTATTTTTGTCAGATATATTCTCAGGAGTAGAATATAATATATTTTGCTATGGACACTCTTGCCTGGAAAACCCCATGGACGGAGGAGCCTGGTAGGCTGCAGTCCACGTGGTCGCTGGGAGTCGGACACAACTGCGCAACTTCACTTTCACTTTTCACTTTCATGCATTGGAGAAGGAAATGGCAACCCACTCCAGTGTTCTTGCCTGGAGAATCCCAGGGATGGGGGAGCCTGGTGGGCTGCCGTCGATGAGGTCGCACAGAGTCAGACACGACTGAAGCGACTTAGCATCAGCAGCAGCATGGACAGATACCAAAACTTAAATAGGTTAGATTTAAGATATTTATAATACAAAAGCAGTAACCTACAGAATATCAATATGTAAAAATAATTTGGAATCCTATGAAAACTGAGTCTCTAGCAATCCTAATTGGAATTATCTCCCTAAGTGGGGAAACCAAACAAAAACCCATCCCAGTGATTTCCAGGGTTACCTTAAATGGACCCAGGATAACTGAATTTTTAGAATTAAGCCCTTTGAAAAGAGCTTAGGTTTAAAAGTTAAGACAGTTTAAATAATTTCTTCTGAAACTAATGATCCAACTCATGAGTTTCTCTTACACCAACAAGAAGTGCATAAATAACCAGCCGGCGACCCAGCCAAGTCTGGCCAGCAAAGGTGCTGTGCAGGCTCCTGGTTTCATACCTGGCCTTTGGAGATAAACAAATATCAGCCCCTGTTCCAGCCTCTACCAGCTCTGAGCCTTGGCCAGGTTGCCTCACCTCTCCAAGCCTCAGTTAGCTCATCTCTCAAACAGACTGGTGGATGCACAGCTCCTAGCGTCCTGGTGAGGATGAAATGAGATGATGACTGTGTCATCGTAAAGTGCTAGGACCTTGCCCAGTGGATTGTGAGAGCTCAGTAAACAGTGAGCATCAGTTTTAAAAAGCGTAAGAGTGTGGTTCTTCAGTTTCTTCAACTCCAACAGAGAAAACCTGTGTGATGTATTAACTTCTAAATCGGCACATCCTCGAACACTGCCTTTTGCGCCACTAATGAAAGGACATGCCTTTTTCAAATGCCACAAGTCCCACAAAGGAAATAACTGCAAATTATATACATCTCCTCGGCACCCCTCCCTTCCAAAAGGAGAACAGCTTTTCATTTATAACCACTGGACATCTTAATCCAAGAAGAATCCTTATCATATTGTAGATTGATGTCGTGGGAACGAAGCCTATTACGAATCAGTACCACAGTGCATCCTTCCTAGCTGTCCCAAATTTCAAAGGGCTAGATTACCCTGCTGTGTATTTCTTTTTCCAGTTCAAAGCTTGCAAGAAGCTCACAAGAGAAACTGGCCCATACAGTTCAACTAACTTTAGTGAGAAACAGCGTGTCCACTGGGTAAATACAAAAATGAGACCCAGACTTCCCAAGGCTCAGGATTTCCATGCTAATTGAACTGTCATAAAATATATACCAAAATAAAGAATGTTTTTATGTGTCATCCTTCATAACACCCATAGGGATGGATATTATCCAAAATTAAAGTAGTACGAGGGCAACATTTTTTAAATAAGCGGGATGAATTAGACATCAGTATTTCCTGTTATAAACATTTGAAGACAGTGTGCTGTCTCCTTTTTCTGTCTTACATCTCTTCTGATTCTTCAGTTTGGTTTCAAATATATAACTGCTTCCTGACTCCTACCAGTTCATTAATTATTAACAGAAGGCTATCAAGAACTCAAACCTCTGTATTAAAACAGTATAGTTTACACTGGAATGCAAATACATTTCTTCCCCTCAAAGAGGGCTTGGTTTATTGTCTCAGAATAAAAAGAATATGCTTTTTATTTTTAGTTTTAAAATTTATTTTATTAAAGAATATTGTTTACAATTATCTCTGCTATACAACAAAGTGATTCTTTTATATATTTATATATGTATATATATGTACATAATAATCATTTTCATGGTCTTTCCCACTATGCTTTATTGCAGAATATTGAATATGGTCCTCTGAGCTATATAGTAGGACCTTGCTGTTTATCCATTCTATGTATAATACTTTGCATCTGCTAATTCCAATTTCCCAATCCATCCTGCTGCATCCCTCCCCCTTAGCAACTGCAAGTCTGTTCTCTATGTCTGTGAGTCTGTTTCCATTTCATAGGTAAGTCTGTCATATTCTAGGTTCCACATGTAAGTGATATCCGATGATATTTATCTTTCTCTGTCTGACTTCACTTAGTATGATAATCTTTAGGTCCATCCATATTGTTCTAAATAACATTACTTCATTCTTTTTATGGCTGAATAGTATTCCATTGTATATGTGTATGTGTGTGTACAATGTGTCAATAGATACTTAGGTTATTTCCATGTTTCCATGTCTTGGCTATTGCAAATAGTGCTGCTGTGAACATAAGGATGTTTGTTTCTTTTTGTATTGTAATTTCATCTCGATATATGCCCAGGAACAGGATTGCTAAATCACATGGAAGCTCTGTTTTTAGCTTTTTGAGGAACCTCCATACCATTTTTCATAATGACTGCACCAATGTACAAAGAATATGCTTTTTTGAGGTAGCATTGAGTTGGTTGAATTACTAGAAGGGCGTGGTTTCCAAAAGACTTACAGAACAGTTTCCTTTGCCTGAACAAGAATCAATATTAATGTTTTCTGGGCATCTTAGGTAATGCAAAGACATTAAGACACAATGCTTGCTTTAGGAACCAATAAGTTAAGTGGGATGGAGTGTTTAGAGACCACAAAGACAACAGGTAGTGTATGGTAAAGATTATTCCTGTGCTGTAGTGGACACTGGGTAGTATTCTGAGCCATGAGGCAAGCTTCAGACTTGAGGGAGTGGAAAGGGTTAAACATTTAGGGTTGAGGAAGAGTGAATGTCCTGAGCCATGCTGTGGATATGGAAATGACCTAGATACAGATGGAAGGAGGTGACAAGTAGCCTGCCTTGGAGTGTTTAGCAGACACCACTGATGTTCTGCCTTGTATGCTCTTGACCTTCCTGAGTTCACCCACACCTGTGGGAGACAACTCCTTACACCCCAACCCCCACTTCAGCTTCTTGTTCTCTCTGCTTCTCTGCCTAAGAGGAGAGTTGGCAAGCAGGCAGCAGGTTCAACCTAAAAATGTAAAAGTGTGTATGTGTTGAGTAGAGTGGGGCTTAACACCCTCAGAGTAAACCTCAGCCCAGAGAAGATGGAGCCCACGAGTAAATGTCCTCTGATGAGGTGGTTCTGTAGTATGTTCCTCTTCACTTTCCCAGGAGATTTCAGTGGGATTGAGCCCCAGGTGCCCACAACCGTAAGCCCATTGGTAACTTAATGTTGACTTTGCTCTCTTCTTTCCTTTGTGCTTCATAAACTAGATTCTCCCAAGTCTTTGTCTCAGCATCTGTCTGGGGGGATATTGAGACAGAATCTGATGGGATGAAGGATGATGTTCCATGATGTGGTCCCTGCAAAGGACATTGGGAAAGTTTCTCCTGCTTCTCAGTATCATCAGCACTTCAGCCATAACCCACTGGCTTGCAGCTCCCCAAATGTGCACACTTGCTCACACCATAGGTCCTTCGCTGGTACTCTGCCCATCAGGAGAAATAGTACCCATGCCTGTTCACCTCCAGTCGGCCTATGGAAGTTGCTTTTTCTCTCTCCAGATTTAGACCATACATGGACTTCTCTGTGCAAACTCTCCTCCACTCCACTTCGCCAGTCTCTTACAGAGCTGGGCACACCTTTCTCTTCATACCCATGATCTGTCGTAGCATTTAGTACATGATTTGTAGACAGCTGGTCTACCTAACTGTCTGTGACTTAACTAAGAACTCCTTAAGGGCAGGTTGGGATTTCTTCCTTGTTTTCTCCAAAGTCTTAGAAACTAACCTGTCCAATATCATACCATGGGTATGGTAAATAAACAAATGCTCAATACATTTTTTTTTTGAAATGACAGTGTCCTAGATGGTACCCAGTGACTCCTGGCTTTTTTATTTCCTAATGAGAATCTCTGTAACTGGGTTTTATTTTCATAAGTCTGTGCCCTTATTCTGAGCCTAAACTTCTCAGGCCTGGAAACAGAATTTGGTTAACCTCCTAAACATGAGAGAAATGTATTAATCTGCTGAGGCCAGATTAATACTTCTACCCCTCACTCTGTTCTGGCAGAAATACAGAAAAAGCCTACTTGTGAATCTTCACTCTCACTGTGATAGTAGATCTTTTGGAGAGCTACATTTTCCCTTTTACAACATATTTTTCCATGATAACCTCTTTCTCAAATTTTCCAGCTGCTTTTGTTCACATTTTAATGCCATTCACTTCTTTTTTCTCATCTCATCAATTTGATTCTTGTAGATTTTTCCTCCTCTTGCCTCTCTCCAGAGTCAGAGCTTTTTTTTAATTCAAGTCCCTGAATTTATTTCCTATTTGGTGCCTAAGTAGAGTAAAAGCTCCAGCAAAGGCGAGGCCTCAAATGTTAAATTCCAAAATCCATCCCCCAGTCTTTGGCTGGTCTATATTGGATCTGCTCTCCTGTGTTGGCCCACCTGTCCCACCTTTGTTTGGGAATCTTTCTTTTTGCTTTTGTTCCCCCTTTCCTTTTCTCTCTGCCCTTACAGGAGGGATCCCCAGTGTTACTTTCTCAGGCTCCGCTTCTCACTCTCCAACAGCTCCTGCACTCTTCCAGTGCTGTCACTGCCCCTGCCACCAGTCAGCTCCCTTTATTGTCTCTAGCTCTAAGCTTTCAACAAAATCCAAGTTCTGCCCTCCACTTTGCTCTTGAGTGTCTGCACTCTGTTCTGTGAGTGACTCCAACTCAGAGTAAGAAGGAAACCCATCTTCCTTCTTTTCCAGCTTTGACTTTCTTGATCACAACCATTGTAGTCATTGCGGATTCTTTCCCTTTGTTTCCCCAGAGTCAATCAGATACAGAGTCATAAAGAACTTACCTCCAAAAGATCTACTACATTCAGATAAACTGCTCTATTCTTACTCCTGCTGCCATCTTTAAAGGCTTTCCTGAACCTGGATTGGAATCACTGGAATAGCTTTCTGATTCATCTTTCCACTTGAATCTCTCCTTCATCAGTCTACTCACTGTTTGCCACTAGGTGAATTTGTTAGTGTCATCATTCACAATTACATGGCAGTGAGAACCCTTGAGTGGAAGTCTAGAAACTTCAACACTGAACAACTAACTAATAATCTTTATCCTCCAGAACTTCACTGCACCATCTTTAAAATGTGAAAAATGGGCTAAATGATTTCTACATCTCTGTCTTGCTCAATGCTTTTTTTCAGTGCCTTTATTAGGATATAATTTACATACTTCATAAAGTTTACTGCTTAAAGTATACAATATTTTTGAACATATTCACAAGTTCTATCATCTAATTTTAGAATATCTTTATCAACCTTAAAGCAAACCATTAACAGTCACTCCTCATTTCCCCAGCCCCAGCCTCCAGCATGAGGCAACTGCTAATATATTTTGTCTCTATAGGTTTGGCTGCTGTGTACATTTTATAAAAACATGATCAAACCACATGTAGCCTTTCCTGTCAAGCTCCTTTCCCTTAATGTTTGCAAGGTTTATCCCTGCTATAGCATGCATCAGTTCAGTCCAGGCACTCAGTTGTTTCTCTTTGCGACCCCAAGGGCTGCAGCACACCAGGCTTCCGTGTCCATCACCAACTCCCGGAGCTTACTCACACTCATGTCCATAGAGTTGGTGATGCCATCCAACCATCTCATCCTCTGCCATCTCCTTCTCCTCCTCCCTTCAATCTTTCCCAGCATCAGGGTCTTTTCCAATGAGTCAGTTCTTCGCATCAGGTGGCCAAAGTATTGGAGTTTGAGCTTCAGCATCAGTCCTTCCAATGAATATTCAGAAGTGATTTCCTTTAGGATGGATTTGTTGGATCTCCTTGCTGTCCAAGGGACTTGCAAGAGTCTTCTCCAACACCACAATTCAAAAGCATCATTTCTTCAGTGCACAGCTTTCTTTATAGTCCAACTCTCACATCCATACATGACCACTGGAAAAACCATAGCCTTGACTAGACGGATCTTTGTTGGCAAAGTAATGTCTCTGCTTTACAATATGCTGTCTAGGTTGGTCGTAGCTTTTCTTCCAAAGAACAAGTGTCTTTTTATTCCATGGCTACAGTCACCATCTGCAGTGATTTTGGAGCCCCCCAAAATAAAGTCTATCACTGTTTCCATTGTTTCCCCATCTATTTACCATGAAGTGATGGGATTGGATGCCATGATCTTAGTGTTCTGAATGTTGAGGTTTAAGCCAACTTTTTCACTCTCCTCTTTCACTTTCACCAAGAGGCTCTTTAGTTCTTCACTTTCTGCCATAAGGGTGGTGTCATCTGCATATCTGAGGTTATTGATATTTCTCCCGGCAATCTTGATTCCAGCTTGTGCTTTTTCCAGCCCAGCGTTTCTCATGATGTACTCTGCACATAAGTTAAATAAGCACAGTGACAATATACAGCCTTGACGTACTCTTTTTCCTATTTGGAACCAATCTGTTGTTCCATGTCCCTTGTAACTGTTGCTTCCTGACCTGCATACAGATTTCTCAAGAGGCAGGCCAGGTGGTCTGGTATTCCCATCTCTTTCAGAATTTTCCACAGTTTGTAGAGATCCACACAGTCAAAGGCTTTGGCATAGTCAATAAACCAGAAGTAGATGTTTTTCTGGAATTCTTTTGCTTTTTCAATGATCCATCACATGTTGGCAATTTGATCTCTGGTTCCTCTGGCTTTTCTAAATCCACCTTGAACATCTGGAAGTTCACAGTTCACATATATTGAAGCCTGGCTTGGAGAATTTTGAGCATTATTTTGCTAGAGTGTGAGATGAGTGCAATTGTGTGGTCATTTAAACATTCTTTGTTATTGCCTTTCTTTGGAATTGGAATGAAAACTGACCTTTTCCAGTCCTGTGGTCACTGCTGAGTTTTCCAAATTTGCTGGCATATTGAGCACAGCACTTTAAAAGCATCATCTTTTAGGATCACATTTTTATGGCTGAGTAATATTAAGTTTATAGATGTACCACACTTTATTTATCCATGAATCAACTGATGGACATTTTTATTTCTGCTTTTTGGCAATTAGGGATAATATTGCTCTGACAGCTGTAAAATTTTAGACATTATTCTTATCATAGCAAGAGAGAAATGGAGTAATATTCCATTTTTCATTATTCTTTACAGATAAGCTGTGAAATACTATTTTTACACTGGGCTGGGGAACTCACAAAGGAAAAATCTACTGACAAAAGTCTGAGAAGGTGTCTCACCCCCCACACATGAAAAAAACACTTGAAGAAGTTTGTTACTGCTTTCAACTGTGTAGCCATGTCTATTAAAAGCCACTTGTAAATAGCTAACTTCAGCTCTGGCATGCCATAGATTAGCCATATTTGTTTTCCAGGGAAGATTATAAATAGAGGGGGAAGGGGGGAGTGAAACAGAATGTATTTTGCAAATGAGCCCAGATGGAAAACTAACAGATGGCCATGCACTGTATTTTGTGTGTTCAGACCTACATTTAAATTAAAAATTTTCATAATTATGATTAACGTCTGTAGCAACACTAGTTTTCCTGTGGTGGCATCATATATCATGTATTGGAGGTACTGAATAGAACATTTTCATGAAAAGGTTGCAGACTTTATACAAATTTTGGTACTTGCCTGCCCTACACTTAAGAAGGAAACAAAACAAAACCTCACTCAGCAATGACAGAAAGTGCTGAGAAAACTTCAGTGCAAGTGGACTTTCTATAATAAGCCCGTCTGCCGCCATCTGGCTTTTCCTCCCATGTTAAAACTCAAAGCCAGTCATTCTGTGCAGAGGGGAAAATAATGGGCCCTTATTTGCATGGCTATATTTTTTTTTAGATTCTGATGTGAAGATTTTTCTTTGGGATCACATGCAGTTTTTGATTTTCATCAACATAAGCATTATTTATTTTCTAATGGTATCTCTCTCATCTTATACATTACGCAGCTTCATTTCATTTGCTTCTATCCTTTTCCCCTTGCCCTTGGTGACTCTATCTTCTTACTTTCCCAGTCTTCTTAGAAGTGGGCAGTGTTGAGGAAGGTCTATGAAATTTCAGTCCTCACAGAATCAGGACTCGGGAGTCTGCACAGTAAAGCCTGACTCACTCTTTCTAGAGCTTTTGGTCAATTGGGTGGCCATTGTGCAAACTCAGATTCTAGATGTATAAAATGAGGGACTCTCACCTCTCTTCATGAGGTGTCTAATCTACTCTCCTTGTTTTTGGTCTGCCATGGTGCTCTACTCTGGGATGTATCCAGGCTGCCTCCCATTTGGGTGATTCCTTATTCTTTCCTTCTCCTCCTCTGACATACTCTTCACCTCATGTTGGATTTTTACCTCCATTGCAATGTCACAACTTGGCCCATTTTTGACTTAGAACTCTGTCTGCATGTTAACATTTTGCCTTGAGCCAATTATTCCTCCCCTGGCATAATTTTTGTTTCCGTGTATGAGAAATATCATATCCTGTTGTGCTTGTTACTTGACTCCAACAGCACACAGTCCTCAAGGTGACTCCTCCTGGGTCCTCTAACGGCCAGGCTCCCCTCTAGTGGAGCTCCAGCTGGACAGACCAATTGCTGTATTGCTCTAGGATACCACTGACAACAGCAAGCCTACACATAGGAGGGTATTTTTCTTTACTGATTCCCTACAGCTACTTCATTTTGACCAAAACAGCAAATAATATTGACAAACATTCTGAATTCTTGTGGTGGTAAGACCCAAGGTTTACAGTTGGGACACTAGTTCATTTATATTAACAACATCCACTGAGTCTGAAAAGTGGAGTTGAAAAAACTTATTTTAGATAATTTTCAGCTTTTCAAGAAGTCATGTGAAAGGGTGGAGGTAGTGATGGGGAATAAAACCAAGAAGTGGTGGTCCAGCCCTTTGATTTCTGCTTTCTGATTTTGCATTAGAAATTTTATTCTCTAAACACACTAGAGAGAAGAGAGTGTAGGTAGAGATGGGCGTGTGGAGAGCATGACTGCTTTAGGATATTTAACATGCAATTTGGAAAAGTTAAGCCAAAGTTTTGAAAACAACATCATCTTCTCCCTTTTCCAGGTTCTCAGGACAAGTCTGAGGACCTGAAAAGGATAAATGAGAGGGCCTCAACAGCAGCTGCCCATTTATAAGTCAAATCAGCACCTTTGTTCTATGAATATTTTTAAATATCATATGTGCCTATACATTGGAGAATGAGCATATTATTATGCCAAAAAAAGAAGTCTCAAAAGAGCTGCTGAGCACTTAACAACATCACTAATTACTTGTGTAATGTTTGGCAAACAGTCAAAACCAGAATTTTTTTCTAGTAAACATATTTTTACACATTTGTCCTCCCTACAAAAATAACCAGTTGAGATGCATATATTTTCACTTGCACATGTTTGCATTGCTGAGCCATAAACCAATCTTCCCTTAAAAGGTTCATTTCAAAGTTATTAGCTAATTCATAAGCCCAGCAAACCTGGGGGCCTGCAAGCATATGCTTTGCATTGAAACACCAACTTGGCAATCAAACAAGGAGCAATCTAATATGAGCTTTCAAGGCAGGTGAATTTGACTGTAAATCATGGTCCTGCACATAGGTTTGTATTTTCTATTCTTAATTACATGTGTGCAGATCTCCATTTGTTTATGGTTGCCTAATACATCGAGTGGGCCATTTGCATTCCCAGAGGGACATTACTGTGGTGTGCACTTCACTGAGAGAAGAAAAAAAAATTTGCTCAACCATTAATTCTAATATTAAGTACAAAAAAAGATATAGAAGGAAATGCTCTTCAATTCAGCAAATGCTTGTGGAACACCTGTGCACAGAGCTGATAGGAAACCATAGGAAATCCATTTCATCTAAACTCATTGAAACTCAATCTCCTCATCTATAAAATGGGAGTAATAGCAGGGAAAAAAAGAAGTATTCATTTAAGTGCTATATGAATATGAGTAAGAGGTAGTAAATTGCAATCCACTGCTTTCTGTTTTATCAGCATCACTTAATTGCAGATATTTTTCTGTGAAAGACTTTGTGAATGTAATGGGAGCAAACACAGAAGGCAGTTGCTTTTACATTCAAATTACCCATTTTGTTTTACTTTTATCCATCTTATCTTTTCTGAGAAAGGATTTATGATGACCAGTACCAGTCGGTAGTGTGCGTGATATACCAGCAATATGACCTGGGAGCATGTCTTCTATCTGGGAGATGCTATCAGTTTGTGAAAACAGAAGGAAAGCAGGGGGCTGACTAGCTCTACGTAAGCTTGTTGTTTGTTTTGTCTAGTCACTAAGTCGTCTAAGGCTCTTTGTGACTCCATGAACTGTAGCCCACCAGGCTCCTCTGTCCATGGGATTTCCCAGGCAAGAATATTGGAGTGGGTTGCCATTTCCTTCTCCAGGAGATCTTCCCAACCCAGGGATCAAACTCATGTCTCTTGTTGGCAGGCGGATTCTTTACCACTGAGCCACCTGGGAAGCCCACATAAGTTTAAGGAAAGGTTTTAAAAAAGAAAAGACAGCTTTCATATTGCCTCTAGGTGACTCTATGGGTTTCCTCAGATAAGAAAGCGAAGAACACCAACAGATGACTCCCACGGTATTGAAAATGGCATGTCTAAATGTAGCCTCTCTGGGACTGTATCAGCCTGAAAAATGGAAATCTACATGTCCTACCTACCACACAGCATCCTTGTGAGGATCCAAAACCCGTACCATTTGTCAAAGCTCTTTATAGATACCGACCAGCCAGGTCTTTGTTATCTTTCTGTTAATCTGAGTTTAGGAGATGAGAAACCGGGTATTAAGGAGCATCAGTAAATATTCTTCCTCAGAGGAATAGGAATAAATGAATAACCCGAGAGCCATCTTAAGTTCCACCTAACTTTGACATTTGCATCCTAATTATTGTCGATGTTGTCTCCTCATGGCCATCTAAGCAGTGAGGGTGATGTATAATGGCAAGATTGAAGCCAGATCTCACCTGTCAGAAACAGAACAAGAAAGCAAAAGAAGTTGTCCCAGTCAGTTCAGACCTCCAGCCCTTCCTCTGTAACACGATGCTGAGTGGGATGCTCTCTGAGCACTCTTCTGACTCCAATAGTCCCTAAATCAGAGAATAAGTGAGTGATGGTTTAAGTGTGTGGAGGTGAGTGATGGCATACTAATATCACAGGGACCTTCTCTTCGTTATCATGAGGGGTGAGCATTAGAAGATTCTCTAACACAAGGCAGCTGGAAGCTGTGCTCTGTGGCCTGAGGGTCGCCTTCTCAGATGGCCACTGGGCGTCAGAGAAGCTTGTTCTGAAAAGCCAGCTCTTCTGTAGGCTCTGCTCATAGCCTCAGAACCCACCATTCATTGGTCCTTAATCAGTGTCACTAGTTTCCTTCATATGCACTGCAAAAGTGTGATTTCCCCAGGTAACCCCAGTCACTGCAGTGACAGAGAATCATATTTGCAGTAGCCTTTCAAGAGTGTTTCAGATTAGAAGTGACCACAATTTATGGCCTCAGAAGTCACAGGCAGTTGAGCTTCTCCATTTAAGAATCTCGCTTGAGAAAAACCAGTAAATACTTCTATATCCTTTTTCTTTTACCCGTGTTTCTCTCATCTGTCCATATTCTTTCCTTTCTTCACCCACTCATTAACTTATTAAATAATTCCTTTATTAATTTTCTTTCTAAAGAGCCATTTGCTGTTGAAACCTCGGTCAGGTTAGTAATTGCTGATGGACTGGAGCCCTGGGCCATTTTAGGAAAATGGTCCCCAAAGTGGCTTGCTCTTGCCAGAATATAAAGTCCTAATTAGAAATGTAATTCTGAATTAAGCTGAAGACAACGATGTGGGTAAGAACACTATTCATTTTAAGAACCAAGAGGTTAAATAACTTGCCCAGAGTCCCTGTAAGTGGCTGGGTTGGAATTCAAACCCCAGCCTTTCTGACGCCAAATCCCATATTTTTCCAGGAACCCTCACTGTCAACAGGAATGGAAATTGTTCAGAAAAGCAGCTGCTCTCTCAGAGCTTCCCTCCTGCCTGCAGAGTTTCCAAAAAGCTCTGCATCCTTGTGCTTTTTAATCCTGGGGATACTCGTCATGATTGAATCAGTGCAGCAGTAACTGAGTCTTAGGTCCCAACCTGCTGGCCTCAGAATCTTTATAAGCCCCCATTCTATAGTCATTCCATTACATAGTCAAGATTGAACATTTCTCTACCTTTTACATTCAGGATAAGTTAATTTCCTGGGAAATCATGATAAAGAGGCGTCATCACAATATAATGAGTTTGATGCACTTAGTACTTGGAGGGTTTGTAGGACTGGACATGCATGTCCCTAGAGTTTCCCTCTCTGTTGTCTGAAGGCCTCAGTTCTTGGGTGATCTTGGCAGTGGCAGCAAACACAGGAAATCCTTCCATTAATATCAAGTAGCAGAACCGAAGATGCCTGCCAGTAGCCCTGTGTGTTGGAGAAGGCAATGGCACCCCACTCCAATAATCTTGCCTGGAAAATCCCATGGACAGAGGAGCCTGGTAGGCTATAGTCCGTGGGGTCGCTAAGATTCAGACACGACTGAGCGACTTCACTTTCACGCATTGGAGAAGGAAATGGCGACCCACTCCAGAATTCTTGCCTGGAGAATCCCAGAGACGGGGAGCCTGGTGGGCTGCCGTCTATGGGGCTGCACAGCGTCAGACATGACTGAAGCGAATGAAGCGACGCAGCAGCAGCAGCAGCAGCAGCAGCAGCAGCAGCAGCAGCCCTGTGTATAATCAAGGCTGTGGGTTGTGCAGAGAAACTTCTATTTCTTGAGAATTAAATGGCCAGGTATCTAGTTGTAGTCTGACATTCACTAAAATAGGTTCTGTGTGACGGGGCTTTTTAAATGCTCTCGGGTGTTTTTTGGGTTGCCCGTTCCCATTTTATTTTGCCAGAAATTGCTTTATAGAGAGAGTATAAATCTCAGATAACTGACACATGTGTCTGAGAACTCTCTCATCTCTTTCTATTCTAGAAACTAACAGAAAATTTCCGCTCTCATATGCTGAGCTTGTGAGAAATAACTTCAGTTAGCATCATGTCAGGTTTTGGAAGCTCATGTGTTGCCAAACTTTTGCAGGAAAGAAGTAGGATGGCATTATGTATCATGTTCTTGGTTGGCCCTGGTTATGGCTGAAACATTCGAGCCAGATCCATGTGGCCCATTCAGGATGACAGCTCTCTATAGCTTCCTGTTCATATCTAAGTATCTTGGGTATATATCTCCTCCGCTTCATTCACCTCTGAACTTTGCTTACCAGAGACTTGCTGTCTGCATGCTAGTCCTGCCAGGAAGCAGGACCGTGATGGTTACTTTTATGTGTCAGTTTCACTGGAATAGGGGCTACCCAGACATCTGATCAAACATTTTTCTGGGTATGCAAGTGAGAGTGTTTTTGGATGAGATTAACATTTGAATCAGTAGACCATGTAAAGCAGATTCTCCTTCCTCATTTGGATGGGGCTCATCCAGTCAGTTGAAGGCCTGAATAAAACAAAAAGGCTAACTCTCCTGGAAGTAAGGGGAACTCCTCCTGCCTGACCACCTTTCAAGTTAGGACACAGCATTTTATTTTATTTGATTTTGATTTTCTTTTCAAAAAATTGAATTATAGTTGACTTATTGTGTTAGTTTCAGGTGTATGACATGATAATTCAATATTTTTAGTTAACACTGTATACAAAGTTATTATAAAAATATTGACTATATCCCATGCTGTACATTACATCCTGTAACTTATTTATTTCAGACTTAGTAGTTGTACCCCTCCCCGACCCATCTCTTCTCTGGTAACCACTAGTTTTTCCTCTGTATCTGTGAATCTCTCTCTCTCTGTTTTATTTGCTCATTTATTTTTCAAATTCCACGTGTAAGTGAAAGATTATAGTATTTGTCTTTCTGTCTGGCTTTCCACTAAGTATAATACCCTCTGGGTTCATCCATATTGTCACAAATGGTAAAAATTTTATCCTTTTTTATGGCTGAATAATATCCCATTGTGTGTATACATCACGTCCTCTTTGTTCATTCATCTGTTGAAGGACACTTAGGTTGCCTACATATTTTGGCTATTGTAAATAATTCTGCAGTGAACATTGGGGTGCATTCTTTTTCAACTCGCGTTCTTCTCTTCTTCAGATGTATACCCAGGAGTGGGATTGCTGGATCATGTGACGGTTCTATTTTTAATTTTTTGAGGATCCTCCGTATGGCTTTCCACAGTGGCTATACCAGTTTACATCCCCACCAACAGCACATGAGGATTGCCCCCCATTTTCTCCACAACTTTGTCATACAATACATGGGGACATAGGTTTTTATTTTAATGCTATTAGACTCAAACTGAAACACCAGCTCTTCTGGGTCTTCAGCTTACAGATCTCAAGACGTGTAAGCTTCCTTAATTGTATAAGCCAAATCCCTTATAATAAGTCAATATCTCTCCATCTTTCCTATTGGTTCTCTCTGAAAATCCTATGTCTGAAAGACATACCTCTTCTCAGCCGTTCTCCTCTTAGAGAATAACGGTCACAGATCTCCCTCCTCACTCTCCTCTTCTCTAGTGTCCTACGGCTGCTGTAACAAAGTACCAAACTGAGTGTGGTAGAACAACAGAAATTTACTCCCTCACAGTTACAGAAGCTAGGGGTCTGAAATCAGATGTGACCAGGGCCAGGTTCCCCCTGAAGGACCTACGGAAGGGTGCTTTATTGACTCGTGCAGATTCTGATAGATGCTGGCAATGCTTGGTGTTTCTGGGCTTGCAGCTGCATTAGGAATTTCTGCCTTTGTCTTTGCATAACTGTCTTCCCCCTCTGTGTGTCTAATTTCTCTTTTTTAAGGATATCAGTTTTTGGATTAGGGACTTGAATTCAATATGACCTCATCTTAACTAAATACAACTGCAAAGAATCTTGTAGACTATTTCTATTCCCTATGAGAACTCCCTCTTATATAAGTATGCACAACACACACCCCACCCTTGAGATAATATTCACAGAACCAGCTGTGATACATGCTTATACAGAGAATAGGAAGAATATAAAACCAAGAGAAATGATAGATGATAATTTCTCAAGATATTTTACTGATTCAGGGGTAAGAAGTGTCTACTATTAGAAAGCATTGTACAGTATAACACTTATTTGGACATGCTCAGAAATGACCCCTGCCACAAAGGAGGCAAGATGCAGAGGAGCCATGATAACTGCCTTCAACACTAGGAACATATGTCAGGGTTCCGAGGCAACGAGAGAGTAGCGTGAAAAGCTGCCACATCCACTGCGTGGCCAGCCTTCCTGTCACCACATCTGATTGCTTTCCGTGGCTCCTGCAGTTGCCTCTTCAGTCTGCTGTGGCCATTGTAGCAGAGATGGCTTTACGAACCAGGAGTACTCGTTGAAAAGATCAACATTTCTCAAGAGATGCCAAATACTTGCTGCCAATGTTTGCTTTTGGGAGACTCTGCTCAGACGGCCCAGTTCTCTTCTGTTTTCTGTTCACAACTTGTGGTTTGTGTTCTCCTGTCAAAACTAAAGTTCAGTATGATTTTTGGAGTTATCTGGATGTTTTACAGGGGTTGAGGGTCATACTCTCAAGATACACTCACCTCTGGGAGGTCCCCAGTGGTCTAGTGGTTAGGACTCGGCACTTTCACTCTTGTGGCCCAGGTTCAATCCCTGGTTGGGGAACTAAAATCCCATTAGCCACACCACTGGGCCCCACCAAAAAAATTTCATGAAAGATACACTCACCTCTCTGGTGCAGGTCCATCACTGAAGATGACTGAGAACCACTCCCATCTCCAAACTTGCCTTTTCCCAGCATCCTATTGGGGTTGAGCCCTGACAAAAGACAAATATACATGTTAGTCCCAAATTCCTTAGATATCCCTCCCACTACTGCTATATTTAAAAGACATAACCAAACAGGACCTACTCTATAGCACAGGGAACTCTACTCAATATTATATAACTAAATGGGAAAAAAAGAATTTGAAAAAGAATAGATATATGTATATGTATAACTGAATCACTTTGATGTACACCTGAAACTAACCTAACATTGCTAATCACCTGTACTTCAATATAAAATAAAAAGTTGCAAAAAGACAAATGTAAGTATAAACAATAATTTAGTCCTCAGCAGCCAGAAAACATAAATAATGTCACACTGACAGTTACACTTCAAGTGCTGGTGTTATTCTTATCCACTTGCTCATAGCGGATCACTCTTCAAAGCCACCCTGTCCCTCAAGTATTTCTGGGAATCCACAAAACAGAGTATCAACACGGCAGTGAACACTTCTTCTACCCACCTCATATCCTCTGGACATTTTACTCCAATTGTTAATGTAAGAACCACCTTTACAAGTAAAACCTGAGAGCATGTAGCCTCAACTACACTAGAAATCTCATTTTCTGTCAGGGGCTTCTCTGATTCTAAGTATTTCTTTTATTATTATTACTATTATTTTAAATTTATTTAGGGAAATGTACTCCCAGGTGTAAAACCTGGGCTAGTGGAGGATGAGAGTTATGCATAAATGCTTCCATCTTCTATGATCCCTCAAATGCATAATTATAAGGAGAATTCTACATGGCGTTTCAGAATTCCAGTAAGATGGAGCTTCAGCTACCCAGTTGGTGATCAGTTCAATAACATTTTTGTACCAATGTTTCTACCCTCCCTATTCAATTTTTCCAGTCCCCAACCCCTGTTCCCCCAGATTGCTGTACACAAGGCTTTGACTCAAGCTCTGCCTTCTGGGGCAAACACACTTAGGCTAAACACATTGCTTCTTTGCTACAAATACAGAGTCATATCTACCATACTGCTTATCCTTACCTCAACTTCAGCTAGTCAAAATACACATGCTACACCAGAGCCTTCTGAAGGAATCTCATTGTTGCCCCTGCTAATGGTACCCCACATAACGCTAATGCATCAAGGATCTGACTCTTTGTGACCACATGGACTGTATCCTGCAAGACTTCTCTGTCCATGGGATTCTCCAGACAAGAATACTGGAGTGGTTTGCAATTTCCTTCTCCAGGGGATCTTGCTCACCTAGGGACTGAACCCACATCTCTTGCAACTCCTGTGCTGGTAAGTGAATTCTTTACCACTGTGCCACCTGGGAAGCCCATACAGATAAAGGCTACTTGTCGAATGTTTTGTCTCATCTCTCTATCATCTTCCCTCACACCACCCACCTCTTACAAAAGTAAACATACCAAATTCCTCACTTCTCTTTTAGTCAAAGCAAAAATTTGTATGCTACCAGTACACACAAAAGATTATGCTGGACTAAGGGAACATTTCATGCACAGATGGGCTCAATTAAGGACAGAGATGGTATGGACCTAACAGAAGCAGAAGATATGAAGAAGAGGTGGCAAGAATACACAGAAGAACTGTACAAAAAAGATCTTCATGACCCAGATAATCACAGTGGTGTGATCACTCATCTAGAGCCAGACATCCTGGAATGTGAAGTCAAGTAGGCCTTAGAAAGCATCACTACGAACAAAGCTAGTGGAGGTGATGGAATTCCAGTTGAGCTATTTCAAATCCTAAAAGATGATGCTGTGAAAGTGCTGCACTCAATATGACATCAAATTTGGAAAACTCAGCAGTGGCCACAGGACTGGAAAAGGTCAGTTTTCATTCCAATCCCAAAGAAAGGCAATGCCAAGAAATGCTCAAACTACCGCACAATTGTACTCATCTCACACGCTAGTAAAATAATGCTCAAAATTCTCCAAGCCAGGCTTCAACAATACATGAACCGTGAACTTCCTGATGTTCAAGCTGCTTTTAGAAAAGGCAGAGGAACCAGAGATCAAATTGCCAACATTGGCTGGATCATCAAAAAAGCAAGAGAATTCCAGAAAAAAACATCTATTTCTGCTTTATTGACTATGCCAAAGCCTTTGACTGTGTGGATCACAATAAACTGTGGAAAATTCTGAAAGACGTGGGAATACCAGACCACCTGGCCTGCCTCTTGAGAAATCTGTATGCAGGTCAGGAAGCAACAGTTAAAACAGGACATGGGACAACAGACTGGTTCCAAATAAGAAAAGGAGTATGTCAAGGCTGTATATTGTCACCCTGCTTATTTAACTTATGTGCAGAGTACATCATGAGAAACGCTGGGCTGAAAGAAGCACAAACTGGAATCAAGATTGCCAGGAGAAAAATCAATAACCTCAGATATGCAGATGATACCACCCTTATGGCAGAAAGTGAAGAAGAACTAAAGAGCCTCTTGGTGAAAGTGAAAGAGGAGAGTGAAAAAGTTGGCTTAAAGCTCAACATTCAGAAAACGAAGATCATGGCACCTGGTCCCATCACTTCATGGCAAATAGACAGAGAAACAGTGAAAACAGTGATAGACTTTATTTTGGGGGGCTCCAAAATCACTGCAGATGGTGACTTCAGCCATGAATAAAAAGATGCTTGCTCCCTGGAAGAAAAGTTATGACCAACCTGCTGCTGCTGCTGCTAAGTCGCTTCAGTTGTGTTCAACTCTGTGCGACCCCATAGATGGCAGCCCACCAGGCTCTCCCGTCCCTGGGATTGTCCAGGCAAGAACGCTGGAGTGGGTTGCCATTTCCTTCTCCAATGACCAACCTAGACAGCATATTAAAAAGCAGAGACATTACTTTGCCAACAAAGGTCCATCTAGTCAAAGCTTTGGTTTTTCCAATAGTCATGTATGGATGTGAGAGTTGGACTATAAAGAAAGCTGAGCACCAAGAGTTGATGCTTTTGAACTGTGGTGTTGGAGAAGACTCTTGAGAGTCCCTTGGACTGCAAGGCGATCCAACAAGTCCATCCTAAAGATAATCAGACCTGATGTGAAGAACTGACTCTTTTGAAAAGACTCTGATGCTGGGAAAGACTGAAGGCGGGCGAAGAGGGGATGACGAAGATGAGATGGCTGGATGGTATCACTAACTCAGTGGACATGAGTTTGAGTAAGCTTCAGGAGTTGGTGATGGACAGGGAAGCCTGGCATGGTGCAGTCCATGGGGGTCGCAAAGAATTGGTCACGACTGAGCGACTGAACTGGACTATGCATATAGGGCTTCCCAGGGGGTGCTAGTGGTAAAGAAACCACCTGCCAATGCAGGGAACATAAGAGACTCAGGTTCAATCCCTGGGTGGGGAAGATCCTCTGGAGGAGGGCCTGGCAACTCACTCCAGTATTCTTACCTGGAGAATTCTGTGGACAGAGAAGCTTGGTGGGCCACAGTCCATAGGGTCGCAGAGTCAGACACACACACGCACATACTCTGCATATAAATTAAATAAGCAGGGTGACAGTATACAAACTTGCTGTACTCCTTCCTCAATTTTGAACCAGTCTGTTGTTCCATATCCAGTTTTGTTGTTTCTTGACCTGCATACAGGTTTTTCAGGAGGCAGATAAGTGGTCTGGTATTCTCATCTCTCTGCATCCTCACTAACACTTGTTATTTCTGTTATTTCTTTTTTTTTCTTGATGATAGCTATTCTGAGGCGAGTAAGGAGATACCTCTCCGTGATTCTGATTTGCATTTACCTGATGATTAGCAATGCTGAGCATCTTTTCATGTGCCTGTTGACCATCTACATTTCTTCTTTGGAAAAACATCTATCCAATTTCTCTACCCACTTTTTTTTCCTTTTAAATTTTTATTTTTTTTTTTGAACTTTTCACCAGAAACATCTTGTACTGGGGTATAGCTGATTAGCAATGTTGTGGTAATTTCATGTGAATAGCAGAGGGACTCTACCCATATTTTAGTTGAGTTGTTTTTCTAATGTTGAGTTGTATGAGCTACTTATATACGATGTTTTAATCCTTTATTAATCATGACATTTGCAAATATTTTCTCCTGTTCACTAGGTTGTCTTTTTGTTTTATCAGTGGTTTCCTTTGCTGCAAAAGTGCTTTTAACTAGGTCTTTTTTGTTTATTTTTGCTTTTTTCCTTTTATTTTAAGAGGTGGACCCAAAAATACTGCTGCAATTTATGTCCAGGAGTGTTCTGCCTGTTTTCCTCAAGGAGGTTTATCATGTCCAGCCTTATGTTTAGGTCATTAATCCATTTTAAGTTTTTTTTTTTCTATTTTTGCTTTGCAAGTAAATTAATCTGCATCATTTTTCTAGATTCCTATATAAGCGATATTACATGAAATTTGTTTTTTTCTTTCTGACTTCCCTGTGTCTGACAGTCTCTAGGTCCATCCTTGTCTGCAAATGCCACAATTTTATATATGGTGTTACAGAATGTTCTAATTTCATTCTTTTACATGTAGCTGTCCATTTTTTCCAGGGCCACTTATTGAAGAGACTGTTTTTTGTTTTTTTTCCCCATCATATATCCTTATCTCCTTTGTCCAGGGGATTGCAAAGAGTTGGACGTGACTCAGTGGGCATGCATGCATGAGTTAATTTCTGGGCTTTCTATTTTGTTCCATTGATTTATGTGTCTGTTTTGTGTACGAAGTTTTCCTTTCCATGTTTATCAAAATTTTACTTGTATATATCTAAAAATCTAGTTCTTCAAGTTGGTTACCAAAAGTAGTAGTTTCTTCCTTCCCCTACAGTTTGCCTTTTTTAAAGGTAATCTTTAAAATTTCTACTCATTTAACCCTTTTGCAGCTTACCTCCATATGTCTTAAAAATATATCAATAGTTGTTAATTTTTAAAAGATATTATTTCTTTGTAAAATAGCATGAAGAGTTAGTTTTCACTTTAGCTCTAGAACTATCACACTTACACAGTTTTTTTTCCCCTATCTTCTCAATAAAATTATGTCACAATTTATTAGTGTCAATACTCTGTGTTTACTATGTGCAAATTGTATTCACAGCTAAGAAACTATGGTAGGATTTTTTTCCCTCTGCACTACTTTTTTCTTTGCTTGGAATTAATTATTATAATTTTTGCTTTTTAATTTATCACTATTTCAACCTCAAACTTTCTGTCAGATATTTAAATATGCTATCAATCAACGTGCACATGAGGCATTCTGTCAGTTTTGTCATCTTGGAGAACTCTCTCCTGGAGCCTAGTTGCCAATCAACTATTTGATAGCCATTCTATTTGAAATCTCCTTTCACCATCATCAGACTACTTTACCTTTCTCTTGTGTCACATCTTCTGTTTCCTGTACTCCATGCTTTTCACTACTTTATTTACTCTCATATTGTTGGAAGTCACTTCTAAGAGCTTGAAAAGTCATTCATGGGAGATAAATTATTTAAGACTGTGCATGTCTGAAAATAGTTTTCTCCTATCCCAATACCTGAGTAATATTTAGCTGGGTATAGAAATCTAGGATGGAAGTCATTTTCCTTTAGAATTTTGAAGGAATTTCTCATTTTCTTCTATTTTCCTATACTTTTCTTAAGAAACTTAAAGCCATATTGATTGCTCATCTTTTATATGAGCCCTAATTTGTTTTCTTACCTGGAAGATTTTAGTACACGTTCTTTGTCTCCAGTGTTTTTAAGTTTCACTATTACTTTGCTGTGAGTCTGTGTTTATTCACTATTCTAGATTGTCAGTGAGCCCCTTTAACCTGGAAGTCATGTTCTAATTCTGAAAATTTTGCTCAAATAGTATCACTAGTGATCCTCTTTCTTCTGTATTTTTTGTTCTCTCTTTTGGAGCAGTAACTTACTAAACCTCCTGTTCTTTCATCTATTTTTTTCCTTTATTTACTATGTTTTTTTTTTCTATCTTATTATCTTTTCAGGCTTTCAATTGAGTTTTTCATTTCTGCTATAATTTTTTATTGCTTGCCAAAAACCAGTAGGGTTCTCTGAATATTTCTTTATTTTTAATAAAGCATTCTGTTCTCTCTTTGTGGTTAGATTATTTTCTATCTCTGAGGTTACTAAGGAAAATAATATTTAAATTTCTTTCTCATTTCTGTATTTGTTTATTCCAAGTTGCATTTTTATATTTAGTTGGTGTTACCCTTTCTTATTAGAAGCTTTTCTCTGAATTTTTGTAATTTTTAAAAATTATCTCCTTACTTAAGAGTGAGAGACTGCAAACTCAATAGGTTTAGAGAAACTCAGGCAGGGTTTGTGAACTGTCACGGGCTTGAGTCACAGTTGAGACTGTTGAGAGAAAACACTTTGCATATCCTGCCTTAGGGACAAAAAGCCTTGTGCAAGAATTCTGGAACCCTGGCAGAGAAGATAGCTGGAAATCTCAGCATTCTGTAAGTATTTGTTCACTTAATTTCCTACTTGTATCATGAAACAACTGTTGATAGTGTGGAGAAGGAAGCCTTCATACATTTTTATGGAATGTAATTGCCAAAACTTGTAATCACCTAAGATATCCTTCAATAGGTAAATTGATAAACAAATTGTGGTACATCTATTCAATGGAATATTGCTTAGCAATAAAAGCAAGTGAGCTATCAAACTCAAAAAAAATAATGAACCTAAAATACAGACTACTAATTGGAAGGAGCTAGTCTGAGACCTCTATATATTATATTTTATAATTCTAATCATATGGACTTATGGAAATGGACAGCAAAAAGATCAGTAATGTCAAGGGTTGGGGGAAAAAAGGAAGGGTTATGTGAGTGAAGCACAGGGGATTTTTAGGTGGTGAACCTATTCTGTATGCTACTGTAATGCTAGATACCTGATATTATACATTTGTTAAAACCTATGGCACTTTGTGGCAAAAGTAAGCTTTAATCTGTGTACCTTAAAAAAAATCATTTAAAAGGGCAGAAGTCTCATGAAGGAAAGCAGACTGTGACAAGGAAATCTAACTGTATTACAACTGTAGGAAACAGCCTCACTGAAGGGAATGTGGGGATGTTGCTGGCCTAGGTTGGGAATGAAGAGTTTGTTGGACTAAAGGCAAAAAGGAAGTACACTCTAGTTAATAAAGTTGGTTTCCATGAGGATAGGGCTTAACAAATATGATATATAGGTATATATGCTATATGTGTCTACTGGAATTGAAAAATTAAGAATTGTATGGCAGACAGTGTGAGCCAGGTTTTTTCTGTTAAAATAGGAATCTACAATTAAGCAAGGGAAGGAGGCTATAATTATCAATGTGGAAATGAATTAGAGTTTAAGACATTGTTATGTATCTGTATCCAGATTACATATGAAAATATTTATAGATAGAAGTTAATTATATTAGTATACATATGTATAGTCCTTGCTCTGTCAGTTGCAGAGGACCTATAAGCAACAGTGCCCAGTAGCAACAGGTAAACCTAACACCTGTATCTTGGTTTCTAATATCACTGTTCAATAAATTGGATAAGGAATTCTTGGAGAAATGGTTGGTTTTGGATCTAGGAAAATACACAAGATAAGCCTGGAACATATTATGGTAACAGATAAAAGCTGGAACAATTTGAGCCACAAAATAAATAAACTAGCATTGTACCATGTCCCAAAGTATAAAATAAGTATCTCTTAGTTCATACCAGGTATAAATAATTGATAAAGTAAATGAGGATGAAGAGACAAATCTCCCATGCTGAAGAATTTCAAAATAATTTATGTGGGTATTCCATCCTCAAAAAGGAAGATCGTATCACTACACTCCTTAAATGTGGCCTGCCCATGGTGATTTTCTTCCAAGGAGCAGAGTATAGAAAGGAGGAAAAGAGTACTTTACAGAAGAGAAATTTGTTGTACAGTCACCCTCAATCAGGTGATCAGGGTCAATATCTAGAGTGATAAATCACACTGAAAGCACATATCTCCGTTATGATGTGATGAAATGTCGCTATACCTCTGTTATCATCTTCCACTAAACCTATTATTCCAGTCTAGTCATGAGACAAACATTAAGAAAATTCCATTCAAGGGACATCCTACAAAACACTTGACCAGTACAGCTCAAAACTCTCAAGTTCATCAAAAATAAAGGAAGTCTGAGAAACTGCCTCAGCCAAAAGGAGCCTAGGGAAACCTGACAAGTAAATGTGATGTGGTCATCAGCAAGAAATCCTGGAATAGAAAAAGACATTATTATGTGGAAAGTAAGAACATCTGATTAAACTATAGATTTTCAACAGTAATGTTTTAGTTTTGGTTCAATGACTGTAGCATATATACCACACTAAGATGGTAATAACACAGGAAACTATGTGAAGAAATATTAATATATAGGGATTCTCTGTCTTCAAACATTATGCACATCTATAGAAATTCTAAAAAAAGTGTATATTAATAAAATTTAAACATAGAAAAAACTACTTAATCTCAATCATTCTCCCTCAGATATTTCATATGGTAGTTTGTTTTTTATGTCTATAGACTAATTTGTTCATGAGCCTTAATTTTCAAATACTTGACATTACAGTCATTTGCTTCCTTATTTATTTAATCCTTTATAATGACAGATTATATTGTAATTATTTTACTTTATACACTCTCAAAGTCAACTGCAAAAATCTTTAAAGAGTTATCTCAATAAACCAACCCCAAGCCATCCATGCTTCTAGTAAAATAAAAAATAAATAAATAAATAAAAATAAAAATGAAATACTATGTATACTATATATAATAGTGAAGGGAGAAGCTAAATATTTGATGTAAATATCAGCTCCACATTATAGCATTATAAGCCCCTATGTTTTTTAATTTCTTAAGAATTATACAAAAATAATTTAAAAGTTACTAGAATCTTAAGATTCATTTTTTTCCTTTAAGGGATCTTTTCCAAATGAGAAGGTGAAATAGAAAAGATCAGGTTGTATCTTGCTGGGAGCAAGTAATCATAAGTAATCCTCTCCCAATTAAAATTATATCAATAATAGTTTTATTAACTTCAAAAATATTTACTGAGAACAAATTATGTATAAAATTGTGTAAACACTAGGCGACTAATTGAAGTTTCACTTTTTTCCTTCCTTCATGTGTCCAGTGGGTACTTATTGTTCAACTGTCATGTGAGAGTCTGGAGCTCAGAAGAAAGGCCAGGCTAGAGGGGGATCTAGTGGTTTTCTCCCTATTAGTGATGATTATAGTAGTGGAAGTAGATAACCTCTTCCACTAAATGCCCCTAGAAAAGAGAAGGGAAGAGGAGGGTGCCAACAGTAATGTTTCATAACAAATCATCTCCAAGCTCAATGCCATACAGTATTTCTTCTCATGCTTATGAGTCTCCAGTCTGACAGAAGGTTGACACATCTAAGTTTTGTTCTGAGACTCAAGCTGAAGTGACAGAAGCTACCCAGGAGAACATCTTCTCAAGGCGATTACGGATGTACCAGCATTTATTGTTCAGCTGCTCAGTCATGTCTGACTCTTTGCCACACCATGGACTGTAGCACACCAAGCTCCCCTGTCCTTCAGTATCTCCTGGAATTTGCTTAGACTCATGTCCATTGAGTCAATGATGCCCCCTTCTCCTCTTGCCCTCAATCTTTGCCAGCATCAGTCTTTTTTCCAGTGAGTCGGCTCTTCACATAAGGTGGGCAAAGTATTGGAGATTTCAGCTTCAGCCTTTTGCAAATGCTTCATTTTTTACGAATTGAAATTTTGTGCCAACCCATTGTTGAACAAGTCTATCACTGCCATTTTTTCAACAGCATTTGCTCACTTTGTGTCTCTTTGTCACATTTTTATAATTCTTAGAATATTTACAATTTTTTCATTGTTTTTAATATTATTTTATTGTTTTTAATGCTATGATGTTCTGTGATCAGTGATCTTTAATATTACGATTGCAAAAAGATTGATTCACTAAAACCTCAGATGATGGTTAGCATTTTAAAATTAAGGTGCCACATTGGTTTTTCAGACATAATGCTATTGCACACTTAATAGACTATAGTATAGTGTTACCCTAATTTTATATGCATTGGGAAACCAAAAAAATTTGTGTGATCTGCTTTATTGAGATACCCTCTTTATTGTGGTCATCTGGAGATGAAAATTCAAGTGTCTCCAAAGTCTGCCTATGTTAGACGGCAAGCTAACTCTGCAAACACATTTCAACTACTCTTTGGGTCAAGTCCACTAAACATAATACTGACCAAAGCATTGCTCATCTCAAAGTCCAGGGGTATAGAAGTATACTCCACCTCTACTGAGAGTTGGCTACATCACAGTATACTGGACATGGTTATGGAAAAAGATGAAGAGCTGGGAAAAAGAAAAGGAAAATGAAGCGCCAAAACAGAATATCAAGAAATGTCTACATTTAGGGATCAGTAGACTAAAATATTATTTAGTAAAGTATTCTTGGGGCTTCTCTGGTGTCTCAGCCAGTAAACAATCTGCCTGCATTGTGAGAGACTTGGGTTTGATCCCTGGGTCAGGAAGATACTCTAGAGAAGGAAATAGCTACCCACTCCATTATTCTTACCTGGAGAATTTCATAGACAGAGAAGCCTGTTGGACTACAGTCCATGGAGTCACAAAGAGTCATATATGACTGAGGGAGTAGGGCTTTCCTGATGGCTCTGCAGATAAGGAATCTGCCTGCAATGCAGGAAACCTGGGTTTGATTCCTGGGTCAGGAAGGTCCTCTGGATAAGAGAATGTCAACCCACTCCATTATTCTTGCCTGGAGAATTCCATGGACAGAGGAGCCTGGTGGGCTGCAATCCATGTGGTCACAAAGAGTTGGACATGACTGAGTGACTTTCACTTTCACTTTTTCAGACAAAAATAATTCACTGAAAAAAATTAAAAGGTTACTAGTGTAAGTTAGGGCCAATTCACACCAAGAGCTTTGTTCTAGATTATTGTGTCACAAAGTTTGGCCAACTATCAGGTGATCTACAAGTAGTATGTTCATTTCAAAGTGAAAAAAAAAGAATAATTTTATTCAGATATGTTTTTACAAATTTGAAACATAAGGTAAATTATAATTTTCCATAAAATCCTATTGTGCCTTTATATATCATTATTTTCTTAATAGGTGGCATTCATCTTGGCTAGAGTAATTTCTTCCTGTCAATTTTCTTTCTTTTTTTAATAAGCTTTACTAAAAGCAATTGACATAAATAAGATTCACTGCTTTTAAATGTGAAGTTTAAGCAGTTTTGACAAACATGTATAGTTATGTAGCCATGAGCATTATCAGGATATTGAACATTTGCATCAACCCAAATAGTTCCCCTGTGCTCCTTTGCAGTCAGTTCTCTCTCTATTCTACCCAGGATCTGACAGTTACTAGACTGACTTTGTCACTATGGCTTTACATTTTTCAAGTTTATGTAAATGGAGTCATATAGTTTTTTGGGCCTCAATTAATTAATAGCATGATTATTTTGTGATTCATCCATAAGAAAATGCATCAGTAGTTTGTTCCTTTTCATTGCTGAGTAGTATTCCATGATATGGATATACCATTATATGTTTAATCATTTGCCAGTTTTTGGTCATTAGGATTGTTTTCATTTCAAGGTTATTATTAATACAGCCTCTCTGTGACCTGGCTCTGAAGGCCATGCTGTTAATCTTTATGGTTTTATCTGTTCAATGAAGTTTCTGTGAATATTCATGTGCACATCTTGGTGTGGACAGATATTTTTATTTCTCTTTGGTAAATATTTGAGAATGCTATTGCTGGGCTATGTGGGTGTATCCTTTGTAAGAAAATCCCACTTTTTCCCACATCTGCTGTACTCCCATCAGCCATGAGAGTCCCAATAGTTCCATACACTTACACTTACATGGCACTAAGCCATGGCACTTACATTTTAGCTGCAATACCAGGTATGCAGAACTGTCTCATAATTGTTTTTATTTGCTTTTCCCCTAATAATTAATGAAGTTCAACATTGTATGTATTTATTTACCATTTGAAATATCTTCTTCCATGTCTCTTCAGATATATTGCCCATTTTTAAACTGGTTTTTTCTCATCTTTCTATAGGAATAAGCGTTCTTTATAGAATTTTAATATGTCTTATCAGATAGATGTTTTGTATATATTTCACCCAGTCTGTGACTTGCCTTTTAATTTTTTTAACAGTATCTCTCAAATAATAAAATGTTTTCATTTTTTATAATATCTAATTTATCAAATTTTTATTTTTTGTAAACCTTAATTTTGTAAAATTTTAAGACTTCTTTAAAGGTCACAAAGATTTTCTTACATAGTTTATCTATAAATTTTGTAATTTTCTCTAATGTGAAGATCTATTATCTTTTTCAGTTTAATGTTTGTATAACTCATGAGGTAATGTTTGAAATTTATTTTTTTCTTAAATGTGGACTTCCTATTTCAGTGCCATTGTTGAAAATACTATCCTTCTTCCTTGGTATCTTTATCAAGAAAATTGACCTTGTATTGGTGAGTATATTTCTGGACTTTCTTCTGTCACAGTGTTCTATATGTCTATCCTTATGCCAATACTATGCTTCTTGATTACTGGAGCTTTAAGATAAGTCTTGGAATCAGGTACTTCAAGTCTTCCAACTTGGTTCTTTGCTTAATTTGTTGTTTTTTACTCCAGATCCTTTGAATTTATATAAATTTTAGGATCAGCTTGTTAATTATTGCAAAAATATCCTACTGAGAATTTGATTGGAATTTCATTGAATGGATAGATCATCTTTGGGAAAATTAAAATGATAACATCCCTCCCCATTGATAAATGTCCATTTATTTGGGTCTGTCTTAAATTCTATAATCATTGCTTTGTCATTTTCAGTGTGTAAGTTTTACATGTATTTTGTTATAGTGATTCCTATTTTATTTTAAAATATTACTATAAACATTATAATATTTTAAAATATAATATTTTAAATAGTAATATTTAATATAGTAATATTTTAAAATATTACTATAAACATTTTATCAGTTTTCATTTCTAAATGTTCATATTTAATGTATATAAATACAATTGAATTTTCTATATTGACCTTATATTCTCTGTAAAATTTCTGTTGGTTATCTAGTAGTTTATTATAAAATCCTTAGAGTTTTCTAGTCAAACATTCATGCTGTTTTTGCGTTAACATTTTTACTTCTTCTTTCCCAAATTTGTGTCTTTTGTTCCCTTTCCTTGCCTTATTGAACTAGCTGAAACCTCTGTCCTACTGAATAGAAGTGATGAGAGCAGATGGCCTTGTGTTGTTTCTGTGCTTGGGAATGGCATTTTAGTCCTTCCCCACTAAGTAAAATTTTAGCTTATAAGTTTTTGTAGCTTCCTTTTATCAGTTGATATAATTGCCTTGTATTCCTTGTTTTTATCATGCTTGAAATTGAATTTTGGTAAGTACATTTCCTGGATTTGTTAAGATGATCATATGTTTCTTCTGTTTTACCTTATTGATATGATGGATTACATTGATTATCTTTTAACTGTTATTTGAGAATTGCATTTCTGAGATAAAGTCTACCTACTTATGATATATCATCCTGTTCATATGTTGCTCACTTTGATTTGCTAAAATTTTATTAAGGATTTGTTAAAAATTTTGTTCAAGATTTTATATCTGTGCTCATGAGTGATATTGGTGTTTAGTTTTATTTTCTTGGAATGTCTTTGTCTAATATTCATACTAGAGTAATAATGGCATCACAAAATGTTAGGAAGTGTTTGTTCCTTGCCTATGCTTTGGAAAATTTTGAGTAGAGCTGATATTTCTTTATGAAACATTTGGTATAATTCATCACTGAAAGCATCTGTACCCTAGAGTTTTTGTGGGATAATTTTTACCTACAAATTCAATTTCTTTACTAGATAAAGGGCTAATTGGGTTCTTGTGCCTGCTCAAGTGTTCTGTGGTATTTTGGTCTTTTGAAGAGCTCTCCACCTATATTATTGAACATATTGCCTAGAATTGTCCATAATTTTCTCTTATCATCTTTTTTTAATATCAGTTCTTTTGTAGTAATATCTTCTGTTCATGATGTGGATTATTTTTACTTTTCATATCAACCCAATTACATGTTTTTATTTTATTAATATTTTCAACAGCTCTTGGTGGGTAGATACATATTATTTGTCTTTTTGTTCATATATATAAAACTGCAAATGTGTTATTATTACATCTTTTTTCACAAAATGGCAAAATAACTTTAAAATAGTTCAGATAGTCTTAAAAGTGTTGCTGGAAATTTCAATGCAAATATTACTATTGAGGAAAAAATTATAAAATTAAGTAGTTAAAACAGTGACTGCAAATATGGAGGATGAATTTGAATGTTAAAGTGAATCTATAAGTATCATGATTTTGTAAAGATAGTTAAAATGTATTGCAAATTATAAGTATAATGACTTTTAGTTGAAAAAAATTCATGTTCTTTAATTCACTGAAACAATGTTTTTCAATAGTGACATAAAATCATCAGAATTTCAGCAGAGTATAAAATCATAAAATAATTGACTTTTTCTAATACAAATTTATACCTTTCCAGTTAGAACTGATGAATTTTTCTACTAAAGAGAGGTGAAATAAAACATATTCTAAATTTCACCAAGTTAAAGATAGCTATAATTCAAGTTATTGCAGAGAGAATATAAAACAAGTTGTAAAGTTAATGATAGTATGTACAGAAGGAAAGAAAAGTATATTAATTATCTATTGCTATGTCATAAAGTAACCCAATACCCAGAAACTTAAACCAACTTATATTTATTATCTCATGATTCCTCTAGATCAGAAATTTAGGTGTGACTTACCTGGGTAGTTTTAGGCTAGGATCTCTAAAGAAGTTGTAGTCAAGATGTCAACCAGGATTGTCGTCATCAGAAAGCTTGCCTAGGGACTGAGGAATCTGCTTCCAAAACAGCTTACTTTGTCAGGAAGCCTCACTTCTTTTATGATTGTTGGATGAACTCAACTCCTTGACATGTGGCCTCTCTATGTGGCCATTTGAGTGTTTTCACAAAATGGCACCTAGATTCCCCTGGAGCATGTGATCTGAGAGAAAGCAAGGAAGAAGCCTGATTGCTCTCTATGACCTAGTCTCAGAAGCCCTAACATATTCTATTTATTAGATTTGAGCTACTAAGTCCAGTTCACACCAAGGGAAAGGGAATCAGCGTTGATCTTTGCAGGAATGTAAAAAAACTGATGGGCATGTTTTAAAATCATAATACAAAAGGTATGGTAAAATTCATCTATAATCTAATGCTTTGGGATTTCAGTGTCATACTGTATGAAAAGTAATTAGTATCATGTGTGCTGTTAGCTGACATTTTGCTTTAAAGCTTGACCAAACCACATTTGGTATACAGATAATAATATGTAAAAAAAATATATATATATATATAAAAGTGCTGGATGACTTGTTCGTTCATCGGTAAAAAGTCATGTCATAGAAGAGTTTTGTTTGTGTACTGGATGATCACTTTATGCACTGTGGTATAGATTGTCTAAGAATAAGTACTGCACCTTACACCAGTTATATGATGGTATGGGGAGGGAGGAGGGAGAGGGGTTCAGGATGGCGAACACGTGTATACCTCTGGCGGATTCATGTTGATGTATGGCAAAACTAATACAATATTGTAAAGTAATTAACCTCCAATTAAAATAAGTAAATTTATATTAAAAAAATAAAAAAGAAATAAGAAAAAAGAAAGAAGGGTGTTCACTACACAAAGAAAAACGTTGCTCTTATTTGCAAACTGCTTCATTCACAGAATACAGGTGATGGTCAACTACATTATTTGTAACATTCCTTCAATTTTGAGAGAAATAGTGACATTTTAAATACAAACAAATTGCAGCTATTGATTGTAGGTCTTTTCATCTTTTATGGCAAAGAAAACAGCAGCCATGTAAAATGTTGCTTTTCTAATACATGACAACATTTGTTGTTGAGGTGTTGAGGAAGTGATGCTTGCATAAATTTTTATTAAATGATGAATGAGATGAAAACATATAATGAAGTTGCTATCTCTGTCCATAGTTGTTTCTATAAGTGACTTTCTTAAATAGTACAATCCAGAATGAAAGCTTAGTAGTTAAGACTTACAGTTCTGGAGTCAGATTTCCAGGATTCAAAACCCAGCTGGACCACTCACAAGCTATGTGATTTTAGACAAGGCATTCAATCTCTCTATAACATAATGTAATTATCAGTAAATAAAGTTTGTGATAGTACCTACCTGAAATAATTATCCTAGGGTTTACACAGGATAATCCATATAAAATACTTATGCTGCCTGGCATATAGTTACCAGGTGATAAATATTAGATGTTTTAATAATTGCTATTATATGTTGACGAAGAAGGCAATGGCAACCCACTCCAGTACTCTTGCCTGGCAAATCCCATGGACAGAGGAGCCTATAGGCTGCAGTCCATGGGGTCGCTAGGAGTCAGACACGACTGAAGTGACTTAGCAGGAGCATTATATCTTGAGTGTATTTCTTCAGGAATGAAATATCACAAGTTTCAATCTACATATAAAATTTCTGAGGAAGCCATAACTGTGGTGAAAATAGCTCAGTCACCGTGATGTTGACTCTACCAACACTTAATGATTTCCTTTACTCATCTATAAAATAATCTATAACCTATTAATGTATTTTAAACCCATATATAAACGTCCATGGAATATGAAGAATTGCTTAGCTGAGCAAAATGCAACCATATGGTGGATTAGGAATACTTCGTTGCTGTCTCCCAAGATAAATCACTCAGCTTTCCAGTTTTGCAGTAGGGTGTGCTCATTAACTTAAAGCAGAAAGCAGTGCTGTAATTAGTCTTTAGTGTGGAATCTACGCCTAAATTCTGATCTGTTCGAGTCTGAGGTTCATAACTCTGTGTGAAAACCATAAACTATGAACTGGAGTTTTCAAGTTTAGCAGTAATAGAGAACAAAATAAGATGGCTGGATAAGGAAATTAGCCTATAAATGTAGCTGTTTATCGTTTAGTTGACTGTAAATGTTTTGATGAAATATTTCAACAGTATTTTCCCTCTCTCAAGTATGAAATAACTATTTTTAATATGAAAAATATTAGGTTTTTAAATAGTGATAAATCTATTTTTTAAATGCTAAAATTGGTGCTTGCTTTGTTTCATGAACCACCCTAATGGGCATTGGTCACAAAACTAAGATGTGAGTAGTCTTGCTTTAGTCAGAGCCATACAAGAGCCATAAAGCAAAAAAGACAATACAAGTGATAGAAATTTGGAGGAAGGAAAGGAACACGTCAAGGAGAGGAAGTTAGTCACAAAGAGATTTACGGAGAGGGTAGGATCTGGATGGCATGTTAAAAGAGAGGTGAAACTTTAGATATATAAGTGAGGATATATAAGTGGGGGCGGGGGGGATAACTTTTCATTAAAAAAAAATGTAAATGGTAGCATGACAGTAGGAAGCCTTTGGGCATATTAAAAAGATAGTCACTAGAACAGTCTATCTTAATTGGACCCACACTAACAACAACAAATGAGGTCCATCAAATGCTTGGCACCAGCTCAGTCTAACTCAAATGTTAAGGCATCCGCTTATAAACTATATTTAGAGAGGATATAAGAAGAAAGTGGGAGAGAGAAAGAAGTCATAAAAGGCATTAACAGGGAGCAACCTCATTTCTTCGCCTTCTTTCACCAAGACACACATTTCTGCCCTCTGAAAAAGAAACCGTGCAGAATGTCGATCTCTGTCAAAAAGAGAAACCTTTCTTTGTATAATAAAAGTGGTGTGAGAGAATCGTTAGTTAAATTGTCATGGTGGTGTTTTTTGCTATGAAATGGCAGATTTAGCAGCCTTCGCTCTCTGTATTTATGACTGTGATGGGGGAGACAACTGAAGTAAACATACATCTCCATGACTTTGAGTAGAATTCAAAAGTCATTTCAGCAGTTTGAGTTAACAAAATGCAATGCTATTCAAGAAATTAAACAAGGGCTTTATTCAGTTGACTTCTCTATTAAAAGTTTTATCTGTTACTTAAATTTGTAGACATAGAGAATATCTGTTCCAGCAGCTGCTCTGTCTTCTTCGTCTTTCATTGCCCAACTACCTGACTTTATTTCTCTGTAGAGAAAAAGACGTGACCTTACTGTTTTACTGCTCCAGGGAAATTCATTCTTTCATTTTGATGGGTTAACAACCATTAAAAACCAGTGATTAATAGCCTTCCTCACTCCCCACCCCCCAGAACACGGAATTTGGGTGAGGCTGTAAATGCTTATATACTTGGCCTCCTTTCCCTGTTTTTAGAAGAAAAAAAAGTATTCTTGAGAAAAATATAGACTCAGAGAATCACTGCTCCCCAAATGACATGCCATTTTGGGTAGAGGGAGGTGACATGTCATAGGAGACGCATGGCACATGTATGTAATCGTGTGGGAGAAAGAGGAGCTGGATGGTTACGATGTGGAGCCCAGGGCAGCGTGGGTGAGAGAGAGAGAGAGTTCTTTATAGCTAGTTGCTCAAAGATACCTTAAAAATATCAGGGTTGTTGGACAATAGGAGACAGCAGGGATCTTAATGAGTTCCTGTGACTTCCGTATCATGACAGCTTCTCTGCTGACCTCCCCTCTTCTCCTGGCACTCCACCTAAAGTACAATGCTGGCTTTCCTTTACAGACAAACCAGTAGAGCAGAATGAAAAAGAGACCGCTATCAGACAACGTATGTCAACAAATTTCTCAAATCAGAAAGCAAATGGAAAAATGACTATAGCTGAAAGAAGTAGAGAAAGTTCCACCTAAGCATCTTGCCTAGGGTTTCAACATAGGAGGAAGTTTTTCTTCTCTGAAGAACTTCCATGAAACTGCAGATCTGGCAGTAGCAGATATGGCAAACCAGTAGGATTTAAGTGGGACTGAGAGCAATGTGCTTATGTAAAAATTTGAATTTTAAAAATGCCCTTCCCCTCCCCATAGGTAGAGCCAGCAGCCAAATAAGTCTTTGGCCCTAAACAAAAAAAAATCAACAAAACCCTAGAAGTCTTCCTTCTGAAGACATTGAACAGGCTGTAAACCATCTCATGAATAATTAGGAAAGGTAGTGTAGATACTGCAATTCCAAATGAGGACTCTCTTAGGCTTCTGGGGGATGCTCTTTCACCTGCTCCTCAGGATAATGCCTGGCTCCCTCCTCTTCACACTCTAGCAGTGTCAGGCCACAAGCCTCAGGCATACATCCAAAAAACTTGCTGGGAGCATTCTTTCATTCGTAATACAAACTGACAGCAAGAACTCCTAGGCATTTCACTGAATTTTATCATGAATGAAAAGACCAAATTAATAAGAATAAAAATGGACTGATAGGAAACAGAGACAATTTAGGAAAGAACAGGAGGCTATGGCAATAAAGGAAACAACCAGAAAATAAGAAATATCTCTCAAAAATTAAAAAATATAATTAGCAATTTCACTCCTGGGAATTTACCCATAAAACTCAAACAATAACTCAAAAAGATACATGCACTCCAATGTTCATAGCAGCATTATTTACAATTGTCAAGAGATGGGAGCAACCTAAGTGTCTATCAACAGATGAATAGATAAAGAAGATGTGGGCCATATATACATAATGGAATACTGTTCAGCCATAAAATGAAATCTGGCCATTTGCAGCAACAGGGATGGACTTGGAGGGTATCATGCTAAATGAAATAAGTCATATGCATACCTATGGCTGATTCATGTTGATATTTGGCAGAAAACAAAATTCTGTAAAGCAATTCTCCTTTCATTAAAAAATAAAAAGCAAACTAACAAATATAAGCAAAAAGAAGTAGACACACAGATATAGAGAACGAACTAGTGGTTACCAGTGGGGAGAAGATGGGTGGAAGGGCAATATAGAGGTAAGGGACTAAAGGATGCAAACTGCTATATATAAAATAAATAAGCTACAAGAATATACTGAACAGCACAGAGAATATAGTAACTATTTTATACTAACTACAAATGGAGTATAACCTTTAAAAATTGTAAATAACTATATTGTACACCTGAATATAATATTTTACATGAACTATGTTTCAATATATGTAGTTATATATATAATTATCAAAAAGTTGATTCAAAGGAGAAAGTAGAAAATAAAGCCAAGATAATCTAATCTCCCAGACCATATTGTAAACAGAAAAAGAGAAGAATGAAGAGATACAAAATCTGATTAAAAGAATTTCCAGAAAGAAAAAGAAGGGAAGAAAATGAAGAGAAGTACATTTACATAGAATTAGTAAGATAAGAATTTTCAGACCTAAAGAGAGACACATGACTCTTTCAATTGAAATACCTACCTTACACTGATATTTCCTCTCCTCTTTCTCCCTGTCCCTCCTAGTCTCTGTCTCTCTCGCCCCACTAAATAAGTTACATATGTTAAATCTTCATTTATCACAAGAGGAAGTTCATAAAATATATAACATGGAAAAATAGTAGAATCAAAGCTAGATTTTTTTCTTGAGAAAAATTTTGATTGGGTGGAAGTTGGATGGTAGACAAGTGTTTTAGGTTTTGTTTTTCTGTGATAAGCTATCAATTTTATTCCATTTTTTAAAAATCAAGCTTTACTTTCTTTGATTTTTAAAGATGTAACAAATATTTAAATAAAAACTAGACTATACACCTGTTAAGACAAATAGTCAATTAAAATTATAACATGATAAAAGAAAAACTCAGAAACTCCCAACCCCTTTTTCTGTAACCTTTTCCCCAAACTTTTGCTGGCCACTTATTTTCATTCCTTTCTTCTTCATTCAGTTCCCCAGGGTCTCCCTATCTGCAATCTGACAAGGTTCAGAGTTTGCACAGTGATCTAAGCCTTAAACTCGAGTTCTTAGGTGTGGAAAGAGCAAGCTGTGTTTGCTGGAGTCTTTAACATCATCTGGCTCCTATATGTTAAAGTCAGCACTGATGACATGTTTAGTTCAGAACAGAGAAATAACTCAGGGATGGCAATTCACATTACTGAATCACTCGTTTGGTGACAAGAGGTTCTTGTTCTGCTGATCTGTTGTGCTCAGGAGGGCTGTGAATTTCCTCAAATTGAACCCTAATTAATTCTTTTTTTTTTTTTTTTTGGTCTATGTGGGAGAGAGAGGAGGTCAGAAAGGTGGCCTTCCCCAGGAAAAAGACCACAGATTTTTTTTAAAAAATCTTAAAAGATTCCTTGACCAGAAAATGTACAAGCACTATTGACAAGCATGCCCTCACTTAATCCTCTCCACAGCCTTCAAGGTAATGGAAGAAGACAAATAACATTTATCGAGCATGTCTCATGTCTATATATTTATCATTATTTCTCCAGTACCCCCATGATGAGTTCAGTGTTATTATCCAATTTTAACAAGGTCAAAAATGTGGGATTATATTAGTACTCAAACTTATGTCTATTTGGGAAACCCATGCTTTTTGTAGTATGTGCCTCCTTGTCTGTTTATTTAGTTATTAGATAGTAATTTTTTTTCCACTGGGGGAGAAAAGGGAATAAATTTAGGTGGGGGAGTATAATGTTTTGCTATAATGATTTGCATAGCAAGAAAGGTGACCTTCATTCTATTCTCAGTGCTCCATGGGTTTGAAGTACTCTGATATGAGTACTCAGACATCTCCAGCATGTCAATTTATACCCACTACTA
The DNA here is from genome assembly GCF_014754425.2 of Oryx dammah. Classification (NCBI taxonomy): domain Eukaryota; kingdom Metazoa; phylum Chordata; class Mammalia; order Artiodactyla; family Bovidae; genus Oryx; species Oryx dammah. Next base: position 42,096,290 of record NW_024070185.1, on the reverse strand, counting down.
TAAAATAGGTAGCTAATAAGAACCTGCTGTATAGCATGGGGAACTCTAGTATAGTAAATACTGTGTAATGGCTTATATAGAAAAGAATCTTTTTTTTTTAACTTTATTTTGCTTTACAATACTGTATTGGTTTTGCCATACATTGACATAAATCAGCCATGGGTGTGTACATCTTTTAAAAAAGAGTAGATACATGTGTAACTGACTCACTTTGCTGTACACCTGAAACGAACACAACATTGTAAATCAACTATATTCCAGCAAAAGTTAGAATAGAAATAAAAAACAAACACCTGCATAAGTAAGCAGCTGGGAGATGGACAGACCAATGGTTTGCAAGCTACTGAAACTGCTTGCTTTCTGTGTATAATAACATAAGTCTTCACACTCTGTAAAACTAAAGAATGACAAGGGAAAAAAGCTGACACACTGAAGACACATTTCATTTTAAAAAAAATACAAAATTAAAACTCAAGACTTCCACCTTTGTCTTTGAACACAATTAAAATGGAGTTGCCAAAAACAGAAATGAAGTTGCCAAATGGGCCTGAAATCTCAATGGTGCCCACTTAGCAAACACAGCAGCAACTGCCCCAAATACATTGCTGGGCACCTGTTTTGTATTCAAGATAGATAGTCCCTCAACTGCACTATCTTAGCTAGTTTTTCTTAACCACTCTTGATCTTTAAGCAATAATGAAAGTAGGAAAATCACTCTTAAAATCCCTGTAACGTTTGGCTAAACACACACACAGGAAAAACCTTTTCAATTGATTAAATTCCTAATTTACAACTATTAACCCCAGGGGTTCTTCCTTCTCTTGACAAATTAAATGAATTTGGAGTCATGGAAGGAATATTTTTAAAATATATGTGTGTGTGTGTGCACATGTGTGTGTGTATATATATATATATTTATATCTCAGATTCTCAGATTAGGTTTATTTCATAGGCACACAAGCTTTTTGTCACTTTGGATGAGAGTATGGAAATTAAACTGTCAGCTGGCTTGTATATCAACCTCACAGTACCTGTAAACTTAAGTTACTGATGAGTTTAAAAATGATCTTATCTAGCTTGTCATGCCAAGGATGCATCTTTTCTACAGTTTCTTAGAGATGATTCCTCTTGCCTTTTTTAATTGGAATGCATTAAACATATGACATTTAAATTTAAGGTGTACAACTTGTTGATTTTATGTTTATATATTGTAATATGACTGCCATTGTAGCAATAATTAGCACTGCTATCATGTCACATAATTATCATTTCATTTTAGTGGTTGAAATAATTAAGAACTAGTCTTTTGGAAAGTTTAATGATTATAAGACAACATTATTGTCTATATCCGCTATACTGTACATTAGATCTCTAAGACTTATATATTATTCATTGCAAGTCTGTGTTCTTTAACAACATCTGTCTTTCCTCACCTCCCCTCACTGCCCCAGTTTCCTAGTAACCCCATTTACTTTCTATTTTTATGAGTTTGGTCTTTTTAGATCCACATATAAGTAATATCACAGTCTGTCTCTCTGTGTCTGGCTTATTTCACTTAGCATACTACCCTCAAGGTATAACCATGTTGTTGCAAATGGCAGGATATCCTTTTTTATTATAGCCAAATAAGTATTCCATTGTGTGTGTGTATCTCACATCTTCTTTATCCATTCATCCATTGATAGGCACTTAGTTGTTTCCATATCTTGGCTATTGTGAGTAAAACAGCAATAAACATGTTTGTACATACATCTCTTCAAAATCCTGTTTTCATTTTGTTTGAGGATATGTCTAGGAGTGGAACTGTTGGATCATATGGTAGTTTTATTTTTAATATTTTTAAGGAAAGTCCATATTGTTTTCCCTAGTGACTGAACTAGTTTAAATTCCCAGCAATAGTGTACAAAGACCAATAATCCATATCCTTGCTAACAGTTATCTTTTCTTTTTGATGATCATTCCATTCTAACAACTGTGAGGTGATATCTCATTCTCATTTTGATTTCCCTGATGATTAAGGATATTAAACATTTGCTCATGTACCTGTTGGCCATGTACCTGTTGGATGTCTTTTTTGGAAAAATGTCTATTTAGTACCTCTACCCTTATTTTAATCAATTGTCTTTTTGTTATGAATTGTACGAGTTCTTTATATATTTTGGATATTAACCCTTAATCAATATAGGGATTTCAAAAATTTTCTTCCATAGGTTGCCTTTTCATTTCATTGACTGCTGTTTTGCTGTGCTTTTAAAGTTAGATTTAATCCTATGCATTTATTTTTGCTTTTTTTTTTTTGCCTTTTGATGTCACATACAAAAAAAATTGTCAAGGCCAATGTCAAGGAGCTTCTTGCCCAAGTTTTCTTCCAGGAATTTTATAATATCAGGTCTTATGTTTGAGTATTTGATTGATGTTAAGTTAATTTTTGTGAGTGGTGTGAGACAGGAGTTCAGTTTTGTTGTTCAGTACATGTTTATGTTGTGTTCTCAGCATCATTTGTTGAAGTAACTGGAGAAGGGATAGGCTACCCACTCCAATATTCTTGGGCTTCCCTTGTGGCTCAGCTGGTAAAGAACTCACAATGTGGGAGACCTGGTTTCAATCCCTGGATTGGAAAGATCCCCTGGAGAAGGGAAAGACTACCACTCCAGTATTCTGGCCTAGAGAATTCCATGGACTGTATAGTTCATGACGTCACAAAGATTCTGACACAACTGAGCGACTTTCACTTTCACATCCTTTTACCATTGGGTGTTTTTGGCTTTCCTATCAACTCTTAGCTGACAGTACCTGTAGGGGTTTTTATCTGGGCTCTCCATTCTATTCCATTAATATGTGTGTCTATTTTTATGCAAGTGCCAAACTGTTTTGATTATTATAGTTTCATAGTGTAGCTTTAAATCAGTAAGTGTGATTTCTAGCTTTGTTCTTTCTCAGGATTACTTTGGTATTCAGTGTCTTTTGTGATTCCACACACATTTTAGGATTGTTTTTCCTTTTCCTGTAAAGAATGCCACTAGAATTTAGATAGGGATTGTGTTGAATCTGTAGATGGCTTTGGATAGAATGGGCAGTTTAACAATATTAATTCTTCTGATTCATGAACATGTGATGTCTTTCCATTTGTTTGTGTCTTCTTCAATTTCTTTCAACAAAGTGTTATGGTTTTTGTGGTACAGGTCTTTCACTTTCTTTATTAAATTTATTCCTAGGTATTTTATTGTTTTTGATTCTCTTGTGAATGAGATAGTCTTCTTTGTTTTTCAGATGTTTTATATTATTAGTGTATAAAAATGGAACTGATTTCTATATGTTGATTTTATATCCTTCAACTTTATTGAGTTTATTGATTAGTTCCAACTAATTAATCTTTGGTTAAATCTTTGAAATTTTCTATATACAAAATCATGTCATTTGCAAATATCAACAGCTTCTGATTTAGATATATTTTATTTCTTTGTCTTGTTCAATTTCTTTAGCTAGGACTTTTGACAGTATAATGGTAAGGGTGGTAAGATTAGACATGCTTGTCTTATTTCTGATCTTATAAGGAAAGCTTTCAATTTTTCTCCATTGAGTATAATGGTAACTATGGGTTTGTCATATATACAAACTGACATATACTGACATATATTCCTTCTATACCCAATCTGATGAGTCACTTCATAGTGGGTTGTGCTTTGGTCGACTAAGGTACATACCTTTGCTGATTATAAGCAGTAATCAGCAGAGAAAGGAAATGACAGATATGTTATGGAAGCCTAAAGAACTAAAGCTAGTTCTCAAAGACACATGTAATACCCCTCATCCCCACTCCCCTGAGACTCCTTTAAAACATTTCAGTAAGGGAGACTTAGAGTCCTGACACATCAGTTTCAGATGTATCCATAGAAATACTATTTTGTGATAACTCTTTGGATCTATTTTTACCCTTCAGCTGGGGTAACTTCCGGTATATATACATAGACTCAATTACTACGTACCTGTTGGCCTCCAACTTACACTATTACTCTATTTTTATTCTGTATAATTCCATAGGGCAGTCATCTGAAAGCCCTTCAAATGTTTGAAGACAATTAGGAGGCCTTTCCTAAATCTTGGAGAAGGAAATGGTGACCCACTCCAATATTCTTGCCTGGAAAATCCCATGGACAGAGGAGCCTGGTAGGCTACAGTCCATGGGGTCGCAAAGAGTCAGACATGACTGAGTGACTTCACTTTCCTAAATCTGAGACTCCACAATCTGTATCTACCTTTCATCTCAGTAACTTCATCATTTTCTTGTTTGACATGGGTACATACATCAAACATGTCCTATGCATCAGAATCACCTGAGATACTTATTAGAGATACAAATACATATTCTGGGTCCCTTCTCTAGAAGATTCTGATTTAGTAGGTCTAGAATGGGAGCCATAAATCTCTATTTTTAAACAGATGACTCCTATGTCAGTGAACAAGTCCTAGCATTGTTATTGACAATTTTACCTTATTGGCTTCTCTACTTTGAAAATATGTGATTAGTGAATTATGTGGTATTCAACAAAGGTAACAGTATTCCATACATGGACTCACTTGTTAGAGTCCAACACAACTGTTTATCCTTTCTTTACCCAAAGTCTGTCAGTGCAGGTTTGAATTGTAGGTTGAATTAGCTTTTCATCAGTCTCTGATGATTCATTATGACCTTGTAATCATCATTACTAGGTAATAAATTAAAATTCATATTTTTTTGCACAAACAACTTTTGGTTTATTCATTCTGTACTGTAAAGTTCACATTTTAAACCTAAAAGGAAAATTTTCTATTTCTGTCTGAAACTTTATCTTGATCTGATTCGCAAAGGTCTTTTAGAATCATTAGAAGTTTAAGTAATATACATGCTCGCCTTCCCAGTTTTATATTACTTGCAAACTATAGAAGCATGCTTTCTATGACTTCATACAAATTAATTAATAAGGATTTTGTATAGGTTATAACCAAGAGCACAGAACTTGTTAGAGAAAGACTTGCATGAAGGCACTGTATGTGTCTCCTATTGCTGCTATAACAAATTATCACAACCTTAGTGGCTTTATACAAAACAAATTTACTAACTTACAATCTGAAGTCTAAAACAGGTCTTCCTGAGGCTAAAATCAAGGTGTTGGCAGAGCCAAATTATTTCTGGAGGTTCTGAGAGAATCAGTTTTCTTGCCTTTCCAGCTTCTAGAGGCTGCTGCAGTCCTTGGTTTCTAGCCCCTGCATTCCTTGGCCTTTTGCTTAAAAGCCAAGAATAATGGTCATCATCACTCTCGTTCTGACTCTTGTGTTCCCTTCTTCCCCAACATAAAGAACCTTGTGATGTGTCTGAAAGTGAAAGTGAAAAGTGAAGTCGCTCAGTCGTGTCCGACTCTTCGCGACCCAGTGGACAGTAGCCTACCAGGCTCCTCTGTCCATGGGATTTCCCAGGAAGAGTACTGGAGTGGGCTGCCATTTCTTTCTCCAGGGGATCTTCCCAAACCAGGGATCGAACCCGGGTCTCCTGCACTGCAGACAGACGCTTTACTGTCTGAGCCACCAGGGAAGCCCTGGATAACCCTACATAATCCTTGAAGTCAGCTGATTAGCAGCCTTAGTTCTCCCTTGCTGTGTAACATAGCATATCCACAGCTTATAGGGGGTTGAGGACATCTTTTGTACTGTGCCCACCACAGGCATCAGTAGTAAGAATTCCCTGAAGGTATTACATTTTTCAGATCACAAAACCTATTTCCACATACTATTCTTATTTCATGCTCACTCATTGCTGTGTGCTGTAAAAGGCAGCTGTTATTAGACCCATTTTTAAGATGAATGCAAAACTCTAAGATTATGAAAGCTCCCTTAGGGTAAAAGTAACTAAGGGGCAGGGTTGGTACCAGAGCCCAGGTGTTTTATTCCTAGCCCAGTGATCTTTATAATTGTTTAACCAGCTATGAATCCACCTAATGTCTTATCATCTAACCTTTCCCCAAATTTGTCACAAGAACATCATGAAAGCTCTTGTCAGATACACATTTCTGTATGCCACTGCTCTCACCAACAGGCCAAAAACTTATCAAAAAGGAAATAAATTTTAATTTTTCAACATAGGGATCTCATGGTACCCCCTAAGGTACTAAGGTACTAAGAAAAGGTAGTAAGAAAAGTAGAAAGGTACTAAGGTACTAAAGTAGAAAAGCTATTTTTCTTTATTAATTGATTTTTTGGAGGACTATGAAAACAACTAAAAGTCCAGTCTTAGGTAGTGTTACAGGTTGATGAGTATTTTTACTGGCCTGGTGGTGAAGACTCTTGAGAGTCCCTTGGACTGCAAGGAGATCCAACCAGTCCATTCTAAAGGAGATCAGTCTGGGTGTTCACTGGAAGGACTGATGCTGAGGCTGAAACTCCAATACTTTGGCCACCTCATGTGAAGAGTTGACTCATTGGAAAAGACCCTGATGCTGGGAGGGATTGGGGGCAGGAGGAGAAGGGGTCGACATAGGATGAGATGGCTGGATGGCATCACTGACTCGAAGGACATGAGTTTGGATAAACTCTGGGAGTTGGTGATGGACAGGGAGGCCTGGCGTGCTGCGATTCATGGGGTCGCAAAGAGTCGGACACGACCGAGCGACTGAACTGAACTGAACTGAAGACTCCCTAATACACCTTTTATGCATTTGGGTATTCTCTTCAGAATTCCTCTACCCTGCTGAAAATTAAAGCTTCCTCCCATTGTTTGAAAGAGCAGACTGCGACAGTAACCATTTCGGGAGGCTGAAAATCATCAAGGTTCTAATCTATTGTCTATCTCTGGAGAGGCTGTCTGTCCCCCCTTCTGTTTCTTCTATGTCACTGTTTTTCGCTTGCCAAACTGTTGATACCAATTTTAATTCTCTTCTGCCTCTTAAAAAATGTCCCTTTCTTGGCTTCCTTCCTATATTATTTCTTCCAACCTATCCCAGAAACCTTCAGCCTGTTTAATGAGCTCCTCCATGGAGACACATACTTAAAGCACATTTCTTTTCTCATCAAGCAAAGAAACCAGATTGCATTCACAGCGAGCAAAATTATGTGCTCAAGAGCCCCAGATAGGAAGATACAAACAGCTGCAGCAGTCGCAGCATTATTGTTCTTGCGTTTAAGGACACAGGGCAAGGTAGTTGTGTCATCCTCCTTTGTTTTTCCTCTGTGGCCACTCCTTTCAGATTCCTTCATTTCCATCACAAATCTGGTTGAGAGTCTCCCTCTGGAATCTGCATTTTGTTTCTCTCTTTTTTTTTTTAATTATATAATTTATTTTTTTTACTTTACAATTCTGTATTGGTTTTGGTATACATTCACCATGCTGCTCATCTCTGTGACCATCTCCCAAGGTCCTGCTCACTTTCCTTTTTAAAATCCTGGTTCTAAACATCTGACTCCCCAAAACTTTGCAAATATTGACTGAATCTTAGCGTACCTAAGAGGGATTCTCCTTCACCAGCGCTAAATGATTTGTTCTCATGAATTCAGCCTCTTAGAATTTTGTCACAGCTACCATGTAACATCTTTGTTTCCCCCTCTCTCCTCTGGCCCTATAGTAATTCCTCCCCAAATACTATAGCTATCACTTTATCCCATACCTTCCTAGTGTCTGCTGCATTTGATCATTTCCCCTGCTATCATCCTAGCTCAAAAACTTATTATATGCTGCATGATTGCAATAATCTAACTCAGTGATTCTCAGCCCTGGTTGCACATTAGAATCACCTAGGGGAGCTTTTAAAAAAATTCTTCAGTCTGGTTCCAACCTCAAAGATTTTGATTAAATTGAGCTGGGCTGGGGCCCCTACATTTGTTTTTTCTAAACTCCCAAGGCAATTCTAATATGCAGCAAGGATTCAGAACCATCAGCTAACCTTCAATTCCTCCCATATTTAATCCATTTTGCATACTAGATTATGATTCTAAAGGGTTCTTTCTTCATATATACCCAATGCTTGAAATACACTAACACTTATGTGATAATTTTTGAACTGTTTATTTTACTTCTGCTGCCATGTAATCTGACCCCAATCCACCTGATGAGCATGAATCCATGATCAATTAGTACTTTATCTTCTGATGCTGCCTTGTAATTTCCTGCCTTCATACATTGTCAATATTCTTTCCATGTATTCATTTCTGCCTACTGAGACTATATCCAATATTTCTGTATTTCCATCCCAAAGTTTTTATTTTGCCACCTGAACACATTTCCTCCTAAAATCCAAATCACTTCTGATTTATGCCAGCCTTTCACTATAGCCTGGGGCTTCCCTAGTGGCTCAGATGGTGAAGAATCTGCCTGCAATGCAGGAGGCCTGGGTTCAATTCTGGGGTTGGAAAGAACCTCTAGAGAAGGCAATGGCACCCCACTCCAGTACTCTTGCCTGGAAAATCCCATGGGTGGAGGAACCTGGTGGGCTGCAGTCCATGGGGTCAAGAAGAGTTGGACACGACTGAGTGACTTCACTTTCACTTTTCACTTTCATGCATTTGAGAGGGAAATGGCAACCCACTCCAATGTTCTTGCCTGGAGAATCTCAGGGACGGGGGAGCCTGGTGGGCTGCCGTCTATGGGGTCGCACAGAGTTGGACACGACTGAAGCGACTCAGCAGCAGCAGCAGCAGCAGCAGTGGTTTAAAGATCAGTCTTTTGCTAGTGTATAGAACAGCTTCAAATCCTAGCCTGTCTGATTCCTGCAATGTGACTTTGGGGTATCGTGGAATCTCCATGAGTTTTGTTTCTACATCTGTTAAATGAGATAACTTTCCTTTTAGAGTTGTCCGAGGATTAGGTTAAGTGAAATAACGTATAGGAAATATCTTGCACATAGATATGCCAGATAATACCTGTTTATTATTTTTATTATTATCTTTGTGTAGATGTACAATAACCCCAAATAGGTTATAAGACATTGAACTGAAGACAGAGTCTTACAAAACCTCATATGCTCACAGTGTCTAATGTTGTTCTTTGAATATAGTAAGTAATCAACATGCTTGTTTACTAAGAATTTATAAATAATTCTAAATATATCAAATGCAATTTAAGTAACCATGACCTCTAGCCTGGCTGTAGTTCCCTTTGGTGGCAGATAGACCATATATAAAATTCTGTTTTTTAGCTTATCTTTTATAGCACAGCTTTATAAAGTGATCCAAAAACACCCTGAAGCATTTTAAAAGGTTTACAACTCCCTGGGTATAGTTCTAATATCACTCTTTCCAGGTCCCTAAATACCCTGAGATTCTGCCAAATATATGTAGTCCATCTTCCCAAAAATGTATGTTCATCTAATCCTATCAAAAATGGACCAGTGACATGAAGTGGAATTAATTCTTTTGAGGCCAGTTTCCTGATGTTTATTTAGCCCTTGTCCAGGAAAGCATTGGCAAGTGAGGCATTTCTTATTTGAATACATCTGTAATTAAACTCCATGCAAACATATTTCCAGTGGGATTCCATAAAGAATGCTCAGGGTTGGCTTTGGTCACTCTAGAGAGCAGCATACTAGCTACTTACTTTACAGAATTTAAGTCATAGAGGGTCTAGTTTAAGATATTTCCCTCTTCCAGCTTATTCTTTCAGGATTCTCTCTCCTTTCCTTATGCTGTTTTCTCCTAATCCATATCAGAAAAGCTAGTTCTGAAAGGTTCATCCAGAATTAACTTGCCTTTTAACAAAATGAACATTATATCAACTGACAGGGAAATTTTGTCAAATGCGAAGAGCAATCACACCTAAAACCATACGCACAAACCCACACACATACACACACACACTCTGTTATGAACTGAATTGTGTACCCACTAAATTCATATGTTAAAGGATAACCCATAGGTAACTGTATTTGGAAACAGGATCTTTAAGGAGGTTAAATAAAGATGGAGCTCTAATTCAATAGGACTGGTGTGCCTATAAGACGAGGATGAGACCCCAGAGATCTCTCTCACACAGAGAGAAAAGGCGTGTTTGAACACAGCAAGGAGGTGGCTGTCCAGAGACCAGGAAGACAGAACTCAGCAGAAACCAGCCCTATAGCACTTTGATCTTGAACTTCTAGCCTCTAGAACTGTGAGAAAGTTAATTTCTCACCGTTTTAAAAATCACTCAGTTTGTGGAGTTACGGTATGGCATCCCTAACAAACTAGCATGTATACTCATACTCACATTGATACAGACAAATAACAAAAGCAAAATTTTTGAAACTTTATTTTCTGAAAGGAAGTTGCTGGTTTTCATCGCCCCCACCCCGAGTCAACCACTACTGTTGGCCTGTCCCAGCCTCCTTGACTCTCTGCCTGTGACCGTAACACTTTGCCATCTGCTAAGGTAAACTTTAACAATCCTATACATAAGTTGTTCCTATTAAACCAGGAATACACTAAGGATATGGCCATCCATAACCCTGGGGGAAGCTCTTCTGAATTGCTGTATTTTTCCAGACAGCTCATTGTTAACCATGTAAGCATGGGCTCCATATCATCCTTTGAGGAATTTTTGAACTTCAGAACCTTTCTAAATATGCTGTGTGCTTCCATGCTATCTTGAACATTGGGTGGAACGTGTTTCCATTTCCCGTTCACTCAGGGTCATTTCTGTGAAAGGCTGCTAATGAAACTCTAGATGCATACAGACGTGGATGTTGAGGTTTTTTAATCAATCAGTTTGTTTATTTGGCTGTGCTGGATCTTCACTGCTGTGTGGGCTTCTTTCTCGAGTTGCAGTGAGCGGGGGCTACTCTCTAGTTGTGGTGCACAGGCCTCTCCTAGTGGTGGCTTCTCCTCTTGCAGCACACAGGCTCTAGGGTGCGCAGGCTCAGTAGTTGTGACACATGGGCTCAGTAATTGCAGCTGATAGACTGCAGAGTGTGGACTTCAGTAGTTGCGGCTTGCAGGCCCTAGGGCATAGGCTCAAGAGTTGTGGTGCGTGGACTTAGTTGCTCTTTGACATGTGGGATTTTCCCAGATCAAGGATTGAACTCATGTCTCCTGCATTGGCAGGTGGATTCTTTACCACTGAGCCACTGGGGAAGCCTGATGTTGAGGTTTTAATAACAAACACTGATGTGTCAATGACTGTGTTAATCCATTTACATGTTTTACATATATACCCATTTAATCCTCCAAACCACAGGTCTAAAGTAGGTATTACTATGGTCCACATTGTACAGATGAGGAGATGAAATCCCAGAAAGATCCTAAGGGGAATTAAGGGGGAGAAGCTGGGCTTTGAAATGAGGCTGAGCTGGCTCCAGAGCCCACGCACTTAGCCATGATTACTCTTGCTGCCTCTGCAGAAGATTGAGATGTGAAACCCAGTATGGGGCAAATACCAGCCATACCCTAGCATCTACTCTCTTGACAAATTCTTTGATGTCCATTAATGGGAAATGGCAACCCACTCCAGTAATCTTGCCTAGAGAATCCCATGGACAGAGGAGCCTGGTGGGCTACAGTCTCTGGGATTGCAAAGAATCGGACACAACTGAGCAAGTAAACAAATACAACAATGTTTAGATACCTGGATCCTTTTCATAAACATCACACAGAGCTTATGCAGGTACAGCAGCTTCTGGGCAGTGCAGTGGAGCTGGGTTCTGCATAAGACAAGTGACTCAAAAGCTGGAGCTCCCATGTCCCCACTGGAGTTTGTGGTACCAGGACTGACATTGTCCTCTGGTTTTACTGGATCCTTTGACCTGTCAGGGCGGTTCAGATCATTAGCTGTCATTGCAGTGTCCCTAATAGGCCAGCTCACTTTTGTAGGTGTGCTGCAGAGTGGACAGCTCAGAACCTGGCGGGGGACAGGGAATGTCCTACTCCCTAGCACTCAGATCTTGGTTTCTAATATCTGTCTTTCATTTTTAAGACTGGGAAAGTAAATATACAGCATGAGCCTGAAGCCTCTTGTAGAGATAGAAAGTAAGGAAGCATTGAAAACAAATAACAAAATGATGGAGGGATGTCAGAGAAACACAAGTGAAAGAGCTCCTAATGGCTAAAGCTGGAATCATCTGAGTAACAAAATAAATAAAGTAGTATTAGATTACAACCCAAAGTGTAAATAAATATCATGTAAACATCACGTAAATAAATGATTGAATAATTAGTGAGGGAGAAGATACAAATTTGCTGTGGAGAAGAATTCTAAATAAGTTATGCAGCTAGTTCATCCTAAAGGAGATGGGGTGTAACTCCCCACTCTGTAAATGTGGATTGTGCTTAGCGACTTCCTTCTGAAGAGTACAGTACTGAAAGAATAACTCCACAATGGAGAAACAAGACAAGCAGGACCTCTGGCAGATGATCAAGGTCAACGTCAATGGTGATAGATCATATTGATAGAATGTACCATGGACATAATGTGATGAAACTGGCTTCTGGTGGTCTTCCGGCCAAAAACACATTACCTCATTCAGTTCAGTTCAGTGGCTCAGTCGTGTCCGACTCGTTGTGACCCCATGAATCTCAGCACACCAGGCCTCCCTGTCCATCACCAACTCCTGGAGTTCACTCAAACTCACGTCCATCGAGTCCATGATGCCATCCAGCCATCTCATCCTCTGTCGTCCTCTTCTCTTCCTGCCCCCAATCCCTCCCAGCATCAGAGTCTTTTCCAATGAGTCAACTCTTCGCATGAGGTGGCCAAAGTACTGGAGTTTCAGCTTTAGCATCATTCCCTCCAAAGAAATCCCAGGGCTGATCTCCTTCAGAATGGACTGGTTGGATCTCCTTGCAGTCCAAGGGACTCTCAAGAGTCTTCTCCAACAGCACAGTTCAAAAGCATCAATTCTTTGGCGCTCAGCCTTCTTCACAGTCCAACTCTTACATCCATACATGACAACAGGAAAAACCATAGCCTTGACTAGAAGGACCTTAGTCGGCAAAGTAATGTCTCTGCTTTTGAATATGCTATCTAGGTTGGTCATAACTTTTCTTCCAAGGAGTAAGCGTCTTTTAATTTCATGGCTGCAATCACCATCTGCAGTGATTTTGGAGCCCCCAAAAATAAAGTCTGAGACTGTTTCTACTGTTTCCCCATCTATTTGCCATGAAGTGATGGGACCAGATGCCATGATCTTTGTTTTCTGAATGTTGAGCTTTAAGCCAACTTTTTCACTCTCCTCTTTCACTTTCATCAAGAGGCTTTTTAGTTCCTCTTCACTTTCTGCCATATCACCCCATTCTAATCAGGAGGAAAGCATAAGACACATCCCAATTACGGGACATTCTGCAAAAGTGCCTAACCAGCGTGCCTCAAGACTGTTAAAGTCATCCACAAAAAGTCTGAGAAACTAAGGAGACATGAAGCATGAAGATTAAGTGTAATGTGGTTTCAGGGATGGGATTCTAAAGAAGAAAATGGCTATTCTATAAAAACTGAGGAAATCTGAATCAAATATGGACTTTGTGTAGTAATAATGTGTTCATTGGTTCGATGACTAAGGTACTTCCTAATATAGGATGTTAAGTAATAGAGAAGACTAAATGTAAGGTACATGGGAATTCTTTTACTATCTTCATAATAGTTCTATAAATCTATAATTATTCTAAAGTAGTTTTTTTTAAGTCACTTTATAAGACATCTGTTGCTCAGGCAGAGTTGCCTAGAGATGCAGTCACATATCACCCATGCTCTAGACAGCAACTCCTTGGGTTCAGATGTAATCAACATCTTACCCTCCTCTTTTTTGCCCTCCCTGCCATTTGCCTGGGGTATCTGCATGTAACGTACCTCAAAGTTCCTTGAACACTTGGCTCATTCTCTGTGTTTTTCTGGTTATCGTGTCTTCAGTTTTAATGATGCGATTAGATACTTAGGTAAAAGTAGTATTATGTAAGTCATAGTTCCCATGAATATCTCCCCACATGTTGTTTACTGTGGCTCTGAAATTGCTACATTGTCACTTCCACTCAAACAGATTCAGATCAGACTGTTTGCTAAAATTCTATCTAGCTGTCTACTGTGCTGATTCAGTTTGAAATGTCAGGACCAACCTTTTTTCAAAAATCAGATCAGAGTACAAGGCCATTTTTAAAGGCCTTGGGTCCTGGAAATGAGTATCCATGTAACTTTTCCTCTCTCTGAGAACCACTCATGTAATGGACCAAGTTCTAATTCAACATTAAGAGGTGCTGGCCCTCAGCTTCCTATGACACAGAATCCACACACATACACAAACCTGGCACAGCTTCCAATTTTTGTCTTTTCTCAATTTTAATGCCACTCCAGGAAAATTGATCTATCTTTGATCCTGTCCAACTCAGTGGCATGACATACAGAAGGGTCCTCACAAGTTGTGAGCTGGATCACAGATAACATAATTACCAAAAGACAACAGCTTGTCGTCTTATGATTTATTTATCAAAGAGAAAAGTAGTGTAGACTCAGGTTCATCCTGACATCATCTAGTACTATACCCATGATAGTGGAGGGGAGGCAGAGTATATTAGCAAGTTAAGACACCCTGGTAAGTCAAAGGAATTTTATATAAATTCTTGCCTTCAACTTTGAGCCATATCTTCTGATTTATGAAAAGTCCGTAATGCCATGGGGTTTGTCCTCACCTACTCATTAGGCAGAGATGCTGTACTCTGGGCATTTGGGGCTTCTCCACACGGCTGTCCCTCTCACCAACACAGTAGAAAAAACCCTCACCTTTGGTATCTCTCTCTTCTCTATTGCTCAGATACCCCCATGAGGCAGTCAGACTTGTGTATTCCTCCTCTATCCTCTTCAGTCATCATGGATCATCAGTTGTGTCCTTGTACACATTTACATTTGTATATTCAAGAGTTGTGTGCATGAGGGAGGGGAAGGGAGAGAGAGATGGAGTCTGGGTCTGTGGCACCCAGGCTCCTTGTGTAGAGCAGATATTTCCTATGCCCGAGATGGACACTGTGTTAGGCTTAGAGACTCTCTGAGACTTCCTAGCCTAAAGCTGCCTTCCCAAGCACTGCCTTTTGTTGCTCCTAGCTGTGGTAACTGCTGTCTCCCAGGAGGTGGGGAACATTCCTGCCACATGGAGATGAATACTCCTCTTCCCCACATTCTATCATGCTTTTTGAGAAGGTGAGAGGGAAGGAGCAGGACCTCCTGCAATCTTGCTTCACTCCTGGCACACCCATCAGAGCAGGTCTTGCCTGGGAACATCGCTGTGTGTATCCCACAGAGAAAAGTTGAGGAGTTCGTGTTCTGGGTCCTCATACTGAGATGCAAATGTTCTTTCTTCTACACCTAGCGGATATGATCGGTGCACTGAAGGGCTCCCATATGGTAATGGAGATCCCTCACTCTTCCTTCTGCACCACACAAACTCCCATCTTCTCCACATCACTGGCTCTTTTCTTCTCCACCTACAGAGAACTCCGGAGAAGGCAATGGCACCCCACTCCAGTACTCTTGCCTCGAAAATCCCATGGACGGAGGAGCCTGGTAGGCTGCAGTCCATGGGGTCGCTAAAGTCGGACACGACTGAGCGACTTCACTTTCACTTTTCACTTTCATGCATTGGAGAAGGAAATGGCAGCCCACTCCAGTGTTCTTGCCTGGAGAATCCCAGGGACGGGGGAGCCTGGTGGGCTGCTGTCTATGGGGTCGCACAGAGTCGGATACGACTGAACGACTTAGCAGGAGCAGCACAGAGAACCCATGCTGTCTGCACTGTCCTGTCATCAAATAGGATTTCTGTGATGCATCTACCTGGACTGCAGCCATTCCTGGTCAGGGTTCCCCTGTTTCATCCCATTTTCTGTCTCCTGGACTTCGCAGACACCGCCCTCTGCTCGGGGCTGCTCACTCCTGCATAGTTAACTGACCCAATGCAGCGCAGTTGGGTCTCTGCCTCTTCCGGCTTTGTTTGTTTTCTGCTGGCTGTTGAAATGTTGATTTTCATCCAAAACATTTCCCTTCCAGCTGCTTCTATGGCTAAAGCAATTCCAAAAGCTTTAGGGTTACATGATTGCCTTCCTTTCCAGATCTGCATGCCTATCTGAACATTTCAAACAGACTAACATTTTAGTTCAAGTAATGAAGTTTGGTTTTATGGTGCTGCCTGAGATGGGAACCTTTAAGTTTTTGTTGGCCGCTGACATTATATCCTAGATGAGCATATCGTACCAGCCTTGACAAAGAACAGAGCACAAAGGAAATAAGATACAGGAAAGGCAAGATTTCTAGGGGGAAAAGGAGAGTTGTCAGCACTTAAAAATATTAAAATATATTTTTAAATATTAGTTAAATGAACAAATTGGTGTGTAGGAAGTGCTTTACAGGTCACCTGAAAGACCAAAGCTTCTTTGCTTTATAATGACTGCAAAACCAACTCCCAGGTGGCTCAGTGGTAAAGAATCCACCTTCTAAGCAGGAGATGCAGGTTTGATCCCTGTGTCAGGAAGGTCCTCTGGAGGAGGAAACGGCAACCGACTCCAGTATTCTTGACTGGGAAATCCCATTAACAGGGGAGCCTAGCCGGCTGCAGTCTGTGGGGTCACAAAGGGTCAGACACAACTGAACATACATGCACGCATGCAAACCCACCACCAGAGAAACATAACTATAAGTACCCTTGGTCTAAGAGCAAATCACTACACACCTTTATGGCTAACAAAATCGTAACAATGCACAAAGATAAGATTTTTGATTGATCGATTAATCGTCTATTTATTTAGCTATCTGTCTTTGCATCTACCAGCTTTCATTTTTCTTACTATCATGGACTTGGGAAATGACCCCTGAGTTCCATTCAGAAACATTTTATCAAGGCTACTCAGAAGTTACAAAGATCATTTTTCACTCACCAACCAGAAGAGTGATCTGATCTGTGTCTGACCTCTACTCTCTGCCAAGATCAGCCCTCAGTAGACTTGCTGGAGAGTTGTGAACAGACAAAGGGAAGCCATCAGGAGGACACAAGAAGGGACTCACAGACATCCATCAAGGGAGAAGTGAGCGCCAATGAAACATTTGCAGGGCTTGGGGAAAGCGTGGGATAAAACCCCAAAGTGCAACCCCACTTTTCTTCTTGCTGCTCCCCCTTTTGCGTGTTTGTATGGACACAATTACCTGCTCTTCTAAGCTCTATCCTCATTTCCACCACTGTCCCTCTTTTGGGTTACCACTCATGCCTAGGTCTGTGTATGCTGAAAGCATTGTCTACACTAAGGAAGGGGGTACCTGGTGGAGAAACCTTGCAAAAGACTTCAAGTACTAGAATCATCTAGAGAATTAATTGCAAAATCCTAGGTGTCAAGAGTTGGGTCTGAAAGGGGAGGCTAGAGAGAAGGATTTCCTCTTTGTCCCTGACCTCCTTGCCCAAATGTGAGCAGTGCTGCTAGAGGAGGGCTGGAGAAGAGACCTCCAGAACAAGGCAGCCAATGTTCTGAGTCATCTATACTCCCACTTGTAATGAGAGAGCAGAAATATAGCTATTCAGATATTATCCTTACTATGTCATGTATTAAGAAATAAGACAAAACCTAAAAAGCCCTAATGGCAGATAATCTAGAATTCTTTACCCCAAAGCTAAAGAATGGTGAGCTTCATTAGCCAGAGTAAATAATTATCATCAAACATTGTAGGTTGGTTTGGGGGATAGGTGTAGATGACTATATGACGTTACATTTGACTCTAGCTCTGAGTATAGAATCACCTTATTTGAAGTTAAATTGTGCTGCAAAACAATAAAAATCTCACACTGAAGCAACAGGGCAGCGGGCCAAGCCTCCATATTGTGCCCCTCAGCTTAAATTTCTTGCGGCTTCCAGCTCTATTTCTGAGAAAGAACAGGCTAAATTATCTCTAAATTCCTTTCTCATGTTATGATTCTCAGACTCAAATTCAAGGAATATTTATGTAGTAGTTGCTATTTGTGCCATGCCAGATCATTTCACATACCCTCTGTCAGTTTCGCCTCTTCTGGGAAATATCAATAGTCCTCCTTAAAGGTAAAACAGTGAAGTCTCCGAGAAGTGGAGGACTTGATATGGAGCTCAGGGTTGTGTATACATGGAGGCGATTCTTAAACACACACCCTTACCTCCACTTCTGGAGGCACAGCTACAGCAGGGGGTCACCCCAAGTCCCCTTTGATGTCACAGCCTAGGGTCAAGTAAGCCCTTGGAGAATAAGGACTTAGCTCATGAATGTGTCACCACTTTCTAAAACAGGACCTGAAACGTTCTCAACTCTCAAAGAACATGACCACTTGGATAAACCTAAGCCTCCAGGTTCCAGGTAATTTGTTCACGTCAATAATGCCCCACTTTTAGATTCTGAGCATCATTAACCTGCTCTTATGTGATTCATATTATGAATAAATTTTTATCCACCACTGACATATGCATAAGATTCCAACTTTCATAATTGAAGTTTCAAAGACAGAAAAGCCCTCTGGTTCCCTCAGAGGAAAAAGCACTCTCAGGTATAATTACAATTTGTGTTTATAATGTGCCTTTCATTAGGGGACCTGAATGAACTCTAGAAAATTGATCTGATGACTGGTATTATCCTCATTTTATACACTGAGAAACAATGACCCAGACAGGTTAAGTGAATTGTCTAGGGTCAGCTGGAATGTCAATCACCGAGAGAGAGAGAGAGAATTACATCTCCAGTCCCCACCTCACCTCTGCAACCTTGCCTTTCCTCTTGAGCCACCAGTCACTTGCCAGATTCTGAATTACAGGGATTGCCATTCAGTGGGATTCTAGCCTAAGACTCTACTTTGAACCTTTTCAAAGGGCATGTGATAGATATACAGGCTTGGAGCTTCCTATTTTAATACATGGTTTTTATTACTTGAGTGTATAACTGGGCTTAAATCTGTCCCTTTTGTTCCCTTTGGTTGTTTTAAATTTACTTTCGCACACCTAGAGTTCTCTGTCCTGCCTGTTTCTACACAGACAGGGAAATAGCTAACACTATGAAGTCAGACAGGACACATGCTGAGATGTTCACTCTTACCTGCTCCAAATTCCTAACTCAACCACTTGACTAGCTATTGGCCAAAAGAAACCATCAAATAACTTCATTGTTGAGTCCTGTATTTCCTCCTCCCACGCAGTGGGTCATACAAAATCTTTGGCCTTTACTTGACCATAGGAGGGCCGCTCCTAATGGTCTGATGTCCTTCAAATGCCCTCTAGTGGTTGAAGGCCCACATGGGCTCCACTCTCCCTCCTGTGAAACGCCAACAGCTCTGAATACATAGAAGACTTACCCTTTGAAAGCTTGCCTCTGAAGGACCCTAGGTGCATACTAAAGAACTTAACCATCCCTTCCATTCCTGTGGGCAATTAAGCTATCTTCTCGATAGCAAATACACAGTATGAACTCACTGCTCTATGGCCTTCAGGAGAACTACTTCTGAGCAAACACACTATGCCTCATGCTGTTAAGAGTCCACTGTATATATAATCTCTGAATTCATTTTGTAGGGTTGCTTAACAAAGTACCACAAACTCAGTAGGTTAAGAACAGCAAAAATTTATTTTCCATCAGTTCCGGAGGCTAGAAGTCCACGATCAATGTGTTGGCAGGGCCACGCTCTCTCAGGAGGCTCCAGGAATAACCCTCCCTTGACTGTTCCAGCTTCTGGTAGCCGCATACCAGTTTCTGCCCCCATCTTCCCATCACTATCCTCTCTCTGTTCTTCGCATGCTGTTCTCCTCTGTGTGTGTCTGTGTCCAGATGTCCTTCTCCTACAAGAACAGCGGCCACAGTGGATGAAGGCCCACCCTAATGACCTCATCTTAACTTGATTCCATCTCCCCAGACCTTGTTTGACATTCATGGGTACTGGTGATTGGGACTTCAATACATTGTGTGGAAAACAATTCAAGTCATAGCAGTTGTTGAGGTTGTTGTTGTTCAGTTGCTCAGTTGTGTCCAGCTCTTTGTGACCCCATGGACTGCAGCATGCCAGGCTTCCCTGTCCTTCACTATCTCCCCAGGTTTGCTCAAACTCATGTCCATTGAGTTGATGATGCCATCCAACCATCTCATCCTCTGTTGGTCCCCTTCTCCTCCTGCCTTCAACCTTCCCCAGCATCAGGGTCTTTTCCAGTGAGTCGACTCTTTGAATCAGATGGCCGAAGAATTGGAGCTTCAGCTTCAGCATCAGTCCTTCCAATGAATATTCAGGATTGATTTCCTTTAGGATTGACTGGTATGATCTCCTTGCAGATCAAGGGACTCTCAAGAGTCTTCTCCAACACCACAGTTTGAAGGCATCAATTCTTTGGGCCTTAGGATTTTTTATTGTCCAGCTCTCACATCCATTCATGACTACTGGAAAAACCATAGTTTGACTATACAAACCTTTATAGGCAAAGTAATATATCTGCTTTTTAATATGCTGTCTAGATTTGTCATAGATTTTCTTCCAAAGAGCAAAATGTCTTTTAATTTCATGGCTGCATTCACCATCCACAGTTATGTTGGAACCCAAGAAAATAAAGTCTGTCACTGTTTCCATTGCTTTCCCATTTGCCATGAAGTGATGGGACCGGATCCCATGATTTTTGATTTTTAAATGTTGAGTTTTAAGCCAGCTTTTTCACTCTCCTCTTTCACCTTCATTAATAGGCTCTTTAACTCCTCTTCACTTTCTGCCATAAGGTGGTATCATCTGCCTATCTGAGGTTATTGATATTTCTGTCTGCAATCTTGATTCCAGCTTGTGATTCATCCAGCTCGGCATATCGCATGATGTACTCTGCATATATATATAAGTTAAATAAGCAGGGTGACAACATACAGCCTCAACTACTCCTTTCCAACTTGAAGCAGTCCGTTGTTCCCTGTCCCTTGATCTGCAAGGAGATCAACATGTCTAACTGCTGCTTCTTGACCTGCATACAGATTTCTCAGGAGGCAAGTAAGGTGATCTGGTATTTCCATCTCTGTAAGAATTTTCCACAGTTTGTTGTGATCCACATAGTCAAAGGCTTTGGCATAGTCAATGAAGCATAAGTAGATATTTTTCTGGAACGCTCTTGCTTTTTTGATGATCCGACGGATGTTGGCAATTTGATCTCTGGTTCCTCTGCCTTTTCTAAATCCAACGTGCACATCTGGAAGTTCTCAGTTCATGTACTGCTGAAGCCTGGCCCAGAGGATTTTGAGCATCACTTTGCTAGCATGTGAAGTGAGTGCAATTGTACAGTCATTTGAACATTCTTTGGCATGCCCTTCTTTGGAATTGGAATTAAAACTGACATTTTTGATTCCTGTGGCCGCTGCTAAGTTTTCCAAATTTACTGAGATATTGAGTGGAACACTTCAACAGCATCATCTTTTAGGATATGAAATAACTCAGCTGGAATTCCATTACCTCCACTACCTTTGTTTGTAGTGATACTTCCAAAGGCCCACTTGACTTCACACCCCAGGATATCTGGCTCTAGGTGAGTGATCACACTATCATGGTTATCTGGGTATTAAGATCTTTTTTGTATATTTCTTCCGTGTATTCTTGCCACCTCTTCTTAATATCTTCTGATTCTGTTAGGTCCATACTGTTTCTGTCCTTTATTTATTGTTTGCATGAAATGTTCCCTTAGTATCTCTAATTTTCTGGAAAAGATCTCAAGTCTTTCCCATTCTATTGTTTTCCTCTATTTTTGTGCATTGTTCACTTAAAAAAGGTTTGCTTATCTCTCCATGTTCTTCTCTGGAACTCTGCATTCAGATGGGTATATCTTTCCTTTTTTGAGGTAGAGACTGTTATTCCCATTTCAGATAGAGTAATCAGCATTTGGAAAGGTTAACCCTGTTACACACGGTCAAACATCGAACAAAGGGTGGTGCAGCTCTGTTGAATCTAAAGACCAGCTCTGTTCCCTTGCCCTTTCCAGCTAAGGACACTTAACAGTGCTCAGGGGCCTGGTCTGCTAGAGGTGCTGTTTTGACACTCAATGAGGAACCAGTAAAGGAAATCACCAGGGCTGTAAACATCACCCACACGAGGCAGAATTGCCAGTGAAATGCTAGGTGCCTGCATTCCTTGAGTTCCTACCAGGGCCAAGCACCACTGTCCGCACTTTTCACGTACTGGGTCCTTCAGCTTCCAAGGTGGCGCTGACAGAAGCACCGTTGTACCCGTTTTATGAATGAAGAACCTGAAGCAGAGTGGTTATATAAATGACCCCAGGTCACATCTTCAAGCTGCAGAGTCAGGATTTCAACACAGAAGTCTGATAGCAGAGTCTGCTTGGATTGGAGTTCCCCAGCATTCTCTTTTTCTAGTCCTCCAAAATCATTGCTCCCTATTATTCATTTTGTGTCTGGTTTTAAAAGACAAGCTTAAAATATCACCTAGTGAAGAGCAGATACGTTATACTGCTATATACCTTCATAACTTTGGATATATTGCTGGCCATATCTGTATCTTCTCACAGACCCTGAGCTCTGGGATACAGCCTGGGGCCATCTCAGCCGTGCTGTTAAAATGAATGAAGCTGAATCCTGGGACCTCCACTGAGTGCCCTTCCCACCTTGCAGTCCATCAGTGAAACTTTCTACAGACCTTAGAAATGCATGTAAACCTAAGAGTGGGACAAAGTCAAAGAGCAGAGCTGCTTTATGATCTGGTCAGATGACATTCTGAACCCATCTGCCACCAGGAAGTACTTTCTCCTCAGGCAAACCCTTGAGAGAGGTCTAACAGCTCTGCTCCAAGGGTTGTGTCTGGAAGGCAGGGCCAGCCCTTATTTAATACCTCTGCTTGTGCATAGCTGTGAAGCCTATACCTCTTATTACAACTAACTCTTACTAGGGGCCTGAAACTCATTTGAAAAGGATGTCAAAAAAGGTGAGGTGCTGCAGATTTATCCCTTGCTTCCTTCCTATGAAAATTCTAAATAATCTAAAAAGAAATTCTGCCAGTTCCATTTTGGAGGTCTTAGAAACCATGCTGTTTGAGTCTTCCACTGGGCCGCCTCGGGCCTTGGAAAACAGCCAGCTTCTCTCTAGGCTAGAGCATGTACGCAACTTCAACCCTGGGTGCCCGCAGAAGAAGAGAATGCCCTGCTCAGTGTTATATGTGGATGTGTAAATTACAGCAGATGATGCACTTAGCAATTATGTTCCTTGCATACATAAGCAGGAACAACAGCTCCCAAACTGCCAATATCCTTCTCAATTCTCACAGAATGACTATGTGTCACACGGTCACACAGCAGGGGGTCTGGAAATGAGATGAAGGAATGGCACAGTATGAAGTTTCGATTTTGGAGAAGCACCCCTCCTGTGGTAGAGAACAAGCAAACAAGGAAAGTCCCAGAAGGCACGATGGCCTGGATGCACTGCACGCCCCAGCCCTCCTGAGTGTGGAGATGGTGCACGGAGGAGACTGGAGGAACAGAGGTGAGGGCCAGCAGTTCTGGAGCTCCAGCACCTGCTGCAGCTGCGTGAATATCTGGAAGAGTCAGGGAATGTTGCTAACTACTTGGGAACCAAACGGGAAGCTTTAATGAAACAGCCAAAGCTATACTGCACATTTCATATGCCTGGATGGGACAGGGAGGTAGCATAAAGGAGGAGAGTAGGTTTGATGGGGACTCTGAGGGAACTCTACAGAACATGTGTGCCCCATCTAAAGGGTAGCTCTACTCAGTCTCAAGCAATTGTTTCTAAGCAGGAAGAACTGACTCTTCTAATCCTTCAGGAAAAGCTGAAAATCGTTGGGTGGGGAGAGGTAGATGTGTGTGAGAGAGACCCATCTCAATTTGTAACTTGGCAATCAACTTAAACTATTGAAAACATTGTCTAGATTTGTGTCAGTTATTTATGCCGAATAACAACCCCCAAATCAGTTCTTTACAACAACCATCTTATTCTGCTCATGACTTGTGGTTCAAGAATTTAAGAAGAACTCCAATGAGTGGTTCACTTCTGACCCAGATAGTGTCAGCTGAGGCATCTGGATCTATGGGTCCATGATCCAAATAATAGATTCTTATCCTCATATCTAGCACCTCTCTATCTGTACTCCTTGGTTTTCTCTGTCTCTCTTTCTTTCTCTGAGTGTTGTCTCATCCTTCAGGGCCTCTCCATGTGCTTAGCCTTCTCACAGCATGGTGGTCTCAAGAAGTTATACATTGACATGGCAACCAGCTTCCAAGGGGCAGAAAATAGAAACTTTCAGACCAGTTAAGAATCATGCTTGGACCTTCCACAGCATCACTATCATCCTTTGCTGTTTGTCAAAGCAGTCACAGTACCTGCTTAGTCTCATGAAATCAGAGGCAGAGAAATGGACTCTGTCTCTTGAAGGGAGGTGGCAAAGTCATACCACACAAGAGCACTGGGATGAGAGGTGTGGTTTCATGCATCTTTGGAGAACACATTTTGCCTCAATATCAAAAAAACACTTGTTCAGTGAGTGTGGCCTGAAGCCCAATAGTCTGTAGTCTTTCAGAGAAAGGTTACTTACTGGTGCAGTCAGCAATCATGACTTACAGTATGTATTCTGCAGGTGGACTGCCTGGGTTCAAATCCTAGCCCTGTTCCTTACTATCCTTGGCATCTTGGGAAGTTCACTTAACTTCTCTGGATTTTAGTTTCTTGGTCTCTGATAACAATAGTATTCTACCTATTTCAGGAATATTTTATTAGACTAAAGGAGTTAATACTTGTAAACTGATTAGAGAAGAACCTCATGCAGAATAAGAATTCAGTAAGTAGTAGACAGTGTATTTGTTTGCTTGGGCTGCCATGGTGAAGTACTACAAACAAGGTGCTCAAACTGGAGACGTGTATTGTCTCCTATTTCTGGAGGGTAGAAGTCCAAGAGCAAGGTGTCAGCAGGGCTGGTTTCTTCTGCAGGCTGTGAGGGAAGGATCTGTTCCAGGCCTGTCCCTTTGGCTTGTAGATGCCCATTTCCTCCCTTTGTTTCTTCACATATGCTCCCCTTTATGTGTATCAGTCCCTGTGGCCAAATTTCCCATTTTTATTAGGACGTCAGTCCTACTGGATGAGGGCCCACCCTAATGACTTCATTTGAATTTGATTCCCTCTGTAACGATCCTATCTCCACATGTGAATATGGCAAGGTTGGGGACAAGGGGAGGGAGATGAATTGGAAGGTTGGGATTGACATATATACACTAATGTGTAAAACATATAGCTGGTGGGAACCTAATGTATAGCATAGGGAGCTCAGCTTGGTGTTCTGTCATGACCTAGGTGGGTGGAATGGTGGGTGAGGTGTGGAAGGGAGGTTCCATAGGGAGGGGATACATGATAGCTGACTCACTTCACTGCACAGCAGAAACTGACACAGCATTGTAAAGCAGCTATGTGCTGTGTGCTCAGTCATGTCCAACTCTTTGTGACCCTATAGACTGTAGCCCATCAGGCTCCTCTGTCCATAGGATTCTCCAGGAAGGAACTGGAGGGAGTTGCCATGCCCTCCCCCAGGGGATCTTCCTGACTCAGGGATTGAGTCCTTGTCTCCTGTATCTCCTAGATCGCAAGCAAATTCTTAACCCACTGAACCACCTAACTATACCCCAATAAAATAAAAGACCCTCTCTCCAAGTAAGGTCACATTCTGAGGTACTGGAAGTTAGGACTCCAGTATATCTTTTACAGAAGGACACAGTTCAGCCCATAGCAGACATAGTTGCTGTGGTTCATTCACACAGTTGGTATTTCTAGTGTGACTATCAGACATACATAGCACAAACCTAATGCAACTAAAGAGATGCAATAATGTGTGTGTGGGGGCGGAGGGTGGGTGTGGGTGTGGGTGTGTGTATATATATAGAGAGAGATGCAATTTTATATATATAGGTATGTGTATGTATATATATATATATATAATAAAAGATGATATTTTGTCCTCTCAGAGTTTGGTGAGACATCCCATAGAAGACATTTACTATTGTTAGGGCTTCCCTGGTGGCTCAGGGCATAAAGAATCTGCCTGCACTGCTGGAGACCAGGGTTTGATCCCTGGGTCAGGAAGAGCCCCTGGAGAAGGGAATGCAACCCATTCTTACTATTATTAGGAAGGTGTAGATAGTTCAGTTACTGTCATGTCTGACTCTTTGCGATCCCACGGACCACAGCACATCAGGCTTCCCTGTCCATCACCAACTCCCAGAGCTTATTCGAACTCATGTCCATCGAGTCAGTGATGCCATCCAACCATCTCATCCTCTGTCGTCCCCTTCTCCTCCTGCCTTCAATCTTTCCAAGCATCAGGGTCTTTTCCAGTGAGTCAGTTCTTCACATCAGGTGGCCAAAGTATTGGAGTTTCAACTTCAGCATCAGTCCTTCCAATGAATATTCAGAACTGATTTCATTTACGATACACTGGTTGGATCTCCTTGCAGTCCAAGGGACTCTCAAGAGTCTTCTCCAACACCACAGTTCAAAAGCATCAGTTCTTCAGTGCTCATCTTTCTTTGTAGTCCAACTCTCACATCCATACATGACTACTGGAAAAAACCACAACTCTGACTAGACAGACCTTTGTTGGCAAAGTAATGTCTCTGCTTTTTAATATGCTGTCTACATTGGTCATAGCTTTTCTTCCAAGGAGCAAGCATCTTTTAATTTCATGGCTGCAGCCACCATCTGCTGTGATTTTGGAGACCCCCAAAATAAAGTCTGTCACTGTTTCCTTTGTTTCCCCATCTATTTGCCATGAAGTGATGGGATCGGATGCCATGATCTTAGTTTTCTGAATGTTGAGTTGAAGCCAACTTTTTCACTCTTCTCTTTCACTTCCATCAAGATGCTCTTTACTTCTTCTTCACTTTCTGACATAAGGGTGTTATCATCTGCATATCTGAGGTTATTGATATTTCTCCTGGCAATCTTGATTCTGGCTTGTGCTTCATCCAGCCCAGCGTTTCTCATGATGTACTCTGCATATACGTTAAAAAAGTGGGATGATGATACACAGCCTTGATGTACTCCTTTCCCAATTTGGAACTAGTCTGTTGTTCCATGTCCAGTTCTAACCATTGCTTCTTGCCTTGCATACAGAAATGCAAAAAGGCAAAATGGTTATCTGAGGAGGCCTTACAAATAGCTGAGAAAAGAAGAGAAGCTAAAAGCAAAAGAGAAAAGGAAAGATATACCCATTTGAATGCAGTTCCAAAGAATAGCAAGGAGAGAAAGAAAGCCTTCCTCAGTGATCAATGCAAAGAAATAGAGGAAAACATAGAATGGGAAAGACTAGAGATCTCTTCAAGAAAACTAGAGATACCAAGGAAAAATTTCATGCAAAGATGAGCACAATAAAGGACAGAAATGCTATGGACCTAACAGAAGCAGAAGATATTAAGAGTTGGCAAGAATACACAGAAGAACTATACAAAAAAGATCTTCATGACCCAGGTAACCATGATGGTGAGAATACTCATCTAGGGCCAGACATCCTGGAATGTGAAATCAAGTGGGCTTTAGGAAACATCACTACAAACAAGGCTAGTGGAGGTGATGGAATTCCAGTTGAGCTATTTCAAATCCTAAAAGCAAATGCTGTGAAAGTGCTGCACTCAGTATGCCAGCAAATTCGGAAAATTCAGCAGTGGCCACAGGACTGGAGAAGGTCAGTTTTCATTCCAATCCCAAAGAAAGGCAACGCCAAAGAATGCTCAGACTACCACACAATTGCACTCATCTCACATGCTAGCAAAGTAATGCTCAGAATTAGAAGGGTGTGGATGATCAAATTCCACATGAATGTTACAATAAGTGTACAAGGGTGAAATTTGGAGGAGAGAGAGCCTGTAACTGATGCCCCCACTGAGATCTATCACACAGCTACAATTAGCCTCAAGCAGAATGCTCTGGTGCCTGTGCGTCTCCACACCTGGCTGCTTGACCCTCGGGCTCTGCCATGGACCTTGCTTGAGTCACTCAACTCAAACTCAGCTCTAGGACAACTTGCAGAGCCTTCGCACAAACTGCAGTGACTTGGTCCTCAGTCTGACCTACAAACTGCCTCCTGCACCATAGATATGTCTCTACACCTATCCACACATCCCCAGATGTGATCCGCGATCCTATTCCCAGCCATTCAGGAAGTCTTAGAAATGGGAGTGTTAGGCAAGCCTATGCAGATGAGATGGAGTTCTGAGTGTGTCCTAAAGATTGTAGAAGATCCCTTAAGAAACAGAGGATGGGAAAGAGGGTACCCGTCGGAGAGCGCAGTAAGTGAGCACTCAGAAGCAAGACTGTCCATACGTAGGAGGCATGGGAAAGTGTGTCTAGCTGACTGACAGGAAGGCTTTGTTTGGGGTCAGAGTGAGGGGTAAGTTTAGAAGGACCCACCCGACTCCTGGAGGGTGAAATCTGATCTTACCTTCCTTTGACTCTCTGCCTCGGTGTCCCCCCTCGTCCCCATGCTCCCCATATACACCCCACAATAGAAACTAGAGACAACTCTGTGTATGATCAGTCTTAGTAACAAGAGCCATCACTGACGCTCCAGCCAAATGAGGATGCTGTTTGACAGTAACCACTCTGTGCCCCACTCACCACATCCCTCTGGGTGACTGGGGAGGGACTTCCAGAAACCTGCAAAAGCATCTCCTGTTCTGTTAGATATTGTGATGCCTCTGTGGCAGAATGCCAGAATGAGACTCCCAGCCTCATCTGCACCTGACATACCCATCTGATATAGAACAGAATGCAAGTGAGCTGGACCCCCAGTGCTGCTTTATCTCTAGCGCCAAGACTTGTCATCCATGTAGGCATCAACTGTCAGTCTCTAGGGGACACCTTGCCCCTTATTGCCTCTGAACGCAGACAAAAAGGGCACAGCAGAGTGATTATGAGCTCAGACCCCACACCAGATGGCCAAATCCCAGGCCCACTTCTTGCCAGTGATGGGATTCTTAGTAACCTTCTATGCCTTTATTTCTGCATCTGTAAAATGGAGACAGTGATTATATATACCTGGTGAATTAGCAGATGGAAATCTCTAACATTCTGGACGCACATAATAAGCACTATTAGCTCTCACTAACATCAGTTGCAGGAGTGTGCAAACTACATACAACTTAGTGCAGGTCTGAAAATTCCTGCTGTCTGTAAAAGAGAATCTAGGATTTGTCATGGGGGCAGCCAAGATAAGGACCCTAACATTTAGAACTTTCAGATTCCAGGGGTAAATCAGTGAGCAGTGAACTTCTCCAGTCATCACATATCCTTTTCTTATTCTGGCCTCTGAGCTCACTCAAATCTTTTCTTAAAAAAAAAAAAAAAAAAAAAATTTAAACTCATCAGGGCGCATAGCAGATAGGAAGGTAGCTGTTTCACTTTCAACACCTGAGCACCACTTTCATCCTTAGATATGTGTGTGTGTGCTTAGTTGCTTAGTCATGTCCAGCTCTTTGAGACTCCATGGACTGTAGCCCACCATGGGGATTCTCCAGGCAAGAATACTGGAATGGATTGCCATGCTGTCCTCCAGGGGATCTTCCCAACCCAGGGATCGAACCCTGGTCTCCCACATTGCGGGCAGATTCTCTGCCATCTGAGCCACCAGGGAAACCCCATCCTTAGATATCACACACATCTATTGATAGAAAATATTTGTATACCTGTGCATGTATTCCGTTTATTATACAAATAGAAGTATACAACTGCACATACATACGCGTGCACACTATGTTGGGTGTGTTCCTTAATACCTCTGTCATTTGTCCAGACTGTGTCTCTTGCCCTCCTAAATGATGCTTTAAAGGAGGAACAACGAACTATAATTAATTCTGTAGAGAGCTTAACATAGTCTAGAATTACTGATCACCTAGATCTTAAATCAAGCTCTAGAAAAAAAGATGTTGAGATAATGTATGCCATATTCAAAACATGTAAATAGAAGCTCACCAATAAAACTTTATTTTAAAAATCAAGAAGATGGAATGGGGGTACTTAAGGAACTGTTTTCTTAGGAGCAAAGTAAGTCAGAGTCTGACATGGCAGCACAGTAGGCTGAGTTTGAGGGAAAGGGTCCCCAATGTATCTGGCCCTTAGCATCCCATTTCTTTTCAACACCACTGCCGACCTGAGAAAAAGATCTTGGCTTAAGTTGCATGTGAAAATGAATTTGTAGGTCTCAACCCGGCTCTTGTGACTGAGTGTAGCACTGCATAATTTGACAGGATTGGGCCTGATTGACAGTGAGAAGCAGCATGCAGGATCTCACAGGTCAGGAGAGAAAGGGGGCTGGCCCAAGGGCCCCAGAGCATGCTGGGTAGCAGCCTGCACTTGACCGAGTTCTTCCTACAGATGAAACAGCACAAGTCCAATAAGCTTGTCTGAGAGGCTGTGGGTCATCCGTAGAAATGAAGGAGAGAAACACTCCAGCAGGTCAAAGTGAAATCTTTCACTCTGAACAAACTCAAGCAGAGGAGGGATGCCCCAGGGAGGAAAAGCCCATGGAAAGGTGGACCTTCGCCTGGTGCCTGTTCACAGGCAGGAACCCGTGAGTTTCTGGCACCCCGAAGATTCTTTCAGCGCCAGCCCGTCTTCATTCTAATTTGAGCTGCCTGTGCACCCCATCCATACTTTTCCTAGTCCTGTCATTCACCTCCAAAAGCCTAGTGATTTTTAGGGTAGATGACATTTGGGGGCAAGCGTCCTAGACTCTGAGGTTTCCAAAGTCATTATCATTTGACAGATACCACATGCCCAATTGGCAGATGCCATTGGGTACCTGTCCCCTCAATTTGGTCATCCATCATCACCTCCACCATGACTGTGGGCTCTGAGAGATAAGCATATCCCTAGCTCAAGAGTAACCTGTGACCACTCTGAGCCACTCTTGTTATTACTATTCTCCTGGCCAGCTGTTTGTCTGGGGGGAGGATGTGGCACCCAGTCCTGAGCAGCGGGACGTGAGAGGCAGTCTTCTGGGAATAACTGAGTAGAAAGGAGTTCCCAGACAGACACACAGGAGGAGAGTCTCTCACCATTCTGTTGGGTGTTGTCATGCCTATGTAACATGGATGTTAAGGCGACCCCTGCCTCATCTCTCCTGCCTCATCTGTACTTGAGACAGCAGTAGGATAAAGACCACATATATGTTGAAGGTGATCTGAAGACCCCTCATGTGGCACTTCCAAAGGACCTTATAAAAAAACAGGCTATTGGGGTAAGAGTATGAAGGAAAAGGAGTGTTGTGGAGACAATATTTATTTAGAGAGAATTGTTTCCATGATGCATTCCCCCGCCCTCCAGAGGAAACAGGGAGAGGTTCAACAGCTTCACTTCTGCTGGAGTGGCTGGGCTTCCCCCACCACCCCTGTGTTTGGGAGAACTCATGGAGTCAGCTTTGCCTCTTGCCTTTAGAGGGCATGAGAAGGACTGGCTTGCACTCACAGAGTTTGTCAGGGTGAAAGATGGACTAGCCCTGGATCATGCAGAAGAGAGGCAACACTTCATGATCACAGGGCCACACAGAGGGGCAGAGGGACCAGAGGTGAGCCTTAGTCCACTGGGGCTGAGGAGGGATTCATGACTGACCATCCATAAGAGAGATGCCGTCACCAAAGAAAACGATGTAAGAATGGCCCCATTGATGGGAATGTCCTGTGAGCCTGCAAAAATGTCATAGGCGAGTGAGATTTAAATAGCCCTAAGAAATAAATACAAGTAATAGATACATAACTAGATAGATAAGTAGATCTGATACCCTTCCTGAGCCTCTACTACTCCCCTGGAGCCTGTTCTCCTGGTTAGCAAGTAGGGAAGGAGGTAAACACACCTCTTTCCCAGTAGTGAACCAAGAGGGCATGTGGGAGCAGCCCACAGGAAGAGGCATTTAAGGGGTACATTGTCTTTGAAGAATTTGAGAGCAATAATAACACTGACTTATCACCAAGCACCAACAACTCTCACCAGTGCTATGGGGCAGACCATGGCCGCCTCATCGCCCTCCTTGCTACCCCACCTTCCTTACTCACAAGACTCCTGTTATGGGAGACAGTAGTTTCCCTCATCATATAAGCCATTTGGAGTGTT
Organism: Oryx dammah; assembly: GCF_014754425.2. Lineage (NCBI taxonomy): Eukaryota > Metazoa > Chordata > Mammalia > Artiodactyla > Bovidae > Oryx > Oryx dammah. Next base: position 42,064,261 of record NW_024070185.1, on the reverse strand, counting down.
TTTCCTGTTATTTAAAGGAAAAGACACTGAGCTAGACATGGGACAAAGTAAAGTAGCCATCAAGGAGTTCAGAATTTCATTAAGTGAGGTATGGGGTGGACAGAAGTATTTTCTGGGATGAATGTCACACTTAAGTCAAGCACTGATACCAGCCAGCTGTATGGACAGGGAACACATTTTGAACTGTTAATCCTACAAAGCAGAGAGTTGTTGGAGGACAAGAAAAGTCTTTTCCCATTTATATGCACATTGTAGTTATTTTACCTGAATGACTCAGGGTAGAAAATAAAACACAATTTCTGAACTCAGAATGGACTTGAGGCCACATTAAATAATTCAGCAAACAAGACAAATGGGTGGCGCATCTTTGTCTCTGCTGCACACACTGCTTTTACTTCCTTCTCCTTGTCCCCCTCCCAACATCTCACCAATTCTGTTCACTGTCAAGAAAGTTGATGACCATTCAACAAACCCCTATGGAGAATCTAGTGGACTCCTGGCACTGCACTAAACACTGGGTCAGATATCTAGGTAAAACAGTCTCCAGAAGCTCCTGCAGAGGAGGAAATGGAGCTTCAAGATTGCTAAGTGGGACTCAGAGCAAGTTTGGTCCAACTTGAATGTTCATGATCTTTCCACTTGGCTACTCAGCTTCTAAGAAGCACAGAAATATCTGACTTGGTCCTTCCTTCTATGAGCTCATAGCCAAAAACCTATGCAATCTGGGAAAAAATGGGAAAAAAAGAAAGACAAATATACAAGTGATAGGTATTGCTTAGTCCTGCTAGAAGTTAAAGAAACTAGATACTGCAAGAGAAGATAAGCATAGTTGATAACAGAAACACTTATGTTTTGTCCCTGGGCAAACACTTCTGGAGGCATTTGCCTCTTAAGCCCTACTTCCTTATTAGAGCTTAATTTTAGTAAATCATATCAATATATAAATGCTATTGATTCTCTTATGGGTCCCATTTACAATAAACTCTGAAAACATACATCTCCTTTAGGTTCTAATGTTTTTTTCTTCCAATGTTGTTTTTACTTTGATAGGAACAAATTCTTACAAAAAAGTTTGTAAACAGTAGAGAAGGTGAGCTTCTTTCAGGCAGGTATCTCTCCTGGTATCTCCCAGTTTATTCCTAAGTGTACCCCATGTATTCCTTTATCATAGGACAGCAAATGCTTAAATAATAAAGTAAACCATTTTGTGTTTTTCTGGAGAGAGTAGATGAGTGAAATGGGAGTGGTATAACTGTTTACATTTATTTTATACCTAATTTTAGGCTGATTTCAGAATGTAAGTCACCCAGGATTTTTAGCTGTCCTCCTTTCCTTGACTGAGAGCATTTGTATTAAGAGAAAAACATGGTTGGGTTTGAAATTATTGTTTCACTGACTATCACAATGTTTAGAAATAAAGATTTGGTAGGAAGATAGAAGAAGCCATTTTCTATTATCTAAGCTATTTTTATTTTCCTGTTTCCATCATATATATATATATATATATATATATATATATATATATGTTCAAGAGTTGTCTGTACTTAAAACAATCTTTACCCATTCTACTTAAAAGACAGATCTGTGCTGACCTGCACTACCCTACACAGAATCAAAAAATCTCAGAATTTAGAAGGATCATAGGAAGGTTTCCCAGATTCTAAATAAATACCTAGGTATCTTTTCCAAATACCTCCAATCTTTGCTTCAAATCTTTCAATAAATAAGGTAGCCTTGTGGAGGTAAGAACAAAATTGCCTTAATAATGAGAACTAAAAAAATTTTGGGTGTTGTTTGCATTTGTACTCTAGGAATTGGACCCACTCTGGCAACTTTGTCCAAAAGTGATGGACTTTTAGATAGATAGGTCTTCTTATAAATCTTCTTTTTCCCAAGATAAACACGTTCATTTCCCCCTCTGCCATGATTCTGCCCTGGCCCACAGAATGGGAATTTTTGCTCTTCTACAAGTGTTAAGAATTGTTTTGCTTGTTCCCTGTCCCCTCTATCTTCTTCCCAAAGAGCTGAGTAGAGCCTTATCTAACATGGGAGATTGATACAAGTCCTGAACTTCGGAGGCTGAGCCCCTGATTGACCATCTTTTCTGCAAACATGCTAGACAGATGGTATTCACCCCTGTTCCTCCTTCCATGTAATAAGACCTGAATCAGAGCCCATGCTGCCTTACAGAGGCATGGCTGAAGGATCTTCTCCATTCTTGCTCTCTGTCAAGTAAGATATGATATCTGTACAAAGTACAGGTACAGGCAGGTCCACAGATACTCCTTGATGTGAGCGAGTTCAGTGTTTGCTCCATCAGTTCACTCCTTGCAAGCAGAGCTCTCAAAATCCAATGCTGCAGTTCCAACCCATCTCCATGAAGATAGTTTTGCCAGCAATAAAAATGATAGTTCAAGCTCCTCTGTTTGTATTTTTCAACTGCTTCCAAACTAGAAAGGAGAGGGCATGCAATTCACTTACAGAAGGAAAAAATCCAGCATGTTACTTTATACTGCATCAATCATCGTTTTTAGTTTTTTGAACATTCTCCACTTTGTCAGTCTTATCAGTCTTGAATGTTCACTGGAAGGACTGATGTTGAAGCTGAAACTCCACTACTTTGGCCACCTGATGCAAAGAGCTGACTCATTTGAAAAGACCCTGATGCTGGGAAAGATTGAAGCTGGAGGAGAAGGGGATGGCAGAGGATGAGATAGTTGGATGGCATCACTGACTCAATGGGCATGAGTTTGAGTAAACTGCTGGAGTTGGTGATGGACAGGGAGGCCTGGCATGCTGTAGTCCATGGGGTCTCAAAGAGTCAGACATGACTGAGTGACTGAACTGAACTATCAAAATAAGATTCCCAGAACTGAACAGAATATAATCAAGTGTGGATCCCCAGGCTAGAAAGTTCCTTGTGTCCTAGATACTAAAGCTTGCTGAATACTTGGGCCATAGACACCTTAACTACACAGAGCCTGGGTACTTTATACAGACATCATATTTTACCTGACCAGAGTTAGAAAACAGAAAATTGCTCCTCCAGAAACTCAAGAAGTTACCCCCAACTTCCCCTCTACCCCATATGGCACTTTCAAATAGGCCCCTTTTCAATCACGAAAGCCAGGCATCAGTAGGGACTTTGATTCCCCACTATAGAGACCTCCAGACAGGAAGGCTGTGAATAAGATCATCTGTTACTAAAGACTACACGAGGGAAGGAGCAGACCCTGACATTGTGTCACCTCTGTTCTTTCCAGTTCCAGGTGATTGGAGGAAGGAGTTTCATTTAGTTTTCAAACTGCAGGGGACTGGCACTTTGGGAATGTTTTCTGGGCTCACTGTGCCCAGCGCAGTCATCTGTACCCAGGAAGCTGATCTTTTCAGTAACTCACTTGATGAAAACATATTTTGTGGAATAACTTCTCCACTAAGTAGATTCCTTTAATGAAACAAACAAACAAAAATGTGTAAGAGGTCAACGGGAAGGAATGGCTCCCTGTGATCAAGGAAAACTCCCAAGCTGTAGCCTAGCACTCTCACAGGCGGGGCGGGGCTGGTGGGGGGAGTCTCTCACCTGACTTAGAGATTCCTGCCTCCATCGTCTCTACCCCTGGAAAGTTGTTCATATCAGGCCTCCCTGCTGCTGCCACAATCAGCTCCAGAGAGGGGCCCCTTTACATAGTTGTCCTGATTTGATTCCCCCTAAAGCAGAACTGGGACCAAAGACTTGGATGCAGTTCATTCATTTGGGAGGTGACCCCAGGGAGAGTATATGAGGGCTGGGGGAGATGAGAAGAGCCAATAAAGAGAGTGTCAATGTGTGAGTTGCTTTTGAGGACACCTTGGATTCAAGCCTAGAGAATACCCTCTAGAGAGACGAGAAACACACCTCTGAATTCACTCACCAGTCTGAAGAGCCTGGGACATTTCTCCACTGTCTCCCCTCCTCCATGGATATAGGGTACCCTGTCAAGGAGGTACGTCCACTGGCCATCCAGGTTGCACCTAGTTGAATGGAGCAAGCTCTCTTAACATTAGAGAAAGGCCTCAGCAGCAAGGAAGGATGACACAGGAGGCTGTCAGCATGCTAGACACCATCTGCTCCAGGATCTGGCCTAGCAGATACAGGTGGAGCATCCAAGCCATCTGCTCTAACACCTCAACAGCCCAAGTGTAAGGGGAACAACCCTTTTTAGCTTTTCATTAGCCCATATGAAAGGGACTACTATTTAAAAACCTAACCCTTCCAAATGTTCTGTGCTATATGCTTAGTCGCTCAGTCGTGTCCAACTCTTTGCAACTGTAGTCCACCAGGCTCCTCTGTCCATGGGTATTCTCCAGGAAGAATACTGAAGTGGGTTGCCATGCCCTCCTCCAAGGGATTTTCCCAACCCAGGGATCGAACCCAGGTCTCTCATATTGCAGGCAGATTCTTTACCATCTGAGCCACCAGGAAAGCCCAAGAATACTGGAGTGGGTAGCCTTTCCCCTCTCCAGGGGATCGTCCTGACCCAGGGATTGAATCCCTGTCTCCTGCAATGCAGGAGGATTCTTTACCAGTTGAGCTACCGGGGAAGATTTAATAAGAAAGAAAGGAAAGAAAAGCAGATAATATAAGGAAACACACCAGACGAGGTCTTGAAATACTTTTGCTGATCCCCAGCAACTGCACACTGTCTCCATGGATGGCACATTTTTACAGAGCCTTGCCAAACTGCCTACTGCCCTCTAAGCACCAGAGTCTGTCCCCTACTGTGGATGCACCTTACCTCCTGCCACCTGGGAATGTTCCATCAGGTTCCTGGCAGCCCTGTTTTCAAGGTCAAAAGGACCATAGCAGCCTTCTTCCTTCAGTGGTTTTCTAGTCAGAGAATAAGTTGTGCATAGTTTTCCCTGCAACAGTTTATAAAAGTGTAAGTCATTAACACCACGATCTCCAGTGCTCACCCCTCTGAGCTGGAATCCTGGCTCTTGACATGTTGTGTGACCTTGGGTGAATTTGCTTAATTGCAAACCTCAGTTTCTTCATCTATAAAGCAGAGATAATGAGAGTCCAGTCCATAGGCTTGTGAGGATTTAATGACTTAATATAGAGACAATGACTAGCAGATAAAAGCACCGTATAAATGCCGGTTATTATTGTTATTATTATTAGACCAGAGTTTACATACAGGGAATTATCATAATAAAGTGACCTTCCACAACAGAGCCACTCTGTAAAGCTACAACTATTCAGTAGCCACATCTGCATCAAAAATTAGTACACTGTGTACATAGTAATAAGATCTTTTTAAGGGCAAGAGCATTACCTAGGCTGGAGTGAGTTGCTAGGGTTCCCTCTTCCTTCTTTTACATGTATGAATTTGGCCAAGGCTAGCAGAGTCTTTCCTTTTTAACTTTTTATTTTGTATCAGGGTATAGCCAGTTAACAAACAATGTTGTGATAGCGTCAGGTGAACAGCAAAGGGACTCAGCCATCCATATACATGGATCCATTCTTCCCCAACAGCAGAATCTTTTCTGGCCTTTTCTAACACCCTTAAGTTGGAAAGTAGATACTTGCCAGGTATAAGACTATACTTGCCATAGACAGAAATACCTGTCTTTGAACATAGCTGTCTCCTCTGTGGCTTCAGGTAGCCCAAACTAGAACCTTTCTTTGAAGCTTCTCAAGGAGAGTGCTGTGAGGTCATTATTAAACACTTTCCTGGTTAGACCATGTCTGTTTCCATTCTGTCCATTTTATAGAAGTTTGTGAGCATCTGCCTTAGAAAAAAGATAAATGCACTCAACTTCAGTGTTTTGGCTACTTGTTATAACAAGTCTGAATGAAATGGTTTCCGGATGGTATAAGAGTTTCATCTTTTTCTGGGTCCCTAACATAGATAACTGAATGGTTAATTTATACTCGGCTAAGAATCCATCCCTTGTCTTCTTCTCTCTCTGGACTTCTGTTTCTGGGAAATTACGGTCAAGGCCTAAGGAGTTGCTTCAAGTTGACAGCGAGGTCCCAAACCTTGGATCATTCTGCGTAGATGCCACCAAAGGAAGCGAATTGTGAGAATAGGACACCTCAAATTTGCATCAAGCTAAGTCCAGCCTTCTCTGTCCTGTCTCTTCTTATTACAAAACACAAATCACGCCACCTCCTCTGGTACAGAACAACTTGACCTCTACCACCCCCTGGTGGATCATCAGAGAATGCCAGGTGAGTCCCTCCCTTTTGAAATCGCCACGTGGGCCCAAAAGACTTAGACAATCAAAGACTGCCTCTCAGAAGCCTTCCACATTCTCATTCAATGTACTGATTATTTAGAGCTGAAACATAATTTGCCCCCAAATGGTGCTAGCACTTTTTGCCTTTGTATTCCAACTTATTCTATTATTCAGACGTGGCATTCTTTATTGTAATTGCCTGGTTACTTGTCTGTTTCCCCAAATAGACTGTAAACAGTAGAAACCCGATAGCGCTAAGTGGTTTTCTTGAGGTCATGTAATCAGAAGAGAATCCCAGTATCGAGATCAGGTTTCTCTATGCATGGTCCGCTGTGCTGTTCATTTGCAGCTCTGTTTTGTGTTCTGAAATAGTTCTTTCTCAGAAGGAGCATTGAGAGAGTGGTGTACCCGGGCTCTGAAGACAGAAATTCTGCTCAGGTGAGCTCAGTCACTCACCAGGCCAAGGTCCCTGAACAAGAATGGTGGTGTCTTCAGATGATGGCTGAGGTCCCTGTCCAAATCTAAATGGCCTACTTGAAAGGACTCTTATGAATTAACAGTTCAGACAGAGAGAGAGAGATTTATCCATTCATTCCACAAATATACATTTGTTTAACAAACATTTAATTCAGCATCTACTGCATGCCTGACTGGATGCCAAGTATGCAGGTAAACAAAAAATAATTTGTCTTGATTTTAGTGGGTTCAGCAGCCAACATCTCTTACTAACGATCATGGATAAACAGAGCGGCGGATCTGGCATCAGCATACTATCTTTTGAAGAATTCCCTCATGGTTGTGCATGTGTACGTGTCTCTGTGTGTTGGGGTAGGTGGGAGAGGGAATGCTGGTGAAAACTGCCACATTCAAAATCACTGTCTCAAACTCCTGAAACCAACAAACCCAAATCAACAACAACAAGACAGGTTGGGTGCATCCAACACAGGCGTCCCCTCCCTGACAATGTGCCGTTTCCAAAATCAAGCCAGTTGTTGCTTGCTCCTGTCTAGATGCCAATAAGAGTGCCCCATTAGTGCCAATTTGTTTTTTGTAACACAGACACCTGTCACCAAAGAGCTTGACAAAATATAACCAACTTAGTCACTGTGGATGTAAACTGGGCTTAAGCTAATCAGCTCAAGGTAAACAGGAAGCCTTCAAATCCCACTGCAAACCCTCCCAGGGACCCAGCCCCTCTGCCTGTGGACAAACCTATGGTGCATTTCTGACTGATGGCAAGACACCAACTGGCAATTGATTTTTTTTTTCTCTAAATGCAAGTTATCAGCCTTTCCTTCCAGTCAGCTGCAGGCTCCCCCCTGGCAGTTCAAGACTCATAGGGATAGTGGATTATCTTTTCTTTTAATAGCAAACCACCTTCTGCTGAGATGGAATGAAAGTTGCTGGAGAATGAGAACAGATTTCACCAAGAAGTCCTTTAACACTCTTTAGGAAACACCTCTAGTTCAAGTATTTAAAAAAAAAAGAAAAAGGAAAAGCCCTGAAAAACTCACCAGGTTTCTGCTGTGTGACTAAACCAGCCACCAGGGTTGTGCTGGTTACATCTGAATTAGCCCTGCGTGATAATCACTTTCAAATTCTTTTCCACCTCATGCCAGCAGATCTGTTCCCTGGGTGTGCAATTGTATGGGGCAGATGCCTTCCAAGGAGTTCTCAGACCCAGATTAAGAACACATAATGCACGGACAGAGGAGCTTGTCGGGCTACTCTGTAGGATTGCAAAGAATTGGACACGAATGAGCACGCACACACCACACCAACGTATAACAACAAATGAACAAGGAAGACATTTTTCCAAAAGCACACAGGCAGGAGACTCAGTATGTCCTGTCCTTTGATAGAGGACCCATCTAGCCCACTGCATTATGAGGAGCAGAAAAGTCTGGAATCCTAACCTGCCACAGAAGGGGTTTCTTTCTCCTCACAATGCTGTGCACTGAATGGCAGATTTTGTAACCTTCATTGTGAGGCACCTCTCATTATGAGAAACCAAGCGCAGAGCCCGGCTTCTAACTGGAGTATTTATAATGAAAATGGATTATATGCATCCTGTTTGCTAAGCAATTATCCCAAGGCAGGGATTGAGTCCAGATTTTTTGCCTCACTGCCTGAGTGGCAGGCCATGAATAGATAGACAGGTATTTGCATGCAGGGTCTCTGACCTGGAGAAAATGTCAGGAGATTGAGAGCCTACAGAGAGAGCCATAGATGCATATTCTTTTGAAACATGGCTGGGTTTTGCAGTCTATTCTTGGAAAAGGCAAAGAAAGGGGGAAAGAGTTTGAATTTGCTGTCGCTGTTTAAAGCTATCCTCCTCAGTCAAAGTGAGACCATTTTGCTTTGCTCACCTTAAGTTTTTCATTAACTGGGAGTGACTCTGGCTCTTACCTTCTCAAGGAGATGAAATGAGTTTTATAGAGTCGATGGCAAGTGGTGCCTTCCCTGGATGTTTTATAAAACCCAGATCTGATCCTCTTAAGATAGGCACTTTTTTATGAGAGAAGGCATTTCTCAGATGCTCTGGATCTAAATTTCCTCTCCTCCTCTTTGACTTGCTCAGCTCCTGCCAGGTGCTGACCAACATTCTCTTTCTGATGCTGGTGTACTGTTTCAGGGCTGTGCTTCCAGGCTGAAAGGAACCCTGTGCTAGTGCACGCAGTACTTTGGGATCCTGAGCAAGGATCTGCCAACATCCGTCATCTCCAGTCTCCCTTCACCCACCCTCTTCCTCCTTTATGATGAACTTGCATGCTGAGATGCATATTGAGAGATGGCAGTAAAAATATATATATATATATATATATATATTTTATATATATATATGGACAAGGACCAGAGGGTGAAGTCTTAGAAGATAGAGGAGACTAACAGAGGCTTTGCATCCCTACAATGGGGTAGGGCCGCTCAGCTCCTAACACCTGTTTCACGAGAAATTACAGTTGCCTGGGGAATGTGTGCACATCTTTGGTGTATCTATACAGTGGAATACTACTCAGCAATATAAAGGACTAAACTACTGGTAGACACAGTAACATTAAAGAATCGAATTCTTTGTTCTAAGCCAAGGAATTTAGACACAAAAAGCTCATACCAGAAAACTCTCGGGGCCAAAATCTGGTTGAGTTTCCAGAATGAGGAGTAGAGGGAGATGCTGACCTGACAGGTTGACTCGCCATCCCAGTTCGCTTGGGACTGTCCTACTTATATAGCCCAGAAAGCCTCTATCCCTGGTAACCACTCAGTCCCAGGCAAATCAGAACAGTTGGTCACTCTGGATCTTGACAAAGAACTAAAAGGGAAATTGCAGGACGGTGTTGGGGCAGGGGGGGAAGTTGGGAGGAGGAACTGCAGTTTTTAAAACTCCCATAACTATGCACTTACTGGTAAGTTTTACTCTGTGTAAATTATACCTTAATTAAAGGCTAGAAAAAGGTCTCCTTCTCTTCCCCTGTCCATTCTTTAGAGAGTGAGCTCTCTACATGCAAGGGTTTTGTGTCTCCCAGCATCTAGTGTTGCGTCTGCTGTGGTGTAATTTGCTCAGAGATTGTGTCCTGCTGTTTCTTCTCAGATGCTACCTGTCATATCACCACCGATAGATTCTTTAAACAATCCAGAGTCTCTAAACATAGCATTTTCTCCATAGAAATACATAAAGTTTTCTCTGTTTCCTTTGGGTTGTGATTTGATAGCCAGGCTCTTAATACGAGACAGATCTATTAAGCAGTGCTTTCTAAATACAATAAGCATAGCAAATTCCTGGAGTGCTTGTTAAAAATACATATATAAATTCCTGGAACTATATCTAGACCCACCAAATCTGAAGTTCCAGAAAAATAACCTAGAAATCTGTCTAGTTCACAAGGACTTATGATCAAGCATGGACAGCCTAGACAGAAAACCTGGTGTTGGGAAGCCTCAGTACCAGGCTTCAGGTCTGGTCACATCCTCTTCCCTCGATCCCATGTCATCCCCCTGCCAGAGTCTGTTGATGAATCACTCACTCATTAATTCCATTTGACAAGGATTTATTGAGCACCTACTCTGTGCGAGGGCTGCAATGGTAAAAATAAAGCAAACAAGTGAACACAATACATTCAACCACTGATGGATGATGTGAAGGAAATACAACAAGTGACATGACGGTGCCTGGACCACGTACTTCTTACATAGAACAGTCAGGAAGGACGTGGTCTTCACTGATGCTGGCTCTGCCCTCAGGCAGATTTCTTGTGGGGAGTAGAGTCAGAAAGGCACTGAGATATATTCCAGTCTTGCCATAAGCAGCTGCCATGGACCAGCCTCAGTATCCTCATCTGTAAAATGAGGGGGTAGTTCTAGATGTTGAACTCTAAAGAGGCTTCTCAGCCTGACAGTTGATGTTTCTGGAGTTTATTGTTGTAATCAAATAAGGCGAATCTGATACATATTTAATGTTATGCATAATTGTTATTGTGCTGCATGATAATTAGCTATCAATGGTAAGCAGTTCACAAAAATGACTGTAATTAGCATTTTCTTATACACAAACCAACCCAAGTTTTTGGAGTTTCTCACTTCTTGCTTTGTTATTCTGTAATTAGCATCAGGGTCCTCTATTCTTCTGTACTATGTGTCATTCAATGAGAACCCATGTCCTTCTCTCTCACACACCCACACAGTGATATTGACACTTTAAACTATCAGGCTGGTTTATTATGCCTTGAGTTGTTGTTGTTCAGTCACTCAGTCATGTTCCTCTTTGTGACCCCATGGACTGCAGCACACCAGGCTTCCCTGTCCTTCACTATCTCCCAGAGTTTGTTCAAACTCATGTCCATTAGGTTGGTGATGCCATCCAACCATCTCATCCTCTGTCACCCTCTTCTCCTCCTGCCCTCAACCTTTCCTAGCATCAGAATCTTTTCCAATGAATTGGCTCTTTGCATCAGGTGGCCAAAGGATTGGAGCTTCAGCTTCAGCATCAGTCCTTCCAGTGAATATTCAGGGTTGATTTCCTTGCAGATCAAGGGACTCTCAAGAGTCTTCTTCAGCACCACAGTTAGAAAGTATCAATTCTTTGGTATTCAGCCTTCTTTAGGGTCCAACTCTCACATCCATACATGACTACTGGAAAAGCCATAACTTTGACTAGATGGATCTTTGTCAGCAAAGTGATGTCTCTGCCTTTTAGTATGCTAAGTTCATCATAGCTTTTCTTCCAAGGACCAAGTGTCTCTTAATTTCATGGTGGCAATCACTGTCCACAATGATTTTGGAGTCAAGAAATAAAATCTGTCACTGTTTCCATTTTTTCCCCCATCTATTTGCCATGAAGTGATGGGACTGGATGCCATGATCTTAGTTTTTTGAATGTTGAGTTTTAAGCCAGCTTTTTCACTCTCTTTCACATTCATCAAGAAGCTCTTTAGTTTCTCTTTGCTTTCTGCCATTAGGGTGATATCATCTGCATATCCAGAGAAAGCAATGGCAACCCATTCCAGTACTCTTGCCTGGAAAATCCCATGGACGGAGGAGCTTGGTAGGCTGCAGTCCATGGGGTCTCAAAGAGTTGGACACGACTGAGCGACTTCACTTTCACTTTCACTTTCACACATTGGAGAAGGAAATGGCAACCCACTCCAGTGTTCTTGCCTGGAGAATCCCAGGGACAGGGGAGCCTGGTGGGCTGCCGTCTATGGGGTCGCACAGAGTCGGACACGACTGAAGTGACTTAGCAGCAGCAGCATCTGCATTTCTGAGATTGTTGATGTTTCTCCCTGCAATCTTGATTCCAGCTTGTGCTTCATCCAGCCCAGCATTTTGCATGATGTACTCTATGTACTCTGTGTATAAGTTTGTCAATCCTGAGACTGCTGTATTACTGCTATCCTTTCCATCATCAAGGAGCTATTCATATAACAGCTGCTCTTGGCTCCTTCATCTGCTGTATTGGGTGGTAGAAGGCCTAAGGACCAGAAGAAACCACAAAAGTTTAGACCATCGGAACTTTTTGGAAAGGAGAGAAAAGCCAGCAGGGAAGACACTGCATGACAATGACCCCAGATCCTCTGAGATTCTGGGAGAATCAGGGAGATCGTGAGTTTGCTTGGGCTGCCAAAACAAAATATCACAGACTAGCTGCTTTAAACAACAGCAGTGTATTTTCCCACAGTTCTGGAGGCTGGAAGTCAAAGGTCAAGGTGTTGGCAGGTATGGTTTCTTCTGAGGCCCCTCTTAGCCTGCACATGGCGCCCCCTTCTCTCTTTGTCCTCGTGTGATCTTTCCTCTGTGCGTGCGCATTTCTAGTGTTTCTCTCTTTGTGGAAATCCCTCGTCTTATAAGGACATCAGTCAGATTGATTGAGGGCCTATTCTAGAGACCTCATTGTAACTTAGTGTTTTATCGATAAATACCACACCCCCTCCCAAACACTGGTACATTCTGAGGTACCTGGGATTAGGACATCAGTATACAAATTGGGAATTAGAGGCGGGAACACAATTCAGCAATAACTGAAGGGAAATTGTGAGGAAAAATAACTTTCCAGGTAACAAGAGTTTAAAAATAACAGGAACCAGGAATTCAGTCTTTCCTTCCGGTCTGGCAATTCCCAGAGCTTCTTTTGTAAGACTCCTCTACCACAAAAGCCGTGCCCCCAGTTGATGACTAGAGCCTAATTCACCTTTCAGAAAATCTCCCTTTCCACAAGCAAGAGTGAGAGTCTTAAATGACCTTAAAAATAATACAAGTGAGTCTATATAGAAAACAAACAGACACACAGACACAGAAAACAAATTTATAGTCACCAAAGGGAAAGGGTTAGGAAGGAGGGATAAATTAGGAGTATAGGATTAATGGATACAGACTACTATACATAAAATAGATAAGTAGCAAGGCTTTACTGTACAGTGCTGGGAATATATTCAATATCTTATAATAATCTATAATAGAAAGTAATCTTAAAATGTACACATGTATGTATGTGTGTGTATTAGTCACTCCATCGTATCCGAGTCTTTGCAACCCCATGGACTGCAGCCCACCAGGCTCCTCTGTCCATGGAATTCTCCAGGCAAGAATACTGGAGTGGGTTGCCATGATCTTCTCCAACACATATGTGTGTGTGTATACACACACACACACACACACACGCATATATATATATATATAACTGAATCATTTTGCTGTACACTTGAAACTAACACAATATTGTGAATCTTTTTAAAATACTTCAATTTTTAAAATATTTTTTAAAAATCACAATTTAAAAATAGGTGTAAATACTTGGGAAAGTGAGCCCTCGGCGTGAGCAGGAATCCCTGGCAGCATGTGAATGCCCTTCCCTGTTTTCATAGTGAGAGGGCAGAGAGCTAAGGGTGAACTTGGCTGACTCTGCCATTGGTTGCACCGCCCCATCAATCTTTGGTGCCAGCCAGCTCATGGCTAGATAGACAGGATGGAAAGCGGTGGCCCCAGGAGGTCAAGGATCTCATGTTCCTCCCATATGCTCTGCATTTGCATCTGGGCCCCTGCCTCCTCAAGGGCAACCTATGATGCTGAGTGTGAGATCTGAGAACAGAAACTCTAGAATGAGAGCTTCTAGCAAAGCCGTTAAAACAAGGCAGCAATAGAGGAAAGCCCCAGATCTCCCAAGACAGTTTTCAAAGGGCCACAAGCATCAACCTACACCCTTTCACGTTGCATGAATCTGCTTCACTCTCCCTGACCCTTCACACAACCTGATAGACACAAGGGCACTTTGTCATGAACAGAAACAGAAATATAAGCAAAGCAGTTTCAGAAACAGAATTGGGAAAGTATGAATATGTAATGCTAGGAAAGGATTTACTTTAATTTGGTGTCTTAATATTATAAGCTTTTTTTCTCTTCTTTTCTTTAAATCCGTGATCTAAAAACAGGAGACCTGGGTTTTAGTTTTCCTGCTCTATTGCCATGTCAGTGAACTGGTCGTGTACCCTCTATGAGCGTGGTTTCTGATCCTTAGCTTAAAGGAACTGGAAAGCTTGCACTCTGAGATCCCACTAGAATATTTTCTTCTGCAAATATATGTTGACAAAACAAGAACTGATCCAAATAATTAACCGAGATAAGTTTAGTTACTGTTGTACATTTTTGGTCAGATATCTCAGTTAACTTATATGTACTGAAGTCTCATATTCTGATAAAACTTGTGATTACTCATCTATGAAATGGGGATATATTTGTCTCACTAGGTTTTCCATGGATGAAATTAAATAAAGGGTGTAAATGAGATGATGGCTGATGCACAGAAGAGGCTGAGTAAGTGTTAGTTCTTTTCTTGTTAACCCTTGGTGCCTGGTTTGGTTGATGTGCAGTAAACATTTTACAGTTTGTGAAAGCAGCCTGGAGATACCACTCTGGTAAGAACCTAATGCAAATACAGACCAAAGGGACTAAGATGTGCCAATAAGGTAGTGATGAAGTTGTCTACACTTTCTGCCATGACACAAGATATATATATGCTTAAACACACTTACTCAGTAAACTCAAACTCCACCTGTCATTTAAAAAATATTTTTGGCAGGACTGGTAAGCTACAGTGATGCAGATGGCCTGGGAAGGGTCAAGCTCTGGAAAAACAAGTCCAGGTGTTTATCAGTAATATTTGAAGTCCACCTGTGTTCAAAGGGACAGATATGAGGGTATGATTAGCAGCAGCATAATCATTGAGTCCTTGAGAACTTTATTAGTTATTCATTTTATCATCACAACTCTTCCAAGGGGTATTGATATTCCCACTTTTTCTAATAAAGGACTTATTGCTATAAGAGTTCAAGTATCTTGTTCAAGGTCATAGAGTTAGTGAACAGAACAGTAGTTCCTGAATTTGAACGTTCAACTCCTTTTCTCCAAAGTCCTTGTAAGCTCTAGTTCAGTATTGAGCAGTCCAGGAGCAGGCAGCCTTTTAGAAATAGACACTGGCATTTGGGATATTGGTCAGTTGATACTGTGCATCAAGGCACTAATCTAGGGTCAAGACCAGACTCCAGAGTTGGATGAGAATCAGGTAGAAAACAAATGTGTCCCTAGACAGATTACTAAGGCAGGATCTCAGACACACATCCCCTGACAAAGGCAAGGTAGAGATTCCCTCCACAACCGGGCATAGAAAGAATCTAGGGACAAGAAAGAACTTTATTGTGAGAGTTAAGATAAAAAAAAAAAAACCTGAAGCAAATAAGTGGCCTGCATGAGTCAATGCTCCAACGTATTGGGCAGAATCTCCTCATACACTGACAGCAATATCTCCTAAAACTTACATGGAGCTGAATTTATCAAAGGATGAGAAAAGTAGACAGAGGTGGAAGGTTCCTTACTAGGAAGAGAGAAACGTTCCAAAAGAATACAATTCTGGTTCACTGGAAGTTTGGGTGATCAGACCTGGTGTGTCTTCAAAGGATTTGAGAGATGAGCTTCAATGCCATCTGTTGTACCTTAATAATCCCAAGAAATAAAAGCTGTGTTCCCTTCTTTGCATTAAAGAGGGCTTTCCTAAGAGCTTCAGAGAATCTTCTGTTTCTTGGCATAACACATAACTTAAACTGAACCTTCTTAATGCCCATCTCAACATGGTATCCTACAAAAACTGGCATTCAAATAAGTGTTGAAGAGTAATTTAAATATTTACTGAAATCCATCAAAAGCACCAAAGAAGTATATGAAATCTTATGACATGAAAAGATCCTAAAGATCTTCACCTGTCTTTCTCCTCAAAGTCCTACTTGTAACTGTTGCAGCTTACCTCCTTCCAAATATTTTTTCTCCCTTCTTCCCCAAAAAAATCCCCACCCATGGTGGATGGCAGAAAGGAGAAAGCTGTAAACAAAATGCAGCATTTAATATTTTGTTCTCATCACAGAAGTTCCAAGTAAATTGTGAACAGAAAGCCAACCAGTGCTAGGAGAACCACTAGCTATTGTTTAATCACCTGGCTTTACTCTGTTCCATTTTGCCTTCAAAGTATCTCCCTCAATTTCCACCAAATAAATATACTTATTCATGTGATCAACTGAACATCTAGTAAAGTCTTGATTTTGCACAGTGTACAGTGAAGTAAGAGATATATGACAGAAATCCTGCTCTCAAAGAACCTAGAATTAAATAGGAGTGACAGGACATACCCCAAATCACTACAGTAAATTGTATTAAGTGATTGGCCCTAAAATGTGGATTAAGATTCAAGATCTTCTGGAGGATTAACTAAAACCAATCACACAGTATACTTACTTCTTACTCCTACTTCTGTTCTTAAGATATACATGGAATCCTCTTGTTCTTTTCCTTTTCATATTTTCTAAACATATTTCTCCAGTGATATCATCTTAAAAGAAAATGAAATTAGATCAAAATGGACTTAAGTCCAGACCTGAAGGGAAAAAATGCACTAAAAGAGAAGACTAAGAACTATGTTTGTGAAAGAATGAACCATCTGACTAATAGCCTGGGGAAGATATCTAAGAACCCTTAAGAATTTTATATTATCCATCGATCTCTCTGATCTTGTCTCCATAATGACTAGCACCAAGATAATTTCTAGAAAATAATGTGATCATATCTCATTTAAAATGTCTTACTGGTTTTGAGATTTCCCCTTGTCCTCTGGTTATGTCTAGATGCCTTAACATGACTCAGAAGTTCATTTTTTAGTAGAAAAATGAACTTTAGTAGAAAAATGAACTTCCTGTCTCTCTAGCCACATATTGTGTCAATCATCATTTCCAGCATCTTCTCTGCTTCAGTGCTTCTTAATCATTTGTAGAAGTGGGTAACTTCTATATCCTGAGCTCACCCCATTCTTGTCTTTATTGCCTTGGACTCTAATTGCCTTTTCCCAAGTTATTCGCCTCCCAGACAATAAGCACCATGCAAAAATGAACTAGTTCTACCATATTCATCACTGATTCCTCAGAGCCTATCTCAGTGTCAGAAAGTAGTAAATATTTCATGAATGTTGCTTGAGTGCATAACTTAAAAACATAAGGGAATCATGACTTGTCTTGAGTTGGGTTCCTTGGAAACATATTCTGAGGCAAAGATTTTCAAGCAGGAGGTTTATTGGTAGTAGCTGTAGTAGGGCTTTCCAGTGGGAGACATCGAAATGTAATGTAATATGGATCCCATAAGAAGTTCTGAAGCTGAAACAATTCTTCAGCATTTTCCCTACTAAAGGCAGAAGGACCAGATCTTTGGACCAGATCTTTGTATCAAAAGCCAGCTGCCTCCAAGGAGGAAGTGTCACCTTGGGTGATTCACCCCCTTGGATAAGGGCAATTGCTACCAAAGGATTAAGCTGTGAGTCCTCAGCATCTAGCTCTCCAAGCAGCTGGTCTTGGATAGGAATTTAAACCATGAGCTGCAGCGTCTGCTGCATTTCCCTTTCGCCTGCAGCACAAGGCATGCATGCTTCAACTCCCTAAACTCTGAACATGTCCCTCTGCCCTGAAACCCACCTAATTACAACCTCCACTGCTCAACTGCTGGTGGAGTGAGCACCAGTCCCACTGTCAATCACATTCATTTATCCATTCAGTGAGTGTTTGTAGAGTGTCTACTACATGCCAGGGATTATTCAAAGTATACAGCATTCATCAGTACATAAAACAGACAAAAAGACCCTATTTTCTTTGGACTTTCATTCTAGAGACAGACAATTAGAAAAGTAAAAAGTGGAGCAGAGTGTCATAAATACTATGGAAAAAGTAAAGCAGAAATGGAAAATAGGGAGTGCCAAGATTTGGGGGACGATGAGTATTTTAACAGTAAATAGAGTAGTCAGGTAAGGTCTCACTAAGAAGGTGATAAGTGAGCAAAGTCATTTAGATATTGGAGGAAAAACTATGCAGATAGAGAGGGTAACAAGCACAAAGGCCCCGGAGTGAGAGCAAGCCTGAATGTGAGAAAATAACCAGAAAGCTAATGTTCCTGGGAAATAGCAGAGAGTTAGATCCCAGTGGGAAATGAGGTCAGAGAGAAATGGGGGGAGGGGCAGGTCATAGGTCATTGTAATGACTTTGTCCTATACTGTCCGTGAGTTGTGAGGCCATGAAAATTTTGAGTATAAGGATAAGAAGATAGGACTTACATTTTAAAGGATCACTGTGATTGTTGTTGGAAATAAGTATTAATATATGGGGAAAGGGAAGATGCAGGAAGCCAGTTAAGAAGCTATCAACATATTCCAAATGCCAAATAGCGGGGACTTGGGCCAAGGCAATAGAAATAGAGATGTTGAGAAGTGGTTAGATTCTGGAAATATGTTGAAAGGAGAGCTGGATGGGATACAGGTTATGAGAGGAATCAAGGATTTGAGTCTTAACAACTAAAAGAATAGGGTCTCCATTTACTGAGATGAGCAAAAGAATCTCAGTGAGGACAACAACTTTGGGGGAAGATGGTTAGTTCAATGTTGGCCATGTTAAGTTTAGAGATGCCTGTTGGACATCCAAATGGAGATGCTGAATATATGTGATGTGCTGGGAAAAAGTCCCAGACTAGAAATAAGAATGAGGAGAGCCATCAGCACACAGATGATCTTTAAAACCCTGGGACTAGACGCGATCACCAAAAGAATGAGTGTAGAGAGGAGAGAAGAGGACGATCTTCAAGACGGAACCCTAGGGCATCACACAATGGCATTGGGATGCATAGCTTCCTGCCTCTTTCTCACTGTGTACCACGAGAGCCTGCATGTGGATAGAAATGCATCTTCCACCATATCCAGCATGGCTAAAAGAACTTGGGCTTGAGAATGGGATGTACCAATGTTGGAATATGGTCTCTGATACTCACTACGGTATTGGTTCTAATTCTTCACTTGCCTGTCTTAGTATTATATATCCACCCCTTTACCATGGCCCTGTGGTGAGATATATGTCCTCTGCTCTCTTGGGCTTGGCCTTGTGCCTTGCTTTTTCCAGTGAGTTTTAGTGGTTGTGATATATGCAGAGGCTTGAGTTGTGCTTGTGTGGTTGGAATTGCTCTGCCATTGGCATGAGAAGAAATACTTTGGGTACCATGAACCTCCTGGAGAAGGGCATGGCAACCCACTCCGTATTCTTGCTTGGAGAATCCCATGGACAGAGGAGCCTGGTGGGTTACAGTCCATAGGGTTGCACAGTCTGACACGACTAAAGCAACTTAGCATACACGCACCATGAGCTCAAGCCTGGGAGTCAGAATAAGATGCATGTGGCAAAGCCACCCTAGCCTCCTCATAGGCAAGAAAGAGAGATGCTTATTGTTGTAAGCCACTGTGATTTTATACTTGCTTGTTATGCAGAAATAACTGACTGATACAATCCTGACCTGTTAGTTGTGTAGGTTTGTAGTCATATTTTCTTTGCCCATAGAGGATTGAATATGTCCCCTCTTACTGAGTTGCACTGAAATTGAAGTGAAATAATGTACAGTCCTGACCCAGGGCCCCAAGGATATTGATTAACTTATCCTTGGTCCCCTCCAGAGTTGATGGTCAACTTTTCCTTGCTAGCATCAGTTCTAAGAGTAGTAAGATTTTTGTCAAAAAAGTCACCTCTGCCAAATGAAGGGGGTGTGTATCCAAGTTGATTTGTCAGTTGTCTTCATCATTTAGAATTGTAACACAAGCTACAGCAATATAATTTCTTAGGTCCCCTGATAAACAACTAGAGCCATAAACGCCAGCAAATCTAGTTCCATTGTTTCTTCATGGGACCCCCTATCTTTAGAAATACCAATATAAGCCTGTTTCAGCAGTGTGCTTAGCATACCCTGTGTCCCTTGAGAAAGAGCTGGCTTTTGTTTATGATGAGCCAGAATGCACGCACACGTGCACACACTATGCGGTGCACACTGCCGTTCATCAGCTCAGGCTTTTGTTCACCAAAATAATAGAAAGCAGTGGCATAAAGCCATTCTCTGAGAAATAATCCATTACAAACAAAATCATCCAAACACCAGTTCTTCTGCCCGCAATGACCTTCAACAAGTGAGCCCCCAAAGACTCACCCACAGCATTCAAGGAGGCAGTAACACAACATCACCTCCAACAATGCTTACTGCCTCTCTGGCTGTCACTCGCCTTGGCTAATCCTTTTTATGCCTTTACTTTCTGAGGCTGACCTTTAATACTTGTCATCAAAATGTAAACAGTTCAACAGCTCAAGTAGCTTTCTTTGAGGCTATGGTGATGAGCTGGGTAATACTTCACCAAACACCCCCACCTTTTCAGGTAAAGCTCGAAGAGAAAGTTGGACCAAGGCCTTTGTATATATCTGGATATCTAGTCTATGGAAAAATTAATCAACTATCTGGGAAAAAAGAGCTTCTTGCAGGTATGATTTCCAGTTTGTAGAAAGAGGACATATGATGAATATCCATTTCTTTTTCTTAAACCCACATAGCATGGCCAGAAGTTAGTCTAGTCATTATTGGAATTCATCTCAGGATTAGGCTGAGGTCTTAAGGACTCACAAAAGGCCAAGATATAAGAATCAGTCCATGCTGGGTACCACCTGAATGCCTCCTTTCCCAGCCTACATCCTGCTGAAACTCTTGATGTCAGCTGCCACACATATGTGATGAGTTAGAGGCTTTGCCAAGGGCTGGAACCCCAGTGCCTAGGTTCTAGCCTTTCTCGGTACATATGGCTGCCTCCTCAGAGGCCTTGTAGCTTGCTCTGGGATTGACCACAAAGAGGACATGAGTCCTGGATTCCTCCAATGTAACTCTTACTGCTCCTTCTGACTCAGTCTGACCTCTGACCTTAGCAAAGTTGACCTTTCTTCTTCCAATTATCCTCAAAGACTGCCTCTCTCCTTTAGCTGCTCTAAGAGCATTTAGTATCACCCCAACACATTTTACTTAAATAAATAAATAAATGACAGAAAAGGACAAAGTCCTGCAAGAGTCCTTTACTCTTGGTAGAAAATTCCATATGCAGGTTGGATTGAGAATAGGGGAAGAAGAATAGAAATCAACATCTCAGAATATCACCCTGCCCAGGTTGATTGTTTTATTTTATCTAGAACATTTGATTCCTTAAAGGAAAAACTAGAGTGGGTGGCTGAGCTGTGGACATATGGAAGTGGAGAAGAAAAACTGGATATAGAACCTGCCTCCTAAATGTAATGTTAGAAATTGTCTTAGCCTGGGTTTTCCAGAAAGCAGAGCCCAAGCAAAGGCTTGTGCAGACAACCACTAAGAAGGGCACTCCAGGGAAGCTTGAGTGAGGGGCAAGGAGAGGGCGAAGGGTGGCAGGAGGGCCAGTTGAGCCACGTTGAGCTGCCCATCTGAGTGGACTTGGTCTCATCAGGCCATCCCTGAAGAGGCTAGATGAACTCGGTCTCAGCATCTTCCATCTTGGAGGGGAGAGAAGAGGAAAAGCATTCACCACTTCCCATTGGCCAAAACTGACCCCACGGGGTGTAAGTCCTCCACAGTTCCAGCTGTGCACACCTAAAGCCAAGCACAAGACTGCAGGGTCCACATCTGGACTTTCATGGAGAAACCCTGGTGCGGAGCCAAAAGGCTCTCAGGTAACCCCTTTGTGGAGTTAGTTGGAACCCACAGAGCTGGTCATCTCAGAGATATCTGGAACCTGAAACAGTTGAGGCCAAGACCACCTGAGGGATTGCTGAAGATGTACAGCATAGTAATGTGTGAGGGTATGCTACAAGGAACTGAGTTTTAACATATGAAGATAGCTTTATAACATACATACATGTATTTTTATATATTATAAGCACATACAATATATAATGTTCATAAATGACATATAAATAATATGTCTGACTATATAAAATGACATATTTAGAATGAACCCAAAAATATAATAAATATAGTATATAATGGACTTCCCAGTCAGCTCAGTGGTAAAGAATCCATCTGCAAAGGAGAAGCAGATTCGATTCTTGGGTTGGGAAGATCCCCTGGAAAAGGAAATGGCAACCCACTCCAGTATTCTTGCCTGGAAAATACCATGGACAGAGGAGCCATATACTACTTTCTAAATCTAAACTAACATTGTCTTTATCAAAGTTGTCATTTATCTATTCATTCACTTGTTTTTTTTTTATTGGAGTATAGTTGATATATAATGTGTTCGTTTCAGGTTTACAAAAAAGTGATTCAGTCACATATATATGTGTGCAACATGTATATTTTCTTTTTCAAATTATTTTCCATGATAGGTTATTACAAGATATTGACTATAGGTGCATGTGCTATTACAGTAGGAGTTTGTTGTTTACTTTATGTTTAGTAGTTTGTATCTGCTAATCCCAAACCCCTAATCAATCCCCCCTCTTTCCCCTTGGTAACCACAAATTTATTTTCTGTGTCTGTTAGTCTGTTTCTGCTTTGTAAATAAGTTCATTTGTATCATCTTTTTAGATGAGACTTGTAGGTGATATTGCATGATATTTGTCTTTCTGTCACTGAGTGACTTCATTTTAGTATGATGATCTCTAGGTTCATCATTCACTCATTTGTATTTGTTGGAAGTCCCTGTTCAAGGATGATGCCATCAGAAAAAATATTTGTGAAACTTCCAATATTACCTTAAAGATCAGCATTGAATTCTTTTAGTATTTTTAACCATTTAAACTCTTTCTTTTTGTAGTTCCATTTGACTTCCTGTGAATTGCCAGAAGCAAAAATATTCAGATCAAGAAATGATGGGAAGTCAACAGGAATTGTAAAGATATAGTCAAAACAGAGATGCCATACCAAAAAAAAAAAATGATGGGTTCCTTGTAGGATTTGGAAATAAGACTCGTATAGAAAATGGAAAAATTATTAAATGGAGTATATGCATTTTCTCTGTTTTGTTTTTTGGTTGTCCTGGGTGTTCGTTGCTTTGCATAGGTTCCCTCTAGTTACTGTGACCAGGCTCTGCTCTGTGACGCAGCATGGGCTTCTCACTGCGGTGACTTCCTTGCTGCAGAGTTTGGGCTCCAGGCTCAAGCCGCAGCACATGGGCTCAGCTGTTGCCGTGTGTGGGCTTAATTGCTCCTCAGCATGTGGGATCCTCCCAGACCAGGGACCGAACCCATGGCCTCTGCATTGGCAGGCGGACTCTTAACCACTGAACCACCCTTTTTTTGTGCATTTTAGAAAGTAGCATTTACTTATATTTTCTAAGACTCACCTCTTCTTAATGTGAGAAGCACTACTTCAGAGGAGAGAGCGAGATAAGTGCTAAGTTTCTTTCTTTGTTATCTTCCCTCTTATTCTAGGACATATCAGGAAGCTATGACAATCCTAAAAATGCTGACATTTTTCTCACTTAAGAATGATGATAGAAATAAAAGAAACTTCTTCTTTTTCAAAAAGTATACAAGCAACTTTATAGTCTCCTTCTAAAATGGAAAATAGCTTGAATTGGAGACTCCAGATGACAGTTTATTATCTTTGCCAAAAAAATTTTTTACAGAGATAATTCACCAAAAACCTCCAAAATGTTCTAAAATTTGAAGTGAAGTATAATAACAACTTTAAAAATTATATCCAGTATATTTTATGCTAACCAGTCATTCTGTTGGTCTTTTCCACAATATCAGTGTGTACTTTGAACAGTGTATTTGAGAATCTTGAAAATTATGTGATCTTGTTCTACAAAGGAGGAAATGAGGGCCCAGTGAGAAGATAAATCTTAGCTAAAGTCCCCCCATTAATTAGTGACCGTGGGTGGTCCATAGTGCAAGGGTTCAACTCCTGCTCCAGGGGTTTCCTCATATACAGTCCCTCACAGAGGGGAACATCAAAATAACTTAAATATATTTTACCTATTTACATACAAAGCCAGCTCAGTTTCATGGGACAGTTTAGCTCTTTCTGAAGTTTGCTTACACCTGTTATCTCATGGCTCAGGCCAACAAACAAACAAAGAGTCCATTTAACCAGTCTCTTTAGATAACAACATACTGATCATAAATTTTCACTCAGCATACCATTGGGGACCTCACCTCCAACCCTTACACTATCCACCACTCCAATAGATTCCCGAAACAGAGTATTCAAATCAGAAATATTACACCAAATATGTTTTTCACCATCTTATTACATATATGGATATATTAATATTTTATATTAAAAACAGAACATGCTCTTTTGAACCTTTGTTCACCCACTTATTCAACAGATACCGAGACCTTACTTAATGCGTCATGCTCCATTGTAATCACAATATCATAAGCATCTCTCCAAGTGAAAAAATATAGTTTTGCAATATTTCACCTGGTTGCATGATATATTGCATGATTTCATTTTAACAAAGTGTTATTATTAAAGCTGATAGTGATGTGGATAATCCACCATTCCATGTCTTCCCGAAGACGCAGGCATCTCTGAGAATTCTTGTCTTCTAGGTCAAAAGGCTCTAACCCTCTTTGTTTTATATCCTTTAGCTTTCTTTGACCAAGTCATGAAGAAGGGTATGAAACAGCAATGAGGCCTCACCTTTTTCTAAGTGAGGAAACAGAAGCATTCATCATCTCTTCAGATGATCATTCAACCAGAATTCATCAAGTCCCTCTGTCAGTTCAAGTCCTGTGACAGAGTGAGCAGTAGAGAGATGAATGAGACACAAATACTTTACTACAGGGTATCACAACTGGAAGACTGCCTTTGCTGAATTAAGGCAATTCTCCAGCTGAACCAGAGCAAAGGTGAAGCTAACTTTACCAATGTCTAGTCCAGAATGTAACTCTAATTTGTGTGTTTTACTCCTGTACAGATCTCCTGTTCAGTTTTAGGATTTGTATTAGAGATTCACTGCTGCATAACAGATTACCCTAAAACTTAGCAGCTTAAAGCATCAAAGAGTTAACATCTCACAGCTTCTTGAGTGTCAGGTATGTAGGAAAAACTTAGCTGACAATTCAGGCTGAGTCTCTACAGTTAGAGCTGCATCATACAAGGGGTTGCTGGGGTTGGGAATCCCAGTTCCAGGAGGGCTCACTCACATGACTGTAGGCAAGGGGTCCCATTTTCTTGCCAGCTGTTGAAAGGAGGCCTCCATGGCTTGCCACATGGACCTCTGCACAGGGCTCTGAGCTGGCATCACTGCATGTTACCTGTTCTCTGCCATCCAAAGGACAAGCTCCTACTTTGGGAAAATGAACGGAAGTAAACCAGCAGTGCTGAGAGCATTGAGTGGTCCTTCAGTGATGTAACCCTGGGGAGTGAGACTGTCTCCTGTGGAGGAGCACTATGAGGGGCTTGCCACGTGGTACCTGAGAATTGAGGCAGAGAACAGAGATCAGAGATGGCCAGGGGCTGGCTCTAACAAAGTTGGAAGCTCTGGATCCAGTCATGCCTGAAGACCAGCATGTATCAGTATGAATGAGATGACTGAGTGTCTAATCAGTTTGAGTTAGTTTTCTTTCTTGTTTTTTCTTTATGTGAACTCAGGTCCACAAAATTGGATTAAGCATGGTCATTGGTTCACGACAACTGTTAGTTCAAGCGTAATCCTCTTTCAATTATTTTAATAGTATAATGAATACTCACAATTCTTCACCCCAAGCGAGAATTATAATGTAATGTCAGTGTTGCACGTTGAATTGTGTCCTCCTACAACTCATATGTCGAAGTCCTGACCCTCAGTTCCTCAGCCTGTGATCTTATTTGTAAATAGGATCATTCCAGATATAATTAGTTAAGATGAGGTCATTAGGGTGGGCGCTAATCCAAAATGACTAGGGTCCATTTAAAAAAAGGGGAAATCTGGACCCAGAGTCAGATTTACATAGAGAGAAGACACCCATCTAGCAGAGAAGGGAAGAAAACTGGACAGTGCTTTTCTCACAGTGCTCAGAAGCACCAACATTGATTTTGGATTTCCTGCCTCTAGAACTGTGAGACAATAGATTTCTGTTTCTTAAGCCGCCTCATTTGTGGTACTTGATGAAGCAGCTGTGGCAAACTGATACAGTCAATCACTTGTATTTACCAATCTGCTGCTCTGTAGTCTGTTGTCCTGCCTTCCCTTTGGAATTAACATTTTCTGAACTCTGTGTGTATATACACACATATATAAATGAGCCACTGAACTAGAGACAGGAGCTACCTGCCCCCACAATTCACATTATGCAAGAAAAATAAGCATTTATATATTTAAGTCACTCTTACGGTTTCTGTTACTGTGGTCAAAATCGTTACTGATATATAGAGAGATGAGCTGGATTTTCCAGTGAAGTGCATGTAAAAGGATCTGAGGATTGCATTTTGGAGCTCCACTTGTAGAGGAGAAAAGATTTACATATTCAAATCATTAAATACAGAGTGCAGTGTCTCAACTACTTATACATAGGTAAACTGAGGCTCTGGGGAAGGAAATGGCAACCCACTCCAGTATTCTTAGCAGGAGAATCCCACAGACAGAGGAGTCTGGCAGGCTGTAGTCCATAGGGTCACAAAGAGGTGGGCACAACTGAAGCGACTTAGCACAGACTGAGGCTCAGTGAAGGGAAGTGATGTGTCCATAGTTCTATATCTGAGAGAAACTAGCCTTGGGGAAAGAACTAATATGCACACATATTTTTTTTTTTTTTCGGATTGAAACTGGTAAATACAGACTTCTACCAAACAGGTAAATACAGGCTTCTCCCAATTCCCAGCTCTATAACTTAGATGCTGTTATTCCCCCCTTGGCTTTCAATTCACCAGACTTAGTTTTATCTCAATCTGCCTTCCACTTAGCCAAGAGCATCTCCCACAACCGCAAGTTATATATCACTTTCATTTCTCTTTTCTGTCATGAAGCGATACTGACATTCTTGGATGAGAACCCTGTGAAACAGCTGTTTCCATTAAGTGCTTCTCAGGTATTTGGAGAAAATTCTAACTGCTGATGATGGCTAGATGCTATGTATGTGCTCAGACTCCCTGTTCTTTTCTTTTCTTCTCCTTTTATATTACAAATAGCCGTCATCCCACAGGCAAGCTTACACTATTCTGGAGAGTGTGTTCATGGAAAATAATCTGCTGAGAAAGATGACCAAGAAATGGCACTTGGTTAAAAAAAAAAAAAAAGATCTAATCACTAAAAGGATATATCTGGAATGCTCAGCTTTGTTAATGAGAGAAAAAGCACCATGCCTTTCTACACAGACCATATATATATATTTTTTCTAATTAAGTTCCCATTCAGTGGTCTCAACAAAGCTGCATTCTGTTGTCTCTTAACTTGGTCCCCAAAGTGCTGGCAAAAACTTTATGCTACTTAATTGCCACAGCAAAAGTGATAGAAATCATTAATAGCTCTGATAATGCAGGCATTAAGATTTGGATTACTGCTTTGGGATATTTTTTCTAATGAAACAATGGTTTACTAAACTGCAACTATTCAGTACATCACAAAGAACAAATTTCTACATGTGGACACTTGTTGGTGCCTACACTGGGAGAGGAGTCGGCAACAAGTTACGCCTCAAAAGCCTACACTATGAATTAGGGTCAATATATGCAAATATACCTTTAAGAGGGAATGGTTCCAAGCCAGTATGACTACACTATTAGGAGGATAAAGATTTTATCAAATCCTTAGAAATGATGTCTATCAAGAGAGGGGATGAATTGAAATGGAAGCATGGACCCAAAGAATAACACTGACAAGTATAGAATTGTCTAACCAGATTTGACCAGGGGGAAGAGTCTTATCCAATGGGTCTTCCATATTAGGATTTCACTAGCAAATGCATGAAAAGAGGTGAAGACATCAAGATAATTTACCCTGTGCCATTTATGTTCACTACCTTCTTTTTCTGATTTGATCCTCAGCAGCCAATTTCTTTTTCTTTCAATTGAAATATAGTTGGCTTACAATGTTGTGTTAATTTCTACCGTATAGCGAAGTGATTGAGTTATATAAATACATTCTGTTTTTTATCCTTTTCATTATGGTTTATCACCAGATATTGAATATAGTTCTCTGTGCCATACAGTCGTACCTTGCTGTTTATCCATTCTATATATACTGGTTTGCATCTGCTAATTCCAAACTCCCACTCCATCCCTCTCTCTCCTCCCTACCCCTTGGCAGCCACACATTTGTCCTTTATGTCTGTGAGCCCTCAAACGCCAACTTCATGATAATATGACCGCCCATGGAGATCTTGAAACATGAGGAAAACGTGCCAATGTAAATACTGTAGTCCACAAGACAGGAATATTTCCAAATATAATTTAACAAAAAAGGATTCTAATTTTCTGAGTTAGTATATCAGCATCTGCTAACATGGTGAGGGCAAGTCTTCCTCCTGAAAATACACCTACTTTCAGTGGAAGAAAACCCAGTTGATAGACATGAGAGGCTGAAGACTGTGGCAAACTCAGCATGGTGACATCATCATGGAAGGCATCTTCAGGTGGCTATCCCCACCCCTTGTTAGTTGTCTTTTAGGTCTATCTTCAACAGAATTGGATGAGGGTGAACCAAGTTCATGGAGGTGAATCCTGGGGCTCCTATTTTCTCATGCTCAAGTCTTGCAGGACTCACATTCCTATATCAGAATAACACATTTACAGACATTAGGATCAGCCTAGAGCTTGAAATGAACATCTATTTCATCCTCTTATTTCAGTTAAGCGATCAATAGGTTTTCACCCAATACCCACCAAAAAGGAAGAATTCCCTGAAGAAAGATGTCATTTTTTTTCCATTTCAGTTCCAAGTGGCCATATCAGAAAAGTTCTATGAAAGTACAAAAGACAGCAGCTTGAGGGTCTTCTGCTGAAGCCAACTACTCTACCTTTAATTTATCAAAAGCAGTGCAGGACTGGTCAGCATTTGAAAATGAGTTCCTCAGTGCTGTGTGCTCTGAGGGATGAGAAAAGGCCATGAAAGGTGGCACAGAGACAGCACTGTAGTGTAGGAGTTTGAGTGCCTGATCTTGAGTAGGGCATAACTCCATTAAGGCATGACTTCCATCCTCTCTCTTCACATTACTCCTCTCCTTTGTCAAAAACCTGAGAGGCTGAAGACAGTGGCAGACTCAACATGGTAGCAGAGCATAAAACTATGTGAGACTGAAAATCCCCTCTGGGGCTAGCAAGGGAGGAAAATACTGCCTAGAGAGAGCATTTGACTTTGGACCCTTTTGCAACATAACTCCTCACATTCCCCAGGATGTTTGCAAGTGAGTCCTGAGATGGTTGAGCATCTGACTGGACCAGACCTCTCTAATTCATATCCCAGCCATTCCTGAATGCCAAAGTAAAATTTCCAGTTACATCTGTGGGAAGGAAGGCATTGGCTAATTTGTGTCATTTGCAGATGGTACATGCTGTCACCTGATATTTGCCTTAAGTTGAGAAAATCTCACCTCTAGCTAAAGATGTCTTCAGTGTTGTCATTCTCAGATGTTGCTATTTATGCTCGTCACTCACTAAGGATTCAGAGACGTCAAGTGACTGCATGATCACTCAACAGCACAGATCTATGGATGCTGGTGGCAGCTGAGTAAAGACCTGAGCCAACAGCAGAAGTGCTGTGAAAGGGAAAGCAAACTGAGACAGACAGTGAATGTGGGAGGTTAGGATGTACCAAGAAGCTTCAACAGGGATCTTGAGAAGAGATACCTCAGGACAGAACCTATGGAGTTATGCCTGCAGGGTTCACCAGCAAAGTTAACAGCAACATTTTCTGTTGCAATCATGTTGCAAGATACACACCAGCACCAAACAGCAGATCCAACATCTGAGAAGCTTTGTGGGCAGAGAAATACCTACCATTTACTAACTTTTCCTGCTCTACCTGAGCAAATGAAAAATTAAGCCAAGTCCAGGAATCAGTCTTTCAGCAAAGCTATACATTAGGAATTCATTTCCTTCTCAGCACTTAGAAAATAAAAGAAGGCATTGAACAGGAGGCCTTGCATTTAGACACCCATGACCCTGAGATACATTGGACTTGACTGAGACAAATGCTGCCCTGAATTTGCAGAACATCACGTGTATAGATACACAAACATATGTGCATGTATATGAAGAGGATAACACGTGCTTAAAGAAAAAACTATTCCCCTGCATGGAGAGAAATATTCTCAACAGGAAAAGCAAACACCACGATGGTGAGAGTCCCTTGCAGACACAAAGCTGCTACACTTATTCTTATAAGGATCAGACAATAAGTACAACTACCTACCATATTTTAAATAAAAAATGATTAAGATGACTGGAGGTTGGAGTTTTCTGGGATGATGCAAGCACACATTCAATGGGCCATCTGGTCAGTGGTTGCTTTCTGGTCCAAGCTGACTGCACCTAAGCTGATGGCAAGTCCTTTTACAGATTGTTCATGTTATATTGAATAAGGGCCCATAATGACAAGAGCGTAGTAATAATATGGAATGGGATATAATGACAGCCTTACAGATTGAAGTGGGGTGGCTTTCATTTCAGAAGGGGTGAAAACTACCCATCAGAGTCAAAGTGGATGTGGCAGATGGAAGAAAAGGGAATAGGTTCCTTGCCTGCAGGGGTCCGATGAATGGACAGAGCTGCCTTGCCAACAAACTGAATGACCCCAGATAACTTGGCAGGCCTCTGTCAGAATAATCACTAATAGTGAGTGAAAAAAAATAGTACAGATTTTAATTTGAGGGGGAAATTTTATATCTAATGAATCTGAAAAAATAAGTGATTAGGGTGTGAATATTAGCCCTTTTGTATGCATTACTTTAAAAATATATATACAATGAAACATTATCAGTGCTTCCTATGCAGACACATTTTAAGGGAAAAAATGTTTCCTTCTGTCATTCTGAACTTCAGGAAGGAAAGTCCCACTCTGGAAACTTCAGTTTGGCGTGGGGGGGGGTTGTTTATTTTTAATTTTAATTTGTTGTTAATTGGCATATAGTTGATTTATAATATCATGTTAGTTTCAGGTGTATATCACAGTGATTCAGACATACTGCACAGGAATATGAATATGAAAAAATATGTATGTATGTATTCAAGCTCAAGCGTGCATGCTCAGTCATGTCTGGCTCTTTTTCGACCCAACGGACTGTAGCCCAGCAGGCTCCTCTGTCCGTGGGATTTCCCAGGCAAGAATACTAGAGTAGTTTGCCATTTCCTCCTCCAGTGGATCTTCCTGACCTAGGGATCAAACCCATGTCTCCATGTCTCCTGCATTGCAGGAAGAGGTCCTTGTTGGTTATCTGTTTTATGTATAGTAAAATAGTAGTGTGTGTCTGTTAATCTCAATGTTCTAATTTATCCCTCCCCCTATATGGGCTTTCCTAGTAGCTCAGTGGTAAAGAATCTGCCTGCAATGCAGGAGACGAAGGTTAAGATCCCCTGGAGGAGGAAGTGGCAACCCACTCCAGTAATCTTGTTCAGAATATCCCATGGAGGTCACAAAAGAATTGGACATGTCTGAGCTACTAAACAACAATGACAGCTGTTTTAATGTGGCCATGTCAATGCATGGGCTTGCTGTTTGTAAAGTACATATTTGGACTTTGCCTATCTCTAATTACATCATATGAACTATTACGACCCTTATTTAAGTTTGTTTCTCACTTAACAAATGACAGCTCTGGAACTTAGTACTCTCAAAGGTCTATCATAAATATCTCCTGCATTGACTATACTCTTTTTGCCTTGATGAAAACTCCGTATTTTGGATGGCTGTCTCTAAGTGTAATCCTCAGCTAGGAAAAAAAAGATGTATGAATGTAAAGACACTTTCAGAAGTTTCCTTCTGGGAGCTGCTGCTGCTGCTAAGTCGCTTCAGTCATGTCTGACTCTGTGCAACCCCATAGATGGCAACCCACCAAGCTCCCCCATCCCTGGGATTCTCCAGGCAAGGACACTGGAGTGGGTTCCCCTTGCCTTCTCCAGTGTATGAAAGTGCAAAGTGAAAGGGAAGCTGCTCAGTTGTGTTCTACTCTTAGCAACCCCGTGGACTGAAACCCACCAGGCTCTTCCATCCATGGGATTTTCCAGGCAAGAGTACTGGAGTGGGGTGCCATTGCCTTCTCCGCTTTCTGGGAGGGATGCATTCTATTCTTCAAAGATACCTAATATTTTATAATTTGAAACACTGTAAATTACCTAATCCAATTTCTTTCTACAGATGAAGAAGCCCAGTTAGTTCAGTTCAGTTCAGTCACTCAGTCATGTCCAGCTCTTTGCGACCACATGAATTGCAGCACGCCAGGCCTCCCTGTCCATCACTAACCCCCAGAGTTCACCCAAACTCATGTCCATCGAGTTGGTGATGCCATCCAGCCATCTCATCCTCTGCCATCCCCTTCTCCTCCTGCCCACAATCCCTCCCAGCATCAGGGTCTTTTCCAATGAGTCAACTCTTCGCATGAGGTGGCCAAATTATTGGAGTTTCAGCTTTAGCATCAGTCCTTCCAAAGAACACCCAGGACTGACTCCTTTAGAATGGACTGATTGGATCTTCTTGCAGTCCAAGGGACTCTCAAGAGTCTTCTCCAACACCACAGTTCAAAAGCATCAATTGTTTGGCCCTCGGCTTTCTTCGTAGTCCAAATTTCACATCCATACATGACCACTGGAAAAACCATAGCCTTGACTAGATGGACCTTTGTTGGTAAAGTAATGTCTCTGCTTTTGAATATGCTCTCTAGGTTGGTCATAACTTTCCTTCCAAGCAGTAAGCGTCTTTTAATTTCATGGCTGCAATCACCATCTGCAGTGATTTTGGAGCCCAAAAAAATAAAGTCTGACACTGTTTCCACTGTTTCCCCATCTATTTCCCATGAAGTGATGGGACCAGATGCCATGATCTTAGTTTTCTGAATGTTGAGCTTTAAGCTCAACTTTTGCACTCTCCTCTTTTACTTTCATTAAGAGGCTTTTTAGTTCCTCTTCACTTTCTGCCATAAGGGTGGTGTCATCTGCATATCTAAGGTTATTGATATTTCTCCCAGCAATCTTGATTCCAGCTTGTGCTTCTTCCAGCACAGCGTTTCTCATGATGTACTCTGCATATAAATTAAATAAGTAGGGTGACAGTATACAGCCTTGACGTACTCCTTTTCCTATTTGGAACCAGTCTGTTATTCCATGTCCAGTTGTAACTGTTGCTTCCTGACCTACATATAGGTTTCTCAGGAGGCAGGTCAGGTGGTCTGGTATTCCCATCTCTTGAAGAATTTTCCACAGTTTATTGTGATCCACACAGTCAAAGGTTTTGGCATAGTCAATAAAGCAGAAATAGATGTTTTTCTGGAACTCTCTTGCTTTTTCCATGATCCAGCGGATGTTGGCAATTTGATCTCTGGTTCCTCTGCCTTTTCTAAAATCAGCTTGAACATTGGGAAGTTTATGGTTCACGTATTGCTGAAGCCTGGCTTGGAGAATTTTGAGCATTACTTTACTAGCGTGTGAGATGAGTGCAATTGTGCGGTAGTTTGAGCATTCTTTGGCATTGCCTTTCTTTGGGATTGGAATGAAAACGGACCTTTTCCAGTCCTGTGGCCACTGCTGAGTTTTCCAAATTTGCTGGCATATTGAGTGCAGCACTTTCACAGCATCATCTTTCAGGATTTGAAATAGCCCAGTTAAGATACACATAAATAGAAATATCATGAGGCTACCCTTTTTCTCTGATGCAGTGTTCTTTAAAATAATGTCTTGTATCAAAGTGATACCTGATCATTAAAATAGTATAGAAGAGTTACTAATAAAAAACAATATAACCCCTATTTTGTTCTAGCCCAAGCCCAATTCTGCCACATAGATCATTTTCCAAAATACTTAACTCTAAATAGCATACTAGTAACTGGATTCCTTGATTCGTTGACTTTAGAAATTATTCATTGACTTTTCCTTAAGAAAGATATGGAATTAGCTCACTTCAACTACCCTTTTTATACTTCAAAATTTTGTCGTATTTTACTATTATTCTAGTAGTATTTTATAGCACTAAGTGATACACTGGGGCATCTCATGTCTTATTTCATCAATATTCTAGCTTTTCTTGAGAATGTCCCTGCCCAAATTTCTATCCTTCCAAACCCTAATTGCTGTCCTCAGATCCTTATTCTGTTCTATAACCATAATTATAGATATCTTTCATATTTTCAGTGAGTTTTTAGAGATGAAATATGCAAACAATGTTTATTATTTGGCTCATGTAGAGCCAAGTATGTTCTGGGATTACATTTCCTTTCTGGGTGAATCTCAGGAAATGCCCACTATACCACACAAAGAAGGATGATCCTGGAATCTAAGTCAAATAAAATCTCTTATACTGCCTCAAAGTCTCAAAATCATTTTAGTTTGCTTTGTATTTTCACTATGGCTTTCCTATTAGACTACTGTTTTTTCTAGAGTTAATAATCACATTTTCTTTTTCATTGAAGAAATACATGCTTTCTCTATCATATTCCTTAGACTTTTCTTTCTAATGCTTGGAAATGACTCCATTCTTTTTCTTGAAGGTTCTCTTAGAGCTTGTTGACTTATATAGAACAGATCAATTGCTTTCAAGGCCTATTGAAATGTCTTTCACACTATGATATCATTTCATTGGACTCTATCATTCAGTTCCTATGCCAAAAAAAAAAAAAAAAAGCAACTAGAAACCACTCTAGATAATTAAATCAGAGAGAAATGAATTTCCTCTTGAGGTAATTCATTACTAAAGAGTTGGAAAGGGAGAAAGAGTAAAAGGAAAAGGTGGTATTACCCAGAGACAGTAACTGCAATTAAGCCACCACCAGTGTTGCGGGAACATCCAAGCCCACACTCTCCTCTGCCACTGAGAAGCCCATAGCCTCCAATACCTTGGTGCTCTAGTAATATATATTCTACAGATGGTTTTGAAAATTCTACCAATGTGGCTGGTGCAGTCATGTTAAAGCTACTGAACTCATTGCCAAAATTCAAGGCCTTCTGCCTTTCTCCTATCTTTTAAGGGTGTTCACAGTTCTCTCATTGGATGAAACAAATTAGAACACAACTAACAATGGAGTCTCAGAAAGGTAGTTTTCAGGCTCAGGCCCAGGAGCACAGAGGAGAGTCAGAAGGTCAGAGTGTAGCTGAGAGCCAGCAAACAAAATCTGGAACAGACTTTGGATTAGTTTGTGGCTTACATCTTCCATGTTTTGGTGTAAAAGCTTCTAATTTCTCAGTAAATTCTTCAGAAAGTAAACATTCTGAGTCTTTGTGAGTTGGAAAATGCTTGTATTCTGTTTTCATATTTAATTGGTAGTCTAGTTAAGTACAAAATTCTGTGTTCGAAATTGTTTTCATTTAAAATTGGGAGACATCACTCCATTGTCTTCTAGAATTGTGTACTCCTCTTAAGAAGTATGTTATTCTTCATTGGGGTTGTTTTTTTTTTATTTTTTTTATTTTTTTTTTTTTTATTTTTTATTTTTTATTTTTATTTTTTTTTATTTTTAATTTTTACTTTACAATTCTGTATTGGTTTTGGCATAGATTGACATGAATCCACCACAGGTGTACATGCGTTCCCAAACATGAACCCCT